>NC_143194.1:34111875-35333750 GCF_051530095.1 Phoenix dactylifera | reverse complement strand
ACGGCGTCCCGGGTGGAACCACCCATTCCACCCCTCACGGGTTTGCCCTTCAAAAGGCGCCTCGGTGAGAAGAGGTTATTGAGCCCCCCATTTAAGGCACAGACCTTTCCGCTGATTAGCCGATGTGGGACTAAATTCGGGGAACCCCCCGTAACACAGCCCCCCCAGCGGGAAGGTCCTGTGCCTGGGTCGGCTCCTTGCTGGATAGGCGGAGGGCCAGGCCCTTCCTCTAGCGCCATCTGATGCGGGATTTGCACCCCGTCACCAGCACAGCCCACACACCAACCGAGCAGGGAAAGCGACCGCGTCCTCACCGAGGTATTGTCCGCTTTGGGGATCGGGGATCGTGACCGCTCCCGGGGGTCCGCGCTCTGACGGCGCCCCGGGTGGAACCACCCATTCCACCCCTCACGGGTTTGCCCTTCAAAAGGCGCCTCGGTGAGAAGAGGTTATTGAGCCCCCCATTTAAGGCGCAGACCTTTCCGCTGATTAGCCGATGTGGGACTAAATTCGGGGAACCGCCCGTAACAGAAACTATCCTCTTTCATTCCCAACCCTCAAGCCCTCTTCTCTCCTCCTTTTTTTATCATATGAATCTTTGTTCTTGATTAGATCTATAATCCAAATCCACTAGATCCATGTACTAGATAAAAGTGAAAGATAACAAGTTTTTAGTGAGTCAATCTCAATGTGAGAATTGAGCATGTATGTCATTGTATTTATAATAAGATTGCGCACATCTCAATATTACAAAGAAAATTATATTCAAAACTTAAACAAGAAATAATAGAAAAAAAATTGCAATACAAGAGGAAAGAATCTCTTAAGTTGTTATAACAGTCACGTAATGATAGAAGATTTGAATATTTTTTTACCAAGTTGATGAAGATTTGGAGAATCAATTCCAAATTTATGAAGATCTCGAGAATTATTTTGATTCTTTATAATCTTAGAGACTTTGGCAGACTTTTTACATGAAGATTTGGAGAATTAGTTTGATCCCATGTTGTTATCCGTATTACTCTATAGTCATAATTCACAGAACTGGGAAGCGAAGAAACCAAGAGACGGCCACAAGGCCAGATGGAGTAAAATCTCAGAAGCTCTCCTAGATCTAGCCTTCTCCATCTACCAATCACATCCATTTTCCTGACAAATCCCAAATTCTCTCTTCTCATCTTCCACTCTCAAACTTGGTTCTTTTCTCTTAACAAAGGCTTCTCCGGCCTTTGCCTCGCCTTCGATCTAAACCAAAACCACTTGATTGATCTCTCCACCCGGCTCCTCCCTCCTCTATTCCATGCTATCATCGTCGACGATGGCCCCTCTTTACTCTGCAAGAGCTCGTCTGTCTTCCATCTCTACATTTCTAGCCCAATATCCACAAGGCTGGCCCAACTCTTAGGCGACTAAGGTGGTCGCCTAAAATCCCAGTTCAAAGAAGACCCACTGTAGAAAAGGCCTCAAAGATAAAATGGAAAGAAAAAAGGTCCCCCCGTGAGTTTGCCTTAGGCCGGCTCACTGCAGGGAAGACCTCAAAGACAAAACGGTTTTAGGCCCCCAAATACATTGGGCCGCTCCTGAATGTTCGGTACCGACAACAAAATTTCGATGCCATCAGGCGTTTTTGGCTACTCCTCTGTCGTCTCCGACTCACTTTCGGATTGAGAGAGGATGGATCTTTTAGGTTTGTTTTGGTTGGACCCAAGCAAATTTTTGCTATCTCGGATCAATGCATTCTTTCAACTGAAGTGTTCGTTTCGGCGATCAGATCATAGGTTAGGACTGGAATCTTTCCAGTGAGCAGTCTAGTGTTGCCTTGGAGAACAATTAACAATGGAGTATCAAGTGTTTTAAGCCGTCCACCACCACCTGTCGCAAAGTTTGATGTTAAGCCAATGTTTTGGTTCTTGTTGGTGGCTCCGATACCGTCTAGTTTGACTTGGATCAGGCTAATAAATTGGAACGGGAAGTTATTTTTGATCAGCGGAATGCGATGAAATTATCGAAGAGATTGGCTTAGTGTAGAGAGTGCGAAGTGATTGGTTGCCTGAGAAAGGAATTGATAAAAAAAGTGTAAAATATCTCGACCATCCAATAGGTGAAAGTATGTAGCATTCCCTCCTTCGAGACATTTGGACGATGGTTGGAGATGGTGTAGCCTTTCAAGCTCAGCATGTATATCGGAAGGCCAACGAGGGCGGCGTATTAGGTGGCTGCATATGTGGCAAACCACTCAGAAGGCACCCTGTGGGTCGGAAAGAGAGACTTACCTAGGATATTTCGGGACCTATTGCTTGTTGATTCCATTAGGTGTATCTTTACTCGTAATGTATGAAATTTCCGTTCTAACAAAAAAAAAAAAAAAAATACACGTAGAAAGGAATTAAAAACATCTCTTAAGTTTGAAATATTTACATCATCAACTATTGTTTTCAATTCAAAAATACTCTTGAAGTTAGAATTATTTACGGAACCAGCCATGCACATCACCAGCCATAACCGATTCCCGGTTGGTAAATCAACACCATCCATGTTGAATCAAACAGCTAGCAAAAAGCTAGTGGTAAAAGCCCTTTGGATTGCTATGGCAAAAAAGGGATTCGTTGATGTCTTCTGGTTTAATAGCATAGTCGGGCTGCTTTTCTCTTTTCCATGCAATAATTGTATTTGTTATATTTTCTTTGAAATTCGAACAGAGTTGGAGGAGCATGCAATTTGTACAAACACAGGTGGTTTACACTATGGGACTTTAGAGTCCCGGTTGCATCCTTCCTGCAAAAGAAGGGTACATGTTCCTTTATGTCCATCAACCGTTGGATTATCCATATTTTTTTATATTTAATTTTCTCCCACATCCGATTCATCGCACTGAACTCCATCAATCCCTCACTCCATAGATCTTAAAGTGGAACAGGGATGATCCAACAATCAACAGGTGCGAAGGGACATGTATCTTTTTTGGCATGAAGGATACAATTGGGACCTAGAACCTCTTCTTGATGTAATAAGATTTCGTTTTGAAAAGTTGTGGTTTGGCAAACGAGGGTTAGTTAGTTGTCGCCATGATCCGATGTAGCACTCCTAAAATCTTGGAAGCTTTGAATCCATTTTGGGTTTCATTGTCAGCCTAGTATTCAAACACATCACATCTTAAGTGAAGGAGCCATTCTATATTATAAAAAATCTAAATTGTATTTCACACAAGTTATTTGATGCATGATAATCATTAGACTCAATATAGACCACTTCGACCACTATAGAGAGGGCCGGATAGGATCAAAGAATGAGATTTGCCATATAGAAGCTAAATTATACACCAAACTTCTAAAGACGCTAACTATCTATATGACATTATATTTTTTTTTCTTTTTGAAATCAAATAACTTTTCGAGCCCTATAATATGTCTCTCTTTTTTTCTTTAGGAGTGAAGTGTGCAAAATGATTAAGGCCAAATTTTATTTTTTTGACCTTGAAATGGGTTGATCAACGCAACATATTTTTTTTCGAATTTTTTTTAGAAAATATATCTCTCAATCTGAAAAGAATTAGATGGAGTAGTTGATCTCACTTTTAACGTAAAAGCCGAAATTTACTTTCTATAAAATTTTAGCTTTTTATAATAATTTTTACACTGCATGTTATTTCAGTAAAGCTCTACTCTTTTTGTTCAGCTAAAATAGGAATTTAGTCGGGATTGAGAATATTTTAAAAAAAAATTCAAGTTCAATGATTGAGAAACTTACCCTCTTCTCTTGGATCGCTCCTATAAGACTTGCAGTAGGTTCTTTGTTACATTTATTATAGATCTTGACTTCTAAGAGATTTTTTTTTTTTTTGGAAGTAAGGAATGTACGAAAGTCATTTTCTTATGCGAATTCAAGGAAAGATGACAACTATAAGAGCCAAACACAAGGATCTGGAAGTCCAGATGAGAAGACATAATAAAACCGCAAATGATTTCGCCTGATACAAACAGTACCCTCGAAAACCAAATGTTGGGGGGGGGGGGGGGGGGGGGGGGATCGGCTAGAGCGGAAAGGTTCCGTGCCTTATAATGAGGAGGGCGAAGCCTTTTCCTCACGAGGGCCCTTTTGTGGGACAAAACCGTGAGGGCAATCCCCCCGTCACCGCTGGACGCGCGGGCCGGAAACGTCTCCCTCCGTCAGCGCTGGACGCGCGGACCGGAGCGCCCAAAGCGGACAATACCTCGTGGGGGACGCGGTCTCTTTCTGCTCGGCTCGGTTGGGACTAAGGCTGTTGCCGGGGTGAAAATCCCGCAACAGATGGTGCGCCAGGAAGGGGCGCCTCCTTCCTCCATTGACTACCCTTCAGGACTGTGGGGGCCTCCGGCGTTAAAAACCGGCAAGGAACCTTTCCGCTGGGGGGGCTATGTTGTGGGGAGGGGAGGGGGCCTTGAATTTAGTCCCACATCGGCTAGTAGCGGAAAGGTTCCATGCCTTAAATGGGGGGTGGAAATCCTTTCCTCTCGAGGCGCCTTTTGAAGGGCAAACCCGTGAGGGCACCAGTCTCCCCCCGTCAGCGCTGGACGCGCGGGCCGGAGCGCCCAAAGCGGACAATACCTCGGGAGGAACGTGGTCCTCTTTCTCTGCTAGCTTAATGTGGGCTATGCTGTTGCGCGAGGCTCCGGCCAAAACGCCGTCCCCGCAACAGATGGCGCGCCAGGTAGGGGAGCCTCCTCTCTCCATTGACTACCCTCCAGGACTGTGGGGGCCCGTTGGGGTAAAACCTGGCCGGAACTTTTCCGCTGGGGGGGCTATGTTGTGGGGGGGAGGGGGCCTTGAATTTAGTCCCACATCGGCTAGAGCGGAAAGGTTCCGTGCCTTATAATGAGGAGGGCGAAGCCTTTTCCTCACGAGGACCCTTTTGTGGGACAAAACCGTGAAGGCAATCCCCCGTCAGCGCTGGACGCGCGGGGGTGAAAATCCCGCAACACCAAATAAGGAACCATACGATCATTATTTCGTTTTTGGAAAAAATTACTTCTTTCTGCTTTTTCTACCAGTTGACAATCGGAGCTTGTCGATCGGAAGTTTACTTCATCGACGCTCGTCTTGACGTTTGTCAGTCCCCGACCTACGTGCAGAGCAAGATATAATTATTATGAAACAGATTATGTGTACAAAATAGGCATAATTCTATATAAAATAGGCATGTAGATAAAATAAAATACTTCAGTATATGATATGCCCTGGTGACCAAAAGAATGAGAACCCCCGGTTAGACAACAGTGTTAAGTTGCAGTCAAATCAAGGGTTTATATTTTCTCTTGTTACAGGTTACTCAAAAAAAAAGAAAAAAGAAAAGTGATGGAGCAGCTCCAATTGCCGCAAAAATATAGCCTAATACGATTGGGCGAGCCAGCAAATGGAGCATGATTGGTCCTGCTCGAATTGTATCTGCTCATATGAACCGGCTTTCTCAAAGCTGAATGTCCGATCTATAAATAAGAAAGCGAATACCGAAGGTTGTTGGGTTGGATCCAACAGTAAATCAGGCCAAACCTCTGAGGAACACCAGAGATTTGATAAAGCTATGAATGGATAAGTCAGAATAGTATGACATAAACGTAACTAGAGATCCTATGAACCTAATAGATATAGGAATAAGGACAAAGGATGGTTATCCAAAAAAATAAGGCACATTATAACGGTTAGCTAGTTGTGCAGTAACTATCTGATCGTACTGCTTAATATGTAGTATGCTATAATTAGTTTTTAATAGATTTTAACTATTTTAAATGTGCTTCAAATCAAAGAAATGTAGCTTGGTGCTACTGGCTGGTCAATCTAATCAAATGCTTTGGGTCAGTAGTCTGCTCTACTGTCTTGATCAACAGCTTGACTGAGTGCTCTCCTTGATAGTAATCCGATTGCGATGAACCGAAGCAACATCAGGTCATACTAGAAGACACAGGATTCAAAGGAGTGATTTTTTTTTCTCTTCTTTCTTGCCAACCATTTTTAGATGATTTTCAAAAATTGTGTTGATTTTGTGTCTTCCATCTTTTCTGCTTTGCTTTCAGGTCCCTCTTCATTTTTCTCTTGCCGTCAATTTTTAGATGCTTCTCGAAAATTGTATTGATTTTGTCTCCTCTGTTTTGTCTACTTTCAGTCGCCTTTTCTTTAATTACTTTCTTACAAAAGAGAAGCGGATTCAGCTTGATTCCATGTCGCCTAAAGAAATAGTTTATCGTGCACTTGCACGGTATCGTAAACGCAACTGAAGAGATAATTTGATAACATCCGGCATCTTTATCCAATGATTAAAGAAAGGATAAGCTCTAAAAGGGATGGTCCTTTCTCAAGTATGCCTTGATGAGACTACCATCGACAACTTTATCATTTTCCCTTACAATTATAATATATTAATGTTATTAATTCTGTTTTATAAATTATAGTTTATGGGAGGCTGGACCAGAGTCTACATCCTTATCCACCGCACGGACGGACGAGATCAACTCGTGACGTCAGCGGGCTCTGATGGGCGCTGCGCTTTCGGCAGGAAAAAGAAAACTCAACCTCGTAGCACGTGCCCCCCATCCACTGCACGAGAGCGCGAGCCCGGACGGCGGATGTCGAATCTATCCATATACGTCCTGTGTCCCGCGTCAGGTCTGGACGGTCACGAGCGCCACTGCACTGTGGGCCTCCGTTCTGAAACTGATCACGCCCACAGTGTATTATTGGTTGAACTTCAACTCCTTGCAACAGGGTCTTTCCATTTAAATTTTTTTATTTTTTAAATATAAAATTCTATACATAAGTATTTACGTATTATTCAGTACATAAATAATGCAGATCTTCACATACACCTCAAAATCTCACCCTAAAAGACTAATAAGAAAATATTATAAATATTCAAGATCTATCTATTATATAGTCTACGTAGAACTAAACATACATATGTGGATACTTACATTATATTAACACCTCACACCCCATTTTTGTTCATCATTATTTTTTGAGGACCAGGAATTCTTCTTAAAATTCTTCAAGCATGGAAATTAATGGAATATATAGTTGTCTCCATTATCTTAAAATTTAGTTGTTAATAAGAGTTAGAGAAAAGTGTCATTGCTTGCTGCTTTGCTGTACTCTTATAGTTATGTTAGAATGTTTTGGATTTATTTGGATGACTAGTGTTGAATTGGAACAATGTCTACATATAAACCCATTTTACACTTGTCATATGAGCTTTGCATGCATTAGATACGAGATTGATCTTGCTCAAAAAGAGAGGATCCTTTTGTATGTTAAATGTGAGCTTCACGTGCATTGTTGGTAGCTAATTTGGGCAGATATGCACAATGTTTGGCTATTTGTTGATGGGAGAGATCAAGAAATAGGTGTTCAAGCTATGGTAGCTGAATTGTTCAAGAAATCGATTTACCGAACATGTTCATGCATCAAATTAGATTCATTGCAAGAAGGTTTAAACTCTCTTGCTATGATATGTTTAAATATCTTATATCAGCTATTTACATTACTTATTAGTTCGATCATTTCAAAACTCTCGTAACTCTAAAAGCAAGCACAATGGAATGTCAAATTAACACATTAATCCATTCCGGTTAATGCCTTTTTTTTTTTTTACATTACTTGTGAGATCTAAAACACATAAGAATTAAATTAAATTTTATATAAAAGAACATGTAGATGTAAGGATGAGGTAGGTGATAAATAAATTTAAAATACTTCAATACATGTTTTTTAATAATAAATGTACCTATTCTTAGTATATGAAATCTAAAATGTTAAACAATAATCAATGGTTAAATAAATTGTAATGTAAAATTCACGAAATCAAGCGTAGATTTCGTCATCCGGACGCTGGAACCGCGTATCTTCGTAGATACCTGGGCGAGTCTCCTCTCCCGCCAACCGGAATGGTGGAACCACGTGCATGCGGCGACCGCCATCACGCGGTTTTGTCCCTGAGGTCGAATTGTTAAATGGACCAAGTCCGATGGACCGGTCCAATAATCACTCACCATATTATCTTTTTATATTTAAACAATTCAAGGGGCGCCTGCAATCTACCGTCTGGATTTGGTCTGGTTCATTGAACCCGGTCCATTAATAATTTCTGGCCCCGGACATGGATTCGCCGGTGTACTTGTGAACCGTTGCGTGCGTGTGGACGTCCTCGACCGTGCTGCATGGATAAGCCAGAATTTTGATATGACGTGGCACGCGCATCTTTGAGGTGCTATAACCCCATCTCTCACCTAATAAGTCGATCAAAAATCGAGGAATCAGCAATCCTGACCGTTGATCCCATCGTGGCATTCATCCTAGGCTCCTAGCTCCGTTGAAAACCCTGCAAGAATCCAAAATCTCGATTAAATTGCAACTCGCTTCCTACCAAACTTCTCCGTCCTGGAGATCTTCCTATAAATAGTAAGCGTCGTCGGCTTAACATCTCTACATCTCCTCCACATTTCTCCTCATGTCCTAAATTGTCGCGGTCCCTTTTTCTGCACTGCGCGGAGATATTCCTTCGATCACCATTCACCAATATAATCAAAAGAAGACAATAGAGCATTTGCAATCTCAAGATAGACGGAAAAGAGAAGTGGGATAAAGCGAGTCCGATCGTCCTTTGCTATTTAGAGTTAAACTTAATCTTTTCCGCGATCCGGCGGCCATCCTCTCCTTTTTTTTTTCCTCTCTCTCTCTCTCTCTCTCTCTCTCTCTCTCTCGAGCAGGCTTTAAAGGTAGGGACTTTGAAGGATTTTCTTAGGGGCTTCGGTTCTTGGTTCTTGGCACATTGTGCGAGTGTGGAGAGAGAAAGAGAGATGGGGAAGGCGGTGGTGGCAGCGGCGATGGCGGTATGCACGGTGGCGGCGCTGGTGGTGCGGCGGAGGCTCCGGAGCGTGGCGCGGTCGGCTCGGGCGGTGGAAATGGTGAGGGAGCTGGAGGAGCGGTGCGCCACCCCGATCGGGCTGCTGAAGGAGGTGGCGAACGCCATGGCCATGGAGATGCAAGCCGGCCTCGCCTCGGAGGGCGACAGCAAGCTCAAGATGCTCCTCAGCTACGTCGATAGCCTCCCCTCTGGGTACGAGAGACCCACCCAGTACTCTTCTTTTTATCTTTTTAAATACATAGTTAATATTCGTGAATAGGATATTATTCGTTTGATAACTGGTTTGGAAGTTACAAAATCGGATTTTTTTAACGTTTTGCTTTGATCATGAATGGTTTAGATCTCTCTCGTTTATATAATTATATCCAATAAAAAAGTTTTTTTATATATATATGTTGTTGTTGTGGTATGTGTTGTTGGTTATTCTCTTTACTTCCTAATTATAGTAACTTTTAATCCCCCAAAGCCATATTTTGAAGATATAAAAGATCTCTCCCGATTCGTGAAAATGACTTTTTTCACCCTTTTCCCCGTTTTGACGGTTCGCTCTCTATCCTGATCAGCTTTTGCTTTTACCTTTCTATATATTTTTATGGCCTCTTTTGAGTTAATATATTGGTGTTTCTTTCGGAGTTTTGATTCCTTTCTTCTTCTTTTAATCATTCGGTGTAGGGACTTCTTTCCTCAAGCGTGCTCCCTTCCCCCTCCCCACCTTTCCTTTCTTCGGTTTTCTTTCAAACAGGGTATGCACTCTTCTCAAAAATTCTGTCTTTATGTCTCTCTTTTGTTGAAATGTTCGGTCGCACCATTTTCTAATCTTTTTACTCCCACCTATTAGTCTGAAATCTCCATTAGTTTGATATTTTGTGGTCGACAATATTCATGTGATATTTCTTTATTTTTTCCAGACGGCATGATTGTAACAAAATAATTTTCCTTGAAGCCCATTAGTATCCTTTTCCCATTAATTTCTTATTTTCATTCCACACCTGGTTTAAGAAAAGAATCAAAAAAAAAAAAAAATCTGACATGTAGAAGCTTGGGAAGCTCACGAAACGTTGCATTTTTATCCATTCAACTATTTACTCTTTCATTGTTCCCCCCCATTTTGGCACAAATGCAAGAGATTAATCTGAATTGAAACCTTGAACATCTCCAGTAGAAACAGTATTTATTTGTCCAGAAATCAGGGGGGAGGTCCAGAGTCAACAAGTTTCACCTATATACTTAAAATTCCTTTCTTTCTTTATTTCTGTCTGTAACTTTGGAGAATTCTGGTTGAGTTAAACTACTAGATTCACCGTGAAGTCTCCTGCTGCATGAAGGTGGACAATTTGTTCTATTGATTTGGTGGATTTTATGTTCTGATTCAGCTTGATGGCTTTTTTCCCTTTTTGTGTTTACGTATTTTGCAGTTCTTTCTTTCTTACATTTACAGTTATATGGAATTCCATTCCACAATTCTCAAAACTGATACAAGTCAGTCATGACATTTGATTTTTGCATTATTGAACTTTGGATATGGTTTTGTAAAAATAGTGTGTTGAATAGAAGTTAAGAATCTCTGAAAGATCTTTACAAAATACTATTATTGAAAGTTTCTCACATGAAGTAGCAAATAGGGTTTTGAGCTTATTGGGTTGGATTAGGTTTTGGCATGACCCAAAATGATCCATATTTGAATTGGATCAAAAAAATTGAATAAATGAATGAAGCACATCTTTCTGGACTGGTCTGTTTTTAATACATTCTTTCTTGTTGATTTCGTGATCGTTTTGTGCCAAATCCAGCCGAACATTAACCATAACAAACATGTTTATATAATGGATTAGTAAGTTGAACCCTAAAATGGTGCATGAAGACAACATTTATGACATGTAAGCACTAACTACCCAAATATATTAGAGTAATTGGAATTAGCAACTGCATGAAGTTGCCGTCAACAACCCATATATATGAATAAGTTGATGAAGTTTTTGTTAACAGTACCTTACCTTTTTTTGTACTTGATGAGGGTTGGGATGGATGAGAATTACATTAGTATTAGTTTCAGGTCTGTCTGTGCTTGGATTGGGTTTCACATGATCAAAATTCAATATAAGTTTGGTTGGGTTAGATTTTTTTTGTCAAAGACTAGCTCAAATACTTTGATTTAGATTGAACCAGGTTGCCTTCTTATCAGTTTTTAATGGGAAATAGATAAACCTGACTTGCAGCCCTAGCAGCAAGTGCATCAAATGACTGGCGAATAGTGGTTGAGGAAACCGTGGGAACAATAGTTCTGGCGTATCCTTCTCTTGTATGTTCTTTTGAACAGGAAAATTCTATGAGTTGGTGCAGACTTTTAAATATTTGTCTCATCCTCTAGGACTAGAAAGTCGTATAATGTGCTCTCAACAGTTGGAATTTCCTGAGTCTTACCTCATGCAAGAGAGCAAGGGATAATTGATGTTCATGGTTGTTAGCTGAACATGCTGGATTTATAGGAAGCTCTGAAATTATACCTACCTATGGGGGAATTGTGATGTTGTAAAGAGAATGATGCTATGAGTGCACTTCATACCACCAAACTAAACTTTCTTGTTTTAAGCAATAATTAACAGATGTAAGTATGCTTCTAGCGCATGAAATCTGGATGTAGTTTCACAGGTTGTATGTATGCATAATATTGTATTCGCATTATTCAACATCTTGTTTTAATTTGTTATACATGCCATCATATCAGAGTGGAAGAAATTAATCATATTTAACTCATTATATCTATAGCTAACATAAATCTCCTATGCCAATATCAATCATCCCATTTAGTAAGCTCTGCTTCTATCTATCCTAGCTCTTGTCATGCACCTTTTCTGTGGTTTCCTACTTCATTTGCATTGCTACAACCTTGTTGGCCCTACCACAAGCCAAGACTGCTGAAAGACAATGTTCTGCTCCCTAAAATGTGGCAGACGGTAATTATGCACTTCACCTAATAAATATGGCCTATTAGATGTGCCCCTGAAGGAGAATTCTGAATACCCATCATTCACATGATTGACCAGGATGATTCTGAAGCATACTCAGATCTTATTTTTTTAAAAAAATGTCTTTCATGTTTAAAGAAAACAATAAATTGATGACAGTAAAGAATTTCAATAACTTGCTCTGGAGTTACATTTGTTGACAATTTAATATCATATAACATTTAGGTGACAACTCTCTACTATATTGATATACTGATCTTGGTTGTGATATTTATCCTAAGTACATGCTGAAACTTCTATGTTTGCCTGTTTGGACTCTCTCTTAAACGGTGGTGATTATTTGGGAGGTGTATAAGTCTAGTATCTGCAATATTTTTTCAGATTGGGTCCCATTTGAAAGATCATATTTGGTCTTAAAATCTTGAAAAAGGTAAAAAAGGGCATCCCTGCATGAGTCTCCCTCGACTGTGGCATCTAGGGAGGGTCAAATGTACCTAGCTTTGCTCCCGCACTTGGAGAGGAGTAACCTTACCATTGCACGAGGCCGCCTTCTCTTGAAAATAAAACATTATGCAATTATAATATCTTGAAGATGGGGCTATAATATGCTAATAATCTCCTAATATGTACTTGACATTTTGGTTGAGCATCCTAAAAACATGACAGTACCTACCATAGTCTACCTATATTGGAAGGAATCATGGAAATATCAGATAATTGGATGGCCGTGTTATCTAATGATGCTTGACATTTTTTGTTTTACTGGTTAGGATGCATTTCGGGTATTCAATATTCTTAGATGCGGAACTAAAAATTATATTTTTTTTTCATGAAAAGATCCCTCTCCAGTCTCTACCTAGGGATATGCAGGGAATGGAGGGAGGAAGGGGACTGAACATAAGCTGCATGTGTTGTTCAGCATAGTGATAATTAGGTGGAAGAAGGGAGCAAGTAGAGTTTCATAAAGACACTTTATTATCCACAAAATGGGATTTTAAATATATATTGATGCTGTTATATAACAAAATCTTCCTCATGGTCATTGAGGTCAGGAATCTAACACGCATTCTTTTGTTAGATTATACAAATTTATGCAGTAGTTCATCCGCATATGAACATGAAAATTATTAAGAAGAAAAATTGAGGCATACGGTTTGTAGTAGGAGGTTACATGCATGTGAGCAAGAAGCTGTTGTTTTTTAAATGGAAAAACCTACCCAACCAATTATACTTCTGGTAAGTTGTATATATGTACCGCAAAGACAGTTGGCTAGCTTTGAGCAAAATGGTTTTGGAGATATGTAGTATCTTGCAATATTTGTATGGCGTGTATCATTGCTAAAGGAGTTTTGGGCCTATACCACTATATATGCATTTAAAATCTCAAGATGGACATGTTTAATTCTTCGAATGGTTCTGCTTTAGGGATGAGAAAGGACTGTTTTATGCTTTGGACCTTGGAGGAACAAATTTTCGTGTTTTGCGTGTACAGCTGGGTGGAAAGGAAAGGCATGTTGTAAAACGAGAATCCACAGAGGTCTCCATTCCACCACATTTGATGGTTGGAAATTCAGCTGTAAGCGAAGTACCTGGCCATTGAATAATTCTCCATTTTGAAATTTTTTTCTTTGTCTCTGATTCACTTATCATTGGCTATGCTTTCAGGAACTATTTGAATTCATCGCTGCAGAATTAGCAAAATTTGTTGCTTCAGAAGGTGATGATTTTCACCTATCTGTGGGCAGTCAGAGGGAAATTGGTTTTACATTCTCTTTCCCAGTGAAGCAATCTTCAATTACATCAGGCACTCTTGTCAAGTGGACTAAGGGCTTCTCCATTGATGAAATGGTAAACTATGGTTACCCTAATCCTACTTGAGATATATACTTCTTGTCATTTCCTTATGCGTCATTTGATTTATGTTTTGGGGCATGGGCTGCCATCTACTAGCTGGAGCACGAGATTATGTCTGTAGGTTTATGGTCCAAAAGTCTAAAATAGTTTAGACATTTCAATTTCATATTCTTGTGCTAGCGCTGAACTGATTCCTAGGGCTATTGTATCCCAGGTGCGTCCATCGTGTTTGTTATACTGTTACATTTTTTGACTTACCATATGCTACTTCTTCAATGATATAAGTTTGGGTTTGCTATTCACTGTACTGGCTGCCCCTCAAGTGACCAATTATTTATGCTCTTAGTTTTTTCTGACCAACACCACTGATCTTGATCTACTACATCTAAACCTGAAAAATGGCCAGCATAATAGGAACCCCTGCCTTTGTCAAAAAGCTATTCTGGTCTGATCTTATATAAACAAACAAAAGAAAGCTATAAAAAATTCTTAAACCTTGAAACATGACCTTGTAGTTGTCATACAAATAAACTTGCTGTTCCTTTCCAAATTTTCATCATTTCTAGAAACATCTTCTGACATTCATTGATTTAAGGGTCAAAGCCTAATTAACCAGTAAAGTGTCAAAAGACCTTGTATTTGTAACTTTTTCCGTTCATTTAACCAATAACCACACTCTATAATACAAAAATCCGGCAGAGAGAAGCTGCAGCACTGATTTGTAACTTTCTTTATTGCTTTTCTCACTGACAGCTTGTCTGTTGTTAGGAACAGGCTAGTAGTTGTTGGAGCAATGGGAAAGTTAATCCACTGTGTAGCTTTTTCTTTCTTTGAGATTTCTGTTTTGCATCTCTTTTTTATTTATAGTTTTCCGTATTCTTATCTTTGATTGAAACTTCTAGGTCTGGGGACTTATTCTGTTCCTTTTCTTTGGTCAATTTCAAATTTCAAAAAATCATCAAGACTCTTTATTGAGTAATTTATGGCCTTATATTTTGTTTGAATTTTAAAATTTTCTAAGCTGTTCTTGAAAATCGATGAGGGATAATACTTTTTTAGATGCCTTCACCGTGACTTTTAAGGGAAAATGAAAATTGCCTATGAGTTCTCATACAGTATGTCGATGGTAAAACATATGAAAACCATTATTGTATTCAACAATCTTACACCTTCTATTTGGTTTTGACTTTATTTTATCCTTGCCATCTGTTTCCCTGACAAGGTAATTCTTCTGCCATAGCTCTCTAAATCTCTCCATAACTTTCATCTAGATATTTGTGGGCTGCCCTTTGCTCTTTTCAAACAGCAGACCATGCCATATTCCATTAAGGATTGAGTCAGCTGTGGGGTTGAGATTTCTGGTTCTTCATTCAACGCAAAACCAAGCCATTCATCAAAATTTGTCTGAATTAGATCAACGTCAGTTGGTTTTCTACCTTACTTCAACTCTTGATTTCCTTTGGAGAAACTCATTTCTAGCTTCCTTTATTCCCATACATTCACCTTAGCAGTTTCAAATTTGTCGTGCTCACTCCTAAGTGTTTGCAGCCTCTGCTAAGTTTTATTTAGACAATTCTGGTCTGCTTGATGCCTTACAAATTTTTTGCCTAATTTTTGACTATCATTGCAGTCTTATCAGGTACAGGTAATTGTTATTTTTCCACAAGAGCATTTATAATTATTGAAAATCATTTAGCACCAACAACATTTTCTTATCTATGCAGACAGTGCTCCAATGTGTTTAAGCCTCTTATATTCTGAATTTGCAGCACTGTCCTAAAAGATACTAATTATAAGTCGCATTTAAAAAAGGGGAAATGATTTAGTGGAAAAATTCTAATCAACTTAATGGTGGAATTTATTTAACAGATAATAATAGTGCAAACTATGATATGCTTTCTGTCCAACAATGTAAATTTTTGATTCACAAGAATGTATGACGTGGTTTGCAACCTAGGAATATTCGATTTTCTTTAGAGATTTAGGGTGTATTGATGTCGCTTAAAGGAATTATTCTTGTGACTTTTAAAGGGAAAAGTATTTTATGAAAAAAATAAGTTTTTGGTAACATTATTTGAGGAGTGCTTCTACAAGAAGCAGAAGTCAAAAGGTGCCTATTAGGAGAAGCTAGAAAAATTAGTTTCTGGCTTCTGCCTTTTTAGGTAAAATTCATTATGCGACCTCGTGATTGAAATAGCATCACCTTTTACATGCTTGTTTATTTCAACGTATCAGCACCTATCAAGATGAATTGACAAAAGATCAGCATATATAGATGCTTCAGATATGAGTACTTCTAAAGAGAAGTCAATACTTAACCATTCTTTGTGATGATTAGGTTTTTTATTGTTCTATGTGAAGCCAGGTTGGAAAAGATGTGGTTGTTGAATTGACTAAGGCTATTCAAAAGCAAGGTCTTGATATGCGTGTTGCGGCATTGGTAAGTTCGAAATGTTTCTGATTCATCAATTTAGGCTTTTGTGGAACTTGTTCCTATGGACAAATTTTAATTCATCATCTAAATTTTGTTATTTTGCAATTTAAGAGCATTTATGGAATTAATGCAGGTCAACGATGCTGTTGGGACATTGGCCGGAGGCAGATACTATGATAAAGATGTTGTTGTTGCTGTTATATTGGGTACTGGAACAAATGCAGCATATGTAGAGCATGCACATGCAATTCCCAAGTGGAATGGCCTCCTACCAAAATCAGGAGATATGGTAAGGTCTTAAGCTTCGAGTTCTTGCTCCACTTGTCAGTGAATCACGCAAGAGTTACTAACTTCTTATGATGCTTGCATTGCATTGTAGGTTATCAACATGGAATGGGGTAACTTCTGGTCAGCTCATCTTCCTATCACAGAATATGATCAAGACTTGGATTTTGAAAGTTTGAATCCTGGTGAACAGGCATGTGTTCTGCCAAAATATCTTTGAACAGTCTGATTTTATGTGACCTTTGATGTTATATTAATCTTGCATATTCCTTATCTGTTTTCAAAAATTTCAGATCTTTGAGAAGTTAATTTCGGGAATGTATTTAGGAGAAATTGTACGTAGAGTCCTAGTGAAACTGGCTGAAGAGACTTCCCTTTTTGGCGATACTGTTCCATCGAAACTTAGAACTCCTTTTATACTACGGTAAGTTCTTATTCGTCCACGACCATTTCCTAGGTCCTTGGTTATTTAATCTAGAATGCCATACTTTATGCCTAAATTTACTTTGTAATATTGTCATCTCATATTGGAAATAGTGGATACTCTTGGTGTACTTGATTGTCCAGCTTGAATAGGATACTTCCCTTCAGTGTTGGGCTAGAAAAATGGTGCCCTAATAATTAGCTAATCTTGGGCAATGGGATGTTCAGGACCCCGGAAATGTCTGCCATGCATCATGATGCAACATCTGATCTCAGAATAGTTGGGAACAAGCTGAACGATATCTTAGGGGTATGCCTCTGGTCTTTGGTTTTTTTGACCCTGAGGTGCAAGATCCTTGCTTGACTGTATTACTCTCAAATGTTCAGATCGCTAGTACCTCCCTGGAGACAAGAAAACTGGTGGTTGAAATCTGCGATATCATCGCAAAGCGTGGTGCCCGCCTGGCTGCTGCAGGTGTAGTGGGTGTCCTCAAGAAGCAGGGGAGGGACACTGCTGGTGGTGGCAAGCAGAGGACGGTGGTCGCCATGGACGGGGGACTGTTTGAGCACTACAAGATATTCAGCGAGTGCTTGGACGGCACTCTCAGAGAGCTGCTTGGGGAGGCATCGCAGTCTGTTGTCATCAAGCTTGCTAATGATGGTTCCGGTATTGGAGCTGCACTCCTTGCAGCCTCTCACTCTCAGTACAAGGAGGAGCTCAGTGCATCCTGAAATATTGTTTTTGTTTTTTTTGTTTTTTGTTTTTTTTTTGTTTCGGAGCAAACGAAAAGACTGCTTTGTAACATAGGCATAGGAATCCTTTTTATCCCTTCCTCTTCTCAACTACCCTTACGTTCTTCATCAAGTGAATGCTTCTTAAATTGATGTCTCCGCGGGAGCACATACAAGAGGATATGATGTCTCAACTACCCTTACGTTCTTCATCAAGTGAATGCTTCTTAAATTGCTTCTTCATCAAGTGAATGCTTCTTAAATTGAGGTTGGCTTCTCAAGCACGTATATGCAGCAGCTGCAAGCGAGGATATGATGCAACAACTCCGGCCTGCCAACTTTTCTCGTTCCTTCCTCTCCCTCTTTCCCATGTAACTTTTTATTTTTCATTCTGTTTTAAAGTTACTGCATCTCATTAATAAAGGGAAGCTGAATTAGCTTTTATCTGCCTGGAGCTTATGGCTTTGAACTCTCTTGTTACACATGCAGTAGTCATGAGGCCGATGTAGTTAGGGAAGAAATCTTGAGTATTTACATATGCAAATATTGTTGCAGAAATATATACAAGGAGATCATATTTCTTTTACAAATGCCGAGCTGCCCGTAACGATTGCTCATCTTTTGGGTTGACCGTGTGTATTCAGCGTAGTTCAGATCCTCTCCGGCCACTAGAATGGTCCAGCTCGAACATCCATCGTTCCTGCATCAAGTTAAGGGCGATGATTGGACGGGGCAGAGCATGTTGAGTTGTGTTTTCTCTGCCCGAGCCCCTGTCACGCCCATGGAGGACGCATGCTGGCCAGCACGCAGCGTCCACAAGTCCATACTGAGGCAGCGTGCGGAGCCGCGTGCAGCAGAGGAGGTAGCACCCCCTGCCGGTATCAGCATGCCTCGCCACCCTCTGCAGAATACGGATGGCCGGTGATACGGAATGGATCTCCTCCATTAGCGCGCCACCAAGTGAGAGGGTCTGGATTCTCTTTATCGACTGAAAATGAAGTAAACTACTTCCCGCAACCTTTATCGATGAAGAGAGAGGGAGAGAATCTGGATTCTCAGATGCTGAGGCAGAACAATAGAGGCAGCAGCACTCACACCTAAACCACACCCGCCAAATAATTGCGGCCTTCTCCTTCACCGGCATCTGACGCGCTTCCCCGCCGGCTACCCTTTTTGGTTTGCAGAAGGGGAGCTGCATCAAACTCGCGGTGTAGCATATTTGGAGGCCCCAGCCGTTGGCCGCACTTTATTAGGACTTGTAACACCTCCTTCATCGAAGGCCTGCCCGAAGGCACTTTTCCAGTGCAGAACAGGGCTAGCCTGAAGACTACCTCCATCTCATCGATGTAAACCCGGGGATTTTGAATCTCCTCGTCTATGATATCAATCACCCTGCTACCCTCCTGGTAGCGGCGCCATGCCCATTCTGCCAGGCATCCATGCTCGTCCCCATCGTTGGCTCCCCTTCCTGTTACCAGCTCCAACAGAACCACACCAAAACTGAACACATCCACCTTCTCGTTGACCTTCCTCACCTGTCCGCACTCTGCAACCAAAACAAGCATATATTACTCGGGCACACCGTCATCATACATTCGTTGGGTGGTTAGAACAATCAAAGTACGAGCAAAGATTACCTGGAGCCATATATCCGAAGGTGCCTGCTATGGCTGAGACGCTGTCGGGCTCGCCGGCTTGAACCAGCATCCGAGCCAGACCAAAGTCCGCAATCTTGGCATCAAACTCTGAATTCAATAGTATGTTGCTGGACTTCACATCTCGATGCACAATGGGCGGAGAGCAATCGTGATGCATGTAGCTGAGCCCCCGTGCCGCTCCGATGGCAATCCTCAGCCTTGTCGGCCAATCCAATGGATCAGAACGACCCGAGCCCCTGTCCGTTCTCTGCGCTTTGTGCAGCCACTGGTCCAGGCTCTCGTTCTCCAAGTACTCGTACACGAGCAACTTGGAATCGTCTTTTGAGATGCAGCACAAGAGCTTCACAATATTGACGTGCCGAATGGAACCCAGGATCTCGACTTCCGCCTGGAACGCTTTTTCCAGCTTGGAGTCCAGCGTTCTGCTGCTCCAAATCTTTTTAACAGCGACGACCTCCCCGGCACGATTGCCGACGACGATCCGGTAGACCTTTCCCGATCCACCGCTCCCGATGGAGTTGCTTTCAGTGAGCCCCTGGACGACGTTGTGCTCCGTGAAATCTAGAGCGTGGAACGACGTGAGCTTCCATGAGGCTAGATCGTCATCGTCCATTCTCCTTCGGCGGTGCTCCCTCACGGTCTTGAAACCGATCGCGACGACGGCGAGGAAGAGGAGGGCACCGAGGAGCGGGACGACGACGAGGAATTGCACTGAGAGCTTATCCAAGCCGTCCGAATGGTATCCACACGTGTGGAGATTCTTGATGGAGTTGGAGGACGAGCAGAGGCCGGGATTGGCTAGAAAGCTAAGCTCGTAGGCTTGGTTCTGAAGCGAGGTCGGGATCTCGCCAGAGAGTTGGTTGGATGAGAGATTGAGGAAGTTGAGCTTGAGGTTGCCGATCGCCGGCGGGATCGCCCCGAAGAGCTGGTTGCCGGAGAGGTCGAGGGATGTCAGACTCGGGAGGGATCCGAGCGTCGCCGGGATCTCGCCGGAGAGCCGGTTGTCTCTGAGGTCGAGGATTGTGAGAGACTTCAACCCCGAGACCGCCGACGGGATAGAGCCCGAGATCTGATTGCCACCAAGAGAGAGTTCCTGGAGCCGGGAGATACCCGCTAGTGTCGCCGAGATCTCGCCGGAGAACAAATTGTTCCTTGCTTTGAACACCAACAGATTCTTCGCCGACGACGGGATCTTGCCGAAGAATCTGTTGTTTTCCAGTTCTAACCGTGTTAGATTCCACGAGAGCTCGTCTGGAAGAGTGCCGGAAAGGGCGTTCTCGCTGATGATGACGGTGGTGAGGTTAACAGCCGACCAGATTCCGGTGGGGAAGTCGCCGTAGAATCCATTCCTGTAGAGCTGAATGTTATCCAGCGTCGAGCAGTCCCCAAGAGATGCTGGCACCTTACCGGTGAAGTTGTTGTCGAACACGTTCACCGAGGTCAGAATCTTGCGGTAGCAGAGATGCTGCGGCAACTCGCCGGAGATTCTGTTCCACTGGACTTCAATATTCCACAGCCCGGAGTGCTTCCCCAATTCCGGCGGCAAAACCCCCGTGAGACTATTGTTAAAGAGCCGGATGTCATGCAAGTTGGGCAGCTGTCCGATGCTTGCTGGAATCTCGCCGGATAAGCTATTGTCGTACATAAATAGAACATAGAGATTCTTGAGCTTTCCGATATCCTCGGGTATGGGTCCAGTCAGCTGGTTCATGGAGACGTCAAGCCTGACCAAGCCTAGGGCTCCGATCGACCCGTTGATCTCGCCGGAGAATTCGTTTGCATATAGATACAGATACTTTAGCTTCTCCAGTTTCCAGATCCAACCGGGAATTGTCCCATTCAGATAATTCGACGCCAGGTCCAATTGCTCGAGCTCTGTCAAGTTCTCCAAAGACTCCGGGATTTCACCCAAAAGATTCATTTTCGTCATCCAGAAAAAACTTAATCGCGTCAAATTACCAAATTCTGGAGGAATTCTCGCAGGGGCGAAGGGATTATAGGCGAGAGTGAGGGTCTCCAGAGTACGGAGGTTGCTAAGCTCCGCCGGGAACGAGCCGTTGAAGAGATTGTTGTCCAGGCACAGTGACTGGATGGCCGGAAACCGGGCGATGGAAGCGGGAATGTCGCCGCTGAAATTATTGTAAGAGAGGCTAAGATAGGCGAGTCGGGGCGACAGTCGGTCGATGTCGACGGGGAGCTCGCCGACGAAGAGGTTCTGAGAGAGGTCCAAGTATTTGAGATTGGAGCATTTGTAGAGAGTGGTGGGGAAGGGTCCAGGTAGATTGTTATTAAAGAGATTGAGATAAGAGAGGTTTGTGAGGTCACAAATGGCCGGAGGAATCTGTTCTGCGAGTCCTTGGTTGCTAAGAAATATCTCAGTAACGAAGCCATCGGCGCAGAGGATTCCAGTCCAGTTGCAATGAGTGCCGGCGGAGTTATTCCAGGAGCTGAGAGCGGAAGGGTTTCCCCAGTCGGCCTTTATCTTTAGGAGAGTTCGTTTCTCGTCTTCCTGGGATGTACTTTGGGACGTGGATCTTGGAAGGAAAGAGGAGGAAAGGAGGAGGAAGGAAAGTACGTGGACGAGAGGAGGGATGGAGGGAAGAGTGTAGGTGGATGGTGAACTGGACTTTGCCGCCATTGATATATGCTCTCAGTTTGGGGTTGCTCGAAACACTACCAGGTTGCCGATCCTTATATTGGTTCGTCGAAGTGCCACTAGTGGTGACTCTGACGGGGACTGGTGCGGTAAAAAAGAAGATTTTAAGGGTCATTGGCACTCATCAATATTCGATAATATTTTACGATTATTTTTCAGTTAATGTGAAATATTATTTTATTCTGTAAACAATGATGGAACTAGTAAAAACAAAACTTTTCATCATAACGGCCAATAACATTAGTAACAAGTAATAATAATCGTCCTTTTATTTCAAAACTCATATCTCACGCTCGACGGGGAAATAATAGGCATTATTTTTATTGAAACAATAAATGATATTCTCAATGGGTCTATGATTGGAGGAAGTCATTTGTTAATAAAATCTTAATGACATGAAAATAAAACATTAGGGCTGCTCTTTTTGGTCACCAACTCACTCAATCTTCTGATGTGAAATTGCAGCTCACAAAATTTTTGGCTTTCAAAGAAGACAAGTGAACTGGACTGTTATACTTTCCACCAAATTAAGACCCCAGGTGCTGTCAAAAGTTTATTAAAGAAATCGCGAGGCAGTTGATTTCCATAGATACAAGTAAAAAGGAGGTCCGAAGTATGGTTTCCCCGCTGCTTGTTTGGGACGCCTGCACTCCATTCTGCCCACCGAGTATGGTCATTGCTGGTTCGGTGCACTATCACGGTCCACGGTCAATGCGTGCTCATGGTCCACGGTCAACCAGTGCTCGTGGTCCATGATGAGACGTGCTCGCATTTACTACATGGAAATTTCCATGGACAGCAAGCTGATGAGTGCCTCTGTTGCATGGACTACACATTATGCGCAATCTGTTAATGCCGTGGCATCCAAGTCGAAGTCACCCGCATTTCTCTGCTTGCGTGGCGATCTCGTTTGGGGGGGTGTAGATGTTTGCTGTGAAGAGCAACTTCCCAACCTCACGCTAGCAGATTTCACGAGTGCCATCTGAATGCGGACGTGACGGCACCGGGTGCTCTTTAGTCAAGTCAAGCCGCCTTCGTTGAAGGTTCGAAAAAAAAAACAAGGAATCGAGTCGTCGGGGTGACTTGAGTGAACGGGGCTGCCCCTGCCTGGAAATTGCACGAAGAGCAGAACCCTTTTCTTTTCTTTTAATTATGACGGACGCAAGCCGCCACGTAACTGAGTAATTTACGTTTAGCAGCTATCAAAGATTGCATAACCCTCACGCAGTACGAAAACATCCATCATGGAGCATCCTGGCCCTTCATAATCGGAGTAGGATGATCTAGCTATGGTTCACAGAGAGTCCATGTTAACCAGATTCCGCATATGAGATGTACAACAAAAATTATGATCGATTTTCAGTTAGATAATTCATCTTCAGTCCGTTTTTTTTTTATGTCTAGTTAACTAGTCGAGCAATTTTTAGAATAACATTAATAACCTCGCATAACTAATGAACAAGAAAAACAGAAAAAAAGTGAAGTAACACAAACCATTGTTGCGACCTGTTGCTGGAAATTAGATCCGGGGGCGACCGTGGGCTGAGAGGGAAGGAGCTCCGCTGCTGGAACAGTAGGTGGCGGCGCGTCAGCTGGTGGCGTCCTCCTGGAAAGTCCTGCAAGAAGCCTGTTGCTGGAAATTGGACCCGGGGGTGACCGTGGGCTGAGAGGGGAGGAGCTCCGCTGCTGGAACAGTAGGTGGCGGCGCGTCAGCTGGTGGCGTCCTCCTGGAAAGTCCTGCAAGAAGCCGGTGGCCGAAAATTCCGGCGTCGGCCCTCCAATGCTTAAGTCAGAGGGGGGCTAGTATATGAGTGGAGTAAAAGAGGAGAATGTTTGTTCTTGTGTCTGTCCCCTTTCTTTCCCCCCAGGTTCCCTTTTATAGAAGGATATTATGTTACCAGAGAGGTGACAGGGTAAGTTGTCTTTTTCGTGATAATTGGGCACGATCATGCTCATTAATGGCGTTGTGGAGAATAAAACCGGATCGGACCGGAGTCAGCGAATTGTCATGGTTGATCGGACCTGTTGGAGTGGTTCAACCGCTGGCCGTGGTGGGCCTGGGGTTCGTAGATAGCAAGTGCATTAATTGCTGAGTGAACCGGTGATCAGGGAGAGCCATACGCTTTGATGGTCCAGTGATCCGGAGATCATCTTGAGCCGTGTTCATTAATGGTTGAGTGCACTGGAGGCCCGCAGGGGTCACACGCATTAATGATAGGGTGTGCCGAAGATCTGCGGAGGTCACATGCCTTAATGGCTTGACGACAGTAGCAGAGTACGGTGAAGTTGGGTATCTAGTTGTCAGATTCTTTCTAAAGGATTAGGCTGGGGTCGAATATTTGGACAAGGCACGGGCTTGGCACCTGGTCGGGTGCCGAGCCGAGCCAGTTGCTCAGCAGGGTGCCTCCAATTTGAACGTTGTGAGGTCGGCGCCTTTCTGGTCGGGCGCCTTCCTGGTCGGCGCTCCTTTCTGGTCGAGCGCCTTTCTGGTCGGCGCTTCTCTGGGTTGGCACGACTTGGGTTTTCCCCCAACACGACCCTTCGAAGCCTTTATTTTTTTTCAATGATTTTATTTTTTGCTGGTTTTCCTCGACCATCTTTATTATTATCCCTTTACTTTTTACAAGAGGGCACTCATGATGAGCAACAACACATAACAACCAAATAGTAAATAATTTTATAGATAGATTAACTGGCTAAGGGATCAATACTAATAACTAAAGTTATTTTAGAGGTGATTAATCATTATCCAAGCCCAACTTTTAGGGGCCATTCAAGTGGTTGGTTGAGGATGCGATCCATATATGCTGTCCAGCTGAAACTATTGACCGTTGAAATGGATTAAAATGAAAGGGATGGTAACCGAAAAGAAGATATTTTTCCCTAACTTGCTTCTAGAAAACCGTCTTCTAGAAAAAAAAAAAAATCAGAGGTAGGCAAGTTCAATTATGAGAAGCTTAGCCGCCCGTTTGTAGCCTAGAAGAGTGCTTGCTTGACCTTTAACTCCGGGAATAATGGTATCTTATAGTTGCCTTATGTAACATTTCCTCGTGCATTCAACATAACAGATTATATTCAACATAACTCTGGTGCAATTCAAGTGGTTTGCACGTGTCATGCCCTTGAATTCAAAGCTACAAAGTCACTAAGTGGTTGTCTAACTTGTGATGCACGCCGTGATAGAGAAAAGAAATGGGAGCTGAGCTTTATGGCGTCAAAAGATTAAAAGAATGACCCATCCACGAACCAGAGGTGGGGTCGTCTTAGAAAATTAGAGCATTCAGATTCTGAGTGGTGGTCGGTAAAGCTCCTTCATTAGGTCCAGCGACCTGTAGCTACTGGCTATACTGATTGGTGGTTGACAAAGGTCCCCTATTAGGTCCAGTGAACTCCATCTTGCTCCTAGGGCCCAATCCAGCGATTCCAAACTACTGGTATCGTGGACCAAGTTTTTGATTCAAGTATTGAGTTGTGAACACAGTTTAAAGCTATATTTATTTACTCATTTTAATTTTTACAAGAATGAGGCATATAAAAAATGCTGACCAAGGCTGGTCGCAAGATGTACCGAAATTTGGAACATCGTCAAAAATTTAGGAGATGATTGAACTTGAGATGATGCCTAGAGCTGTCGAATAAGCGAACTGTTTATGAGCAGCTTGAGTTCTATTTGAAATTTTAACTTTTATTTGACTAATCCAGTTAGTAAACAAGCTGAACTAAAATTCCGCTTGGCTTGCTCAAACCCATCTTGATTAAGCTCAAAATAATATTAATTAATCAAATAACATATTATATATTATTTTGTTATTAATTATGAATATAGAGAGACTTTTATATTTGTATATTAAAGGTTAGATTCATTTGCGCTAAAAAATGTATTCTATGTATATATAAAGACATAATTCCCAAAAAATTTTGAGGAAAATTAACTTGAAAGGTATATACCGGAGCTTCAGTTCACTTGAGTCCCTTCTTGTGGGGCATACTGGAAGCCCACTATTGACTAAACCATTCACCAGGTCATGTTCTCCTATGGCATAAATAATGAATGAAAAATATAATACAGGCAAATCCCAAACAACTACGTACCGTAAATGGCAAAATCTCACATTTTAGCAAAGCTTTTGGCGATCTCGCCTGCAAAGCATGTTAAATATTATTTCATCATTTCTAATCCACCGTGAGGACATGCAAATATTCTTTCATTCTCTATTTATTCTGGCCTAAGAGGTTACTTTTGGATGAAACCCTGCCCGTTCATGACCAGCCAAAGGCACGGTAGCAAGAGGCAGAGGGCTCAATTAGCACGCCAAGGTTGAACTTATATACTAAAAGAAAATGGCTTCAAGCATGGCTAGGAATTGAAAAACTTTGAGCCGATCGAACCAGATTCTGAAAATTAAGCAGATGTTCCCGTGGCTAACAATGCTCATGCAACAATCTTGGTAGAACTTGTCCTGAAATCATGGGATACAAGGGAAGTGACATGCTGCTATTTTGGATTGATTGGATCAATGCTGGACTTAGATTTAAACTTAGCTAAGAAATCAAACATTGTGTTCCAATGAATTGTAGGAAAAGGTTCATACGATCGACATCAACATTTGAGCATCTAGTGGCATAAAATGCAGCAAGCTTTTTCTTTCTTTTTTTTCCCGAGAAATATGGTAGTAATGTGCTGCCACCCAAAAAAAAAATGGCAGCAAATCAAGGGAGAGGCTGTGATTGTAGCATCACGCGGTTGATGATCTGTCATTTTACCACCAACCGTAGGATCTGCGAGGAAGGCACGACCCTGTCCCATGACAAATGGCAGAATGATTCAGCTTTTTTATGTTGAATCAACCGCTGCGTGAAAAAGGATGCCCTCAATGGAACCACAAAGGCGAGAAGCCACTTAAAAAGGTGACGGATTTCAAATGCTTGCCTGGTGCTCGAGCACACGTATTGATTGGATTAAGTGCTGAAGTTCTGTCTTATCAAAAGAATCCAAAGACAGCACGTGGAATCCTGAATCATACTATAATTGAAGCCTTCTTTCTCTGAGCCTTCCAAGCCCAGCCACCAGGCGCGGATGACTGCTTCCAGACCTTCACTCAGCATCAGAAACAAGTAGCATACGGGAGGACGTCGAATCCTCCTCCCCGCCCCTCGTTCGAGACGACCCATCCAGCCTGCATGCAATTATAACGCCGGCTGGCCAGCTTCTTTCTCGCAGAATCTTGCATGCTTCTTCGCCTCCCAGCACAGACGAAAAGGCTATCGCATGAGGCGAACCAAACTGCTGATTACGTTGCCTCTTTCGTTGCTCGGCATTCAGAAGAGTTTCTATAGATCCAACAGTTTTTAGTTCCTTCTACTTTTATTAGTATTTTTGCTAGTGATGTAGCTCGCTGTGCTCATGTAAAAGCAGTTTGAGCAGCCGACCCACCCACCCCCAAAAAAAAGAAAAAAAAAAAGACTATTATGGAACGATCAGCTCCAACGGGGAAAGAGTGGGGCACATAGTCCACATTGTTGGAAGTCCATTACTAAAATTTTATTTCTAATTTATTTTTATTTTCTATTTAATACTAGTTGAAATTATTTGTTTTTTTAGTGCCAGATGGGTTGAGCTTTAGCCTTAATACATTTGAATTTATTTTTTAGTTGAATTGGGATGCCGATATATTTATCTTGTAGTAGGAGAGAGAGTGTGGTTTTATAGAAAAAGAGTAATAAAGGTGTCCTCTTTGTTGAGGCATGAATAGAGAGTCTTCTTGTGTAGATCATTTTTTTTAATAAATATTTTTTCTTTCTTCTAATGTTTTTTTCACCATCACTTTCTTGCTATTTTTTTTGTGTGATTGCTCTAGATCTTAAAATGGCACGATCGATTTACTCCAAGTAGCATGACATTCTACATAATATCAAAGTGAGGTTGGAGAGTGGTCGAGTGGTTTGCAGTTTCGATCAGATTTATTCGGAGCACAATTTTTAGAACAGCAATTTGATTGTTGGTGGTTCATGTGTTCATAGCTTGGTGTGGTTGAACATCTTCTAGTATTTTGTTGTACGTGATGCAAACATGTGGATTTTTATTTTAATAATTCAAGAGGTAAATCATATGGTTGATGCTACTATATTCTCTCCCAATAGGTTCAATATGCTAGACCACACTAGCATCAATATAGCTGCTTTTACTACTACTATTTCTTTTCATAATTTAAATAATACCCAATATCTAATTTAGAAAGTTATTGTCAAGTCTTATTTGATAGAACAAGATTTATGGGATATTTTGGATGAGTTAAAGACGATGCCAATAGATACTCTCAACAATAAGATTGTAGGAAGGAGGTAGAATTTGAAATTTAGGAAGGTAATGTAAATTATTCAAGTTTCAGTTGATAAAGAAAATTATATCCATATCCAGAATATACAAGAGGCGAAGAAAACTTGGGATATTCTTGCGACCCTCCACTCAAGTTCTAGCAAGTTAAGATAGCTCAAATAAAAATTACCTGAAGAATGGATTTTGGTTTTAAGCTTTCATCAAAATCCAAAAGAAGAACAAAGTTGGGTTAAAGATGAAGATTTGAAGTAGGAGGAGCTTGATCACTTAGAGACGGGATCAAGTTCGGAGGACTTAAAGCATGGCAAGAGGTTAATTAGCTTGAGAATCAATCAGGTTCAGAAGAAAATTTGAAGCAAGAAGAATTTATGCGTATGGATATTGTATCAAGTTCAAAAAAGATCATAATTGAAAAATCAATTAAAGAATCAAATGATGTTAAAGTTGATCTAGTTGTAGAAATTTATATTGAGGAATCAAATTCTACAAAAGAGTCTTGTGCTCAAGCCATGATAATTGAAAGTTGACTAATTTTGAAGTAGCTTTAGAGATCAAGCAGCAAAAAGATATGCTTGGTAGAGATGATTCATGTTATGCCATACTATTCAACATAATTTTTGGTACATCATTTAATTTTGAAGCTACACCTAACTTTTAAGTTATTCGAAGACTCTATGTATGAGGATTTGATTTCATGTGTAGAACTATATATAGATACTTAAAGCTACTCAAGTAAAGATAAAAAACCGATGCTCATAGTGATCGCAACTAGCAACTTGATGCTTGTTGGCATAAGTTAGATGTTATATGAAATATTAGTATAGTAAATATGGAATCAATGCTGAGAAAAAGTGTTGAAGCACATCGTCGATTTTGACATATGCATCGAAGAGTACGAGCCGATGAAGGAGTAACTATTCAAACTAATAAAGAAGCTTTATTATTTAATTGGTTCGATAGTTATTACATATTGATGTTATTGTATAATTTTGACAAGTTTAATATTGTTGGCATGAATTTCACAATGAGAGAGAGTATTGGAAGTTCACTACTTGTCCTATTTATATGAAGATTCTATTCCTAGTTTATCTTTATTTTTTATTCCAATACGAGTTGCAATAGTTTGTCTTTTAGTGTGAGCCTATTTTAGTTTGGTGGAACTTTAGGCTTAATATATTTGAGTTTATATTTTAGTTGTAGCGAGATGCAAGAGACAGTGTGTTTTATAAATAGGAGAAAATAGAAAGAAGGGAAAGAATGAAAGATGTTGTCTTTGGTGAGGCGTGAGTAGAGAGAGCCTTCTTCTTATGTGGCTCAATTTTATTTTTTTTAATCCTAATTTTGTTCCAGTAAATATTTTAATTTTTCATTTAATTTTTGGTTTGCATTTTAAATATTTAATATTTTTTATGCATTTTTAATATTTTTTTTGTTTTTAAAAAATTTTTGGTTTGCATTTTTAGATCGATATGACCTCAGATGGCATGCGGTTCGGCATACCTGAGCAAGAGGGTCGGTGTTGACCAAAAAACCGATGGGAGGGGAAAGGACGAGATGGTTGGCGTCCATCGCCATTACTGATTTGCTGGTCCGCAGACTAAAAGAGGAAGGAGAATGAGGGATAAATTATGCCTCGGCATCATTTCACGAGGTGGCAGAGTAGTTTTAAGGAAGTGCCCTTTTTTTTCTCTCTTAGATTTGCGCTAGCGACATAAGATCCCTCGAAAGGAATTAGTATATTTTTCTTCGCTTTAGCTGGCTGGCTGATCGAAGCAGTGCCTCGAGGAAACATAAACTTGGCGAGCTCTTTAAGAAGATTAAATCTATGGGCCTTAGGCCCATGGCCCTTATCACCTATGCGTGTAATTTAGATGGTTGGCACTGAGCTTTTCATTGGGGTGGAATGCAATGAATGATGCATTTTGAAATCCACATTCAATCAATGGATAACTTTGCATGCAAATACAAAACTTATAGTTAACTGCGCTTTGCATCTTTGTAATTAGTGGAAATACATTTCTATTAAAAATAGACCTTAAATTGCACTACATTCTTAGAGTAGGTCAACTAGATTGTAATGTGATTTCATGGAGTTGAGTATCTTGTGTTAGTGTAGTCCTATGTTCTGACATTATTATCCTATATAATTTCTATAATAAAGTAGTCAAGATTGTATAGAAGAATTTAATATGATAATGTTTATTCTGAACATTGTCATGTCACAGTCGAAGGATGCCAGCTTGTCGACAATGCACTTATCTCAAAGTCCCAGTGGAACTATTTAGATGAAATCAATGACTTCTTTTCCCTCTATGCCGATAACACAATTGGGCCTCGGCCCAGATCTTTTTTATAATTATTTATAAGAACGTTTTAAAAAATAAATATCGAGGAATTTAAAACCTTTGGCATGTCGGTAAATTGAAACGGCTGCCGGGGTCCAAACAAAACCCTGGTGCGCCTTTAAAGCCTCGCTTTCTCCCCCGGAGAGAGCGGGAACGACAACCAAAGAAAATAATAAACCGACTTCCAAAGCCGTCCGATCTCCCCGATGCTCCATCCCTCCACTTCTTTTCCCCTTCCCCTCCTTCCGGCTTCCCCTCTCTCCTGTCTCCCGATGGCCACCGAGGGTTTCCTCCTCGCCTCCCAGGAACTCGGGCCCCTCCGGCGGCGCCGCCGCCCCTCGGCGCCTCCACTCCCGCCTTCCGTCCTAGATCCATGACCCGGCGTCCGGATCTCCGCCATCCCTTCGTATACGGTGTACATATACGGCAGACAGGGTGAAGCCAGGCAGCAGTCTTTATCTCGGCCGCTAACAGATATACCTTTTTGGGTTCGCTCCTCGTTCCCCTCTCGCACATAGATTTCGTCGCTCTCTGGGAAATGTGATGCTTCTTAGCTTATTTTATTTGATCCCCTCTATTTACTTTCACAAATGTGATTAGGTTTTGTTGTGGAGGAAATCTTTCTTTGCTCGTCTTGTATGAATCTTGATGTTCTTTCCTCCGTTTGATCCCCAAATGTACATTCTCTATGTTTTTAGTTAAATATCTGTGGCTGTTTCTCTCTATATCTATGGAAAATCTTTGATCTTTCTTGCTAGTAGCAGTCGGGTGTTTGTCAATTTGATATTTTTCTACCTGTGTGAGGTTTCGTTTTGTGATTTGTTGGAGCCTTTGATTTGAGTTTCTTTCGTATGTGCTATAAAATTTTGGAATTGAACGAAAATTTAGATGCGGAATATATTAGCAATATATGACTGTGTGATGGCACTTTCCATGATATGTTTGGAAATAAAAAACAAAGTTCTTGTTTCTAATGCTTTATATGGATGGTTGAGTGCTAATCTTCCATTCATGTCATTTTTTCCCCTAATTTGTGATCTTTAACATTTGAGTAAAACATAGTTGTTTTTTTAAAAACGTATTTGGTTAAGTCCACCCCATTTTTGTTTTAGGATTTGAGAATCCACCTATCGAGGTTGCCATCTGATCAGTCAGGGGTCAATCCGAAGGTGTGAACAATGTTGGGGAGCAGATTATATTGTTCTCAAAAGGTTGGATTGGTAGTGTAAGTGACAAGAAGTGATGGAAGATAATGCCTGTGCTTAGTTTTTTATTCTTGTAAGCTGAACCTTGTTGATCGTTTGGAGAGGATGCCATCCTTGGGATCCTTCTTTTAGCGTTTTAATTCATGTTCTTAATGAATTAGTCCCATTTTTTTTCTAAAAAAAATTATCCATCTTCTTATGGTTGTTGCAGTACTTGTTTCTAATACGCTTAAGTGGTTTTACTTCATATCACCGAAGTAAGATTCTACACCAACATATTGGGGTGATTGACAATGAATTTTAAGTTTGAGAATAACTTGTTAAAATTCCAGGTTGCAAGGGGATAGCTTTGTTTCCAATCTAAATGAACCTGAAAATAACTGGGACTAATTTGGACAGAATCATTTCAATCAAACCAGGGTCCGAGTTTCAAGGCTGTTAGGACATGACCTTTCCCTTGCTTCAATTTTTTCTACACTTATACTTTATCTCTTAGCTAGCCAAGAAGGTTCTTAACTTTATAGTTGAGGTAATGCTGCTGATCCACCTTTTTCAATTTACTATTTTTTCTCTTTGTCTAGAACGAAATCTCAGACTAGTATGGGCAAAGAACCTACTAATAGTCTGTATCCCGAGCTGCCAGCTCACTGAACCACAAAATGCTAGCTGTTTCGCTCTCTGCTGTCCAGTCTGTATGCTGAATGGTTCCCTCTGCAATTATTTAGGTGAAGTTTGGGGTCTACCATTTTCATGTCCATTGTCTGATCATCCAAATTCGAGCATAAAGTTTGATTCATCCTACCAATGACTTAAAACATTTTTTTTATTATGCTGGAGAAAATAAGGTTTCAATGATATCAGGTTCTTGTTTGCTTTTTTTACTATAGTAAATAAGTCATAAATCTACTCCCACATTTGGTTCGTTTAGTACTGGAAGGGGAAACGGGTCCTACAGCAATTTGTGTTTTGATAATGTCAAATAGATACAAAATGCTTACATTAATGATTATGTCAACATTGCTTGCCCTTCATATTTTAGCATTTGCATCTGTATTTTTTATCTAATTTACATGACCATTGCTAGTTTCAATGCTTTTGCCGCTTATATCTGATGAAACATCAGCTACCTTTGCAAAAAATTTTGGATCCTGAGCTCCCCTTCTTCTGGCATAGAATTTTTCTCCTGACTTTTTCAACTTAATCTGCTGGTCTCAATATGTATCATTGATAGTATAAGCTTCTTCACATTGATTGCAAGTCACTTTAGGTTCCTAGATGGTATTGTTTTTAAGTGGATGCTTTTGATTTTACCATCTCTTACCCTAGCACAGTGCAAGTATTATCATCATCTGATTCTTCAGTAGTTCTTGCGAAAACTTCTATGTTGCTTGGTTGCCTATCTGCTTTGATCTCCAAGTGACCATTTCTTACTCCCGTTTCTCTTCCATCCTCTCATTGAGACTTCAAACCTATATAATGTCATGAAGGCTGCATCCGGCAATCTTTCTCCTGTCTAACCCTATTGCATATGTTGTTCAGGTTGTCTTTGATGCTTCAACTCTGCTGTGTTGTGATATATTGGATATACTTTAGAGGATAATAGTCCAGGTTACATATGGTTGAATTACCAATTTTATTTTTTCTAATAGTAGAACATAGATCAAGTATTTTGATTTTGCTTCCAATTGTTTGTAAACAGGAAATATATCTGCTATTTACAATTCTTGTACATCTTTTATATAAAAAAAAGCAATCAATATAGACAATTGTCATACTGCCTCTTGGGCATTTGACATTTCAAATAATGGGATCATTTGACCCTAAGCGGGCTTCTCAATATGAATATTGGCACTGGTGTTCTCCGAAAACTAATGTGATGGAGCTGCCTTCCTGCTGATATCACCTGTGTTCCTGGTGGGGCCAAAAATTCTGAATAGTGTTCAGTGGGAGAAGGCTTTAGCAGTGAAAGCAGGGATTTGAAGGGGACAATGGTGGATGGGTGCTGCTGCATTAACCTAGAATTAAGTGAAAGAAAAATGGCAAGGAGGAGAAGAAAAACAGCTGTACCTGTACCTGTAGAAATAGAGCCTTGATAACCTAGATTGCAGTCTCCTTCTTCACTTGGATTGATAAGCTTAATTTCCAGTCATGAAATCTTCCTTTGCATGGTATCCAGGAGACTCAAACTTGAGTCTGTGATAGGTCTCTCCCTAACATTGAAAGACTACATTTTTCATTTCCATTCTTCTTTTAAATTAAAACATTACCGTAATTTTCCAAGCTTTTGGAAACAATTTCCAACAACCTACAGCAAAAGTTTATAAACATGTTTCACTTAAATAAAATAATATGAAGATCAACAATCACATCATTTGCCAATTCTGCCTTCGTGGTTTTGCTTTGCAATAATGTTTGCTGAGTAGCTTTTGAACTTTTGCAAAGACTCATACTAAGCCCCTTTAAAATATATTGGTCAAGCTCTGCTTAATAAATGCTGTTGATTCGAGAATGGATTTTCGAAGTTACAGAAAGTTTGTAGTTCTACTGGATCAGTTGCATACAATGATGTGTATCAGAGTATTATTATTATTTTTTTATTCCCTAATTCCAATTTCTCCCCGCATGTATAACTCCAAGACGTTTGAAATTCATTGCGTTATTGCGGTGATCTCTTTATGTCATGAAGGATCGTGAACTTTCAAGTGTGGTCTAACAATAGGCATAAAGTGCGTAAAGATTTCTATTACTAATAAGAAGATATTACAAAAGAAGGGGAAGGGAAGACAAGAAGGAAATAGTGTAAGCAAGTAGGGAGGAAAAACAAAAGAAAATTAAAAAGCAGTCTTCACTCTAATTTTCCTGAAGAAGCCTTGTCAGCACTTGAATCTTTCTCCTTAACAAGTGACATGTATGAAGCCAACATCCTCTTAATATTCCTGTTCAGTTCCATAGGTGGGCTGCTGGAGTTTCTAAGGACTCTTCTATTCCTTGCCAGCCAAATTTGCCAGCAACCTGCAGCAACTATCATTTCTCATCCTCTCCTCCAGGCTTTCCTGTCCATTTTTAGATCTCCAATGAACCTAGAGATCCTCAGCCTCCTTGGGTGTATCTTGTATCCTATGGGACCTCTAGAAATGTTTCCAAATGCTCAAAACCACCTTGCTCAAAACTTCAAACGCTTTCCATCCAACAAATATGCTCTGTTATTTAGTATTTCTTAGTACAGTCAAATTGCATGCGTGAACTACAGTTCTAGTACATTTACATATGGCGGTGCTGTCATAGTGACCCCAGATTAATTTAAATTGATTGACATGAGCTTATAATAAAGCACATGCAAACATTGTGTCTGCCATATAGTACAAAGGATTAGGTAGATGGAGGAGGAGGTGTTCCTTAAGGCAGTAAGGATGATGTCTAATGTGCCTAGAGTTGTCCTTATTCTTGCATCTTTATATGACATAAGGGGATAAGTAAATTTGATAAGGTGAGAAATGTTCTGCAAGTCTAATTTGAGGAGTGAAGAAGGATCAGAAAGGATGAGCATATTGGATAAAAGGATTTCTGATGTGGGTATCTCTTGAAATATAGGAAAGACATAGTTATGAGTATATAGGAGGTTTTTTATTAGAAAAAATGAGATTGGAAATTAATTGACTATGTACGTCAAAGAACAAAATTATAACTTGGTCAAGATTGGGGCTCATGTTTGAGCTTAAAAGTATGTCAATCAAAGTGGGACTAAGAAAATGTTGATGGAAGTGATGAGAAATAATGTCATGAAGCTTGCTATAGAATATAGTCTTCTTTGGGGCAAAATGGATGAGAAGGATTCCGATGGCTTGTAGGTTTCCGGATTATTATTAAAGAAATACCTGAAGCTGATGCTGAGCCTGCATTTTGCTAGCATTCATAGTTTTTTTATGTTTCCATGTAGCATATATATGACGCTCCTCTCTTCTTTTCTGACATTGATAGTTGGCATTTTATTAGGTCATTCATGTAGCCTTTGCATCTATGATGTTGAACACTGTCATTTCCTATCTTAGCATTGATGCCAAATAGCGTTTTTGGTAGGCAGGTGGATTGTGAACCCGCGCTCAGCTGCTTGGCAGCTGGTAGGCATCCCTCTCCTCTTAGGAGAAGTCAAGGGTTCAAACCCTGGTGGTGGTATCCACAACATGTCTCAAGAAAAAAGGTCATGTGTGTCAAAGAACTTTGCACCTTGACATACTAGATTGGTAATGAATCCAGCCCTCTTATCTATAGACATATCAAATTCATCTGAAGTTGGAAGTTTATTATAGTGTCTACAACTTCCATATTTGTGCATCAGATATCTTGATTGCGCATCTGGATCAGTTTCCACTTGTGGACTGGTAAGCTTCTTGTTTCTCTTGACCATAGAATTCTCACATGGCTATTGTCTACTGAGCTGAAGCAGGACACGCATCGTGGAAAATCTTGGCTGGCATTTTGCTCTGAAAAATTCATTTTAGCTCTTTGTTCGGGTGTAGAAGTATTTGAAATATTTTGACATTATCTTCTGCTACCCTCTTAACACATTAGCTGTGCAACTGTCATTTAAGATTGTCTGCCTGCCATATCTCAGGAACCATTGCATCATGGAGAATCTTTTGGCTGGAGCTACGCTTTGAAACCAGTTGTTTTAGATCTTTGTTTGGGTGTAAAGTTATCTGAAATGTTTTGGCATCATCTTCTGCTACCTCGTTAACACATGAAAGTGTGACTGTCATTTTAGATCATCTGCCTACCATATCTCAGAAATTATTGCCAGCTTCATTGTCCGTTTGCATATTCGGTAATTTTTATTCCTGGGTACTTGTTTGGGAATCTAAATGAGCTAGACCATAAACCATCCATGTGCTTATTTTCTGTCCCTTAGTATTTCTTATTTTTGCTCAACTATCATGTCCAAATACTTTAGACGTATCACTGACAAGCAACTCAGTTAGAGCTTCACGAACAAGGTAATATTTTGTGATCTTGCAGTGTAGAATCCCCGTTGCTGTCTGAAGGCTCCGAGATTTAATAATGCTATATTCAAAGTAACCATGAGATATGCTCGATGAAAATTTAAGAACAATAACAAAAGCTGAACAATCGGATAATATCACTCCCGGCAGGCTTTCAAAGCGTAAGGCATCTTTTTATCATGTTGTGAAGTAACATGATCTGATACTCATTAGCAAAACTTTACCAGGAGAAGTTTATATTCTTCAATGTGCATTGGAAATTTGATAGACCTTGCGATGGATGTGCGAAACCATCGGATGCTGCCTTGGTTATTGCAACCTAAGTGCATGACGTGGTTCACAAAAGAACCAAAAGCTCTGCTTTATTTTTAAGCTATGGATGAGGTTTGTTCTTGATTGTTTATCCGGCGTCTTCTTTTGGTTATCTACAAAGATATTTTGGCAACTTCTGTATTTCCAGTCCTCCTAACACTTCAATTTGGAGTGCTGGCAATGCTAGATTATCTGAATGTATAGGTTTGAAATTAATTTGACTGCATTATTGTGGCACCTTCCTGGTGTTCCCTTTCAAGTAGATAACCAGTGCTTCTAACAAATATCATGATGCAATGATATGATATGCACTACTATAGAGTTTTAGGTACATTTTAGAATTTTTAGAATCTGCCATCCTTAGAGCTTACAGGCGTTTGATGATTATTACAATTGAGAACGACAAAGGCCTCTCCTTTTGCCAGTTGCAAAATGGTACTGAACCGTGTAACAACGAAAAGCTGAACCTTGCGAACCTTCTATAGAAGCACAAGGCACAAGCTGCTGCCGGGGAGACTAGGAAGCAAAGGAAGCTTAAACTTTGCAACAGAATCCACTTGGGTGCGAACCTTGCGATGCCCCTTCGTGAGATGTGCATCTCAACTGGGAAACACACTGTTAAAGGCCAGAATCCAACGGCACCCAAGAATGCAAATACGTCATCAAAGGAAGGCATCAGCATGCTAGAAGAGTGCATATCAACACGAAAGCTGTTCTCCAGAGCAATCTACAGATATTGATGCTCCATTCAAAGTTTTTGTTGCTCATTAAATGATGCTCATGAGTCAGGATTTTGAAGTTTGGGCACGTTTTGGCAACCCATGTTTCCACAGCTGCATAAAGCGGCTTGCAGAATACCTAATGGAATTGTAGATTAAGGACCAACATGCTCGTCGTCTTAGTCATGCAATGAAAAATTCTAGGGACAATCTCTTCTGCGGATCTGGCATGGGGATTACCTGCTATGCACCAAATAGATGCACTGCAATGCAAACATTCGCAAAGCCGCAGAGCCAGTGGGGCTCCTAAAATCCAAACCCAGTATGTTCCCTGGAGCTTGGTTCCCAAATGCAGCATAACCAAGGCAGCCAAAAAGGATGCAGAATGCTGCGGCCGTCGACACACCAATCAGGCTTCCCTTCGTCATCATCACGTTGTTCTCTGCTGGGGGGATCTCAAAGTGTCCTAAAAGATCCATAGGGATGATAGTTATCCGGGTCATGAATAGTTTTCTGAAAGAGACGCGGGGTGTTTTTCTGCAGGCCAGCAGTTGCCCTACCTGGATTTCTTTTATAGAATCACGGAATATGAATGGGAAAAGGCAATATCTCCAAGCGGTTTTAATGCGTTCCAAGCTTTCTGAGCTGAATCAACATCCACGCCAACTTCTGTTCCTGCTGCAAGGCTTTTCCAGCATCACTTGTTGAGGACACAGGTTTGATTCAGATTATCGAGCAACTTGTTTGTGCTATAAGAAGAATAATTGATGGTCAAGTTGTTTGCTATATAAATTTGTTCTGATTCGGATTAAGAGTGGTGCACCTGAAATTACTCTGGCTGCTGAGAGAACCACTGCGATGAGGGAGTAAGCCAAGGGACACGACTGCAGCGATGATGAACAGCCACCGCAGCTTATGAAAAAGTTGGGCAGTTGTGAATAATATCTGAACGATCCCAAAGACGACCATGTAGAGACTGGCGGAGACACCGAAATCAGCATGACGGCCCCTCTTGTGGAAACAATTGGACTTGCTCACCGCCCTGCGTCCATGCATCAGGAAACATGTTCTAAGAACTCGTCAAGGTCCCTGACAACTGCATTCTCTGGAATTTGGGAAGGTTTAGTAGATCACTGAATGCTTTGTCCTTGCACAAGAGTACTATGAGCTTACGCAGCACTTATGGATGCTATGATGGTGTAGCCAATGGCTACTCCGAATAAGTTGACATATTGGCACAACCCACATAAGCAAAGCCGTATGCCCCTATTCCACCTGGGAGACATAGATGCTAATCGGTATTACATTCAAAGAGAGCTATTTTGCAAGCACAGGAGATGCAATTTGGGGTAGCAGCACCTTGGTGTAGTTTCTCATTCCGGATATTGGGTCGGAATTCCTGTAGCAAGCCTCTGAACCTGTGACTGCTGTTATGATATTTGCATCGCCGTCAACATCATTCCTGCATGTTTGTTGGTAAATTTAACTTCAGATCACAGGTAATGAATATTAAGAGAAAATAATCATAAACTCAATCAGGTACTGTTGTTCTCAAAAAAAAAAAAGTTAATATATATGCACCTAATTAGTAATAAACCAAAGCTTGGACTGTTAGAATCTATTGATTGATTGATTATGCCAAACTTAATTGGTCTTATCAAACTTCATCTTGATTGATTTGTGATTGATTGTGCCAAACTTAGTTAGCCTTACCAAACTTTATCAGCATCCTAGTCTATATAAAAGCTACTTTAGTACATTATAATAGACAGGCAGAAATACAGTTCTTTTCTTTTATACTTCTGTTTTCAATATAAACAATGCTATTTTACAGATAGACAGATGTCTAGAGTTGGTACATAGTAGCAGTGTGCCTCCCAACTGTACACTATTCATTAAAAAGTAATGCAATTAATGCATGTGCATATGAACAATTCTTTTGTCACCTGACGATTTTTTCTAGCGTGTGTACCTGGCACCCAGAGGTGTTTTCTTTCATAAAATAAAAGTTTTAATATAAAGTTTATCCAAAACACATCTATACTCCAAACTTTCTTCGTTGCACATCCTCATTGTACCAAATGAAAACAGGGACACTTTTTCTCAAGCATAAGAAAAACATGAGAAATTATATTCTGTACCAAATGCAATGTTATCGTGCACCATACTAATCAACTCAACTTGCCCATATAAGTTTTATTCATCATGTATACAACCATATTGATACATGCAGTGGAAGATATAATTCTTTGGAAAACATAAGTGCTAATCCTTCCTGCTGAAATCGGAGAATTTACTCGCTCGCGAGTGGGTAGGATGGAGAAATTATTGCGCGGACAAGATCCTTTGGACCAGTCCAATAGTCAGTGACTGTGTTACCCTCTTTGTATCTAAACAATTCAAGATCAAACTCTTATCCAACAAAGACATACCTTGGGATATGGAGTGGTCCACCGGTGCATCTAATAATTTCTCGTCAAAATGAGTGCTCCGAATGCCGCCAGTTGGGACATGAGGCGACTGTCGTCTACCCCAGTCCTGCGTCATTTTGGAGCACCATCGAACGTCGCAATCCAACGCAAGCCCGAACCAATGTGCGGCAGAAACGACGTCTTTTGTGGCCCTTGGAGGCCAAATGGATGACCTAAGACACGTGAGACACGAGTCTTGTCATCACTCTCCTATTTTCTTTTCTTCTGTTTGAGAAGACCGTCCCTGTAGGAAAAACTGTGCGGTGGAACCACCACGTTTTCGACGAAGACATTAAATCAAATGCAATAGTTAAAAGACTTGGGAGTCCCCTTTCTTCCTTCTTCTCGGATCAACTCTTAATCCGAAAAAAGGGACAGATACAGCTATTGAAATAGAGAATATAAATAAGAAAACCATCTATTAGTTTAAAATCTAATACGATGGATTGCGACGCGTCGGAACGTAGAGGACGGGAGGGAATAAAAACAGAACAAGTAAATACGTGTATGGTTGCATGCAAATCAATGACGTGCAAATGTCTGGAGTCACCTGGGCAGAGGCGAAAAGAGAGAGGAACAAAATGGGAGGTAGTTTGGGTTCGCCAATAATCCCGGTTCTCTTTGGTTGCCCATCATCGTCGGGCTCTCCCATGCTGAACTCCCTCTCCTCCCAATCTCTAACTCTAATCCTTCTTCCCCCTCTCTCTCTCCGTCCCTCTATGGAACAAAAATAACAGGTATCGCGGTTTTGCGGGATTTGAAGAGGGAAAACAAAAGAGAAGGGAAAAAGTTTTATACAGACAAAATTTGTGTTAGTGGTTTGGAGGGTGGGAGTTTCCTCCTTGTCTGCTTCCGTCAGTGCATGGCAAAGTTATCTGTTTGGAATCTCCACAATTCTCTCTCTTTTTTTCCATCTTTTGTGTCCTACCAAGCATCTGTTTGATGGAGTCAACTTGGGAATATTAGATCAGGAAGTGATGGAAGGAGGGAAAAAAACTGGCCCATTATTCATCAAAATCTGAAAACAAAAAAACAGGTCCAATCAGGATAGGCATTCCCTGTTTCCCACCCTACACATACGCACCAAGAGCAAAACAAAGGGACACTTGGACTCATCCACAGTGTTCAACTTTGGCTGAACTTCCCCGAACGGGAGCACGCAGCAGTCAATGATCATCATCAAATAATTGAAGAGTCATCTTTCTCTCTCTTCCTCTAAAAAAAGAAAGGATCGAACAAATGATCCTTATCACTTCCAACAGTCTCATTAACAGGACAGTGAAGCACTGAGTTCTTGCTAACTCGAAAGTCCATCCCACGAACTGTGCATTTCATAAAATTCAACAAAAAAAAAAAAAGGATGCTTGCAAACAGCAAAAGTTACGCTGGTTTCTGCTTCCAACATACATGATGCATGTGTTCAATTAATAAAGGGAACAGAAAACTCTTCCTATCGTTTCTAAAAGCCGTGTTCTTGTTTGAATTTTCATCGACGTCCCCTTTTGCAATTACAATAATAAAAGCTTGACATCACCTTATGTGGTGCCTTGCTAGAGTTAATTTCCAGTAGGTTGTTAGTGTTTGTGACCAGGGTCCCCGGACGGTGATGTAACGATGCGATATACATTATTGCCAGACACAAGAATCCAAAGCATAATTTGGAAGGTACATGAACCACAAACGTCAGATCAAAAGCTTGAAGGCCCTTGATGATTATTACGAACAAGAAGCACATTGCAGGGTTAATGACTAGTCTGCTATTGAAACCATATAACAAGAGAAAATTGAACATACAACTGCTGCCATGAAGCGCACGGCCATGGCTGCTTGCAAAGTTCTGCTCACAAATATTGCGGAGCTTTTATTTGTGCAACACCTTACGATCTAGTGTGAAAGGGTGTATAGTGCTGGAGTGATTCGATTACCCCTTCAATGGAACCACAAGCTGCAGCTAGCGAGACAACAAAGCAGAGGAAGCTTATGCTCTGCAAGAGCATCCACTTGGGTGTGAACCTTGCAATCTTCTTCTGCGAAATGTACATCGTGATAGGGAAATATACTGTAAGAGGCCAGAATCCAACAGCTCCAAGGAATGCAAGCACATCATTGAAGAAGGGCATCAGGATTGCTAGAAGGGTGCTTATCACGACAAAACTTGTTCTCCAAATCAGTCGAAACATATTGACGCTGCATCCAAATCGTCCATTAATTGTCACAGGATGCTCGTAAGCCAACATTTTGTTGTTCGGGCACCTTTTGGCAATCCATTTTTCAACTGCCGCGTATATCGGCTGGCTGAATACCTAATAGGATTGAAAACTAAGAAAATTAGGACGTTTGTTGTTTGCCACGAAATTATATGTATTTCAGATTGGAAAGAAGCTTTCAGGATCGATCGCTGGGGCTTATCCAATATGATATTACCTGATATGCACCAACTAAATGCACTACGATGCAAACATTGGCGAGGTCAATAAGCCAGAAGGGATCGTAAAATCCAAACCCCGTGAGCATGTTCCCCGGAGCACGGTTTCCAAATGCAGAATATCCAAGGCAGCCGCACAGTACGTAGAAAATTGTTGTTGTGGAGACGCCAATGAAACTCGCCTTTTTCATCACTTTGTTCTCCGCCGGGGGGCTTCTCAGGGTATCCTAAAAGATCATGGGAGATTGATAACTGGAGAAAAGCTATCTGAATCATAAATAGAAGTACGCGAAGACATTTAAGAAAAAAAGAAGATGACTTTGCAAAGGATTTTACCTGGATTTCTATAAGGATTATGGAATATGAGTAGGCAAATGCAATATCTCCAAGTGCCTGGAATACCTTCCAGACCTTCTGCGATGAACTGACATCTACCCCAACTTCTGTTCCTGTTATGGATGTCCTTCCAGTGCTACCTGTTGAAACAGCAGACTTGATTCAAGTTCTTTTATCAACTAATCGAAAATAAATAATTGATAGTAGAAGAACAGCATACCTGAGATTATACTGGCTGTTGAGAGACCAACAGCTATGAAGGAGTAAGCCAGAGACATGACTGCAGCAACTATGGATAGCCACCATAACTTATGAAAGTTGGGCAGCTGGGAGAGGAAAATTTGGACAATCCCAAATGCGACCATGTAGAGACTGTCTGAGACACTGCAATCAGCCTGGTGCCCCTTCTTGTGAAAACAGTTGGACTTCTGCACCGCCCTGAATTACCGATCATCGATGAATCAAAAAACACGGGCATTAGAAGTGCAATAATGCTTATGCTCCTGGGGAATACTGGATCAACAGTGTATATTAGGCTAATCACTTGTGACTTGGCCTCACAAATGACTTTATCTCTAGCATGGAGAGTTTGGCCTTCCATAGAATTTTTTTCATCTTGCAAAGATGTAAAACCTTGTAGGAAGCATGCTCCTTCACCTCCAAGAGGAATAAATGAGTGCAGACACAGCAGAGAAATTTTAATAAAGAACTGGCTTGGAAGGTTTTCGAACACACGACTTCCTAACAACCTTAGCCCTCATACTATTTCAGTCGATCACAAGGAACCAAAATCCTCAATTAATAGCCGGAGAGCCATTCAAACAGATGGCTTCGTTTGGAATGCGGGAAGGTTACTGAATGCTGTGACCGTGCATGGTAGAGAAGATGGCAAACGAACTTACGCGGCACTTATGGATGCGGTGATAATGTAGCCAATGGCAACTCCAAATAGGTTGACGTACTGACAGAGTCCGCAGAGCCAAAGCTGTGCTCCACCTGCAAGCAAAGTTATCATCAGTCTCTTTACACTTGTTTCAGGGGAGCTGCGTTGCAACAACAAGAATATTGAGCTTGGAGAAGCAAAGCACCCAAGTTGGATTTCACCGCCTCTATGTAGGTGTAGTTTCTCTTCCCAGAGACGGGATTGGAAGTCCTGTAGCAATCTGCCAGGAGGCTGGAGGTGTAGAAGGTGATGAAGGAGAAGATCAGTAAAGTTGCAGGACCAGCAATCCACCCAAGCTGAGCCGTGGCCCATGCCAACGATAGGACACCTGAGCCTATGACTGCCGTGATGATATGCGCACTTGCCGTCCATACCGTTCCTGCAAATTACGTCGGCAGGGCCATCATCATCACATCACAAATATGTATCTTATATAACCGAACACAGAGCATCTTCTACAGGACACTGCATTTGGATGAAGTATGAGCTCTCATTTGGATATGGCCGTAAGGGAACTAAAAAAATGTCTCGATTTAAACAAGCTAGCCTAGCTCGGGTAAAGGCATATGGATTCAATAAAAAGAGTGCATTTACGGGCCGAAAGATAACTGAGCAGCGAACAGGATTGATACATGCACCGTGTAAGAAAATCACACATCATCTCTATTATTTTTTTTTTCTTGTGCGCGATTTACTGATTTGCTGTCCTACCATGTGTTCATGTGGCTCCCGCTGACCTACGGATGGTATATGAGGAACAGTGAATGGATGATTTAATTTAAAGGATGCAACCAAAATAGAAGATGGACGAGGTCCAAACTCAATAAATGGTTAGCCGGGTGGCTTTGCCTCCCTCTTCACCAGAAAAGAACAAACTCAATAAATGTCTGGTGATCGAGCATGGCAATAGCAAGCCAGCCTCGTCATCAACCTGATAACCCGCCCTTCAATTGCGGATCCACCGGAGTGGACGGTGGATAGTCACTGGATAAAACGGGACACAAAGAAAGAAGCTAGAAGCCAGGATCCTGCTGAAAGACAACAAAATTAAGGTGGAGCGTCAGTGTTTGGTTTTCTCCTGCTGCAAGTTGGGCTTTTTACCACGGTAGCAGGAGAAGAAGCTGTGGGTGGGTGGGTCAAACAAGGATTTTTAGCCGGAATCATCTCGCTGAGGAGGTAGGAGAGGCGAAGATGCCGCCTCACCTCGGCCACCATCGGAGCTTATCGTTATCCAATAGGCGACGGAAACGGCGTCTCGTGCGGTCGTCGGCGCCAACGCAGCGACGTTAGATTTGCCGGACTGTGCTCGGAAAAAATGGATAGATAAAATAATGGATTTAAAAGAGTCACGGATCTTCCCCGCTAATAAAATAATAATAGACGATATAATAAAAAACGGTTGTTGGTAGCTGCGAATCCGAAGGAAGAGAAAGATAATAGCATGTAGAACTTGGCAATCTGAAACAGGAAAAAAAAATCAGAGCGATGGAGGGGAGAGAAAGAAGAAAAATCCTCAAACAAAAAGATGAAAAATTCTGTCTTTGGTTGCGTGATTGATGGCACGTTGATGACTAGGTGCCGGCGCTCCAAAAGCAGGGGAAAACAGAGGAGGAAGAGAATGAATTGGGATGGGCTCGCCAACATTACCGGTTCTCTTTGGCCTGCCATCATCGTCGAGGTCCTCCTCTCCGAGTCCTCCGACGTCTTGTGCTGACCTCCGTTTCCCTCCCATCTCTAACTCCTTTATCATCTCTCCTTCTCCCATCCTCTCTCCCTCTCTCTCTCAATCTCTGTGTGTTGCTCTGAGCAAAGGCGGCCAGACTTGATGCATATATATAAATGCACACGCCTAAGAAGCGCCACGGCGCAAAAATAATAGGCATCCATCACTGTTTTAATGTTGGGCATGAGAACATAATAAAAGAATTAAGCTAAGGGGGTTTCCAAAATGCCATAGTTATCGCTTATTGCCCTTGCTAGATTTTATAATATATTATATATATATATATATATATATATATATATATATATATATATGCACTTGATATAAACAAGATATGCTTCAAGCTTTAACTGAAGAATGCAGGAAAAAAATCTATTTTAGATGCACTTTCCATGTTCTCAAATAAACAAATTTGGAAAGATTAGGTTCCAAAAATTTGGTTGATATTTCCATCTTCAAGTATTTTTTAATATTTATTGTAACTTATATTAATTGGAGGAATATTTTGCTAAATAAATATTTACTTCTTCCTAATTTTACTTAATTAAAATTAAAAATTTCCTATTTCACACTGTATGTATATGAATTATTCTTATTTTTAGGCTCATGTTTCCATTTTTTTCCCTCCCCTCTTTGCTGAAAATTAAAGTAAGATATCATTTTTATTGAAATATGTTGTTCGATTTGTATAGTGTTTTATCTTTAAATTTATAAAGTAATATCAAAATTAATCCATCCTTTGACTTATTTATTCATCATCTTATGTTTGATTTTTCTCTTCTTCCTTGAGTTCTTTCTTTGATTTCATCTTTGTTTATAGCTATTACATTATTCTGTTATTTGATTTAGTGCATGGTTATTTTCTTACTATTGTTTTGCCTTGTCAAGGTTTATTTTGTGAATTAAGAGTTGTAATATATGCTTTAACCATTTTTCAATAATATTATTTTATTAATTATCATTATTAATGCTATATGATAAATTTATATGATATAAAATAAATGATATATTATATTATTAATTATCTTATATATGTCATAATATCAGAATATTGAAATAAATAAGTGCTATCGTAGTATTTTACTAATGGATTATATTAAATATATTGTACTTTCATATTTCAAAATATTCACTGTTATACAAAAGTATATAATATAATATAGAAATTTAACTAAAGCATATCAGAAAATGAAATTATTTTAGATGCATTGTATATGGACTAAGAATTACATTGTTATCATCTTACCTTGAAATGGAGACATGCTTCTTCATATTAATAATTTATTTTGAGTTTGAGAACATCGTATCATCTTCTTTTGAAAAATAGTAAGAATAATGTACTTCTTGTCATTAATGATTCATTTTGAATAGGTAATCTAGTCTCTACATCGTTATTACACATTTATTACCATCATTAATCTGATGTTCACATGGCAAGAGAGAGCACTGCTGAAGCAAATCCTCCTTTATACACACACACACATATATACACACATACACACATACATAGATACTAGATTCTTTTTTTCTTTTTTTTTTTTTTGATGTGATGTACATACATACTAGATTCTCACACCAAATCATATGTACTTCAACATCCCTGGGTTGCCTATCAGAATACTGGTCGTTGATCTAGTTTACCAAGCCAACGACTCATGACATGTCACAAATACTTAATTAGTTCCTTGTTTTTTTATATTTTATTTTTTAATATAAAAGGTTCCTTGGGTAGTTCAATAGAACACGATGTGTTGGAGGCTTTCCACCACTTCTGTTTCATTTTTTTTTAAAAAGGAAGGAAACATATGGCTTGAACTAATTGTTCGATGACTCCAATGGACGTAATTATACAACGACTACATTATAGGTCCGATCCATCAAATAAAAAAATAACTAATTACTTTTCTCCCAGTTTAAGCCTTGGTGAATTTCTCGTGGTAGCCTCCTCAAACCGAGAGACGTTATTTCCAGATAGGTTTTTTGACTGGCTTTCAAGCTATTCATGAATATCTTAAGAACATAAGCTAAGACATTAACCATTTTTTGTATTCCTTTTATTGTTTTCTAAGCTTCACGGTTTTCCATTCTTGCGGCCGCTAGAAATCGAGGCCAGAGACGCCGCCGGAGCTAACGTAAAACCCCAATTTTCTTTCCTTTTTCTTCTTGTTCTCCCCACAGCTTTAAACTACCCCCATCGGCAAAGAAATTCGTTGGCCGGATTTCACTTTCCCTATGTTTACCGGCCTTTCTTTCTTTTTGTCGGCCGCTAGCGTCGCCACCCCCACCTCTTAGCGCTTGAGCCCCGGCCAAATGACTTGATGTCCCTTCAGCACTTCCTAATAGAGCCATGGCTGGTGGTGATCGGCCAATGGCCAAAAAACGAAAAAACTCTACTATCCCTTATTTTTTGGGCTTCTTTTCCCATAATTTCTCGTCGGCCGGTCACCACCGCCAATCGCCACCACCTCAAGCTGCTGGCCATGGCTCTGACACGACATCTGATGACTCCAACCTCTCTTTCCTCTTTTCTCTCTTGTTTCTCTCTCTTCTTCTCTCTCTTCTTTCCTCTTCTCTTTTTTTTCTCTCTGTCTGTGGACCTCCAGAGAAGCGTTCCATCTTCCTGTCCTTTGGATCCGAGTTGACCCCTGCAAAAAGGACCTGAATCATCCTGGAACCTGAGCAGCACGTAGGATCGATCATTCTGGCCTTATTGAGTGTCTCTGAAACCTACCGTTACTAAACTCCATCGAATAATCTTATCTTTGATCGAGTCTGTGTTTCATAATTCACTGATCAAATTGCTTAGACCTGACCCACTTGGAGCTATCGTATGCCCGACCAACCGTCTCCTTTTTTTTATTTTAATACTATTAAAGTTATCGAATAGAAATTAATTTTGCTTCTATGTCTTTAAATAGGCTTAGTAGAATCGTCTAGTGAATTTTGAGAGTTTAATACGAAAGAGGTAATTAACCCTGACACTTCTTTTTAATTTTCAAATGTTCATATATTTTTTTATATTTCCCTACTTATGATTTATATAAAAAATATAAAAAATAATATTAAATGTTGATGTTATCATACTTTTTAAAAAATAAAAAATCAAGCATACAATATTATGAAACTCATGATTTATCACAAAATAATAGTTCTATGAATATTTTAATAGTAATGACTTCTTTATAAACTATGAACTCAACATTTATAAAATCTGTATTTTGTTATGAAAAAGTTGTTTGTATAATTGTTTCATCGTTAATGATTTATATATGGACACTTAATTCTGTCGAGCTATTTAATATCTTTCAACTTATTTATTTATTTATGATATAAGAACATAAATATTTAAAAAATATTATTTAAGAAATATGACTATGAGCTCTCAGATAGCTATATACGAGCCTAGCCAACAGGTTATAGCACTTAGCATACGACCCTCACTGGCGGATTACAGTAGCTTGGCATATGACCCTCGCCAGTAGATTGTAGTAGCTTGGTATACGACTCTAGTAGTGGGTTATAGTAGTTGACGTGATATTGATTATGGCCCTGTCACGTGTACAAAGTGACCTTAGCATTTAATCTAAGAGAAGTATTATGAATTAAGATATGACAAAATGGCAAACTATTTATGAATTTATAAAGTTAGCTTGACTTATGATTTTGTTTATGCATGCACTAGAAAACATATTTATGTAATTTGCATGATTTATGCATATGTAAGGGCATGATTGATTTATGATTATTCTATTATTATGAAATATTCTATTTTCTACTAGTAGTTATCTTCTCTAAATGATTTATTGATGCATGTAAAAAATTATGCTTAATCCGACAAGATAGTGTAAAGTTTACTTATTAAGCAGCATAGCTTACATCTCTTTATTTTTCTTTTCTCTTTTCAAACGAAATGGATCACTAGAAATGAAGAATGATCCAAGCTTGGAATTCCTGCTAGTAAGCTTGGTGATTTTGTAATAGAATTTTTGGTATTAATTGACCATGAAATTTATAGTTGGTAACTTCTTGAATTTTGAGATTATGGGTTTTGGTATTTAAATTTGAATTTAGAAGCTGTGAGCTAGTATATATTTTATTATTTAATTGATGATGAAATTATTATATTTTGTTTGTGATGGATTTAGAAGCTGAATGTAACTGTTAGCTTCATATTATCTAGGTTGTAACTCTCGGTAGCAGCCATGTTATGTCCCGAATTTGGGGCATGACAACTAGACAATATGATTCCTATTTCAAAATAAGATAAATTTTTTTACCCATTAAGAAACAATAAAAGTTGTTAGAAGTAGGCTGAATGGAAAAAGGAAAGGGACTCGATTACAAATTTTAATTATTTAATTAGTATCAATGATGCTCTAATTATTCTTCCTCTCATTAGTAATCCCGAGCTATAGCTGAGCACCGAGCATCTTGTAGCTTTGAAAAGGAAAATGACAAAGTGGTATGTGTTAACAGCTCATTAAAACTCCACACATAAATGTAAATAAATTTTAAAAATAAAAATTAGCAAATGATCATGTACCAAAATAAATGCAAGTAATATAAGATCACATACCAACTGTCCAGCACTTTAATTGATGCTCAAATATTCCAGTATCCATAATACATCTTATATTGTCAAAATTATTGTTCAACTTAAAAGTGATGTATTATGTATTATCAAAATAATCGTTATATTCAATAGTGGCTTCAAATAACTCATCAATCATTTTCTAGTTAGCATGTCTAGGATCCCGCATTAGTTATCTTTTTAGCTTTGACTATCCACGGTCATGATTTGGATCATGACTCACAATTTATAGTATCATGCTTCAACCTGTGGCTGACAAACTATAGTGTCATGCTTCCTATTTAACCATACTATAATAATGACTAAATAACAATCATAATAACCGTATAACATCATAACTATAGTGTATTCAACTATTTAACTGTAATGTATTTTATGTTGGGTTATATGCAGTATGACATATTTGAAGTGCCTTAACACAGGCATCATGCCCAGTGTAACATCATAACAACCATTATTTCAAATCATACTATTAAAGTAATATTACTATTAATAATAATTAATTAGAGCAAATTTGGAACCTCTATCTGTTTGGGAGAGGGGAATTGAGCACACGGTGAGTTCACATCCAGAGATTGACCCTCAGTTCTTCTATTTCACTAATTTGGATTGCCCCAAATCACTAAATCTATTATTGATTGAGACTTACGAAGCAGGAGAGATACTTGGTGCCACGTGGTTTTTGTTAGTAGAAATTCATGCCGAGTAAATTATGATGGAAATATTAAATTTTAGATATACGCTCGATATAAATATCGTATCTCAAAAATATTCAAAAGAAAACAGGTTAACGAGCACATCCACACATGAAGACTTAAGCCCGGTTAAACATTTGATTGCACTAGCATGCAAGTCGTACGTGCACGATAACCAGAGATCCCAGCCTAATAATCTTGATGATCTTCCGTCACCAAACGATAACTCACTTGAATTGCACCTTCTAAGAGCTTGCCCTTGAAAGAGATCAAGATAAGTATACCGAGAATTGCTATTATAAAGAATGGGATAAAGGAAATCGACATGGATGGCCTTTCAGATTCAATTTGGGACGGATGGCTCTTCTGAACCACATCCACCAACATTTGAACCCTATCATTCATGATGTGATTGATTCCACATATGATATGATGCAGATTAGTGGTGCACAAGAATACACGAAGCATCATCGGTTCACAAAAAAGAAAAAGAAAAAGAAAAAGAAAAGCAGCATGCACCAGAGATGTTGAGGTTAGCTGCAAGGGCTCGACTGAGAGAGAGAGAGAGAGAGAAAGAGCCATAACTTTGGCCAACGGACAGTGATAACACTGCAAATTATCACTATGGACTCTCGTCTGTGGGACTAGTCTTAGGGTAATGGATTCATAAGCCGCGGCAGTGACATGAGACATACGCATGCATTCAGTGAACATTTTCATTGACTTGCTTTTACTTTCGGCGCTATTGCTAGAAATATATGTACGTAGTTAGGAAATAACACGGTAAAATAAAAGTTACATTGGAAGGAAAATGACACTAGGAAGGGGACCGAGGTGAGCGTTTGGCTCCGCATGACTGGCCTCATGGGACCTAAACAATAATAACCATGGCTGCGAGAGCAGCGAGACAGCAACAGATGACCAAAGGAAAAACCTACACTGACCAGAGAAGTGGGATCCACTTCTTAAAAAGAAAAAACAATCCGCTTTGAACGGAATGTTATGGTTCTTTCCTCCATGTACTTGAAGTCGTAGAGAATGTTTGTTGCTTTAACAATGACAGAAGCCTCACTATGTCAAGAGAAAGTAGGATGATAGTTAAGAAATGACATAAACACAAAATTGAATGGAATGTTATGGCTGCTTCCTCCGTGTATTCGAATGTTCAGTGAATATTAGCAGTTTCGAAAATGAAATGAGCATCACGACCTTACTTGAACTGGAGATAAGCATCAGTTTATCAAGAAAAACAAAAATGCTATTGCTCACCATTCCACTCATCGCTCCATTTTCCAACAGCAGTATGGTGTTGGTGATGGGCTCGACTGCCATGTTACCTATTCCTGTTTTCTGCACTAATTCCTGACTGCCACTGATCAGGACGCGGAATCGAGAGAAGAGGTGACCAAGGATCGGTAGCAGCATGTACTCCTAGAAAAAAAAAAGGGATAGTAGTAACATTAACTATAAAAAAAGACATTATATTTAGTTTCACATGAGAATACATTCAAATAGCATACACAAAAACTTCTTCCACACGTATGAATTATAAGAGAGAGTAATATACAGCAAATAGAACACGGATCTAGGACAGGTCTAAGAAAACCAAGATTTGTCAACTGGATATCGACAGAACGTGGGAATCCAATAATGGTCGCTTAAAAGTGCTTGCAGTGCCAAATGCCAATCGAACATACATCTTTACTCAAGCATGAGAGAGTTGATAATCTTCAGTTTCTAGAAAAGTTCTCTCTGATTGATGACAAATAGTTGACAGGCACTCTCACATGCATTTAACCGATTTTGCTTACATAACCATCTAAAATTTTCAAATTCTTCAGCCACAGGCTTGTTAACGTCGAAGCTTCTTCCATTATTGGTTTAGCTCTCTTCAGCTGCAGGTCCCATGTGTACGTAATTGTGGAGTTTATGCTGTTTACGTTGTTGATCAGGCACCAAGATTCGCAGTGTCCATCCATGTTTATATGGTAATGGTCAGCCATCATGCATCAACTCTTTTTTCTTCTTTTTTTGAAAGCACATCAGGCATCAACTCAAAAGGCTGTTTCCATTTGGTTGGGCCATCAAAGCATTGGAAGGCAGGAACATTAGGTCTATAGATATGAAGAAGAAAGATTCTACACATTCTCTTCTGCAGCAATTGTCCTTCCCCTCCTTTTGTAAGGGACCACAAACATGTGCGAGCATGTGACGCAAGCATCCTGTGATCAGGACTCTATAGGAAATAAACTGCTCCGAGATATATATTATATGAGACTAATGGCTCGGATCAGTAACAATTTCTATTTCTCGTGTGCTTGTTACTTGGGGTTTTCTATTCTTGCTTTATTTCAGATAGAGAACTAAGAGGTGGACCTAGTACAATGAATTCTCTTTTTCTTTTTGAAAAATCATGCCACCTTACAATTCGAATCTGAACGCTCTCTACAGTACATGCGCAAAGGGAAGACATGCCAATTGAGGGTCACAATTGTATTAGGCTGGATTATGTGGTGATTGGATCTGTCAACTGTCAAGAACTTAATGACGATTTCCTTTGTCATCATCTGTTTGTTTTCAGTTTTCTACATTGATTCAACTTTGCTTGTAATAAACAAACAGATAGACAGACAGATTGAGAGAGAGGGATATATGGATGGACAGATAGACGAACTTGATGGTAAAAAATAATATGATAAGCATGAGAAGGGGAAAGATGTGTCTGAACTGCAAATATATTAGAGCAATGTCATAATCCGTCACTATCCCTATAATTTTATGTGGACGAAACAACCTGTGGGCGCACCGCCTTTCAACACTGGGCCATGGATATCGCCGACAAGAGAAACGCAAGCAACTCGGGTGCCTGTATGGTAAATGGGCATCCGGCCTAACCGTATCTTGTGATTATAGGAAGGCGAATGTTCCCTGAACAGTATTGTTTCAGTGGCCCACAGCTTTCAAGGGAAAGAAGAATGCTGGTCTTGAGACATACGTTTTCCTAATTAATTATCTACATTAGAGTTGTACAGAATTTGGACTCTAGTTCTAGATTGCTCCAAAGAAATGGTCAAGGATACGATCAAATAAAAAAAGAAAAGAGTTGTGAGGAAGCTATTACATGCATAGTTTGTGACATTCTCTATTGCAATTCAAATTGCCTACAAAAAGGAATATAGTTCCAAATGTTGATAATACGCGTATAGGGATTGTTTGATGTTAGACTAGTACAGATTTGATAGGAGAAATACTGGACACCTCGACCTCGAGCTTGGCCGACCTCCCTATCCTCGGACGTAAACCAAAGCGAATGATTTCGGCTCCGTGAACGACTGTGGCTCCGACTAAGGAGTCGTCGGCCGCATGAAACAATCGGCACATGTCGACAAGGGCTGACAGCCCCAACAATCGAGAGCCCTGACAGTCCGCAATCGATGTGGCATCACATCTTGCGCTCTACTAGCGGACTCCGCCACCCACATGGACTGGCACCCATGCCGCGGTCGTACTATCGGTCACTACCTAGCCATCATTGTACGCCACGTCGGCCAAGATAACAACAAATTGGCTTCTCTATATAAGAAGAGCAACCTGGGAGACCTAAGATACGCAATATGCTACCCTTCTCACAGAGCTCTCACTATTAGAGATGGGCACTGGGCCGGGCCGCCCACGGCCCGGCACGGCACGGCACGAAGCGGGCCGTGCCAGGCAGCTACAGTGCCGGGCCGTGCCTGGCACGGCCCCTTTGAGAGGGCCGTGCTGGGCTAGAGGGTCTTGGCCAGCGGGCCGTGCCGGCACGGCCCGTTTCGGGCCTGGGCCGGCACGGCCCGGTCTAGGCCCGCGGGCCAAGCACGGCACGGCCCGCGGGCCAGCACGGCACGGCCCGCGGGCCAGCACGGCACGGCCCATAAGGGCCTGGGCCGGGCTGGCACGCGGGCCTGGCACGGTCCGGGCCTGGGCCCGGCTCGGCCCGATAAAAATTAATGCTTCATAAATTTTTTTAATAAATTAATAAATATTGAACACTAAGAATTTATGATTTATGAATATAAAGCCACCTTAATGGTGGGGGGTTTGGCATAGACCCCTACCAGTTTATTAATTTAAATCAAAATGGTACATGAAGGGAGGTTTGGACCTTGGTCTGACCTCTAGAATACAATAAGAAACTAAGAAAGGGCCGAGGTTTGGACCTTGGTCTGACCTCTAGAATACAATAAAAATGTACAATTATAAAAAATTAAGAAATCTTACTAATCATCAGTGATTTAGTGAATCAGTATTCACTCTTCACTCTTCAGTCTTCAGTAGTGTTTGTATCATCATCATCAGAGGATGTTGTATTATGTCCACCTTTATCTTGAAGTCTTGCCTCAGCATCCAGCCAATCCTTGAAGCAGAGAAGCATCTCCACCGTTTCGCCCGTCATCCTACTTCTCTTTTCGTCAAGAACACGCCGACCTGCACTAAAAGCGGATTCCGATGCTACCGTGGACATCGGCATAGCTAAAATATCGCGTGCAATTGCAGACATAACAGGATATTGATTTCTAACACTCTTCCACCAAGATAATACATCTAGATTCTCTATTTGATTTTCATCATATGCAGAATGAAGATCATTTCGTAAATAAAATTCTAGTTCACTACTTAAAGATGAAGAAGATGAAGAGGAACTTGAAGCATGTGTGTGTCTTCTCTGTGCAATGAATGAAAAAATAGATGACGAACGAGAACTACTAGAAGGAGAAATAATAGCAGTAGAGAAGGAGAGAATGAGAGGTTTGGTGTGGTGAGAATGAGGGAGGAATGGGCTATTTATAGAAGCCCAAAATTTTTTTTCCCAAAATACCCCTCAATTCAGCCGTTATTGGACTGTTGGGAGGGGTAAAAGGGTCATTTTCAGGAAAATAGCCGTTTCCAACGGCTATTTTCCTCCCCCCTCTCCAGACGGGCCGTGCCTGGCACGGCCCGTCTGGAGCCGTTACGGGCCGTGCCTGGCACGGCCCGTTTGCGCCCGTTACGGGCCATGCCGTGCCCGGCCCGGCCCACCAATAGAGGGGCCTGGGGCCGGGCCGGGCTGGCCTTCCGTGCTGGACGGGCCGTGCCAGGCACGGCCCGTTTAGTCTTTGGGCCCGGGGGGCCTGGGCCGGGCCGGCCCGGCACGGCCCGTTGCCCACCTCTACTCACTATGCTAAAATCTCTTCCTTCCATATTGTTACCTCATTATTTTGACTTAGGCATCGGAGGGTGGCCCGCTGGAAATCCTCCGACAAGTAAACTTCTTAGAGGCCACCTAGCGGAGGAGTCTAGCGCCCAACGCCTCAACCAGCCTACTCAGCCCATTTCCAACTGACCTCAAGGCAATTCGAGCTACGCTTCTACCTCGATGCTGATACGGCAGTAACAGATTGGTGCTAAAGAAAGAGCACATCCTTAGCTACATCAACCTTAATCGAAGGGAGAGATGACTAGCATGAAGTTGTGAGGAACCCGCTGTGCGTCGCGTACTTGGCAACACCACGCTCCGACCTCTCAATAGTTGTTGCAGAGCCCTGAACCTGCTCCAGCCCTTTACACTCGTAGATAATGAGCAGTTCAACCTACTCACTAAACAGGTGCAGGCATTGACTGCGGCGGTTCAGGGCCTACAACAGACAATGGCGCGGCCAACCCAACCGGAACCCGACCAGCGCAAACCCATTCTCAGTCATCGACACACCACATGAAGAAAGATAGCCACTGCTCTCAAAACCGGGATCCTGCGCAGTCGCGTCAGAGTCGGCACACCCAACAGAGCGACTCCACTCAGAATGGGAGACGATGCACTCCAAGCCTCCATTCCGGTAGGGACTCCATCTAGAGCCCCTCGCTTGTTCATCTCGTGGAGCCCCCGCCTCAATGGGGTGTCAACCTCGATAGGAGTATCAAGAAAATGGGCTATCAAATTTAGGCCCTCAAAGAGCAGGACTTGAGGGCAAGCAACTACCTCAACTTTTCCTCGAAGCCCTTTCTCCCAGCAGATTCTGGAGGAACTGATCTCACATCGGTTTAACATGCCTCAAATGGAGCCGTACGATGACACCTCGAATCTCTTGGACCGCCTTGAGAGCTTCAAAGCTCTTATGATGCTGCACGAAACCATTAACGCCATGCTTTGTAAGGCATTCCCTGCGACCCTTTACAAGGCGGCTCGGTTTTGGTTCTCCGGGCTTCGACTCGAGTCTATCCACTCCTTTGGAAAGCTCACCTACTTCTTCGTTTCAAAGACAACACCGCAACCCAAACACACTGCTCAGCATCAAGTAGAGGGAGAGGGAATTCCTCAGAGAATATGTCAGCCGCTTTAATACGGCGACGCTGGAGGTCTGCAACCTTGATTAGTTGATCGCGATGTCTGCAATAAAGAACGGCTTGCATCCATCAAGCTTCTTCTTCTTCCTGGAGAAACACTTTCCCATCGACTTCGCCGAAATGTTGGCACAAGCCGATAAGTATATCAACGTCGAGGAAGCCATGGCCTCCTGCCTTGAATCTGCTGATCAGGAGACTCCCCTAAGAAATCTAGAGGAGACGCAAGGAGCAAAGAGAGCTGAGGAGTGTCTCACCTCGGCGCAAGAGGAGCCCGTAACGACTCAAGAGACCTTCTCAGAAGTTCGATAAGTACACCCCTCTCACCACCCCAAGGACCCAGGTTCTCATGAAAATTGAAGGATGAGACTACCTGCACTCTTCTCGTCGGATGAAGGCCGCGGTGTTCAATTGGGACAAGAAGAAGTATTGTCATTCTACTAGGACCACAGCCATGACACCGAGTGTCTCATGCTCAGAAATGAAATTAAGGCGCTCATCTACTATAGGTGGATGGGTCGGTACATCTATGCTCGACATGATCGAGAAGCACCTACTTCCTCCTTTGGTCTGCCACCCTCGAAGCCGATCGACAATCGCCCAATGATAAGCATCATCAAGACCATCGCAGGTGGGCTTCCCGAGGCCCCCAAATGCCTTAGATAGCCAAACTCCTTAAAAAAAAATGACCACAGAGCCGCCATAAATCGTGCATGTGGATAGGTTATCGAGCTCGGGGGGCAACAAAGTCGGTCCCATGCTCACTGACCCTAGCGGAGTATGCCCCCTGGTTCGAATCCTCCTCCGCAAGTAACGAAGTTAAGTGCAAGGCGCTCATTACCAGACTCAAGCCTTTGAAGCATCTCAGAATCCGACAACTGAGGATCTTCGATGTATAGGTTGGGAGACCTCGACAACGTCTCGCAACCATAGGCTTAGAACTACGACAACATCTGTGCTTGTTATTAGTAAGGCTCATTGAAATTCGAACTTATTTCAATAAAAATTCTCTCGTTGTGTTTATCTTTCAGATTAAATGACTATGCCAATTTTACTCGACTTGGGACTCTCCAGAGATGCACGGGCCCCGATAAAGGAGACACCCTGGGGACGCTTAGGGACTCCCTAAACCGAGCTCCCTCGGGATCCCTCCAAGACTCCAATCTGGAGAAGAAAGGAGATGCCGACCTCCTAAAGACCGAGCCCACTCAGATTTTTTCTGGTAGCCAACCCCAAAGATGCCTTGGAGAGCATACTCCTGAGATGAGAAGATCGAATCCACTTGGATTTCCTCTAGTAGTCAACCCTAGAAATGCCTTTGGGAGTATATTCCCGAGATAAGAAGAGCGAGCCCACCCAGATTTTCACTGGTAGCCAATCCTAGAAATGTCTCGAAGAGCATACTTCCAAGATGAGAAGACCGAGCCCATTTAAATTTTTTCTGGTAGCCAAACCTAGAAATACCTCCCGGAGCATACTCCGGAGACGAATGGAGGCGCCGATCTTCAGAAGACTAAGCCCACTCGAATTTTCTCTAAGAGCCAAACCCAAAGATGTCTTTGAGTGCATACTCCGGATACGAATAGAGGCGTTGACCTCCCAAAGATTGGGCCCACTCAGATTTTCTCTGGTAGCCAAACCTAGAGATCCTTCAGGAGCATACTCTAGAGACGAACAAAGGCACGGACCTCCCATAAACTAAACCCACTCAGATTTTCTCTGGTAGATAATTTCAGAGATGCCTCGGAGAGCATATTCTTGAGATAGGAAGACCGGCCGCTGCACCGAAGGCTCGTTGAGTCAAACGACCTCTTTAGGTCTATAACGAATCGAGCAGGAGAATCGGTTGTCGCGCCGAAGGCATGATAAGTTAAGCGACCTCTTCAGGTCCATAATGACTCGAGCAAGAGAACCAACCGTCGCGTTAAAGGCTCGGCAAGTTAAGCAACCTCTTCAGGTTCATATAGCCCGAGCAGGAGTATCAGCCACTACATCGAAGGCTCAATGAGTCAAGCGACCTCTTCTAGTCCAAAATGACCCGAGTAGGAGAACCAGCCGTCGCGCCAAAAGCTCGGTGAATCAAGTGACCTCTTCAGGTCCATAATGATCCGAGCAGGAGAACCGGCGGCCGCGCTAAAGCCTCGATGAGTCTACCGGCCTCTTCAGATTGATAATAGCCCGAGCAGGAGAACCGGGTGTCACGCTGAAGGCTCGACAATAAGCAAAATCGAAGTCAGGTACTTCAAAAAATTCTTCTACTTCCATTATCTTTTGGTACATACAATAACCTTAGCAGAAATCGAGGCTTAAACAAAGAGCAAATAACAATACGACGCGAATCAAGACCAAAGTCAGGTACATGGGAAAATCTTCGCTTTCATTAAAATTGTATCCTTTTACGCTAACCCCAGCACCCAACAGAGGCCAAACAAAAAGAAGGCACATTAAACTCAGCTCACTCGAGCAAAAAGAAAAACAAGCAAAAATAACGAGGCATAAGATTTCATTCTTCGCCCTCGCCCCCATTAGCGCTTTTATTGTGGCCGACATCCCCACCTTCACCGCCATTAGGGTTGCCGCCTTAATTAGCATCGCCATCATGACGAAAAAGTCCATCCTTGGAAAAAGCCGCTGATCTTGAGCTCGGCATGCTTCAAAGCCCTTCCTAAAGATGTCAACCGTAGTCTCCAGGGCCTCCTCTTAAAACTCCTCTGAGGCACGATACTCTTTGACTGCTCCCACAACCTTTGCCTCTGCCCGAAGGGCCTGCTCCCTAGCCTTGACAACTCGTCAGTCAACCTCATTGGCCCGTCGGGCGGTGAATCGACTGCTCGGCCTCCTCGATCTGCCGCTCGGCCCCGTCATCCCGTTGCTTAGCATTAGCGACCCACTATTCAACCTCTCGAGCCCTCTATTTGGCTTGGGCCAGCTCCGCGGAAAGGTCCGCCGCTTTTTGAATGGTAGCTTTGAGGGCCCTCCTGGTCGCGAACAATTGAGCCTTCTTCACCCTTGCCTGGGTCCACACAGTCGAAGCATGGGCTTTCGCCAACCTGGACTCGTCCTCGACTGACTTGGCCTTCGCCTCGCACAGCTCGGCTCGCTCAAAGGCCGCTTTTCATTTTTCCTCGAGTGTCGAAATGCACTTCGTGGACCTCTCGGCCAACTACTCTATCTCGCTAATCACACGAGCATGTTGAAAAGGAGAATAAGAGTCGATAACCAAAGTGAAGGACCACATGAAGGTCTCGCCCTTGATCGAGGTAACTGCTCAACTTCTATCGCCCGAACTAGAGTACTGTTCGACTTTAAAAGTGGGGGACAAGTGATGGGGAAATTACTGGATACCCCGACCTTGAGCCTAATCGACTTCCCTGTCCTCGGATGAACCAAAGCGAACGACTTCAGCTTCGACCGATGAATCGCTAGCCGCAAAGAACAATTGGCACGCGTCGACAAGGGATGACATCCCTAGCAGTCCGCAATCACAGTGGCATCATATCATGCGCCCCACTAACGTACTCTGCTGCCTACATGAACTGGCACTCACGTTGCAACCATACCACCAACCACTGCCTGGCCATTATTGCATGCCACGTTGACCCAAGTAATGATAAATTAGCTTTTCTATATGAGGATAGCAACCCGAGACCTGAAGTATGCAATACGCTACCTCACAGAGTTCTCACTCTGCTAAAATCTCTCCATTCCATATTGTTACCCCATTATTTTGACTTAGACATTAGTGGGTGGCCCGCCGAAAATCCTCCGATAAATGGACTTCTTACAAGCCACCCAGCGGAGGAGTCCAGTGCCCAACGCCTCAACCAGCCTACTCAATCCATCTCCAACCGACCTCAGGGCCGTCGAGCTGCGCTCCTACTTCAGTCCAAATACGGCGGCAACAAGATTCGAATTCTAGAAGCGTAGAATTTAGATCCATTGTGCTTCTCTAGAAAATAAAAATCTGTTGCTAAGTGGAAACCATAAACATCAGGCTGATGTTACATGCAACATGGTTCGAGATTTACGTAGAGCTTGAAAATTGCTGATATTATCATCTTACCGCTGTGTCAAATCTTAAAAGTCTATGCTTACAGGGATTGTTTGATTTCAGACTGGTAACAGATTCGTGGTCAGAATTCTCGAATCATAGAATTTAGATCCATTGTGCTTCTCCGGAAAATAAAAATCTACTGCTAAGTGGGAACCATAAACAGCAGGCTGATGCAGCATGGTTTGAGATATACGTAGAGCTTGGAAATTACTGCCATTATCATCTTACCGCTGTCTCAGATCTTAAAAGTCTGCCATGTGTTCAAGCAGACCACCAAGCAGAACTAGAAGTTGGCCTGATAGAAAAAAAATGCCTAATATGGACCGATACTCGTTCCAAATCAGCTTCCAAAAGATTGTTCATCACTTTTTAATCACTCCGAACGTGCTTTGTGCCAGGCGATTTTGTGATTTTGTGACAGCAAGAGCCTCTCTCTTTTGGGGTGGGAGATGGGGTAAAAATGAGGCTTTTTTCAGTTGCTTCTTGATAACCCCTCACCTCCCACCTTTTCTCTTTGAGAAGAATCTCGATACTAAATTAGTTGCATGCAACAGTCACGTTCATTCATTAGTTTCTGAACTTTTTTTCTTTTTGAGAGGAATCAATCTTTTCAATTACTGATCATTACAGTGCCATTAGAAGGAACTTTCAGGCTTCGTAGAGATATGGGCAAAGATTAAAGGTCTGTCCGAAGATACAGTGCAAATGTTATGAAGATCTACGTGTGGATATATATTTAATCATATATCGCTTATACACTAGATCAATTCTAAATATTTATATAAAACTAAAAAATTCAAATAGCACTTTTCGACTATCTTAAATTATTACAAATCATATCAAAACTAGGTTTGGTGCAGTCCTAAATTGCTACAAATTTTTTCAGGCTTAGCAAAGAAAGTTGGAATTCATTGAGCTGCCCCTTTGTTTCTTGGAGAAATTTATGTTTCTTCCGCTGCTACTTTTCTGAAGAGGGTGTCTATATATTGTAATTTTCTATTTCCGTTTTTTAACCCTTCAGTGCCCAATAATCTTTATCTATAATCCTCCATGACCTCTGCACATGTAGTTTGGCATAAACTTAATAAATTGAGTTGCAGCTTATCAAAAAAAAAAAAAAGGAATTCTGAACTCACTCTCATTTTTTCCAACTGTCCTACATTCAATGTAGAAATAGCACCCGTAGAAAATCCTTTTTTGCCTCTCTCTAATTGAAGCGATAAAGTTAAATGCCAGTTGATTAACTTTGTGGTCACAGCCAGTAAAAGAGAGAATTTTTAATATCTTTATTTGGAAGCAACAATTACGGATGCCGCCTTGATTCATTCTATCAACCAAACATTTCTAAGCAAATATGTTCCTCAGTAGAAAAAATAAAGCTAAACGGAAATAATTAGATCCCTTGATAACCTGCAGGATGGAGCCGTTATTTGAACAAATAAGTTCCATGTCATGAAATTAACAGTCGCGCCCTCTGGCCTAGCTGTCAAATTAACAGTTTAACACAGCAACCTAGTCATGGTTACTAATAAAAAACATAAATACATAACCATAATACAATAAAAAATCAAGGGGGCCTATTTTTAATGACACAAGCTTTACAGAGTATCTTGGGAAATACACATGATAACGCGTATAAAGCATGTTTACAACATAAAAAAACCAGCAAAATATGGTTCACGAAGTTCGATGGTGGAGCTCTAAGCCATTACCGAGGTATAATATTGCTAATATAATATTCACGAAGTTCATTGTTTTTGCCGTCAGCAGGCAGGCAATAGATTTGAACAGAATTTTTGGCCACCCAGTTCACTGTCCAAATTCCGAGACTACCATCACCCAGCATCTACTGAAACCTATGCTACCCGTACCCTCCAAGTTACCCTAGATACCTGCACCCGACACCTAAATCTAGACACTATAGCATGATACTCTGATATGGTTCTGTCAGAAAAAAAAATCTTAGGTACTGAAAAGATCAAAAACACAACGTGCACTTGGTACTCGTACCCAGCACACAATCCCGAGTCCATGTAACATGGACTGAAACCACGGTGGTGACAGAAGGCCAATTTCTGGATTCAATGCTGCCAATGAAGGTCGTGAGGCATTCTGCATTTAGGTACCGAATGCATAGGATTGATTCTCATAAAAACAATATCCCATGGTGGCCTCAGACTCCACCAGACAGCCCACCCAGGATTCCGATGTTAGGCCCAGGCATCTCTTTGTCGCTCTCTGACCACGCTCAATCCTATGGCTTCTCAGAGGCACGCCACTCCATTTAGCTAGTGCATTCTAGATTGTTTTCGCTTTAAGACACGCATGCACTTCATTGGATGTTCGCTACAAATTCAACGGTCAAGAACCCTGTAGGTATTGCAAGGGAAGACATATGGCAGTCCCTCAGTGGTTTGTGTCAAGAGCCGCACTGAACTGGAGGAACCAGAAGCGCACACGTTCAAACATCAAGTAATATTAGTTTTCGAGGTTCAAGAGACCGCATGCGTTCATGAACCAGTTTAAATAGTGTAGTTATATCCTTCAAGTTAAATGGCAGCAAAGCTTAAATTTAAAAAATCTAAACTGACCGGTGAACACCGTTCTCATCACAAAGATGACATCTTGAGTGAATTCCCCTCATTCTTTCTAAAGTTTCCGCTAATCATGACTACCCAAGAAAGAGCAAACATTTAGAAAGAAAAAATTATAGTTGGTATATATCAGTTACTGGTAGTTCATCCATACCTGTCCATAAATGTAAAATTCTGAACACCAAACAACGAACTGAGAAAAAAGATACATGAATTGGTGGAAACACGTATTGATTAAATGGGAAATGTGAGACAGAAGAGAAGCTACTTCAGAAATCACGGAAGAGGAGTTTCACTGCAACCATACTGATCATAGTTTGATTTATGCCTTCTGTTCTGAAGGACTTTTCTTACTTTTATCTTATGTAATATTGTAAAAACATCATAGATCTAAACTCCACATCGGGAAATGCATGACATCATTTCAAAAGAAGCTACTTCAGAAATCATAGAAGTGAAGTTTCAGCGCAAAACCGTACTTACTGATCATAGTTAGATTTATGTGTTCTGTTGTGGATGACTGTCATTGCTTCTATCTTGTCTAAATATTATAAAAAGATCATAAATCTATACCCCATATAAGACCATCTGAGAACAATCATGTAACCTGGATTGATAAAGGGTAAGAATTACATAAAATTACTAACAAAGAACTGGAAATTAGATGTGTACTAAATGGCATAAAAAGAGAGCAACTAGCCTAATCAGCAAATTCACTCTGAGCAAGGAACTACACAGAGCCCAGTAATGCATGGATCTGAGAATGCAACTACAACAAAAGCCAGGTAGGTGATGCTTTCACCTGACATCACTCATCAGCTTTCCTTCACAGGCCTTTACACCCTAAAAAGATGAGATTCAGTTGTACATCTCTGTCCAAAAAATACTAGAAGAACATAAGGAAATAAATGAGAGGTTGAAGTAAAGATAGCAGAACATCAACAGTGAAAGCTGAAGAATAGAAGTATAAGATAGCAACAGATTATGGACTTAATACACTTTATTTTTTCCATTCCACAATGAAAAACATGGTTATTATCACTTATTCCAGGAAGCAATTTGAAATCCATCGACATGTATACAATTTTAGCCACGATCATGTTTCCCATAGCCTCCTTACCTTTAGCAGAATTGTTGTTTCTTTATCCAAATACATTCACAAGAAAAAAATGGGGGAAGGTTCCTATGGCAGATATAATATGTTGAAGTGGAAATTTGGTAAGACTAGTTGACTAGGTTTGATAGAACCAAAAGTCAAATGCATAACAGAGCATTTATAAAGAGAAATGGTTTGACAAATTGCAGCTCTCCCATGAGGTGTTGAATTCATGAATTCAAATAGACGGTTTGATGATGAGAACACGAAAACAGTAAACTTGCAGGTAAGCAGTGAGAAGAAACTTGAAACCACTTCAAATATTGTGTTTCCCTATGTAATTGAATAATGGCAAAGCAGTGGGAAGTCATAGCCTGAACAGGAAATAATGGCAAAGCATGAACCATAAATCTACTCTAAAAACAGATAGAAATTAAATTTGTGTTTCCGTATGCAACTGAATAGATGCTATCTTTTTTATTTTATGTTGAAATGAACCGTTCATACTTCAATATCTGCAGAAAATAATGCACTTGCAAACAAAAAAAAAATCATTACCCCCTTAACTTTATCTAATAGCATCTTCAAACGCCGGGCATCATATTTAAAGCCATTTTGATGGTGGTTCTCGTATGTTATATTCTGTTTGTCACAGGATATATAAGAAACAATAAATTATAGATCTGAATTTCTTCGAAGGAATGAGAAATTTGACAAAATTGTTGAGGATCAGAAAACTAGGCATGCTGTAATGTTTTATTGATGCACAAGTATGCTTAGACACCAAATCAATATGCCCCAACTTCCAGTGCTTTAAAGCACTTGCATGAAGTTTCTTAAGAGCAACCAGGCAATGATCATTTATTTCATGATCATGCATTATCATGAAGACCTACCTATTGATTGGCTACTCCAAAAACCATTCCATGGGAAAGGTTATAACCTTACCAAAAACCAATCTAAATACGATTTCTAATTATAGTTCCAACATTTTTTTGCAATTATAAAAATTCGATATGTATAACTGAGCATTTAGATTCTGCCTCCCTAAGAGTTTGTTCCTTCAGATCAGGTAGAATAACAACAAATTCAACATAGCATACTGAAAAGGGTTGAGTATCCTGAAAATTTGTTATCATTATTACTTTTCTTTAATAGTAATTCTATTCTATGACCAAGAACTTTTCAAGCTACTAGTTTTGAAATTTTTATATCACAATAAGCGATACTACCATGTTTGGTTGTCCATAAAGTTTTTCAATTCTTGGGATACCAAAGTTAAGTCTCTGGTTCACAGAATGATCTTGCTTGGGCAGTTTAAATATGACAACAAACATTTCTATTTTGATGATCTCTAGTTCCATAGCACAGTTTTAATCTTCAGTTAGTACCATATTAAGACCAACTCCGAGTGGTACAAAACAGCATAGCAGTTTAGCTTTTTCTAGTATTCTAGAAGGGAACTTCAATCTGAAAAATGGTACAAACTGCAAGCAAAATTTTCATTATTAAAAGACAGCACAGTCATATGCATTACGCTTATATAGGACCATAAACCAATGCTAGTTATATCATAACTGATTCTTGATTCTTGCACCATATATAACAACTCAACTTCAAGATCGCCCTCCTTGAAGGAAGGTGTCCTCGATTGTAGATGAAAGCCATAAATGTGGCCTTCATCACGCTCCTCCACTTTCTAGTAAAGTTGGCGAAAAGCACTTCCTTGTAACAGGATCAGCACGTTCGCCTCTTATTGCAAGGTGAAGATTGTGTTGGTACCATGGGACATGTCTCCTGATATCCTGAGTAATTTAGATTATCATAGAAAACAGAAATAAGCATCTTAGAGTTTTAGCACTCATCTCAATTTGCCATCAATGATACAGAATGGAGCAGGAAAGGTGAAAAATAAGGGGCTAGCTGACACTTGATGGTATGTAAGTACTTCTTACATGCATTGCAATTACCCTCATAATTCTGCTGTGTCTGTCTATCTCTCACCAAGCAATTTAAAGTTTGATCTTTTGAAAGCAAGCACAAAGGAGCTCTTATATGTCGTGGAACTGATGAATGGGAACCATGTATGCAGCAGCTGAGGCAATTGTAATTTTAAACAATATCAGCATGAGTTTTATATTAAACAGGTAACCAGGCACATTTGCAAGAAACGAGACAATGAAAAAGTGTATTAAAATCTTAATACACTGAAATGAACTGTCTGACATAAAACACGAATTTCAATATTCCAGAATATTGTTTTAAATGTATCATCAATTTATCCAACAATCATGGTCAGTCTGGTTGTTAATCTAATAGTGGAGGAAATTTACCGTGAATGAAGAACAAGATCAGTTTATCTCAACAAAGCTTTACAAGAGACAATAAGGCATAGCAGGCAATGGAAGAAAAATTGACAACAGGCATCATACTGAACAAAGATTCTCTGTCTGCTGAGAAAACAGAGAACCTGCTTTAGAGTTCCTCTGGATGGGATGTGCATTTGTTGCAAACTTGTAAATATAACAGGGAACTCCTGATCTCTGCAGTACCCCATGGCAATATTTGTGTGCATGAAAGACTTGCCACAATCAAAAGATCCCGAGGAATAAACAGAAATTCCAGACGGTCAAAAATATATAAAATAAAAAGCCTACTATTTGCAACAGAAGTCGTGCCATTGACAGATCCAAATACATTGTAGTGAACAAGAACACATCGGGTATCAACTACAATGCACAGAGGCTTATGAACAAAAGTGTATTCATATTGACAACAAGGCTAAAGAACTTCTCACAATGAACTCCACATACAAAGAGCAAGGCATGCCAAATATGATCACCATGCACATAGAGAAAAAGCATGCCAACCATGTTGTTAAAGAGTAGAGTTTACTGTCTGGGTATGCTAGCTAATTGCCTATGCTAAAGAAAGAGGTGGAGAGGAAGTTTGGGGGAAGGGGATGGGCAGGAAAAGGATAGAGGAGAGGGGGAGGGGAGAGAGAAGAGATGGAGGAGACGAGGAACGGTGGGAGAGGGAGATGGGCAGGAGCAGGGCGGGGAGGCCTAGGTTAAGTGGTGAGGGTGGTGAGGAAGAGAAAAAGAGAGATGGAGACGGAAATGGAGCTTATGATGGGTTAGGCGACGGGCTGGGACGAGTTGGGCTCTGAGTTGAGCTTTGGGTCAGACCAGATTTCTATTAGGACTCTGCAACCAAGCTTGAACCCTCTTGGGCTAGGATCATAGGGTTTCATGTAGCTCGGCCCATTTCCAACCCTATGACAAACCATGGGGAACCTTAACTCTTGAGACACCATAAGTTTTCCACTTTTATGACGGAACTAATTTTCTTCTTGTAAAATCATCCATCAACATTTCTATTAGAAGGTGGCTGAATATCTATTTTTTGTTGTAGGATGGTTAGGCGAGGTGGCTTCAGCTGATATCAATTGCATTTCTCTAAACAAAACTGCTGCCAATAATCCTCCCATTCACCACTCAGCTCACTAGTCCAATGAGGTGGTCGAGGATTGGTGCAGCGCACAGGGTGTGGGTAGTGTTATTCACATACCGCTTAACCGATCATCATCTTCCACATAGGATTTGGCAGGTGTTCTCCAGCATTTTTCATACCATAAAGAAAGAAAGGGGGAGGCTGGAGATAGGAAGCTAGAGTTCAAAATCCTCAGCCCTAGTTCTCTTCCCTCGTGGAACCAGGATAAGATAGTTTCTATTGATGCCTATATGCATATATTTTTTTGTAATGTTAACACATATATGTATGTATTTCTTCATTATATAACCAAAATGATTAGTTTGAGTATAAAATAGGCATACATATCAGTTAAGAGAATAAAGCTAAACAAAAATTATTTCTGGCCATGAAATAAAGTTATTGAGTAGATTTAAATCTTTGAGAAAAAGCACAAGATAATCAATAGTATTAGGTGAAACTTATAAGGTGGCACCACAGGTTTTGGCCCTAGATCATTGAGATAATAAGTTAGTTCCATTAATAATTTTGAATATGTTTCTCTTACTAGTATTCAATGTTTCAATAAACATACTACTTAGTAATCTCTTCACCTCAATAACCTTTAGCCAATGATACGCACCTATTCTTGGAGATAACTTCTTCTCGATGCCTATGTCATGGAAAGACATAAGACATGCACATTGGCCATAATGATAAAGAGATACATATAGTTTTCATTTTCTATCCATGCTTAAAATTCATGACTTGCTCAAACTGATAATACATTTTAAGAGGAAGAACTATAAATAAAATAATCTATTATTATTTGTTAGTCAAAAGTTAGTCCTACCAAGTAGATGATCCTTACAGATGCATGCAAACAGAACATGATATACGACAAGCAACAACATACTTATGTCCAAACACTAACAAGTAAAATGACAAAAAGAGTGAATCTTGGTATGAATTCGTAATTTTAAAAGGAATATTTTAACAAGTTGTAGAGACAAAACAGCATATAAACTAGAATTCCAAGAACAAAACATGGTTGCAAGACAGCACATGATAACTGTACTTGTGGGACACCAATGCTTGACATGGAAAAGATCAGGGGAATTTTAGCCAAAGAATCTCTTTCAAAGTTATCGAGCAAAAAAGACTGCATCCAACTACAAAGAAAATAGAGTTTATATTCCACCACTTAGCATTTCAAGATAACAAAAGAAGGCAAGCATGTCTATAATTAGAAGAGAGTGATGCAAACCAAAGCAGATAACAGATTTTTTCTATGTAATATAATAGGTAAAAACAACTACGGACAAATGATAAGAAAAGCGTACTTTTCATTTCTATTAGTCTTCCCCTACAGGATTCCAACACCAAGGGAAGCAATGCAAGCTCAAATTTATGATTTATCCGAAAGGACAAATCGATATGCAAACGAAACAAGAAACAATCAGATTAGCAGACAGTTCAAGAACTACACAGATGAAGTAAATAAGTTAATCAAAGTATGAAGACATCAAACCTGTTAATAGATATTGTGTCACCAGCAGAAACTTTTGTAATCTGATGCTGGATGGCATTCAAAGCGGTGTCACCATCAGCAATGCTATGATTAGTGGTTTGACCTTGTTAAGGACTACCTAAGGAGGAGAACAGATAGTTGGAAATTAGAAAAAAAAAAGCTAGCAAATCAAAACAAGCATAATAGAATATTTAAGCAAAAGTATGGTTGCATTCAATAATCATCATTTAATCCAATATTTTTATATTTTAACATCCATAGCCTTCCTTTAAAAATCCATAATGGCCTCAGTAATTAAAAATATATATACAGCCTTGCTTCAAATTACTTGATCGTAAGCTTAAAATCTAAATAAGGCTAAACAATTGCTTCCATTAACTAATTCCTCTTCCATTAAAAAAAATGCTTCTATTTCTTAATTCCTCATAAACCATTAGCACAATCTAAAGACAGGTTCTGTCCATCAGGGAAATGAAAAGACAAAAAGAAACTACAATAGAACAAATTCCATTCAAGCATTCCGACATTCAAATCTCTGAAGGCATCAGTAACATAGCAAAAGACCAAATCTTTCACAAGAAATAAGATATCCATTGAATACAAAAAAGATAAGCATTGAGTAATTCCATTCAAGCGTTCCAACACAAATCATTGATCACACAAGTAAAATAGCAAACCACTGAATTTCTCACAAGAAATAAGAAGTCAATCATGCATATAACAGAAACGAAGGGAGAAAAGAATAAAGAAGCCACAACATAATAATTCTACCGAAGAATTCCAACACTAAAATCATTAAAATAGCCCAAGATCATGATAAGTAAGAAAATTATCAATCACAGAGAAGAAGAAATGAAGAAAGACCAAAACAAAAGACAAACAGTGCTATTTATGCCTATAAAGTGCAAACTTTCTACAGATTAAAAAAATAAAAGCATTAAATCAAGAATCCAATTGGTAAAAATATAGTCTACACACACCAATGCACCATCTCTTCATCTTTCCTCAGACATTCTGGCAAACAAGTCTTGATTGCTCGGTTTAACCCGCACGTCCAGTACAGTCTTCGTGATGCCATCCGGAAAACGTTTCCCGCTCAGGGCTGAATCCACTTTAATACACCCTCCTCTCTGTCCTACTCATTGTGAACAGTAAAATCACAAGAAAAAGCAGGGAGCTCGAACCCACTATTATCGGTGCCTCGGTGATACCCTAAATAAAAGAAAACCTATCTTTATTCCCTCTTTGACACCCTCTCGTGGTAGACAGTCCAAAATTCCAAACGGAAACCGTCAGAATCTAATCAAAGCCGCAAGAAGACCTAGATTTCCAAGAAATCCATAAAGAACACCAAAGAACCACGAATTCCATTGTTTCTTGAGAAAAGAAAAGAAAAAGAAAAGAAAAACTGGGAAGGGGCGGTTGATCGGACTACCGGCGAGGTGGGCAACGTGGAGGTCGAGGCGAGAGGTGCCGAAGGACCAGTTGTTGGTGTGGCCTTCGATGGACTTAAAGCATCAGGTGGCCACGAAACGGGGAGAGTGCCAGAGGCCGCAGTGGAGGTTGGCGAGGAGGGGGAGGTCCGTCCGTCCAGGGACCGATGAAGATGGAGCGGACTGCGTTGTAGAGGAGGGAGCCCCCCCCCCCCTCCGACGCCATGGCCGCAGCTCGGGAAAGAAAGACCGAGGGAGGCACTCCTGGTACGAAGGAACGATGAAATAAACCGACTCCTGATATTTATAGCTTTACCTCGCGTTCCGCTGACGCAAATCAAAGGCCGCTTGGAGGAGAGTTTCTTATACGTAGGGCTGTTAACGAGCCGAGCTGCTCGGGCTCGGCTCGGTAAAAGCCCGGCTCGGGCTCGGCTCGTTAGTCAAACGAGCCCGAGCCCGAGCCTAATATGAGGCTCGTTTACATCCGAGCTCGAGCCCGAGCAGCTCACGAGCCCAAACGAGCTTGGGCCTTTGGCTATTTGCTGAATGCTGATTGATTGGTCTCCCATGGCCATGGGCCCACCCGGCCAGCCCACTCTCCAGCCGGACCAGCCCCCACCGTCCATCGACCCAGATCGTGATCACCACCACTCATCACTCATCAGCTCATGCATGCCCTAGTCTCCTCGACTCCTCCTGTGACCCTGTCTCCCTCTCGAGTCTCGGCCGCCTCTCCCAAGTCCCACTCGACAGTCGACTCCCAACTCCCAAGTCCCAGCCCTCCCCCGATTTCGGCCTCTCCCTGTCTCCCACTCGACTCCCAGCCCTCCCAGCCCTTCCGGCGACGACCCCCTTCCAGCCCCAGCCCCAGCCCCACCGCGCTCCGCCTCCCTTCGCCCGCACGCCGCGCCGCCGAACCCCTCCGGCCCTCCTTCTCGGCTTCTCCTCCGAACCCCTCCTTCTCGGCTTCTCCTCCGAACCCCTCCGGCCCTCCTTCTCCTCCGAACCCCTCCGGCTCTTCTTCTCCTCCGAACGGACCGAACCCCTCCGGCCCTCCTTCTCCTCCGAACCCCTCCGGCCCTCCTCCTCCGAACCCCTCTGGCCCTCCTCCTCCGAACCCCTGCGATCCCTCGACTTGCTCCTCCCGGATCTTCCCCGACTCCGAGTCTCCGACTTGCTGAGTTGCTGCAGCGCTGACCCCCGACCGGCGACCGGCCGACCCCGACTTGCTGGTGAGTTTCCTCTTCTCCCCTTCGAGTCTTTGCTCCTCAGTTTTCAGTCCTCAGTCCTCAACTCCTCAACCGTTCTGTTTCACTGTTTGATTTTATCTATTATTATTTCTTTAGTTGCCAAGGATGCAAATTGTAATGTCCGGGCCCACAACCTACTAGGCCCAATAAGAAGTAGGCCCAGTTAGGGGTTTGGGCCCAAATTTTTACTGTGGGCAGTACTATTAGAGTGACAACCGGGAAGAGGTTGCCACCTCATGCTGAGAAGAGAAAGGATAAGGCCACAATTGGCCGACAGGGGGAGGGCCACCTCATGCCCCACGTGGCAAGGCCAGACGCAACGGCAGAGCAAGGGGGGGCAGCTGGAAGCTCCCGGAGCTAAGAGGGCAGGGGGGATGGGACCTCACTGAGGGGCCCCCAGCCATGCAAAACCTGGAGCCGCCACCTCAACCCCCTACTGGCAGCCGATTCCGGCGCGCCTGAGACCGGGGGAAACAGCTGTCAGTCCCGGAGCAAGGAGGAAAGGAGAGGATGGGACCTCTCAGAGGAAGCCTCATCCCTCAAACAAATTATATAAGCCTCTGCCGGTAACCAAAAATCACAGACCCCCTAGAACACAGAGAGCCGAAGCCCTGGAGCCGAAGGCGAAGGAGCCCTGAAGCTCCAAGAGGAAGGAGGGACTACCAGGGAGAAGAACTGCCCAACGGTAACCGGCAAAAATCCAGGTAAGAGGCCCCTTGTAATAAAATTTTAGGGAGTGGAGAAACCCTCTGTGGGGTATTCTCCCCTCTGTTTCAACTATGGGACAGAGAGGAGGAGACCGGCAGAAGGGAGAAGGGTCACGGGCCGGACCCATAGACCTCGGACCGGCCTGAGAACGGCCGCGGCCCAAGGCCAGGCCCGATGACCACTCGGGCCGAGCCGCCTGCAGGGCACCGCAGCCTCGGCTGCGGCTACTCTAGGGCTCGGGGGGCAGCCCCGGGCCGCCGGTCAGGTTGAGCCAGCAACCGGCGTGGCCACAAGGCCGCCAGCCCCGGCCGGACCACTGCCTCCTCTCCGGCAAGAGGCGGTGGTGCCGGAGGGAAGGACCAAAGAAAAGAAAAGGAAGAAGGGAAGAAGAAAGAAAGAAAGAAAGAGAGAGGAGGAAGAGGCCGTAGATCCGGCCGGAGGAGAAGAAGAAGGCCGGAGGACCGGCCGAAATGGCTAGGGCTTCCGATCGGAACCAAGGAGAGAGAGAAAAAGGAGAGGAGGAGGGGACTTGCCCGTGTACGGCCGTGAGCGTCGCCGGTGCGGGCTCGGCCGGGGAAGCCGAGAGCTCGGCCGCGGGCTCGGCCAGGGAAGCCGAAAGCTCAGCCGCGGGCTCGGCCGGGGAAGCCGAAAGCTCGGCCGCGGGCTCGATCGAGGAAGCCGAGAGCTCGGCTGCGGGCGTCGCCGATCGCGGTCCGACCCCCTCCCCGTGAGGAGGAGACCATCAACCTCCCTTCGCCGGAGAGGAGAGGAGAGGAGGAATGGGAGATCGGGATGAAAGGAAGCTTCGGGAAGGAGAAGAAAAAAAAAAAGAAGAAACGGTGAAAAGAAAAGAAAGAAAAAGAGAAGAGAAAAGAAAAGAGTGGGTTAACGGGCCGGAATCGGGTTCGGATCCGAAACCCGTTAAGCCCAATGATAAGAAATTGGTTTGGCCAATTGAAGCTGAACCCGAGCCCAATCAAATTGGGCTAAGTCTGGACAAGCCCGATTTAAACCAGGTCCGAATCCAATTAAGCTGAGTTGGTCTCAGCAGACCTAATTGATTGTAAATTAGGCCCAATTCAAGCCCAATTCAACTGACAGAAGGTCGAATTGACCTTGGGCTAATCCTGACTCAGGCCCAAATGAGCCACATTGACCAAATCAGAGGATCCAATTGGCTAGAAAAGGTTGGACCCAATTATAAACAAGGCCCAATCCTTTAATTAAAAACCCAATCAACCCATGTGGACCCAATTTGGTTTTAAATCGAACCCTGAAGGCTTCAAATTGGACTTGGGCTAAATCCTTGGATAGGACCCAGGCAAGTAAGTTCATAGTATGATGAACTAAGAGATTTTATAATAAATAAATGGGGAATAATGTAAACCCTATGATGTTGTTTTAGGTGATTAAGGATTTGTCACCTGGACTTGAGCAATTTGGAAAGCGAATTGCTGTAAGTAATCTGTCTTAATCCTATCGTAGATCTTGTATTACGTTTTATAAGATGAACCAGTGTTTTTTATACAATTTGAATTGTATGCATGATTAGTGAAGAATGTAAGTAACCTGTCCTAATCCTGTTATGGATCATGTCATGTTATTAATGTTTCCCAAGCATTTATTTTAAGTATATATGTTTCATGCATGATATGTTACAATGCATAAGTAACTTGCATGATCCCAGAAGCTATGGCTATGTATGCAACATGATGATACTGATATTTTAATCATGCATGTAAGTTTATAAAGTCTTAGCTAGCCCAGAGGCACTATAATGGGCTCAAAGATGCTACTGAGAATGACTGAGCCGCCAGTGGCTGAATAGTAACTGAGCTTGCCCCGCCAGTGGCTGAATAGTAACTGAGCTGCCCCGCCAGTGGCTGAATAGTAATTGAGTCTGCCCCGCCAGTGGCTGAATAGTAATTGAGTCTGCCCCGCCAGTGGCTGAATAGTAACTGAGCTTGCCCCGCCAGTGGCTGAATAGTAACTGAGCCTGCCCCGCCAGTGGCTGAATAGTAACTGAGCTGGCCCCGCCAGTGGTCGAGTCTGACTTCGCAGTAGCATCCGAGAGAAAAAGGACCACGGCATGCCGGGGGCACGGTTTCATATGCATATAATATGAAAATTTTGTGATTTGCACTACTGCCTTGTTTAAATTGCATACATATTATGCCATGATGATTATTAGATAAACATGCATGTCAGCTTCTCAAACCCTGATTTACATGTTTAGCCTACTGGTTGATCCGGTAGGATTATGCAGGATTACTTACTGAGCCTTGTAGCTCACATCTGTTTATGCTTCGTTTTCTTTCAGATCCTCATCAGTGATCGCCATCAGATATGTTTTTATTTTGTTACAGAGCTTCGTATTTTTGGAGAAGCTTATATACTTTTGTACATTTGAATAGCATAGAAGTTCTATATTTTTGGTTTCAAACTTGAAGGTTGTACTGCAAAACTTTTAATACATATATATAAGTTTGAATCCTTTTGGCTACCTGTTACCCCTGTATGAGGCTGCGTGCTACTGTGGGCGATAGTCGGCAATAGCACGGCCGTGTCACGGATCCGGGTCCGGGGCGTGACATATAGTGGTATCAGAGCTCTAGGTTTAACAAGACTGTAACCGTAAAAATTTAGGGTAATGGGTAGTTAAGAGTATCATAATATATTAAGATTGTCATAATACCTTAGTCGAAGAAAGCAATTTATTTCAGTTTCATCCTAAACTCTTGACTGCTAGGTAGCTATAAGAAATAGGGAATACTCAGACATTTACCCTGATGAATTACCGGAATTACCCCTAGTTGAGAAATCGAATTCACCATCGATCTTAGGAGAGGGACCCATCATCAAGGCCCCCCTACCGGGCGATTCTTGTTAAGCTATGAGAACTGAAATTTTTGGAGGGAAACTTTGTCTACCTAAAAATGTTCTTTTCAAGGGTGTTGCCCGATTTGGGCGATACGGCAAAATGAGTCCTCGCTACATCGGTCCACTTGAGGTATGTTTAATTTCGAGGACGAAATTTATTTTAAGGGGGGTAGGATGTAATGTCCGGGCCCACAACCTACTAGGCCCAATAAGAAGTAGGCCCAGTTAGGGGTTTGGGCCCAAATTTTTACCGTGGGCAGTACTATTAGAGTGACAACCGGGAAGAGGTTACCACCTCATGCTGAGAAGAGAAAGGATAAGGCCACAATTGGCCGACAGGGGGAGGGCCACCTCATGCCCCACGTGGCAAGGCCAGACGCAACGGCAGAGCAAGGGGGGGGCAGCTGGAAGCTCCCGGAGCTAAGAGGGCAGGGGGGATGGGACCTCACTGAGGGGCCCCCAGCCATGCAAAACCTGGAGCCGCCACCTCAACCCCCTACTGGCAGCCGATTCCGGCGCGCCTGAGACCGGGGGAAACAGCTGTCAGTCCCGGAGCAAGGAGGAAAGGAGAGGATGGGACCTCTCAGAGGAAGCCTCACCCCTCAAACAAATTATATAAGCCTCTGCCGGTAACCAAAAATCACAGACCCCCAGAACACAGAGAGCCGAAGCCCTGGAGCCGAAGGCGAAGGAGCCCTGAAGCTCCAAGAGGAAGGAGGGACTACCAGGGGGAAGAACTGCCCAACGGTAACCGGCAAAAATCCAGGTAAGAGGCCCCTTGTAATAAAATTTTAGGGAGTGGAGAAACCCTCTGTGGGGTATTCTCCCCTCTGTTTCAACTATGGGACAGAGAGGAGGAGACCGGCAAAAGGGAGAAGGGTCACGGGCCGGACCCATAGACCTCGGACCGGCCTGAGAACGGCCGCGGCCCAAGGCCAGGCCCGATGACCACTCGGGCCGAGCCGCCTGCAGGGCACCGCAGCCTCGGCTGCGGCTACTCTAGGGCTCGGGGGGCAGCCCCGGGCCGCCGGTCAGGTTGAGCCGGCAACCGGCGTGGCCACAAGGCCGCCAGCCCCGGCCGGACCACTGCCTCCTCTCCGGCAAGAGGCGGTGGTGCCGGAGGGAAGGACCAAAGAAAAGAAAAGGAAGAAGGGAAGAAGAAAGAAAGAAAGAAAGAGAGAGGAGGAAGAGGCCGTAGATCCGGCCGGAGGAGAAGAAGAAGGCCGGAGGACCGACCGAAATGGCTAGGGCTTCCGATCGGAACCAAGGAGAGAGAGAAAAAGGAGAGGAGGAGGGGACTTGCCCGTGTACGGCCGTGAGCGTCGCCGGTGCGGGCTCGGCCGGGGAAGCCGAGAGCTCGGCCGCGGGCTCGGCCGGGGAAGCCGAGAGCTCGGCCGCGGGCTCGATCGAGGAAGCCGAGAGCTCGGCTGCGGGCGTCGCCGATCGCGGTCCGACCCCCTCCCCGTGAGGAGGAGACCATCGACCTCCCTTCGCCGGAGAGGAGAGGAGAGGAGGAATGGGAGATCGGGATGAAAGGAAGCTTCGGGAAGGAGAAGAAAAAAAAAAAAGAAGAAACGGTGAAAAGAAAAGAAAGAAAAAGAGAAAAGAAAAGAAAAGAGTGGGTTAACGGGCCGGAATCGGGTTCGGATCCGAAACCCGTTAAGCCCAATGATAAGAAATTGGTTTAGCCAATTGAAGCTGAACCCGAGCCCAATCAAATTGGGCTAAGTCTGGACAAGCCCGATTTAAACCAGGTCCGAATCCAATTAAGCTGAGTTGGTCTCAGCAGACCTAATTGATTGTAAATTAGGCCCAATTCAAGCCCAATTCAACTGACAGAAGGTCGAATTGACCTTGGGCTAATCCTGACTCAGGCCCAAATGAGCCACATTGACCAAATCAGAGGATCCAATTGGCTAGAAAAGGTTGGACCCAATTATAAACAAGGCCCAATCCTTTAATTAAAAACCCAATCAACCCATGTGGACCCAATTTGGTTTTAAATCGAACCCTAAAGGCTTCAAATTGGACTTGGGCTAAATCCTTGGATAGGACCCAAGCAAGTAAGTTCATAGTATGATGAACTAAGAGATTTTATAATAAATAAATGGGGAATAATGTAAACCCTATGATGTTGTTTTAGGTGATTAAGGATTTGTCACCTGGACTTGAGCAATTTGGAAAGCGAATTGCTGTAAGTAATCTGTCTTAATCCTATCGTAGATCTTGTATTACGTTTTATAAGATGAACCAGTGTTTTTTATACAATTTGAATTGTATGCATGATTAGTGAAGAATGTAAGTAACCTGTCCTAATCCTGTTATGGATCATGTCATGTTATTAATGTTTCCCAAGCATTTATTTTAAGTATATATGTTTCATGCATGATATGTTACAATGCATAAGTAACTTGCATGATCCCAGAAGCTATGGCTATGTATGCAACATGATGATACTGATATTTTAATCATGCATGTAAGTTTATAAAGTCTTAGCTAGCCCAGAGGCACTATAATGGGCTCAAAGATGCTACTGAGAATGACTGAGCCGCCAGTGGCTGAATAGTAACTGAGCTTGCCCCGCCAGTGGCTGAATAGTAACTGAGCCTGCCCCGCCAGTGGCTGAATAGTAATTGAGTCTGCCCCGCCAGTGGCTGAATAGTAACTGAGCTTGCCCCGCCAGTGGCTGAATAGTAACTGAGCCTGCCCCGCCAGTGGCTGAATAGTAACTGAGCTGGCCCCGCCAGTGGTCGAGTCTGACTTCGCAGTAGCATCCGAGATTAAAAGGACCACGGCATGCCGGGGGCACGGTTTCATATGCATATAATATGAAAATTTTGTGATTTGCACTACTGCCTTGTTTAAATTGCATACATATTATGCCATGATGATTATTAGATAAACATGCATGTCAGCTTCTCAAACCCTGATTTACATGTTTAGCCTACTGGTTGATCCGGTAGGATTATGCAGGATTACTTACTGAGCCGTGTAGCTCACATCTGTTTATGCTTCATTTTCTTTCAGATCCTCATCAGTGATCGCCATCAGATATGTTTTTATTTTGTTACAGAGCTTCGTATTTTTGGAGAAGCTTATATACTTTTGTACATTTGAATAGCATAGAAGTTCTATATTTTTGGTTTCAAACTTGAAGGTTGTACTGCAAAACTTTTAATACATATATATAAGTTTGAATCCTTTTGGCTACCTGTTACCCCTGTATGAGGCTGCATGCTACTGTGGGCGATAGTCGGCAATAGCACGGCCGTGTCACGGATCTGGGTCCGGGGCGTGACACAAATGACACAGATGCCCGTAAAGCCAGGAAGGCTCAGATGAAAAGAGATGAAGCCATTGGGTAATTGCCTCACTATAAGTAATTTTGGGTGGATCCTGAGTGTTTGAAAGCATATCTCGCTTATATATATCATTCTTGAAACTCTTGTGCTTTCAGGAAAGCGTTACCTGTTGCCATAGTGCTTGGAGTTGCAGGGCTAGCTGGCTTGTATTTCTACCTCAACAATGCCTACTAGTGTGAGCAAGGAGCATCATGAGACTCCTCTTTTCTTCATTCTGAAACTGGTCGAGTCAATATTAGTATTCATAATGTACTGTCATCTGTAACAACAGAATAAGTTAATGTACTTATGTTTCCAATTTCAAGTTGTGAGGTTTCTGTTAAACAAGCAACAAATGCAAATTTCAGTGATCAAGAAGATAAAACCAAGAAATAAAATTCAACTATCATATGATCTGAATGACAAAATATATGCCTGTCAGCTGAGAACTATGAGAGGTTAATGAGTTCATTTGCAAATATTTGCACATCAAATATTCCGAATCAATGCCATTTGAGGCAAGTAAAGCTGTATAATGAACTTGAATGAACTAGAAATGCACATACAGTGATCTAATAGTTCTATGCAACTCTTCTCAGGTTCTCAGGATGGAAATCACCTACTTCCCTCAAAAACCTTCTGAAGGTCATTCAATTTTCTGTGACAGATGGTGAATGCCTATTTCAAGGAAACAAGAAACAGACCACCGAGCTCGTACCGAGCTCGGGCTCGTTCAGGAGCTCGTAATTGAAACGAGCTTTACGAGCTCGAGCCCGAGCCTTTGCTTTACCAAGCGAGCCCGAGCCCGAGCCCAATACAGAGCTCGTTACCGAGCCCGAGCCCGAGCCCGAGCCCGAGCTACTGTGAAACGAGCCGAGCCGAGCTTTCTCAGGCTCGGGCTCGGCTCGGCTCGTTAACAGCCCTACTTATACGAGGCAAGTGATGGACGCTGCATCATTTTTAAGAACTTGACCATCAAATGAGGTGGTCTTCTCTTATCCTCCGTTTGGAAGTGTTGGGGGAGAAAAGAAAAAAAAAACTTTAATGAAGAGGAAAAAAAAGAAAGAAAAAAGAATAGACTTTTTTCGCTCCTCGTTTGGAAATTTTAGGAGGAAAGAGAAAGAACTTTCCTTTCTCTTATTTGGGAGTTTGAAGAGAAAAGAAAAGAAAGCATACATTTTCAACATTTTTACTAAAATACCCACTCAAAAAACCAGAACCTCCGATCTTAAAATAGAAATTAGAAACCAGGACCGTGATCCAGATGACATCGAGTAGATCCACAAAGATTCAAGAATAACAACCAAAATCTGGTTCAAAAAATAGATCTTGTCCTTCATTTTTTGAAAAATAAATGATGTAGGAAACATACTTTCTTTTTTAACGGATCCAAAACAGCTTGAAGAGATCAACACCTACCACTGAAAAAAAATGAGTAGGAAATAAAAAGTAAAGAAAACGAATAATAGAAGAAGAAACAAACAAACAAATAAAAAATCAGAAAATAACAAATCATATCCAAAAATAAGTAAAAGAGACGCATTTATCAAATCCACCCTCATACAATCATCACAGATCCAAACCCCATAAATCAGAAGACAACATATCACATCCAAAATAAGTAAAAGAGACGCCTTTATCACATCCATAACCATATAATCATCACAGATCCAAAAGCCATAAATCAGACAACAGATCACATCCAAAAACAAGTTAATGAAAAAAATAATTATTTTAATTTTTTCTATTGAGAGAATAAGCTTATCTTTGAAGCTTAACAATCGTTGCTCCTCCAAGAAAGTGCAACTGTGGACATGGAGCTTCGTAGAGGTGTAGCAGATGGATATATGGAGATGGAGATGACATATGAAAGGTTAAAATAAAAGTTACCCTAGGATATGTTTGTCCTTTCAATTTGGTACTTCTTTAATTTAAAGGTAAAATAGGTATTATAAAAAAATTTATTAAGTTCCAATTTCTTTCTCTCCAAATTCTCTCACTTATGAAAGGAGAGAATTGGAGCCCAAAATTTTTCCTCCTATTCCCTCCTTTTCTTTTCCTTTTCCTCCACTAAAAAACTCTCAAACATTAAAATTTTTAATTTTTCCTTCCATTCCATTCCTTTCTGCTCAATTTCAAGTTTTCAAACGGAACCTATCGTGGCCTTAGCTTATGATACCATCATCATGACAATCTTCCATACGTGGATCCTAGCCGCCAACGTAGCGTCCGACTTTAGTTATGCAAGGGATGGATTCACATTGGAGGCTTTCAACTTCCATGGTGACTCAAGTTGCCCCAAAGCCAATCAGGGACTCAACATAATTGGCCCTCACATCTCCCTCTCTCCCTAACCAAAGATTCCTAGAATGTCGGATGAGAAGGCTTTCCCCAAACCTATGCCCTTTTATTGGCATGATGATCGCATTAGCTAGCTTCTTCGAGATAGGTCACTACAAAAAGAAGAAGCAAAGCCGACTCTTGAATGCCGATGCTAGGGAAAAGCGTCGGCAAATTTGGCTGCCGCGCCAACTTTTGTCGACGTTTCTAATGGGCGTCGGCAATTTAAAAGAATCACGCGTCGTCATAGTCCTCAATTGAAGATGAAGCTGGGAAGCGTGAGAACTGGACCTAGGGCGACGCTATTACGCGTCATTGTTCTCCCCGATCTACAACGACGGTTATAAGCGTCGGGCTAACACGATGCGTATAAGCGTCGATCTTAGAAGACGCGTACAAGCATCGTCGAAAGTGAGCACACCTCCTAACCCAGTGACCGACCCCGATCGAGCCCTCATTCTGCTCTTATTTCTCCTCTCTGGCGCTGCCCGAGCTTCCGTGTTGCTCCTCTTCCTGCCCTAGCTTCCGTGTTGCTCCTCTTCGGCGCTGCCCTAGCTTCCGTCTTGCTCCTCTCCGGTGCTATCATCACTTCCGTCTTGCTCCTCTCCGGTGCCGGCTATCCGACTCCAACCTCCTCTCCTCCTTCTTTCTCTTCGGCGTCGACCGACCGACCCCAACCCCTCTGCCCGAAGTATTTTTCTCCTCCTCCCTCCGCTTCCTCCTCGCTTGTTCTCCTCCTTCTCCACCTCCTCTTGTTCGTGTGTTCGTTGGTGTTTCTTCCAAATTTTACTGATTCTCTAGCTTGGCCTCCGTCCGAGGATCTCCTCCTCTTCCCTCCTCTCCGGCGCCATCCGAGCAGCCCTCAAGCCTCGATCGAGCGGTATCCCTCCTGTCCGGAGACCAGCGTCGACTGACCGGCCTGAAGCAACGAGTTAATGCATTATGCTCTTGTACTGTTCTTTTTATCTGATTTTTAATGTCATGCAAATGCATGGCACTCTATCGATGAAATGTGAAAATTATCGAAGGTTTGAGAGTGATAGAGATATCAGTGGGTGGATATTACTGCATATTTGATGCTATATATTATTGTAGATCTCACTAAATTGGCGGACAAGCGCCACTTCGGCGACCTGTTTAAAAGTTCAATAGCACACGCATTAAAATTCATTAAAGAGTTGCTTTAAAATTCGAAGGTCCGAGAGAGGGAGAGAGGGAGAGGGGGAGAGAGAGCAAGTATTCATGCATCCGTTCAAAGTTGGGTTTTTTTGTGAGAAAAGGAACATTCAAGAGTTCCAGATATCTCCTGGAGCAGGCAGCCATCACTTTGTTAACCAATTTTAAAATTTCAATAACACATGCATTTACAAATGTATTAGAGTCGCATTAATTTCGAAGCAGAGAGAGAGAGAGAGAGGAGTAAGCATTTATGTTGTCAGATTTTCTTTTCGAGAAAAAGGAATTATAGTTCAAGACTCAAGAGCGCATGCATGCACAAATTTAAAGAGTCGCATTAATTTCGAAGGTTCGAAAGATAGCAAGTATTCATGCACCAGTTTTGTTTTCCTGAGAAAAGGAATTTTCAAGAGTTCCATGGATCTCACTTTGCAGGCAAGTGCCACTTTATTGGCCAATTCCAAAGTCCAACAGTAGGTGCTTTCACCAATATAAAGAGTCGCATTATTTTCGAAGGTTCTAGAGAGAGCAAATATTCATGAGTCAGCTTTTTTTTTTTTTTTTCAAGAAAATGGGTGAGAGAAGTTTCACCTATCTCATTGAAAAAATGAAGGGAGTACAAATTCATTGCAAGAAGCTAAAACCAGCAAAAGGAAGGTAAGAGGAGACGAAACCAACATGGATGTATCCTTCAGGACAGATGTGTCCCCCTTTAAACTTTTTCTCTCTCCAAGACGAGTTTTTGAGTATTATACAAAACTCTAAGGCCTTCTTGACCTTGTAACGAGCAACAATATTTTTTGACGGGTTAGTGCTTCCCATGGTCGACTCCCATGCTGCTTAACATATTGCATTCCGTTTAACGTGCAATGCAGAAGATTTTCCTTTTCTATTGCTACTCTCCATTGGTTTATTCTCTTGTTATGCTTCTTCTAGATATTTCCTCGTCAAAAGTTTAATTCCTCATCCTCCTTTCCATTTATAGACTGGGCCCATGCTCCTCCAAAGTGAGCTCGCTCATTAGTTCTCTGGCTGTCCTTCTTGCCACCATCCGTGTCGTCTTTCCTACCGAGAAGGATATCTCCTTGGCAAGGATTCGTTGTTGGCTGAAGTGCACCATTTCCATGGATTTAGCCTGCTCTCTACTCCAGAAAAACCTGGAGCGGGAAGTCATGGAAGAACGAAGAAGCTCACCATGGAAGAACAAGAACCACCCGTCATTTAGGTATGGATGGTATGGGACAGATTCTTATATGATTGCATTCCTTTTCCCATGGTGGTTTTGGTCGTGTAATAACCAACAAATGATAGGATGTCTTCAGCAATACCATCTCTCTCCAAAGAATTGCTACGCTGCAAGGTGAGGACTCTTGCCAACTCTATGCCACTTTATATATATCACTCGAATTAGCTAGTTTATTCTAGATTTTTCTTTCCTCATACATTGAACTCTCTCCGTATCGAAGTTTCTAGAGCGTGGATAGATATAGTCAGAAAGGGCATTGTTCTCTGTATCGGAGTTTCGAGAGTGTGGATAGAAATTGCTATATCAACCATCTGATTTGAGTCTTGTAGATACCACATGTCAAATATGGAAAACATCAATAAATGATCGCAATGCGGTAGAAGATTCGAGTGCTACGGTAGACCATGCAAATACCTGAAATTGCCGCATCATCACAAAAGTATCGAAAGGTCGAGAGAATTGTTGATATCACTAAGCGGGCATGAGGTACTCAAAAGCCGGCAACAATGTCGAAGGTTCGAGAGTTGTACTAATTTGGATAGTTCTAAATTACCTAAAGTTGTGCATTGATGGTTACATTAATTTAGACGATTCGAATGCATACATGCATTCATGCGTCGTTCAGGTAGTGGATTGATATTTCTTTTGAGTTAATAGCAATGTAGCAATAGTGACAGACTGGTTCCAAATACTGAAAGCTGTTCCTGTAATGCCGATGATATTGAGTGGATCCAATATGTTTTATCTGATCTTACACTAATTAGGAAGATCAAAGATATACTGTGAACTTTTCATGCAGAGATTATAGTTGGCACACAGTGGTTACCGGCAGAATATCTATGGCTGTGCAGAAGATTCAAGATTTTGATCCTAAAAGAATGAACTGAAAAACAAATATGCACTAAGCGAAGGCTAATGCAGAAGGCTTAAGCGAACATTCTAGTCATCAGTCCAAACAGGGTCAAGACAAGCCAGGGATTCGGCAACATCTGTGAACTTCAAGAAGTACACTGGACAAGAGAATAAGGATGGGAATGAGAAGAGGAAGGTCTAACAACATTTGCAGTTGAAGTTGAATCTTCTAAGAAGCTCAAATCTTGTTTCCTTTTGAGGGAGAAAAAAAAAAAAGGTTTCCTTCGAACCCTAAGCTAATTGATACTAGTCTGAGCGAAACATCACTCACCTTCAAATAGCCTTTGCCAACGAGAATTTCCCATTGTTGCAACCTGTACCTCAAGAAAATGACAATAAATTGGAACCGTTAGATTTGACTAAATCAGGGTTTGAAATTTAAATATTCCGGTACAAGGGTAATATTGGTCACATCTAGGCAAGGTACTTAACAGTGGCACATCCACATATCTATTCATAGTTTGCCCAAGGTTTGAAATACTGGTATGATACGCACTCGATACATCTCAGCATGCCTCGGTGTGGGGAGTATCATACCACAGAGTACAGTCAGTTTTCAACCCTTGGTCTAATTATGACAGTATACGAGTTTTAAAGAAAATGAGAGATAACCAGAAGACTTGCACCTCTCTCTCTCGTCAACAAGAAGCACCACACTAATGGATGAGGCCTTAATGGATTTGACCAAAATGATGACCCAAACAGAGCGCATGAAGTACAGAAATTAGACGGGAGAGATCTGGGGAACAAAAGTCTTAGAAATTTATTCTTCACAATTCACAGACCTTAGCCTGTATTAAGTTTCATAAACAAAATACCAATTGAAGAGAAAGATGGAGTCCAATGATTTCATTAATTTAACCCCCCTAAGAATCTAAAAACAAGCTAAACACATAATAAACATTACAGTGAAGAAAGTGGGTCGAAATAGAACCAACTTGAACTTCAAGAATATCATCTTCTTGACCTATCAAAAAAATACATATACAATATTACTAGTATAAGCTTACATGCATCTATACTAAATGGGCTTACAACTAATACCACCTCAGGTGCTAAGAACCAGAACAGAGCCTATCTTTTCCTTCCTAAATCCTCTTAATTTGCTTGTCATCTTCATTCCACTGCAGATCTCTAAATCACAGATCGGCAAACACATCTAAAAGTAGTCCTGTTATTGGAGTTCGGACCCTTATTTATCCTAGGGAAACACATCATCTCAATAGAACTCAAGCAACACTCTAGGAGCACCAATTTGGGTACTAGGTAAAGCTTGGTGTTGGAACTGACTGCATTCCAGCATCTTTGCTGATTGACAGGTGAGTTCATACAAGCCTAGCTGGTTGATCAATCTGGATTTGCTCTAAGCCATCACAGAGGTATTATATTGGTTAATATAATATTCATGAAGTTCATTGGTTTTGCTGACAGCAAGCTATAGATTTGAACAGAATTTTTGGCCACCCAGTTCACTGTCCGCTTTCCTAGTCAACCAGCATCTTGTCAGCTCATCTCACATCTGCACCACACTGGATGCCTCCAGAGCCCCTAAGCTTGGTGAAGCTTCAACTGAAACCTATGCTACCCGTACCCTTCAAGTTACCCTAGATACCTGCACCCGACACCCAAACCTACACACTAGTATAGGACACTGACATGGTTCTGTCAGAAGAAATTCTTCGATACTGAAATAATCACATGAATACAACATGCACTTGTACCCAGCACACAATCCCGAGTCCACATAACAGACTGAAACCACCTCAGTGCCAGAAGGCCAATTTCTGGATTTAATGCTGCCAATGAAGGTCATGGAGCATTCTGCATGTAGGTACGGAATGCATAGGATTGATTTTCAGCCACCATGGGACAGCCCATAAAGAATTGCAAAATTAGGCCCGGGCATCTCTTTCTCTCTCTCTGACCAAAGGAAAGCTATTAGGCAAGCTGAGGACTCAGATCAATTCTATGGCTTCTCATAGGCACGCCACTCCATTTAGCTAGTGCATTCTAGATTGCTTTCGCTTTAAGACATAAGACATGCATGCACTCCATTGGATGTTCACTATAAATTCAATGGTCAAGAACCCTGTAGACATTGGCAGGCAGATATACAGTCCCTCAGTGATTTATGACAAGAGACAGCACTGAATTGGAAGAACCAGAAGCGCACGCATTCACGCAACAAGTAATAAAGACCACATGCATTCATGAACCAGTTTACATAGTAGAGTTAAATCTTTCAAGCTAAATGGCAGCAAAGCTCAAATTTGAAAATTCTAAACTAAGCAGTGAAGACTATTGTCATCACAAAGATGGCATCCTGGGTGAATCCATGCATTCTTTCCAAAGTTTCCACTAACCATGAGTACCCGAGAAAGAGCGAACATTTAAAAAGAAAAAAATTATAGTTGGTATACATCAGTTACTGACTTCCTGGTAGTTCATGCATGCCTGTACATAAATGTAAAATTCTGTAAGACCAAACAGTGAACTGAAAGAAAAAAAAAAGATACATGAATTGGTGGAAACAGGTATTGATTAAATAGGAATGTGTGACAGAGTTACAAGAGAAGCTACTTCAGAAATCATAGACGAGGAGCTTCACTGCAACCATACTGATCATAGTTTGATTTATGTGCACTGTGCCGGATGACTTTTCTTACTTTATCTCATCAAAATAAGTATAAACGTCATATGTCCATACTCCACATTCGGAAATGTGTGACAGCATTACAAAAGAAGCTATTTCAGAAATCATAGAAGCAAAGTTTCAGTGCAAACCATACTCACTGATCATAGTTTGGTTTTTGTGTCCTGTGCTGGATGATGCTTCTTACTTCTATCTTATCTAAATATTGTAAAAAGATCATAAATCTATACTCCATATGAGACCATCTGAGAATAGTTATGTAACCTGAATTGATAAAGGGTAAGAATTACATAAAACTTCTAACACAGAACCGGAAACTAAATGTTTGATACTAAATGGCATAAAAAGAGAGCAACTAGCCTAATCATCCATATGAAGAAATAGGGTTCTGAAAGTTACCAGATTGTTATACTCCACTCCAAGTGAGGAACTACACAGACAGCTCAGTAATGCATGGATTTGAGAATGCAACCAGAAGGAAAGGCAGATAGGCGACGCTTTCACATGACATCACTCATCAGCTTTCCTTTCCAGGCTTTTACACCTTACAAAGATGAGATTCAGTTGTACATCTCCATCCAAAAAATGCTAGAAGAGCATAAGCAAGGAAATAAATGAGAAGTTGAAGAAAAGATAGCAGAACACCAACAGTGAAAGATGAAGAATAGAAGTATAAGACAGCAACAGATTATGGATTTTATACACTTTATTTATCCCATTCTACAATGGAAAACATGATTACTATCACTTATTCCAGGAAGCAATTTGAAATCCATTGAAATGTATAAAGTTTTAGCCATGATCATGTTTCCCATAGCCTGCTTACCTTTAGGAAAATTGTCATTTCTATATCCAAATACACTCACAAGAAAAAACCGAGGGAAGGTTTCTATGGCAGATATAATATGTTGAAGTGGAAATTTAGTAAGACTAACTGACTAGGACTGATAGAACCAAAAGTTAGATGAATAACAGAGCATTTATAAAGAGAAATGGTTTGACAAGTTGCAGCTCACCCATGAGGTGTTAAATTCAAATAGAAGGGTTGATGAAGAGAATACGAAAACAATAAACTTGCTTATAAGCAGTGAGAAGATGCTTGAAACCACTTCAAATTAGAAAGTCATAGCCTGCATAGGAAGTAATGGCAAAGCAAGAACCATAAATCTTCTCTGAACACAGTTAGAAATTAAATTTTGTGTTTCCCTATGTAAATGAATAGATGCTATCCTTTTTGTTTTATGTTGAAACAAATCATGTCTACTTCAATATCATGTACTTTCAAAAAAACCATTCCCCCCTAACTTTATCTAATAGCATCTTCAAACACCATGCATCATATTTAAAGCCATTTTGATGGTGCTTCTCATATGTTATATTCTGTTTGTCACAGAATATAAAAGAAACAATAAATTATAGGTCCTGAAATTCTTCAAGGGAATGAGAAACTTTAAAAAAAAATGTTGATGATCAGAAAACTGGACATGCTAATAAAGCACTTGCATTGAAGCTTCTTAAGAGCACCAGCCAATGATCATTTATTTCATGATCATGCATGCAACATGAAGACCTATTGCTTGGCTGCTCCAAAAAATATGCCATGGGAAAGGTTATAACCTTACCAAAAACCATATGATCTAAATATGAATTCTAATTATAGTTCCAAATTCCAACAATTTTTTGCAATTATAAAAATTCGATACTTATTACCGAGCATTTAGATTCTTCCTCCCTGAAAGTTTGTTCCTTCAGATCAGTAGCATAACAACAAATTCAACATAGTACACTGAAACGGTTAAGTAACTTGAAAAATTGTTACAGCTATACTTTTCTTTAATAACCAAGAACATTTCAAAGTTACTAATGTTGAGATTTTTATATCACAATAAGCTATAATACTGTGATCTTGCTTGGGCAGTTTAAAAATGACAACAAGAATTTCTATTTTGATGATCTCTAGTTCAAGAGCACAGCTTTAATCCTCAGTCAGTACTATATTGCAACCAACTCCGAAGAGTACAAAACAGCATAGCAATTTAGCTGTTTCTAGTTGTCACGCCCCGAACCCGGGGCCCGGGACGCGAGCAGACGCCGCGCACCTGCAGGGCGGACCCCGCAGGCATGCAAGGCAGATAAATCAGATCAACCATCAATAACTAAATAAAAATAAATTCCAGCTTTCATATCAAATGTCTACATACACATATGTCAAAAGAAAAGTCAATATCTACTAGCTAAATACATCATGATCACTCCATCCCGTAATCCTTATAATCATATGTCATCACCTGCAAAAAAATGTAAATAGTAGGAGTGAGCTAACAGCTCAGTAGGCAACATCATGCAATAAAGTCATCATATAACATGTCATGATGCATATGAAAAGCAGCTAAAACTCATGAATCCAAAAATCCACACGATAACCCGTAAACCCGATCCGAGATTTAAAATAACTCAACCGCATGACTACGGCCACATCACCCAGTGGCATGGTTACACCGAAGTGTCAATACAACTCTCCGCAGAGCCGCTCCACTGAGCCAACACACCACTGTGCCGCACCCCCTGGTGCCAATCTTACGCTCCACCGAGCTTCTCCGAAGAGCAAAACGCACCCCTGTGCCGCCACTATTCTATCACCGGTGGTCGCGGTGTCGGAACTAGTTCCTCAGTACAAGTCGACAGGGCCAACGTATCATCCCATTGGCGGGGCCTAGACTATAGTCACGCGGTTTTAAAAATCAATAAATCAATTTTCCACATGGTAAATTTCCAAATCAAAGTCATGATAATGCTCCCAATAGTAAAGCACATAACAGTTTATGAAATTAAATATTTAATTCTAATTCTAACACATAATGCCAATAATAAATCATAACATCAACATATGCAGATACATGTTAAAATTCTACTTTAAAGCAATAGGTCACCTACCTGGGCTAGCTTAAAAAAATCCCTGCCACAGATATCACGAACCCCTGATTAAACATAAACATTAATTATTTAATTAATTAAGAAACATAATTTAAACTATTTCCAATCCCTTAAACTCCTAAGTTCATAGATCCAAGAATGGGCCCCCAAGATCAAACATAGACCCTAAGAACAAGTAAACCAAAACCCCAAAATCAGAATCCTTTAAACCCAAAACCAATTGTAGCCCAAAACAAATTAGGCCCAATTGAACCAAACCAGATTACAGGTCCAGATCAGATCTCGGGCCCAAACCAATCCAGCCCATAGATCCAATCAGGTCCAACTCAGCCCAAAAACAAATCTCCAGCCCAACCCAAACCAGATTTGATCAGACCAGATTAGATCAAATCTTAACAAACCAGATTACACTCAAATCAGACCAACCCAAATTTCTGACTCAGATTCAGACCCAAAATCTAATTTCAATCCGAAGCTGATTATTCATATTGCAACTCAAACTCAAATCAAATCCAATTCAAGGAATAGGTGGAACCGGTTCATAGCCTGAACCGGTTCATGGTCTGATCCACAAATGAGGAACGGAAATCAAAACAAGAAAAAGCCCAGGAAGAAGAAAGAAGAAGAAGAAGAAGAAGAAGAAAAAGGAGAAGAAGAAGGGGAAGGAAGGAAGAAGAGAGGGTGGCTGGTGGTTCCGATCGGCCTTCGGCGGCCGACCGTGGCCCTCGGCGGCGGCGCTCGGCCAGCCGCCATCGGCCACGCCGCTGTCACGAGCAGCGCGGAAGAGAAGAAGAAAAGAAGAAGAAGAGGAAGAAAGGGAGGGAAGAGAGAGGCCGGGGCTGGAAAGCCCGGCCCCCCGTTCGTCCACCTCCGGCCGAACTCGTTTCGGCCCGGATTGACCCCGGTCGGACACCGTCGGCCGGCCGAATCTCACAAAAACTTCTCCGAAACAGGGAAAGTGAAACCGATTAACATACCCTCATTCCTCTCCCCTTAAATCCATAAAAATGTAGTAAATGGGTTGTCTTTCTCACCTCCGGTCGTCGACGAGTGGATTCCCGGCGGCTCCGGCAGCGACGGTGACTCCGGCGATCCTCTCAAAAAGAGGGAAAAAGAAGAGGAGGAAAGAATCAATTTTTTTAGAGGGATGGGGGCTCCTCTGAGAGTTCCTAAACTCTCTTAAACGAAGAGAGAGAGAGAGGGGAGAGGGGTGCGGGGAGGTTTCGCTGGCCGTTCGGCCGGCGTGGTGATCGTGGGGATGACCACGATGAACAAACTGAAGTCGGCACCCATTGCCGACTTCAGTTCGTTGGGCCCAACAAAAATTTCAGGTCTTTAGTATTCTAGATGGAACTTAAAAAATCTGAAAAATGGTACAAACTGCAAGCAAAGTTTTCATTATTAAAAGATGAAGTGCAGTCAGATGCATTATAATCATATAGGGCCATAAACCAAAGCTGGTTATACCATAACTGAATCTTGATTCTTGCACCATGTATAACAACTCAACTTCAAGACCACCCTCATTGGAGGAAGGTGTCCTCAATTGTAGATAACAGCCATAAATGTGGCCTTAATCACATGGTCCTCCACTTTCTAGCCAAGTTGGCAAAAAGCACTTCCTTGTAAGAGGATTGGAACGTTCACCTCTTATTGCAGGGTGAAGATTGTGCTGGCATCATGGGATGTCGCTTGATATCCTGAGTAATTTAGATTATTATACAATAGAGAAATAAGCAACTTAGAGTTTTAGCACTCATCTCAATTTGCCATCAGTGATATAAAAATAAGGGGCTAGCTGACACTTGATGGCATGTAAGTACTTACATGCATTGCAATTACCCTCCCAATTCTGCTGTATCTGTCTACCTCTCACCAAGCACTTTAAAGTTTGATCTTTTGAAAGCCTGCACATAGAGCTCTTACATGTCGCGGAACTAATGAATGTGAACCATCTATGCAGCAGATGACGCAATTGTAATTTTAAACAATATCAGCATGACATTTATATTAAAAGGGTACCCAGGCACATTTGCAAGAAACAATACAAAATGAAAAAGTATAAGATTAAAATCTTAATACACTGAAATGAACTGTATGACATAAAAAAAAATGAATTTCAATATCCCATAATATTATTTTAAATGCATCAACAACATATACATACAACAATCATGGCCAGTCTGGCTGTTGATCTAATAGTGCACAGGAAATTTACCTTGAACGAAGAACAAGATCAGTTTCTCTCATGCTTTACAAGAGACAATAAGACATAGCAGGCAATCTAAGAAAAATTGACATCAGGCATCATATTCTCTGTCTTCTGAGAAAACAGAGAACCTGCTTTAGAGTTCCTCTGGATGGGGTTAGCATTTGCTGCAAACTTGTAAATATATATCAGGGAACTCCTCATCTCCGGAGTCCCCCATGGCAATATTTGTGTGCATGAAAGACTTGCCACAATCAAAAGATCCTGAGGGAATAAACAGAAATTCCGGACAGTAAAGACTATATAAAATAAAAGCCTTCTTCTATTTGCAATAGAAGTCATGCCATTGACAGATCCAAATACATTGAAGCGAATAAGATCACATCAGGTATCAACTAAAATATATAGAGGCTTATGAACAGAAGTGTATTCATATCGATAAGAAGGCTAAAGAACTTCTCACGATGAACTCCACATACAGAAAGCAAGGCATGTCAAATATGATCAACATGCACATAGAAAAAAAAGCATGCCAACCATGCGTTCACAACAAACTCCATATATAAAGACATATGACAGCAAGTCTAAGACCCTATTTGGGAGAGCTGTTGGCAGTAGAGCTTTTGGAAATAGAGCTGTCTAAAGTAGAGCGTTTATAAAAAGCTGTTTGCTGTTTGGTAACTATATTTCTAAAGTGCCGTGGCACTTTAACATGTGTTTGGTAAACAAACTGGAAAAATACTTGTGTGACAAAATAACCATAAAGGACATTACTAGTATTATACAACATAGCATAATAAAATATAATATGTATTAATACATAAATATATAATATAGTATAATATTAATGGAATGTAATATAATATTATTATAATATAGTACTATAACATTGTGCATTATAGGATAATAATTTAATATAATATTAAATTATTTAACATAACATATCAATGTATTATGATATAATGTAATATAATATTATATTTATAGTATAATACAATAATAAATGTATAAAATATTATAATTATTAGTGTAAATTAATTTTTCACCCTTCTGATGACCATTTCTCTCTAACAAATTTTCTAGCTAAGTAATAAAATTGGTTAAATAATGACTAATATTTTTATTTATTTATTTATTTATTTATTTAGATCAAATTATTTGCCACTCACTCATTATTTTTCTTTTTGTTTATTTTATTTAGTTATTTATTTATTATTTTATTTCATTGAAATATATTTATTTATTATCTTATTTATTTATTCGTTCATTCGTATATATATTTATTTATGCATTTATTCTTTTCTTTTCTTTTCTTTTTCTTTCCTTTTCTTCTTTTTCTTTCCTTTCCTTTTTTTTCTTTTTTTTTCTTTTCCTTTTTCTTCTCTTTTCTCCTTCCTTCCTCTCTTCCCTTATTTATTTATTTATTTATTTTCTTTTCTTTTTCTTTCTTTTTCTTTTTTTCTTCTCTTTTTTTCTTTTCTTTTCTTTTCTTTTCTTCTCTTTTTTCTTTCCTTTTCTTCTTTTTTTCTTTTTTTTCTTTTCTTTTTTCTTCTCTTCTTCTCCTTCCTCTCTTCCCTTCTTCTCCTTTCTTATCCTCCCACGAGCCCGCCAGGCCGCGGCAGCCGCGGGAGGGGGCCTGGCCGTGGCCGTGGCTCACCATGGCCAGCGGCTGGTCGCAGCGCAGCGAAGCCCCATGATCGACTGCCATGGGGGCTTCGCTGTGGCTCACCTCCCCAGTCCTGCGGATGGCGGAGGCCCGGCCACCCCACGGCTGAGCCCGGCCGCTCCACAGGCCGGCCGCACGCCACGGGTGGCGTCGCGGCCGCCTACGAAGGGGTCGCCGGCCACGGGTGGTGGCTGCCACCGTGGGCAGCCACGACCTCCCAAAACAAAACAAAACAAAAAAAAAGAGGAAGAAGGAACAGAGGTGGCGGTGTTGAGAGGAAGAAGAAGATAGAGAGGGAGAGGGAGAGGGATGGGTGAGAGAGAAAGAGGCGAGATGAGAGTTTTAGGAGAAAAAAATGAGATTTAAATGGAGGTATTTCGGTCAAAAAAACAGCTTCCCGACAAAGCTAAAAACAGCGTTTTCGGAAAGCTCCAAAATGGAGCTTCTCCCACAAAGTTGTTTTCAGCTTTCTGGAAAAGCTGAAACAACTTTCTAAAATTTTTACCAAACACCCTTTTCCATTCAAAAGTACTTTTAGAAGGCCAAAAAGCACTTTCTGGCTCTCCAAAAGTTCCCCCAAACAGGGCCTAAGAACTTCTCACAACGAACTGAATATACAAAGAGCAAGGCATGCTAAATATGATCACCCTACAGAAAGAAAAGCATGCTAACCATGTTGCTAAAAAGTAGAATTTCCTGTGATGTCTGGGATTGCTAGCTAATAACCTATGCTAAAGAGAAAAGTGGAGATGAAGGGTGGGGGAAGGGGATGGGCAGGAAGAGGAGGGTCGGAAGGGCTAGGGCACAAGGAGGAGGGTGGTGGGGAAGAGAGGGGGGAGAGAGAAGAAATGGAGGAGATGAGGAATGGTGGGAGAGGGTGATGGGCAAGCGACGGGGGTACAGAGATGGAGCATCTGGTAGGGAATAATAACTGGATTTCTATTGGACTCTAAAACAAGCCTGAACCCCTTGGGCTAGGCCCAAAGCCCAACTTCAAGCCGGCTAGGCCCAATAAATCTTGGCCAGCTCAGCCAATTTCCAACCCTATGACAAATAACAGGGAATAATAACTCTTGAGACACCATAAGTTTTCCACTTTTATGACAAAACTAATTTTCTTTTTCCCAAAATTATCCATCGACGTTGATATCGGTTGGATTTCTCTAAAGAAAACTGCTATCAATAAGCTGTCGGTAGTCAAGGAATGGTGCAGTGCACAAGGTGTAAGTAGTGTTAGTCACATATTGCTTGGCCAATCATCATCTTCCACATAGGATTTGGCAGGCAATCTCTAGCATTTTCCATACCATAAAGAAAGAAAAGGGAAAGCCAGAGTCCAGAAAGCTCAGTCCTAGTTCTCTACCCACATGGAACCAGGATTTGATATTTTCTATTAATGCCTATATGCATTATTTATTTGTAATATTAACACCTGTATGCATATATTTGTTCGTTACACAACCAAAATGATTAGTTTTGAGTACAAAATAGACATACATATCAGTTAGGAGAATGAAGCTTGTTGGGGGAGCGCAGCTCCCCCCCCCCCTCTCGAGTGCATGAGAACCTTGCCGTCAGAGGACCGGATGACGGCCGAGCTCGGTGCCCGACCCCGGAACATCCGACCCGAAGAGCTCCCGACCTCGGAGGTCCGCCCTCGCCGCCCACCTGCCGCGGTTGCATCCTGCCAAAGTCTGGTCAGGGGCCATACCCCGCCACCGCCTCCGGCATTTAATGCGCATGACCTCTGCAAACCCCCGACTCACTCAACAATTAATGTGTATCTCCGACTCACACAACAATTAATGTGTATCTCCGACTCACTCAACAATTAATGTGTATCGCCGGCTCACTCAACAATCAATGCGCATGGCTCCTGTTATCTACGGATCCTCAGTCCTCCACGGCAAATCGGCTCGGCAGCGTTCATTCAACCGTGACAACTCTCTGATCCCGGCCTCACCTCCGACATCGAAGCATTAATTCACCTGATCGCGCATCAACTCGAGCGACGTGCTAAGCCGTACAGCGACCTCGCCCCATCACATCACAGGTAATCCGACCCCCCCATAAAGAGGAACCCCTCCTCAATGGGGGTTGGACTCAGAAAAAAGAAAGCAGAACGCTTCTTCCCCCTTCCTCTCTCCCAAATTTAAACCTCTTCTAACTTAAGCATCGGAGGGCCGGCGCCGGAAACCCCGGCCACCGGCTTTTTGCAGGTCCCCCCTCCACGGAGGACGCCGCTCGCCGATAGATCGCCGCCCGCCAGAGTTCGCCGAAGCTCCTCCTCCTCAGCCGACGGCCGCCCCCGGGTCCAATTTCCAGCAACAAAGCTAAATAAAATTTAGGATTTTTTGCATGAATATCCTTCTAAAAATTCAAATTTGCATGAATAACCTCTTAAAATTTATATTTATTTCTGTACCCTCATAAAACACTATTTTTACACAAATTTTCCTAATATAACGGTTCTTCTAACACCGTTAATAAAAACCATATTTATTTTAATTTAAAATAAAATAAAATTTTAAAATTAACTTTTTGTCCTCCATCGTGATCGCCTTATAATATTTCTTTTTGCACATCTATCCATTAAGAATATTTTAGTCATTTTAATTTGAAAAGCGCAAGATAATCAGTACTATTAAGTGAAAATTGTAAGGTGGCCAGTACAAGCTTCGGCACTAGACCATTTAGATAATGAGCTAGTTCCATTAATAATTCTGAATATGTTTCTCTAACAACTATTCAATATGTCAATAACATACCACTTAGTAATCTCTTCATCTCAACATTTTTTGGCCAATTATAGACATCCATGCTTGGAGATAACTTCTTCATGATGCCTATGACATGGAAAGATATAAAACATGCACATTGACCATAACGATAAGAGATACATAAAGTCTGTAATTTCCAGCCGTACTTAAAATTCTGACTTCTAGAAAATTCATGACTAGCTCAATCTGAAAATACTTTTTAAGAGGAAGAACTATAAATCTAATAATCTACTAGTATTTGTTAGTCAAGTCATACCAAGTAGAAGATCCTTACAGATGCATGCAAACAAAACATGATATACAACAAGCAACAATGTACTTATATTCAAACATTAACCAGTAAAGTGACAAAAAGAATAAATCTTGGTATGAATTCATAATTTCAATGGGAACGTTTTAACTAGTTGTAGAGACAAAATAGCATATAAACTAGAACTCTGAGAACGAAACATGGTCGGAAGTGACTACAAACCAGCACATGATAACTGTACTTGTGGGGCAGCAGTGCTTGACAAGGACAAGATCACGGGAATTTTAGCCAAAAAATCTCTTTCAAAGTTATCGAGCAACAAAGAAGGCATCTAACTACAAAAGGGAGGGAAAGAAAGGAGTTTATATTCCCCACTTAGCATTTCAAGACAACGAAAGAAGGCAAGGATGTCTGTAATTAAAAGAGAGTAATGCAAAACAAAGCAGATAACACATTTTTTTACGTAATATAATGGGTAAAAACAACTAATGACAAATAAGAGAAGCATACTATTTCATTTCTATTAGTCTTCCCCCTACAGGATTCCAACTCCAACAGCCAAGCTCAAGGATTCAAATTTATCAGTCAGGATAAATATAATATGCAAATTAAACAAGAAACAACCAGACTGGCAGATACAGATCAAGGAATACACAGATGAAGTAAATAAGTTAATCAAAGTATGGAGACATCAAACCCGCTAATAGATATTATGTCACCAGCACAAACTTTTGTTATCCAATGCTGAATGGCATTCAAAGCAGTATCACCATCGGCAATGCTATGATTAGTGGTTTGACTTTGGGACTACCTATAGAGAAGAACAGATAGTTGGAATTTTTTTTAAAGAAAAAAGGCTAGCAAATCAAAACAAGCACAACAGAACATTTAAGCAAAAGTATGATTGCATTCAACAATCACTATTTAATCCAATATTTTTACACTTTAACATCCGTAGCCTTCCTTTTAAAATCCATGTTGGCCAAACTAGTTGAAAATAGATACATACATACATACAGAATTGCTTCAAATTACTTGATAGTAAACCTAAAATCTAAATAAGGCTAAACAATTGCTTCTATTAACTAAAAATCACATATACTGTTCCTCATAAGCCATTGACAGGTTCTGAAGAAGGGTTCTTCCACCAGAGAAAGGAAGAAAGAAAAAAGGAAAATGCAATAGGGTAAATTCCATTCAAGCATTCCAACATTCAAATCACCAAACACATCAGTAACATAGCACAAGACCAAATCTTTCACAAGAAATAAGATATCCATTGAATACAAGAAAGAAAGAAAGAGAGGAAAAGCATCGAGTAGTTCCATTCAAGCGTTCCAATACTGAAATCATTGATCACACAAGTAGCACAACATTGAATCTCTCGCAAGAAATACCTTTCACACACATAACAGAAATGAAGGAAGAAAGAAACAAAGAAACCACAACATAATAACTCGACTGAAGCATTCCAATATTGAAATCATTAAAATAGCACAAGATCACAATAAATAAGAAAATTATGAATCACATAGATGAAGAAATGAAGAAAGCAACCAGCATACAAAAAAGATCAAATGTTGAACCTTGAACAAGTTATTTTCCCTCAAGTCTAAAAAAAAAAAAGAAAGAAAGAAAAAGACAAAAAGTGCTAATTATGCCTGTCAAACTTTCTGCAGATTAAAAAAATCAAAGAAAAAAAGAAATAGAATTAAATCAAGAACCCATTTGGAAAATATAATATACACACACCAATGCACCATCTCTTCATCCTTCCTCAGATATTCTTGCAATTGCTCGCTTTAACCCGCAAGTCCAGTATAGTCTTCGTTATGCCATCCGGAACCCGTTTCCCGCTACGGGTAGGATCAACTAAAACACACCCTCCTCGCTGTCCAACCCAATCTAAACATTAAAATCGCAAGTCCAATATAGTCTTCGTTATGCCATGCATCCGGCAACCGTTTCCCGCTAAGGGTTGGATAATTTCATCGTTGATTCCCTAAATAAAAGAAAGCCTATCTTTCTTCCCCCTTTGAAACCCTCTAATCGTAAACAGCCCGAAATCCAAATGGAAACCAGCACAATCCAATCAAAGCGACAAGAACGCTTAGATTTCCAAGAAATCCATAAAGAACACCAAAAGAACCACGAATTCCATTGTTTCTTGAGAAAAGAAAAGAAAAAGAAAGGAAAAGACAGGGAAGGGGCGGTGGATCAGACTACCGGCGAGGTGGGCAAGTTGAGGCGAGAGGTGCCGAAGGACCACTTGTTGGTGTGGCCGTCGGAGGACTTAAATATATATCAGGTGGCCGCGAAGCGGGGAGAGTGCCGGGGGCCGCAGCGGAGTTAGGCGAGGAGGGGGAGGTCCAGCCAGGCGCCGATGGAGATGGAACGGACTGCATTGTAGAGGAGGGTTTTGCCCCTCCGACGCCATGGCCGCGACTCGATAAAGAAAGACCAAGGGAGAGAGACTCCGGTTACGAGGAAACGACGGAAGGAAACGACTCCTGAGTCCTGATATTTATAGCTCTACCTCGCGTTTCGCTGACGCAAATGGTAGACCCAGGAAGACGGCAAGATTGCCGATATCAGTAACGACGAGGAAATTTATGTATAGGTCCCTCGTTGAAAGTAAATTACTAATAATCCCTCATTAGCAAACTTCATACAAAGTCGGCCGACTCTCCCTATTTCAGCATACGACACTGCAAGCAATTAGCATATGTGATTCACGTACATTAAAAAGTAAATTATATATATATATATATATATATATATATATATATATATATATAAAATTGCACTCAAAAACTAAAATAAAAATTATATTCATATAAAATTATATGATAGAAATTATATCGTTATTTAGAAGAGGAAAAGGAAGGAAAAAAAAGGCAAACGCTTTCATTCCCGCATTATCAAAATGAAATCAAATGGAGTAAATCAATAGAAAATATACTCCTAGTGTAGCTGGAGCATACGTTTACACAGTCAAGTAACTTAATTCTAAATCCCCAATCAATAATTAAAAGGATATATAAATTCAACAAAGTTTGAAAAATTTGCCGACTTCGCATTATCTTGTTGACAATATTTTTTTGTGAGGACTTACTTGGACATTAAATTAGTTATAATACTCTTACTTACCAGCATCAGATAAAATATCAAATCCCATCATCTAAACTTTATCAGGATCGTAACACTATATTTTGAGAAACTGTTTCTGAGTCCCGATTTGGATACGCCCCGTACGTACAAGACGTGACATGATCAAAGGTCAACTATTTAGGCTCTATTTGGGAGAGTTTTTGGAGGGCCAAAAAGTACTTTCTGACTCTCCAAAAACCCTTTTAGATAAAATAGGGGTGTTTGGTAAAAATTTTAAAAAATTATTTTAGCTTTTTCAGAAAGTTAAAAATAACTTTTTTTGGAGAAGCTCCATTTGGAGCTTTCCAAAAAAAGCACTTTTAGGTTCCATCTGAAAGTTATTTTTTGACCAAAATACTTGTGATAAAGTATAACAATTACACAAAATGTCCCTTTATAATTCTAAAAATATGTAGGAGTGTGAAAATTTAATTTACACTAATAATTATAATAGTTTATACATTTATTATTATATTATACTATAAATATAATATTATATTACATTATATCATAATACATTGATATGTTATATTAAATAATTTAATATTATATTAAATTATTATGTTGTAGTATACAATATTATATTACTATATTATAATAATATTATATTATAGTAATATTATACTATATTATATATTTATGTATTAATATATATTATATTTTATTATGCTCTGTTGTATAATACTATGTAATGTCTTTTATGGTCATTTTGTCATACTAAAAGTAGTTTCTTATTTACTTACTAAACACATGTTAAAGTGCCACAGCATTTTAGAAATGTAGTTACCAAACAGCAAACAGCTTTTTATAAAAGCTCTACTTTCAAAAGCTCTACTGCCAACAGCTCCTCTAAACGAGGCTTAATCATATCCATTGACCAATTGCAACATTGTAAATCTAAGGATTAACACCTTTTCCAACAAAGCATTGGTTCTTCTCTCCTTTCTTGGAAGTTTGATCTAGTACCTTTTTTTATTTTTTACTTATTTTAATTTTTTCCTGTTCCTGTTACTACTAGGATATAGGTTGAGATTGGCCTTTGCCCGAAGAGTACTGAAGTAGGTAGAATTGAGGTACACTGAGATCGATTAGAATCGAGGTATGCTGAGACTAGCTGGAACCAAGAAGGAAGGTGGGATTGACCTGCAAAGAAGTCCACTTGCCGGAAAGTTTCTAATGAGGAACTATTCGATGCTTAAGTCAAAGATCTAGATCAATAGTGGAAAAGAGAGAATGAATGTTAAGGAGCGCAGTATTGCTTGCCTATGGGTCCTCTTGTCGTCCCTATATATAGGATGAGAGCAGTGTCCATTATCCAATTTATTGGGTAGTGCCATAACCGCATAGTAACGACTAATCGTGCATTAACCGCATTTCAATGGCTATCCATGATCGACAAGTAACGATAATTGTGTTGATCGTATCTTTACTATTGTAACCATTACCAAGATCATGATCGCAGCCCATTCAATGCCCTTTGGTGTTGCTCTTGAGCAAGACCAACCAGAATGGCACACCGGCCAATACCGAGGTCATTCACTTTGGTTAAGCCCAAGACTAAAGAGGTCGAAATTATTGGATTATCCCTCCTATGTTGGAGAAAACTTAGCCCAACAAATATGGGCGAAGTTAATTATTTTTAGCCCATTTTAATTAGAATAACTTTTGGCCCAAAATGTGAGGCCCATTACGGCAATTTTTTATGTTGAGAAGGGAGGCGGTGTGAGGAGTCTTCATTAAAAAAAGGGGGAGGCGGCGGAGAAGGAGCAGAATTGTGTGCAGTTTTGATCAAACGATGATTGGAAGGCTATCCATGGTTCGATTGAGCTGAAATTTTGATAGTATGCTCACAACACTTGGTTCTTCAATCTGTACAGTGTGATTGCCATTTCCAGTCTTCCAACACTGTCAGATTTTTGCAGAAATGTGATTGCTATTCATGTGAGATCTTCTTAATTTTTCTCTCTCTTATTGTTGATATTTGCCAAAAATATTGTTCGTGAGATTATGTGGTGATATATGGTTCTAGTTTTAGCTAGAGAGAACAGATTGTAATATCCATTATTAGTTAATAGTGGAAGTTTTTGGGTAGACTACGATCCTATGATTTTTACTCTCCATATTGGAGAGGTTTTCTACATAAAATTTGGTGTTGCTTTTGTGTTTCTGATAATTTGATCAGATAGGTATTTGTGAATGCCTTAATATATATATATTAGGTGGATTGACTCTAGTTGTTTGTTTCCTAACAAATTTATACTTACACAAGGTAGGAAAGTTGTTGATTCTGTTGTGCTTTAATTATCTTGTTTTTGTTACTTTCCAATTCCAACAGAAATAACCCAAGATCAGGATGGCCAATATTCTCCCCATCAATTCTAAATGCTCTTTTATTCTATGAAACATTAAATTGAATTAGAGATATTAAAAAATAGGGGAATACATATTGCTAACAGTAATCAGCAACAAAAAAACCAAAAAGAGAGAAAATGTTTTCTACATGTACATATACAAGCTATACTCCTTGTCTTAAAAAAAGAATGTCAGGAAGCACCTGTCTTTATCTTGAAAGCCTTGGAGAGGCGAGATGGAGGTGAGACAAACATGAAAGGTAATCCATCTTAGGTGATCAAGAAGTATCGTATAGATGAAGCATTTAGAAAATGAAGAAAAAAAGAGAGATATTATTTAAGGTCAATATTAACTTGAGATGCGTGAGAAGAGGGGGATGGGATGCAGGTGTTGCAAGATTTTAGGTCGAAGAAGATTCTAATCAATAGTCTCGGTTTGATATTTTTTGTCAGAAACAAGAAACCTATTTAGAAAGTTTTATATGATATAGTTGTTTAGTAGTTTTTATGTGAGTGGAAAGAAGAATACCTGATAGATTTGGAATCCTCTTGTAGAAGTAAAGAGATTTTAGCTTCTTTTTTTTTTTCTATGTTTATGGTAATTTAGAGATGGCAACGAATTAGGTATAAATCGAGTCGGCCAATATCCGTACCTATCCTACAATTAAAACCTTCATACCTATACCCACTCCCTATCCATCTCGGATCGGGCCAGGTAAAGTAGATGGTTCAGGTCGGATTGGGCCTAATCAGTAAGAAACTCACCATACAAAGATTCTAAAATAATTATAACTCTAGAACGGGGAGGAGAGGTTTACATTAAGGCTATATCCAATCGGGTTCGGGGCGGGGTATACCACTACCAGCATCCAACCCAAACCGCTTCAGATATTTTATATAAAATCCATACCCACTCCGAGGTGTAAGCGGGTCGGGTCGTATTGGATATCCAGTGGATCGGCTACAATTACCATCCCTGTACGGTATCTCGATCCGTTAACTTATGATGGGGTAGAGGTGTAACGTAGAGGGGATACATAGAGGGGTTTTAAGTTTTTTTCGGGAAAGTTTTCAAAGTAAATGGATCAGAAGGTCAGGTGATCCAAGATAGCATGCATTAGAGAAAATTTTGGATTCAGGGAGCCGGTGGCCCGGCCCGTGATGTTATTATGACGCTATCTTGGTCATATGGACTCTAAACCAGCGGTAGTACAACAATATGTTTCTCTCTTCACATTTTCCATCTTTTTATAATGCGTTTGGCTGCCAAAAAGAAATTTTCCAATATTCCTCTATTTTGAGCAGTCATATTGCAAATTGGGTTGCTCCGAAGAAATTTGCAATTCACCATCTGATATAATGATTTAGCTGACGCTTAAATTTGCAAGTAGCTTCTCCTCTCTTCTCCTCCATTATGCTATTGTTTCCCCCTCTCACAATTAGTGTTGCTTTCGTCATGGAGAACGATTGAAGTGCATGCAGTAAGCCTATCTACCTTGTATGCATGCATACGTAGTAGAGACTTGAAGTTCATTTCACCGTAATTGTTTTTCCTATTTCACCATGATACTTAGTTGTCGACGTTTTTACGTTTAATTCCATAATCTCTAGAGCATTGAAAATGACATAATATCCATGAAGACAAGATAAAAGTTCTCTAATACCATTTAACTTGAAGTCCTTCAATTTTTAACATGGAAAAAATGTTAATTATGATATTATTTTTGAATGATTCCTTTGGAGTCATCATAAGCATTTCGAAATCATTTGAATGTCAAGCACTGTTAGTCAACAGTTTTCAGGGAGAGGGGATAATTATTCTTAGCTTAAGTCTTAAATCTTTGCTTTAAATCCTATCATAAATCTCAGTTCTAATTGTAACTCGAAGACACGGGGGAAAAAATAACACATCCACGGAAATTAGAAAGTAAAATATTCAAAAATTATTATATTAACCCTTTCAAATCAATTGCTCTTCAAATTGCTAGATAAGAGAACACCCATCCATCCATCCATGATACAAATAGCCAGATTGGGTCTACCACTTGCTAGTATCCGATCAGAAGTCTCCCATTATACCAACCAACCAATACATACACAATAAACAAAAAGAATGTCTTCTAGGGTGGCTGCAATATTCACAGAGTACTGGTTTTCCCGGTTCAAATTTCAAGATGCCGTATGAGGATTCGGCAGACATGTCCCTTGTACTTGATCCTATCTCGGTTATATATTAAAAAAAATTTGAATACTTATACAGTCTAAGAAATTTTAAATAATATTTTTAAATTAACCATTTTGTGTAGGATGCTGAGTCGCTGGTAGGGCTCAGAGAGGTACAAGATGAGTAGGTGTATCTCTGTGATTGGATGTGAAGTGTGGCTGGGCAAAAGCACGCAAAGGAGTATGGGAGGTCCTGCCAAGTACCAAGTACAACGCATCGTGTAACGTTCGGAGGAAATAGGATCCCTTCAGGGAGGAGAGAGAGGTAGACAAACAACAGAGACAAGGGGTTTGTCCGACAAAGGATAAAACTGCCAAACACCTGTCAGATTCTTTTCGTATTCGAGCCCGAATCTTCTTATATTTGGTTGTTCCAGAATTAGGCGAGACCAGTGGCGAAGACCCTTCATTTGTTTCTCACAACTCACAAGCTAAAGAGACCAAAAAAAAAAAAAAAAAAAAAAGGATATAGAAGCCCTTTGTGTAGCTGCATTCAGACTGACTTTAATCTGCTACCATCTGCCCTAATATTTTTCAAGGGTATTTCTCTTGCTATACTAGTACTCATGATTCAGAGTGTAACCACGCGGGGGAATTGCAAAAAATAAATGCTGGTCATTTTCTTCTTTGATGTATACCTTTTTTTTTTCTTCTTTTTTTAGCTGAATAATTGATACAGACCTAGTATGAATGCATCTGACAAAATCAGAAAACAACAAATCACGGAGTACTATAGGTAGCTCTCTCTATCCACTCCATAGGGTGCATTCGGAGTGATCGGCTATATACGAGGCCATCCAGTCCGTAACTCTATTAGCTTCTCTAAAGATATGTCTGGCCTAGAACTCTACACCATTGACCATGTCCCATTTGTTGCGCAACAAAGGATGACACCCATACCCATACACACTGCCGATTGTTGTATGGCTTTGCATGCACGGCGCTGATGAAGGACAGGTAAAGGCTTATCGAAATCTAAATAGCCGTTATGAGATTAGCCCGCGATCAAGAAAGATTAGAAAAGGTCGACCATCCAAAAAGATCGAAATATTGTATCTCCCGAAAAGTTCTAGGCATTTATCTCCGGCTCACAAGGCACCTCTAGAGTGATTAGCCACATATAAGCATATCAATATATTCAAAAACTGTGTCGAAGGATAACTAGATTTAGGCCTCCCTTAATCATCCCCATTATCAGCACATTGGCCTGGACCACATTTTGCTGGATAAATGCTGTCGCCATTACTCACTGCTTGTGAGGGATGCTAATAGCTATCTAATTTCGTAAGCTTGCTTATCATGTAACTGAGCGCTATCTTAGCTTCTTGGATTCAAATGGTTCGCCATTATGTTTTCAAGAATGCTATGCCTACTCCATCACCTACCTCATCTCTGGCATTCAGCACATTGCTCCCAACAGCACCACAATCAAGCTGCCTTAATACTCAATAGATGAATTTAAATGGATGCATTGCCAAAGCACAACGATCTATGGTAAAATCTTATCCATAGTTAAATCTAAAAATAAATATGGCTTTTTATGTACGATCACTGAGTTTTATATTCAAGTCCTTGACAATGGATGGCAACTGGTTATTAAACAGAAGAATTAAATATAAGACTTCGCAAGTAGATGAGCTAGGATGATAAATTCCATAAAAATCACAGTTAGGCCTGATCCTTGTTTTGTTAAAAGCTCGGCAAAATCATTAATTAGAATTTCTCAGCTTACAAATAAGATCTGCTCGAATTGTGAACTGGAAACCAGAGTCAAATTCAGCATCATAATATAAAGATAACTTGATCAATCATAGCTCCAAGCATTTATGTTTTCCTTGCACATATCAAATTCCTACCAGTACCTTCCTCCTTGGTTCTCACAAACCCGGAAGATCAAAGAGGAAAAGAGATGACTGGAAAATGCTTAAGCTTGCCTCTAAGGAGAGAAGTCAAGGAAAAGCAGGAAAGAAAAAAATATCCACTCAGATGCATCTTCCAAAGCCTACCAAAAAGCAGCAGATGTTCAATGCACAACCCAAAGATAAAAGACCCTCTTCTTTCCAATTAAACACTAGGTTGCTGTTCTTTTCCTGCTGACTGCTCCCAGCTGGAGAAACAGGAAGGAAAATGCCTAAGTCACTACAATGAAATGGATGACCAAATATAACTGCAAACTTCCTAGAGAGAAACCTCCAATCACCCAATAACAAAACTTTTACAGAGAAAAAGATCAACAAGAGTCATGATCCCCACTTCAGTGAAAAAAAAAGGCAACTAGAGAACTGGACTTACAGAAGTTGCAGAAAGCTCAGAACTCTTCAACACACGCAATCTCTTAGCTGTGGAAACAAACATGCTGCAAGCACCACAGGGTAAAAGAATATAAATATAGAGAAACTCTGCAGGCATTTGGATTTTCATGAATGAACAGTTCATAGAACTTTACACTGCATGGTCGCATACTTGGTTCAGTTTTAACAATTGTCCGAGAAAAGATCAAGTCATAAATAGGCAATGTTCACAACAACAAATATTTATTTGATTTTCAATTTTTTCCTGAGTGAAATCTTGAAGATAATCACATGGTGAAGATTTCAAACAAGTTCCTCAAAGCTTGATCTATAATCTGATCATAGAGTTTTGAACATTTTAGAAGGTCGGAGAAAATATATTAGAATTTCAATTTCCAGCGACAGTTCAACAAAGACAAAATGATTCGAGCTACATAAAGGGAAAGGTTTCGATCAGAGATGTTAGGAAATCTATATAGCAAATGTATTTCTTTAATTAGCACATGTTACAAGATTATAAAACCAAAAGTTACTGAAATATAATTTAATTTATAATAATGTTTGATCTAAATGTGCAGGCACTGTGGATGAATGGCTTGCATGCATTCTTGCACCAAATTCAATCCCCTGGCATAAGAAATAGAATTAATACCAAAATGATGAAAAACTTACCCCCAAGGAACATCACCCACCAGCATCGTGTCACCTTCATCATCTTCATAAACTAAAGTATATTCACCGCTTCCATCTAGTAAACCTGTAATTGCTTGCTTTTCTTCAGGATTCTTCTGAATTCCAGCAGTAAGAGGATCCCTTTGAGCTGAGCACATTAAGTCAAAGTACAAATAAACCTCAGGTTAGCAATGCACTAACAAGGCCCAACGAGCCCAAAATTAGCATTGTGGCCGATATAAAGGCAGGGAGCATAATCTACAAATTGTTACTCCACATTGCAGTAGTTACATGTGGAAAGCCTCCAGGCTATCATCAACTTCCTTTTAGTATAAAATCATAAGCAGAGTCCTCACTCTACATCTTACTTTTTTCCCATACGTTATTGTAATATATAGAATGGGTAGGGGCTCTGGTATCTTAAAATTATACGAGACATCTATGTACGTTTAGAACCCAATATGATTTTGACACATCAATGAAGCATGTTATTTTATTGGATTCCGTTTTGTTGTCAAGTTTCGTCCATGATGGATATTAGGTAATATACCTGCAAGAAGGCCCTGAAAGAGTTCATCTACAGCCAAAGCAAGCTTCTCATAGCTATCATAGGCCTTCAAATCTACTTTTCTTCCAATGGGTATCCCGTCCATGTTGATTTTCACAAACAAGCCTTTCCTACCATTCTCGAACTTAACTGCTGTTTCTGATCCTCCGTTCCATGATTCAAGGGAAGGTTTGGAAGTGCTTGCAAGATTCCTTCTGAAAGAACGAATAGGAGGCCACCCAACAACTGGAGTTGTGGCAGTCCTGCTTTGACAAACAAATAACAGAGGAAAAAAAGGATAGGATTTAGGTAGATGAACAAAACATAAATGAGCTAATCTATATTTTCGTGAACAAAGAGCAAATCTGAAGAATTGCACAATTGCAAAAAATCTCATAATAGCAGTTGTAGTTCGAAAGAAATAGTAAAGCCAGATCATCAAAAATAAAGTTCAGCGAGAATAATAAATAAAATAATCCCAGAAAAGGCAGTACTCAAATTTGCTTCTTGTTCAGCAATTAAACAATCATCTGAAAACCAGAACAGAAAGGAATTTTTGAGAAAAAAAAAGTAGGCAGGTGTGTTAATAACTTTGAAGCTACATAATTGGATGTTATTAAAAATCAAAATTACGAATACAAGTCATAGATCTAAAAGGAAGTATCTAAAGGTGGTTCGGTCGATAGTTATTTGCAGCCTGCATAGAAAGAGCAGGGGAGCATTTCGCCATATAAAAACAATAGAAAACTAAAAACAAAGCATTTTCAAATAAGCATGATGATATAAATAACAATAGGTTATAAAACACAACCTCGCAGAAAGAAACTCGTTTCTAACTTGTATTTCAAAAAATACAAACTTCTTATGACTATATCTTTTTTGAAAAAACAAGTGGATTTAATTTTAAAAAAAATAATGATTCTTAATATCTGCAAGCTTCTTTTTTCCTATTCTATTCTGCGCATCCTATCAAGAGATAGAGTGTTTGTTTCATAAAAATTGATAAATTCCATTCATAACAAGAGCTATGTGCTGCAATTTTACTAAAAACCGGCACAATTTCTTCTCCCTCTTCTAATAGCTAACAAGAATTAGCAATTCAAGGTATGAGATGCACAAAAGGAGATCAGGAAAATGGAATTCTACTACTACACAGAGAAACTACAAGAGTATTAAGTGTCTTTGTAAGGTTTAAAATAGCTAAGACGGATCATAAAAGGAGTCCAAAAATAAAAAGATACATAAAAGAAGATCTTTTTATTAGGATAATCGTATTTGCAAATTGAACGATATCGTCTAATTGGACAGGAAAATTCTCCCAATATCTCATTACAATTTTTTTTCTTGCATATTACTCTCAAGTTTAATGATATTAGCATCGTTCGGAACAACTAATAAACTCATATAATTTTTTTTTTTTTGACTTACAGCTTTATCATTTACTACTTACCAGAAAGGCTGCTAAAAAATAAAAGTAAATATAATAAATAAAAACACCTAAAGTAATTTTCTGTAATTTAGGTAATAAAAATATTCTACTGCAGAGCATACATCAGCTGCCAGCAAATTTACTTATATTTTAAATATCATTATGTATGAGCAGCAAACAAACTAATTAAACAGGGGAAAAAAGAGTTCCAGAAGATAAAATGAGAAATCAATGTTGAAACGATAGCACAGTTTCCACCCTTAATCTCCCTGTCCCCAAGCTCGAGCTAACAACAGGCCAAACATGGGAAAGTTTTAAGCCTAATAACTCTAAAGTGGTGACACACCTAAGAAAGAAAGAAAGAAACATGACCAAGATACAGGACACCTCCAAAGAACGGTCATACAAATAATCAGTAAACAGTGACTAACAGGTTGCTTTTAAAAAAGAAAAGCTCAAGGGCAGAAGACTATGGTTACTACCTTGTCTGAGAGCTGTTGTTGGCTCCAGCTGCATCACCACACGGAGCAGCAGCAGAACCGTGTGCTACTGGAGACCCAGAAGCCTTTTTCTCAAGGCTCTGCTGCTCTGCCCTCCCATTTGTCTTCTGTGATAATTCCTTCCCTTTAGCCTGCAACTGCAGAAAGCCAGGCTGGTGCTGCTGCTGCTGCTGCTGCTGAAAAACTAGAGAAAAACAGGAAGAAGGAGAGATCAACGGTCAAGAAGAACATGGAAAGAAGAACCAAACACTAGCACTTCTTGTCTATTAGCATACCTTCTGTTTTGGACTCAACTGTGTCCAGAAATCCTCTTTTGGCTCCAACAGAAGAAGGATTAGTGCCTGTGGTCTTAGAAACCTTGGAGTAGTGACCAAGGGATAGAGCAGGCTCGACAGGGTGCTCTTCTCTCTTGTCGTTAACTGCTGACCAGTCCTCACCTCCAGGGAGGCCAAGTCTCAGCTCAAGTTTTTTCTCTTTAGAGACTCCAAAGTATTTTCCTCCTCCACCCACTTCCTTGACCATCCAATCTCTCTCATTTGGAATGAGATGGAGCAGCTGAGGACGTCCTTCTCCTTTCCTAAAATCCTCTTCCATGACTCTCTTCTGCATTTCTTTTTTTTTCTGACGGAAACTCTCTTCTGGATAATGGAAGAAAGACTGGGAGCAAAGGAGAGAACCTTTCTCTCTTTTAGTCTTCACAAAGGAAAGGTCGAAAAAAAGATTGCAACTTTGGTGAGGAAACACCAACTAGGAAATATAAATACAAAAAAAAGAGATTATAACGAAAGAAAACCAGGAGAAAAGAGCATGCACTGAAGGACGGAAGACAGGGGACAGCGTTTTAAGTATTATCCAAGAAGAAAAGTCCAAAAAAAAATCAGAAAATGCTAGCAGAATAAGAAGATACAATTAGAAAACCTTCTCAAACGGCGACCCAATTCTCTGAACAAAAACAGGAAAAAAGCGGTCTCCCTTTTACTTTCACCGCACCAAAGTCCGTGCTCCGTCCCCCAAAACCCTCAACCCCACGCTACAAAATCGAACACCCACATGGCAAACCACCATTATTGACCCCCGCAACTCTCAAAATACGATCTTGAAAGGCCTCCAGCTTTCGATTGGACCTGTTCTAGTTAATTCGCCGTTTTCCGTGCTCTTTTTCTTTTTCTCTCTCTCTCTCTCTCTCTCTCTCTCTCTCTTCTCTTCGTCGCAGAGGTTGAGATCAGAACGGGAATAAGAGCAGAAGAACCGTAGGAGATTCCATGCTGAAACGAGGCCGGAAAAGCGAATGAGAGTCTCGGTCACGCAAGCATTGGATAGTGGGATCGGCTCAGGAGAGGCGTGCTCGAATGACACCAGCACGCTTACCCAAACCCAGCGATAGAGCTGCGGGTGTTCTTCTCTCGCTTCCCCTCTCTTATTGGAGGAAAAAGTGCTCCATGAGAATAACTCAAGGACACATTAATTAATCCTAAACTACTAAAGGCAAGTTAGTTCGTCACACTCATGCGAGCCCTGTACGCTAATTCTGGTCCCTGCCATCTCCAACAACCAACAAGCTTGTTGGATATTGGGTTAGAACTAGCCTCCACTGCAGGCTGTTGTCCATGGTCCTCTTTTTCCAGCCATCTAGCTTCAGTTCAAAATATGGCAGCAAAGATGGTCCAATGTGAATCATTTGGTTTCAGAGATTTCATCTAGCTTTATGTCATGGACAAGTCAATCCCTTCATCACTTTATTCAACAATAGTCTTTGTTGGGAAAAAACCCAAATCTTCCGGAAGATGCTTGATCAGAAGGCGCCCGACTAGAAGGCAACCAGCTCGGCCCGGCGCCCGACCAGAGGGCGCCGACCAAGCAACGCCTGAGCCGAAGGCGCCCGACTAGAAGGCAACCAGCTCGGCCCGGCGCCCGACCAGAGGGCGCCGACCAAGCAACGCCTGGGCCGGAGGCGCCCGACTTGAAGGCAGCCAGCTTGGCCCGGCGCCCGACCAGAGGGCACCGACCAAGCAATGCCCGGGCCGAAGGCGCCCGACTTGAAGGCAGCCAGCTCGGCCCGGCGCCCGACCAGAAGGCGCCGACCAAGCAACGCCTGGGTCGGAGGCGCCCGACTTGAGGCCGCCAGCTCGGCCCTGCGCCCGACCAGAGGGCACCGACCAAGCAACGCCCGCTCCGCTCGGCGCCCGGCCAGATGCCGGATTCCGAAACGTCCCACCCAAGTATTCGGCCTCGGCCTGACCCCTTTTAGGAGCCTAACTCCAGACACTCTAGTCTCACCATGTCATACTACCGCCAGACCATTAATGCGCATGGCCTCTGCAGGCCTCCGACGCACTCAACCTTTAACGCGCGTGGCCTCTGCGGGCCTCTGGCGCACTCAACCATTAATGAGCATGGCTTAAGATGATCTCCGGACCACTCGACCATCAAAGCATATGGCCTCTTCTGATCTTCGGTTCACTCAACAATCAATGCACTTGTTATCTACGGACCGCGAGCCCTCCACGGCAGGCAGTTGAACCACTCCACCACGTCTGATCAACCACGATGATTCACTGACTCCGGTCTGATCTCCCACGACGCTATTAATGCACATGATCGTGCTCAATTATAACAAGGAGGACAATCTGTCCCGTCACTTCCCAGGTAATACAATACCCCTCTATAAAAAGGGAACCCCTCCATCTTAAGAGGGGGTTGGACATTGAAACCCGAGAAAAACATCCTCCTCTTTGCTCCCCCATACTTGCCCCTTCTGACTTAAGCATCGGAGGGCCGGCGCCGGAAACCACGGCCACCGGCTTCTTGCAGGTCTTCCGGAGGACGCCGCCCGCCATTCCAGCAGGGGTGCTCCTCCTCCTCAGCCGACGGTCGCCCTCGGGTCCAATTTCCAGCAGTGGCTAAGGCATCAAAGTTAACCAAGAGCTCCCTCCTCAATTACTGATATGCTGACAGCCAAGAGCTAGATACAGCTCATCTCATTGGTAAGTAACATCTTATACAGGATATGTTAGTACATGGATGTTGGAAGAGGTAGGATAAGATAAGCCCAAAAATGTGCTTGTTTTTTTTGTTTTGTAAAGCAAGAAAAGGTGATAAAATGAGTCTTCTCCGTATTAGTTAATGTTTGCGAGTAATTTAATAAAATGATGAGAGGAAAAGAAGGAGGAAGGAATCCGGTGGAGAAGATTCGCATGATCCGGCGGTGGCATTAGACATGCACATCCCATGATCTTGTCTGCCCGCCTTCTCCTGCCGAGGGCTTTGCTTTCCGAGACGTTCCCTCGGGAAAAGAACGGCATTAAAGGTATTCCGGTCGCTAGACTCTCACTTTTTCTTCCAATGCTGGGCTCGAGAAAGTATACTCGGTGGCGAATTTGCCCCTCTTCCGGAAAGACTGCTCATCGGAGTCTCGGAGAAGGAGCCCCAACACTAAACAAATAATCAAATAGGTTCTTAGGCACCAATACGGGGATTATTCCACAAGTCATGTAGTTAAGATTCGTGCAGCTTAGCAGGGATGCCGACTCTGCCTGAAGTGCTGGCCTCCTGGGGCTCGAATTAGTTCCGTTAGTTTCTTTTTTGAGAAAATACTCTCTCTACTTCTTACTCCCAGGAAAATACACAATAATCGAGCCTGCTAGCAACGGGTAGTAAATGATGCACCTGAAAATCATCAAGCATCTCCATGATAAGGCTGGCAAAATATGATCGAATCTGTTGCTGGAAATTAGACCCGGGGACGACCGTCGGCTGAGAAGGAGAAGCTCTGGTGCTGAAACGGCAGGAGTAGATGGTTCATCGGCGGGCGGCGTCCTCCGGAAGACCTGCAAGAAGCCGGTGGCCGGGGTTTCCGGCGCCGGCCCTCCGATGTTTAAGTCCGAGGAGGCTAATGTATAAGAGAAGGGAAGAGGTATGCTTTTTTGAGTTTCAGAGTCCAATCCCTTCTAAGATGGAGGGGTTCCCCTTTTATAGAGGGGTATTGTATTCCATGTGAAGTGACGGGGCCAATGGTTTTTGTCACGATTGAACACGATCGTGTGTATTAATATAGTGTTGTGGGAGATCAGACTGGAGTCAGTGAGCCGTCGTGGCTGATCGGACGTGGCGGAGTAGTTCAACTGCCTGCCGTGGAGGACTTGAGATCCGTAGATAACACGGGCATTGATTGTTGAGTGAACCGGAGATCAGCAGAGGCCATACGCTTTAATGGTTGAGTGAACCGGAGATCAGTACAGGCCATGCGCATTAATTGTTGACGGCGAAACAGGGTATGGTCTCCAGTTGAGCTACGGAAGGGTGTGACGGTAGTAGATGAGTGGTGAGGTTGGGCTTTTGAAGTTAGGCTCCCGAAGGAGATTAGGCCGAGGTCAAATACTCAGACGGGGCGTCTCGGAGTCCAGCGTCTGGTCGGGCGCCCGCAGGTCGGGCGCCTTCAGATCATTCTGGGATAACTTGGTTTTTCCCCTAACAGAATCTATCAATTTGATCCGTGTCTGATCTACCATGGATCGATTTGGATTTGAGTTAAACTGATTCGGATTGTAAATAGATTGCTCTATTTAATCTGCTTAACATTCTGATTGAATTCAAGTTTCTAATTCTCATAACCTGTTTAATATTCAGGTCAGATTGAGTGAGGTAACCCGTTTAAGCCATTTAACTCATTTAATGTATGGTTAATCTGCTACTATCTTGTTTAATCTAATCGGCTTAACCTATTTAATCCATTAAAAATTTACTTAACTTGTTAAAATTATATGACCTATTTAATAAATAAATTATATAGATTGGATCGAATTATCTATTTATTGGATTCAGATCTAATATTTTGATCTATTTAATAATTAGATTGGGTTTGTAGTTACAAAATTTTTGATCTAATTTGCATTCAATCTGAGCGACACGTTGTCATAGAGGGGGGACAATAAAGTCATTTTGCACTCTCTCCATTTAGCCTCTCTCGGGAGAAAACTTCCTGGTCCCCGATCCATTCGGACCGCGGTCGGCAACCACAGAGACCGGTCCAACCGTGGCAAGATCGACCGCGGTGGTTGGATCGGAGGCCACGATCAGCTTGGTCGGTCGCGGTTGGGTTGAGCACAAACGGATCCTCGTCGACGAGAGCAATGTTGTTTTACAGCGAACAATATATCGGCACATGTCCGCTTTATATCGGCTTTTTGCCAGTGGGGCCCGCTCCGTATTGCGTGGATGGCTGGCGATCCCGCTTCCGACGGCCCAACCGAACCCGCTCTCGACCTTTTCGGGTTGGCGAAGCATCATTGCCTCGGGGCTCCCACCCTGCTTCGACAGTATCTCGCACGGTATTTTTCACCTGGGAGCTCCCACCCCCGAGTTTCCTTAAAGTCAACTTCGATGGGTCAGTCCTGGATGGTGGCACGAGGGGAGGTGCGGGTTTCGTCATTCGGGACCCTTTCGCTAGGGTTGTGGCTGCTGGTAGCTGTCATTTATTTGACACATCAGTTCCGAGCGCGGAGCTGAGAGTTGCCTGGGCGGGCCTTCGACATGCCCGGTGCGTGTTACAGGCTAGGTCTATCATCTTAGAGGATGATTCAGCCACTGTTATCAGTTGGATCCGAAAGGGTCCTAGGGGTGATAACAGTGCCCACCCATTCTTCGTGACATTTGGGTTATGGCGAGGGATGGATGGGCTTTTCAGGCCAAGCATATCTACCGAGAAGCCAATGGTGCTGCGGATTGGGTGGCTGCGTATGTAGCTCGCCATTCCGGAGACACCTTGTGGATTGGTGATGGGGAGCTGCCTTTGGCACTCCGAGATATCCTATTTTTTGACTTTATTGGGTGTATCCGTACCTGTCAGGTATGATCCATCCGTATTAGCCAAAAAAAAAAAAAAAACATCATTGCCTCCGCCGCTCGTCGCGGATATATCTCGTGAGAAATTAAAGATATCACTTGTGAGTCATTGGATCGATCGCCACGTACGGCTCCCCATAGCAAGCAAAGTTACATTGCAACGCCGGCGTATTGTAGCTAAGGGAAGTTTGGTCCTGATCATCCAAAATGTGCAAGCTCCTGTATTAACCTTATTTGTATTCAAATTATAAGATGTTTTGCATATGATAAAATGTTCCCCATCAATGCAAAGAACCTCAACCATCTTTGCATGCATGTCATTCTTATCTAACCAAAAGACTCAAAAGACATATGTTTAATGAGCTCCAAACACATTCAAGTTAAAAGAAGGCTACCCTAGGTCGCAAGCCTAACGTCATATCAGATAGCCGCACAAGAAGAATAATATAGTTTCTTGCATCATTTTTTATAGATTTTCGTTCATATGACTGTCGGAATCCAGCACTTACCCAATAAAATAGCTATATATATCGAGCCATGCAAAAGAGATCCATCTAAATGGCAAATATGCAAACCCGTTCAAATGAATAAAGATTAAGTATTCATCTGCATCAAATGTCGAGGAAATTCATGTCTCATGCGCATTTCTAAAGTCTAGACTGATGCAACCTAGTCATACATGCATATAAACAATGGCTGCTCATATTGCTCTAGTATAAGTACGATCTGCAAAATTCAGAAAAAGAAGAAGGTAGTGAAGGGGTGGCTACAAAACATGTTCGAAGAACCTCTCTCAAATGGTGAGAAGCGAAAGAAATAATTAATTCAGTCCGCAGTTTTATTTGTCTTTCTATACATATAAGTAGTTTGAAATAAGCTACAGTCATGTGGATATTTTTAAGCAGAGTGTGTTCATCGCCCCTCCGCTCTAGCGTTGTTGAATTGATTGAATCCTCAGTGAACGCATCCACATCCATCCACGTACGGTCCGATGCCTGGACCTCATTTCCTGCACTGTTGACCCAGCGGCCGAAAAGAAAATTTTGATGCAATGCATCGGGATGATGCCTCCCTCCTCCACACAAGGTGGTGTCGATGCCTGGCCTAATTGTATCATGTCGTCGCCCGCACAGCTGGACAGCTGGTCACGAGTTGCCGTGGATGAAAGCCGCAAGAAGACCAGTGATTTTAATCATCTTTAGTGCAGCAAAGTTTCTTCAAGTTCTTTCTAGTAATAATGTTGGAGATACTCCACTTGTGAAGGCTAGCCTCACTTTTGCTGACTTAGCCGGTGACTTGTAAAGAGGTAAGCTATTGGCTTCCGGAATCCGGATGGTTCCCCGTATCACGAGAGTTTTGGCTCTGTGGATTGGCCGGCCCTCGTCAAATGGTGGCCTGAGGTTTCTCTGTGTTTCCCTCGGGATAGCCTGTATTAATAACCGAATCCAAGGATGGACATTAACTTATCAATGACCAAAACTCTAGACGATTATTCTTGTCTGCATTCCACAAAAATATGGTGATTAAAATAGGGATAAATTGATAGTGGGTACTGAAGTAAAGGCTAAGATCATTGAACCTTTTTCACTCTTAAACTTTACACCTTTTTTTTTTCACAATCCGGCTGATCTAAGCACCGGAAAGTATTAATTCCGTTGGATAAATTGTGACAAATGAAGTTTTTTTTTTCTTCTATATTTTCAGATTGGTTAGAAGATATCGGGTAAATCATTCAAATCGAACTCAAGCTCAATTGCCGTCGATTGCTTTCACCAACTTTTCAGCCAAAGCTTCCGATGATGTTGGAGCCTATATGACCGATCTCGCCTTTTTTTACCTTGGTTCGGGACGACATGAGTTTCTCGGAGCGGGACTGAAAATAAAGGCTAGAATCATTAATCCTTGTATCTTCAACAAAAATATACCAAGAGGTTAACTAACTTCAAAATAAAGTATGGAGCTTGCAGCCAGGTGGTATAACGGGAATTAAGGTCTACTTGAGGATATCAACAGGTATGAAGCGAATATAAGAGAACTAGATTGAATATCCTATTATCTCTATTTTTTCTTTCTTTTCATGGCTGCATATTTATCAGTCTTAATTCTCAAACAAAAAGAAGAACAAGAAGAAGAAAAGTGATGCTCGAATATTTGGAAGCATAACCATGGCTTTGATGCTAATGACTATCTGACTTCATGCTAGCATAACAGGTTGCACCATAGCATGATGATTCAATGCATGTTCTATGTTTCATAGTGAGTCGACGCTCTTTAATTTTTTTCAGTCCACGTTCAATGTGACAGTCTCGACCTCTTATAATCCACTCATCACCAAACTTCTACTACCATTAATAATGCTATCAAGTTGACTGCCGTTAGCGATAGTTTAGAATTATATAATTAAGCACCACAAGGATTACATAGATATGGTGCCCTTCCGGTCCTTATCTTCTTATTTCTTTAATCTCCTTCTTTTTGCTTAAAGGGCTGCTGGAATATAAGGCTCACTTTCTGCGTGACATTATAGCTTCCAACCATCTATTTTCTAGTCCGAAGAAGCCGTATCACGCGATACGAGATCCTTTCCTATCCTCATCCATTGTGGCACCCTGCGATCCTCATCCATTATAGCCGGCCACTCGATGACGACCCCCACACCACTCTCACACTGCGTAACGTCATGCCTTTCTCGGCCTTTTCGCTAAGGTCAAGTCTCAGACCTCTCTCTCTCTCTCTCTCTCTCTCTCTCTCTCTTTCTCACTCACGCCTTTGGCGTCTCGTTAGGGAGGCTGCTGCCTGCCACTCGGCCGTGCCTTTCCTTTTCTTTGGAAGCTCTCTCTTCCCACATTTTATTACCGCAAAAGGAGGCAACAAATGTTCATTGTGCACATGCCGGTTTCCTCCTCCGCGCGCCCGCCCGCATCGGATGATGTGTTCACACCAACAAATTGCCAAAACCCTTTGCCTCGGACTCCGATTTCCACCTCTGAGTGGAAGCTTAGGTCAGATCAATCTAATAAAACCCAGGAAGGAGGGAAGCTCACGCTAAACCCTGCAGGAGATACTTCGCTCCTATTCGTGCATCCAAATATGGGAGGTATTCTGCAGGCCGGCTCCATTCTAATGGAGGGAGACTCGGCTACATTAATTGGATGGATTCGAAAGAGCTCGAGATATTTGAAAGATGGGCAGTGATTGGGTGGCCTTCCAGACCAAACATATGTATAGAGAGGCAAATGAGGCTGTGGATTGTGTTGCTACTTATGCGGCCAACCACGCAGGAGGTACGCTGTAGACGACTGAAAGAAAGTTGCATAGGGCACTTCGGAACACTTTGTTTTCTAATTTTGTTGGATGTGTTTGTACCCAAATGATATGAGGTGCTCGCTTAAACAAAAAAAAATATATCAAAGATCTGCTTTTCCAGCCAAATATGTATTTAGAGAGGCTAATAGGACTACGGATTGGATGGTTGGCTACGTGACTAGTCATTCTAGAAGTATCATGTGGGTCGAGAAGGAAGAGTTGCCTCGAGCACTTTACGACCTTTTGTTTTTTGACTTTATTGGACGTATTCGTACACATAGTATATGAAATACCTGCTTTAGCAATTAAAAAAAAAAAATGCAGGAGATACATTGTGCGCTGATGCCAAACCCAAGTGGCATGCATTAGATTTAATTTGGTCCCATATATATCCAAGATGGGCAAGTACCATGGTTCCTGTTCAGTCCCAGCTATAAACAAGGCTTAATGCAGAGGTAGCAACAAGTTGGGCTTTGTGGTATGCAAGCAAGTGGCTGCTCACTTAATAAGAAAAAGAAGCATACGATGATTTTTTTTTTTAATGCATGACATGTCATCATATGATGACTTAAGAGCAAAGTTGCGACGGCTTTGCTTTTTCTACCCCACGCTTGCGTACAACGGATGGTGCATGAATGATTGTGCTAATGGAAAGCCTTTAAGTCACTTGGTTACAGGATTAGCAGCAACTTGAAGAGACCTTCGTGGTTTTATCCATATTCTTTTTCCCAAGATAGAATCCGGTGGTTGGTAGGCTTCATGCAAAAAAAAGAGGCTGCTCGTGCTCTTAGTTTATACTAGCCAGCGTTAGCTGTAACCATGATGCTTCCACTAATCACTTCAGGGAAGAAAAGAAGATTCGTTGATACATACTTAAAAGACAAAACCATAGAAAGTGCATTATGATTTGTGATATCCATCATATCGACGGACCGACCCTGATTAATTTTCTTTGGAAGGTCTATTTTTCGGTTCGAAGATTGGCTAATTGAGCTACTTATAAGTCCTGGCTCACGAGTTCCATGAAAATTGTTTCGTCAAAAGTTTGATAACATGCTATAAAGATCTAATAAAAGGTAGAGAAGATTTTCTTAGTCAAGTTGCAGATGATTAACCTAATCAGCAAACTTCTCCGCGTCATCTTCAGATGAGGAGACTGACTTGTGAGGCTTTTGAGAAGCTATTATATATTAACTCAAGCTTTTTCTTCCCCACTATATTCCACCCAATAGTCTTCTAATAGTTTATATCATCAGAATTTCTTTGGCAGACGAAAATGTATAAGAATTGCTTTATAACTCGATTTTATCTGGAAAAATAACCCTCAATAAACAAGTAAAGTGAGGCCCTTAAGGCCGAACAAAACAATAACTTACTTTTACCCCTGCAACCAACTCGACTTTAAGGAAAGGAAAACCTAAGAACAAGAAAATACCTAGTTGGTGGACTTATTCATCATAAAGTAGTTGCACCAAGCAGATCGTCCGCCGTGCTTAATCGAATTGATTAACCTTTCACTGGTAATGAAAGGCAAGCGCTTGTGCTTAATAAAATTTATCACGTTCGTCTCTCAATCAATTAGGTATTCGATGAAGAAAAAGAGTTCCGTGTAATCGATTCATCGACGAAGAAAAGCCCAACTCCTCGATCAAAGCTATCCCTTGATAGTCCTATTCCTAATGGGAGCTAATCAGCTAATGAAAACTCATATCTATCTCCCGTCTAATCTTGGCGCCTCGATTTTTGCAAGCTCACCTATTCCTTCCTCCCTTGTTCCCATCAATGGGTCAATCCCATGCCCCCCAACTACGACTAGTGGTGGCTATCGAGCTGAAAATTTTGAGGGTAACAATCATGGAAGCCTCTTTTTTTTTCTTTTGTACCACAAATTTAAATGTGCATTAAAAAGTGGTAGAACCTTTTGGAAAGATTTTCCTTCCACAAACACGTGCCGTTCATGGTCGAAGAGAAATACCAACTATGGTGGTGTCCCTCATCGTCATGTCGGTCTTCATCATAACATGTATAAAATCAAACAATGATACAACTTGGTTTTATACAACTACCATAGGTACATCAAATTGCCTTTTTTTTAATTAAAAAAAAGCTTCTTTTCCTTTCATTTTTTTTTCTCTATAGAGTGCGATACCTTTTGGCTTAGCTCGAGCTAGTTCTCATTGTATCACTAAAGTACATCTTAGTATAAGGTATTAAAAAAACCTTGGACTTATTATCTCAACTGATAAAACAGGTAAAATCCAAGATATCAGTTGATACGATTCACATCAATAAATATTTTTGAGCTATTTTTGCTTCATTTAATAAGCTTTTAACCAATAAGCGACTTCCACATCAATACTTATGGTCCCCCAAATTTCTCAACTTACTATCTTATCCGATATATATCGAGATAACGACTCATCATGGTCCCCTTCACCAAGATAATTGATGCATCGAGACTTAAAAATCTTGGTTATACCCTTCTACTTTAAACGTATGGTCATGGTTCAAGTTTTGAAAAGTGTTCCCTCACAGCCTTGCCCCAAGTAATTATAGTACCAAGAAGCCATCTCCCGGTAATTATATAACGAAAGGGATCCCTTAGATGGGCCTCCCTCCTATTCCCTTTTTTTAAATAATAATTAAAAAAACTGAATAAAGATATCAAGTTGGCCCTTGAGATTCTCCTGAATGAAACTTAAGCCACCATGGCCGTCATTAGCATAGAACTGTATCAGTTTATCACTCATCAAATTATATTGTCTAGACATTCGAATAACTTCTATAAGATTTTAGAGGCACCAAAAGATGTCACAAGATCCAAGCCATGCGACGTTTGGACCCTTCGTTCAAGGTTCGGACCACATTCCAGCTCGAATTTTAGAAATTTGAGCCGAAGTTTTTTAATCAGGAAGTTTATTGGCCTACATCTGCAAGATCCATTTGGACCAACTCCCCTCGTGACAAATTCTGTTGCTGGAAATTGGACCCGGGAGTGACCGCGGACTGAGGAGGAGAAGCTCCAGCAAGTGCTGCGGCGGCGGACGTCTTTCTCCAGAGGACCTGCAAGAAGCCGGTGGCCGGGGGTTCCGGCGCCGACCCTCCGATGCTTAAGTCAGAGGAGGATTTGCTTGTGGAGAAAAGTAATAAAGAGAGTGAGTACCCCGAAAACTCTGGAGGAGGGAGAAGAAGAAGCCCCCCCACCTCCAGATCTTCCCCCCTTTTTATAGGAGGGGGTATAGGGATTACCTGTGACTGGACGTATCCATGCAAATTAATGAGTTACCGTAGTGATTGGACGTGATCGTGCGAATTAATGAGTTACCGTATACGGCCCGAGATTTTGGGCTGGCTAGCGACCCGTTGAGATCGTGTGCATTTAAACGTTGACATTCGTTGAGGCGGAGAACGCGGGATTTGACCCCGGATGAGGAGGAGGAGGACTTGATTTTCGGTGGAATGGGGAGGCCTGCTTCTCTCTTTGACTGGGTCTTCCTTGGCCTTGAGGTCGGTCGGGCCTAACTTAGCTGAGATCGAGGTTGTGAGCTCTGAGGTTATTGGTGTTGGGATCGAGTATTTTGAGGTCGGACGCTCTGAGATTGGGCGCCTTGAGGTTGGGCGTGCCTCGAGGTCGGGCGCGCCTTGAGGTCGGACGAGTATGCTCGCTGTCATCACGTTCGTCATCAAGTGCCGACAATTTATCCACGTGCTTTGAGCGATCCATTTTTCCTCCAACAAAACCATATCTCACTAAACAATCCAATTTGCTATTCCTGTTATATATTCAAGTTTGCCTAAATCATATGCATCCCCTGAAGCTTTCATCTGCCAAAAAATGAAATCTCAAGACTCCCCATAAGATATATCAGGCGAAACAATATATATAATTAACAGTAAGCAGTGTTGTAGCTTAGCTGAAACTTAGATACTACCCAGGTAGTACCATCATGATGCTATCCACCATGCATCGCGCTCATTTTGAATTGAGATGACTACGATCAGTGACACAAGCCTTTACAAATTAGAAGCTGGTAACTATTAATTGATTTTCTAAATTTTCAGAGACATGCCTAAACAATTGATACAACGCCGTGTCCAATTGCAGCATTTACATAGAGGTAACATTATCAAACCATGACCATGCTATCTAGGTAGCGTGCAACCAGATCTTCTCCAGGGAGAAATTATATACTACACGGGGCACACCATGTGACCGTGCAATCACAGCTGCAAAAAAGTGCACCGAGATGAAATCTTGATGAATGAAGCCCATAGGAACGAGCGGCCATGATTGGCGGCATGCACGGCCTTGTGGTGCATGCAGTGGGATATAACTTCTCCTCCTCCAGGTATCTCTCTATGACAATTCTTTATCATTTACATGAAATGATACATGATGCCCCTACTGTATTTCTCCCAAAAAAGAAAAAACTAAAGCCCCGTTTAAAAGAGCTTTTGAAGGGTCAAAAAACACTTTCTGCCCCTCCAAAAGTACTTTTAAATGAAATAGAAATATTTCGTAAAAATTTTGGAAAGCTGTTTTATCTTTCTCAAAAAGCTAAAAATAGCTTTTTGAAAAAAAGCTCCATTTTGGAGCTTTTCGAAAAGGCACTTTTAGGCCCCGTCGGGAAGCTATTTTTTGACCAAAATACCCTTGATAAAATATAACAATTACACAAAATGTCTCTTTATAATTTTGAAAATCTGCAGAAAGGTAAAAAATTAATTTACACTAATAATTATAATATTTTATACTTTTATTATTGTATTATACTATAAATATAATATTATACTACATTATATCATAACATTAATATCTTATGTTAAATAATTTAATATTACATTATATTATGAGAAATTAATTTATACTAATAATTACAATATTTTATACCTTTGTTGTTGTATTATACTATAAATATAATATTATATTACATTATATCATAATACATTGATATGTTATGTTAAATAATTTAATATTATATTAAATTATTATGCTATAGTATACAATAGTATATTACTATATTATAATAATATTATATTACATTATACTAATATTATACTATATCATATATTTATGTATTAATATATATTATATTTTATTATGCTCTGTTGTATAATACTATGCAATGTCTTTTATGGTCATTTTATCATACCAAAAGTACTTTTTCATTTTGTTTACCAAACAAATGTTAAAGTGCCACAGTACTTTAGAAATGTAATTACCAAACAATAAATAGCTTTTTATAAAAGCTCTACTTCCAAAAGCTCTACGACCAACAGCTTCCCCAAACGGAGCCTAAGTCCCTAACGTCTTCTTTGCAGCAATACATTTTAGATATGAGACCTGGATCTAAATGCCTTCCATGACAACGTCCCAAGGAAATCTGGAAACAAACTATGAATAGTAATGAAAGGCCAGCAGGAAATGACATGGATACACAAACGTACAGCAAGATTATGCAAGATGCACTAGAATTTGCAGCATATACAAAGATTACTACATAACTTTCAGCGTATATCTGACATGACTGTAAAATGCCTGGACTTTGGTTGTTACTGTTTCAGTCACCATGTTTTATAGTGGCACCAACCATTGAATTGATCAAATGCTGGAAAGGCTAACCTGGAGAGCATCCCTCAGAATTTCTCTTGGTTTTCTTGAATGTCGCCATGGATATCACATTTTCGCCATCCTAGTTGTTTGATCGTTCAGCCCCCTGCTCCATCCAGTCCCATTAAAAAGCCTGGAACATTTCTTTGTAGTTTCAAATGTAAGCAAATTAATTTATCTGGAGCAACAGCGACAAGAAATATTAATATCTAAACACATCCTTCACAAATGGAAACCACAAACAAAGGTGGTGATTAGGTAGGTTAGCACCAGCATGGACTGGCTATCTTGAGCTGCAACAGAATATCATATGTTTACCTGAACTTTATTAGATCAATGATATATATACAGGAGTTGCTAATGAATAATCTTTTTTATTACAATCAACCAGACCACTTATATGTTGATTATAGCTGCTCACGTTATTTTTCCTGTCTTTTGAGGCCAGGTCCGAGGTTTGGCAAAAATCGATGAAGTAAAAACTAATTTTGCCACTCCCGTTACCAAAGGAGACTGTACAAGAATTTTAAGGCAAAAGATAATCTTCTGCAATGGCCACATATAAAACAAGAGAAAATACAGGATGTGCCAAGTGTTATCGCTTTTCTGATTTAGGAAAAAGAAAAAGATGCAAAATGCTGCGTATGCACTTTGATTCATAGAAAGCACACTTGCAATGTTATAAGCAGCTTCACCAAACAACATGTGAGAATCTGAAAAGAATGAACTTGAATACATGCTGCCCTCCAACCATAAACAAGCTGCCAGACATGCAAAGCTTTGGAACTTGCCCTTAGATCTTGTTAATGGAGCTTAGCATTGGAGGACATAAATATATCGGCAATAATGTGGAAGATTACAGATAAGCTGAAACAAGGTCTACAAAAAGTAGATCCAATGCCACATGCACCTTTGTTACCTACAAGAACTTAGTTTTACAGTTTCAAGTCTTCAAAAGAGACGATAAACAAATTGACATACCAACCGTAATTTGAGGGAATATCAATCATAGGAAAAACAAAAAGAAAAATCTAGACTGAAGATAATATGAGCAGTTGACACAATAAATATTGGCAGGAGGAAGCTAACAAAGACACAAGAATGTCCCGTATTAGCATTATCAAGATTTATACTTCAACTATAGAAAAATGTATTCAAGGGACAAAGTCAGCAAACACTCAATTGCTGGGCACTTTTTAATTAAAGTAACACTTGGTGATGTCCTTTGGCATTGTATAGCACCAGATAGTCCCAGCTTGACAGGATACGAGGATCTCCTCATAGAAATAATGGTAATAAAGGTGATATTTTTAATTATCTGATCTTATTTATCTTTGCCACTTTATATTTATATCCACTGGTGAATGTGCCATCCAATGACTGGTCTACGGTCAAAATAAACAACATGTAACTTTTCTAATGATTAGGTCTTCTGCTTTGTAGGCAAAACACATGGCTAAGGGTTCCTCAACTCTAATCCCAAAAGTCAATAGGTGTCTATAAAGAGGTAATGGGCCAACATAAAAATTCAATAATAAATGTTTTTGAGACATGCGGGAGCAGTGCTATTTGAATTGTCTAAAGAACAAATTACAACAAAATCTTTGCTCGCTGTGATATTAGTGCCTACTCTAATGCATAGAATATTTTGAAATAACTGGCCTTTGTTTGTATAAACAAAATTGCAACTATAAGATTTTCCTAATTGTCAATAAAAATCAAGTAAAGATGGAGAGAAAAAATTGGAGAAAAAGCAAGGAAAGAGAAGAGAGCATGCCTCTATTTACAGAGTGAAGCAAGAATGCGCCGAGGAGGATCAAATGATCGCCGTGAGTGCAACACAGCCAAGTTATCCAACAGAAGGATGTCTCCCTTCTTCCAAGGTATAGCAACAGATTCCTCTTCAAGGACTTTTAAACATTCGTCTATAATTTCAGCAGGCAAGGGTGTCCCATCTCCAAAAGTAACTGCTTTGACAGGATCATTGCGAGCATCCTTCCAACCAGTATAAGCAGCCACCATGCTATTAAACCATATTTTTCGCCCTCTAGTTTCATCAAGTTTGATGGCTGGTATTGGACCCATTATTGTTTTTACACCATCCTCCATCCATTCCAACTTCATCCCCAATTGAGCAGCCCTAATACATTTGGAAACTACAGTATCAAGTTCAAATCCCAATATCAGTGAGCATGATATCTTGAAGAACATATAATGTAGCCAGATGCACATGTAGGAAATCTGCCATCTGTACGACCACTTGAGAATTAAAAGGATACAGAAGGCATACAGATCTGTGATCCAGTAGAAGGGACATAATGCATGTGGAAAATATTTCAAAGACAATTTGCAATACCACTCAAACAAAATTTTCAGGATTTCAGCTTTGTGTGTGACTTTGATCTCTCAATTGAAGTCAAGGGAAGAGATTCAAAGAGCCAATCTGAGCTCATGGTTTATAGTTTCCTAGGTTTTGCTAATGTAATGCATATACGCCTTAATATTTGAGAGCATCAGAAGCATAATCTATTTCTGGAAATGATTTAAAAACTAGTCAGTTGATGTCAATATATTTTCATGAAACAAAGATTTTGTCAGTCGTCTCAACTTTCAACATGGTTGAAGTTTTACCCCCCCTTTTTTTTATGGAGTCAGCACACAGACTTGCCATGGAACAAGTTATGCAATGCATTTATATAAATTTAGTACACATGATTAAATGGGTTATGTAGGATTTCTCCTCCTAAGACCTATATGATACCAAGCAGGAATGAAGTGATAAAGATAACACTGTTGCTCTTTATCTTGTGCTGTTGTACTGGTAGGTAGCAACTAGTGGTTAGCATTCCTTGCCTGTGATACAAGAAATCTAAATGTCTGATTAAACTGAACTTATGCTTAGCCGGGCATGCTCAAATTGCAATATGTTATTTTGGGTTAATCAAGGATCCAATTTTTTCTCCTTTAACTTTGTTGCAAGCCAAAAAGAATCAAATTCATAAGACCAAAGGTCAAACATGACTTAAATCAAGGAACAATCCAATATTCAATGAGGTAAGCATAGCTTTTTAGTTATCTGTTGGTTTTCTTGGTTCTATCATGGTTGTATTAATGAGTTGCAGTTTATGCATATTATTGGAAGTGGTCATGTCTACTTGGCTAATGTTGCACAATATGCGCTTTATTTAGATTCAAAAACATGCTTTTCTTGCTACAAATTCTAGACAACCTTCACATACGCATACAGCAAAAACACAGGTTATTCCTGTGCACCATCAGTTTATGAGCCACCATAAATTTATGCACTTCCATGACTATCAGTTTATGCAATTCTAGACCACTAAATACAGATGATTCCATAATCGCTCATAAATATGTGCCACTATTGTTCTTTTCCGCAAAATCATACAGCATGCAAGTGGTAAATACAACTAAATCATTTTTTTGCAAGAACTAAAACTAAGTTATTAAACATTATGCAGCACCATATATACACTGAGAGATAGGGGCGGAACTATTAAATCAAACAAATGTAGCTCAAACCATATAAATTATCATCCATGATAATATGAATAAACCGCCGAAACTACCATATCTAAGCAATAAGAATAAATGGCAAGAAGGACGAACCTCTCCTCAGCAATGCTTTTGTCTTTGGTCAAGAACGTCGACTGCCATCCACGGCCGATTGGAGAAGAAGGGTCATCTCCCTCCCCCAATATTCTTGTGTACAGTAGACCATGCTTGTCCAATTTTTCCACAAATTCTGGGAATCTCATCTTCATCCTTTCATAAACATGGTGGCTCAACACTATAGGAGTCTCGCCACCGCTTCTTGGCTCCTCCTCGCAAAAGAAGAACAATTTCGACGGAAACTTGGGAACCTAATGGAATGAACTAACTATTCTATTATAAGTATATGGTTCTAACTTGTAATAACGCAGCAATTACAAGGATGGAAGCAATCGATGGGGATTGGAGGAACTAAACCTGGGCCATCTCGTGGTGGAAGGGGATGGGCTGGTCGGGAGGGGACTCGTTGGCGGTGAAGACCCGGCCGACGACGTTGGTCCGGGGGGCAGCGCCGCCGACGTAGGGCAGCTCTTCGTAGCCGAAGGCTTCCACGGTCCGGTCGAAGTCGGCGGCGGTCCGGACCGGGTAGCCCCGCAGGAGGAGCGTCCCGCTCGACCGGAGGAGCGCCTCCAGCCGGGGCTTGTGGCCCTTCACGGCCTCCATGAACTGGCGGAGGTCGAGCTCGACGGCCGGCTTTGGGGACAGGACAGCGGGAAAGAGAACCCCTCCAACGGTCTTCCGCTGCGGGATTGGGGTTTCCAGGAACAAATCTTCGGCTTCGGCCATTGGATTATGTTCTGCTCTTCTTTGGGGTGGGGGCAGGGGTGGTTTCTCGGGGTTCTGGACTTGAGCTTGGCCTGCGGGAGTTTCACGGCTCTGCTTTAGGGGCGACGGAAGGTTGTGGGTTATCCCGGATATGTTCTCATTCAGGACGAAACATCGCAATCATCGCGACCAGGCCTGCTCAAAAACCGGCAGGCCCACTCGGCCCGCCCGAGCAAAGCGCGCTTTGGACGGGCCTGAGCCTGATTTTTTAGTCCGGCGGGCTGGATGGCGCCAGAAATTTCATCGTTCTTCGAATGACCCGGGCTCAGCCTGAGCCCAATCCAAAGCCATTATTATTATTATTATTATTATTATTATTATTATTATTATTATTATTATTATTATTATATATATATATGATATTTTTTAAATATTTGTAGAGTTTTACAAAATTACATCTCTAACCTATAACCCTTAAATCTCCAATCATGTTACCTCCTCGCCTCATCACGTCATCGTCCGCTCCCCCTCTCGCTGCTGCCACGATCCAAAAAACATAAGGCCTAGTCCAACATCCGAAGCTATTGAGCTCGGGCCTAGGAAGTAAGCTTGAAACCTGAGCTAGATCGTTCTTGGGTTTGGCTAATTTTAATTATATATAGAGTGGAGCTCAACATGAACCTGGCTTAGTCCATCAAATAAGAAGGTCTAATCACAATCTAGTTCAATCAAACAAATCAACACATAGGGTTGTATCTTTCGTGCAAAAGAATGATTCACCTACTTTCATAATATCAACCATTGTATCTCACAATAGCTACTTTGAGATTTGTGGAAGCAGATAAAACAAAAGTCCAGGGTGCTTTAAGAGATGTGCGAGCGGCGATATAGTGGTTGATGTCATTTTTTCGTGCGAAAGATACAACCCGAACTCGGCACCTAAACTTAGGGATGGCAATCGGATCGAGTCGGATCGGACATAGGTTGGGTTGGATGTGGGTCAGATCAAAAATTGATCAACCTAAATCCGACCTATTTATTAAACGGTCAAAATTTCAAATATGAAGTCGACCTATTTTTTAAGCAGGCAACCCAACTCGACCATATAACCTATTTATTAAACAGGTCAGGTCAGGTTAAATAGATTAGATGGGTAACATGGGTTAAACAGATTTAAACTGGTTAAATATGTTAAGCAGGTCGAGTTAAATAGGTCAGAAGCAGACCAGCCCCACGACACCGCAAGACTCCCCGTTGAACCAACACCAATCCCCGACGACACCGCCGTTGAACCAACATCAATCCCCGACGATATGGTCGAGAAACTCATGGTGATAGGACAACACCACCGTTGAACCAACATCAATCCCCGACGATATGGAGCTGATAAGATACGGCACCACGTGTGCCTTGACCACTTGGAAAGGCCGCCCGAACATTGCTGATAAGAGCATTCTGCTCGGCTCATTAAATAGTATGGCGGTGGACTTGACATCGATATTGATCCACCAGATGATCAGGTGGTCTACCTTAGGCGACTGGACCCTATTTGCTTCCTGGTAGGGCTAAAAATGGACTCATATTGGCCCAAAGCCTATCGAGCCGGGCCGACTTCATGTTGGGCTATGGGCTATGTCTAAAAAAATTTCAAACCGGATTTGAGCTTAATTATAGCACTCATTTATTTTTCAAGCCGGGCTTGAATATATCATTGGCCCGACCCGAATCTGAGCTCGGATAAAGCCTGATACGGAACTTAATTTTAAGCCTGAACTCAGGCTGATTCGGTTCCAAAATAGGTCCATTCTCTTGAGGCTCAACCCGAATTTAGGTTCGGCCATTTAGCCTCAAAGTGGATTAGTTGGGCACTCTTCTCTTAGAAGAGTCCCAAACTCTCTGACTCCCGATTTCCCGCTCTCAAATCGAAGCCTAGGTTCTTTGTTCTCCACTTCTCCTTGTCCTTGATTTCTTGTCACTCCGCCTCCACGGCCACTCCAAAATCCAATCCGATAGTCCCTTATCGCCATTCGCCAGTCTTCAGTCGTCGATCTTTCTTGAAGCTTGTTCCTCATCGTTGTTCTGCAGCCGTTCAATTGTGAAGACGAGCCCAATATCGTCGGTTGACCACAATTCCATTTAGGACCCTAGGTATCGTGATCTCTCTCTCCACTCTCTTTCATCTTCGTTTTTACTATGATTGGCCTTGCCCGGCTACTTTTTTATTAAGCCAAACGTTGATGGTGCTGAAGCCCACCTCCATCACCAGCCCTGATATTCTTGTTGCTACTGATGGTGTCAATGCCCTGCCTTGGTGGGGTTGGCGGTGACGGATGTCGGAGGTTCAGCCAGGGCAAATATAGATTATTTGGGTTACAGTCAAATAGCTTAGGCAGAATAAGTCTGCATGTATTATTTGTGTAGGAAGTCTGTGAGCTCTTGTATCAAGTCCACTGTAAGGAGGAGAAGGGGAAAAAGGTAACCTCAGATGACTAGGAGGGGAAGGGAAACAACTATGTACGTCCATGATTTTGCATGCTAGCAATTTGACAGGGCATTTTGAGTGCAAGGTGGCATCTATTGAACACCAAGGACAGGAGCGGCCCAATATATTTGGAGGCCTAAGGCCGTTTTATCTTTGAGGCCTTCTCTGCAGTGGGCCGGCCTAAGGCGAACTCACAAAGGGGACCTTTTTTTTCCATTTTGTCTTTGAGACCTTTCCTGCAGTGGGCCTTCTTTCAGCCGGGGTCTTAAGTGACCGCCTCAATCGCCTAAGGGTTGGGCTGGCTCTGACCAAAGATGATTAAGTTGGTGTATTAGAAACCTTCTTGATGATAGAAAAATTATAGTAGCAACATATAGTTATAACCTGATAAGTGAATCATGAAATCTATGATGAGATGAAGAATTGTTTTTTTTTTTTAACTGCATTTTCCATGTATATGTTTGTGTTGTTTGTTCAAATTGTCATGAAAGAAATGTACACTTTCTTATATTGTTTCAGTTGCTGGATGGAAGAAATATCTGCGTGCATTATGCAAACAAGGGATTAAAGCTGCTTTTTCAAGATTTAGCAATTGTGAGAATATTTTTTAATGCCTTCCTCAGTTTAATTTGTTTACTTTATTATATTAATTCCATTTAAATCAATAGCTAAAACGAATATAGCTGGCCCAATTAGGTTCGGACCGGGCTCGAGTGTTCTACAATTTTGTGGGCCCAAGTTGGCTCGAAGATCAAAAAAAATGGGCCAAGTTTAGACAGAAGTATGGCCTGCCCGGCCCGGCCCATTTCCAGCCATACTTTTCCGTTGGGTAGAGGTATATTCCAAAAGAAAACGGATTGATTTTTTTTTTCTTTCAAATTGGTTTGAATAGAGAGGGGGGCAGCTACCTAGAAATAATAAAAAGACCGGAAAATAGCAATAGTATTGGATTAAAGAACTCGCAAGAGGAGTTTGGAACCTTCGGGGTAGAGAAATTGACAGATGACATGAATAGCCAGTTTCTTTAATGGGTTTACAACATAGTAGAATTATCCAAAATTGATGACATGCCTGCCAATCTTCTTGCACTATTCTATTGGGATTTGATTGCTACATGACAAATAGCAATAATTCTCTCTCTTAATATAAAGGATTTAAAAGTTATAGGAAAATTGAAACCACATTCGACCAAATACTTTTCTTTGCTAGAGATTCCAAGATGAAAAACATTTACCCGACAAGAAATATCCTTAAATTTCAAATCTTATAAAATGTGCATGATTATGTTGTGCACCAGATATGTGGGATATACCTGCTAACAATTAGTGCATTACAAAACACAAGCTCTACAAATACAAATGGTAGATTATATATTAAATGACTAAAACAAGAAATAATGATTTATATCAATGTTTTGGTAAAAATTAATGAAGGCGTGGCCAACCGTAGGTCTTCATCCATCATATATTTGAACATATGTTCATGTTTTAAGATTCTTGACCTAATTTTAGGTGCGAAGCAGATGACATCAATATACATGAAGTTTTTTTTTTTAAAAAAAAAAACAAACCAAATCTCCATCTATTCAACAAGGGCAAACTCTTGACCATCTCTGGTAGAAGCATAATTTTTTCTTTTCTAAAATTTCATCTACTATTTCTGTTATGCTGCTGCTAGGATCTGAGTTGAGATTGGTTACCACCAAGGTGTGCTAAAGTCTGTTGAGACCAAGGTATGCCAAGGTCAATTGATACTGAGGTACGATGAGGTTAGCCAAAACTGAGGAAGAAGGTAGGAGATTAACCTGCACAGAAGTTCACTTGTCGGAAGGTTTCTGACGGAGGACTCTTCGAAGCTTAAGTTAGTGGTGATCTAGAGCAATAGTAAGAAAGAAAGAGAGATTGAATACAGAGCAGTGTTCTAGAGAAAGCGAAAGTTTAAGAATTCTTATCCAAGGATCCCCTATCATCTCTATATATAAGATGAGAGCGGTGTACGTTACCTGATTCATTAAAAAATGTTGTAACTACACTATAATAGCTAATCGTATATTAATGGCAGGGTAACAACTTTCCATGTTTGACGTGCGCAATAATCGTGCTGAACATGTTTTTGCTGCTATATTGGTGTAATCATTGCTAAAACTGCTATTGCAGCTCATTCAATTATCTCTGGTGTTACTTATAGGCAGGACCAACTAGAATGGTAGGTCGGCCAGTACCAAAGTCATTCTCTTCTGTTATGATCGAGGTCAATAAGATCGAAACAACCTGAGATTAGGATAACCAATATTTTTTCCATTATATTCTATATCTAACTTATCTCTATCTTACTCTTTGCCTGTTTTCCTATTTGTAAGCCGATGTTGAGAGTTTCAAGTGTGGCCAAAATTTTCTGCTAGAATCAAGCAACTACAACTCCACAAATTAAGTATCCTATATTTTGTTACACATAGGGGTTGCTTTTTTAATTAACAAAATGTCTCAATTTTTTCCTGATGAGATCTTTTATATCATGACATGGCTCAATCATTATTTTTTTTCCATGAGGTAATATGAATTGATAAAGCACATCTGTTAGTGTCCTATTCCTACTCTCATTTCAAATCTCAATTATTTATTTCCATCAAGAGAAAGTGATCGTTTAATACTAAAGTAAGAGATTTTAACGATTCTCCGTTCCTTCTGAGCTCAGCGTAATTGTGTAAGATTTTAACCAGAAAATTTTTAACTATGTTATCGTCATACAGATCAAATTAAATTTCAAATTAGGGATTTAAAAATAATTCTCAAGACGAGCCGAAGCCGGCAGGGTTCGCCGAATGTAACTCAAAATGAAGCGTCAACTAATGGCGGTTTTCAAGTAATTTATTTTCAACGAGGGACCTCTCGATAAGTTTCCCTGCCATAAGTTCACAACTCATAAGTCGGCTATGCCGCTTTTACAAGTCGCGTCAGCGAAACGCGAGGGCTTTCGCCCTGACAGTATAAGGCCCTGTTTGGGGGAGCTGTTGGCAGTAGAGCTGTTAGAAGTAGAGCTGTTGGAAGTAGAGCTGTCTGAAGTAGAGCTGTTATAAAAAGCTGTTTGTTGTTTGGTAACTACATTCGTAAAGTGCTGTGGTACTTTGTTTTGTGTTTGGTAAACAAACTGAGAAAGTACTTTTGTATGACAAAATTACCATAAAAGACATTGCATAGTATTATACAACAGAACATAATAAAACATAACATAAATTAATACATAAATATACGATATAGTATAATATTATTGTAATATAAAATAATATTATGTTAATATAGCATAATAGTAATATAATTATTAGAGTAAATTAATATTTGGTAATTTAACATAATATTAAATTATTTAACATAACATATTAATGTATTATGATATAATGTAATATATATTATATTTATAGTATAATACAATAATAAAAGTATAAAATATTATAATTGTTAGTATAAATTAATTTATCATAATATAACATAATATTAAATTATTTAAAATAACATATTAATGTATTATAATGTAATGTAATATAATACAATATTTATAGTATAATACAATAATAAAGGTATAAAAAATTATAATTATTATTATAAATTAATTTTCCATAATATAACATAATATTAAATTATTTAAAATAACATATTAATGTATTATAATGTAATGTAATATAATATAATATTTATAGTATAATACAATAATAAAAGTTATAAAATATTATAATTATTAGTATAAATTAATTTTCCATAATATAACATAATATTAAATTATTTAACATAACATATTAATGTATTATGATATAATATAATATGATATTATATTTATAGTATAATAAAAAATAAAGGTATAAAATATTATAATTATTAGTATAAATTAAATTTTCATAATATAACATAATATTAAATTATTTAACATAGCATATTAATGTATTATGATATAATATAATATGATATTATATTTATAGTATCACACAAAAATAAAGGTATAAAATATTATAATTATTAGTATAAAATAATTTTTCATAATAATTTTTCATAATTTTTCATAAAATAATTTTCTGCGGTCCAGAGGCTCTTCTTCGTGGTCCACGCTCGAGGAGGACCTCAGCGTGGGCCGCGAGGTTGATGATAAAAAAAAAACAATAGATTGATTTTGGAAGGTATGGAAAAGGATTAAAATTTTTTTCTTCTAAAATGTGGTTGAAGAGATGCATACAAAAATTGAAAAGAAAAATACATTTTCTTACGAAAGGGAGTCTGACGGCTAGGGTTCTTGGCTCTAGCAGATTTTTAGGTTTATAAAGGGACAAACTATGAAATTATGTTATTTTAATATGAGCATTTTTGTCAAAAATACAGCTTTCCAAAAAAGCTGAAACAGCTTCCTCCCAAAAGCTCCAAATTAGAGCTTCCTCCCAAAAGCTGTTTTCAGCTTTCCGCAAAAGCTGAAACAGCTTTTTGAAAAATTTACCAAACACAGTTTTTCATCTAAAAGTACTTTTGGAGGGCCAGAAAGTGCTTTCTGGCCCTCCAAAAGCTCCCCCAAACAGGGCCTAAATGCCAGAAGGAGATGTATTTCACCGGGAGGGGTCCTCTCCGTCTTTCTTTCTTGGAGGCGCGGTGGCGATGGCGGCGGACGAGAGGCTGAGCATCTACCGTGCGACGAGGATCATAAAGAAGAGGGAGAACTCCCGCCTCTACAATGCTCTCCGCTCCATCTACGAGGATTCCATCTTTGTCGCCGAGATCGCCGGGCTTTGGCCGGACCTACCCCTTCTCGCCAACCTCCGTTGCGGCCTCTGGTACACTCCCCGATTCGAAGCCACCTGCTACTTTAAGTCCACCGATGGCCACACCAACAACTGGTCCTTCAACACCTCGCGACTCAACCTCCATGTGGCCCACCTCGCCGGTAATTCGATCTGCCGCCCCTTCATTTTTTTCCAAGAAATAGCGGAATTCGTGGTTATTTTTGTATTCTAGATGGATTTCTTGGAAATCTAGGTGTTCTTGTGTCTTCGATTGGATTGTGATGGTTTTCTTTTCGAATCTTGGGCTCTTCATAAAAAGAGGGGATCGGAGGGGGGATAAAGGTAGAGGGGGAATGAAGGTAGGTTTTTTCAGTTAGGGCGTCAAAAATCTTGTGCAGTTTTTTCGTGAAATTTTGTATGCTAGATGGGGGACCTCAGTTTATTTTCTGGTGATTTTACTGTTTATGATGGGTAGGACAGCGAGGAGGGTGTATTATAGTGGATTCCACCCGTAGGGGGAAACGGTTTCCGGATAGCATGTCGAAGACAATACCCATATGGACGTGTGTGTTGAACCGAGCAGTCAAGAATTATTTGCTGAGAATGCCTGCGGAAAGCCAAAGAGATGGTGAATCGGTGAGTGTAGATTATTGTAAACTGGATTCTTGATTTCATGTTTCTCCATGTTTTATTTTTTATTTTTAAACTGTTGAAACAGAACTGCACTCAGATTCTCAGAAGCATAATTAGCTCGCTTTTGGCATTCGTTTTAGACTTTATTTTAAGTAACTTCCTCATATGGTTTACACAAGCTTATTAGTTTTATATGCTTTTGTGCCTGTTTCATTGTGTATCTAATGTATGATTTATGGTGCGAGTCACTTTGAATGCCATTAACATGCAGATCGATTATTTCATGCCTCTACTATACCACTTGAGATGATACGTGTTAATCTTATATTCATTTTTTATAATGTCCCAAATTTTTAAAGGTCCCCATGAATTGGATGTCTTTTATTATATGTGCTATTCTCCTATTTTTTGAAGGGCTCTCATAAATGAAGTAACTTGAGCATTATCTAATCCTCAAAACCAAAGTATGCCATCTCGATATTGGACTCTGTACCCGTATCATCCTATTATTGTATTGGTATGCCCGATACAAGCCTGTTTGGCGTACCGAATATTGATACACTCTTTGTACTGCAATATCAGTTCGATACTGGTACGGTATGGCACAGCACGATTAGTATATATTGGTATTGACTGGTACGGCAAATTTTGCTTAAAACATATGAAGATAGTGAAAACTGGTATCAATTTATAAAGAGCAAAAATGTGAAGAAAAAAATGTTGCTCATACGAATTATGAATCTCTGTGAAAATCTGTCCGATTATAATAATTGTAGTATCTTTTGTATGAAAGCGTACTTTCAAATAATTATTATTATTTTGTAGGAGTCATACTGTTCACCTAATGAAAAGGCCGACGTTAGGCTCCTCTCTGATGATTGGGATAACTCTCTGCATCTTCCACTATGGGTCCCAGAGAATGAGAAGGCAGCTATAGAGGGACACATTGAAGAATGGACCAAACAGTTGGAAGCTTGTGGTGCTGATATTGGTTCTTTTGCATCAATCTTAAGGAAACCCCTGCGCCCCTTGTGGATTTCTCAAAAGACTCTTATATGGCTGAATGAAGTTCCTGATTGTAATTCTTGGGACTTCACACCCATCATCCTGGTTTCAGCATCTGCTTCAGATGGAATAGCTCAGCAAAGGTCCATGTCAGAATTCAGCTGGCATTATATTCCTGGAGCGGGAGATGATGAAGAGAGCTGGGCACGGGGTCTATCACCTAATCTATTTTGGAAGCATGCATTTGAGCTGATAGATTCTGGTCCTGATCTCTGCAATCAACGAGTTGCTGAAATAGTTGAAAAGGAAAGGGTATATCGGGCACAAAGGGGTGAATACTCACCTCAAGTTACTGTCAAGCTGCATCAGAAATTCTTGGCAAAAAATCATTCCAATATTAATGGAGAATCTATTAATTCTTGTCAGTTAATGGGCTCTAAAATTTTCATCAATTCCATGAATGCAGCATCTTCTGATGAAAAGCATCCCATCTTTTGGCTTGGCTCAACAAATCTTGTAGTGGCAGCAGCCTTACATGGTATGCTACTACTTTCCTTGCTTTTTTATCCTGTAGGAAAGTACTTGAATATGCATATATTTCTGATGTTCATTTCTTCAAATTTGTTTAATTTCCTTTGGATTTAAGCCCTGAGGCTGCAAAGATTCACCTCTATTTTTTGGGGGGATGAGGCTGTATGGTTAGCATTTGAGCCAGTTCAGTACTTTTAGTTCAAAACTGCACGGGCTGAGATATGTCACACCGCTGCTTAGCTTGAGTTTGACTTTAAGTTCAGATGAATTTAAATTTGAATATTGTAAAATATACCTACAAATCCTTACATACACAATTGGACCACCCCCTACCCCCTACCAAAAAGAAAATCCCAACCCCCAGCCAGATGCATGGACACTCAGGCAAGATACAGGCATATGTATTTTTTTCCCAAGCTTCCTTGGCTCAGGAATATGATATACAGAGGTGGATCAAGCTAATAGGCCCACATCATCATACCTTATCAGTAAAAATGTTTAAGCATCTGCAGCCAAGGAAAAATCCTCTGCTCGGACATTCTTCAAGGCTTGAAAGTCTAATGAAGAAAAGGGAAAATGCAACATTTAGGCAATGTGCTGTACATGTTTAAAAAAATCTAGATAAATAGAATATGGCTTCTGAACTTATCAAATTAAACATTTATTATTATTATTATTTTGATTATGAACCTTAAAAGTTCTGTTTCATATTGAACTGCCATTCCCTTGTATACCCTTCTTCTCTCTGTTTTCGTCTTTATATCTAGAACCAGAACTCTGAATGTCGCCTATAATAGCATTGGAGACCACCAGTTACAGCTCCCAGTTCATCTCCTAGTTCATCTGCATTGTTATTGTGTTGTCCTTTTGAGAGTTGCCACGTTAGATAGAGACTTATAAGAAGAGAGACATGGTATTGCTGTTTTGACTCTTATAGGGCGGCGGTGGCGGCGGCGGCGGCGGCGGAACAAGCTTATATCTTGCTCTTTTTCCTCTTCTTAGGAGAGCATGAGATATTATCAACCATGCATTTACTACTATGCTTAATTATTTGGAGACCACCTTTGTGGTTTTCTCTAACTAGGGAATAAGAATTGAAGAGTGAGATGGGCTGCCAGTCAGCGGTCCGGCCATGATGCCTTCTTTGGTCAAAGTTTCTCTTTCAGGGATTTCTTTGCTTTGTGTTTTAAGGGTGAAAGGAATCTGTGGGAATGGTATTTATGCTGTGCTTCCTCATCACTCTTTGACTGGACCTAAGTAGAATTTGAAGAGTTAAAAAAAAAAAAAGCATTTGGGAAATTGGTGAAGGATCAAGGAAATAGTATTTGAGGATTGAACATGCATCGATGTGGACTACTTTTATGTATATTGAAGTGTGAAATCTTGATAACTAATGCTGCAACTTCAGTTACAAAGAAATCAAGAAAATCATGATACCATGTTTTTTTGAACTAATGTTTCATTTATGACCAGCCAAATGCAAGCCATGTTTTTTTGAACAACTGAAGTTGTGTGGAAAGTACTGTTTGTTCTGGGTTATCCCAGGAAAGAAGCATTTTTAGGGTCTTCACCTTCATTCTACTTCTTCTATTAATGCTATATATATGTTTTTCCTTAGGATACCAGGCTTATCTTATTTTGGCAATTCATTGTATGCTCTGCTATGCAGTTCCAGATGTGCTTGATGATGTTGACTGTGTGCTGAACTGCGACAGCGAGTTCAAATCATTTTGCCTTCCATCCGCTGATTCCTACTTGCATCTACCTATAGTGGTAAGTGACAGGAACTAAAGTTCATTATTTTGAAAGGACCTTAATTCTAATTTGTAATTTTTAACAGTTTAATGTATAGTCAACTTGTTTTCCTTAAAATGATCTTTGACAGACTTCAAAAGAGGATCGGTTTTCCTTGATTAACAACCTCCTGTCAGCAGTCGAATTTGCCAAGTTAAGCCTGAGTAGAGCAAGGAAGATGCTAGTTTGTTGTCATAATGGTAGTTTAAAGAACAAGTTGTTGTGATTACTGTCCTGCATATTGAGCTGATCAACTGAAAATCCTGTAATTATCTTACTTATATTATGTACTTTGACTGCAGGGGAAGATATTAGCATATGTGTGTGCCTTGCTATTCTGTCATCCCTATTTGACGAAGGAGGTATGCCAGTTATTTTTGTTTAATACCTGGAATATATATGTTCCATAATTCGTATGTGCTTCAAGTAATTATATATTATTATATCTGAGTGATATCTTGATATGTTTATAGAAATGGGAACTCTATTTATTTATTTATTTATGATTTTGGGCTGCTTGCATATAAACAGCTTTTACCATTGTTGATGGCAAGCTGGTTGTTACTACAAGTCATTTAGCTGCATTTACATTTATAAGCACCTATACATTTATTATATGTTTATTTATTCTGTACATGTAAACGGAAGGCAAGCCTTGGCGCAACAATAAGGTTTCTCCGCTATGACCTCTACACACATGGGGGCAAGGCTGCGTTTGTCTAACTCTCTGCATGCCTCACTATGGCGGGAGCCTAATGCACTGGGTCTCTCTTTTTATTGTATTTGTATGCATTGAGTTATTTAGGCTATTCCGTTGGAAGAGTGTGTGTGTGTGTGTGTCTCTCTCTCTCTCTATGTATATATAAAATCTGTCTATCTATCTATCTATATATGTATGTATGTGTGTGTGTGTGTGTGTGTGTGTGTGTGTGTATATATATATATATATATAGATTTTATAAAATTATTTATATTCAATTTCTAAGCATTTAACATGCTAAGCAGTTCTTTCGTTTCAATCTTATAACATCAGTATAATTAAAAAACTGTTTTAGCAATCATTCTCATATTTTGTAGCATGATTACAATTATTTTTTAAGTAACTTCTAATTTGCATGACTTGTGTCATTTATAGATCTTGAAGGGGATCAGGGATTAATCCAGGGATGCAAAATTGAAACAGATAGAATTGCATTAAACCCAAAGTTGATCTAACCAAGAAAAGGTCTTATACAAACCCAAATCCAGACACATGAGTTGGTTGCTGACAGCTTTTGACAGTTTGGATGACTTGGGAATCATGTTCTTGTTTATGATTGGAGGGGTCTTTGAAGAGAGCAAACTGGTGTGGCTGTTTGAACCTTGTCTTGTTTGTTGTTTTCGTCCCTTAGAGTGACCTGATGTATATCTTGTGGTCTCTTCTTGTTGCAGTCCCCCACCTCATTGGACTGCAATGCATCTTTTTGAGAAGCCTTCTTTCTGCAGTTCATATAAGAATAATTCAGGTTACAGGAATAACTAGTTTTGAGATCTCATTTCATGACTTTTGTATGTTCAGGCATTCAGGGCAACCTTTGTTCCTAACACAAGCACATCTGTGGTAGTTTCATGTATTTGTTTCTCACTTGGGTCAATGAATGTTCAATTGATTGTAGAAATTTCTTTCTTCACATCTGGCAGACATGTATCCATATACCGTGAAGTATGAACAGCACGTAGATAGGCATTCTCAGAAACTATTTTTGAATGAAACATTGATATGTCAGGCTGGGATTGCATCTACATATGTGGTTTTATGCACCGCATTTTACAACATTGATATGTCAGGCTTTAATTTGATATGCATAATATTGAAATGCATAGGTTATTTTCTAGCAAGACCCAGGTGTCATAATATATTCTTTTGGAGCACATCAATACCAGATCAGTCCAGCATGCGATGTTCTTTTTATATGGAGTTAGTCATCCTTTTGAAGTTCTTTAGTCTTTCTTCAAGATTAATACTTCTGTTCACAAATCTCTGTACCTTGTAGTTGATACCTGATGGTGATCTTGTTTACTTCTTTGACATATTAGTGAGTACAACTTTTATTGCAAATAAAACAAAGCTTTTAATTTGTTTAGTCTTTACAGTTCTTATTTTATTCTTTTCTCCTCAGGCTCTTTTGATGGTGGCAAGTATTTCATGCACACAAATATTACCAAATGGGAGATGAGGAGGCGTTTGGTACTTATTTGCAAGTATGCAATAAATGCTCGCCCATCTAGAGGGAATCTGAAGCAGGTTTTTGGTTTTCTCAGTCGAAAAAACGAGTCTTTGTTCACTGCAGTGCCTGCTGTTCGTGGTGCTTAGGCATCTGCTATGCCTTCTGTCATATCTTGTAAAGCACTGTCAAGAGAAACTGATTTTGGTCACTTCCTCATTCATGGTAAATTTCTTGTCAATGCCACTAGATACACGACCAAACTGGTTATCATGGTTGTACAAACTAATGACATATTTTTGGAGTAATATTTTGAGACATTTAAGTGCATGTTTGTATATTAGATTTTTTGTTCCGCGTGTATTAAGTTTTTAACCTTATTCTTTCATGTTTTATTATCTTTTGCTGATGTGCCTGAACTTGTTCTAATTTAATGTCGTGCTGGTTCTTTGAGAAACTATGTGGCTTCAGCTGCTGCATAACTTGTCCACATTATTTCTTCCATGATATATTAGAGTTTTGCATGCAGGTTTTCATAAGATCGAACTTTGAAGTGCATGAAGCAAGATGTGCCAGCAAATTGAGAGGGTAAGTGCAATCCACAAGTACTTACATGCCATCCTTTTTAATATGGCTTGGACGTATATCTAGACTAAGCATCTGCTAGGCCCTTACTTTACCCTGTTTTTGCTCCACTTATAAATCAGATCTGGCAAATTAAGGTAATTGCTAAAACTGGAAGATGCTTATTTCTCTATTGCATAATAATCCAATTTACTTAGGATATCAAGAGACACTACCCATGATACCAGCATAACCTCCATCTTGCAAGAAGAGGTGAACGTGCCGATCTTCTTGGCAAGAACTGTTTTTTGCCACCTATACTTGAATCTGGAGGATCATTTCGGCAACAATCCACTACTTAGGACATTGTCCTTTAATGAGGGTGGTTTTAAATTCAATTTGTTGTTATTAGTGGAGGGAGAATCGGGAATCAAGAATGATATAGCCAGTTTTGTTTTATGCCCTTATTAAGTAAAATGCATCTGATTGCTCTTATCATCTTATCTTTTAATAATCAAGATTTGGCTTGTACTATTATTAGTCATTCTTGTTGTGATGTCTAAACTCTAAGCAAGATCGAGGTAGCTTACCACTAGAGGCTACCTGCAATGCACGTGAGAGAGCATCCGCTTTGCCAAACTATTGCTTTTGCAATGATGCATCTTTTCCTTCACTTTTCTTTAATTCCATGAAATTTCACATGAGTTGACAACGGAACATCCATGTTGGGCATCTGACAGGTGTTTTGAGATGTTTCAATTATATAAGAGTAAATAAATTATGATATAGAAGTTTCAAAGTGCGTAAGTTGAAATGTTCTCATAAAACAAAACTACTATTATAGAAAAGAAATTGCTCTTACAAAAATTTCAAATTACTTAAGTCCTCTACCTTATTATGTTGAATTTTTAGACGTCTACCATTCAAAGGATATTTCAGGAGGCAAATTCTGAATCCGAAGATATCAAATTGTTAACATTGCCAAAAAAAAAATACAAGTATATTTTGAAACCATGTCAAAATTATATGGCTTTTGGTGGGAAAATAATCTTTTTAAGGGAATGTTGTTATGGAACAGCCAAGCAATAGACTCATGACACATACTAGGTTGCTAACTAGATGATCATAAGCTTGGTGCTTTTAACTTTCAAGAAGTTACCATGCAAGTGTTTTGAAATACTGAAACTTATGGCATGTCAAGTTTGGTTGTTTGCATACTTGTACATAACCAAAATAAGAAGGCATGTCTGTTTTTCTGATCTCTAACAACTGTTTTCAAATTTCTGATTTCTCTGGAGAAATTGATGGAATCAACAATTTGTTTTCCTAGATATCCCATGATTAGAAGAATACAACATATGAGACTTAACATTAACATTGATTTAAATAAGATGCATGGTGTTCTCAGATACCGCTACATTAATTAGAGGGGGAAATAATTTCGTTGATAATACATTAGCTTCTGCAGATATTGAGGTCCACATGCTTCATTTTAACATAGAAGTAAAAAAGGTATGGTTAATTAAGTTGGTCATGTCTATTAAGTTATATAGGAAAGTATAGAATCTTATTCAACCTTAGGTATAGTAGTTTTGTGGTTCTTGTTTTGCCATTAGTTCCAATCCAGGGCCTATAACTTCCAAATTTTTAGTAGTTTCAAGTCTCTTCTCACTGCTTATTAGCAAGTTTACTTTTGGCATGTTCTGTTTATTGACCTTTGCATTCGAAGAAATACCTCATGGGGTGACCTCCAATTTGCCAAATTATTCCTCTTTATGAATGTTCTATTATGCATTTTGTTTTGGTTCTACCAGGCCTAGTCAGCTAGTCTTAATATATTATCTCTGCCATATCATGGAAACCTTTCCTCAGTTTTTGGTACTAGCAAATGTATTTGGACATAGAAACAAGAATTTCCCTAAAAGGACGCCCCTAAAAGTAAGGAAGCTATGGGAAACATGATAATACATAAAAGTCTATGCATTTAGATAGCTTTCAAATTGCTTCCTTTGGAGTAAGTGGTAACACAATGGTTTTCATTGTAGAATGGGAATAAGGATAAGTATATAAAATTAATAATCTTTTGCCATCTTATACTATTATTCTTCAGCTTTTATTTTTGGTGTTATGCAATCTTTACTTGAAGTTTTCATTTTTTTTCCCCTTCCTTTCTTGCATCCTTCTCACACTTATTGAATGGGAATGTGCAACTGAATTTCATCTGTTTATCAGCATTGCAGGGTGCTAAATTTCATACGATAAAGTTGATGAGTTGTGCCACATGAAAGCACAGTCATCTAGCTGTCCTTGGAGTTGCATTCTCAAATCCATGAATTACTATCTGTTTAGTGCCTCACACTTAAGTACCACAGTCTGGTAACATTCAGAACCCTATTTCTTTAATAGAGTGATAAACTGTCGAGCTAGTTGTTCTTTTTCATGCTAGAAAAATGTATTGTAAGAGATCACTTTGTAAGAAACATCCTCTAGTTCGTTGTTGTTAGTTATGTGAACCTTACCTTTTATAAATCCAGTTTACACAATTCTTCTCATGTGTTCTTCTATGGAGTTTGTTGCTATCTTTAGATAAGATAAAATTAAGAAAAGTTGTGCATCTCAGAATACATAAATCAGACCATGATCCTCAAGTACAGTTTGCATGAAAACTCCTCTTTGATTTCTGAAGTAGATCTTGTACTGCTTTAGCACATTTCTTATGATATCAATACCGTTTCTCATCAATCCTGTATGTTAGTTTTCAGTTCATTGTTTGTTATTTGGATGTTTACATTTATACAGATCGTTGAACTACCGGTAGCTGATGCATACCAACTATAATTTTTGTATTAAATGCTATTTTCCCTCAAAACTTCCTGATCAGAAGAAAAATTTAAATAAATGCTTGGAATTCTGTCATCTTCAGAGCTCAGTGTAGGTTTTTGTAACCCAAGTTGTGCTGCCATTTTTCTTGAACAATACAACTGCACTATGAACAAACAGCTTCATGAATGCATATACTCCGCGCGCGCGCGCGCATATGTGGGCGCACATATGTTTGTTTGTTAGGAAAAGATTAGGTATCAAAATACCCAATCAACTTTCATCAAGGCATGAAAGGCAACCTTAGAGATAAGATGCATATGCTCTCTCGAACCACTCAAAACTGACTTAACTCTCTTGATATATGAATTTTTGTGCTTTCTATAGCCTCCAACTTAGTGCTACTATTCGCTTCCCCATTAACTGCTGAGAGAGTGATGTAGCTCTTGGCAGTGTCTATGAAATCCATGACCCTCGAATTTGTCACAAACAAACAGTGGGGTTCATGCGTATCCCTAATTGAAAATAATCTAGAATACCCTAGCTAAATGAACTGGTATGCCTAACAAAGACATAGGGATAGTGTTTAGGATCTACAGTGTTTAGGATGTATACATATATGTAGGTCGATTACATATCCAACAATGATTCTTGGCATACAATGCACCCCATCATATGTATGTACATATGTAGGTATGTAGGCAGGTAGGTACATATGTATGTAGGTACGTATGCATGTATGTAGGTATGTGGGTATGTATGCATGTACGTAAGTCTGTATGCATGTATGTAGGTATGTGGGTTTGTTGGTATGTAGGTGTGTATGTAGGTAGGCAGGTGTATAGGCAGGTTGGTACATATGTAGGTAGGTATGCAGGTAGGTATGTGCATATCTACCTACATAGGTATGTACATAGGTAGATGCCTATGTCCGCGGATAAATAGATAGAGAGATATTTGTGTGTATGTACGTATGTATGTATATATGTACATATCTATATAGATAAATAGATAGAGAGAAACATACTTGCATGCGTATGTATGTAGTTTAGCTGCACATAGCTCGAACGAGTAACTATCAGGTTGTGCTTGAGCAGCTTGGTTCATTTGCAACCCTGCTAATGTTCCTAGGAATGTTTATCATGTCTTTGTTGCTTTAATAATGAAGTTATTGGAGTCTATCTTGCTTTTCAGGTGGCATTTTGTTTAGGAAACTCAACAAAGGCCAAGGTTAAATTACTAGATTGTTGTTCCCCAAGACCTCTCTAGTCTAATTTACGGAACTCCATGCATTCAATTCTGGTTATTGTCTAATTTATGAAACTCCGTGCATTCAGTTATGGTTATCTTTTTGGTGCTAATCAGCCAAGGCTTTCCCATATTTTAATGCAGTACATGTTTTCTTATAGAAAGAGAGGTGCAATTCCTCTGGTCATCTCTTTTTTTCTTTATATATCACATATTGCCATGTTTGGATAGAAACCAGCGCTTTGACTTTATTGCCATTCTCTTAAATTATAGATTCCGACTATGAGAAACCGTTTTGGCCGAGGCACCATGCAAGGTATATTTGAAGGTTGATTCTTGGCTTGGACAACTTGAATCAATTAGCTTAATTTTCAAAACAAGCAAAATTTGAGATTCTTAGAAGATTAGGTACTCACTGCTCCTTTCTCTTTCTACTACTTCCTTTCCTCTTCTCTTGCCTAGTATGCTGTTCTAAATTTTCAATTGTTGTAAATCCTTAGCATGCCTCGACCCTTTTTAGATTAAGCATATGCTTGGTCACTGGTTTAGGATTAACTCGTTCCCCAAAAAACCAAGGTCTATCATATAAATGCTTGTCATTCTTACTGTGAGGCACCCACTTCGTGGGTTGTTTCAACTATTTCAATCCCACCGTTCCTTTCTTGACACTCATTTTACATAATGTTATTGTGGACCATCTACTTTATGGGGCTAAGTCTTGGCTTGAACTATGTAGACAAACCATCATTAACTATTCTAGTTATCGGTCTATTTTTTGTTTTTTTGTGAGGCATTTAAAGAGATCTCGTTTTAGACTTCCTTGCTAGTGGAGGGTAGAAAGTCTAAGAAGCCTGTTGTAGCATACCGATTAGCATTACTACCTGCCTTCAAAGGAGTAGATAATGTGTTTTATATACTACTTTTGAGGAAGTATGTATTAGATCCTAGCCATGTAGTGGAGTTTGAGCCATTACAGCTTTGAGAGGATCTTACGTATGAAGAGTATCTAATTCAAATTGTAGAAAGGAGTAAGTCTTGAGATGCTGAGAGGGAGGCTACTTGGAAACTCATGGAGGAGATAAGGGTTAAGATTAGCTTTATGAGGGCTTGGTTATGTCAAGTTTGAGGGTGAAACTCTTTTAAGGGAGGATGTGAGGCTCGACCCAGTTGGGCCAAGTTGGACCAAGCCCGTCCAAACTTGAACGAGGTTGGGCGTGCGTGAAAACTGCTGCCCGAGACCCATATCTATTGGACCAAGCCTCTTTGCTGGATTCCGCATTGTGATCGGACACTCAACTCCGACCCCCTTTCCTCTTCTCTTCTCCGATCTCCCTTCCTCTTATTATTTTATCCTTCCTTTAGTGCCACCTCTTCAACACCCGGCTACTGCCCTAACCTAGCCAACAGGTGTGCGAGCCAAGGGACTTGATTGGATGCCGAACCACCTTGGGCCTCTTCCATCTTTTTCTCTCTAGTTACCCCTTTCATCTCCTCATCTTTCTATTTCCCCTGGTTTGCCATTGGACTTCCTTTCTATGTCGGGTTTCATTACAAGCCCTCACCAAGCCTTGCTTTTTCTTCATTTCATGTGTTGCTCTCATGGTGCCAAAGCCAACTCGTCTAGATTTGACCAATCTTGGCTTCCCACCGGCCGACCTGGTACCTCCTGTCTTTCCCTGGTGGTCTCCTCCCTATTGTACCTTTCCAATGTGGTAGTCCTTGTTGCCTCTACTCGAAACCATCATTATCTCATCTAGCCACCCCTTTTCTCTCAAATCCTTCCCCACTAGGGTAATCGTCTGCCTTTAATCCCCAATTAGCGCTCTCCATTTTCTCCCATCATTCTTTTATATTTCTAATTCTATTGGTCTTGATTTTTTATGTAGGGGAACGATAATTTGGGCAAAAAGGTTATCTTAGGGGTTTTACACTCAAATCCCCTACTTTGAGGTAAAATTTTAGTTTTTGTTTTTTTTTTTAATTTAGGTAAAAAGCATGGAGCAAGGTTAGAGTGGAAAATCCGAGGGCTAGGATTATTTTTGGAACATCGAAAATCTCAAGACTAGAAAATTTGGGAAAATTAGTAAATTAAATTAGTTATGCTTATGGGGTGGTTAATTTATAGATGAATTGGTTCTTCAAATTCATGTGATTAACTAATTATTATAAATATGCTAATTATTAGGTGTACATTTGGATTGACTAGCACAGCTTGGATTTTGTTACCTAGTGGAGATAAGAATTCTTTTTGCATGCTTGCTTGTATAGATGTGCATTTTTGACATGTGCATGTGTATTGTAGCAATAAATGGAGATCATATTTTGCATCTTAATAATGATGTTATGATAGTGTATCAATAAAATTGAGACTTGCATAAATAGATGGTCGGTATGGTGCTTTGGACTAGTCATATTTATCGTTATCCCATCATAGGCTAGAAATGTGGTATTATCTTTGACCGGTCATGAGCTAAAAACATGACTGTAGGTAGTCCAAATTCGGCAATAACTTAGTATATTTGATGTTCACTCTTGCAATAAATGGATATGTGTGATCTATGGACTAGCCAGGATATTATTGTTGCCCTGTGAGAGGTTGGAAATGTAACACTATTGTTGCCCTGTGATGGGTTGGAAATGTGACCGTAGATGGTCGAAACTCGAATATAAGCTATTTTACTCATAGTGCACTGTCTGTTGAATTGGATCCCTGTCAAAGGAATTATAAAATGAAAATGAACTGTTTATTTGTATGAGTGATGAATGAAATTCTTAGTTTTAATTGTGTGATATTTATTGATACATTGACATGTTGAATGAGAGATATGAGAAAAGTATTGGTTAACTCGAATGTGCATTTTATGGTAATGATACTTCAGTCTTATTTTAGTTGTTATATTTGCTGGAGAATAATCATTATTAACTGTTAAATAATTTATGCCAGTGTGTGTATGGTTGGGGATTCTTGCTGAGCTGTTGGTTCATATCATTTCTTTATATCTTTTTTTTTTCAGAGCCACAGGATGTTTAGTGCTCAGCTAAGATGAAGGTTGCTAGTGAGAGGTGGAAAGTAATTAGAATTTCTCTGGGCACTTAGATATTTGGAATTTATAATTGGAGAACTTCGATTATTTGTTAATGGTAGCGTTAGTTTGTCTTATTTTGAAAAGATGATTATGTTTTTATATTTTTCTAGTATTGTTCAAGATTTTGTTTAAGTCTATGTACCTTGTATATGTTTTGGGATACTGTTCTTTGGAATGTGCAGCTATGTCAGATGCGCAACTTGATTGATAGTTTCAAGCTATGACCAACAACTGTGCCAGCTCAGTGGGATATATCCCTTCCTGTACAAAAATCTCACCAGGCAGTCCAATCTGCCGCATAGTTTCCCTCTGTACAGAGATGCTTGAAGGATGCTGAATGAAAATTAATCAGGGATGTGCAGTCTTCAAGTAGCGTTAGTACTTGAGCAGGAGGCAGCTTGGTGGCATTCAAGAGCTAGACCAAAACTTGGCAGCTACTTTCAAACCACACCATCTGCATTACCCCGCCGCGCATCAAGCAACACATATCCCTGCAAGCGAAGGCCTCAGCCAGCATATACTACTGGATTTGGTATTCAGTAGTTGAATTGGTTGGTGGTTTACAGCCCCTCATCTTCAAGCAATTCAAGAATATTCTTCGCTGATGTCAAATGGACTATAAATTTATTGGTTTTGCAACAGGATACCGTACCAAGATGGTCTTCTCACTCTAGGCCTGATAAATGAGATCCTCCAGGCAATTGTGTTTATTGATGATAGACCAAGGGGGGCTTCCAACATGGATTGAGTTAACCCAGTCGTTCTCTGATAGGAACAAGCCGTTAGATTAGTCTGGGCCATCGCAATAATTGATGAACGTGGATAATCCTCAACCATAGCACTCCATGTTTTGGGAGCAATCGTACGAAAGATGGATATAATACCACAGTTGAACGAAATGTTTGGACGGCCTTTATTTGTTTTATTTGGAAGGGAATGCGTTTTTTCTTATTAATACAAAATTTTCAGTTCTACTCCTCTATCAAAAAGGAGTTGCTACATAATCGAGCGCATGCGCTCCTTCCTTTTTGTCGCATCTTAGCGCATTAATCTTTTATCGGGGAATTGGCATGCAAGTGCAGCATGTAATTTTACCGAAGGGTAGTACCGCAAACACACACAAAAAAAGGGAAAAAGTATCTAATGGACAGTTGTAATTCTAGTTTAATGTCAAACCCCTAGGACACCTTACGGTGTTAAACTCAGCTCAACCATGAGATCGGATGTCAGCCACAGGACTCACCCTTTCCCACCATCAAAGGAAGGATAGGTTATCAAGCTTCATTGGAGGCAAATTGTATCATAATAAATATTGTAGTTCTACCGAACGGTCAAACGGATAAACACTTCAAGCAATGAATCAACCATGAAACGAGGAAGATCTTCAGCAAAAAAAGAAAAAATGAGGAAGACATGTTGCAACCCTCCTGCTACCCATATTGATATCCATAAAACAAAATGCCATTAACATATAAAATCAATATCTTGTTAAGCCATTGAGATACACCAAAAAAAAGATAAAAAAAAGTTTTTACTAAAACCAGATTAGCCAACCAGGGCCTTGTTCGGTGTCGGCATAGTCTGGGGCCTGTTTCCCAAAAGTATGGGCTTTCCTTATTTCTTTGGTAGCACAACATTCTCGTAGGTAATATTACATGATCCAACTTCCATAACCTTCATAATTGGAATTTGTATTCAACCACGCTACACTTATGCGTCTTAACCCTAGTATGCAAATGTAAAAACAAAACTTCGATATTTATGTTTAAGGGCAAAACAATTTTCACCATGGAATGATGTACATACCATTTCAGACAGATGCTTTTATTTTCCTAGACGTTATGATTATCTTGCCAAGTCCCAACCGTTATCTACCTTCATAAGCGTTATGATTATCTAATACAATCTCCATGAAGATTCTGACTTCCCCTCATCACAAACTGGCTTGCACAATCAAGCTAGGCAAGTTTTCACTCAATATCAAGCCAAGCAAGTAATTTGCTCAAGAAAATAACTATAGAATGCACCCTTACGAACTCATCAAGCGCAAAGAGCATACTTGATTTTTCAACAAATCTTAATATTTAAATTGAGCTACTTTGCGACATGATAAAATCAAACTAATTTATTACACATAATGTTTTATTTCTTTTGTTTTCTAATCAGGATAATGCTTTTCGCAGTTCTGTTCAATAACGATATTGTCTATAGGAGCACTGGATATCTGAAAATCTCTCTAGTAAATTCAAATCCAGAAATACAAAGTCATCCTACCGATATGAAACAAAATAAAGCAAAAAGATGAATCCGTATGTCCAATAAGCCAGCCTATGCCAAAAATTTTAAATATATATATAAAGATAGAAAAACGTGTTGCCTTGATTCATTTCTTCTTTCCAGCCTTGGCAGCATCCCCAGCCTTTGCCTGCACATAGAAAAATTTGGTCAGCTTAGCGGGGAAGAACTGGTAAGAAATAAAGAAAACTGGCTTGTAGACCAGCAGTTCAACTTTATGCAAGTGAAGGAGGTTCCAGGTTCGGTGGGAGAAATTTCCTCCATGTTTGATCAGAGTAATTCCCCCATTACTTTGTCAAAAAGATTGGTGAAGCACGAGAGTTTTTTTCTCACAATCAAAAAAAAAAAAGAAAAAAATTGACAGGATATCAAAATCATGTCAGAATCATCTGAATGAAAGCCCACTTGGAACGTCCATAGGGGATGCAAGAACAATTTGCTGCCCTATGTGGCACGTGCAGTTATATTTTTCTCAAGGATGTCCAATATTGGTTTATATTAGAACGCAAGAATTAAACTACCTTTTTCAGAAAATAATAAAAAGGCAAGAATAGATTAAAATACCTTCTTCACTCCACGGATCTTTTTTGCCCTATTCTTCCTTTCCTTCATCTGCTTCCTTGACTTTTCAACCTTTGTGGCAAGCCCATTCTGCAAAAAAAAACATGACCCATATCAATACGAAGTCTCAAATCTGTCCTAAAACAAGAATCAACCTCACGTGATATCAGCATACAAGCAATTTATGATGATTATTTAACTTGAGAAAACAAGCAAAAACCCATCTATAGTTAAAGAATGTGAGTAGGTTCATATTAACTGTAAAAAAACATGGGAAGTAGGAAATGGTCAAGCTAAACTAATATCAGATAATTTAATTTCACAGTTCGTTGTTTCTTCCTGACTGCTTTTAGGGACATCTGCTAGGCGTGCAATCAATCAATTCAATAAATCATTTGAACTTGATTATTCAATAATTTTCTGTTTTCCCATACTCAAACTCTTAGTGACACAGAGACATAGAGACACACCCACATGCAGACGTGCAGATAAAAAAAAGGTCGTGGGCCTATCAGCAGATTTTCAAAGTTTTCTAAGGTTGCGATACAGATTTTGATATTCCAAAATAATGTTCAAAAAGTTGCACTTTATTTATGTCATTTACCAAGATATAAAGAAAGCCATCATTAAAGTAGGAAGGAGGGTGTTTATGTCAATGATCAACATTTCATTTCACCAGGATTTAAATTTTACTACAAATAACATATTCTGCTAGCTGATATTGCTGAACAGGTTGCCAAACTTTTCCCAAATCGCTGGTTGCTTAAAGAAGCTTCCTGCTATGGGGAAATGGCAAAAACTTTTTACGGCATACTAGCAGTTTAATTTTCCAGACAAACATCTGGGAAGACTCCAAGCAAAATAGAAAATTAAGTTTTTTTAAAGTAAAATGGGAAAGTAGCACTATTAACCAAAGTTCAAAGTTCAAAACTACTAAGCTAGGAGCAAAGTTGAGCGAACAATGCCAAGAAAATCTGATGACAAGGAATTAAAAGTTTACATTTTGTACAGACTGATGTAATAATCTGATATTGAGCAGACTGTGCACGTTGTAAGAAAAAATAAGGAACTTGCTAATATTGAGTTCTGGTGCATTTAGCCACATTCATATTTAATATCTGGCTTTAAGATGACTCTTTCATAACCTAGGACTACTATTATTCTCTCTCATCACAAAAGAAACCAATGATGACAATGGGTCATATCAGGTACAAGTTGTAACTAATGCAGCCTATCCTGCTTGCAAGTCAGACTTCTCCGACCTAAAGCCACTAGCAGACTGACTGGATCAAACCAGCCTTGACTTCGGAGACTGGAAGAGAAGAAGGAAGAGGCAAAGAAGAAAGGGATGCAGCAGGCAGCAGCGGGGCAACAAGCAATGAAGATCATAAAACAGGCAAATATATAAATAGGCAATGCACCAATTCTTCAAGAGATAGGCAAGAAGCTATGGATCCAAATCAAGCAGGGAAAATGGAAAAGGAGAGAAATGAGGAGAGGGGAGAAAGAACAGGAGATTTGGGGCTGATCAGCTAGATCAGAAGGGATGAGATCGGCTAATATACACGCACACATGCAGGCACACGTATGAAAATAATATATTTAAAAGTGTACAGGTACAAGAGGTTAGAACCCTTGAACTATGCCCCCCTCAACCAACAGCCAGCTGAAAGCATGACAGTCAAGAGTGAGCAGGATGTTAACAGTTTTAAATCAAAAATTAGCATCCCTGACATAAACTCGGCATGGCCTTGAGGTGATGAGATGTCAGCACCGTCACTTGAAATGGCACAGTAAAATGGGATGGCCAGCAGCTGATGAATGGGCAGCATTATCACGTGCTAACTGTTTAGTAAAACCTATAATCTGAGACATGAATAGAAAGGTCAAAGGAAACTTAGAGATTTCAGGAATCCTAGAAATCTTTCTTAAAGTTCTATTGATAGAACCCCCTGATTCAGTAAACAACCATGTAATAGTAAGAGGAAAAAAAATCACCTGTATTGCAACCTAACAAGAAAATTTAGACATTTACAAATGTACCTTGCCTATGATCTCATAATAATAGGATGAAACAAATTTATGATATCAGAAGTCACAAACAGAAGGACGATGAAGAAAGTGCAGCAAGACAGTAAGGAAATTAAAGAAAAACAATCAAGGATTCATACATGCTGAGATTTTTCAGTTAATAAGTTGGTATCTAGTGGTGGTAAGCTATTTAAAAGAGGCTTATCGGGAATTTTGTTGAGGTGTCTATCAGGTGATGGAGCAATGGAGGTCATGCACCAATTCCATGCTGGCACCTTGGCGGAGCACTGAGGAAGGCGAATGCTGTTTCAGCATTTGCTGCAATCAGGGAAAAGGGAAATCCTAGTATTGGCTGCCATTCTCATCCACTCCACCATAGGTTGGGTTTGTGAATCTTGCCCAGTGCATATCTAAAAACTCAAGGATGGCATTCAATAAAAATTACAGAGTATGTTAGATTAGAGTATGGTCAGCGGAACCATCCCGAACCGCCCGGTTCGGAGCATCCTGAGTCGTACCATCGCCGGACTCGGACGGTTCCAACAATGAAACCGAGACCCCATCGCCAATGGGGGAGAAGGAAAAGGAAAAGGAAAAGAAGGAAGAGAGAGAGAGAGAGAGAGAGAGAGAGGGAGAGGAAGGAGGAGAGAGGCTGGCAAAGGTCAGGACCTGCAAAGGCGAGGCTTTGCCTCCGGTCCTCTGTTTCATTCGAAACAGAAGTCCAGTTTATTTTTGTAAATTTTAAGTTAAAGTCGACAAACTCATTGCCGATTTTACTTGATTTTTTTTAAATAAAAAAAATCCTCTCCTCCCCTGCTCTTCTCTTTTTTTTTCTCTCTTCCGTTCTCTCTCCCCCACCTCTAGTCGATATAGGGCCGGCAAGACATGGCACGAAGGCCGTACCAACCCGTGCCGTCGGACAACCGGTATGGGACTCGATACCGGCACAGCAGACGTTGGATTAGAGGATGTATTAGAAGCCGGCAATTCACAGAAGAATGATTAATATGGGTTTTGGAAAATCAAAGAAAGCATACACAAATTCAGATCAAAGGTTTCTATTTTGCACTGTATATCTACGTTCCAATATCAAAGCAACCAGCCAATGAAGATGACAACAAGAAATCATGGCTATAAAGGAGAAAAGGATAGAAAATTCTAATTAATGAACAAGAGATCCTTCTTAATGCTAAGCACTTTATATGGCCTTTTTTGTCAAGGTACAGGTTAGTGGATTTAAAAAGAGTATATAAAGTTGAGAAAAATATTGGCATAATAAAGAATCATGCAGAAACTGGACTCCAGACGCATTAGACACAGCCGAAGCTAGACCAAAAATGGCTCAGTTCAGATCCTACGCATCAACAATTCACGAAACCTCCTAAAAGATTGATTTTTTAAAAAAATAAACCAACTAAGAAATCAAGAAATCCAAACTACCGGGGGGAGGGCAGGAGATGGAGTCATACCCTGATGAGCCGGTACTTGGGCTCGTACTTCTTGGCAGCCTCGACGTTGTCATAGATGAGGCCGAAGCCGGTGGATTTGCCTCCTCCGAAATGCGTCCGGAACTTGAAGACAAAGATCGCGTCCGGATCCTTCACCTCGTACAGCTGAGCCAGTTTCTCCTTCAATTCCGCCTTCATACACCAATTCCAAGAAAATAAATCAAATCCAAACAAAAAAAAACTCTAAACAAGACGATGATAAACAAATTATCGCATCTAAATCAAAAAAAAAAGTGTAAGAAAAAGAAGAGATAAATAAGAATCTCATACCTTAGAAACATTCGCCCTCCCCGGGTGAAGGACATCAATGACCTAAAAACGAAAGAAACAGGTTTTTTGTTTACCCGAACAGATTGAGAAAAAATCAAGAAAAATGACTAGGATTCATGAACTTACGAATTGCTTCCTGGAAAGAAGCCGATTGGTCATAAATTTCCTGGTTCTGATCGTGACCGCCTTCGAATCCGCCATCTCTCTCTCTCTTCTGGAAGAGGGATAGAAATCAGACGCCAAGGAAGAGAGAGAAAGAACGAGCTCCCTGCCCCTTTAAGGAAAAACCCTAACCCTAGAACGTCAAGTGGCGCTTACATGGGTACGGATCGGGTGGGACTGGCGAGGTCCAGTCTCTCGATCAAGGCCGTCCGTATAATGTGTGATGGCTCTGATTTATCGGGCCGATGGTCGTCTACCCCACTAGGCGTGGGGTTCGGGTTGTATCTTTCGGGCGAAAGAACGATGGATCTTTTTTTGCGACGCCGTCCGTCGGATCGTTCCTGGCACGGAGCACAAAGCATTCGGAACACTCAATCATCCGCCTGCGCAGATCTCGGAGCGACCATTGGGAGATCCGACGGTTGATTTGCTAAGACACACAGAAACCCCGTCCCTGGACGTGGCTTGCCAAACTAATCAGGCCTCCCTCATAGTTTGCTCCGGTGCCCATTTGGTAAAGCAAGTCTTATCGAAGTCAGGCCCAGTCCAGTTGTAACAGAGATTTCTTCATCTAGGTTGGCCTGCTTGTGAAAAGCCTTGGATTGGGTAAACATTACATCGCAGTGCTTGATTGATTTCCAAAGATGCTGGTTTCTGTCTCTAGGACCTTTTACAGGATGATTTGCCGGCATTGTTTGAGGAATTTGTCAAAGAAACCCTAGAAATATTGAGATCAAGTTTGCCTATGTCTCCTTAATCCTCAAGAAAGAAGGTATGCTATCTCAAAGTGACTTGGGGCCAATAAGTTTACTTGATAGCCTTTATAAAATTGTAGCAAAAGTCTTCTCTAGTAGATTATCAAAATTCTTGTCTGGACTAATTGATGAGTCTCCATATGCATTTGTGAAAGGAAGATTGGTAATTGAGAGCTTTCTTATGGTTCAAAAAGTACTTGCTTATTGTCACAAAATAGGATCTCTAGGAGTGTTGTGCAGACTTGATCTTGAAAAAGTATTCGACAAGATTAATTGGGATTTCTTATCTGTAGTGATGAAGGAAAGAGGATTCTCATGAGGTGGATTCAATCTCTTCTAATGTAATTTCACATTGGTATATGAGTGAATAACGTCCAAAGGCTGACATACCGTTTGCCAGTTTACCGCATAGATTTTTTCTTTGTTCCCATTTGACCACAAAAAGTACGATGTCTGCATTAACTTTCTCGAGCCTCTCTTTGAGTGATGCATGTTTCCCTTTGAGAAGTGAAATTCCAAGCAAATGGAACACATGTAAGGAAGGCTTAGGCAAGGAGTCCCTTTATCATCATTCATCAGCTTTATTCATCTTGATGGCTGATTTTTTATCCAGAATTCAGGTCGTGTAGGATTGATCAAAGGCATTGGCGAATGAACACCTTTTTTTTTATTATTTGCTTTTGCAGGAATCAAAAATTTGAACTTCAGCGACGATACCCTTCTATTTTATGGAGGTTCACAAGGAGTGTAAGAATTAACTTCCATAAAAGTTTAGTGATTTGCTTAAATGTGGGTGAAAATGCAGCAAGTAGTGAGGGAAACATCCCTAGGAATTGTTGGCTTGGTGAGATGAGTTTTTCCTCTCTTTTTTGCAAGGTTAAACAAAAGGGATGTGAAAAAGAACTTCTCTGTGGCTTCTAAATAGAGTTGGAGAAAAGAAGTTCGGAAAATCAAATTAGCAAGGTCATTGGCAGAGAAGGAAAACAATGAATTAGAAAAGCTCCTCGATCTACTTGCTGATTCAGCCTTCTAAAATTGCAAATGTTCTGGTGTGAAAATTCTCAGCCTTTCTCCATCAGATCATTCTACTCCTTTCTCAATAATGGAGGATTTCTCTGCCCTTGTTATAAAGATTTATTAAAGGCATATATTTTCAAGAAAGTGAAACTGTTAATGTGGTTCGCCCTGAAAAAATAGGATTCATTCTAGCATTTCTTAGCTTGAAAAGGATGGTCTACAAGCTTAGGTTGTTCTTTATGTGAAGCCCCTCAGGAAATGGCCAGAGTATGGTCTTAAATTAAAAGGTGCCTTAATTAGAGCAGATGACCAACCTCAATTCAAGCATTATGGACTTCTTGGCATCTCTAGAATAATTCATTCATCTTTTTCATGGATCTTGGGACCAGCTGGCTCTCGCTTTATGTTGACAAATTTGGTTGGAAAGAAACTCGGAAATCATTCTTAAAAAAAAAAAAAAGGCGACATAAATTCGGTATGCTTCGAGGGTTTTGTCGAACTTTTAGCTATAGTTTAATTTGTGCACATAAAAGAGGAAGAAGGACATCACATTCTACAGAGGAAGATTTAGAGAAAACAAAAGATTTCACTGGCAAAAAAGTGTTAGGAAGGTTGCAATACCCTAATCAATATGAAGAATTTGAATTACTGAGTTGGTGAGTCAGTTTTACAATATGACCGTTCTTCTGGGTTCAATATGAACTTATTTCAATCGCCACCTAATTTGACCTCATGACGAAACCTAAAGCAAGTCCCGACTTTTCCTTTATAGGAATATGACCCTGTTCGGACTCCAGCACGCGGCTCGGGTTCTCGCCCAGATTCACATGTTTCGGTCAATATTTCATTGAGTTTTCAGCCAGGATTTTGGATCTGGCTATATCTGGTCCAAAATATTTCAGGTAATCTGGACCTTGAATCGATATGACGGAATCTCGTCAATTCATCAATCCTTGGTTGACCGGAGATTTTAAACAAACCTGATGTCATGGGCCAAGTGAGGAGTTGTGAAATCATTATTGACTCAATCCGATCATCAAATAAAAAAAAGAACATTTTTACTATCTATCAAAAATGTTTTTTCTCTTTTAATAATGTAACTCTCTGAGCATCTTTACATATCATTGTTTGCCAAATATTTTATTGTGATCATTTTTCATGTTATTTCATGTTTTTATTTGTTTTTCTCGAAACTTCTACGCGGCATGTTAATAATTTATTGTAAATTATCTCCTACTTTTCTTATTTTCTCGATCAACTTCACTATGTTATTTTTGGTTGGCTTAGCAGAGCGCCTTGCATCAGTATTTTTCTTGGTTAGATTTGAAACATGTTGCTACTAAGAATAGTTCTGACCCAGATGGCGAGTTGATAGTGGTTATAAGAGTCTTCGACTCGTCTTTTATTCGGATTGACGAGATCGAATGGGGTTGTAATAATAAACTAGTATGTTGCCTATAAATCTCTTTTACATTTTTCGATAGTAAAATTTATATCAATGCCATGTAAGTAAAATTCTCTGTGAAATAGATTTGTCAAATCCCTACCAAAATTCAGGAAAGAGAATAGTTACCCATAGAAGATGATTCCATTGTATTGGGTATTGGTTTCCGCTCCCTGAGACTTGATCTTTCTCTCGATATGGACAGAAGGGATATCCCACTTGATAGAAGAGAAAATGATCGATCAGTCTGGGAGGGGGACCAAGACCCTTTAAATACTAGTGGAGTTTCTCCCCATCAAAGATAACTCCCAAGATCCAACGGATGGGATCGTCACAATTAACCCAATAACCTTAAGCATTTATATAAGTGAAAGGCCCAATAATCAATCACTTAGGCCCATCCATGTGGGTCACACTTATGTGAATAGCTACGTGGTCACTTGGGCCACATCCAGAAGCTCATAAGCTTACAATCTCCCACTTGGACCATGTTGACCACAAAATTTCAAAAGAATATATTTATATATATACATATTTTTATACTTATAAAATATATATATACTTTAAATTTATCTATATGTGGTCAAGTGATTGAATAATCAGAGGAAAAACTTTAAATGCCGGCATTTTTTTTTTTTAATAAAACAACTTTATGGTCCTTTCACCATACTCTAGGTCCCTTTAACTTGAATGAAAAAGTTCAATGGTAAGGGTCAGACGGTCCTGTGCTATCCTTTTAAAGAGCCACACACTTCCTTCCATAACCACAAGTGCCATCAAAGCAAAATCATCAAGTAACTTTATTTGGGATACTTAATGAGTGAACGAGTCATGTTTAATTCACTCTCATGACAGACGTATCTTTATGTCTATCATTGGTCCTAATGTATAATCCCAATGGATTAGAAACAACTTTATAGCCAGTCAAAACAAAATACATAACTGTACATGATCTACATAGACCCCAATGTATATACTGCATAGTTTTACACATCAAGAGAATCAACAAGTCCCATTGATTTTACATGATCTATATAGATGCTAGGTGCTAGCCCCTTAGTCATCGGATCTGCAAGCATGTGGTCTGTAATGATGTGCTCAACTGTAATTTGATGACTAGCAATCTTTTCCTTTACAACAAGATACTTGGTGTCTAGATGCCTAGACCCACTTGAAAACTTGTTGTTATTGGAAAAAGCTACTGCTGCTGAATTATCACAAAAGAGCCTGAGTGGATGAGAAATAGAGTCCACAATCCTAAGATCTGTGATGAAGTTTCTCAGCCAAATCGCCTGTGATGTGGCCTCATAACAAGCAATATACTCTGCAGCCATTGTGGAAGGAGCAGTAATAGACTGCTTCTGGCTTTTCCATGAAACTGCTCCACCTGCTAGTAGGAAGACATATCCAGATGTTGACTTCCTAGTATCCGGGCAGCCGGCAAAATCAGAGTCCGTGAATCCTATAATCTCCAGCTTATCTGACCTCCTATATGTTAGCATGAAACCTGCAGTCCCTCGTAGATACCTAAATACCTTTTTGACAGCATCCCAATGAGCTTTGCGTGGGTCACTTTGAAATCTACCAAGCAATTCAATGGCAAAAACTATGTCAGGACGTGTGCACGTTTGTGCATACATAAGGCTGCCAATTGCAGACGCATAAGGTATATCTACCATCCCATCTCGTTCCAACTGATTTTTCGGGCATTGGGATTTGCTGAGTGTATCCCCTTTATGTATCCGAGCAGTATTGGATCTGCCTTTATGAAAATTAAACCTTTCCAGAATTTTATGGATGTAAGGTCTTTGAGACAGACCTAAAATACCCTTCGATCTATCTCTCAGAATTTCTATGCCAAGAACATAGGAAGCTTCACCCATATCGTTCATTTCAAAATTCTGAGCTAGAAAGGCTTTCGTATCATGTAGTAGGCCAAGATCATTACTAGCAAGCAGAATGTCGTCAACATATAGGACTAAAAATATAACTTTGCTCCCACTGAACTTTTGGTATATACATTGATCAACAACATTTTCCTTAAAACCATAAGTCAAAATCACCTCATTGAATTTGAGGTACCATTGTCGGGAAGATTGTTTTAGTCCATATATTGACTTTTTAAGTCTGCATACTAAGTGCTCCTGCCCATCTTGTGTGAATCCTTCAGGTTGAGTCATATAAACCTCTTCACACAAATCTCCATTTAAAAAAGCAGTTTTGACATCTATTTGATGTAGCTCAAGGTCAAAGTGAGCTACCAAAGCCATGATAATTCTGAAGGAGTCCTTTCTCGAGACTGGAGAGAAAGTCTCAGTGAAGTCAATACCTTCTTTCTGCGTGAATCCTTTGGCTACCAATCGGGCCTTGTATCTTTCTATATTACCTTTCGAATCTTGTTTGGTCTTGAAAATCCATCGACAACCAACAGGCTTCAAACCTTTAGGTAATACAACAAGATCCCAGACTTAGTTTTGAGCCATAGATTCAAGCTCATCTTTCATGGCATTGAACCACTCTTCAGATTTATTACTATTCATGGCTTCGGAAAAACTAAGGGGATCATCAACACATAGGCCATTTTCATGCAGGTAGACAATATAATCATTTGGTATGGCCGATCTTTTCTGTCTAGAGGATCTTCTCAATTCCGGCTGTTCTCCCACTGGTTCTTGCTGTGGGATAGCACCGGGTTCAGTAACTTGATGGAGCGACTCCTGTTCCACCTCCACATTTCGAGGTTCCTGAATTATGGGTTGCAATATTGAAAAAGGTATAAACCCATATGGAACAGGTCTAGAAGTCCCTTGTGAGGAAGAGTTTTGCTCTGCTAGTTCCTCGAACTCTATGTGTCGAGGTTGTGCATTGCCACTAATTGAGTCATCCTCTAAGAACTTCGCAGTTCTTGTTTCTATGATCTTGATATGGGATGATGGACAATAAAACCTATACCCTTTGGACCTTTCTGGATAACCGATAAAGAAACCTGATGCGGTTCTATGGTCCAACTTCTTGATATGTGGGTTATACACCCTAGCCTCAGCTTTACAACCCCACGTGTGAAAATGTCTCAAACTCGGTTTCCTTCCTATCCATAACTCATAGGGTGTCTTTGGAACAGCTTTTGAAGAAACCCGATTCAAGATATACGTGGCTGTTTTTAAGGCTTCAGCCCATAAGAAAAGTGGTAGGTTAGAGAAACTCATCATACTTCTAACCGTATCAATTAATGTGCGATTCCTCCTTTCAGCTATACCATTTTGGCTAGGTGTGCCAGGAGTGGTGTACTGAGGAACTATGCCACACTGTTCAAGAAACTTTGCGAAAGGACCAAGAGCTTGGCCTATGGCCGTCTGTCTACCAAAATACTCACCACCTCGATCTGATCTTACTACTTTAATTCTCTTACCAAGTTGGTTTTCTACCTCGGCTTTGAAGACTTTAAAAGCATCGAGTGCTTCAGATTTTTCCTTTAGTAAGTAGATATAACCAAATCGAGAATAGTCATCAGTAAAGGTAATGAAATATTTTTGGCCTGAAATACAATGCGGGAATGGTCCACAAATATCCGTATGAATCAAGTCAAGTGTTTCATCACTTCTTATGGCATTCTTAGAGGAAGTCTTGGTCAGCTTTCCCTTTATACAGTCCACGCAGACTCCAAAGTCAGAGAAGGTAATATCCAGTAACCCTTCTCTTATTAACCTTTGAATTCTCTCCTTGGAGATATGTCCTAATCTCCTATGCCATAAGAGAGATAATTGACTACTGGTTTCTTTATTTTTATGCAAGGTTACTAAAGATTGATTTTGGGTAGTATTAAGATGAATCTTATACAACCCATCAACCAGAATACCTGAACCAACACATTGGGATTTATAACATAACTAAAACTGGGAATTGATAAAACTAAAAGAAAATCCCAACATATCAAGTTTAGATACAGAAATTAAATTTCTAGAAAAAACAGGAATATAAAGAGTGTTTTCTAGATCTAGTACGAAACCAGAATCTAGAATCAGCCTAAAAGTGCCAACTGAATGAACTTTTGAGTGCACGCCATTCCCAGTAATCACGCTGCGCTCATCCGCTCTTGGCAACCTGCTGTTCAGGTATCCCTGCATGGAATTTGCCACATGAACAGTGGCACCAGTGTCAATCCACCAAGTATTGAATGAAACAGATACTGAATGCATTTCAAGGATCACTGAAACAAAAGAATTACCTCTTTTCTGAAGCCACTTGGCATAACAAGGGCAATCCTTTTTCATATGTCCTTTCTTTCTGCAGAAGAAGCATCTACGTTCCTGAATGCCAGCTTGATTACCCTTTGCAGCTGACACCTGTTTAGCTTTCTTCTTTCCCGAGTCACGTCTAGCAAACCTGCTACTCTCTCCTCTGGTACGTTTCTGTCCTTTATGAGAGATCATATTAATGCTAAGAGATCCCTCTTGCTTCAACCTGCCCTCCTCCTGAACACACATGGTTAGTAGTTCATTTACTGACCATATATCCTTATGTGTGTTATAGGAGATCTTGAAGGGTCCGAATTCATGCGGCAGGGAGTTCAAAATAAACTGCACCAGAAAAGAATTCGAGATAGTGATCTCGATCGCATTCAGCTGTGAAGCTATATCCCGCATCTCCATTATATGCTCTCGAATGGAGCCCGAATCGGAGTACCTCATGGAGGAGAGCTTTGCCATTAGGGTGCTAGCCAGTGCCTTGTTGGAGGAAGCAAACTGCTGATCTACTGCCTCCATAAATTCGTGGGCTGTCTGACATTCAGGGATCGATCCCTTAATGTTCCTACCGACATGCGCCGACATCAGCAACAAACTTAGCCGATTTGAGCGCTCCCACTTATCATGAAAAGCCTTTTCTTCTAGCGTTGCACCTTCTGTAAGAGCGGGTGGCATATCAACTCTCAACGCTAGATCAAGATCCATGCACCCCAACAAAATAAGCATTCTTTCCTTCCACTCCGTATAGTTGGAACCGTTAAGGATTGGTTGAGAATTATTCATGGGTAACAATAGGGGAGCATTCATTGCTGAAAATAAACAGAAATAAGTAAAGAAAACACATCACAAGACATCCACACAAATATCCCAAGTCACTATGTGTTCATGAAACTAAAAAAGCTTGGAAACCCAAAATACAGCATACAAAAATTTAATGACATATTTTGGAGAGTAACCAAGTGCAACACCATATTTCCTCCTTTGGAAGTAGATCTATAGCTGCTCTAGGTTCACCCATCCTGACAGTTAGCAACTGTCTGCAAGACTAGGAGTTCTAAAGTTTCCAATTTCTGTAGAGTCTGACACCTTTGGGCAGTCCAAATCTCTACAAAATAGGTCACAGAAGACTCCCATCCTGCTCCATCCTGGGTCTAATATCATGTTCAGCCCTCCTTTGGGAGCAGACTAAACATGCTAGAACTCAGGTGCAAGATAGTGTGAACACAAATACATATGTGATGAACTTGTCAGATTTTTCTGCTTGAGGCTGCTTTGGCTTGCACTCAGACAGTCAAAAATGCAAGTTGACACCACCCATATATGTTACACAGAGATATATATATTATGCCTTCCATCAATCAATCATAAATTTAATCATGCTATATGAGCATACAAGGCAACAACACGTATAAAACATGTATATAGCATAATTAGAGATATGAAGCTTAATTGATTAGATTAGGGCTATAGGGCTCGACCAGGAACCTAAACATAACAATATCATCATCACAAATAAAAGAATAATAATGTCCGAAAAGTCCAATTATACAAACCAAAAGATGAATGATTACAACTTGGAAGCCACTGTTACAAACAGGCCCCATGAATATTACATAGAACTCATAATACAAGAACATTATCCAATAACCAGCAATATTCACAATTTAATCAGGTTCCTGGCCGCCCCAAAAACTATATAATAGCCCTTTTATTATTTTAACTGTCCATTGAAAAGGTTGTAACCTTAGTGTTTAATGGTCCTGTTGAATGGGCTTTACACGTCCATTGCAGAGGAGATGCCAACCTCTCTCCTCTCAACGAAACAGTTAGAACCATTAATAATAACCGATTTGAAAAACATCTCAAACGCGATGGAAACCGTTGAAAACGATCCACGATCTGACCGAGATGGCCGGCGATCGCGACTGTTACCACGCCCACACCACATTGGCTTCCCTCCGCCGTCGATCGCCGTGCCTCCGCCACCGATCGCCGTGCAGGAACAACAAGCGGCCAGAACTTGTCGCTGCCGACGCCCGGCAAACTCCCTCCGCCGGTCTAAACTGCTTCACGAACAGCCTAGATGGGAACAAAACACATCTAGGCTGCCGTGAAGGGCAACCGAGCAGCCGGTGCCAGCCGTGGTCGCGTTGCGCATGCGGCCGGTGCCGGCTGTGGTCGCATTGCGCAGTGGGCATTGCGCGCGATGCAATCTCGGCCGCCGACGACACTTCTGTTTTTTTTTTTTTAACCCAACGAAAAAAAAAACTTCCGAAAGGAAGGAGGAAGAAGGTGAATAGTGAAATCACAATTCTCACTGTTCACCCTGTTCAAATTCTCACTGTTCAAGTGATCAGTGAAATCATGATTTGGAAATCATGAGTTCACTGTTCACAGGGAATTACGTTTTCCATGTTCGAATGCAGAAGAGGCCGAGGAAAAATTTCAGGCTCTGATACCAATGTAAGTAAAATTCCCTGTGAAATAGATTTGTCAAATCCCTACCAAAATTCAGGAAAGAGAATAGTTACCCATAGAAGATGATTCTATTGTATTGGATATTGGTTTCCGCTCCCTGAGACTTGATCTTTCTCTCGATATGGACAGAAGGGATATCCCACTTGATAGAAGAGAAAATGATCGATCAGTCTGGGAGGGGGACCAAGACCCTTTAAATACTAGTGGAGTTTCTCCCCATCAAAGATAACTCCCAAGATCCAACGGATGGGATCGTCACAATTAACCCAATAACCTTAAGCATTTATATAAGTGAAAGGCCCAATAATCAATCACTTAGGCCCATCCGTGTGGGTCACACTTATGTGAATAGCTACGTGGTCACTTGGGCCACATCCAGAAGCTCATAAGCTTACATGCCATATTAGTTAGAAAATAAGTAGTAATATGCCGAATTGTTCTATCCCTACACTTTGAGATGAAGAGAATTTTTTGCACGGCCTTTTGAACGATCAACCTATGGATAGATAATAAGTTTTTATTTTTATTTTTTGCTTAGGAAAAGAAAAAAAGGATGAAGTTTTTTTCATCCATGTAGCAATTTTTATTGGGCGACTTCACTAGATAAATTAAGCAGGAATCTTCATATTTAATCGACGCCCGCGCGTTTTGAATCTGGGCCACCCTAGTAAAATTAAAGTTTCGTTCCGTCGTGCTACTCTTTCGGTGGCGTTGGTAAGTTTTTATTGATCCGATTAGTTTGGTCACAGTAGATTGGTTCTGTGATGGGTCAATCATGGCATGGACAGTACAGAGGTGTTATAACAATCATGGCATGGACAGATAATATAATATTTATTTTTTTAATCTTTTATAATAATATAGGCCAAAAAATATATTTTAATATTGTAGATGAGTTAACTCTTGATGATGGTACTATGACAAGAATTTCTTTACAGCTGGACCCCCACCCCACCCCTGTCGTTGGTGGGATCGGAACGGGTTAGGTAGTGAATAGATATCATCGTGGCCCTTCATTCCGCGCGTCCTTTGAGATACGTAATCGGTCATGCCTAATAACACGACTCAAAACATGATCGGACGGTCGTATGAATGTGAAGGACATCGAAAATCTAGCCAATCTCCCAATCCCAACGTTTAAAAATGATGACCATTACCACTGATTGCAACAAAAGTCACGGTCTCGTAAGTATGTACTGAAATACCATTTTTGTACTTGCAATGGCCATCTACGTAGAATAATTTTGTAATCTTAGATTTGAGTGGCAAGTTCAACAATAACTCTCATTGTTCGATTAAATAAAATATATCTGATGAAAAAAATGTCATCCATCCATTATAATCTTTTTTTATTTTTTTTGGTTGCAACCATTGATAATATTCACCATGGCGTCAACACTATAGATCGGAGATTTAGGAATTTGCTGTTATTAGTAATCTAAGCACGTTCGCTAGAACGAAACCTTATTGGCCGTCGAACTAAAAACTGCTTGGACTGGAATACAGTTCAATAGACTATGATTTTTGTCGCACCTCCAATACAGAGCACATTCCGAACCCAAAACTTAACAGACGCTTTATACCTGAGCAGGCCATACAGATATGCAAGAATGCAAATCAAGTCATAATAATTTTAAAGTAATGATAATAATAATTTTTCGATTCTTGAAAACTAATTTAATCAAGTTATAAACAAAATCATCCTCACAATCAATTATTCCAACAAAACATAAGTCAAAATATGTCAACTAATTATTATAATTCAATTCAAATAAAATGTTCAAACTAAACTCATTTAACTAATCTAAACCAAAAGTCTAATAATTGCAAATATCTTTTTAGTATACTCCTCCAAGTTCCGAGTAGTTATTGGTCAAGATCAACAAAATAAAAAAAAGACAGAATAACGAGCTACACCAGTCAAGTAAGCAACATAATACGACAAAGTGGAGTCTCAGCATGCCAAATAAATAGATAATAGCAAAATACTGACTGAAAATAAATCAAAATTTCATAATATATATTTATTATTTTTATAAAATAATACTAGAGATCTAACATCATACTATGGCTATATAACATAGTGGCATGGGTCGGATATAGGATGCACAAAGTGCCAAATAATGAATACCACTATTCTAATCACTGATGGCTTGGTGTCGAAACTAGTTTCTCGGATTACAGGTCAATTAGGCCAATGAATAATCTCTATTAGCAGGGTCAGACATAGTCGTGCTGAGAATACATATATAAACAAATTTCTTATTTTACCTAGTCATATTTTTCAAATTTTATAACATAATACATAGCATATTTTAAAATAATTACTATCGTAACAATAACATGCATGACCCGTTTCATCAAGTATAAAATAGATATCATAATCAAATTTAATAAACTAATTATCACTTTACTAAAAATTGGAAAACACGCTTTGAAGCATTAGGTTACTTCTTTTTGTTTCAAAAATCTCACTTCAGTTAGACGGATCAAGTTCGCGTGCTTTAATATCATTAAAATATAATTGCTTTATTATTAAAAATTAAAATACTATTGCGGATACGACCTTATGCCCAAATCAGGATAGAAAAAAGCAAGGTCAATCAAACGATGGTACTCGACTACATGGGTCAGTCCAAATAAGATGAACTGAATTGGTCAAAATTAGACATGATTTAAGTGACTCAATGAAAGTCAATGATGATCAAATTCCAAAGAGACTAGACAAGAGCCGAGGTAATGGGCCATCCTATCGTCCATGTACCAGGGTGGTTCAAGGGCTCCACATTGGAGTCATTTGGGATTCGAACGAAAGAAAGGCAGAATCTTAAACCAAGATCTCTCACATGCTTGGAGAGAGAAAATTCAGTAGAGAGAGAAAAGAGAGAGAAAGGAAGCTGCACTCTCTAACCAAGGAAAAGGAAGAAAAAAGGTGGACACGGGTGGTGCCCAGGGTTAGGGACCCACAGTCGGCCAACAACGATTGGCGGTCGACAGCGCCTAAAACCATCAAGACAAGGGTTTCAATCCCTAAAATTGTGGAATCCATGGCACCCAGGCGGCCGAAATTTCGGCCATGGCTTCCAGCCTCCATGAGGGGTTAGAGGTAGACCATGGCGACGAGCACCAACGACGGAACAAACCGGAATCAAGAAGAAAGAGGGGTTCATTTTCAAAAATAGGAAAAACAGAGCATCCCCCTTTTCACCCAAAAATCCGACGATCTACGACTGGAATCAAGGCTCTAAGGGGTTCGAAAGAAAGAGAAGAGGGGTAGATCGAAGAGGCGGGGTCCTTACCTAGTTTTCGGTGATGCTGTCCGTCGCGGCAGTGCGAATGGCAACCGGCGTTCGAAAAGGAAAAATCGAACATTTCTGGCGATGGCTTCGATTGAGGGACCTAGGCTTTCCGGTGAGATCAAAGAGAGGATCGAAGGGGCCTTTAAATAGGCATGGGGCGACCCTAGGTCGGATTCCATCCTATTAGATCGGGAGGAAGATGACTCTCATTGGAAGTCCTCTTCTCTCTAGGCATGTGCCGCTTGTGCTTATTTTTTTTTTGGGGCCGGTCGAATGGACCAGGCCTAGTTCGCTGAGGGTCGGGTTTCACAGTTTCACCCACCAAAAACTAACCAAACCTGCGACTAGTTTGAAGATCTAGGTGACTCGTTGTTTTTCCCAAAGTTCCTCCAAGATAATTGAAAATGTAGGAGAAGACACTGGATCAATTCTAACTGGGCTAGTCGAATGGACGAAGCCTAGTTCGCCGAGGGTCGGATTTTACAGTTTCATCCATCAAAAAGCTAACCAAACTTGCGACTAGTTTGCAAATCTAGGTGATCCGTTATTTTTCCAAAAGATCCTCCAATATAACTGAAAATGCAGGAGAAAACAGTGGATCAAACCCTAAATAAGAGTAAAATAGTACTTACAAGAAAAAAAAATCAGGATACACGGTATAAATCTCCTCCTCTATCTTCTTTGATTTCGACGGTACTCTGTTGCCAACCCCACTCTTTATGTTTTTCTCGTCTAATTTACGATTTTTCTCTTCTTTTTAATAAATTCATGTAGCTAAACCTCTCTTATATATAAAAAAATAATCTCTCAACCACTAATTTGTGACTTCCAATGGCCTGGTTGGAACCATGGACGATCCTGCATGCCATGTTACAGGACCTGATCATAGGTTGGACCTTGAGTCTAAATTATATTAATTTTTAGTCGAATTTTAAATTGACATATTTAAAATTTGATACCTTCTGCACTCGAGTCAGGCCCGCGATGCGGTCCCAAAGGCACGTCCTTGCTTCCAGATCCAGCAAAAGAATTTCAAGCACATTTTTGTGAAGAGGTGAAAGGTTGGCTGTATGAGATGGTCTATCTTCTCTTGCTAGAATTATACAATTATAGCAGTTCCTTTTTTTTTTCTTTTGTACATAAACCCTGACAGAATCAAATGGCCCCAATTAAAAAAAGGCTGTGGCCCATTGAAGTCTGATAGAGTTTCATTACCGTACATGTCGAACCATCACCAACGTTCATCTTGAGATTTATAAATCATATTTGATGAAGTTATATATTCTCACCTTATGATACATCCAACATTAATCCACAGCATCCAACGCCTTCAATAATTGGATCCAATGAGAACTACACATGACTCGCTAGATCTTGTACCAAAAGAAGATCTTCACAACTATCGGATATTTCATCACATGTTGTCATACATTTACACCAATTCTAACATTAACTATCTCGAGCGAAGCGGGGAAAACTATTTGACTCTAATCATGTCATACACTAGCATCAAATTTCCTTGAATCTGTAACTGAGTAACTTGAAGCAATAAAGCTTTGATCTTTACATACAATACATGAAACTTCTAATCCATAAACAACCAATCTCAACAGATTTAGTACGCAACGAAATGGAGGTTCCTACAATTCCAATTCCAAACCATGAGGTCCAATGCATCCACTGAAATATGTTCGAGGTGTTGAGTTTGTGATCAGAGATTCTCTTGGCATGTTGATAGCAGCTGGTGGTCGCCGTACGCTAGGACTCACTGTTGTTAGGGCAGAGCTTTAAATAGCTTGGGAGAACTTATCTTATGCGAGGCAGATACTTGGTGCTGAGCGGGTGCATCTTGAGGGAGATTCATATTTGGTAATTGATTGGATCCGGAGAGTGGACAGGTATGGTGATGGCCATCCTCTCATCCAAGAGATGCGCAGATTGGCTCATGAGATGGACAATTTTTAGGCAGTATATGTGTTCGGAGAGGCAAACAGAGCAACAGACTTGGTCGTCTTCTTTGTTGTCCGGCATTCTGGAGATTTTCTTTGGACATCCGCAGTAGACATACTTTGTTCTTTATACTTTTTACTTTCTCGTAATTTGGCAGGATGTACTCATGTTAGAGCTATATAAATTACTATTTAAAAAAGAAAAATGCTGCTCGAGAGAAAAACTCGGGAATGCCGGAAGGCTGACCCAGAAAAATAATGTTGGAATACTTCCATGATTGGACCTAACCAGAGATTTTCTTCAAGGGAGGCGGTCAGATTATTTCTGTGGGTTGTTGGCTTGACAGGATGGTAATATGGTATGCATGAGCGTTGGATCTACACCTAACATGACTCCTTCCAACGCGGGGTTGTCTTTAAGGGACAAAATCTAAAAGAGCAATCCACGGAAAGATCCACCGCCTCGCGCCTATTGGACCGAGCCAACCACTGTCGTAAGTCCAGCGTCCGACCGTCCCTAGATGACACCCATGGCGTGCCTTTTAACGTGCCCTTTCCGTTGCGTGGGCGCGACCGAACCCGGGACTCCGCCCAGGCCTTTTACACGCAACCGGTGCTAGGTGCTTCCAGACTGTTGTTAAGTCGGTCTGCCTCGAAAAGATCGACCGAAAACGTGACTAGTATCCTTTCTTGCTAAAGAAAATCATTCATTTTGACCAAAGAAAAAAGAAAACCATTCATTACCACAAAGATTTCCCACGGGAAAAATCTAGTTTTGATCTTCCAATGTCCGCCATGAATTGTTGCATAGGCTGAGCTGAGAGCGACATAAGCCAAAGTGCTGCTCAAGAAATATTTGACCACAGTTAGCGGACTGGTAGTGGTACAAGCGAGTGCCACCTTCTGGTCCGAGACATCTAAGCCATGGTATATAACAGAGTGGTCTTTCAGACTATACATGTCTCAGAGAAGCCAATGGAGCTTGGACTAGGTAGCCTTTTACATGGCCAACCACTCTAAAAATGCCTTATAGATTGGAAAGAATGAGCTGCTTAGTATGGTTAGAGATATATTGTATTTAATTTTTTTGAATACATCCATATTAGGTCTATATAAATCATCCCTTCGAGGGAAAAAAAATCTATCTTAAATTTGGTTATCAAAATACTGCTTCATCGTTTACGTCAGTGTGATATAATTGTGCAAGAATTATACCAAAGATTAAAAATAGTTTTTTTTTTTCGTTCAAGGAAAATTAGTTTTTGCAACAATAAAAACATTAATTTCCACCACCCAGCGTGGAGAGAGCTGTGAGCCATAATCACGGTTAGCGAATCGGATCGAAACATTAAATTGAGATGCAATCAGATAGCGACCGGCGGTCCTCTTGGTTCGGAATTTACACGGTACAGCTAACCTGGAACCACCATCATAGAACCTTTCCCTTCATACTGGACGGCTCTTGATCGCCATACTTTTCAATTGAGGCGCCTTTGGGAGCACTCTATTACATTTCAAAATAGCAGAGCTACTACCGCTCGCCGCGTGCACGCGTTCTTCGAAGTCCAAAACCGCAGGCACTCGCAGATCCAGCACGCTCCTCACGTGCGACAACGAGGACGGGACGACGTGGTCAAAAAAGAGACGTGGTGGCGGCAGCTGTATCCGACGGTTGTGATAAGATTCTTATGTTTCTCCGCCTGTAATAATAACACCAAAGAACTTTACTTGACGTAAAGACCAACCAGGCCGTCCACGGGGCGGGGCCCACATCTCAACGAACGGGTACGATTGGGTACTTAAAAAATCGGTGCCTTTAGTCAGGCCTTCCGCTTACGGTGATCCCGCGCGTTTCCGGTCTGCTCGTGCCTTCTTCCTTGTTTTAAGCCGCCTTCTCTCTCTCTCTAAAAGCGAACTCCCCTGCACCAAAAGACTCTCTCCCCTGCCCCCCTCTCCCTCTTCTCCCGTTCTAAATTCCGAGCTCCAGCTCGCCCTTCTCCCCGCCATGCTCTCGCTCAACGGAAGCAGCTTTCTGGTAATATAATGGACATATACTAATATAAGTTATTTCGATGAATTATGACATCAAAATCCAATTAAATGAGACGAAATCTCAACGGATCATTCAAACGATCCAGATCTTTTCTCATTGTTTCACACCCATTTCCTTTATTTTCCTTTTTCGATTTCCTACTGTATGCATTTCATTTGCTGACCTTCGCTGGCTTTGACGTTTGGAGAGAGGTAAAAAGAGGAACAAAATAAAAAGATTCTTTTTTTCTTCCGCGTTACCGGTATAACTCCATATACAAATATGAGCAACTTATTTCTTAATTATATGTGTGTGTGTGTGTGTGTATATATATGAGTGTCTCTGTGGTAGGGTGAGCTCGTCTTATGCTTTCTCCTTGTGTTCTCTTCTCTCTTCCTTCGTCATTTCCTCTCTTTGGAGAGCAGAAGTGCCGAGGGGTCGGCACCAGGTCGCGTGGTTCGCAGTGGAGAGGAGCGGCGGCGGCGAGGCCGGTGCTGGTGCGGTGTGGTGGCGGGAGAAGAGGAGAGGGGAACGGGAGAGGGATGGCGATGGAGAGCACGCACGAGGAGGTGGAGGAGCTGATGAACCCCAAGAACACCGTCGGCGGCGGGGTCGAGGATACCTACGGCGAGGATCGGGCCACCGAGGACCAGCTTGTCACCCCCTGGACCGTCTCCGTCGCCAGGTCTTAGATCCGATTATTCCCTCTCCTGTCTTCTTGATTCCATCGGCTCCGTCTTGTTGTATTCCACTGGATGACTTTTTATCGCCTTTTCTTGAAAAAAATCTTGATATATTTGTTTATTTCCCCTCCCCAAATTAGAATCTCTTTTGTATCTCTGGGCATTAGTTGATGCGATCCGAGAAATGCTGTGATTTGATTTCGCGTATCGATGTTTTTTTTTCTTTGCTGGATCGATCATTTCTTGGTTCTACTTTTCCCTTTCTTTCAAAAGATTTTTCCTTTTTTTCTTGGCACATCAAAGTTTTTTCTCTTAAGAAAATTCCTTTTGGTCCCAGTTTATGTAAGGACCCGTCTCTTATTTTTTTTCTAATGATATACTACGTGGACATGTGGAGATCTAAGGTGGTCCGATGGCTCTGGTCCTGTCACGGTTATTGTATATTTTTTTATATTATATAATATATAGAATTGACGGCCGATCTGCTTTCTTTTTCTATTTGTCTTTTTTATAAAAAAAATAATTTGCAATTTTCTTCGTGTTGCCTTTTTGTTTCTTCCTCCTAAAGTTTAATACTGTTCTGAAGACATCCCATCAAAAGTTTTCTACATATGAAAATAATTTTTATCTTTCAACTTTTATGGAACATATAAAATTATCTAGTTTTTCCTGCAATGATCTGATTTATGTTTAGAGATCTCCCTTTTCCATTACCATATACCTCAGCGATCACTGCATAGTCTTTGGTAGAACTTGGAATTTTCAAAATTAGTGATGGATTCTTTTCTACTTTTCCCTTTCTTTCAAAAGATTTTTCCTTTTTTTCTTGGCACATCAAAGTTTTTTCTCTTAAGAAAATTCCTTTTGGTCCCAGTTTATGTAAGGACCCGTCTCTTATTTTTTTTCTAATGATATACTACGTGGACATGTGGAGATCTAAGGTGGTCCGATGGCTCTGGTCCTGTCACGGTTATTGTATATTTTTTTATATTATATAATATATAGAATTGACGGCCGATCTGCTTTCTTTTTCTATTTGTCTTTTTTATAAAAAAAATAATTTGCAATTTTCTTCGTGTTGCCTTTTTGTTTCTTCCTCCTAAAGTTTAATACTGTTCTGAAGACATCCCATCAAAAGTTTTCTACATATGAAAATAATTTTTATCTTTCAACTTTTATGGAACATATAAAATTATCTAGTTTTTCCTGCAATGATCTGATTTATGTTTAGAGATCTCCCTTTTCCATTACCATATACCTCAGCGATCACTGCATAGTCTTTGGTAGAACTTGGAATTTTCAAAATTAGTGATGGATTCTTTTCTTATACCTGACATTTTCTTTCTTCTTGTTCGATTGATTTGATTTCTTTTTCTTCTTTCTTAGTGGTTATTCCATGCTGAGGGATCCACGCCACAACAAAGGGCTCGCTTTCACCGAAAAGGAGAGAGATTCCCACTATCTGCGAGGCCTCTTGCCTCCAGCGGTTGTGTCTCAAGAGCTTCAGGTTGGTCAGTTCCTCTGCTTACTAGCAGCTGATCTGCATCAATTTTCTGCTGAGTCATGAGTGTTTGTCCATTTTGCTTGTCTTCCTTCCCCAGGAAAAGAAGCTGATGCACAATCTTCGTCAGTACAAAGTACCTCTGCAACGTTACATGGCAATGATGGATCTTCAGGTAATTGGTTCTGCTATATTTTTTTTTTTTCAATGACCTTTCCTTCAGTTTGAGGATTTGTTTCATTTGATCTGTATTATGAGCAATATAATTTTAGAGGCAGCAAGCACTATGTCAGTATTTGAGTCTTGATTTATTTGTTTTTCAGGAGAGAAATGAAAGGCTTTTCTACAAGCTTCTGATCGACAATGTTGAGGAGCTGCTCCCCGTTGTCTATACGCCGACAGTTGGCGAGGCTTGCCAGAAGTATGGGAGCATTTTCGGGCGTCCACAGGGTCTATATGTCAGCTTGAAAGAAAAGTATGTTGTATGATTTGTTGCATTGTTTTAAAACTAGAATAACCTTTTGAAGAATGGTTTGGACTGAGGAGTTATTGGATGTTGCAGGGGAAAAATTCTTGAAGTGCTGAGGAACTGGCCTGAGAGGAACATTCAGGTTATTGTGGTCACTGATGGCGAGCGCATTTTGGGGCTTGGAGATCTTGGCTGTCAGGTGAAATTTTTACCATGCCTTGTGATTGCAATGCATCTCTTTGTTGATTCTTTACTGATGTAATTGTGAACTACTCTTCGAAATCTTCATAGGGCATGGGAATCCCTGTAGGCAAGCTTTCTTTATATACTGCCCTTGGAGGACTTCGTCCATCTGCTGTAAGCATTTCATTACACATGCCATTATCCAGTTACAAATTCCATTGTCTTATTGCAGGCACTTGTATTTCATAGAAGATGATATAAGTAGTACGCTGGGGTTTATATGTTGTCACTTTCTTTCTTTTAGAAGAGTTGGATGTTCAATGATTAACATTCAATTTGCAGTGCTTACCAGTCACAATTGATGTGGGGACGAACAATGAGCAGTTGCTGAATGATGAGTTCTACATTGGGCTAAGGCAAAGGCGAGCTACTGGCCAAGTAAAAACTCCATGCCCCCCGCCCCCCCCAACACACACACACAGACACCAAAACCCCTCCATGAGAATACACTTGCTGACATGGTATAGATAAACTAAATATCTTATGCTAACTATGGGATGTATGTGCTGAATTAGGAATATGCCGACCTTCTACATGAATTCATGTGTGCAGTCAAGCAGAACTATGGGGAGAAAGTCCTTATTCAGGTAAATCGCAGGAAGAAGAGATGATATTGAATGCTTCGAGCTGTTAGATATGAGTGAGGTCTATCTGCTATATTCTACACTTAATTTTAGAATTTATTTTACTTTTCTTTTGGCAGTTTGAAGACTTTGCAAATCATAATGCATTTGACTTGCTTGCGAAGTACAGCAAGACCCATCTTGTATTTAATGATGACATCCAGGTAACAAGTTTGGAGCTTTCTTCTTTACAGCACATGTGATGATTTGTTGTTTTTCTTTGTGGAATCCATTATTTATCAGCATTAGGTTGCACCAGACTGCTATCCCCCGCTTAAGCGCTTTATGACCACTGCAGGGAACAGCTTCTGTCGTCCTTGCTGGACTTGTTGCAGCATTAAATTTGGTTGGTGGAACTTTGGCAGAGCATACTTATTTGTTCCTTGGTGCTGGAGAGGTGAATTATCCATTCCTTGCTTTAGTGGGTTTTATATCTCCTTTTGACTTGCTACTAGTATTAAATACTGACTTTTAGTGGATAATCCATAAAAATTTTGCAATCGAATGGATTTCTTCCAAGAGCAGGCACTGTATTTGGTCAAAACAAAGTATTTATGATTTTGAGTACAATAATTTTAGCAGGAGATCTTCTGGTGGGGATAAAAGCAGAAGGCTAAAACAATAACTGTTTGAACCTACCTGGATGCTAGTGTTCAACCTCAGGCTTTACACCTTTATATTGTTGATAAAGGAGGCCGCACGAGGAAAGCAAGGTGACATCATCATGCTTGGCATGATTCATGGACATTATCTGGTCGAAGAGTCCCACTGGCTCTAGATAGTTAACAACTCCCCCCAAAATATCTATTTTGGCCTCTTCTTTATGAATATGAAGTACATGTGCACTAATACTTTGTAGAGAAATGAAAATATCTTCCAGAGTTTAAAAGGTTCAACAGAGATTTCAGAGAAGTATAGGATTTTTTTTTTCTGAGTCTGAGAAAAAGGCCAATTAGTTGATCCTCAGCCGTGCAGCTGCATTTTGTCTTCTGTCCTATTGACTGACTTTATACAACCCCTTTGAACTAATATGTCAGGAGATACAATCCTAGACATTATGTCAAGATTTTCCATGACTCCATTTCCTTATTCCTAGATACTCATAAATCAATAACCATGTGGAAGAATTAATATTTAAATCAATAAATTTAATAAGTGCTGATAAGTTTCTTGATAATTTTTAGGCATCAGTGTATGGTTAGCACTTGTTTATTGTGGCTTGCATTTTAGAGCAACAATTTAAAGATATTGTTAGTGCTGACCTCTATTTTTTTTCTAGACATGCGTGCATGTGTTTGCTTGCATGCACGCACATACAGTATCTGGCTGTCCGACTCTGCACTCATGCCTGAGTATTAACTGCATATGATTTTCCAAGTTGACCTCATCAGAGATCTCTAATAATTTCTTATCTATAATTATTAGTTTTTCCCAGAATGCTAGAAAACCATACAATCCTTTTCGTCTTTACAAATATAGCCCCATTACCATAAAGAAATTCAGTAAGCAGCATCTGTAGATAAAACTTAAGATTTGAGTGCCGTGTATCTGCATCATCATCTAATGTCAACTCCTGTTCCACTATCTGATACATGTACATCTACTTTAGATTAGTACCAAGGAGAGATGAAATTATTGTCTAGGTATGCCTTTGGCTTCTTTATTATTTTATAATCTGTTTTAATGGTCTTATGCTCTCACATGTGCCAATGATGCTTGAATGGGATGATATATTTTAAATATTCTTGTACATGCCTATTGATTTTGATTATAATTTTTTTCTCTTTCCTTTTCTATCTTTCTCTTATTGTTTTATTGATAGTTTACAAATCATTCCTGTAACTAATATAATATCTACAACTGTTAAAGTTTTGACATGTTATACACTGCATTACTGCATGGATTATGGTGCATGAGGTGAAAGATTATGCCTCTGTTTGTAGGTTATGTTGGCCATGCTTGCTTTCCTAAGTTCGGAAAAGACTGTTAAGAAAAGTGCAATATACAATGAGTGTGTGTGCGTGTGTATGCATGTGTGCATTGGTACTTGCATAGTCAACACAAAGAGAAACTGCAATCATTAGCTATCAAGTCTGCGCAGCACAGAAATTCATATTTTGAAAACTATGTATTTTACATGTTTTACGGGATAACTTTCCAATAAGCATGGTGTATGAAAAATGGCATCTAGATACATAACGAAAACAATTCAATTTTGGTTATATTATCAGATCCCAATACCAGATATTTAAAGTGATTACCCATAAAAAGTCCGATATTTAAAGATAACAATATATAATACTATGAATGTTATGTATAGACCAATCATGGCAGTCAAAATAGAAACTAAGACAATCTTAAATGGTTCTTGTTGGATAATAATCTATTTTATCGATTTTCAGTTGACATAAGGAAGAATTCACCTGTTCTTCCTCCACTAGTAATGCCTTTCTTCGAAAGGATATTAATTCTGCTTTTTTGCAGGCTGGTACTGGTATTGCGGAGCTCATTGCTCTTGAGATGTCAAGACAGGTAGTGAACTTAAATCTGCCAAACTTCCAACATATCTTTATAGATTGTTTCCTTGTTTCTATTTGTGATTCACTTAGACTGAATTGATTATATTTTCTATCACTATTTCAGACCAGCGCTCCAATTGAAGAGTGTCGCAAGAAGATTTGGCTTGTGGACTCTAAGGTGGAGAACCAAACAAAGAGAACATTTTTCGCTTAAAGTTCTCTGGCTCATATGTTGCCTTTTCTATTGATTTCATTACAACAAATTAATATATAATTGTATTTTTTTGTTTTGTAGGGATTGATAGTTAGCTCCCGAAAGGAGTCTCTTCAACACTTTAAGAAACCCTGGGCACATGAGCATGAACCCATTAAGAATCTCCTAGGTGCTGTCCAGGTCTGAGGCCTTCTGAACATGAAGTTGAATCCACTTTGCTCTACTTTTTGCTGTTTCGTGCTATTTGTTTTTAAAATTTTCGAAAAATGCCACTTTACCACTTTGTTCCTGCCTATTAGGATCCCAGTTCTGCTGCTATAATTCTCGTTAAAGTACTAGTTAAACCTTATCTTTTAATCATCATATTGTTGCAATCTCTGATAGTGCTGAACAAACCATAATTATGGGAACTTCCGTAATGGTAACATAATGTTACCTGTGGCCTACCGACTTTTGAGTGTCTTCCTCTACTTTATCCATATAAATATGTGCTAATACTGGATGCTAAGATACGGTGCGTGCTTAGCATCAGGTCAAAAACCTTTTACCCTCGAGATATTTTTTTTGGTTCTCGTCAATATTTGCCAAAACCTAATTAAATATCCTTTCTTTTTTTATGCTATCAGTCCTTTTGTCGTGATGTAGTGACTTATAGCTAAATGAGTTCCTTAATTCATTTTTCGTCCTCTTAGGCCATCAAGCCAACTGTTCTGATAGGAACATCTGGAGTGGGGAGAACTTTCACTAAAGATGTAGTTGAAGCTATGGCTTCCTTCAATAAGGTATGTTGCAGCAGTTATAATGCATATCAAACTGTCACATCAGATTCTGCTAATCATCAGAGTCTCCTAATTATCGGATTCAAAGGATGAAACTAATCATGTGTCTTTACAAAGTGCAGAGACCCATTATTCTTTCCCTGTCAAATCCAACATCGCAATCGGAATGCACTGCTGAGGAAGCATACACTTGGAGTAAGGTAAAAGTCATATTCTTAGTTCACTTAATCAATCTAAATGCCACCATATCCAGCATTTCTGTGTCTAATCTTTATCAGGAAAAAGGGGGCCTTCTCAAAACTTTTCTTAAATTTGCAGGGTCGTGCAATATTTGCTAGTGGAAGTCCATTTGATCCTGTCGAATACGAGGGGAAAATTTTTGTGCCTGGCCAGGTTTGAACTTGGTCTTACACTCTTACCTTTTAAGGTGACTGTTAGGGCCTGAGTTGACTGAAAACTGACATGCATGTTTTGCATTGTTCCAGGCAAACAATGCATACATATTTCCAGGATTTGGCCTTGGTTTGGTGATCTCTGGAGCCATTCGTGTGCATGATGACATGCTTCTTGCAGCCTGTAAGTAATAAAGAAATTATAGCTCCTGTATGTTCCCTTAGGTCTTCACAACTCTGTCTATTAGCTTAGCTTGAAAGCATCGATCAACAAGCGGCTGAGTGAAGCGTGATTCCATCAATGAGCCTTGTTAATGCTATCTGCTAGTTAAGAATAGTATTAGGATACCAAGGGCCTGAATGGATGCTGGAAAATCTTACGCTGTCCAATAAGATATTCTGGCATGGACCATGCAGTAAGCTAAAGGAGAGTTAATGGAATCAGATGGCAAAGAAGAAAGGGGGGAGAAGTGGGAGGGATTGGGCCATCTGGAGATCAAAACTTCCCCTGGACTCCTTCCCAGCTCTTCCCACACTAAAATTTCCATCAAGGACCCATGGTCCGCAGATAAATTCCAGCATTCAAACAGCCACCCCCCTTTCTTTGAACTGGATTCTTTCAGAGGGCACGGCAGATGGATGAGCTCGTCCTACTGCCTCATATTTTAGTCCCCCACCATATGCAAATTACTTTTCTTAGTGTCAGAAAATTGCTAGTTTAATAATAGATCTCAGTAAATTCGTCTAAACACCATGGCAGATGAAGGATTGAAGTTGGGGAACTCATATCAAATCAATGTAAGAAATCAGTTTAGTTTCTCGTTTTCTAACTTCTGGCTTCTGTTGGAACAGCGGAAGCTTTAGCCCAGCAGGTGACGCAGGAAAATTTTGATAAAGGACTGATCTATCCTCCCTTCACAAATATAAGAAAGATATCTGCTAAAATTGCTGCTAATGTAGCTGCTAAAGCCTATGAACTCGGTGAGTTCTTTATTCTATCTGTGTAATGCATGGAAAATATTATACTATAGTAAGCTTATTTTTTTGATATGCAACATCCCTCATTTGTAGGTTTGGCTAGTCGTCTCCCTCGCCCAGAAAACCTGGTGAAATATGCAGAAAGCTGCATGTACAGCCCCCACTACCGCAGTTACCGATGAATTGGCAGAGGCTGGCATCCATCAATTTTGTAATAGTCATAACTTTCAGGTGTTATAGTTTTTTAATTTATACCTGGATGCCATCGTAGCTCTTGTTGTCTCAAATGTTTGAGCCCCTTGATCATTGGGCTATGGTTAATAATTTTGTAGTGCTGGTTTCGAACAATTGGAGATGATGCCTCCTGCCATCATACTGATACCTTTTTATTCTTATTGTCAATAAAGCCAAAATTCTCACATGATATCAAATTCACAGGAACTGGCTTGATATTATATGCTTACCAAGCAGCATGCAGGAAGCAGAGACATAAAGAAGACGATACATGATATCCACTTTCCTTTACTCGGCAAAAACATGCCGTCCATCTGATGCAAATGGAACGAAATACATAAAATTAGTTGTTTCAGAGGGTTTAGCCAATAGAATTATCAAGGCAGATGGGACCTGACGACAGTTCTGGGATTTTGGGTTACACAGCAGGGAGCGACCTTGTTCCATTCCTAAGATAAGAGGCGGGGGTGATTCGATCCTATTAACAGGTTGACCCTTAATATGTCCCCTGATTATACTAAGCCTCAGACTTGTCCCCTGATTATTTCCCATAGCTTGGATAAAGCGACATAGGTATAAGGTAGAAGATAGGGAGTAGCCAAGGGAAATAATGGGTCGGTCGGCTACAAGCCAGGCCAAGCAAACAAGAAAATAAATAATTCTTGGCCCATACCTAACCTGAGGTTGGGTCAAGATCTCTCAACCCATACTCATCAACCAATCATTTTGGATTTATCCATTTTGACCCTGATTTAATCCATTTTGGAAGAGTCAATTCCTAATAGGCCTAAGCTATCCTATTAAATCTAATTTTCATAATAATTACGAGCTAATTTCCAAAATGATTAAAACAATCATTATCAACTATTAAGTAAAACACCCACCATAAAAACCTATAACAAATTGACCTAGATCATTTCAACCCAAATACAACTCTATACTTACCACCCAGCCGTACCTGACCCATTTAAAGTTCAGGTCAGAAAATTTGACCTATATGCAATTCTAACTACAGAAATCCTTGACCTGAACCTGACCAAGTAAAATTGGCTCAGGTTATCAAATCAAGTCAACCTGTGCCACCCACAGGTATAAGTGGGAAGGGAGAAAGGGCTCCAGGATACTTGTTCAAACAAAACTTACAATAACTATCCATCATTATTGCTTACATTTATGCTGTATGGCAACTTATGACTCCAACCGATGTATCCAACACCATCTGCATTACGTTCTGGGATAACTTACTCGAACTAAATTATTACGACACACTATTCTAGTTTCTAACATGTATGTCCCAGCCACTTCTACAACTAAGGCTCTTAAGCTCCACTAGAAACACAATTGTACACCATTCCTATATACCCCTCAAATATTATTCGCAATAACTTCTGTTTTTTATACTATATACTCGTGAGGAGTTGATGGAACAAGCATACAAACACTCACTGAAGTACTATAGGCTCTTGCAAACAAACCCATCCATCTGCTTTCAGGTTTCGTGCTTCTTGTATGTGCTCAGATTGGCATGCGTATTGTTGTACCGTTTAAGCAAGTATGAGCCACAAGTTACAGGAGGGAACCTGATTTAAAAAAAAAATCATTAACCAAACCAATGATACAGGCATAAAATAAATTTATATAACTCTATCAACTGCTTTCCTGTTTCTAATATCAAAAAACAAATATTAAAAAACATCCGCAATTCATCAGAGAACACCTCTTATATTCAACAAAAATTGACCTAGTGTGGGTTTGTTTTACTGGTCAAAAGATAATGTGTAACATCAAAATCAGGATCTTATCATTCAGCAACTACAATTCTTCAATGTTATAGTTGGTATGGTGAAACTTACTTGGGAGGGTTTGCTTCAGAATGGCAGGACGGCAGGCACTCCACCAGACATTCATGACTTGGCTCCACAAAATAGGCAACCTGCTCCAACAAGGATACAGTCGTGCATCCTCAATCTTGTTAAATCAAATTCAGTAGTGATGCCATGAAACTGGTGTGAACCAAATTCCATGAGCATGGGTGACAGCCAATCTAATTTCTTGGTGCTAATTTGATAGCTAAGCATGACTCTACATGTTATATGGTACTTCAATGCATGATCAATTGCATGGTGCTCATATGTTAAAATGTATTCACGTACTGGAAGGCATCAGGCAATCAGCTGACATTCTAATGAAGTTCCTCTTTGTTTTGACAGGACATAAGTAGTAACCAACGAAATAGTTCTTGTAGAGATTCAAGAGAGATCTGTGATCACAACAGGATAAATAGCAAGCCATGGTCCCGTTTGGCTTTGTTGCTGTTTCTGTTTTTCTGTTTCTATACAAATTAGTGAGATATTTTATGGAGATTGATGTTGAAGATAGCATTGCACAGAACTTTGAAAGCAATAAATCTTTGCTTCTACAAAATCTAAAGATTTTACAAACCTTTGAAAAAATTAAAAAGTTTCATTGCACATGTTGTGCAATATAGTCCATTTTTCTTGTTTGGTTTCTGAAAAAAAAACAGAAAACAAGGGCAACACCAAATAGGCCCTAAGATTTCCACAAAATACAGCTCCAGTCTGGACAATGATGAAAAATAGCAAGCAAAAATCTCCTCAAAACATCATTAGCTCAATTTAAAATGTAATTGGAGCCTTTCATGAAAGTTCCCACTACATAATACATTGCTCCATAAATAGGCAAAAACCATATCCAAAATCTAAAATGAATTACAGGATTGACTCGCCGTATTGGTACCGGACTCTACCGGTGCCACACTAGCACTATATCGGTACAGTGCGATATGGGATCTTTTTGGCGTTCTCAGTGTCAATACGCAACCCATACCGGATACTAGTACCGAAACAGTACGTTACAGTATGTCTTGTACTGCTGGTAGTATGGCGAACCATGGTCATAATGGATAATTTTAGGTGAATAATGCTATCTATTTTGACATTACTTTATATTGTAGGATTTGGCAAATTTATGGCTTGATTGTAATGCATCATACTATTAATCATGCATTCCATATGTATACATGGGCCAAATAAATATCGAAGAGAGGCAACTGTGCAGAGAGTGAGATTTGATAATCTAATTGACTGGAGTGATGCGGCACTGAGGATGAAAGATTGAAATATTAAAATTAAGATCAATTTTACAGAATTTGGTAAAGTGAGACAATGGGCCTTACAGAATAGCGATCTTGTCCGTTCAGCACGACTCTATGCATCGTGGACCTGGCACGACAACAAAAGATTCCCATCACTTTTTTATTTCTTTTTTTTGCTTTTTTTTGGGTGGGGAGCTATTTTTGACCACAAATTAGGCAAAATCGACGGAGATTTGCAAAATCAGTATGTACTAGAAATATATGAATTTCAATGCATGCATGCATAAAGACATGCACTGATTTCAGTTCATGCATGCACTAATACATGAATGCAGGCGGCCCTTTCACAGATGGCTTATTTGTAATGAACACTAAAGCTTGATATTAAAATTTTAAAGATAAAACTATGAGCATTATTTTGTTGAACAGATAAAAAATTCCAGAGAATGCATACCAAACTAGTAGCCATCAGCCATCGCATCCATTTCGCAACGGACAACTAGTATTGTTAATTCCTTGTAAAATTGCTGTATATAGCTTTTTGATTCATACATCATATCGGAGGCTCAAAGCTTAAACAATTCAATCATTATAAGGAAAACGCACTGAAGCAGGGATGTTTTGGAAGCTCCTACTGTGCAAAGGCATTTAGCCATTCTGGAACAATTTTATCATTTTTACTTTATTTGTTTAAAGCTTTTATCTGCTTCATTAATATTCGGTAAGACTTTTCTATCTTTTCAAGGTCATGTTTAAATGTGGTAGGTAGAATACAAAAAATTGACACTTTTATTGGCAGATAACTTCCTACTTAGGGAACTTCTGATTAAGTAGAAAACCTTGAGCGCAGAAACTTTCACTTAAAGGATACAGGTAAAAGACAGTAATCAGCTATTGGCAAAAATTTGTCTAAGGATACAAACTAGATGATCTTCAAAAGTATAGGGCATGGTCACCAATGCTCGTATCTTAGTCAAAAGATTAATAAAAAAGATTTTGTACATAAGTGAAGTATTTTGGAGATTTAAGTGAAATCAAAATTTGAAAATGCTAATTCAAATTGACTAAATTATACACAGCTCTATGCAGTAGATAAACCTAATATAAACTATACAAAATAAGCATCATGCTAAAAGAAAAAAAAAACATTTGTGTAATTAATAACACAGTATAGCAGGTTAACAAGTTTCATGTCTGAAAAATTCAGTGCACTAAGGCATTTGTAGATTGTTGTTTCCCTTTTTTTTAAAAAAAGAAAAAGAAGCTCTGACTGATGTAAAATACCTTTTCTGGATTGAGGAAATTCAACAGGAAAACATTAGCTTTGACTCCACGATGGAACCAATGGAGATAGGTGTTAAGCTCACAACGATCTAGACAAAAAAAGCTCAAACCCTTGAAATGATGCATAATGCGACAAGATTGAACTCTCCTGCATGGAAGTTGCACCCACAGAAGTCCGCACCGTTATGTTCCTAGAGACCATGAAATTGCTAAATTAAAATGTCAGAGGGGTCCCCCTAATGTACTAGTGGTCTCTAGCATCACTTCACTTGGATATCATGCTGATTCAACTTCCCTTAATATGCCCCCAAAATCACGATTTATGAAGACACCAAATCGATGAGAATGGAATGTCTGATGTCGTCTTCTTACATTCGAATCCTTCTATGTGAAACTTGCTTATGGTTCTCTCCTTCACAATTAAATCAAAGAGCTATTTTAACTTAATTAAAACAAAGACCTATGTCAATTTTTCCAGTACACATTGACTTTCTGATGCACCAAACAATTACAATAAATATGCTTTGCTTCGCTCAAGGCCATAACATTTGAATTTTCTTCGAGGCGCAGCACAGCTTCCACCTTGGACCTGCAGATTAGGGGGACTACCATTGGTATTTGGTAAAGCGCAAGGAAACATATACTGCATGTGACTGTAGTTGTGGCTCTCCATTTCTTTTCAAAGAGAGTTTTGAATTATTATGAACTTATCTGTGAAATATGTGAGATGTCAAATAATTCACAGAGAATTAGTCATCAAGCACCAGTTTATTTTCAACATCATCAAGGCCTCTTTCCATCACAATGTCATTGGTTATCGAACATAACTCTTAAGTTGTGAAGGACTGAGTGGATAAACTGGAAAAAGATTATCATCATATACTAGTTCAAACAACTGAAGGCATTAAGCACATAAGCATACCTAACATCCAAGTGTTTCATTGTGTTCATGCAAGTGTAAGAAATGCCGGAGAATAACTTTAACTTGCAAATGTTAGGACAAGACCAGTAGATTGGCAATAACTGATAATAGCCAAGTCCCTAATATGAAAATAAAACTCTTGTTTCGGTTACCTAAAAAAAAAGGCAACATAGTGCACGAGGCTCCCACCATTACAAGGTCGAGGGAGGGTCAGATATACTCACAGCCTTAATCCTGTGTGCGGAGAGGCTATTTCCATGTTTCAAACCTATGGCCTTCAGGTTACAATGGAGCAACTCTACCGTTGCGCCAAGGCTCACACTCTTGTTTCAGTTACCTGCTGTCTCAAATATTCTGCAGGGCCTCATTGGTCATTGCTGATTGAATTGGGAAACAAACAACGAAAATTGCACTGTTGTGGAGTGCCAATATTTACATACATGCACCAACCAATCAACAAACCTTATGTTTCATCTAAATGAGGCTGGTTCTAGATCAAAGCCTAAACCACCAATGTTTGTAAACATATTATGATATGTCCTCAACCTCGCATCAACTCCAAAGCAGAGTTTGCAGTTTTGAACAAGAGAGGGGCCTGCAATGAAACCTTGAAGGCCAATTGGCCGGCAGAGTGACCCACAAGTAGAAGAACCTGCTACATGGTTCGCATGTAAAATCCACATACAAATAATACACTCCATGCATAAACCAATGCATAATAATGAAAGAATGCAAGAAGTGGCATAATTAGTATGCATGCAATGCAATCTATGTCAACATACTTTGTGCAGCAATGTAACAAGTATATGCTTCCATCTAGAAGGTTTCACTCCAATAATTAGCGGATAAACAATCACATGTGAAAATAATCTTTGCGATCCATGAAAAATTTCAAACCAGAATAAGTTTACCGCTGAAAAGCATGGTACGCTGTATCAGCCCAAACCGAGTGGTATGGAGCGTACCGTACCATACCGGTTCGGTATCGGCATCCTATACAGATGGCGTACCAGCACTTGGTACACCAAAAAAAGTTCGTATCGTATCGTACCGACACTATGTTAGTGTGGCATCAGTATAGGGTCCGGTACCGAGATGGCGAACCTTGTTGAAAAGCTTATAGTCGAGTAGCACTCAAAACCTTTCTTTGAATAAGCAAAACATAATTAGCTCAAAACAAATTTACTGTGTTGGATATCCAATGTTAAGAACAACAATACAGCTTACTGCATTGAAACTTTAATTCTGTGAAGATCCTGAAAGAAAAATATCTTGATATATTCTTGTAAAACAAATGAAACTTGAGGATTCCACTGTCACAATTACCAATATATCATTACCAGAGTGTCAATGGAATAAGAAGGCAATTTAATGTCTTGATATCACTTGCTGCTAAGGAAGAGGAATACCTGAAAATGCAATTACTCCAACGCTCAAGCATGTCACCAAGATTGACTATTAATGCTCTGGAAAGGAAAGCCAATAAAAAAGACTCAGGCACTGTCAAAATAGAGAACAGCCCTTCTAGATTCAAAATCACGAGGATAAATAATACTTTAAATACCTTTAAAATTTAATATTTGTAAGAAAATAAAAAATTGATCAGTTCAATTATCTCAAGCATAAATAAGATATTCGAGCTACAGTAAACCATTTTCAGTTGTCCCCTGTCAAAGTTCAGAACTTCCAGCATTTGATCAAATGCTGAGATTTAAACCCTATCATACAAGACTGGATTCCATTTATTCTTGTTCAGGTAATTTTGCTGATGATCTTTGTCCACTTTTGTTATCAAATGCATGAAGTATATTATTTGAACACTAAAAATTGGACGGAAAGCTTAAAGAAAAACATTTTCCATTAAATGTCAGACATTTCTTTCCTGGAAGTATGCATAACCATCAGTTTTCACAAACTCCTGAATTACAAAGCTATTGTAGAGCAATTACTTCATAAATACTTTCTACAGCTGCAAAGCTTAATTCTCTAATAGTAACCATCATCTACTGTCAATGAGAGCCGGGTCATTCTGGAAGTTGCAGGCTAAAAAATATCCATGTCCTTGTTGCTTTACAAGAAACATATATGGAGCCACAACCTTTTGTTGCTGAGGCAGCATGCAAAATATGTAGACCAGAGGTTGCACCCTGGGTCATGAACCACTATCTGATCGTGGTTTTTCATGGCCCACAGCTCAAAGGTAAGTCATGCTTGTACCAAACAAAGGTAAGTCATGTGTACCATGCAATATTTCTTACAGACGGTGTAGACACTGTAGAGGTTTCAAAAGTATGGATTCAATCTATGCTGATGACATTATTTTTACTTCCTAAAGGCAGTGCTAAGGGATGGGAAATTTGAAAAGTGACGTCCAGAAAAATACATAAACAAAGAACTTGGATCTGTTGAACCACTTCCATGGAATTGAGGTAGCAAGATAAAACAAAAGGGTTAGTTTGCCAAAAAGAAAATTTGTCATCCAACATTAAAGAGAAGAAAATATGCAAGATATAGCTGCAGGGACACTCATATTGATCAAATACTAAACTTTTCTGAATCAAGGGAACTTGCTCGATCCAAAAATTTCTGAAGACTAACAAGCTATTAGATATCACCAACCCAGATGATACCTTGGTTGTGAAAATGAATAGCCTTTTTAAGCAATCTCCAGTCACGAGCCCAGGTCCTCAGGATGCAGGACTTGGTGGTCTATGTTAATGTAAACCCCACTTCTTGTTGAGGAGTTCTAATTAAAAGCACAAAGGATGGTGAAACATACAGAATTCATCCTTACTGACCAGGTTTTAAGTTTAAATAGGAGCTCAACTGCTAATGTATTACACCTTGTACTTTTTTTAAAAAAATTATTTGGAAAAGAAAGAAACAACGGGTCATTTCATGATATGCGAAGATGCTAAGCATGGCTGAGATCATGCTTCAGTGGATAGGGTTGAAAGTGTTTTTTGCAGAAATGTGCTTTACCAGCGCATGAGTGAGTATGTTTTGCAATAACCAGCAGTTCTCATAACCACCAATCCTAGGTTCCACGACTGAAACTAAGCATATATAGCTGGATTACAACTTTATCATGGAGGCAGAATTTCACCAAATAGCAGATCTAGAGATTCTAGTGCACAATACAGTAGTCATGGGTCCAAATTTGTTGTAACATCATGTGTTTTGAAGATGTAATGTATATGGGCTGGGAATAAAAGCCCAACACCACATTATCCATGCAGACAAGAAGAAGTAGCCAGTTAATAAGAAGGGGATTATATCCTTTGTTTCCAATTAGCAACCACCTGAGTTAAATAACTGGGCCACATCTTGCTATAACTAGTGGCCTCTTCTCCCTTTTATTTTCCTATGCTCTTCTTCCTAGCTCCTCTCTCTCTTCTTTCAATTTATCTTTATATTCTTTTCTAGCACTCCCTTGACTGAAGAAGCCTCTCAGGTTATCATGCCATTCTTTAAGACCAATAAATTCAACATATAAATGAACTAGTGAGTCAATTTCCACTAAGAATTAGAACCACAATTCTAATTAGAATTATCCATACAAAAGAACTGAAGAGCATTGCACAAATAGGCTGTCAGCCTCAAAACAACTGTACTAGACCAATGCTAATATAGCTGGCTGATTCTTATTGCTAGGTGGGGCGCTACCAAAAAAATATAACGTGGGACACTAAGTATGTAACATAAAATCCCTAGATTTAATTATCAAACGAAGATCAACAATAATTCATTCATGTTTTCAGATGTATGAATCAAACTAACAAGCACAGCAAACATGTATAACATGGGCAAAATCATGGATTAGAGTTAGAGAAGGGTAATGGAGCTAACAGATTGCTATAAAACTAACCCTCTTAATGGTGCTACAAATTCCCATATTTGAGGTTGAGCATCTTTGTCCTTGCATACCTGGAAAAAGTCGAAAAAAATGCACGTTTACTCTAATGAGTAAAATGTAAGAGCCAGCAAGGAATTCTACTGGAAATGAGATGTAAATTTCAACTTCTTACTTCCAGGCCTACTACATCATCTGTTGCCAGGAGTGTAAGCAGGCCATAGTCAGAATGTGCTCCAGCTCCATATATTCCCTTTGCCGGATTTGAAATATTACCTGATGATTAGTAAGGGAATCCATGACTGTAAGCATAATCCCAAAAAAGTTATTGACATATTACTGAAAAGCATGGTTTGTAACTTGTCTTGCACCTTCATAATATATAAGCCTCAAAACTGCAATGGGCTCTCCGAGCATTTCTCGCTTATCAAAGAAATCAGCATCTAGATCAAGCGCAAGAGCTATGATCTTAGCCACTGCTTTGGTCACCCTCCTGAAAGCTTGAAAGAACAGGTGAAGATAAGATGAGAAATAATACAAATGCATATTTTTTCTCAAGCCACCCAACCAACACCAAAATTCAGATAAGTTACATAATAAACATTCAGAATTTCTACAACTTTGCTAAGAAGATTTATGCTAAACTACAAAGCATTTGCATGAAGAAATATGCATAGCCTTTACATCCCATAATGTTGAGCATAAGGAACAGCAAGATACTGGAGCCTGAAAATATCGAGCTGGGAATAATTTCTTTGTAGCAAACTGATTAGGATCGGGAGTTGTGAAAAAAGATCTTGAAAAGTGTGATAAATGGAAGGATAGCCACCTTGAAAAGTGTTTGTTGTCAGTAGACATCAGTTTTGAACAATTTCAATCATACTTTGATTTGGAATACAAAGAGTGGGAGGGACTGGTAAACTATGTCCAAACAAAAGGTGGCAAAGCCACATAATCTACTCTGTGGTTTTTTAAATATCATAATATAACTCTAACATGAAGAAATGGTTTACTTTTAGCGGCTGCTCCAAAAAAATTCCATGGTTCAAAATTGAATATCCTATATAAGAGCTAGAGAATAGCAAACAAAAAATGCGGTAGAATATACTCAGCAAAAGAGTTATCATAGTAAACCAAACTCAGAGTAATGACTAGTATTGTACCTAGTAAAATGGGCCATATCCTGAACTTGCAGTAGTAATCAGACATCAAAGTATAAAACTCTCAAATCATGCTCAAATTGCGGAGCAGACTAACAATCACGAGGCAAGTGTCTTCAAACTGACTCAAGAAGACTATAATTAAGGGAAATGAATTGATATCCTCCAGGCTGTCTAGAGGTTCACAATATGCATCTGAAAAGGATGCGTCTGTAAGACTGTTGAATAAATGAACAAGAACCAATTTGAGACCATTCAGAAGTTTAAATGAGGACGAGATGAACATGAAACCAAACATCCTAAAGGCCATGTTGGGAGTAGCATTACTAGAAAAGAGCCATAAAGGTGGTCCATAAGTGATGTTTGATGAGAATGGAGTAAACCATAACATACTGCACCAATAATCAATCCACAGAGATGAGACAAGGTAGACAAGAGAGATACCATAATGAGGGTGCAAGGATGACAGTTACAGCGATAAAATGGGTATCAGAAAGGACCAAGAAAACACAAATAAGATGTGAAGATTTAGAAGGACCAAAAAATGCACATCCAAATGCCAATAAGTGAGAGAAAAAAAACGAACTGAGATCACACAAAAACAAAAAACTATAACACACTAAATATCTTGAAAGACAACAAGAATTTACTAATCCAAAATGAGGAAGTTTAGAGAACTTCCAATATATTCAAGTCAGGCTGATAAAAAAAATATGTAATGTATAAACAAAGACAAGTTCATGCCAAAGCCCTATAGAAGAATGTGGGAGTTGGTGGAAAAAATCAAACTGTGTTTTTGTTTGTGTTTTTTCCCTTCTTTGCTTTGGGGGGTGATGGCATGTTCACATAGTGGCAGATTTTGGCCAGGATCCATGATTTGAAGTTTCACCCAAAATACCAAAATGGAAACTCAAAAGTTTCGGTTTGTGAATTGGGAGAGAGAGGAGTAATAAAATACATTTGAGTGCGTGTTTGTTTTTACCCTAACTTTTTTCTTTCCCTTGGGGGGGGTTCTCTAGTGGCAGATTTTGGCTGGGATCCATGATTGAAGTTTCGACCAAAACTCTTTCTATATTGCCTTGGCACTGATACAAAACTGGGACCACGTTTCTTAGTTTCGGCCGCTAGTTTCACAGTTTTGACCAAAACAAACTTAGAAGACCAAATTCAACTAAGGTTCGCCATACCGGTACCGGATCCTGTACGGGTGCCACACTAGTATAGTGTCGGTACAGTACAGTATGGAGTTTTTTTTGGCGTACTAAGGATCAGTATGCCACCGGTACCGTCTGGTACGGTACGGTACGACATACCATGAATTCAACATACAAAGCCAAAACTAACATATAAACTCATTCATATCAGGTTTCATAGTTTCGGCTGACACTAACTTGTAAGTAGGGCAGGTGGATGGAAGGATGAAGGACAGACACACATGCCCGCATACACACATGTATGCATGCGTGCATGCTAATTGCTTGTCATTTCTTCATTTCTTTCAATTTGGAAAGCATTTTCCTATACTAGACTTAGATTTGAGGGTTTCAAGAAGATTTAGGAGCATTCATTATTCTAAAGAGCTTGATAGGAAAATATTGCTTTTGAGATATGTTATGTAATTTTTAAAATTCATATCTCAATGGGTGTTTAGATGGTCTTAAGTAAGATTACCATTAATAGCAAAGTGATATACCATCCTGTTAATTTTTGATATTATTTAAAAAATTAATTGCCTGAATGCAAAACTAGAGCACTGATCCATTCAGATGTCAAAAACAAGACAATATACTCTAAAACGATGTTCAATATATTTCTTGTCTTAGTTTACTTGTGTTTCTTATTTTTGATTTTTCTAATTTAGATTGATATTTATTATTATATCATTTTCAATAGAAACTTCCACAAGTGCACCACCAAAACCATGAAAACTACCAAAACTAAAACTCATTAGGCGCAGCTAGAATTGAGTTTCTTAAACCTTGGTTGGATCCAAGAAAATCTGGACTTTGAAAAACAACCAGCAGCTTAAATAGAGGTCCAAAGTTGACATATACTGTATCCTAACTCCAAATTGCAGCCAAATGACAGACAACAAGCCAGAAACTGTGTGTAAGGACAAAGAAGAAGGGCGTGAAACAGCTACTTTTCGAAGAGGGGTTTGAAAGAGCTACTATTGATAATATCCAATGGTTAATTAACAAATCAAGAACTCTTGTGAGAAGGTAATATGAAAATCTGGAAAAGTCCTGGTTTTATATCAACTTTCTGTAGCCAATAAATGATCAGGTTGTCATATGTTGATAACCGTCCACCAAGATTCTTGCAATAGTATTGGTGCAACACTAACACAAAAAGGTAGAGTTTCTCTTACACACCGATCTCCCATGATAGGCGATCCATATCTTTTGTGGCGAACTCAGTAGACAATTGTAAAGTTATGGTAACATTAAACTTGAAGAGCAAGTCTTGGATCAACTGCAAAATAATAAACCACTATTGGCACGCAACAGCACAATATATACAACTGCGCTAGGATACAACTCTCTACATGTAACATATCAATGCAAATCATGACAGTATAATCCGCATATATGCAAGACATACCAATATGTGAATTATGTTCTCAAATAATAGCATTCTATTAAACAAATTGCACATGGAAACAAAAAGGAAAGCAATATGCAATAGATCAACATCTATATGTGACAAGATACTATGATGATTAAAAGAAAAATAATTTGAGGGGGAAAAAAGTTCCATGTAAAGACTATACTATAGTCTATCTTAATTCAAGAGGACGTAGATATTATTATATGAACCTTAAGCTCTAAGGTACCTTTTACATGACAATCATGCTAATTTTTTGAAGAGAAAGAAATCAACTCCTTGAAAGCTCTTCAACTAAGAAGCATGTTAAATTTTTAATTGTGTGTAAAGAAAAAAAATAAACTTACAGTGCTTCCCTCTGATACTGCTCCATTGTCTCCCTCCATCCAGGTAACAGATCTTAAAGGACAGAAGGTGAAATTTATTTCTTTTTTTTTTAAAAAAAAGAATCAATGCAATTTAGTAATGCCATAGCAACAATCTACAATAAAACTAGTCTAACATACTTAAGAAAACAAACCGCCGGTAGAGGTGAAAGATACTTATCTGATATAAATCCATAAATACTCCACAAATGCTAAAGTTATGTAGGACTCGGAAAGCAAATAGACAATGTTCATGAACCTATATGTCTAAGTCATTCACCACAGAAAATCAGGGTAATGCATGTTGCTTGTGAAGATCAACCAATTAATTGAACTGTTTATGACTCCCTCATCGCATCCTAATGTATTTTCCAACATGACGCAAACAGGAAGCTAAACCATTACTATTGGTGAACAAGTTGAAGCAAAACAACAGTCAGGATCAAATTCCAAAGTTAGAATGTGGCTGACATATGCTCTTACGTAAGAAAAGTGCCAGCAAATGCCTCACTAGAAGTTCTAAGTTTAACCATAGAGTTAATTACCCTATGACATTCTTGAAAATCCAACACCCATAGTTCGCTTTATAGACATGCAATAAGGCCGAAGAGTGAAAGAAAATTGAAGTTAATATGACTAGAAGATACAAATAGCTTTGATAATTTACCAGCAGAAGGCCACAAATTTGGTCCATAAAATGGTTTTTCTGCTTGTGGATCATCTTCAGGTACTTCAACACCAATATAGTACCCTTCCTTATGGTCTCCTGAACACCAAGACATAGTAAGCTGCTATTCAGTGCATCATGATACATTAATCCAAAAACATAGTAGTAACTGAAGAAGGAAAAATGATTTAGAGAAGGAATTCAAATTTCAGCTGTGAAAATCAATAATGCTTACCGACACCTATATCCACATCATTTTGGTTGCGTAGAGGCCCAACCATGCATTTTTATAACCATATTAATAAAGGAGATATTATCGTTGTATAAACATGTACAGCATTCTGTGTGCAATTAAAAAAATTCTTTAAGATGTTCTCTCATATTTTACAAATTTATATGCACACAAAACCACAACATTAATATCTGAACTTATTGATTGATGATGGAAATATGCAAGAGCATTAAAAAGTTTATGAAATGAAGAGGTGCATATGTTTAATTTCAGTTGTTCCATTATTACTACTTAATCAGACTATAGATGCTTGCTCTTTGGAACCTACTAAACAACTAAAGTCAATTAAGAGCTAATGAAAATTAAAGCACAACCTCATGGTTTTATTTATTTATTCACCCAGAAATATGGAAGTTCTGAACTTGCCAGACTTTCTCCTAAAAGATACAAGCAATGCTTCAGAAAGGAAAACTTTCAAGAAGCCAACCTTTGACTTGATTATCTGGATCCAGAGTCTCATCAAGAATGGGTGTATAACCTCGATGTTTCTCATTACGAAGAAGCTTCATTTTCTCATCTATGGGTAGATCAAAAAATTTCTTACTTTGGGCAAATACTTCATCCATAAACTCCAGGCTAATTCCATGGTCGATCACATAAAAAAATCCACTATCTACGCATGCCTGAAGTGCCAAATCATAAGAAAGAAAGCAGTTAAGGACCAGCAAACTGTAACCCAACCACCATTTATTTAAAGGAAGGAAAAGAAAGAAATAAAATAATGACAGTAAATGGACTACAGAACTTGGTTCAAAGGACAGTTGGTGATCACTTGATGTACAAAATCTTTTTCCAATTCAAGTAACAACAAATCAGATTTGAGGCCTACTTGCATGAGACTTCTCTGCTAGTTTATTTCTATGTTTAACCCAGTAAATGTTGTTCTACAAAAGTTAAATCACATATGAAAAAGGTGTTTTCTACTTACATCAGACTTTGGTTTTGAGGACTAGCTTTGATGGCATTATGTCCATCTCTACATTTTCAGTTTTATCAATATGTATACTGATTTTTTATTTTAACCTAGGTAACCTTGTCAAATGCATCAGTCTATGCAAGGATCAATTTCACAAGATATGCATATGAAAAAAGGCTGATAGGGTCCATTATCAGCCATATCTTTTAATGCAAACCGATGCTAGCCAAAAATCCGATAGAAGTATAAACAGAAGCAAAACAAGATAAACTTATTGCTGTAGCCTGGTAACAAAATTCATTGAAGTATAAACATATTCTGTGATTATTGTTAATCTGCTCATCAAAAGCTTCTTTTTTTCAACTCTTTACTGACTACAAAAATATCATGCTTTTGTCAAATTTTGACAGCTTTTTGCGTGATTCGTGCGTTCTGGAAGATGTTTCAGTAAATATCTTGAGATGTTCTCCAAAATCTGTCCATTCATTTGGGATGCTTCCAGATATTTTAGCTTTTATAATTAATCCTTTTAACAAATGTTTCCAGAATTATTTTTAAATTTTTCTTTTTGATTCCTGCCCATGCACCGAAATGCTTCCAGATGTTTATAATTGGTGTTTCTTGGCAAATGTTATTTCAACTCTCTCTGAATTCTGCCTATTCCTTGAGGCACTTCTAAATATCTATCTCTCTATTCTTATGATTTTTTGCTTTTCTAATATCTTACAATTTTTGCTTAATCTCTCTCAGTCTATTCCAGATAAGAAATGGTTAACCTATGACTGTCTTTAAAAAGGAGGGAAGGGGCTTCTTGGCTCTGAAGTTGAAATTTTTCTACCTCTACACATTATAACAATTAAACAAATTCCTTCTACTTTGTGAGCTTCAAGTATAGGAAAAAAAAGATAGCAAGTCATTGAATTCTAGTTGTTTTAAGCAAGATATGCCATCTCGGTACTATGCCCCATACAGATGCCACCCTAACACTGGGTCTGTATGGTATGGTACGAGGCCGGTTCGGCGTACCGAGTATTATATACCCCCTATATTGTATACTGGAACCGAACTGGTATAGTACGACCCATACCGTCCAGTTCGGTACAGTGCAAAGTACCTTGGTTTTAAGCCTTATCGGCTTCATACATCCCACTTTTGAATTAATTCTTTATGATGGCAACAACAATGATAAGAAAATAAATCATATCCAAAAAGAGGACCAATCTAACAACAACAACCAAAAAAAAAAAAAAGATGCAGCAGACTTGCAAAATATAGATGGGAATAAAGAATATGAAAGACTTGCAGCAGTAGATAATGAAGCCCTTACTAAGAATCAACAAGAAATAAAGATTCAGTAAATCAACTTCCACCAATGGTTGGGGTGAATTTTGTTGGTTATGGAGCAGTACAATCAGAAGCAAGTCGGCATAGAACAACAAAAAGAGGTGATGCACAGATCTTGAAATTAAAGTGAATCCAACACTGACTATGTTTCTTTGTCATCGATTCCAAAGATTCAATATTAGCTAGCATTTCTAGTCTGGATCAAGAAAATCATCATAAGTGATGGGGAAAGTTTATAGAAATTATCCCCAACAATCATAAATTTCTTGCACTGCACAGAAATAAAGCAGATAAAGAGGTGTATTATTTTGACAGGGAAAAAGAAACATCTTCATCAAGAAAAAGGAAAAACAGGAAAAAATGATCTGATAACTAATAGACATTTAAGAAAAATAATAGCAAAAGATTGAATTTTTGTGGACCCTGGTCTTCAAGGAAAAGATAAAGAAGAAATATAATAAAAAAATCTTCTCTCGAGCAACAATATAGAAAAGAATCTAAAGTACCAGGAAGGCATAACATATAGAGACCTTAGAACTAAATTGCAAATTACATGAAATTAAAACAAATAAAAGAGAGAACAAAATTCTTGATTTGCTAGCTATAATGGGAAAAAGGAAAGAAAAGAGAAAAAGAAGCAAAGAAGGGATAGAGGAGAACCTGTTTGAGTAGGGAAACCGATTTCAGCAGTACAATCAGAAGCAAATCACTATAGAACAACAAAATGAGGCTATGCTTGCATTTTAAAATTAAATCGATTCTAACATCGGCTGTGTTTCTTTATAGTTGACTGAACACGGATTCTTAACTGTCGGTTTCTATGTTGGAGCAAGCAAATCTTTATAAGCTTTTCAGAAAAAAAAAACAATTTTCTTAAGAAATTATGCCCAACTTCCGTAAATTTCCTCTGATAATTGAGCCGGAAAAAAAAATAAAGAACCGCTATCAAGAAACGAAGCTCTTGAAACAAATACAGAAAATTATCAACAAGTAATAGATACTCAAGAAAGAAAACGGCAGAAGATAGATGTTGCATCAACTTTGTCTGTCAAGAAAATGATAATGAAAACCTTAAAAAATGAATCTTTTATTAACAACAAAGATAAAAAGGAATCTGAAGTACCACTGGAAGAAGGCGTAGTTTCTTTAATCTCCAATTTTTGTAAGCATCTTGAAATATCGGGCAGGGAAAAAATAAAGAATCACTATGAAGAAACGAAGAACTGGGGAAAAATAATCGATGATGAAGGAAAAATAGCGGCAAAAGATTGATTTTTTACCTACCTTACCCCTCGAGAAAAATATAAAGAAAAAGGAAAATAAAAATCTTTTTCTTGATCAAATTTTTTAAAAAAATCAAGAGGAGCACTTGGAAGAAGGGCGTGGTACATAAAATTGATTCACGAACCACAGGGAATCGAAACAAATAAAAAGGAAAGAAAATCTCGACTTCGCTATCTCTCATTGAAAAAGAGAGAGAGAGAGAGAGACAAAAAAAAGAAACGATCGAAAGAAGACCTGTTTGAGAAGAGAAACGGATTTCTCGATGTCCGGATCGGCGAGACTGATGTGGTTTAGGGTTGCCGTCTTCGAAGCCAAGGGAGCGACCGCCTCCGATTCCGAACTCCCCATCTCTCACTCACTCCCTCTCCGACCGAAAATTTTTGGAGACACCTCGAGGTTGCCGTGTGACGTGGGAGGTTGGCAAACTTATACGACCCTCAAGATTGTTTTACAGCCAAATCACTGTTAATAACATTGTAATTAGTAATTAAAACTAATGGTCTGGAAGGATTAGTTGATGGACCGTTGCGGGCGCGGGCTCTGATTCGGGTTTCGGTTCGGATTCGGGTTCGGATTCGAATTCGGATTGTATCGTTACCGCTAAGGAATGATTGATCGATCCGCACAACTCTCAAAGCATATCGATCTTGAAGCGAGGTGGATTTGCGTGAAGGGAAATGAAACGGGGGATATTGCATTCTTGTTTTCTTTTCCATCCAATTTCTTTCTTTTTAAATGAAATTAGAAGATTGTTCAGTTCTAATTTAGACTGTATCTTTATTCTCATCGTATCTTTTCTTCCATAATAAACTTTGATAAGTGAAAGTTTGAGTGCGTATTTACAAAATCTTCTTCGATATTTAATAAAACCCTATCTGTATAATTTTTTTGCTTTTTTTTCTCACGTGGGATGCACGTGCATTTGCCTGCTTTAGAATTTCAGCCTCGTCATTGAATAGGGAGCACAACTAAAAGGAAGTGTTTATGCGACATATAACCTAACATAGAAAAATGCAGCTTGGCTTATCATATGGTAGAGATAAATTCCTGATAATAATTGCAAGCATTGTCACACAATTTATTGCTTAGATTCTACGATTAGTCACCGCTTAGGTGTAACACCCTTGATAGGAGAAAAAATGAATCGTCCAGCCCACAACTAAAAGGCCGCCCAGTTTCGGCCCAGTAAACATCAACAACAATCGGCTAAATCTTCACTTCGGCCCAGAGCCAGCTCGTCCTTGGGACTCCGCCAAAAACTCCACCAACTTCAGATATTCGCCAACTCCTCCGACCAAGCTCGGGGTATCTCCAGATAATCATCGACCCGCCCCGACCAAGCTCGGGGCACCAACCCCAGCAATACCTTCCGACCCTCGAGCTCGAGGCGCTCCACCGAGCATATCTTGAAATCCGGGAAGCTGAGCTATTCCCAGCACCCGCCAAGCCGACCTCATCAAGCGCGTGACGCGACTACTTAACGAGCTCGGCCTCGCAACAACCGCACCCATGTGCGGGCCTACGCCCACCTACGTAGCTGTACTTCACCATACTACCGTGTCATATCTCCGTAATCGATCAACAACAGTCAGACGACATCTTGACTACTCTGGCCATACCCTGCCATGATTGTCAACACCCTACCGTTCTCAAGAACGGGCTGTACCGTACGTCATCAGCTAGCCTGAGCTGCGCGCTATCCAGCTCAGAGCCACGCCCCCTCATGATGAGGGCTGACAGTACCTCCGCCACCTGGGCCACTTCACCGAGGCTATAAATAGCTCGATCAGGTAATTCCTAAGGAACTTTTGGCTGGACCAACTTTACCCCACTCTAACTTAGGCCCCTTTGGGGGAGCTTTTGGAGGGCCAAAAAGCACTTTCTGGCCCTCCAAAAGTACTTTTAGATAAAAAATGGTGTTTGGTAAAATTTTCGAAAAGCTGTTTCAGCTTTTGCGGGAAGCTGAAAACAGCTTTTGAGGAGAAGCTCCAATTTGGAGCTTTCCAAAAACGCTATTTTCAGCTTTGTCGGAAAGCTATTTTTTGGACCAAAATACCCTCATTTAAATCACACTTTTTCCTCCAAAACCCTCATCTCGTCTCTTCCTCTCTCACCCATCCTCTCCCTCTTCCCCTCTATTTTTTTCTTCCTCTCAACGCCGCCACCTCTGTTCCTTCTTCCTCTTCCTTTTTTTCTTTTTTTTTGTTTTGGGAGCTCGTGGGTGCCCACGGTGGCAACCACCATGCCGGCCACCACCCATGGCCGGCGACCCCTCTATATTTCAATAAAATAAAATAATAAATAAAAAAAATAAAAAAATAATGAGTGAGTGGCAAATAATCTGATCTAAATAAATAAATAAATAAATAAATAAATAAAAGTAATTATTAGTAATTATTTAACCAATTTTATCACCTAGCTAGAAAATTTGTTAGAGAGATAAATGGTCATTAGAAGGATGAAAAATTAATTTACACTAATAATTATAATATTTTATATATTTATTATTGTATTATACTATAAATATAATATTATATTACATTATATTATAATACATTGATATATTATATTAAATACTTTAATATTATATTAAATTATTATTCTATAATACATAATGTTATAGTACTATATTATAATAATATTATATTACATTATATTAATATAATACTATATCATATATTTATGTATTAATACATATTATATTTTATTATGCTTTGTTATATAATACTGGTAATGTCCTTTATGGTCATTTTGTCACACAAAAGTACTTTCTTAGTTTGTTTACCAAACACATGTTAAAGTGCCACAGCACTTTAAAAATGTAGTTACCAAACAGCAAACAGCTTTTTATAAATGCTCTACTTCAGACAGCTCTACTTCCAAAAGCTCTACTATTAACAGCTCCCCCAAACAGGGCCTTAATCGTCGGAGGGTCCTCATTGGAAATACCGGTGAGACTTTGTGCAGGTCCGCGGCCGTAGCGTAGGAGGTGGCTCCTGTCTTTCCCTTTCATCACCGGCGGCTCCTTCGGCTTCATCGGCGTGGTCACCCTCGGGCCAAATTTGAACCACAACAACCCTGAACGCAATACCTAAGTTCGGACGCACGACAGGGCTACACACTCTTTAAAATAAAACTTTCGAGATTATGCTAGGCCTGAAATTCTGACCACTCTAAGCTGGTCGAGTTGGCTGACTAGGCAGCTTGGATCGGGTCTGGCCACTCCAGGTGGGGCACTACATGTTACGTGTGTGCATGATTCCAACTCCTCAAAAATGTACTACTCATATGGCAATCAAATAATGCAATGTAGACTGTGCCAAAAAAAAGAGTTTTTTGCATGAATACCCTCCTAAATATCAAATTTTGCATTAGTACCTTTTCAAAATTGATATTTGCATGTATACCCTCGTAAATACTTGTTTTGCTATTCTACATTTTTTTTATCCTTGTACCTATGTCATTTAACGCCGTTAAAAAATTAACGGTTTTCAAAGTAAAATAACTAAAGTATCCTTAATGGGTGGATGTGGAAAAAAAATATATATTTACAAGATGATCGCAGTGGAGAATAAAAAAGTAATTTCAAATTTTTTTTAATTAAAACAATATGTGGTTTTTATAAACGGTGTTAGAAGAATCGTTATATTAGGGACATTTGTGCAAAAACATGGTTTTATGAGGGTACAAAAATAAATATAAATTTGAAGATGGTATTTACACAAATTTGAATTTTTAGAAAGATATTCATGCCAAAAAAATCCAAAAAAATAATACAATGTAGTGCAAATTTTTGGCCTGGCATCTTTATTTTAAATAAGCCGCATATCTTGTATCAAGAGCGGCTTCTCTCGCTTTCCAGCAACACAATTTTAAAACCTAGCCGTAGCTCTTTAAAACTTTGCGAGGTTACATGTGATGAGTTAAAATGAAATGGGTTGCAAGACATGCCTATTGTGCGATATATGGGAAGAAAAGAAGCATGATGGGAATTATTTACCTCAAAAAAAAAAAAAAAGGCATGGCAGGGAATACGAAGGACAAGTTTCTACTTGCATCCTTAATTACTAATGATTGATTAGTGATGCTGAGTTCCTCAATTCTCGAAACTAACCATAGAAGACAAGCTCATTACAACCTCGTGCTTTTAAGGTAATTAGTGGGACAACCTCGTGCAAAGCAAAAAAGCAAGACATAAGAGAAGATGGAATGCTACAATTCCAATGACATGCGGCTTACGAAGTTCTCAATTATACCATACACACATTAAGAACTTTATAAATTTATTTAGAGAAATACTTTTCTGATTCATCCCTTATTTATAAAAAACTTCATTTACTCTTATAGAATTATTAATGAATGATGTAAAAAAAAAAAAAGCTAATAATGCGGCTGATTGGATGATATCTTATGAGATAAATCATACGAAATTTGTATTATGAATTTTTTTAGCAAATTGTTTTATTTAATTTTTTGATATTTTTTTTATTTTTATCGATATATTTATATTCGATTAATTTAAATCATCCAATTTATCAAAAAATATAAATAAAAAGATAAAAAAAATGACTTCATTATTGGGAAACTACATTTATGTTTTTGTTGTTTCGTGGAATTCAAGTGGGGAGTTGACAATGTGTTACAAATGGACTAGGAAAATGAACCACCAAAACTTTATACGATCCCAAGCCTTCGTCTCGATATGCTCATGACGTCACAAACACTTATTTTAATATGTTCATATCTTTCTGTGCCTTTAACGCGGGGTCTCTGATTAGTTTGATCCGATTCAAAATTAACACCACCAGAAGGAGCTTGGGAGTGGCTTTGAGAGACCCATGATCCTGAGTAATCATGTGTGATAATACTTGATCGAGCATGATCACGTATCTCAAATCATCATGATCCCGGTTCCCAATAATTAAAATATCTGGACCTGGACGTTTTAAAGGCCTTACAGATCACAACCTTATTGAGGAACCCCAAACCAACAAACAAGAGTCAACCTAATTGTTTATTGAGTTGACCCACGCCGCCATCTACCAGCCTAGCCCAGACCTAGTTGCGAGGTCCCGACCTGCAGCAGATTCGGGATGGACGAGGATAATAATAAAAGTTGCTCTAAAACCGATCCAAATATATATAACTATTCATAAATTTTTATCTCCAAGAAAAACAAAAATTGATTTATATACAAAATAATGCTAATAATAATTTTTATAATTTTATCTGACTCAATTTGTTCAAACTTTTTTTTTTTTTTTTGCTAAGGCGGACATGTCAAACTACATGAGTTCAGACATATCCAACAAAGCCAGAAAATAAAACATCACAGAATGTCCTAGGCAAATCCACATCCCGAGTCTATAAAGTACCACACGTGCGGTTGGCCACATAAGCGGCCATCCAATCCGCAGCACCGTTAGCCTTCCTAAAAAGGTGCTTGGCCTTAAGAGCCACTTTGTCTCCGTCCATCGACCAAATATCACACAACAGGGGGTAGTCCCCTCCTAGGCCACTCGGGCCTCTGGATCCAGCCTATCACGATGACCGAGTCCCCTTCTATAATGATGAAGGTGTCCTGCAGCACCCGTCGGGCGTAGCAAATGCCCGTTCATGCCACTCGCAACTCAGCTCCGGAAACGGTGGTGTCTGAAAGCTGACAGCCACCAGCCACAACCACTCGTGAGTGCGAGTTCTTGAAAACGAAACTCGCGCCTCCTCTACTCTCACCGTCCAAAACTGACCTGTCGAAGTTGAGCTTGAGGAAGCTAGGAAGTGGAAACTTTCAGGTAAATAATACCATACGAAAAGCTACCTGAGCATGATAAGAGTCCCAGGTATTCCGAGCTATCAAAGGGCTACCAACCGAAAAAACCTATCCTATTTCAAGACTCCACCAATCCCGAGCCGAATATAGAACGTGTATATATACTGGCTTGTCCGACCCATTGTCATCTCTATGAGCCGTAAGCGCCTAAATGCACATCGAAGAAAGGTTGGTTTACTTACTGCAAGATGGGAACCTTGGGTTGGAATGTTTGGTTAGCAAGGGAAATGGTTTCCTTTTGCCACCAGCCAGTCCAAACACATAGCCAACCACCTTGTAACGTCGGGCCTCACACGTCTTCCCCTGGCCAATTAATTTGCTTACCTCCCGGTCAGCTGCTCGCACAGAAATTTCCACCCACATGCATGATGCCAATTCACGTGCCCATCACATGATACAAATCCATGCCCTCTCCCTTCTTTTTAGTTGTTTCCCTCCACCAACAGAAGCTCACCTCGTCCCAAGGATACCAGAAAGTGTACGTTTTAGTAGAGAAGGTGGCAGTTGAAGCGTCGAGTAGCAATTGGCGGCATTATCGGGTGAGTTGCATGCATGTATTTGCTGCAATTGACGTTAATGATACAGTGAATGTTTATGTGATCTCTCTCTCTCTCAAACAAATGGCATTTTCAAGCTTAGATGTGGGTAGATAAAGATTGTAGAAGATTTGTGAGTTTTAGTTTTTGATTAAGGAATAATCTTCTGCAGACGTTCTATCAAAGTTCGTGTCCTTTGCAAGTCATGTTCGAATTAGGTGACTAGGATAAACGCAGCTTGCGACCTTAAGACATTCCGAGGACCTATTCTTGAAGGAAGTATTTGGATGCTGCCTTAGGCTAATCACATATATGCTGAGAAATTACTAAGAGAGGGTAGTATCAGTGCTATAGCTGTAATCCTCTATGCAAAGCAAAACTCAAGGATCCAAGCTGAAAGGTGATTTGTGGTATCTTAACTCATCATGGACAGAATTTTTATCTAAATCTGCCACTTCTCCGTTCTTCACCTACTTTTGTTCTTCGTCTACTCTACTATATATATATATATATATATACTTTCTTATCAGCATTAATTGATCAAGTGTATGTTTGAATGCTCATGCCAAACCTTGTGCAGCACCAGGGATGGGAAGAGATTTCTGAGCCAGGCCATGCATCTGTGGTAAAGCACAGTTGTTCTATTGCAAAATTTGAAAAGGTATGCTACTTGCTTTGGAATTAAGTGAGACACATTAAATTTCACATGACAATGGGATAGTGTAAGTTTGTTTTTTCATTTTTTTTGAAATGATAATGTAGAATATGTTTACCCTAAGGTTGAAATTTTATAACCAGACATATTAGCACAAAATATTTCATGAGATGTATTTGTTCTAATTCCGATAGGGTCATATCTTGAATGCTTTATTCAAAGGAAACCGAGTGTTGGCTTTGCTTGTTAGAATTTTTCATCTAACCCAACCACAAATGCATCCCCCACACCACGAGATGGATCGGTCGGCATTCGTAACCAATTGGAATTGCTATTCTCGTTCGGTAATCCATGTTTTCTTGTGGGATTATTCATGATTTGCCACTCAAATGACCCCTCGCGCACACACTAATCATGCTTGCTTACATAATTAAGCATATTGCATGACCTTTTTGTCCAAGTCAACAACCAACGTTCTTTGTCTACTTGTCCAACCTCAATTGCCACGTGTGACGAAGCACCCGCGTGTACGGTGGAAAGACGTAGGGGAAAATTTACATGAAATGGTTATTTGGATTTTGAAATGGCTTCCAATGATCTGCTGCCACGTGAGCATGCAAAAGAAAATGACTTTATTTCTTTGTGGAGCAAGAAAGTCTCTAAAAGAGTTTTGCTTGGCGTATAGCAATGTTTGATGAAGCAAACGAGTTAGCCCTGCACAGCAAGTTGATTGATATGTTATACTCTTAATTAAAATCAACTACCTTTCAAACTAAATGGCCATTGGTGATGCATGTTTCAATTGAGACTTTCTTCGTAATTAAAATCAACTCCCTCTCAAACTTAATGGTCATTTATGATACATGAACCGGATAGGATGCATCCACCAATCATAGCTATCCGCAATTAATACAACGATCATGTTTGAATGAGGTCCATATGTGCGATGTCTCATATGCCATGATGGGCCTTTCCAATCATGACCATCATGCCAATCATAGACAACTTTTGATTGCAATAGGGTTCTCTATAGTCCAAGTCGAGATTGAAGAGAATCCTAGCCCTATATGATTTCAGGCTACAAATTCATAGGTGAAAAATGAGTTACGGAAATAAGTTCAATTGTCTCATCAACTTCATGGAAGCATGGGGTCCCATTTAGTTAGGTCTGCCTTTGTTTCCTCACATAAAAAAAGAAATTTCTGAAGATTGTCTTCTATGAGGTTTGAAGTAGTGGTAGGTCCTTTCTTGGTTCAAATTGTATTTCCAATCACATCAAGGACTTCATCCACGCCCCAGCGTCCGGTCAGACCAAACCAAACAGTCTCGAACCATGTTTACTACCAATTTAGCTATGAATAGTGTAAAGATGTCACCAAACAAAGCAATTAGCGGATAAAATATTCTTAAGATTTGGGCAACTTCTATGCTCCTAAATGGGAGGAAATCATTCTTTGCCTGTCTTTCCTTCTGATTTCCCTCCAATTAATGCAGCTTCTTTTTTATTTAATTTAAGAGATATTTATTTGACACAGATACACCTGAAAATTTAAGAGATCTTCCTACTAGAGTGTATCACAATTTTACAAAGCCTGTTCCAATTCATACTAATTGGATGCTATGCTTGGTCTATTCTCAACCCTGCCTATTTATCTCAACATAACAAAAATGACTTGCCATGATAAAGGGAAAAATGAGCCACAATTGGTCTCACCTACCAGTCTTCATGGTAGGTCTCCATATCATAAAACCTATCCACCCTAGGAGGAGAGGACCAATGAGTTGGCCATCACATTGATTTCATCCTTGGCTTTATTAGTTTTCTTTAAAATGTCATTTTGAATTATGCCAGTGGATTCCAAGGTATTGCATGGAGTAATTTGTAACACTCTAAGAACATTGTAAGTAGCAAAATATTCTTATATATTGAGATGCAACTCCCAAAAGGAAATGCAAAATGCCTACCATGGACAAAATGCCTTGCAATTGCACCACAATCTCTAACCTAAATTAGGCCCAAAAGCATCCATGATATATGTGTAGCTTCATAAACACCGCTAACGCAGGGTCATGTGGGTTGGACTTAGGCAATGATCAAGCCAAGTTATTAAAGCAATTGAGTTAATTTTCATTCTTGCAAGAAAATTCTAAAATTAGGTTCCAACATTGTGGTGTCTTTTGAAATTTTTCATCCTAACATCTCCATTTAACTAGAGCAGCGATTTCAGCCGAGCAAATTAAATTCGTAACCGGACGACCCACAATTTATGGTTATCTTAGCTTTTTTCTTATCCACTGAATGGAACATGATTTTCTTACAATTAGTAGGTTTGATTATTTTATAGGTGATTCTTTTTATCCACCCCACAGATGATAGCAATAGTAGTATGCTTAGTATATTATATTCTTATTGAATAGATCTATGCATTTAAGATGTTATTGGATTTATCAGCAGATTGTTGGGCTCACTTTTCTCTTTTAAAAAAATGTAGATATCTGATTGCCATTTGACTATGTTTACATCTAACTCAAAAACATTTTGACTCTAGTAGCTTAGGAATCTAAACTTATCTATTTTCTACTAGTTAATACTCTTCAAAATCCTATTCAAACAGTATGATACCCAAAATTACTTGAAAATCCTAGAATACCTCAATGGGAATCCTCTCGTTACTCTTCTAAATTGAAGTGGGTTTCGATTGTTTGACCCTTTGGTGAGGATCAGCACTAAGATTTGAACTTTGGACCTTTTTCAAGTGGAGAGGGATGCCAACCAAGCTTAAAGGTTTGTTAATTGCTTTGTGCTATTTCAGAGTTGTTGTTTGTTTTCAATCAAATTTACCAAAACTTCTGTGAGAATTGGCTAACAGGTTGGTCCAAAATATATGTTTCTCTAGGGGGTGAGATGGAAGTAAACCATGTTGTTTTAGCTAATTTCTTCAAAAATTAACCAAGGTGATGTACCTAATATAGCCTATCTATCACGAATAAATATCAATCCTCCGAAAATAGAAGCTTATTGCTACTAGTTCTCTATTCAACCAAACCAATCATTGCATCAGAAGCATGTTTTACAACTAATTTCATTATTTTAGGAGAATGACATTTAAAACCAGATAGAAGATGTACCTAGCTTATGAAACATAGAAATATTACTGCTTGTAGCTATCTTTTTCTTGAAAAGAAACTTGCATGCCGAGAAGAAAAAATTAGAGGACTATGTAAATTAAAAGGATACTACTAGAGTCTCAATGTCTTTGTATTTTGCATACTTCACAAAGGATGTAATTCATGGTTTAGCTCATTGAATTGAGATGAAATAATTTTAAAGTTGGTATCTCCATCATGGATATCAATAAGCCATTATTGACACTGTCAGTAACACTTATTGCATGTGAATTTTCCAATTGACAGATACAAGGGCTCACTCAATAATAATAGATGATTATTTTGAGAAAAATAGGGAAAATTATTAAATTGATGGTTTAGCACTAAGCATCCCAAGGATCATGATGTTATTCATCGAAGTATCTTTAAGCTCTTACCATTTGTGAACCAAGAAGACCAGACCGGCTTGGATGCTATCTTCAGTGAATATTTATTCTAACAGTGAGGTAACCAATGTCCATTATGTTATAATGTAGTAGTGCAATAATTATACAGCAGTTGTAAATCTGTAGATCCAAAATTTAGTACTTATCACATGCAGATACCAGGTAATAAATTAGTTACTTGTGGACAAAAAAGCATCAGTTTATTAGGCAAGATAAGAACCTTGCTCCAGGTACGTAATTGGCAATTACTTCATATATTGCAGCTCACATAATGATCAATTACCTCACGTATATGTCTGTAGCAATTGAGCCTTGTGCGGTGTTAATGCAGCTTAGAGACTTAGCCATACATCATAAGGCTTTATAGGATTTACAAAGTCATCAAGATGAATGGAGTTTAGTGCCTTATCATGTTATAGAATACTAAATGTCTCGAATGACAGGCATATCAATGATAATTAGTTACTCTAGAGACATATGTTTTCATAATGTTACTTATAATTAGCAGAAAAATTAATGAGCATGCGTAGCTACTTCTTGTTACTGCCTTTATTTCTCTTTTGGATTGAAAACTCTCTATTGCCTTTTCTTTTCTGGTACGATATCGAACCAATAATGGATCCTAGGAGTCCATCATCTGAGAGGAATAATGCAATGTAATCTTACTTGTTCATCATATCTTTTTTCGTTCTATCTCAAGATGCTTCTGCATCAAATTCTGTCATATTAATATTAGTTTGCAGGTTCCTTCTAACAATTTTATCTAGTTCTTCGTTGGTTTTTTATCCTCTCTCTATGGTGATATGTTTCATCATAAAGTTTCACCTCCATCTTGAATATAATTTTCGCACTATGCTTCGGATGCACCTTCTTAGATCATCTGTTCCTATATCAAAGCAAAAACATAGATTAAGCTTATAAAGTTGGCCGATCAATAATCGTTCTAGTCTCTTTGTAAACATTACCCCAACCATCATAGGAATTAGAGTCAATGTAGATCAAGCTCCATAACTGCTCTGACAAGGAATCAAAGAGCTTTGGTGCATATATAGAATTTAAATGATTGTTTGCTTCGGTGGAGATAACTGATTTCTAATGGTTGCATGCATATTAAACCATGAATATAGTTCTCCGGTTGGGTTTGTAATTCAGCATACAGTATCAGTTCATATAGGATGACTTGCGAGTTCTATATATATTTCGAATTAAATTCCTTCAGCACAAATAATTCTTAGCTCACTTCCATGGTCTGATCTCGCCACCATATAATATGAGATTGTTGAAGCTGCACTACAAAGATTCAGTTTACTGATTACTACATGGAAATATCCAGTGATTTCATATAGCATTGCTTTGTGGAGAAGGTGCGAAACCACTGCACTTTCTTTTTCAGAAACTTTGTTTAGTGGGTAACTGAAAATATAACAAACAACTACCTCACAAATGTTTAAAATAAACATTGTAACATGATAAACTTTCCTTGTAATATATATCAACAAAGGGGAGAAAATAAGCGTGCAACATATGGAGAAGTAAGCTGGGCAGCTGCTGGCCTACTGTGAATGAACAGCATTTGCTGAGCAGTATCAGAAGCAAAACTTTTTGGACATCGAATCATAGTTATGAATAATATTGAATAAAGATCCCATCAAAGCATTACAAAGTCCACTGAACAAATGTATTCATACAGACAGAACTCCATTTCCTTACGAAATAATCAAACATGACGTTCACAAAATACATGACAACAAGGATACAAAGAGTTGCACACCAAACTGTACGTTAAAATAATATCATACACAACAGCAGAGGTATCATCCGGGAACTACTTGCCTGCATGATCGACAAACTGTCCATGGATCTCCTCATCCAGACTAATTACTGGAGACGTGAAGGTAGATTTCCATAAGGTTCCAAGGCCAAAGCCCGGTGCAGAAGTCGACATAATAGGATCATTTGATTGAATCTTCCCGTCGTTGCTGTTATTGTTGTCGTTGTAAGTAACATCCTGCTGCTGGTTCTGCAGAACAATGTCATCATTGATGAGAGAGTCGAGGAACGAGGAGAAGACATCGTCGGTGCAGCAGTCGATGGCTCCATCTTCTCCACTGTCAGCTGCTCCTTGGCTCCCCTGCAAATTCATGGCAGGGAAGCCCTCGGAGTTCTGCCATCCATCGTCTCGTTCCAGACTCAAGCCGCCGAAGAAATCATCTTGGTCCGCGTGAATGCCAGCGCCTCCTTGATCGCCGCTTGTTTGCTGGAGAACAGAAGGTATGGGTGGGCTAGGGTTTGCACCACGGTTAGGGTTATGGTATGGCATTGTTGGAGGCGGCTGGATCTTGGGACCCTCCGGGAGGAGGGGATCAGGACTGGTGGTGGAGGAAGAGGAGATCAAGGGCTTGTGGGTTCGGGGATCGATGCCTTGACTGATGAGCTTCTTGCTGAGGTGGGTGTTCCAGTAGTTCTTGATCTCGTTGTCGGTTCGCCCGGGGATCCTCCCAGCTATCAAAGACCACCTGCTCTCATTCCAAGAAACCAAGAAAAGAAACTTCAGGCACATGAACTACGGAGATCTATTCATAGAAAGTATAATTGGATGAAACCCTAGAAAAAGCTGCACCCCTAGATTTAGATGGAAAAGGTAGAGAGAGGAAGGGCCTCTGAAACCCAGAGAGAGAGGGAGAAGGGGTTAGGGGTTAAGAAAGAGTTTGAACCGGTTGCCGAGGAGGCGGTGGAGGCGGAGGATGAGGTCCTCCTCGTCGGGGGCGATGGGGCCGCGCTTGACGGAGGGGCGGAGATAGTTCATCCACCGGAGGCGGCAGCTTTTCCCGCAGCGGAGGAGCCCGGCGCGCTTCGGCAGCGTCCGCCATCGCCCCTCCCCTTCCTTCCGGACGAACTTCTTCAGCACCTCGTCCTCTTCCGGCGTCCACGGCCCCCGCTTCAGCCCCACCTTGCTGCAGCACGGCGTCGGCGCCCCTTTCTGCCGCTGCTTCATGATCGTCCCAGACCCCGCCACCGGCGACGCCAAAGACGACGACGATCCCGGACCTGAACTTGACGACGGGTTTCTCATCCCTCTTATCTCTTTTAGCTCTCCCGTTCTCTCTCTCTCCCCCCTACTCTTATTCTTCTGTCGTCCTCTTTTGCTTCTTTCTTTTAGCTTCCTTTGCGGCAACGCTACTGGGGGCCGACCAAAGTGGGACCCGCAGAGCAGGCCTAAAGCCGCTGCATCCGAAAGCTGAGGCTGCATAAACGTTTCTATGCGGAATCCGCAGGCTGCTGTCGACCTTCAGCGCGGGTGGATCTTATCGGGCCACGTAAGTTGCTCCTCCTGAAAAGCATTTGGTTAAATGGTATGGTATGATGGTCCAAAACCAAAAATAATACCAGTAAAAATGATGAGATACCGTATTTAATTGTACCATGATAATTTTATATGAAAATAATTCCAAATTATTTATATTTTTTAAATCACCGTCCAATCCATTGACAGAATAACTTATTGAGAAACAAAACCACTATAGTGCAGAGATATTGGCAATAAAAATATCCCTCAATCTAATAAAAAATAGTATATAGCTAATATATTATATCAACATTATATATATATATAGGATATAACATTATATTGATATTATATATATTATATTTATGATATATATTATATTATTATATATTATTAGTATATTATTATTTAATGATAATTTTAAATTATAGTAGAAATTTATTATTGCACTTTATATTTATATAATAAAAGTAATTAATATATTACTCATATTTGCCTTATTTTTCTAATCAAAATAGTTATTAGGATTAAAAAACAATATATTATAAGTATAATTTAAAATATTAATTCTATAATAACAATTAATATATTTTTAGAGGATTAATAATTTATAGAACCAATAAATATAGTTTTATAAAATATATTAATAATTTATTATAATGTATTTTATATGATTAATAACATATTTTATGCAAACATGAGATTTGGGTCCCGCATAAGCATTTTATGCGGCTGCTTGGATAAAAACTGTCTCACGAATGGTTTTTCTTCGGCAACAAAATGGGAAGACAGATGGTTGCCAAAAAAAAAAAAAGGGAAGACGGATGAACGAATAGAGGCTGGGTGCACGTAGAAAAGACCAAAAAAAATACCATATTGAAGTCTCTGTATTTATAGTTTACGTAGGCATGCATCTGTTTTGTTCTCTCTTCGCGGGAAGGAACGACCGCACGGGAAGCGGAGTCGGCGGCAGAAGAAAACATAAGAAATCTCAGAAGCAGAGCCTGGGGTTCTCATTGCTGCCGCCATTTTTAATCTCTTCTCACCTTGCAAACGAGATCGCCTCCATTCTCCAATCGGAAAGGGAATCGTAGGGTAGGCCTCACTGTGTTCTTCGGAGAATGGTGCGACAGACACACGAGTGCTCGGTGAGGAAGCCTCATTTCTTCAGAGTCCTCTCGGGAGACTTCGTTCGCTCAGCAGCTGGCAAGTTGTTTCTTCTCATCTCTTCTCTTCTCTTCTCTTCTCTTCTCTTTCGCTAACTTTGGGGTGGTTTGTCCGGACGTGGAAGGGAAAGGAATATTTGGGGCACTTTGCTTCCGCATTCCTTGAAACAGGGCACTGAAGAAATGAATACAATAAACTTTGATTTGTTTGTGTTAAAATAAATTAAATATCTCGAAATTTACTTATTTAACTGACTATTACGTATCATAAAATATATACTTCATATAAAATATGTTCTTATGATTGTGAAGATCATTTTTTTTATATACAGTTATACATATCTAAGAATTTGATCTTTATAACCCATCTCTTTGTCTACATTTTACCTTATTTATTATGAAATCAACTAATATTATTTTTATAACAAAAGTATCATATTTCAAAATTATTTTGTATAATATGGCATAGGAACCAGAAAAAATCTTGATAGATGTCAGAGACATGCTGTCTCGATGGACTGACATTCTATTCAAAAGGATAGGAAATAAGCATACATTGTTGGCCAAAATTATGGAATCAAGGCCTACTGCTAATCAAACTATGCTGTCTTGATACCGTGCTCCACACTGATACTATCTTATTATTATATTGGTGTGCTTGGTACAGAGCCGTAAGTATTGATATGCCCTTTTCTAACATATGCTAATGCCGAATTGGTACAATATAGTACATTCTACCATTTAGTTTGGTACAGTATGATGTTCTATGCTACCAATGCTCCCTACTATTATAATGCAAAATACTCATATTTCATTTGTGGCCCCGAAGCCTCATCTCCATTTCTTTAGTGAAAACACCATTCAATGAGTTTACCTCTTGCTCAAGGGAGAGATGAGAGATGGGAGCCAGCTAAAAGTTATCTGATAGGGATCAAATGTGTAAATGGTTCGTGTGATCCCAACCATCCATGCATTCCCCTCACATTGCATATGCCCATCCCGTGTAATGTAAACCTCTTTGTCAAAATATTATGCGTTACTTAGTTGCAAACTCATCCTTATATTGTAAGAAATCGAGCCAAATGTTTTCTTTAATTTTCAATTTGCAGAAAATCCCACCAAAGTTTATGAAGTGTATATCGAATGAAGCATCAAATGGAGTCATCCTTCAGGGTCCCCATGGAAGCAGCAGCAAGTCTATCCAAGGCACGTTCCTCTCGACTGGATGGCCAAACTTTGTGAAAGACTACTATTTGAAGGAACATGAACTCCTAGTCCTTTGATATGATGGAAATGTTAGAATATTTTCAAAAATGGGCTTCCACTGATTGTATATTTTTATTTTATAAAACAGGTTAGATATATGGCTTATAATAGTACTATGGTTAAGCTCAATATGATGTGTGATCATTTTGTTTTATGGGCTTTGGTGCACCTTAAATGTATAGAATTGAGTTTTATTTATTATGGTAATTTTGGTACGTAGGCCAGGAATCCTAATTAGAATTTGAAACCTTTAATGAGAAGGCTCCCTTATATTTTCTATATAAAGGCTAAGTCCCCCTCTCCTCTCCATATGGTTGATAGCTTGCCCCATTGATGGTTATTTTTTGTGAGGAGCAAGGAAGGGAAGATCCAGCTCCTATTATTCTAGATGATTGAATAACGCATCCAATATGTCTTTCGTAGGTATATCTCTCCAACTTGAATACACGATGGTTGTAATTCTGAATCTTAGCACGTGATTATTTATGATTAACAAGAAATATGCATCTAGTGTTCTAATCTTTGGTAAGACCGCATGTGATAAAGAGGACGAGCTTTCAATTAAAAGGTGTGAAGAATCCGAGCTTTGTGAAGCCAGGTGGACCGGTGAAGCGTTCTTAATTTGGATGATGGTTGCCATGCTCAGCTCACCAAAATGAAATGTGAGTTGGAAGAGCTTTTCACAGATGCTGCTCATGCACCCAAGCAGAGAAAAGATTCTTATTCTAATATAGCTAAAAGTAAGTAGTTATTGATTAGGTACATGTATTCCTTTGCTTAAATCTTTACATGATTTGAATTGTTATCTTGCTGGTGCAAATAATTTGTTAATACATTGGACATACGGGATTCTACCATCCAGTGGCGCTTTTATTTAAGAACATGCAACTATAGGAGTATCATGCTCTTCATAGTTTTATTTACAATGTTATGTTGATAAAATGATCTAAAACGATATTGGATACTGGAGTTATTTGCATCAAACTAACATCAATATAAGGCAATACAAGATGAAGTTTTTACTTCCTTAAATTTCCGTTAGCGGATATTATAATTAGAATTATTATTCTCGTTAGCTGACGTACGTAGTCTTACATATACGAAATATGAATCAGAAACCTTCTGATATTTGAGAAATTGAATGACCTAAGGACTGGCCCATTTCAACCTTCTGAAATTGGAGAAATATTTCTCTAGACCTTCCTTCAAGTGCGATATGCATTGATGATAAATAGCATGGACTACTTTTTATCATTTCAATGCTAAAATTTTCATGAAATTTCAACATTTAACAAGTTTTACTACAGCATCCACTGGTAGTGAACTGCAGAAGGGAGGGACAAGTTTGCCGTATTACACCGAAATCATTAAAAATGCTAAGAAAAAGTCATAATACGCATAACTCGCTATTTGACAAGTGAAATTAGTGGGAGAACATCTTTATGGTCTTTCAGTTCTTGATAGTCCTGTGAGCTGCACCTAAGGAAGCATAGCTTAGTTGCTTTAGACCATGGGATCAAGTAACTATCACCATGTAAGCTCAAGGCATTTCCCTCGTTGTCATGGATTAGAAACAAGTTTTTTTTTTCTTCTCTATATTGTGCAGCAATTTTCCTTTTAAAGAAAATATATAGTATTCTTCCTACATTCATTTGATATGATTGAAAACTATATGCCTTCCTCACCCACTTCCCTTTTTTTTTTATTTACACAGGGCAGCAACCAACGTGCACAAGTCATTTACACTGGTGAATTGGATGCATTAACTTTTACAATCGATGGCCTAAATTACAAACTATATATGTGCATTCTGATCATATATAAGATCCAACGTTAATATTTCACTGTATTTCAATATACAATATATTGTGGCTTATTATTTGGTAAGGAAAATGATATCTAAGGTGCTCAATGTATTATATTTGCTTTACCTATTTTTTTCTTATGGCCTTATGTAATAAAATTAGAAGATAATTTATGCATTAGTCTTTTTCTGAGAATCGAGTGTGCTCATTACAGTTCATGCTGGTGATATGGTACAGCAAAACATATGTATCACGTAAGAGAAATTTGAGTACTTCCTTGTGTCATTATGATAGTAAACTGGAGAATCAAATTTCCATTTGGAAATTAACTGCCAGAATTTCTAGTATGTTTGAGAAAAAGAGAGCAGACAGGAAGAAGATTGGATGATTTTCAGGAACATTAAGGATTCCAATACCAGTCCCCTCCTTTTGAATTGATCTCTAGTTCACCATGTGCACTTCTGATATGACGTCGCGCAATTCGACTCTATCTAAATTGACCAATATATCTATAATAACCCAGGACCTTATTCAAAAAGACTAACCGAAAAGTATTATTTGAGTTGCTTGATCCTATATAAGTACCTAAGATCTATTCTATGTTTGAGCTCTGACTTTCTCGTCAGGCTAAAAGTTCAAATCTTTTCAAATTTAATTACAAGCACCCCTCTAGTCTACATAGGTTATAGGCCGAATTCGCTTTGAAACCATTTTTAACAATTCAAGACCTTATCCAAAAATACTAGCCAAAAAGTATTATTTAGGTTCTTTGATCCTATATAATTAAGTATCCAAAATCTACCCAGCAAATAACTAACATGGGATTAAATACATGCCCGCACGAGTTCTCACAATATCTTTCAGCTACTAAAACTTCTGCATCCGATATAGGTATCTTGGACTCCCATCCTTGTAGAGCATAGGCTGCATAGCAGGGCACCTAAACACTCTTGGCAATACAACCTTCACACTGTGGAATATTATTGGACTAAATTATATACTTTAACATGCTAACAGCCAGCTCTCCAAACGGTCATGCATCTGATTTAAAGTAGCCTATGCATCAGAGGAAGAAGCTTTGATGGTTCTAAGTACTATATGCATTTGATTTAAATCTTTCATTCTTCAGGAACATTGCCATCCCTAGGCCAAATTTCTCATTCTGAACTTCTTGCGTAGTTTAATGTTCCAATATTTGATTTATAGAAGAAGTTACTGGCCCAAGCCTCTTCTGTTTAGAAACTGTTGATATGACCAGCTCTAAGCCTCTAACTGCCTATATACTGCCTGTATGATTACTGTCCTTTCACATTTTGCATGTATTTCTTCTTCAGCATTCCATCTTGACCTAATCTATTTGAGAATGTCCAGAAATGCATCTGATTTGCATTTTCCATTTTCAATTTTTGAATGTTTTTGTCTGATAAACTGTGCCATTTCATCATCTGAATAAGCGAACCAAAATATTGATAAAATTCATAAAACCGAGATTTCTCTTGGATCAATATATGGTGAGCTCGTTGATTTTAATTACATGACCTGCAGTATTAATTGGTTCTTTCATCATGAAAGTCTTCATTCCAATCACTTTGAAGTTCTAGACTCATGCATGTCTGCATGGATATAGTATTTGTGCTTACCACCTCGAAACCCCGCAGTGAAGCTTGAGAAGAAATTAATAGAAGGTCATACTGCCTTGCCTATAAAGATCTGAATTCAGAATTGAAGACGCTTTGGATCGGAGAAGTGTTACAGTATGATATCGATGCAGAGCTTCGAATGTGTATCATGCTTCGTAGACTTTTTAACCCTTATCAATTTGCCTGAATTTGAGTAAGTTAATTTCCTGGTCATTGGCATCTTTTCTTTGGATCTGGCTCATCTCCATGCTCTCGCTCCATCTCCAGGTAAGTAATTCATCCAAATAGTAGATGTAATGTTCCTTGAAAGATGGATGGAGAAGCTAAACCTTATAACCCTAGACTATTATTATCCAAATGCAGGTCACATTTCCTTAAATACTGGCTTGACTTTTCAAAACAGTAGAAGAGCCAGTGGATTGAGGAGGCTCATTGGTCCCTGGTGCAGGTAATGTCCTATTAGTCTGTCTGTTGTTTTCTTCATTCGAACTTTCTGACATACTCTGCATGGCTCTAACACAAAAAAAAAAGTAGAAGTAATTTCACAAACAAATAATTCATAAAAGTTCCCTTTTTTTATGAGGAAAACGGCACAACATTCTAATAGTTCTCAAAATGTCATCATAAAAAAAAAGGTTCATGAAATGACCTGTTTAGTGTGACTAATAAATATCATGGAAGAACTTAGTAACTAAGGTTCTCAAAAAAGTATCTAGAAACAAAAACACTTGTTTAGACATTGCCTGACCAAAAGTCTGTGGCTTTCCTCAAAAGAAAGTCTCTGGTTCGCAGCGACCTGCTTGCCAAGAATTTCGATGCGATTCTCTTGTTAGATTCCATCAGGATGCTATTTCACCTAAATGCTACAAGCTTAGCATGTTCGGCTTTAAGCCATGGCATGGAAGGTGCAGTCTCTTTCTAATTGGTTTTCCTCTCTGAAGGGACCAATCCCAGACCAGGGGCCAAAAGGCCCAACAGCTTGTATGGGGAGAGTCCTACTCTAAGCCCACAAAACTCTGTACCTTGGCCCAATATTAGGCTCCACCGCCTCCCCAGCATTACGTGCCACAGGTATTATTATGTCACCACTTTGCCGGCCCTTCTTTCACTCACTTTATGAGTTGGTTGAAACGATGAACGGTTGTCGGCCGAGCTTGTGGGAATAGAAAAGAAAAACACCGAAGGTTACTAGAATTGATCAAACAGGAGATCCTCCAATGCCTAGAGAAATCCGAGAGGGATAACATACTTGGAGGTCTCTCAAATCCTGTATATATAAAAGTGTGGGCATGGAGCATACTGTAACCATCGAACGTACAATAACTAGTCATATATGCAATAATAGACGTGCATTAAAATAAGAACATGTGGCTCGTTGTTGCTGGTCAGCTGATCTAGTCAGTTGGTCTGGAAAGGTAACGATCACACGCCGTCGAATTTGGACCACATCACTAGGATTATATTCTAATGAGTTCTTTATCCTATTATTGCTCCTTAGTTTTCCTTGGACTGCGTGGTCTAACTTAATCTCCCGGTCATTGGCATTTCCCTTTCGATTCCCATCTCGGCTTGCTTGCACCTCCAGGTCCAAGTAGTAGATGCATGTATGGGTCCTTGAGAGGTCAGTGGAGAAACTACGCGTCACATTTTAAGGCTATTAGTATCAAAGTGCAGATATTTCTTCTTCCTGAATGATGGCTTGAGTTCTCGTGTGGTGGAGGAGCAAATGGAAGAAAGGAGGCTCATACGGTGGAAGAGCACGTGGAAGAAAGGAGGCTCCTTGGTCCACCAAGCAGATCGTGTCCTGTTTTTTCCTGCATGTCGTTTCTTAACCTTGGATCTGTGACGTATAAATATCAGGGAAGAATCTAGGCCTGTTTTTTATTTTATTTTTTTTGGCAGAAATACAGAAGAAGCCAAGGCAGAACAGATGCTTAGTACCTCGGTTTTTATTTTTAGTTCTCTGACACTGGCAACTAATTTCTGAAATTTTTTCAGTGATGTTTTTGGTCTTAGTTTTTATCGGAAAAGTCCTATAAAATAAGCAATGCCACGTATAGGCCTCATAGATATTATTTCAATAACATATTTTTAGAATCATTTGATGTCGTATCAATGAAAAAGATACGATATTATCAACTATGCTGCAATGCTTTTTATGCACCAAACATTTCAAAATCAGCATAACATGGATTGATTGCTTGCTTCATAACCAAATTATGGTTTCAACGCATCATCTAATGAAGTAGTGTCCTCTTGCCCTAAGACAGCTGAATACTAATGTACAAACGAAAAGTTGATAATCTGCGTCCATGATTTGGAAAATAGGCAGAAAAAAAGTATGTACGTAAGCTAGGTATTTTTTTGATCATTTAGTTCTATATAAATACTCAAGATTTTTTCGATGAATAATCAGTGTGAGACTAAATACATACAAGCAAAAATCGCTACAAGGCATTCACATGATCTTGTTTGCTAGGATAGCCATAATTTAAGTGATCTCCTCACTTACCGCATCCTAAGAGGCTTGGAAGCTTTGATATAAGTATTAATTTCTCTACAAGAGCTTTTGTAGAACTGAGATGAGACAAAGTACCTTGTTTAGAGTGCAGATGATAGGGTGATGGAAGTAAAGAAAGCCACAAACAATGTTAGAAAAAGTGTATTTCGAATGGACGGTGGAGGAGAAAGGGGAGGCTGGCAAAGCGGCTGCACTCATGGTGCCAGTGGATAAGATAATAAAGTGGTAAAGGAGATTCCATTCACACTTCCACCAAATCCTTAAAAAAAAAAAGACGTGGACCTCAGGCGTAGATCACCGTCCCTTCCCATAAGAAAATCTTAGCCTCCTTTTCTTCGAGGCATCTCCCATTCGATGGCAACGATAGTCTTCTAGAAAATTATCTTAACGATGAAATGCTAGTCCATTCGTAATCTAGTTTACGAACCGCTAAGTGAGTTTGGATGAATAAATTTAGTATATGGAGAGGTAGATCGATGCACTAGAGCTATTCTAGCTGTGAATTGAGGTGGTGTCAAAGCTATTCACACCAGAGGTCATGCATGATAGCCTCTTGTTTTAATCTTTAGAGCTTCTTCAAAACTATGGAACTTTTGTTTACCTTTGAACTTTATTTTTTTGATTATTTGGGACCTAAGGATCACTAGCATGTACACATTTTTATGCTCATCGACCATTTGTTAAAAATTAACCTCAAAATGAATCTGACTACTATGGTGGAATCACATCAATGGACTGATAGGAAGAATAATAGGTGTCAAGAATGAAAGGGGCCACTCATGGTTGGATCTTTCTTTTGATGATAGAGACTTGCAAGATCGTAGAATTAATGGCCCTTGGTGGAACTTTCTAAGCTAAGTTGATAAATCTTGATTATCCATTGGCGGATATTTAAGTAAATTTTTGTCATCTCTCGTCAGGCTCAGGTTGCATCTTTTGCACAAAAAAATGTTTCATCTTCTTTTACGACATCAACATTTGGATCAGCTTGAAAAATTTTTCGTTTTGGGATATTGTGATTTTTTTTTTTATCTCTCTGATTGAGTTGGATCACCGAATTCACCCAAGATGAGTTCCAAGCCATCAAAGTGTTCGAGTCGTTCCACGATTGTCCGATACGAAAAATAATACATAATAGCTGGCGTCCAATGGGTCAAGTACTATGTTGCCCAATTCATAGGTTGACCCAGCACAGTATAACGAGGGTCACATACAATACCGTGCAGAAAGGAGTTGCACTGAATTAAAGACCCAAACCTCAGAATATGGAGTTGCAAATATTGTCAAGGAAGAATTTGATCAACAGGTTAATGGACCTGTTCAATCTCTATTTAGTAAATGAATCATAAACATAGCTCAAATCTCTATTTAAAAACCCAAATATCTTTTTTCTTTTTCTTCTACCATCCTTTTTTTTTCTTTTCTTATCTTTTCATTTATCTCTTTTTTCTTCTTTTTTTTTTATTTTCTTTCCTTCTTTCTTTTTTTTTTCTTTCCTCCTTACGCAAACAAGTTTCGAAATTCCAACCCCGTTTCGATCCCGTACCTTTACAAAAACATGATAGGATGACCGAGACGTCCTCCATTCTACTAGAACTTAAAATCTCACTCAGAATTTTTTAGTAACATGACCAAACAAAACCTAAACATCGGAAGCTTAACTTAACGTACCAAAAAAAATAAAAGGGCTTGACTTGACTTGGTACATAGCACGTTTAATTTTTAACCATCTCTCTCAATGTAAACACACATATGTTCGAGATCCTCAATTTATGGCCCCAATTATGTTAGGACATCTTTTTTTTCCCAAACTTGCAACAATATGAATCAAACTAATTGCTTGCCTGCAACTAATACCTAAATCAACAATGGCCACATATCCATGGCTACAAACAAAATCTTTTCCGGCCAATGACCGTTCCACACATATCATTGTAATGGTTGATGTTGCCTACTTGGATTTTGAGATCTCAAATTATAGGTAATAAACCAAAGGTCCAAAAAGTTCTCGAACCTGATGGCGACCGAACTGGTCCGGTCAGAGCGCCGGGCGCCGCCCCCTCTGCGTGATTAGCGGCTAAACGCCACGTGCCTTGGTTTCAAGTGCCTTGACGTTTTGGCTTTCCGCATCTCCAAGAAACGATCTCCTCCCCTCCAAAGACTTCGTTTTTTTTTGGAAGACCAGTCTATCAAACCCATAAGAATATGCCTATCCGTGCGAGGATAAAGTTCCACACAGATTCCTATGGTTCCCCACCAAAGATAACGTATTTTTTAGTCACCCATAATAGCTTAATAGTCCCAATTGAGGGCTTTGGAGGAAAAAGAAGAAAAAGGGAACACGCTACGAGATTATTGAAGCCATTAGATACTTTCAACTCCCATCCACTACTTTTACAAGATAAAGCCCAGCTTTTTTTTGTGGCTGGATGCCTCCACATGTAAGTATGTAATTGCACATGCTCTGAGTATCCTATCAATGTCATCCAATCCATTGCAAAAGCCTCTTATGATATGAGGAAGGTAGTATTTTGATTAGAGCTTGGCCCTTTTATAATACTTATACGTATCTTTCTTTCAATGATGGAGCCAATAAACAATTTTAAATCAAACTCTTGATTAATATACTTGAGACTTTTGCTTAAGTAACTTTTGTTTAATAGTTACTGTCTCCTCCATGCGAAGACATTGTTAATTTCATATAGAATACTAGGTAACCATTAAAAAATTATGACCATGGAGTTCTTATCTAGGTGAAGAAGCCATCTCTTTGATATGCTCGCAAATGAGCAAAAATTGATATCTTAATTATAGGATGCAAGGGAGTTTAATTAGATAGTGGTACCATGAATTAGAGCTTGTCCGAATGATTGCACCAAACATTGGATAATGATGCTATGTTGTCATATATATATATATATATATATATATATATATATATATATATATATATATATATATATATATATATATATATATATATATATATATATATATATATATATCAATTTCAAACGGTTGTTACTGGAAAATATGTACGAAATTGTTACCTTGTGAAGTTCTTTGAGGAAATATCACTTATTTTTAGCAAAAAGAGCATCTAAAGTTTTTAGAATATAACTTCAGTTTTTTCTACAAGAAATAAAAAATCCAAATATATCATAAATAATTTTGGTCACTAATTACTAATGTTGCTCCATTATAGATACGAGGGCATGGAAGATATAACATGCAAAGAACTTTTATGTTACGTTCCGTATATAATCAGGAAATTATAAGAGAATTTTTAATCTATGTCTATTGCTCATGGCACTCCATTTCCTTGTCCTCTATCATCGGGTGTCAAGCCTATGCTGTTAATGAATCAAAATCTTAATCATTCCATAACAAACAATTATTAAATTAGTGGTGTCTGATAAATGAACAATATACATCCATGTGTATACATACATACATACATACATACATACATACATATATATATATATATATATATATATATATTATAATATTTTTTTTGCATATTATTTAGATTCTGCAGAGTAAATTCCTAATAAAAATAAGTTTGGATGGAGGAAATATTCTTTATTCTGATTTGACCGCACGTTATTAGTTTAGGCATTGGAGATGTGGGAATGAGTTGACCGCAAGAACAATGTTGATCCTTGGGTCCTCATCATCTTCCATTCTTCCCAGTTTTCACCTAATCACCATGGCTTCTTATGTTCGAAAAATAAAACCTTCCTTTTATTGATAAATGAATAATATATATTTGTGTGTATAGATAAATTATTTTGATCCTGCAGAGTAACTCACTAATAGAAGCAAGTTTGGATGGAGTAAATATCCCTATCTCATTCGACTGCACGTCTTAGTTTAGGCGTTGGAGACGTGGGAACGGGTTGACCACAACAACTAGGTTTGACCTCCGAGTCTTCCTGGTCTTCCCTTCTTTTCGGTTTTCACCTAATCACCATACCTTAATGAAACCTTTCTTTTATTCCTAAAACCAAGTACGATTGCACGGAGATTCCTCCACTGGCCTTTTCGTAATTCTTTGTGAACTCAAGGGGTATCGTTTCCATCAGGCTGTCCGCCACCACCGCTGGATGCAACGAACGTGGACGACCGTCCCGATCGAGGGTGCCGTGTCTGAACCGCTCCGAAAAAACCACGTGACAATTGGCCTAACTTGACACGTATCACCATGTGGTTGGCCTATCAGTTAAGTTGTATTGGACCTATCCAACGGCTACAATTAATTGGCCTATTCTTTCAGTAGATGTCCACCCCAACGGCTATGATCACACTTGGGAGTACCGTTAAGGATGGAAAACATTTGTTTGGTTTGAGAATTACGACCGTTGGCAATTACTTCCCTCTACTTAATTATCTGCCATTTTATGTTCCGGAAACGAGATTAGCAATGCTTCCACAAATTGTATCATTAATTAGCCAGTATTTGTTATTTATTTCAAAAGTAAATAAATAGAGAGCAGTGCTAAATCGATGGACAATTTATATAAATAATTCATGTAACATAGTAATAGTATTTATCTAATTATATTTTAGTTGAATTAAGACTATAAACTTTAGATGGAAAAAGCTAGAAGGTCAGCTTTATGCAGCCCTAGATCAAACCCTGAAGCTTTCACAGCTTAGGCCAAAACAAAAAGAAAAAAAATTCTATACATGCTTCACATATGCTGAAATTTAATTGCTTATATCATAAAAATTGAAATGCTTGCCAAGGGCATATAGAAAGTTCTTTAACTGGCTAGGTTATTGACTCATCCAATTCTCCGATCATATTTTAAACATACTTTCGTACATGATTACTCGTGATTGGGAGAATAGTTCAAACGTGAAAGATTTTGGATGTGGTCTAGATTTATTGATCCTGATCATTACCGATTAAATTGAGCGATCAATAACAACATGCCACGTGTAACTAATTCAAAGTGCAATAAAGACAGTTAAAGTCTATTAAAAAAATATGATTATAATCTCATATATTTATGAGGCATATTGTAGGATGGTTACAATTGATCTCGCATATTTGGATGGTTATTGCATGCTCGCTCTTTACAAATAATAGCTCCACTCCTATATTTTTATATAAACAGAATTAGAGAGATCTTCATGTACAATTTTTTCTCATCATGCTTAACTCTACATAGCTTATACTTTCAAATCTCCACTATTTCATCAAAGTTTGGTCTGACCTAGACAACAATGAATATCTCACTGGATTAGACCCGACAATCATCGATATTTTTTTCATTTTGAGTAGATCTTTCAGTTTAAGCATACTAAAAATGTGCAGACTAAAAAGCCAACCTTTTTTTTTTTTTTTTTCAGATCGGATTTTGATGGTAATAATTTGTGATAGTCTATTGCATGAAAGATCATCCCTGTCCCTTCCTTGATGGGGTATATTTAGTATCATCTTGGCAAGTTGCAATTTAACCATCCGTAGCGCACCAAATCTTCGTAACTATGTCATCACCTCATGACACATTTAAGTTGGGTCTTCAGTTTTTTTTTTTTGGTAAAAAAAGAAAAATAGTGGCGTTATTTTACACATATAACTCCCAGCCTCGATACTAATTCTTCTGCCACATCTAAAGCACTCACGTCTTTCAACAGAATGCGGCGGAGAAAACATAAAGTTGCTGGTGAGATGCTGCATGAGAATTAGCACCGTCCACGTGGACCATCTCTTCCTTCCGTTCAAGTCAAGCATTAGAACCGTCCACCCCATGGCATTCCTGTAAGATTCTCAAGATCCATGCCTCAAACCACTCCCTCCCATCCCCCACGAGCCAAATAAGCCAGTTCACGCGGCACGGTCATCGATTACCAAAAATGCCACCGGGCGTTTTTGGGCACCATCCGTAATAACTTCCGACATACGGAGCGCATTATCGTAATTTAATCATACCAACGCCCCCCTCCGTTCCACTTACATGTAAGTAGGGTAGTTCTATATACACCCCCCTATTGCTCAGGACACCCCCAAAAACCAAAAAAAAATACCCAAACTAACCTTTAGTGTAATTACCATATTGCCCTTGAAATTTTCTCATACACCCCCCTTCCTCCTCCTCCGTTTCGTTTTGAAAAGAAAAAAAAAACACCCCTTAAACCCCTCCTCCCCCGTTCCCCCTTCTCCCTCTCGTCGCCGGCATTCTCCCGATCTCCGACCACCTCGCCGGCTTCTCCCGGAACCACCTCGCCGGCTTCTCCCGAAATTTTTTTTTTTTCACGGTTCGTGCTTCGTTCGGCACTGGACCGCCGAACAAAAGGCTTCTGTTCGGCTGAACAGTGCCGAACAGAAGCCTTCTGTTCGGCAACCCTCAACCGAACAGATCTGTTCGGCTGCACAGTGCCGAACAGAAGGCTTCTGTCCGGCACTGTTCAGCCGAACAGAAGCCTTTTGTTCGGCGGTCCAGTGCCGAACGGAGCACGAACCATGAAAAAAAAAAATTTCGGGAGAAGCCGGCGAGGTGGTTCCGGGAGAAGCCGGCGAGGTGGTCGGAGATCGGGAGAATGCCGGCGACGAGAGGGAGAAGGGGGAACAGGGGGGTTTTGGGCGTTGGCGAGGTGTTTTGGAGGGGAAGAGCGGGGTGGGGGGGGGGGGTTGGGGGGTGTAGAGAGCAATTTAGGTGAGGGGGTGGGGAGGGTGGGGGTAATTTAGGAATTTTTAATTTTTTAGGGGTGTCCTTAGCAAATGGGGGGGTGTAGAGAGTATTTAATTTTTTTTAAATTTTTCGGGGGTGTCCTGAGCAATAGGGGGGTGTATATAGAACCACCCTTACATGTAGTAGGCAAGACACGATCTCCGCCCAGATTTGATCAGATAGGGCTCGTTTGGTTCGCGGGAAGTATTTTCCCTCCTAGGAATATGATTCCTGGAAATCAGATTCTTAGGAAGAGGATACCTAGGAAAGTACTTTTGGCATGTTTGGTTAACCATGGGAAAGTGACAAATTTCCAAAGTGCTTATGTTTGGTTGACCATCCACTTTCCTAGGAAAGTTAAGTATAATTCCTATTATGCCCTTAATAAAAATTAGGTCTTTAATGCCTCTTTAATGCTTCTTTAATGCTGAAGGGTCTTTTTAGGAAAAAATAAAAAAGAAGTGATTCCCACCTCATGGGAAAGTAACTTTCCCATGTTTCTCATGGGAAAGACTTTCCCATGTTTCTCATGGGAAAGACTTTCCCATGAAATGTGGGAATCATATTCCCATGGGAATACAAATTTCCCATCTCTCTCTTTTGAAAACTCCAACCAAACAAGAGGCATTTCATTACTTTCCCGTTGATCACACTTTCTCCCCTCCTTTTCCTGCGAACCAAACGAGCCCATAGTAGGGCTTAAAATGGCAAACTTATGGCATGATCGCAAATAATTGTAAAAGGAAGCCCATTTCTGGAGCACGCATGACGATTTTGTCGATGTGGTTTGGACGGTGCCGATGCGTTGCGAAACGGACGGTCCTCCGCTCTTGCCAGGCGCGTTAAGCGACCGGAATTTTGCTTTCCCACCCCACCCGGTTTTCTCGTAAATATTCCCCAAAGCATGCCCATTTCCAAAGCCGCGACCTTCATGGTACTTGGAAAAGCGTAATACAACCCCCCCTCCCCTCAAAAGGCCTCGAGTGCGTCCGTCCGTGTTTGGCACTCTCTCTCTCTGGGGCTTGGAGGGCGAGACGCGCGTGAAGAGGGCGTGACCGGGATCGGGTCGTGGCGGCAGGGGAGGGGCGCCGGCGCCGGCGGAGATGACGAGACGGTGCTCGCACTGCAGCAACAACGGGCACAACTCCCGCACGTGCCCGACCCGTGCGGGGGGAGTGAGGCTGTTCGGAGTGCGGCTCACGGATGGGGTGGGCTCCATGAAGAAGAGCGCCAGCATGGGGAGCCTCTACTCTGCCGGCTCTTCCTCCATCGCTGGCGCTGGAGGCGGTGGCGGATGCTCGCCCAATCCGGGATCGCCGTCCAACGATCCGCTCCGCGACCACCAGGTCGCGGCTGCCGGCTACGCCTCCGACGACGCTGCCCACGCTTCCTGCTCCTCCAATTGCCGTAGCGAGCGCAAGAAAGGTGTCTCCTTTTCCCCCTATTTTTCTTTTTGCTCCTTCCTCACGTTTATTCCGCTGATTTTTTTTCCCGAAATCTTTCGCTTTTTTCTTTTATTCCTCCTAATGTCTTCTTGTTTGCATCCTCATCTGTTCTTTCATGTAGATTCGTATACGTTCGAAGTTTCCTTCAAAGGCAACGATTTTTTTCTTTATTTTATCAAAATTTTCTCAAGTTTTCTTTTCTTTCATCCCTAAGCCACATAAAAATCTCATTTTTTATCATCGATCGACGCCTGTTACCTGGAGTCTTGTGTTTGATAAAACTGCTTTCTTTTACGGGAAGTTATCACTTTTAGAGTGTTTTTATGTTTCCGAATTGCTGGATGGTTAGTCTTACTATTTTCCTTTTTTTTTTTTTGTCGTGGGCGCATTAAGTTCATGTTCTCATAAATTAGGACACAAGTCTGTAACACATGTGCCGATTAATTTTTTTTCCGTCCCTTTTGCCCTGTTTTGTGGATGGAGTTGAGCGGTCCAATATGGCCGAACCTTCAGGATGGTCCATATAATACCGTCCACTGGGTTTACCACCTAATTTCAAACAGCAACGGAAAGGGATGGGCGATGGTCCACACAATATAGTCGCATGGATTTGTTGATTATGATCTGATTGGTTTAGGCATATGGAATATTCAATGGGCCAGCATCCTTGCATATGATGGAATTGGTTTAATTGTGTACACCTAGGACTTGCTTTTTTAAATAAATGTAATTATGTTCTTTATGTCCATCTTATTTTCCTGGAGAGCTTGTGGTTTCACTTCGCTTTCCTATTACTTTTTCACTATATCCTATTCTTTTTGTCGCATTGCTTTTCTCTGAAGAATTTCTAGTTTTTCTCATGCCGTGGTTTAACATCTTTTGCACCATGTTCTTGAATCTGCATGCGCTCTTTGTATTTACGATAAAAATCATATGTGCTCGTCACGACATAACAGAGGAAGCATAGTTTCTTTCTTCTTTTTTTTTTATGGATGTGCTGCATTTTTGGTTGTAGCATGCAGATTTCCTCAGTTTTCCACTTTGCTACGGTTGAAGTCTTCAATGAAGGACTATTTTCCGATTATAGAAGAAAACAAAAAAAAAATCTCTGCTTCCGGAAAAAAAAAAAAAACTTCAGTTTAAACTATGTTGAAGAAGTACAAACTTTCACTTTAGTCATGTAGTGAAGGCTTTATTGTCTTATAAATTAGTTTTAGAGTTCCACATCTATGTATCTAAAGTTAGTTGATTGATTGTCTCTCATGAATGCTTCTACTCTGCAAACATATAATGCAGCTATTCGATTCCATAACATCTCCATAACCTCACTGGAGATGCTAGCTGCCTAATTGCTTTATTAGTTCGCGGAGCAATTTCTTGCAGTAGTATTAAGACTCCCTTGTCAATCAATGGGCGACACAGATTTCACTTACGAATCTCTACTTATTTTAAGCAAGATTAGAATTTTGAGAGTTCCAGAGGAAGTGGATCAATTGTACATTTCAGCCAGACAGTTTGATTCTGAGCTGTTCTTCTATTCAGTATTCATTTAGCCAATCCCTTATCCAGCTTTGGGGATTGAAGGAACAACTCTTAGAAGAACAGGATGCTTTTCTTAAGTTTTGTAATCTTTTCATTCTCATGCATGTAATGTGTTAACCCTTTTTATTGTTATCAAGCCTCATGAAAAGTTTTTTACTATCTAGAATCTAGTTATTTGTTTGTTAATTGGTGTATGCATTCTTGCAGATTCTTGCACACTGCGTGTCAGAATTATATTACATGGTGGAAAGTGCATGATTCATTTATCATATTTTACAAGAAATCTCTTAACTTTGTGGTTACCAAGAATTCAGAATCTTGCAAAAAGTTGAGCAGAAGATACCTGTAGGAATTATAGCATATGTCTTCGTGTAACTTAATGATGTTGCATGTGATTTAGGTCAGGTGATAACTTCTGGAGTTGTTTTGGTGTAGATGGTATTCTTGCTCCAGTAGTCATATCCTTTTACAAAATGAGAAAGTCTTTCCAATTAGACCAGTTTATCGTCTTTCATAAAACAAAGGGCAGTAAAATTAACTTTTTATGTCTTTCCTTGTTGGCACTGTTTTCTCTATACTCATAGAAGATATGCTATTTTTCTTGAGCCTTCTCTGAGTGAGGATGGGCGATGGGGAGTTTTCATCTTTCAATGTATATGCTGTCTTAGCTTTGTCTAACTTCAAATATGAACTTCTGGTTTTCTATACTCCTTTTTTTAGCTTGCTTAGATTGTTGCTTGTGTTCTGGTGATTGGTAGATTACCAGTCTACTGAGAGATTGCTTGCCATGGAGTTCTGCTGCCACTTAAATTTCACTTCCTGACTCTGTATAATAATCTTCTCTGATATTATCATCTATTTTCTATTGATTTTAACATGCTCATTATGCTTTTGTATGTTTCAAAATATAACTTGGCTTATTATAAATCTTGAAGATTCTTACATATTTTTTATCAGATTTAGAGAGGGGGGGGGGGGGGGGGGGGATGATTACTTTGCATTTTCTCTTTGATTGGATCCATGGTCAAAGACTGGGTATTAGTTATATGCTGTTGACTGTAATTTTCATGGTTTAGAGAAGGGATAAGGACGCCCACCACGTAACACCACATGCATTGTGGTGCCAGATTTGGAAGGAGTGGAATGGTTAGTGAATATAGATTTTGGTGGTATCTTATTGACGACAACTGTGGTGTGCCAAAGTGGGTGAGAACCTGAGATAACATGTGGCTTGAATTCTTTAACATGTTGGTTGTTGGCCCATGTTTTGTTATTTGCTTGTTCTTTTCTTTGGTTTTTCTTCTTCTTTATTATTTGGAGATCCTTTCGCCTATGATCCACAGAATTATTGGCTTAGCAATCCCACTTCTTCAATTTATTATTATTTTTTTAAATTGTTATGCCTCGTCTCACAGATTTTTAATTTTCTGCAGTATAAATTACTAGCTATCAAATAAGAAAGGCAGTTTTGGTTCAGACTCAAAGGTTCAACTGAAACTGTTTCAGCTTATTGTTCTATGAGGACATTGTCAGTTTATGATATTTATCCTTCCCATGTTCGTATATCCAAACTAATGTCAGAGTTGCAGAACACATTGTATACCCTTATATTTGATAGGTTGTATAAATGTTGTCCCAGTTGAATATACATTCATGATCAATTGCAGCGGCAGAATGCTTCCAATGAGGTGTATGATATCTCTTTACGACTTAGTGGTTAAGAGCTCTTCTATGCCGATATGCATGGTTAATAATTGCACCGATAAGTTATGAATCACAATTATGTCCGCGCCAGATCAATATAAACCTGTGATTACCATGTTCAGGTAGGTTTGTGCAATTCCTGTCTGCTTAATGGATATAATATGCTTATATTTGTCATTAAAATTATAACCTTGTAATACGAGAAGAACCTTGGAGATGTGTATACTTGCAGGGTTTCAAGTGAACTCCTGTGGTTGGCTTATGTCTACAGATTTTTATTACGAATCGGTGCCGTGTCGATTCCATCTTTATTTACTCTTAGCTTCCTTATATTGCTGTCACACAAGTTATTAATTTGATCCATGTATGTCTCTTTTTGGGTATACTGTTCTAATTCTACATCCTGTACATGGATAGTCTTTAGAAATGCTAATGCATTATTTAGCTGTTCACCTATTAGTTTTGTTAGTTTAATATATAGTTATCTGGTGATTAAAAAGGACATTGTCATGCTTGAAGGCTGTTTAAATTCATGACATGGGAAAGTACTAGTGGTTGTTGATGCACCTAGAGACTCTTATGATGGATGGCTGTTGCTCATCATAACTTTCTCATTTTGCATCTAAATGTTGTTTTGTTATCATTCGAACCCTAAGAAGTACTCTTTTCCCCCCTTCTTCTTAACAAACATTATACCTTTCATTTCTCTGCCTTCATATTTCAACGCACATTCTTTACTAATATGAATGCATTCTTCAGGTGCTAACGGATCATGTTACATTACTTTGCCTTGTAGCATTAAGTTTCGCAGTCCATTGGACTCCTTCCACAGTTTCTCATCTCTTTAATCAATTAAAATTAAGAAATATCCCGAGACAATTACAATAAGGAAGCTTTATTTTCTTTCATTCATTAGAAAGGTAGAAGCTGCATAACCATGTCACAATGGCCCATTATATTTTAATTTTTAAATTGCATGATATCAAACATGGTAGATGATCACTAGAATATATTCCTTTTGCACCGGATTGCAGGTGTCCCGTGGACTGAAGAAGAGCATCGGATGTTCTTACTGGGTCTGCAGAAGCTGGGTAAAGGTGACTGGCGTGGGATAGCTCGAAACTTTGTCGTGTCTCGGACTCCAACACAGGTGGCCAGCCATGCCCAGAAATACTTCATTCGGCAGACAAATGCATCAAGAAGGAAGAGACGCTCGAGCTTGTTTGACATGGTCCCTGAAATGGTATGTCTTCTTTCCTTGGGAGTCCTATTCAAATGACTTCCCTCGGTTTCTGCTGGTTAATTGTTTCCTGTACTTGCAGCCAATGGACCAGCTCCCAGTTCCTGAAGAACGGTTCGTGCACCAGTCTCCTAATGAACCTGATAACGCAAACCAGCATCCAGCTTTAAATCTCTATCAAGATCAAGAACCTGAGCTTTCTGAACACTTCACAAAAAGCAACCCTCCTCAGGAGCTCAATGAAACTGTACCCTACGGCAATAACCTGATGTCGGTAGTCCCGGCATTCTACCTCGCATCGATTCCTATGCCTTACACATTCTGGCCTCCAGATCTGAATGCCCCTGCAAAACAAGAGACAGGTGAGATGCACGAGATCGTAAAGCCTACGCCCGTCGTTCCCAAGGAGGCGGTCAACATGGACGAGGTCGCAGGCATGTCGAAACTCAGCATCGGCGAGCATGCTGCCGGCCGCATGGAGCCATCTGCTCTCTCTCTCAAACTGCTAGGAGCCTCGACGTCAAGGCAGTCGGCCTTTCACCTGAATCCGTCCATCAGCAGGCCTGACCTTAGCCAGGGTAGCAGCAATGCAATCCATGCAGTTTAGGCAGAAAATAAATAGATGAATGCTGGGATCTATTTGCAGTATACATATTCTTTATCTCATGTTGCTACTAATTTAACTTCTCATACATTTAGGATCGTCTTATTCATGTGACAAACCCCAGTCATATTTGTAGTTTCATGTTTTTGTTTATAGCTGGACAAGGAATTCGTGTCAAATAAATGACATCCTTTGCTCTTATCAGCAGGGGGTTGGATGTTGTGATGTAAATTGCTGTTCTTGTTGTGTGTTCTTTCCATTATTTCATTTATTTGTACTGATCCGACCATTATTTCAGACAAATGCAATAATAATTGTCATATCACATAGCAGGGGATTGCTTAATTTCTCATATCTTAGTTTTATTAAGAAAGAAAATGGACGATTTTAGAAATCGCATATCATTAATCTTCTAGTAATCAGGATTTTTATAGATCATTAGACTAATCTCAAACATAATCACTAATTTATTAATTATTCGAATTTATTAAATTTTTATGAACTCAAAATTTGTTAGTTTCTATATAAATAGAAATGCATGGGTTTCATATGCCACGATTCATGGAAATGAATTCATTTATAAAGTTATTATTATCATCTTTCTAATGAGTGAGAGGCTGAAAAGTTTTATAAATCCAAAATTAAAGTCATTATATTGTAATTATACACTTTTAATAAACTGATGATATATATGCCTCGGTGATGCACATCACGTGAGCCGTAGAGTAGATCCAGCGGCGGATAAGACCGACATCAAATCTGCACCGTTGGCTTTGTAAACAGTCGTAATACTGTACCATCGTCTACGTGTAGCGCGTTACACGGTATCTCCGTTTCGTTAATCTCGATTGCGCCGCGTCGCGAACAACTGGGCGGTTCAAATGTAAAGGGAGGGGAGGCCGGCGAAGTTTGTTCCTCGTTCGCTTTTTCGTTCCCGCTATGCTCCCCTCCTTTCTCTTCCGATTCTTGCTTTCCCTTCCGGGCTTCAAGAAGTGGTAAGTTTTGTCATTAATTTTATTTGTTTCTAGATCGATTTTATCCTTATGAAAAATCTTTGGTTAATGGACGTCTCAAGAAATCATATATTTGAAGAAGCCAAGAATCAAGGGCTTCAAGAAGTGGTAGGTTCGGTCATTAAATTTTTTTTTTTTAATTTCTTGATCGATTTTTCCCTTATGAAAAATCTATGGTTAATAGACGTATCGAGAAATGATATACTGGAAGAAGCCAAGAATGGACATAGAAGCCAAGAATCAAGGGCTTCAAGAAGTCGCAAGTTTTGTCATTAATTCCATATGTATCTCGATCGATTTTTCTCTTATGAAAACTTTAGTTAGTAGACCTATCAAGAAATCATATATAGGAAGCTTCAAGAAATCAAGAACGAAAGTTGTCTGGTTTAATCTCTGTCATAATCTACGATATTCTCGTGTTTGGTGAAAAGTGCTAATTGGAATGCATGCCGAAATTCTATTTTTATTGGATTTTCTAGTTTGTTTAAGTTAGCTAGTTTAGAATCAAAAGCATGACATTCATTATGATCCGGGCAAAAAAGATCGGCTTTGACATGGAACAATATGTTGGCATGCTCCATTCAACCATTGATTTGATTCGTATGCTTCATTCAAAATTTTATCATTGGTTTTATTTATTTTTACCCCTCCTGCTTCGTATGCAGGTTAGGTTTTTTGGTTCAGCATGTCTTGGTCAGAATAATTGCTCAGATAATATTTCTCTTAAGGCAAGAAGAGAGAGGAATGGCATCAGAGTCAATGTCGTAGGAAGCCTCAACTGAGAATGATTATTCTAAGAGTTTCCATTGTGCGCTTAGTGCTTCCATCTTAAGATGATGTTTGGATCAACTGAAAGAGGCATACCTCTATAACTCATGTTAACAAGTCTGTTTGAAAATTCTATCAAGGTGCTCAGTGCTTCCATCTTCAGACTTGATGTTTGGTGGACTGGAACTAAAATACATCATACATGTAGTACTGAAACATATATTTGCAGCTTTTACCAGCTTATTTTGGATTAAAAAAGTTGTGTTCTAGGAAAGCACCCCAATTTGGTTCATTATGACATAATCAAAAAGGATAAGTTCATAAATTCCCGAAGTAACAAATCTGCAATAATGACCCAGCTTCCTCCCTCTCATGTTATCCTAATTTCACAGCAATGATCTTTGGAAATTATGAAATGTTAAGTTTCGTATGACCCTAGTGATTAGAATTTTATCAATTTTTTTGTTATGCATTATGAGAACAAATCCTTACCCCAACTCCAATTCCAATTACATGCTGCACTATCTACTAGAGTTGGATGATGATGTGGACACTGTAAGGAAAATCTTGGTGAGAATGAAAATGGCATGTTCCATATTTCATGGAACTTTGTTTTTGGTTTGAGACCTCTTTTTTTTAAAAAAATTCAGTTTTATAATGTCTAAAACTAGTTACTTCAGAGATTTAATAAGCCATTACTACTATCATATTCTATACAATTTTATTTCGCATTGCATAGATATGAAAAAGCTTTTAGATGATTGCAATTTAAATCTCTGTATTGCTCTATCAGCATTAAAAATATGAATGGGCCTTGCACTGTAGGAATTTTATAACATAATAATCAATTTTTCTTATTTTGTCAATTTTGAACTGATATGCAGAAGTGCATGGCTTGTCCAAATCAACTGGTTGCCCTGGCAATCTCCAAAAGAATATGAACAATCTTGGTCATGTCTGTATAACAGGCTGCACAACCTTTTTCATAAGGTATTATGGAAATATCTATATATTCTTTACATGCTAATTCTTTTCTGCATAGTTAGATGATCTCTGATCAAAGGTCAAGGGACCATAGTTCAAAGTATAAAACTGTATTACAGCAACTGTGTATGCATTATTTGAATTACGAGTACGCCAACACATTGAATGGCATCAAAGAGTATATTCCGATATCACTGGCACAAGAACTGATAATTTGTCTCAATCATGCAAATCAGCATTACTCCACTTCTGGCAACACGTGTGCACCAGTTTGTTGTATCTTCTCTGCTATCATGTGTACATCTGCTATACCTTGATTTTCCTTCTGTCGGTTAACTAATGGAGTTTTATGAGCCCAACTGCACGTGTGCATAAAATACTATGACCATGTAGCTGGTCATCTAGGGGCTTGGGTGGGAGAAAGTGTGGGGCTAAATCTACCATGCACTGTTTTTCAAGTGATTGACCCTAGATCTATTGGAAGAAGGAACTGTATTGAGAGAAGCCACAAAACAGAGAATCTACTGACAGAAGTCATAGAACAGATTTGAGCATTCTCCTTATCTTCTTGTCTGTCATTTTATCCTTTCTTCTATTCCATACTCTTGTACATAACCTCTGTAATAGCCTAGCGGGCCAGCTTTTCATCTACTTTTTGCATGTCAAATGCATACATGAGAAATTATGAATGGCTATGATTTTTCATCTGCCACCCTCTTAAAAATTCTATCATTTAATGTAATTTAATTAATTATCCAACATTTAAGAGGTTCGCTTCTCTTGTTCATCTCCCTTAGGTATGAGGATGGAACTAAGTGAGATGTATTTATTTTAGATGGAATCTTATATTGCAAGGCTTCTGAAAGCCATATTAGATGGAAGGCCTTTTGCTTTGCCTGCCCTCTTTTAATATTATATCCTTCTTGTTTTATCTTTCTATAAATAATGTTAAAAATGAAAGTGACTCAAGTGGGGTTGAACTAAAATATGGAATTTTTTAAAAGCTTGTCTGACTTTGGGTAAGTCATTAGAAATTTAATCATTATATTCAAGCAAGGGTTTAAGTTTTGGCGGGATGGGGAGGGCATCTTGGCGGTCTTGTCTTGTTCCTGTGAGAAAATAGGACCAGGACAGGGTTGGGACTCGGAAACTCATCTATGTGGGGAAAGAAGAAGAAAAAAAGGAAAGAAAGAAAGGAAGGAAAAATGAAGAAAAGAAAAAGTGAAAGGAAAGAAGAAAAAGGAAAAAGAAAGGAAGGAATAAGAAAAGAATGAAAGGAAGGAAAGAACGAAGAAAGAGAAGAGAAAGAAGAAGAAAAAGGAATGAAAGAAAGAAGAAAAAGGAAGGGATAAGAAAAAGAAGAATAAAAAAGAAAGAAATGAAGGTAAGGAAAAAGGGAGGAAAGAAAGAAGAAAAAGAGAGAGAAGGAAAAAGAAAGGAAGGGAAAGGAAAGAAGAAGGGGGAGAGAGATGGAGGGTACCTACGGGACTCTCGATCAAGACTACCACTGGGATGAGACGGGACAGTGATGCATCCTGTACCATGGAGAAACCGGGATACCTCTATCCCATGGGATTTAAAACCTTGCATTCGATTACAAAACATTCATTATAAAAGTATAGCAAAATGAGGAGTCCAAATCAAATATCAATATATGTTGGCTGACCTAGCAAGGGGTCATGGATCAACTTGATGTATTTTCTGGTCTTGATTGAAAATAGAAAGTTATGAATGCTTGTTGAAGTGAGGTCTTACTTTTTATTCTTTTTGGAGACAAGGCATATCCTCTTGTCTATGTTTTCTGTCTTGGGATGACAACTCATACTCTATCCTGTTGCATAATTATATTATGTATGTGAAAGTAGGTAATTAACACTGATAAACTGGCGATTTGGTTGACTGTTTTATGCATAGAAATAACTTGTTTGATACTTTTTATGTTTATCACATCTACACAGATATTACTTGTATTGGTTGCTATAACATATGGTTTGCAGCCTTTTTTTTTTGTGTACACGGCATGAAACATTCCCTCCATCAGGTTAAGCGATTCCACAGGAAGGACTTGTTTGTGGTAGTATTACATTTATTTAACTCTTCTTCCGTAAGTCTGCATCTTTTATTATTTGAAATTCTTTCAGAACATTTAACATGCACCTTCTTTCTGTTTTAACTCATCAACCTGGTTACTTTTTCTTGGTACTGATTGTGGTAGGTAACAATGTATCATTTGGCCACTTGTTCCAACTGAAAAAAAATAATTGACTAACAGGATTTATGGTATACAGCAGTATTACCAATGCAGATATCTAATTATTAGTGATCTCATTGTCATTTTCCTCATTTACTTTCGCACGAGCATTCTCAAAAGCTGCCTCCTACATTCATAATCAATAAACCCTTGCTAGAATTTTGCCTTATTTGTTATTACCATTGATCAATTAATCTGGCTTGTCTTGTGCAAATTACGGTTTTCATACTTGGTGATTAATCCATTGTGTTTGCTGTTTTAGAAGGTGACCATAGTAGATGGGTGGTGGTGCTTTGAAAGGCATGCCTAGGCACAGGGTGCAGGTGAAGTTCACCCCAAGCACCTCGCTTAGGTCATAAATAGGCGCAAACATGAACACCTTGGTGAAGCCCTAAGGCACCAAAAAGGTGCGCAAAGGTTCTTTTATTGATGTGAATTGCTGGAACGAATTTTAGTTGTTGATCAATTGATTAGGTGGCTTCAGTTAGGGAAATGTGGGGAACTCAAGAGGCAGCTCTAGGCTTTGGTGCAGCAGCCTTGTTCGAGTCCAAAAAAAATCTCTCCACCCATACCCTACCCATTTAAAATCAGTGTGGAAAATGTCAAGCCTATACCGAACTCATTTATTTTTCATAAACTCTAATAAGTTTTTACTCATCAATCATATGTACATACACATGTCTGTATACAAACACACACACACACATATGCATGCATTACATACATATGGATGTTCTTCTGCATCTGACTTTATTTGGGTGCATCTCTTACTTTGAGTTTTGTGCCTATAAGACATCTTGGCACTTTTGTGTGAGCCTTTGATAATTTTGGTAAGCAGTCCAAGGACTGCGTACTGCATATGCAATATGTGGACATATATGTGCACGCAAATGCAGTTGATATTTTTTAAATAGTTCAAAAATAAATATAATATGCAAAAATATAACGATGATAATAGCAACATTAATAACAAAAGGAACTAATAGTTAGCATTTAATAACAGGATGTTCGAGAATATTGTTTCCTCTCCTCGATTCATCCTGGAACGGGCAACCTTGCAAACTGCAGAATTAATCCATTCGACTACCATTGGAGGTACGGGGACAGCATGGAACACCTGGGATTCCGCATCAGCATCTTATGCTCCTAGACTGGTATTCATTACTTGGGAACCCCCATCCTCTTGCTTTCTCAAAATTAACTTCGATGGGAGTGTTGTGGATGGTGGAAGAAAAGGCGGTGTAGGTTTTGTCATTCGAGGCCCAAACTCTAGTTTAATAGTGGTACGGGGAAAGCAGCTTTTTGATATTTTAGTACCAAGGGCGGAATTAAGAGGGGCATGGGAAGGACTCAAATATGCTGTACTGATTTTGAAGGCCAACCGTACCTTCCTTGAAGGTGATTCAGCGACGGTGGTTGGTTGGATCCCGAGATGGACTAAGTACACTATGAAGCATCTCTTGTTGTTAGACATTTGGAGGCTTTCCAAGCAATGTGTGGCTTTCCATGCAAATCATGTTTATAGAGAAGCTAATGGAACGACTGATTGGATGTTTGCGGAGCATTCCAATGGGATTTTATGGTCTAACTCAAATTGTACTCCTCTAGAATTTTGTGACATTTTACTTTCAGATTCTCTTGGATGTACTCATACTCGTTGGGTATGAACAATCCTGATTATCAAAAAAAAAAAGAGAGCATTTGATAGCAATATTTATAACACTATTAACAATATGGTATTATCACGAACACCTATGTCCAGCCCACTTGAAATTGACATCCAACATGACCATCTGTGAAAACCTACCTTTCTGCTGGTTTTGATGCATGCAATTTCTTTTCTCCTGTGGCTCATGTGAGATGGATGCAGTTTCCTGTCTCCTGTGACTCGTTTGAGATGGTTGAATAATCAAATGTTAGATGTCTTGTGGAGTGTTTGCTACACAGTGTAAGGTTTTCTTTGTAGCATTTAGGTGCCTACTACCACTAGTATGCCCACCTTATTCTTATTGATAAAGCATATAGTCAAGTGTGTAGATTACAAGCTATGTTCCTTTGTTCCCAAAAACGGAAAGAAGAGAAAATTAAAGAAAAGAAGCACCACATTGCCTTTGTCTAACTACAAGCACCGCAACACTAGCCAACCTGATCTCATCATTGTGGTTTTGGTGAGTTACAGAAGTTTGGCAATGCTGTTTTTGCCTACTCCTAGATGTTGTGCTAACCCTATATAAAGTGTTGTGTATCTTAACAGAGGCGACTTAAACAAGAGGCTCCAATGAGACCCATAAGGTCTACCAGCAAGCAGTTATTGCAAACTTTAATCTTCAAGCAATCAGGGAAGAACACTTCAGTGTTGGAAAGAATTTAGACAGAGGGAAGTAGGTGAGTTTTAAGATGTAAAACTGTATTCATATCCGGGGCACAAATTATATGCAAGCCAAATCCGAACACAATCTTCGTAAGCACACTTTCATCTTCATGTTTTTTCTCCATCAGCATTATACAGTTCAAACAGGATACATTAAACTATGGGAATTTGGATGAATGCAACAGTACTTTATATGACGTGGATGTATTCATATTCTCTTTCCTGCGAAATGCTTTCAGATCAAATTTGTGCAATTTTCCTGACAGAGCTCCCCAAGTGGATGTATGAGAGTTCTCAGCAGATTTCGTTCCCAATAATGATCTAGAAGTTGCATGGTGATGAGCAGAATCAATGTCCTGTATAGATTCCTCCAAAAAGCGTTAAGATGGCAGCCCTAAAGTTGACTTTTGGATGATCCCAATGTCTTTGGGTTTATCTTGCGATAACAAGGATGGTTATGAGGATGTCACAGGCAGTGATTGACTGATATACTGGGATGTTACAAACACCAGATCAGATCCAAAAAAGATCCATTTCTTGGATCTTAGCATGTCATACTAAAGCGGGTCTAGAGATTGGACTTTGACTTGATCCCGAAGGTCTAAATTTCATTCTAGATAAGATATGCCCTAGTCAGAACTATGTCTATATCATCGTTTCGGAACCTATCTCTGCCTTGTGATATATTTTGTTTTCAAGTGCCTATTGGTAAGTATAGAAAATCACCATAGCAGAAAAAAAGAGCCTGTCCCTTCCATCTTAGGTCAGCAATAAAAAAAGAAGGGAGCAAAAGAGAGAAGATCGAAGCAAGATCATAGTCTAAAATTTATACAGTGCTATCATACAATAGTTGCATGGTGACACTGATTGAAAATTATGTCATTTTCACTATTATCTTATTTATAGTACGGTGAGCAGTTTATTTTAAACTTTATCTGGTATATACTTGGGGGTCACTTATGACAAAGCTAACCAATCATCAGTTTTGTGAGGATAATCTTCTCTAAGAGTCCAGGGCAAATGGTTTGTGAAGCTGATATTAAGATATGTATTTTTCCTGAAAAAGCAGAAGAGACCTGTAATATCTCATAAGTTTGCCAAGATTCCACCTATTTATTGACATGTGCTAAATTTGATGTTTTAAATTAATAGTCTGATTTTACTTCTCATTTTCAAGGTCCTACTCATCAGTTTATTATGTTTCGATACACTAATTTGTGGATGATTACAAGTTTAGGACTTTTATCTTCCTTTGGCTGGTCAACCCCGATAATTATAGTGACTTCTGCGGCTTAATTGTCAAGTTTTTTTGTCTTGATTAACCAATTGCCCATCAAAGGTATTAAAGTCTTGCTTGTACCTCTTACATTGATGAAATGATCTTGTTGAACATAATAAAATGTGTGGAATCTGTATTAATCTGCTTGTAAAACCAATCTGAAATTTTGTCATTTCATTATATAGTTACGTGCTTTTTTTTTTTGTTGAAGAAAGTTACTCAAATTTCAGCATTCTTTTTGTTTTTTTTTTCTTTCTGTTGGAGTAATGTCCTGACTTTTTTGAAATTTTTCTTAGTTACAACGGAAATATGAGCTTGATGGGATTGTATCAATATATTGAATCAAACAAAATATTTTATTCCTATCTACATACAGGAAGTAAAGTATGATGCTCGTGGAACCACCAGAACTATGCATCATGCACATCAGAGCTGCTGTACCTAAACAGTGTCATGTATATGGGGAATGTGTTCTCCCTACATAAAGTCTTCCAAATGTCATTTTGGATTCGATTGTTATTGGAAATATCCCTTTTCATTTACTTGAGGAAGGCTACATTCATGTTTTGCGCGTGGTATGTATTGATGTTTCTACTATTCTTTCTTTGTTATATGTACCAGTTATCATTTTAATCTGTGTATATTTATTATTGTTGTGTGTCATGCTGATTTGTTTGATGTGACTGATTCTTCCTGTGCATGTAGGAATGTATTCCATGATAGCTATTGTTGGTGGTAGGAGCACGAGAATGGTTCAGAATCTATGCTTGCTGCTTCTGTAGTCCCATGAGGGGACCAATTTGGTAACAACTATTGTGTAGGAAGGTGCTGATCTTGCCACCTGGCACCACCTGTGTTGATCATGTTGCTGCAATTTAGAGTCCACCTCACTAACATGAATAACAAACCTGAGAATTTCGCTTTTTCCATCATTTTCCAACTCAAATTTGCCATTCGGGTATATCATCCAGGTTAAGATTCTCTTATCGACATTGGAGAAATGATGGGAGAGCAAGAATCGTGATCGTTACGCCAATTATGCATTGCATCCCACAGCTGTTTTCCCTTTTAACAAAGGAATGGATGGGGCCAAGTGCTAGAAAGAAACTGAAACTGAAAACAATTGGAGGGAGCTGCTAGAAATATCTCTCTATTCTCCTTGTTTATGGACGCAGAATAAAGAGAGCATCTCCTATGTCTATTCTCATTCTCTCTCTCTATCCCTTTTTTCGTTTTTGTGCTTAGAAGTTGATACAAAGGCATGACGAGGACTAGTAATTGATTGCTGATTTTTTCTGCATCATCTTTTATTGGCTTTTGGTTTCTGATCATTTGCTGTGGCATTTATTCTGTCTCCAAGGTTGTAAAGCAATGGGTGGTGTCTTACTTTCTTGGCCAATGACATGCAGGTTATATGCACGTGGAGAGAAGTAGCTGTCACTGGAAAATGTTAATTGAATTGTGTAATGAGCTTTGACTCAGAGCTGAAAGACTAGCTTGTTTTTATTTTTTTTTATTTTAAAGGTTAAGGGAGGGTTAAAACCCATCAAATTTATTAATGGAGATTTACATTAGAAGAAAAACAAACTTCCTTCAGCAAACTCATGCTACTTGTCACTGAATCTTCAAGCTAATGCTGATTGGGTGCAGGAGTAAGTGGAGCAACTGGCCTTGAAACGAGATCGAAAGCTTTGCAGCATTTAGAATTACCCAATAAATCTCGGTCTTTGAGCAGAAACAATGTACTACAGTTAATGACTCTCCGCTGTTATTGCTGTTTCAGAAAATCCTTTTCCGAGGAGGCCAGCTTAGGCATGTTGCAATGGACGATTGTGTGGCCTAGAACTGAGAGGTTCTCCGTAGTCTTTTATCATGGTGTCTATGTTTGCATGGTACATAAGTAATTGTCTGGCCATTTGTAAATTTTGATTAGTCTTTCTAAACTATTACCTTGTCATCGTAACACTCTACGGTGTAAGAAGGGGCCATCATTGACCATGGTATGAATTTTCCTTGCTATCATCCTTGTTTTCTGCATCACCAAAGATTTAGGAGCATCGCATGGTTGTACAGATTTGGATATGGGGAACCGAGCCGAGGAATTAAAAAGGATATCATCTTTTGTACCAATTTTTCCAACATGATTAGGATTTATTTGATGTGATCTGTACTATTTTTTCTGCTTAAATTCACCTGCCTCACGACATGGGCGGTGGTACAATCTCTTGGCTTGAATGATGTGGCAATAAATAATGCCCTACATTTTTATGTGAGCTGCTCTCTCTTTTTGCAGGGCTTCTCTCCGATTAAGGCCTCGATGTGGGTTTCCTTACCCTCTTACGGATGCCAAAAGAAATGAGAGGATGGGGTTTGCTTTGAAAGAGTGGGGGATAGACAGGGGAATTAGTTACTGACCTGTGAATGGAGACATCAATAAAAAGGAGGAATCTAGCCAAGTATCCTGTGGCAATCTCTGGTATGTAATTGCTTATATATTTATGTATGCATTTTTTTTTTATTGACAGGTGTCACGTTATCTATTCGTGTCCGGATGTCATGAATAAACTTTCGTATCTGATAAACTATGGAGTTATGTTTAATACATTTATTTATCAGTAGTTGATGAAGCCATAGACCTTCAGATAATCTTTCTTTAAACACGATGTATCATCCCGAGCGTATTATAGGTGTGCCTTTTCTTGTGTTTATTGGAATTTATATCTTCCATGAAATCACTAACGCGTCGTGTAACTTGACGCTGAAGTTAATAGTGTAAAATGACCGAATAAAAACGCACGCATGTTCTTCTTTTACTTCATAGCTGATGAAGAATGTCAGTGGTAGATGTGATAGGCTATTTTGAGCAAGGAAAATGGTTGTTTAGCCAGCTTATAGCTAATGCATGCTTTGTACTTCTTTCCTACGTCTTCATGGCTTAAAACATTTGGGTGACGTTCTCCCATGTCGGTCTTGCAGCTGCGCCGAGAAGGCTCTCTTCCCCCCCCCCCCCCCCCCCCCCCCCCCCCAATCTATAAACTGTGCACCTCTGGTGAGAGGCGAGGCACATTGCTCACTTTCAATGAGATATCGGTAGCTAGACACTAGAGTCATCTTCACCGCTTCTTGCAAATAAAATAAAGGTGGCTTATACTCTGGCTGTGGACCCCTTACGGGTTTAGTGGCTCGGGAACCGAACTGGATTTTTTCCAATCCTGGGCGGCCCAATATGCTTTGGGTCTATGTTTGGAAATGAAGAGCTCGGTGTGGATGGGGACTCCACCTGACCCACATGCACATGCCACCTTCTTTACAAGATTTCACATTCTTGGAGACCCAAAAGCTAAGTATTTTTTCCTCTATAAAATAAGACCCTCTTGGGTTCTCTTATAACTCATCAGCTCTCATTTTTGGATTCATTCCTTACTTCTCTTTCTTAGCGAAAGATGGAGCACTCTAGCTCGCAGAGCCAGGTTGCCTACATGAAGAAGAGCCTCGTTGATCAGGTTGGGTCGACTTCTTCTCCTGCCCCCTTCTCACAAGTTAGCATATCGTTGTTATTAGAGTGGCTTCAACTCAGTGCAGTTCATGGAGTGGCATGCTTGTTTTACACCAGTTTCGCCGAAATCCACCATGGCGCCCACCGATTTTATTACCATCCATATAGGTTGTCGCATCAAGAACAAATGATCGGCAACATAGAACTCAGAAATCTAAGCTCAATGGTTCTAGCTAAAGTAGCATGGTGGTCACAGTTGTGTACCATCCTCTTTTGATTGTTGCCTGAAATGGGTTTCACATAAATATTCAGTTAGCATGTATTAGTCTTTCATTTTTTATTTTTTTTTTAGATACATTCACAGTCTTTCGTTTCTGGGAGATACTAGCTGGACTTCGAGGATTGTGACTCCAAATATTACTCGGTTTGGCACTTGTCTTCTTGTAGGGCTTGATATCTGCAAGCCTAGTCAAGCCTTAAAAAAGTACAAAGTGATGTGATTTTGATCTCCAAAGTGCATGAAATGCATATGTGTTTGTGCATCTAAAGATTGAATCTATGGAAGTGCTGTAAACACATTAATCTGCGAAAGTTTACTTAATAAAATAAATTTAGGTAGCAGATGTATTCAAAGTAAAAATAGTTTTAGAAGTTCAAATCTTTTTTTTCCTTTTTGCTGTTTTTCAGTTTTTCCTTTCCAAAGAAAGTGGCAGAGACTAAATTAGAAATTGATCCACGAAACCAATGAGAATATCTAACTTTTATTTACAGTCATCATTAACTCTACAACCATCCAGCATAGTAATATCCAAATAAGAAAGAGTTTTTTCATCCAAATAGTTTTTCATTGAGCTACATCTTTGACTCACATATTGTCATCCATGTAGATTTGCATATATTTATGCAAATACATATTGAGCTACGTCTTTGATTCATGAGTGCACACTTGTAGCTATCTACAGAGATATATGGTTATATAAATGGTTAGATAAAATACTGACTTGAGGGTTTGCTGCAGGGATACCTAGATGAACAATTTTATCAACTAGAAGAGTTGCAAGATGAAGCAAGCCCAAATTTCGTGGAAGAAGTTGTGACTTTGTTCTTCAGTGACTCATCTAGATTGGTGGCCAGCATCGAGCAGGCTCTGTGGGTATCATTTTGTTTAAGACTATTAATTAAGACCTCGCTATAAAAAAAATACTATAATGCCACGTACTATATTTTCTCCATGCAGCGAGAAGAGCCCCCAAGATTTCCACAGGCTGGACTCAATCATGCACCAGTTGAAGGATAGTACTTTGAGGTAGTAACTGATAATGCACTTAGAATATACCATGCATAATGTAATAATTTAGGATCTCACTTAAAAAGACTAGCCATATGGTATTATTTAGCTTTCTTGGTCCTATATAACTTTCCAAGAACTATTCTGGCGCCCTTGCTAGGCTACGGGTCAAAATTCATTAAAATCAAATCACAAGCACCATAATCGACATCGACTCATGGTTAGCTCTAATAGATCCATGTTGTAGTGTCTTTTAGTCCACATAGGCTATGGGTTGGATCCGCTCGGATACCGTTTATAACCCAAGATCTTACTGAAAAGAATTAGCTAGAAGGTATTATTAGGTTTTTTGGCCGTGTATAAATATCCAAGATCTATGCAGTATATAGCCGATGTGGGACTAAATATAACCATAGAAGTGGAAATTAAAACATATAGCTGATGATCTTGTAGAAACCAATGAGCTTGACAAGAAATATTGAGCCTTACATTTTTGGGTTTGGAGGGAGAAGAAAACCCGGACCCAAGTGGTGCAAGCTAAAGATGCCCAACCGATGCATAAATAAATCTACACGGGGGACAAGTTCTTCATTAGTGCTAGAGACTATACAAAAAATCTAAATGGACAGCTGTCTACGGAAGCTCTTGCGGCCTATAAGATATTGGCAAATTAGGCTGAAAATTTTAGGTTCTATTTTCCTTCATAGGACCTATATTTTCTGGCCTAAGTTGACCCAAAATCAAAACGGGCTCAGAATTGGCCATTAAGGCTAATTAGCCCAGGCAGTTCCAAGTTCCAACAAGTTATATCTGAGTAATTATTTTGTTATACTTTGCTCATCAGTGTTCATTGGATTGATTTTGGTGCAGCATTGGTGCTTTGAGGGTAAAGAACGAATGCACACGGTTCAGGGAATATTGTGACGAAGAAAATCTTCAAGGGTGCCTCTCTCTCTCTCTCTCTCTCCCCCCCTCAGACACGTACACCCGTGTGCACATATGAATTCATTCAGCTAATTGTCTGTTTATATACCTATATACGTTCAGATGCCAAGGATCATTCCAAAAGGTGAAGAGAGAGCATGCCATATTAAAACAGAAGCTGGAGGCTTATTTCCAGGTCCTTTCCTCCCATAAGCCCACTCTTAACACCTACAACTACATCACTTTTTCTTCTGATCTGTTCCTACTCTCGTAGCTTAATAAAGTCATGAGTGCTGGTTTGCTCATATTTGATGCTTTCCTGATTGGTGTTTCAGCTGCTAAGGCAAATAGGCCCAGCCGGAGCAACTCGTCCTGGCAACTGAGCTAGCCGTCCAAAATGAAGTGCGGCTCTAGAGGCTTTACTGATGGTTAATTTAGGGGGGAGTAGAAGTATAGAATCTATTAGAATAAGCCTTGTGGTTTGTAACAGATGTTTAAAATGGAAATGTTAAAAACTGTTGATGGTAGATGGAAGTCTTCGTGCTTGAGCTTGTGTTTCTTATGTGTGAGCTGAAACAATACCACTTTTAAAGTGTTTTGATCTCCTGCTTCTTGCATAGATTACTGAATCCTATGATTTCACTTAAAATCTTGATGTTACTGTTTAATGACTTATGCTTAGGGTGGTGGGGCCTAGTCAAACACAATCTAACAAGCTTGGCTAGCTTGAAATTAAGTCTGGCTCATTTCCTATGCGAGCATCGACCGAGCCTGACTCCTAGTCATCAATCCAAACATCGACTTATTTCAAGTAGCTTGATACCCCTAAATCAAGCTGAATTTGCTCTCAAACTTTAAAAATGTTCGAATCATACAACCAATGCACGGTTCAAAGTTTTGGGACTGATGGCGGTGGCCAGAGCTGAGAAAGGAAGAGAGAGGGGGGGAGCTTAATTGGCAGTGGTGGAACAGCCAGTCTCGAAATGGGAAAGACATGGTGCTAGCATTATATGCGTATATAAGCTATGATTAGATGCAAATATATGCACCATGTATAAAGGGAAAAATCCCAACCCAATAAATTTTTCACGTAGATATATACTCAAGCTTCTTTGAAAGTATATTTGGATGTCATCTTGAGGTGTGCGCAGTACAGAATATTCTTTTTCTACAGCTACGTCATGATGGCATCATTGTATTCAGTGGAAGACGAGGAAAACAGAGTAGTCTTGCCCAGACTTGCCGCGCACCGAAGTCTTGTCCTGGGCTGAACAGATTCGTTCTGTATGAGCACGTCAGTATACGACCACCTAGAAGAGTTTCGAAGCCTATCTTGGGCATGAGATTTTATGTGGTAGAAGGCCAGGAATTTTGGGAGTGGGTCGGTATGGGAATGGTCACCCAGTATTTCACGAGACCCGTAGGCTGGTCAAAAATTTGGGCTCTTTTCAGGCAGCATATGTGTATTAGGAGGCGAACATAGCTACAAACTAAGTTGTCTTCTTTGTTGCTCGGCACTCTGAAGAGTTCATCTATATGAGTATAGCCGATATACCTTCTTTCTTGTATCATTTTCTTTCTCTTGATTTAGCAGACTGTACCTACGTAAGAGCCATATGAAATGCCGTTTTATCACAAAAAAAAAAAAAAAAAAAAAGCCTAATCACACATGTGGAGTATGGCCGGAAATCAGTCACCATGTGAAACCGGAGGAGGGATCAGTCTCAAAAGTCTTTGGATTGAGGAAAAGGAATCGAGACATTTGTTTGAAAGCCTTAAACCATCTGCTCGGCATATGTCATAAATTTTTGATGGAAAGGGGAGGCTTAACCGCTGAAAATTTTATTGAATGAAAATATGTACAAATGTCAGAACTTCCGTGAAAGAAAGAAACAATGTACAGAGACCTGTTAGGTTTCAGATCTAACAAAAGTAGGTGGAGGCACAAAGTAGCAACGACAGCCAGCCTTCAAGCAATCAGAATATATGAAAACTCTGAAAATGATTGAAAGCGGCAGCGTGATAGAAATGCGTAGCAGTTTACTCGATAATTAGCCAAATCATCTCCTGAAACATTGTTGCCGGGTGCTGCAGGTTGACAAAGATCAGAAACCAAACAAAGAAAGCTAGGCAGGGAAAAGGATCGGCACAAAAACGAAAACTTGGGAAGGATCTCTGAGATTAGTCGTCTGTCGGCATCGCGTTCAAACTCTTGATCTTTTTCCGAACTGTAGAGAAAGCTAGAAGATGCTTGTTGCGGCAAATGGCAGACCAGTCGGTCATTGAGCAAATTCAAGGCCATCTTCCAGCTTATGTCATACTCGACCATTAGCCATTGAGACCAATCAACGGTTGAATTCTGTTTCATGTAAATAGTCTTCCCAATGATCTGAAACTTTTATAGCAGATGGAAGAACTCAGGCCACGAACCTAGTACGAGGACCGGTGTGGGGATGGACATACACCCACTGCTCAGTGACATCCTCAGAAGATTGGTGAGAGATTGTGGCTTCTTTCAGACCGTTCGTGTATACCAGAAGACAAATAGAGCCGCGGACTGGGTCGCCTTCCTTACTGCTCAACATTCGAGAAAAGTCCTTTGGGCGTGTTATGTAGCTGTCCGTCCACCTCTACGCCATCTTCTTTCTTTCGACACCGTTGGCTGCAGCCATTGTACCAAAAAAAATAAAAAAAATAGAGGGCTCATCCTTTTTTTTTTTTTTTGCTAAAGCAAGGGCTCATTCTTTTCTATACAAAATTTATGCTATCAAATCGATGAATGTGGCGGGAAAGCACATCCATACAATACTCTTCCCTAATAATAATGGTTAAAAAGACTCCATTAAGTATTTACTTCTAATAAAAATTATGTTATCTCAAATTTTAAAACTTTTAAAACTCTTAGGTAGTTATTAGCCAAGGAAAACTTTTGCAATATTAAAAAAAATCATATAAATTTTGTACGCATGCACTCTTTAGGCTCTTATAAATTTATCGGAACATAAAAACTCGAGATGGCTTGCTTTCTCTTTCTAATTTTCTATTTTATAACTTTCCTTCTTTAAAACCTTCTTTCTACATTTCATCTTTTTAGATGTAGATTCTTGGTTAAAGGTGATTAAGAAGTGCAATCTTATATCATCTTTGAGTTGGGTATTGTATACTGAGAATAGAATTTCCAAAATTTCTTTTGCACATAGAAGAGAGGAAATCATTATCTTTGAGATATCTTGTGGAAGTATCCTATCCAACTAAATTCTCTTCCTTTTATGCACCAGCAGCCCAGAATAGAGGAGAAGCAGGTCATTTTGGCTCACATTTAAAATTCTGGGAATGATGGGCAGCCTAAAATTCAGAGAGAAAAACTGGAGGAGGAAACGTGTCCAATTAAGTAGTCAATCTGAGGAGAACCTGGTTCTCGTTAAAAAGTGTTTTTCCTTTTCTTTTTTATAGGGAAAAAAAGAGAGGGAAATCCAGTGACAAGTATGAAGTATTGACACGTCACATTCGGGGCTTTGCCTTCTTTTCAGGTGCCTATTTTTTCTCTTGCTCTTTTTCAAATAGACGCGACAATATGATGGTGACTGCTCTTGATTTCAAAGATCATTGCGTTTTGTCTCTCCATCACATTCATGTCTTCTGCATCTGGACTGCTGGGCCAAAGCAGTGGGAAAACCAGAAGAAAAAGGTTGGGTGGAAATGTAACCCCGTGTTCTCCTTCAGTGGGTAAACCTTCTATTGTTAAGTGGAATCGGGTAGAGATCAGAGTTTGCTCATCAAACAACGAGTTGATCACAGCTTAACGAAAGCGTTTCTCATTTCAACCCGACTCTTTTCAACCCATTGAAATCAAGGATATGTTTGAGAAACAGTGCAAACTACTTAAACATTGTGCGAAGGGGGTGCGAGTTCGCCCACGATGAAGTCTCACCGGTGATGATGTGATGTGGTCCTTCAAGATATATAGATTAGGCATGAATCCGGAGGAGGAAGATGGCAGTTGGACCTATTCTTGTTCCTTGTGCTCCATTGATACTTATAAGTTAGATTTAAGGCCATTGTGAATTTGACAAGGCAAGCGTTAGGCAACTCTAGTTTTATGTCTCAATATATTAGGCTGCAAATTTGTTAAGCCTGATGCAGCAAGAGGTGTAAAAAGCAATTTGATCACCAGGATTGTCTTCCAGGATCAACGCATAGATTGAAAGAACCTTTTGTTTGGTGAAGGAAGCCGTCTCCAAGAATATTTTAATATGTCAAAAAAGGTTACACTCATATAATATATTGGACATATATTTGAGATATGACCCTTAGACTTAATTCGAGCATTAAATCTGGTACAGTATCATACTTTAAACAAGACCCAATAATAAAAAATAAATAGAATTACTCTATTACAAATATAAAAGCTTTACAAAAATTCAATTGCCTTTAATGAAAAATTATAGGAAAAATTTGGATTTTCTATAAATTTTTCATAGAAACATCTGGATTTTCCTATAAATTTTTAATTGAAGATAGTATCAAAAGTTAGCCAACTTTCTATATTTGTAGTGAAATAATTTTAGTGTGTTCCTTATTATTAAGTTCTATTTTGAGTACGATTGTATACCGGCTTAAAAACTTGAATTACGACTAAAGGTTATATCTTATATATATGTGCCTAATACTTTGCATCGGGTCAGCCTTTTTAACATATTAATAAACTTACTTGGTGAGAACTTCCTTCCCCAAATGAAAGGTTACTTCAATTTATGCATTGATCTTTGAAGTGTAATCCTAGTAATCAAATCACTTCACCCTTCTCGTTGCATTAGAAGCATCCAAGACTTGTTTAGACTTAGATCAATGATGGTGGAGGCCTAGATAGCACCCATCAACCTGGACATAAGGAGAAAGAGAAGCAAAGGAGACGAGGACTAATTGGTTGATGCGGTGGAAGATGAAGCACCGATCTGTCGTAGAGAGTTCCTGATTTCGGCTCCAACCGGATCCTCCGATGTCTAAATTTGACGAGATATTGAGAACAACAAGAGAGAAAAAAAAAAGCATGATGTAGAATAACTTGTGTCTCCTATATACCTAAGGTCTTGAGCCTTTATCTCATTGGAATTGGACTCTTGGCTTTCCTTATCTAGATCCCTCTTTCCACTGAAATTGGCTTCTTGCTAGGCCATATATTGGCCCATGATATGCAGGTCAAATTTACGCCATATCAATGGATCAAGCTGAAGCTTCACGTTCATGTGATGTACTCTTCCTAATAACTCGAGCTTCAAGTCACAAAAATAAGCAGCAACTTAGATTTAGCCAAGGCTCAATTTTTTTTTAATTGTCTATGAGGTTCATGACACATGAACCAAACTTGATCAGCTATAGCTAAGCTTATATTCAGTTTGAGCATCCTTCTCATATGATCGATTCAAGCCTAAATAGCACAAAGCTTTGCTTTGTAATTATATTGTTTAATCTATGTCACAGATGATTGCAATACTTGGACAAGAAAAAGAAGTATACAGTAACTGATGTTTGGGAATCCTGATACTATAAAAGTTCTGGCCTGCACTGTTTCCTTGTAGACTTCCTGCAAGATCCAAGCTGCTCAAAGCCGTCGAGACATCCCAGTTCATCTCCCTGGCCTGTTCAACTCCACCCTAGTTTCCTGGACGATCCAAGACCACGGAGATCCCGGCGGACTGTCATGCCGAGTCTCTATTAGCCTTTGCGGTCTTCCACCCATGGTTGGAACGAGGGGACGGAGATAGGCATGGTCAGCAGTTTCCGAAGACTCGTCCACTCCAAGACTCACGATGGTTCAAGGGACACTTTCAGCATCTACACCATGGAGATTTACGATACCTCCCCACAGTCCATATATATATACTGAAACTGGTGGAGCTCGATCGTCATCTCCGACGTACAATGTCCGGTTACTATCGATGTAGGGAGCTCCACACTGCACCTCCCCGGTGTCCATACGGCAGATGAGTAGTTCAGCTCGGAACCGTTCCAAACCATTGATTTCATTTTCTCCGCCGGGCCGGCCGGATCTCGCCGCCGTTCAAACCGGATTCTGGAACAGCGTGCATGCTTACTGAGACATTGCTGATGACGTTTCTCCGTTCACCCTGCAGCTTATATATATATATATATATATATATATATATATATATATATATATATATATATATATATATATATATATATATATATATATATATATTTTTTCTTGTGGGTGCAGTTCGATGATTAGTTTTGTTTTCTTCGCAACAAACTTTGTAAACGTCTTGTACTTATAAAAAATATAAAATATATAAATAAATTTATCTCATTCTATTAGTTTAAGCATTTGAAATAAGTGATGATTTTAACATGGTATCAGAATAAAGATCCTGAGTTCGAATCCTGCCTTCACACTCTTTAATTCTAGTATTAAAAAAATTTCACATATTCAGCTTGTCCATTAAAAAAAAAAAAAAAAAAAGTCTGGCCTACATCAACATGTGAGACATTGATGCTTCTAGAAGAAAGCCTAAAACCTCATGCATGTGGATGCGTGCATTGAATTGGTGGGTACTCGGTAGCAACCTGCCATTGGTAAGCCAACTTAACTATTCAGTACGTATTTGGTGAGCCATACGGCAGTATGTATATATATATATATATTTCGGTCTAAATGGTCATCTTCTTTTTTGTCTTGTCTCTTGTGTTATTCAAACTGGTTGTTGCTCACCAACCTTCCTCGAGAGATTATTCTAAAGCAAAAGTCCAAAGACCAGTTCTCTTATTTCGCCTTTTTTTATTTTCCGGATGTTATGGAGAGCCAAGGGGAGATCAACTCTTTAACTTTGGAAGTTTCCGCCTAATTAATAAAGCACACTGACCCAACCACTTAATTTGACTGGCGAACCCAACGCCCCTTCATTCCAACTTCAGCTCATTACAGAATCGAGATGTCGTAGATTTTGATCACCATGAAAGCTGGGACCATATGGCTTTTAGAAGGGCATTCTTGTAACAAAACCTCACCTAGCTAGCTTGCAAGTTCAACGCAAGTAGGTGAGAACTGAGAAGGTAACAACCATCAAGATTTGGCATTGTCATTTCCATCCCTTGTCTAGCGTTCCCACTAAATCTACTGCAACTCCTGGAAGTCCTTGACAACCAGTAAATGTAGGAAAGTTCGGTGCTGCAGTAACTAAGAAAAATCATTAAAAAAAAAAGACTCATCCTTCATCTCATAGCACAATTGATGTTACTAAAGCATGTTTGATAGAGGACTAAGTGCAAGGAGAAACTTGATCAGTAGTGACACAAACCGCAAGTAAAAGATATATGAATCGATGTAGGACTAAACACACGTTCGCACGGATCATCACCTTTTTCGTTTAAGTTCTGGTATCCTTGCCAGACTAAGGCTCCATATCATTCAAATCTAATCACAAACATCATAATCAGCTCACTCAAATATGCTGGTGTTGTAATGTTTCTTAGTCTATATAAGTTATGAGCTAGGTCCGCTCTGATACCATTTGTAACAAATTAGGACCTCATCCAAAATAGCTAGTTGAAAGGTATTCATCCACTTTGATACCATTTGGATGTATTCATACTAGAATTGTATGAGTCATCCGTTGTCGCAAAAAAAAAAAAAAAGGAACTAAACAATAGCTTTTGCGATTAATTGAAAAGTTAAAAGCTACTATCACCTTTGCTGAACATCCTGAGATTGCCATTTTAGACTGCATCAACATTGGGTGTGTCCATGCATTTGTAGATTTACATGAAAAGGATACAAGTTCTGCAGTGGATTATGGATTCAATTGCTGTGAGCCTAAGATAATCATGGATTACTTGTCTTCCATTTCTATAGCAAGAAATCAAAGAATAATTTTTTGATGTAAATAGAGGGGGAAAACCTCCCTATATTTTATTAAGGAAAAACAAGAAGAAAAAAGGTTAGCTAGAAATAGTTGATCAGGGTGTCAAATTACAACAAAATACAAAGTTTACAATAAACCTAGTTGAAACCAGCTCTTCCTTTTTTTTTAATTATTTTAAAGTGCTATTTTCTCACCCCAATCCCTGAAAAATCCCAGAGACATTCGAAAGGACCACCAAGATGGATCAGCTCTTCTTCCTTATGAAGAATCTCTGATATATTTCCTCCAGATTGCTTAGTAGATAGCCGTGGCCAAAGAGTCCGAGACCTTTCGGATTCTTATCATTGAAACTCTTCTTCTTTGAAAATGTGACTAGAGTGGTAGGATATCACGCGAGTGCCAGGCCGATAAGCTCCCAGATCAAATAGGTTTACAAAAATCATGAAAATTTATTTGTTGCACATGCGGTTACACCATTGGTCTCATTTCCTACACTCAAAAAAAAAAAAAAAAAGCCATTTGTCTCATTTCAAACATTAGCTTGTACCTTTCCGGGAAACTCCTTTTTTTTTTTTTGCTAAGACGGGTAAATCGTACCCGACGAGTACGAATACATACAATAAAATCAGAAAACAAAATGTCTCGAAGTGTTCTGGGCACCTCCCCATCTCCAGCCCACAGAGTTCTTCCGGAGTGATAGGGCACATAAGCAACCACCCAATCCGCAGCCCCATTGGCTTCTCGGAATACGTGTTTAGCCTAGATGGCCCCCCTCCCTCAATATAACCTAGACATCACGGAGCAGTAGATGATCACTGCAGTCACCCCTAGGGCTCCCTGGATCCAACTAATGACTGTAGCCGAGTTGCCCTCCAGAATAATAGAGGTGACTCGTAAGACGCGCCTGGCGTAACGAAGGCCTGCCCACGCAGCTCTTAGCTCCGCACCAGAAACTGAGGTGTCGAATAACTGCTAGCCCCCAGCGGCCACAACCCGAGCGTCCGGATCCTGAATAACAAAACATGCACCCCCCTCGCACCACCATCCAAAACGGACGCATCGAAGTTGACCTTGAGGAAACTCGGGGGTGGGGGCTCTTAGATGAAAAATACCAATCGAGGTACTGCCAGGGCAGGATAGGAACCCCAAGTGTTCCGAGCTATCAAAGACCCGTCAACGGATCTAGTGACCGGGATCCTCTTTCTTGGTATTCAAATTTTATTTCAATTTCGATTGCAGACATGAATCAAATTTATCTAGAGAATATGGCTATTCTGATTATTATTTCAATCTATTCCAATTTAAATTTTGATTCTGGCTGCGAACCAAACACATCTTTAAAGGATTCAGAGATAGATTCATCCCTGTTGGGGCCTTCAAATGCACGAAGAGCTATAAAAAGAGACAAGCAAGTTACAGTTATAGGCTATCGCTGATGTGGAGCTGGACATGGGTGTCACCGCCCTCTGCATTTTAAAAAGAGACAAACAAGTATGAAATTATTTGGTAGACTGGGTCAACCACGTCATCTATAGATTAGGTCAATGAAAATTGGCCATGTCGCCCACATACAACTGCTCCCTTCCTTCAGCACTAATCATGGTATTCTTCACCAGTGAGCCCCACCTCCAAGCTTCCTCAAAGTTAATTTTAACGGATGTATATTGGATGACAGAAGTAGGGGAGGGGCTGACTTCATCATTAGGGGTTCGACTTCAAGGTGATTGCGGCTGGTGGTTGCCAGATCTTCGACATCTCTGTTTCGAGGGTGGAGTTGAGAGCAGCTTGGACTGGCTTGAGTTATACATGGTGCGCGTTGCAAGCCAATGCTATAGTGCCTGAGGGCGATTTGACTACAGTCATTGGCTGGATCCAGCAGAGTGTGAGAGGGGTTGACGATTACCATCCGCTGTTTAGGAATATTTGGGCTATGGTGAGTGGTGGGATGACCTTGCAGGCTAAGCATGTATATCGAGAGGCCAACGAGATAGTAGATTGGATAGCCTCTTGTATGACTAACCATTCTGGAGAGACTCTTGGCTGGAGGAGAGAGGATTATCTAGTATACTTCGAGATTTGTTATTTTTTTATTTTTTTATTTTTTTAGATGTATTCATGTCCGCTATGTATGATGTATCCGTCTTAGTTAAAAAAAAAAAAATCATACCATACGAAGCTTCCCACGCTGCGAAGACCCCAGAGAGGACTGAGGGGGCTGGCGGTTGCTGCGAGGAGAAAACAGCTAAGGCTAGGAAGAAAGAAAGAATATCTTATTATAAGCCTAGGTAAAAGATAGAGAGCTTTATTTTATTAAAATATTGGGGCCAGGGGCTCATCAGCTTTTCCCGGTTCCCATCGAAAATTGCTAATCAGTTCCTGGATTAGTGAAGGAAAACTCCAGCGATCCATTTCTCTGTTTCCACGAGTCCAGCATATAGCCATGAAGAGAAGAAGGCAGGCCAGGTTGATGGGAAGACAAATGCTGTGGAGAGATGGAGGACCATAGCCAAAGTCTCTCTGATAGTGTAAACTCTAATCCATCTGATATTGCCTGTTGCTGGGATGTGGTTCCAGAGAGAGAAATTTAGAAGGGACAAAACAGTATGATCAGATGATCTATAGAATTGGATGCCAAGCACATAATCAATTTTTCGATGCCAAGCACATAGAAACTTTCTATACGCTCAGTGCAAAAGAAATACTTGGTCGTTATCCATTGGAAACTTGCCGTCTAGCTATTCAGCCAAAAGTACCAACTTCCATGCTTCATGGTTTGCTGATTAAATAAAACCTGGGTCACCTCTCCCTCACCACCTTCCTCCTCTCCGAGGTCTTCGCCGGCGCGGGAGGCTTCGTATGGGACTAACGGGGAGCAGGGCGATCGAATAGACAGGGACGAACGGGGACTTGGGGCGAATGGGGTTTCATCAGCGATTTCTTCTTTTTTCTTCTTCTTCTTCTTTTCCTAAATTAACCATGGTTCGCGTTTAGGGGAAGCAGCTGTCGGTGGGTGATGTGGCCAATTTTCATTGGCCTAGTTGAGCGTGACGTGGTAGACTCAGTCTATCTAATAGTTTCCCGTACCTTAATAGTACGAGAGGCTTAGAATCATTCCAGCCCAAATGAAACCTCCAAAGAGTCGTCACTCTGCCCCAATCGCATCCGTCTGATCCTAAACCAAGGTCCCTGATGGCAGGCCTCACCAAACATCAGGACCCAGTACGCTTTAAACAAATAGGGAAAATGGCCATCACCAACCGCGCCTTTGGCACGGTCAACCGCGCCGGCCCGCACCTTGCTCCTACGTATACACAGCCCTCACCAACCCTCTCCCTTCCCAATTCCCATCCTGCGTTGGTTCCTCTTGCCTGTAAACAAACATATAAAGCCTCCCTCCCCTTAACTCTCCCTTCTCAGAGTTCCTTCATAGAGATAGCCCTCAAACCCAGGCACGGAGAGGGAGAGAGAGAGGGAGGGAGAGGAAAGAAAGAAAGAGAGAGAGAGAGATAGAAGAAGATGGAGAGCATGGAGAGAGTATGGGATTCGGGGCGTCGGGCAAGCCGGAACCTGAGCCGGAGCATCGGCAGGAACATGAACATGGGGAATTGGGGGATGGAGGACGTGTTCGTGAGGTCGAGCACAAGCAGAAGATCGAGAGGGGGCAGCAGGAGGGGGATGGACGATGATGAGGAGGCTCTGCGGTGGGCGGCGCTCGAGAAGCTCCCCACCTACAACCGCTTGCGGACGGGAATCCTCAAGACGGTGGTGGAGGGTGCCGATCATGGTGGCCGGAGCTACGAGCACAAGGAGGTGGACGTGAGAAAGTTGGGCCTCAACGAGCGCCAGGAGTTCATCGAACGCATCTTCAAGGTAGCTGAGGAGGACAACGAGCGCTTCCTCAAGAAGCTCCGCAACCGGATTGACAAGTGAGAGCCTCTCCTCGTTTTATTATATAATATTACTTCTTTATTTCTCTGTATTATATATTTTCTCTCTTTACATTACACAGTTCACAGCATAATTATGCATTTTGTTGGAAGTGTTTTTGTTTTTCCTCCCTGTTTTCCACTACATATCAATACTTTCTTTCCTTCCATTCTTTCTTCTTTTTTTTTTAAATTTTTGAGGATAGATATTTTTTCTCCATATATGCTTGCCTTTTGATCGCTGAATATGATAAATACTTCTCCTCGTTTTACCTTGAAAAGACATTGCTTGTTGTATACTTTTATGATTTAATATATGAGGTCGTTCCACTTTACCGGACATTTGAACCACTCGTCTACAGGCCCCCTTTGTTTTTTTCTGTTTTTTTTTTAAAAAAAAATTAAGAACACATATATAGAAATATGCAACGTGTACATCTGATGATTTATAAGTAGGTTTGCATGGAAGGATATTACATACACCAACATGAGGACTTTTATCCAGGCATGTACTTAGTAAATTGAGATCACATTTTTTTATTTCTATAGTCTTCATTCATCATGTAGCTTGTCTTGGATTAACACACTCTCATTGCATCTTGGATTGTTTTTATAGTGCACAGCTGGTAATGCATACGATGCAAAAGTATACTTTCTCATATGCGAGTCTTCTACCGTAGACTTGGTCTATGTGCACGTGACTTTTGAGTTCAACTTGTATTTTCCTATATGATTAACCCGCACTCCTTTGACTTAGGATATATAGTGTGCCGCCAATATTTCTTTAGAAAAACCATGTCATCACCGATTATTGTTTTAGCAATATAAGTTTTATTAACTAACTTATAAAAGACCTAAGAAAACGGAGTGGATTATTACTAAACTTCACTGACATTAAATTGTATATTCTAATCTAAGCGGATCTAATTCCCCAGTGCTTGACTTCGTTATGCCAAATTGTCACCCTGTACGTTGCGATAACTAATTATAAACTTCAAGCCAGCTCAAAGGTTGGTTTGGATACTTTAATCTTTTTTTTTTGTGATAATGAGAGGTTTCCATACTCTAATCATTTGAAAGAAAAGGTAAGCAGGAAAATCTGGCAGCTTCTTGGGAAAAGACGTAATTCACCTAATCGATCTTAATTATCTCACCTAATATACATGTGGCACACTGCTCGAAAGTGGGTTGTTGGTGTATTTGATCGTGACATCGAGTTCTAATTGGACCGGAAGAAGGTGGTTGTGCGGGAAATTGACCCTGTCCCTCTCCTACTACATATACCACCCCACTGTTCACTGGTCCTCCCCAAAATAAAAATCGTTCAATTAGATATACTATTTCCTTGACCGAGTAAGCTTGGAACCAGTCTTAATTAGTGATTTCTGATTGCAGGGTTGGCATACAACTACCTACCGTCGAGGTCCGGTTCGATCATTTGACGGTGGAGGCCAAATGCCACATCGGCAACCGAGCTCTGCCGACTCTATTGAACTCGGCGAGGAACCTCGCCGAGTCGGCCGTGGGCCTTCTCGGCATAAGGCTCGCCAAGAGGGCCACTCTCACCATCCTCAAAGATGCCTCCGGAATCGTACGACCCTCCAGGTTTAACACTCACTCAATCATCATGATCTCATCATCCCTAATCAACTCGTTATTTATTTCATCCACTCTTTTGATGATTCAATGCCTCAATTTTTCAGGATGACACTTCTATTGGGCCCTCCATCATCTGGGAAGACCACTCTTCTATTAACTCTTGCCGGGAAGCTAGATCCCAGTCTCAAGGTTAGCTGGTTTAAGCTCTCTAAAAAAAGTTCAACAATTAGCGGTACGACTCGGCTTTTCACAGCTCCCGTACTGAAGTAAAACCATGCATGATGCAATACCTGCAGGCGAGAGGAGAGGTGACGTACAACGGGTACAGGCTCGGGGAGTTCGTGCCCCAGAAAACGGCAGCTTATATCAGTCAAAACGATATCCATGTGGGTGAGATGACCGTCAAGGAAACTCTCGATTTCTCTGCGAGGTGTCAAGGCGTAGGCGCCAGATATGGTAATTTTTCTTTTTTTAACACAGAAGAATTAAGTTTTAAAGCAAGCGATTTAGCGAAGAAGAATTTAACAGCTTATTACATAACTTCATTAAAATTTTACTAAGATTTAATATCAACCACTGTGTACGTAGAGCTTCTAACGGAGCTGGCACAGAGGGAGAAGGTCGCAGGAATATTCCCCGAAGCCGAAGTTGATCTCTTCATGAAGGTAAGATAATTTTAAATTTTGATCACATGCTTGCCTGTAACTTGATTGGTATGCTAATTTTTTTTTTTTTTTGGGGGGGGGGGGGGGGGGGAATTTACAGGCTACGGCGATGGAAGGGGTCGAGAGCAGTCTCCAAACGGACTACACCCTCAGGGTATAATATAATTCCGCTTATTAATCTTGATCGAAGTAGAGGAGTTAGTTTTATAGGGTCCGGGAATCTCGATACGGGGCCCACATTTGACAACAGCGAATAAGTAGCGCGCGCGGTCCGCCGTCCTCTGACGAATAGCTCACCTACTGCCGCTAGGCGGCGAAATGGTTGGTCCCCGGCCTCCGCGAGATTCCCAGAAACTAGATAGCGGCATCTTTGGCACATGCGGTGTTTGTTGTTATGCCGAGGCGGGCGGACCACTACGATGTTTTGCTCGGCCAGAAGATCTACCAAGGGAAAGCTAACCACATATTAAACTAAAATGAAATTTTAATAATACCGGCCAAGCTAAGATAGTGAGGTTGCTATGGGAACAGGATTTGTTTTAAGGTTCGGTAATGATGGTTTGTGATTTGTGGTTGCAGATACTTGGGCTGGACATTTGTGCGGACACGATTGTGGGGGACGAGATGCAGAGAGGGATATCAGGCGGGCAGAAGAAGCGTGTTACCACAGGTTCGTTCCCCATGCTAATTAATTAACCTTGCTCGGTATAAATAGGTTAGAGTAAAGTGTTACTCTTTGATGCATGAGAGCAACCCAAGATCTAATATATGAAATTATTTAAAAAAGATATATTGGAAGTGGAAGCATGATATCAGCGTGATATCATCATGATATAATATTCGGGCTCGGCTTTGAGTCCTCGGGTTCAATTAAATTTATTGATGTGAGAGCCAAGGATGTTACAAATATGTTATAGTTGATTGGACCCTCCAGCTGCTCTGAAAATCAAAAAGTCAACTCTTGTAAGCCTCATATCCTACTAGCTCGCCATGTGAAAGGTTTCATTGTATGAACGATAATGTCACGACAGACTAGGGTACATGTTGCGAGCAAAAAAAAAAAAAAAGTTGTGATCCCTTGGATATATCGCAAGGCTTGGATACAAATATTTTGTTACCGAAAAAAAATGACAAACTTGTCCGACCACCTGCCACACCCTTGGATGCATGTTGCGACCCCTCATTCTAAGAGTTGATAAAAATAAAAAAAGGTAAGGCTGATATGCTAAACTTATGCATAACAAAGCTGCTATCTTTTTTTAAAATTTATTTGAAAAAAAGCTAATTAAAAAATGTTATTTAAATTTTTGACTTTATATAAATATTCAAGATCTATCTAGTACATATCCAATATCCGACTAAACACACATCCATATAAATTCTTATATGTTTCTTTTGTTTAAGTCTTAGTATCTTCACTAGGCTAAAAATCCAAATTCATTCAAATCTAATCATAAATACTATAATTAATCTGTTGTCAACCTCAACAAACTTTTGTTGCAGTATCCTCTAGTCCATATAGATTGAGTTGAACCAGGTTTGCTGCAATACCATTTCTCGATTTGTGCATGTCATCCTTGCCCAGAAGCCATGCTAATCTTCTCTATATCATTTCAATTTTATTGAATGTCTCTTTGTTTCCAAATTATAGAGTACCATCCGAGTGAATTTTGAATTGAAGAAAAAAATCTTGGAGGAAGCTCACAGATGTATTGTGGGCTTCGTAGCACAGCCATGTTATGTTTCAAATTTGAGGCATGATATTTATGCCCTAAAACTGGGAGGGATTAGCTAAGACCTAGAACCCAGGTGAGTGTGGAGATCTCGATCTACATTATTTTCTTTGGAACAAGCTCCCTAGTAGAAAAAGTAGTGGTATCCTCCGAGGAAATATTGTCCTCCTAGGAAGTAACGAGCTGCCTAATCATTAACTCTATTCTAATCAACTGGCCTTCACAGTTCAGACTATTGCCAAGCCCATTGGATCAGTGTAATATCAACCATAAGGCTGTAGAGCCCGGTCTATGGGCCTATATGAATGATAAGCCCAATAGTTAATACGGCCTCCTAGCAAACGGCTGCTTACACACCGTCTCCTGCCATTCATTACATCCCCATGAGTACGAGCAACCAAGATCCTCTGCAGTGCGACCACACCATATAGTGCTGTGCGGCCGCCAATGGCCATCTATTTAGCGGCCATCAAAAGCTGCACGGAACTCTATGGTACGGCCGCACATAGAGTTACTCCTGAGTCGAAGCTCTATGCATGGCGGCAGCCTCTCAGGTGGATGAAGTCTCTGTTTCCGGTTAGCTGTCCACCTGACAAACCCCTGAACTCAATTCGATCGAACAGAATGGAACTAGTTCACCACAGAATTGGCTCCGGACCCCATATTAACGGGCCTGTAACAGTACGTGTTGGATTTGGCGGGAAGCTGATTTCGGATTTTTCAGAGTGGTGGTGGTGGTGGTGGCGGCGGCGGCGTTGCTGTTGTAGTCTGATCAACTTCCATGAACTTGAAACGCAGGTGAGATGATCGTTGGTCCGACCAAGGTGCTGTTCATGGACGAGATATCGACGGGGCTGGACAGCTCGACGACGTTCCAGATAGTGAAATGCCTGCAGCAGATCGTGCACCTGGGAGAGGCCACCATCCTCATGTCTCTCCTCCAGCCTGCCCCCGAGACCTTCGAACTCTTCGACGACATCATCCTCCTCTCCGAGGGCCAGATCGTCTACGAGGGTCCCCGGGAGTATGTCCTCGAGTTCTTCGAGGCCTCTGGCTTCCGCTGCCCCGAGCGCAAGGGCGCCGCCGACTTCCTCCAGGAGGTCACCTCCCGCAAGGACCAGGAGCAGTACTGGGCCGACAAGCACAAGCCCTACCGCTACATCTCCGTCTCCGAGTTCGCCCAGCGCTTCCGCCGATTCCACGTCGGCCTCCGCCTCGAGAACGAGCTCTCGGTCCCCTTCGACAAGACCCGCAGCCACAAGGCCGCCTTGGTCTTCGACAAGAACGCCGTCCCCGCCACCGAGCTCCTCAAGGCCTCCTTCGCCAAGGAGTGGCTCCTCATCAAGCGCAACTCCTTCGTCTACATCTTCAAGACCGTCCAGGTATGGCCATTTCATATTCCCCACCCCACCTCCATCCCTTTCCTTCTAAAACAATCTGCACCTCGAGACCAATTGATTCACGTCGCCTTTTTACCTTTTTTGACGATTATATGAAGATTATCATCACTGCGCTTATTGCCTCGACGGTGTTCTTGAGGACTCGGATGCATACAGACACTGAGGAGGACGGGACGGTCTACATTGGAGCGCTTCTGTTCGGCATGATCGTGAACATGTTCAACGGCTTCGCGGAGCTGTCGATCGCCATTTCTAGACTCCAGGTGTTCTACAAGCAGAGGGACCTCCTCTTCCATCCGGCTTGGGTCTTCACCCTTCCCAACTTTCTTCTTAGAATCCCCATTTCCATCGTGGAGTCTGTTGTATGGGTTGTCATGACTTATTACACCATCGGGTTCGCCCCTGAGGCCAGCAGGTAAAATTTGTATCATTTTAATGAGTTATCAGTCCGCATCTCCGAGCCTTGGCATTGCAATGTTCTTTATAATTTTCTCGTGCTTTATGTCGTAGGTTCTTCAAGCAGCTGCTGCTTGTATTCTTGATCCAACAAATGGCAGCCGGGCTCTTCAGAGTCACTGCAGGGGTGTGCAGGTCCATGATCATCGCCAACACGGGGGGAGCTCTTGCTGTGCTCTTGATGTTCGTTCTCGGGGGTTTCATCCTACCAAGAAGTAATCACTTGGTGCAGAGCATTAACTTATTTGTTCTCTTTGTTGCATGGCATGGCTCCATGGAATGTCTTCTTCCTGTGTTATCTAAGGAGTTCCTTTATTCTTGCATTGCTAACAGATGTGATCCCAAATTGGTGGATCTGGGGCTATTGGGTTTCGCCGTTGACATATGGATACAATGCTATCGCAGTCAATGAATTGTTCGCTCCCAGGTGGATGAACGTGAACGTAGGTGCTTCCTGCCCATGTATCACATTTTCCACCTTGCAAAGTCATCTAAACTAGTCTTTCGTGATTTATATTCAATATAGTCAAACTTTAAAATAGTGATTTATATCAGCTTTTGTACTTATTTCCTGGTCATGCGATTGCTGTTAAGATTCGTTCGTGTGCTGACAGGCAACTGATGGTGGGCCTCTAGGGATGAAAATCCTCGAGAATGCCAAAGTCTTCCCAGATAAGAATTGGTTCTGGATTGGATGCGGCGCACTTTTTGGATTCAGCATCCTCTTCAATGTGCTCTTCACCCTTTCGCTTATGTATCTAAGTCGTAAGTAGCCAACCGATGCCTGTAGATTCCTTTGTTAGCTTCTTTTCCCCATATCTTGGGTTGAAGAGTTGATTACCAGAAGGGTGGAATAAAACTGTTACAACCCGAATATCTTGTCGAGGGTGCAGATCTTATTCTCCTTTTTTTTTCTCTTAGATTGTGAGAACCTGGATAATTATATTCTTTGATCTTGTTGCTTTTTCTTGTTTGATCATAGCTCTTGGAAAACCACAAGCTGTTATATCTGAAGAAGCAGCCATGGAAATGGAAACCAACCGAGATGAATCAAAGGAGTTGCCAAGGATCAAAAGGATGGAGTTGAGTAGTGATTCTTTACCTCCAGCATTATCAACAAAGGACGGAAACAACACCAGTAAGAGATGCTCAACAAAGCCATTCAATTACCATCAAAATCTACAAAGAACTGAGGACTGATATCGTGCTACTGCTTGGTTCTAAAACCATAATGTTGTACTTCTTCCAGGAGAGATGATGACTGTGCGCATGAGTGGTAGTACCGCCAATGGTTCTACCAATGGGCTTACTCGGGATATGTCTATTGATACAACGAAGGCAGTTGCTCCTAAGAGAGGAATGGTTCTTCCATTCAAACCTCTAGCCATGTCTTTCGATGAAGTCAAGTACTATGTCGACATGCCTGCGGTGAGTTTCTACTTCTTATTTTTTGCTTCTTTCTTTGCTTTTACCTTGATAAAATGAAACTAGCTAATAGTTCTGGAGGTCAAGCCGAGTTCAGCTCAGTAGCAGCAGCTTGCATCCAACTTTTATATCCTTATCATGGCTTATCCAGCAGGTGGCTTTGCCACCGTTATATCAGAGAAAAAAAAGAAAGAGAGGAAAAAGTATACTAGAACACAATGGTAGCAAGAAATGACGGAAATTTGTTGGTTTGGCAGGAAATGAAAGAACAAGGAGTGACTGAAGACAGGCTCCAATTGCTCAGGGGGGTGACAGGGGCTTTTCGTCCAGGTGTCTTAACAGCTCTAATGGGAGTTAGTGGGGCTGGAAAGACGACTCTCATGGACGTTCTGGCAGGCAGAAAGACTGGGGGTTACATAGAAGGAGACATTCAGATCGCTGGCTACCCTAAGAATCAGGCAACATTCGCAAGGATTTCTGGCTACTGCGAACAAAATGACATCCACTCGCCTCAGGTCACAGTAAGGGAGTCCTTGATATTCTCCGCTTTTCTCCGTCTTCCTAAAGAAGTCAGTGATGCGGAAAAGATGGTGAGTGTTGGAATTGCTCTTGTTCCTGGTTTCTAAATTTTTTAAATATCTGAATTTTTGGCTAATGCAATGGTTTAGAAGGTTTCAATAAGCTGCAGTTGGACAATCAAACTGGCTTGAGAAATATGGAATGAATGATATAGCAAAGAAAGTTACTAGAGTAAACTAATGTGGCTAACAATAGCAAAAAAGAAGAAAATAGATGCTTTATGTTTCAATAATTATGAACTGAGATTCTTTCTTCTCCTTTTGTCCCTCTCAGAAATTTGTGGATCAAGTGATGGAGCTGGTAGAGCTTGATAATCTCAGGGATGCTATAGTGGGCCTTCCAGGGGTTACAGGGTTGTCAACAGAACAGAGGAAGAGATTGACGATAGCTGTAGAGCTTGTCGCCAATCCTTCAATCATCTTCATGGATGAACCAACATCAGGTCTCGATGCAAGAGCAGCAGCCATTGTCATGAGAACTGTGAGGAACACAGTCGACACTGGAAGAACAGTAGTTTGTACAATCCACCAACCAAGTATTGACATATTTGAAGCCTTTGATGAGGTAGCTATATCTTGAAACAGCACGTTTCCCTATGAATTCTTCTTTCAGATACTTTTTCTATGCTTGTTTGAGTCCTTTCTATAAGTTGCACATGTTTAGATGCTCAGAGTATGATTTCTTGCTTTTCCCAACAGCTACTACTGATGAAGAGAGGTGGCCAAGTGATTTACTCCGGGCCTTTGGGGCGGAACTCTCACAAGATAATTGAATATTTTGAGGTATGTGCTCTTGTACATATTCTTATCTATCAATGGAGTATATTGTGATTTTCTGATTTATTATTTCTTATTACGAGTAAAACTACTTGTTGTCGGACTTACCCTTTCTTAGTAGCAACCAATTGTTATTGCCACTAAAGTAACTTTCATGCCATTGTTAGTATAAATTTACAGTTTCAATGGCTAGTGTAGAGTTGCATTAGTTTCAGTTTTTTTTCCTTATTTCTCCAACTTCACATTTAATAAAGAAAAGCGGCGGCAAAGATCATTATATGACTATCATTTTGTTTCTAACCTTTGCCAGGCAATTCCTGGAGTCCCAAAAATCAAGGACAAATACAATCCTGCAACATGGATGCTGGAAGTGAGTTCAATTGCTGCTGAAGTACGGTTAGGAATTGATTTTGCCGAGTATTACAGATCGTCAGATCTTCACCGGTAGGCGAAATGCGGCATTCACTTGGAAAACCCTTAAATCAGCATTAATAGTAAACAGAAAAAAAAAAAAAATTATGCTTCTGTTTATCATGCATGTTTTGTACCAGTACTTCTGCATCCAGTCTATCCCTTTATCCATTTTCAACTTCATGATTTAGTAACTCGTATGGACATAAGATAAATTCACCAATCTGACCGGCTAACGATACTACTAGGCGCAACAAGGCTTTGGTTAGCGAGCTGAGTAAACCAGCACCAGATACGAGTGATCTGCACTTCACCACACAGTACTCCCAATCAGCCATGGGGCAGTTCAAAGCTTGCCTTTGGAAGCAGTGGTGGACTTACTGGCGTAGCCCTGATTATAACCTTGTCAGATATTTCTTCACTTTGTTCACTGCTTTACTTCTAGGCAGCATCTTCTGGAGGATTGGGCATAAGAGGTATATTTATGAGGCTAACCAATGCAACCCTTTGGTGATGATTCTGAGGTCTTCACCTCTGAAAAAATTCTGAGTTCACTCAAAGATGGCATAATTGTGTCTATGGTGGTGCAGGGATAATGCAAACGATCTTATGATCGTTATTGGCGCCATGTTTGCAGCAGTATTGTTTGTGGGAATCAATAACTGTTCAACAGTGCAGCCAATCGTCTCAGTCGAAAGGACGGTATTCTATCGAGAGAGGGCTGCAGGGATGTATTCTGCTTTACCATATGCCCTCGCTCAGGTAAGGAGACTCCATCTGCTTGAACCATGGAGGACTGTTTTTTTAGGATAAAGTCTGAAGTCTTTGGTAATCCTGCAATTCTAATTAAGGTCTATGTAATCTGAGGAAAATGATTTCGTTATTCATTTGTTTTCACCATATATAGGCTTATCTTGCTATGCAATCTTCTTGTATCAATAAACTTCTTCATCATATTTAGAAAAATACAAGTTACAGAGAGAGCTTTGAAGTTCGCATATTTGATTGATGCAAACATTGTTATGCTTTAATGTAGGTGGTTGTGGAAATACCGTATGTGTTCATCCAGGGCTTGTATTATTCGCTTATAATATATTCCATGATGAATTTCCAATGGACTGCAGTTAAGTTCATGTGGTTCTTCTTCGTCTCCTTCTTCTCCTTCCTATATTTCACTTACTATGGGATGATGACTGTCTCTATCTCACCGAACCATCAAGTTGCTGCAATCTTTGCTGCGACTTTTTATTCAATCTTCAACCTCTTCTCAGGCTTTTTCATCCCCAGACCTGTGAGTTGTTCCTCCTCATATGTGCTTCTGGAAATGAGTCATGGCAAGTACATGATTTCTGATTATAAGACTCATTCGAAAACTCATATAATTTTTGATGGTTTGGATTGCAGAAAATTCCCAAGTGGTGGATCTGGTACTACTGGATCTGCCCATTAGCTTGGACTGTTTATGGGCTCATAGTAACACAGTATGGAGATCTAGATGACCCCATCTCAGTGCCTGGACAGTTCAACGAAACAAAGATCAAAGACTATGTCAAGGACCACTTTGGATACGATCCTGATTTCATGGGCGTCGTAGCCACAGTTCTAGTAGGTTTTTCTGTCCTCTTTGCCTTCTTGTTTGCTTACTGCATCAAGACATTGAATTTCCAGCAAAGGTAGGAGGTGCAGAGATGAAGAAAACTCGGCAGCAGCAGATCAACTTTACCATATTTAAGTGGTAAGGGGTTCATCGTTTCCATCAGAGAGCCTCCATATTGGCCATCTGCTTGAGATTTTGTAGTAATTATTATTTTCTTCTTCCATCTACTGTAAATATACCATGTATACTAAGTGTTTCCAAAAATGGTCACATTGTCTTGGATGTGTTTATGAGATCGTCTCTTAACTGATAAAATTACAAGGGGTAACTGTAAGTGTGAATATTATTATAATAGTGTTAGCTACCATCTAAGGGTAGCTTTGTTCATGGTTCATGCAATTGAATACGGATGGATTTGTCAACACCGAGCTTTATACTGGTGCTATTTTATTATTGTGTTAGCACATTTGGCATAGAGATCAGTTCTGCGTACTAAGTATCGGCCTGTACCATATACTAATTCGGTGCTGGTAGCTATATTGTCTGATTCAGTACCGTATGACATATCTTAAGCTTCAATCTCTAGTATTCTTTAGAAAAGAAAAAGAGGGTGGGGGTTATTATTTTTAGATCAGAATTACAGTTGTGCCGCAACCGAACATGGTGACAAGATACCAATATAAAAATAGTGATAGTAAATGGGCGAAATCGGTTTAGCCTCTTGATGGCATTGTGTTAGCATTTGCCCTGTTGCCTATGTACAGTATTATTTATATAGCTTATCGGGATGGGATTTCCATTTAATTAGATCAGGACAAAGTGTGGACAATGCATGTCTTTGGTCCTGCCACGACTGCAGTTGATACATGAATGACAAGACGCATCATCATCATGATCATCATTCACATTGATGAGTGATGACTGCATGGTGCAAGATTCAGAAGACAAAAAGAACAGACGAAAACAAATCAAATGATTACCAGGTGAAGAGAAATACTTTGCAGCTTGCACCAAAAAAATAGGGTCGAGATTCATGAAGCTTTTCATATACTCATGACTGGTTTTGACTAGAATGATTTCACAATGATAGGGAAGTTTTTTTAGATGATACAAATATTGTAAAAAGCATAAACAATGTCAAAGGGCATGTTAGTCTGCATGTAAAGACGGACAATCAACAAAATCTTTTGCTCAAACTGAATCTGCTAATAAGTTATCTGACTTTGGAGCTGCATATGTGAAGGTTATTTATGGTTATATATAATAAAAAAGAAGGTGCATCAGCATGTTTCAGAAACCAAGAAAAAGGCAAAAAGAAAAGATGAGAACTCATTACTTACCCATGGACAAGATGAGGACCATGACAAAAGCTATAAAGTTCTTGATTTCCAATAATCTTTATAGAAATGAGACCTCATTTATATTATGAAATGAGGACTCTGAATAGTTTGCTGGGATTTGCCAAAAGTGCTCTTTAGTTGCCAGACTTGACAAAGATCATTCCCTTGAAATTAAAATCTCAATTGAGTTTATTGATTCGTTGATTAAACATATTAACACAAACATCATGTACAAGTTGTTATGCTGCACCATACAGAAAGAAAGGATGAAAACTAGCTGAGAACATAACCATGTGCAACACAACCTGCACAAACCCTGGATATCAAGCAGTGTCATGTTTTAAGCTTTTGGAGTCTGGAAACTAAATTAGGAGCAATATCTTCCCAACAACAGAATCCAGAATTTACAGGGAACGAATAATTGAGAATGCTCATGGAGAAGACCTCAAAAACCAATAAGTGGATATACAAGATGAATAACATGGAATTACATAAACATACGAGCATACAGAAGAATGCATGACACTTGGGCAGCGGAGGTAAGGCTCCTTTGTCCTTATCTATTGTTCTGATGCACCTTTCTCATCTGCTTAATGAACTTTCATAGCATTACGCCGGATTACAACATTATGTAAATTAAACTGTTAACAGATGACTTCCCGAAGTACAGAAGATAAGCATAAAATTGAAGAATATTGACTTTGTTTCTTTGCATGGAGCATACACAAAGCACGCCCTGCAACATTCCATGCAAAGCAGCACCTGCCAGCAATCCTGACACTCTTTGCATATTCATAAGTAACACGATAAATGGCAAGAGCCTCATTAAATATGTCATCAAGTTCCCTGTTGCTCTCTTCAAATTCTGAAGCTCCATAAAGCATCTATAAATTTATCCAACTAGTTAAAAACCTTTAAAATGTTAACAGCTATGCCAATCATGTCCCTAACAAAATTCCAGTATGCTTACCTGCTTATATTTTTGGATAACTTTATTTGCCATCCAGTCTTTAGATTCTTTGGATTCATGTTCCATGGACATAACCTGGCTCATCTCTGCTAAGTACTCGGTATAGTGTTCCTTCCATGACTTCAAGCAAGAAGGTGGAATCTCCAAATTAAAGCAAGGAAGTTGCCATATTTCTGCACACAACCAAAATAAAAAAAATACATAGGAGCAAGGGTAACATAAAAACAGTGAAGGGATTTTTCCAGCTGTATGCTTCATTTTATCTTCTAAGCAAACAAATTTCTACATTTACCTATTTCTTCCATTAATAAGCCAGAGAATATTTATTAAATGAAATGGATCCTGACCGCTTTGACATTTAAACAAGGGTGGTAACTATGCTGCACCATCTTTTATTAAACATGGTTGAAGGGTTGTTACTACTTTCATTATGTAATAATAATATTGAGTCAATTTTCAAGTAACCCAAGTTTACCTATTGGAGTAATTGACCAAAAATGATTAGAATTTAACCAACCTGATGTCTTTAGCATAACAGTATGGCATATTGCCTGTTCTGTTAGAGGTTTAAACAAAGACTAATCTGGTGTGTAGCTGACATCCAAACAAAGATAGAAGCCAGAGCAGCAGAGCTTGCCACTATCTGGGGTAACAAAAATCTGGTGCCTGACAAGAAACATCACGTGTACATTTGTTTCCATGATATAGAAGGTTATGCAAGATTTAATTATCACAGCCACCACCTGGACAGAATTCCTTTGCTTGATAACAAACAGTATACTTGTGTCCTGCCATACCATACCATACATTCATAGAACAATTATAGGTTAATAAACATCATACATGCATGTAGCCTCCACATCATGATAGTGCATGAGACACTTTAATTTCTTCATTAACAAAGTAGTTCATACCGGTTATATCAGGTTATTTCTAAAAAAAGGGGCAATATTGATGCAAGAGGAACAAATCATGAATATATGGTTACCACAATATACGATAGAAAGCTGACTATCACAAGAATTTTAAAAGTACAACCACTGAATCATGGTCCGATGCTATCAGGATTTAACATATAAAGCTCATGACCCTAAACATTTAGCATCCGTTGTATTCACTAGCAGCTTTTCTTGATAAGGATATCAGTTTGACTCCATATCCATAGAATTGCAAAAATCATTGCATGAGCCATTGTCAAAAGTAGTGTGTAGAATCAGCTTTCGAAAACCAATTTTGTTTATGATGTTGCTCAAGGATTTATGTCATTTTAGATTGGCTTCTTTTCTTGACAACCTGATTTTGTAAAATGTGGTGTGTACTCTGCACTGGTCGTGCAGGCATAGAAAGCATGACTTACCATTGGATGAAAGATCCTCTGTTTGCGATAATTTCACCTTCTCATAGATCAATCCAAATATGGATTTTGATTCATACTCCTTGTCCTTATCCAAATATTTCTTCTCCATGAAATTCGGAAACTGGTCGGGCTTCAGCTCACTGGGAACTTCAATCTGATTTGGAGAATGGGGAATAAGTGGAATTTCCTTATATTGCAACTAAAGACAATATTGAGCAGAAAGAGCATAGGCTCATCATAAACACGATATTTGTTTACAATCTGGCTCACAATCCGCTGATACACAAATATAGAACTTTGAAATCAGAAAAGCAAAATTTATGGAGGACATTCTAGTTGGCTATTCAGAATCAGGAATTTTGCAATATTTGACCTATTCAAAGTTGCACATAGCCACCTTCCAGCTTCAAAAGGACACTCCTTGTCATACACATGTTATTGATAATTATAACTCAGTGAATTATAAGAAGAAAGAGGCTTTATTTGGAAGCTGACAGAAGACAAATCTTTAATCCTTGATAAGCATAGAAATGGATAAAGCTTAATTTCTATTTCTTTAAAACAAAAGAGAAAATATTGTTCTCCCAAGTAATGATAAACATAATACTGCAGGGCACATCACTAGCACCAGGATTATTTTTTGGTTAGGAAGATAAAAAACGCCACTATCTTTTCCCCTGTTAATTGGTAAATGGAGGGAGTTTTTGGTCATCTGAAAAATGAAGTCAGAATAAGAAGGTTGGATCCCCTGAATAGCACAATCCAACAATACCTAAGGAGTCGGTCATATGGTGTCAAACCAAATTTGACCAGGGAAGTTCAGGAGTGAAAAATGGCTTGTTGAGGTGGGACAGGACCTCCTCCAGCATTTAACTTATCCTGTTTCCAAGACAAATCTAAGGATAAATTACTGACACAGCACATGACGAATATTTGCCTAGCTCCATAAAATAGCTTTCTGCTAGGGCAATTGGTGATAACAGAATTTTGCCCAACTCCGAAAGATAGCTTTCTGCTAGGGCATTTAGGGATAAGCAGCATGTAAGTATCTTTGTGAGAAAGATTGTTATGGAGGCTAGGGGCCTCAAAACAGTCTGAAAGATAGCTTTTTTAAACGATGTCCATGAATAGAACAAAGAAACTAACCTTCAGTCCACTTTTTGATGCATCTAAAGCATCATAATATATATCAACTAACTCAAGCATCTTTTCTCTTAATAATTGCTTTTGCTTAGCACATTCATCACCCAGTGTCAGCAGCCTATCCATATACATCAGCCAACAATCTGATGCCGTACCGATTGTGTAACTGAAATAAACATCACCAATTTCCAAGACTTAGTATTTTAAACTATACGAGTAAGATGAATAAAGACTAGATCAGAAGAAAGTATAAATCAAATCTTGAAGAAGAAGTATAAACTATAGATGCATCCAACACCAACAAATTCTTCAATGATCAGAAAACTTGGCTTTTACAATGCACAAAGAAGATGAAGCCAAAAAACAAATATTGGTGGATAATTAGGCCATTGGATGAGCAAAGGAAGAAAAGATGGCTACCATGTAACCAACAAACATGACCAAGACAACTATTAAAAGGGAACAAATTTTACTATTTATAAATTTGACATGTTTTGGCAAGAACATATTCTAACTGTAGATGAGCTGCCACAGAAATAATACAGATGAAGATGAGCATGCACTAATTGTTCAATAACTGATTTGCATTTATGCCATGAGTAGATATAGTCAAATCTTAATTAATTTCCATCAATATCTTATTCTACAAAAGAGACAAGATATTTTTCTATTTTTCCGATCTATTTAACTTTTATAAGAATTCACTCGTTCTTCTTAAACATCAAATTTCTACCCCTCCTATTCTTCTGAAGAGTGCAATCACCTAAACAATTTCCTTCATGATATAATCAGCAATAAGAACTAATTGACAGACATGATAACACACATGCATCAGGAAACCTGACACTGTCTTCTTCTACCTCAACAAGACCATGGTCCAAGATTACCAACTCTCTTGTGATAACTTTCAGCAATCACGACAAATTCTCAGACACAATTTTAGTCTGGATAGTATGGCTCCTGATCCAACCACTATAAATTTATCATTCACGAAAATTGGCCAAAAGAGGTAAACCGGTTGTCATGGTGGGAAAAGAAGAGTAGAAAATAAAATAAGCAAAACATTGAAATACAGAAATGCAAGAATTTGACATACCTGGGCTTAAATCTATTGATTAAGAATTGTTCAAAGAGCTCTCTTTCCAATTCTGTATTGGAAAACTGAGTAGGCTTCAACTGAGTAACTTTTATCCTTGGAGCTGTACGAACCCATGGTTTGCTAGCTTTAAAATATTTTAGTAACTGCACAAAACAAGTATAAGTATAATCCTTGACCAATAAAAATAAAACATATTTATCATCATCCTGGAAAATTATTCCACACACAAAAGATGATCCAAAAGATAACTTTATAGTACACTGAAAGAAGAATAATGGAAAAAAGTTTAGTTATGGCATGTAATAGTTGAATTAATATCATTACTCCACAGGCACTAAATACATTCAATCATGACTTCTCTATAATAACACTATATTCAAAACAATAAGGAGCTAAGTCAAGGTTAAAATTTATGCAAGCAGAATTCCAATGAGACTAAGGATCATAAACTAGGGTCTACTCAAAAGTCGATTCAATACTCTTATCTCTAGCAACATGATAAACAATGAACAACTTCAGATGAGGCCATATTTTTGGAATAATAATAAAAAAAGAACAGTTTCCTCTGTGCGAATTTATGGGTTCCTTGAGTGCATGAAGGTCATGGATGACTGGTAGAATGGAAATAGGGGAAGTGAGATAGTGGTGACATTAGCATTAATCAAGGTCCGCCGAACCAGTACCGGAACCTATACTGGTCGGCGGATGGTTCGGTATGGTACCGGTTTGGTACTGTACTGACACATAGTACAGTAAGGCGTGCCAATTCTAAACCGGCATGCCCAATTTTTTTTGGGAATATTTCAAGTTGATTTAATCGGTAATCACTCTTTTTGAACTTTTTCAATAATTTTAGGTCTAATTTGATGTTTTTTTGATGTGTTTTGATATTTCTATGATCCCAGTTTAACCTAAATGATGCATCTTACTGTTTTAAAACGATACAAATCATAAAAAAATTAGTGAGATGTTGTATGCTATAAGGAGCAACATGAAATATCCTCAAATAAAGTAGTGAGGTAAAAATTATAAAAAAATACAATCAATTACATACATGTAAAGTACAATATACATACCAATATCTAAAATTGGATCGAGTGGCGATGCCTTTTGTAAATATCCAGATCATCAGCATAGTCAGGAGGCACATCAGCCCACCCCTTCAGGCTTCAACCAAGCGGCGTTGTAGTCTTATATATTCATCTCATAAGGAACGCGCTCTGGGTTATAAGCACTCTCGGATCTCTCGCTAAAGTTTTAGCTCTGAGAGGTGTCCTTTGGCTGATAAAATGGTTGTGAAGGGGCCATCCGAATTAGCCGATAGCAAAATCCGATCTGTAAGATGCTCTGGGCTGCGTAGGATAGTAGCCATGGTCTGCCGTACCGGTCGGTACGGGCCGGTACCGGACCCTACCGGTACGGTACAGCTACATATTTTTGTACCGAACTGTATCGGCCCGTACCGACCGGTACCGACGTGTACCGGCCCATACCGACCGGTACCGACCCATACCGACTCGGTACCGGCCCGAACTGACCAGTCCGTACCGGCTCCAATTTTTTTTGGTTTTTAGCCCCATCGGTACAGTACCGGTTCGGCTCGGTTTGGTTCGGCACCGTACCAGTACCGATGCCCACCGGTACGTCGGTATTGTCGGTACCGCGTACCTTGATAGTAGCCATCGAAAGATGCCTTAGACGCACCATATCCATATCCGTATGGGTCATAGGCTGCCTGTGGCTGTGGATAATAGGATTCGGTATACGACTCGGAACCTAATACGTCTATAGATCTTAATCCATGTGCTAGATCATCTGCAGCTGCATCGTGTCCTTCTGAATGACCTCGAAGAGCTCTTCTCTTATATGCAATCGAATTCTGGCGGACTCCACCAGATCGTGCATTATAGTTCCTATCCTGTGTATCATGCATAAACTGAAATTCACCAATGAATCGAAGACCACCCTATGATTGTCTCATAAACGATGGTCTCCTGTCCTCCACTTTCTTTCTGGCTAGCAGTTTTATAACCACCAGAATTGCTGCCCCCAATATGAATCTGAATAAACTAATTCCTCCTCGATACTCTCCAATGGGGTTGCAGGTACCTTTAATTTCTCTTTTGGTGTGATGGACAGATGCCTTATTACCCTTCGTGCCACTCGCTGCCTGTTTACCTTTCGTGCCACTCGCTTCCTATTTACCCTTCTGACCAAGTCGACCGAATAGCGTAGTGGTCTCGTCTAAGCATCTCAAGATCATATATCTAAGAGGATGTCTCGGACAAAGAGTCATATGGTGACCAGCTATCCTGTAGCTATGGCTGATCAACTGGAAGGATGCGTAGAATTTGCTCTCTGCCCATTACCCTGCATCAACCCTAGACTCGCTGGCTACAAAACTGGCCAGTCGTGGAGACGATCCTCGCTTGTCAAACTTCGGTTCTTGCTGCTGGCCCACAAGCAATCCAATCATAAGATTATCCTTATCATCAATAAAAGCACTATGGATCAAATTTGTGTACTTTAGCTTTACTTTTTTCTGAATGAACTTCAGCCTTAACCTCAGATTGTAGTGAATATATATAAGGTCGTTGAGGCATTTCTATGTCAAATGATTCCTCCGCTTGCTATGGATGAGGACGAAAGTAGACCAGTTGCACTCATAGCCACTCAAGAAGATCATTTGAGAGAGAATCTGGATAGCTAGCCGCATAAAATTTTTTGAGGACAACCCAAAATGAATCCACCATTTAGCTGCAAAAATATTGAAAAAAATTATATCTAAGATAGTACCATATTAGTAACCATCTAACGCCGGATAAATATCCTCATGATGTATAATATACTTGGATTCATACTTTTCTCACGACAACTGCCAAAACTCCAAAGCTGTCGGTGCTTACTCTAAATATTTTGGTCTGTGAAAAAAACTACGTTGTACTATATTAATAATTGAATATAACAGTTAACTTATATATGTTACTTAAATTTACTTCTTCTAGACATAGGGCCACGATTTTTGGATCAAGCTTCATTTTGTAAATCACATTAGTAGAGTGACCAGAAGTTCATCATCCATATTGATTCCAACTACGATGTACTGAAACCGAAGGTTCAGGTAGTACGCTGCAGATAGAATTCGTTATTGTCTTAGTAAAATTATACAAGTACAGAAGCGGTCTAATTTTCAATATTCTTGCTTACTTGCTAGATGCAAGTTTCTACCCATTTAGCAGTCCTACCACTGCTCAATGATGTCGATGTACTCATGGGCATAAGTTGGATCTGCCCCCATAATCTGAATCCTTGCCCTCTCCATGCGATACAAGAAGCCCATCTGGGAGTGCACTTTATACAATGGTTTGATAGCCTTCACTATCACAGTAGTCTGCCGCCAGAATGTCTGCCTCGCCACCAAATCCTCCACAATGCTCCCTTCAGTGTCGACCCTCGCATATCTACTTCCGTGCCACTTGGAACTAGCAAACATCTGACGTAGGGTTGCTTTCTCAGGAAGACTATCAAGTGCAACATAGTTGGCAGCAAACCATGTGACTTCTGGTCTCAAAATCTCTCATCCTGCATACCTTCTCATCAGTGAAAGAACCCACACATGGTTATAAATATATCTGATGATGGTTTGTTTTGTCTGCACTATCTGCAAACCTTGGGCCGGAGGCCTCCTTCCTCCCCTACTCCTCGATGGGGTGGGCTCACACCCCCCTTTCCATCGAAAAGAAAAAAAAGAAGAGAAGAGGGCAAGAAAGAATAAAGAAAAAAAGAGAGAAAAATGAAAATAAATAAATAAATAAAATGAAGAAAAAAAAAGAGAGAAAGAAGGAAAAGAGAGAAAATAAAAATAATAATGATAATTAATAAAATAAAATAAAATGATAGATTCCATCCCCTGCTTGTTATGTTCTCTATGTATCCTAGATGGACCCCAATAGAGGGTGCTAGACTTGCATTGCGGCGACCGCTTGGATCGCTTTTTTGCACCTCTTTTCTCCAGTTTCGATGCAAAGTCAGACCAAGTCCATTTCGATCCCTTAGAGCTTCTTATTTTTTTGTATTTAGATTTTTAAATAGTTGAATATAAATTACTTTATATTTTTAAATGGTATTGGATAGCTGTAGCCAATTTGCCCATCTAAATCTAGTGATCTTTGGACGAATGGAGGTAAGTGATAATAGCACAACTGCACAAGCCTTACTAATTTTTGATTTATTAGTTAATTTTAATTTATTGGAAGTATAAAAATATAAAATTATACCGATATGATTGGCTTTGTATTTTCTTAAAAATTTAGGATCAAGTATATGATTGTGAAATGATTCATGTATTTATAACATTGTCTCGTGGATACTTATGTGCGAATGATTTATAAATTATGAAAAAGTGCATTTTCCTACGAAGGTGATATATATAGGTCTAAATATGAATTATGAACTTTTATGAAAATAGTTGATTTACCGAGAATAATTTCATGATAGTTTTATTATTAAAGATTATTTAGAATTACGAACTCCGTAAGGTCATTTAGTATTTCATTTATGTACGCTTTAAAAAAATATGACTTAAAAAAATGATTTAAGAAATAAGACGTGCTCTCAAATAGCTATATACGACCCTTGCCAGCGGATATAATAATTCGCATATGGCCCTCACCAGTGGGTATAATAGTTGGCATACAGCCCAGCCAACGAGTATAATAGTTGGCATATGGCCCCGCTAGCGGATATAATAGTTGGCAGACTATGATATCCAGTCGATTACGACCCTGTAACAGTTATAAGGTGACTTTAGTATGTAGTACAAGGTTCGCTGTACCGGTCGGTACCGGTCGGTACCGAGCGTACCGTACCCGTACCAATGGGTACCGGTATCGGTACACCAATGTCGGTACGGTCGGTACCGAGCGTACGGTACCGTACCGACACTCGGTACGCCTATACTAATGCGGCACCGGTACGGGGTTCGGTACCGGTACGGCGAACCTTGATGTAGTATGAGAGTATTGTTTGAATGCAATGATATGGCTATTTATGGAATTTGCATATGCAATAACATGATTGGTTTCATGATGTATTTTGCTATACTGTGTTTATGAAATGCTCTAATTACATGGCGAAATGGTTTCATGAATTAAGACTATATTTAAGTTACATACTTAGAATTGTATTTATAAATGTGCATGATTTATGCATACCTGGTCGGATTTTCATGTCATGGGTTGTTGTGTTATTATGTCCATGAAATGCTTGATTTGTAATAAAAGTTATTTTCTAATGATGCATTAAATTATGTAAAACTTATGCTTAATCCAATAAGGTAGTGCATTGTTACTTACTGAGCTATGAAGCTCACCTTCCTCTTTGTTCTTTTTAGACAAATAAGGTTGCTAGGTGAGGGAAGGGATAATTCAAGTGGAGGTCGAGATATTATGCACCAAAGCATAGTAGCAAGCCAATAATAAATTTAGTTTATGACTATTAATTTATGGGTCATGTAGCTAGAACATTTAAATGCTGGATTTAGATGCACTATATCTACACCTCTTTGTTTAATAAATAAAAAAAATTGGACCACATTTATTATTGTATAAATTTTTATACAATTTTTTTTTGTGGGCTTCGTGTTATTGTGGGCAATATCCCATAGTAGCACGGTCATGTCATTTTCCGGATTTGGGGCGTGACACTTAGTGGTATCAAAGCCTAGGTTTGATTATAGGTCGAAATTAAAGCTTAGTAATAGGTAGATAGGCCTCGTCTAGTTAGGTCATGTTTTGTTACATAAGAGTACATAAATTTTCTTAATTCTGTTATTACTCTTAGCCTCTTAGGTAATATTGGTATTTATGAAAGGCAAAATGAGCTTCGGGGAGGAGAGAATCTTAGCCAACTTTGCTGCTAGAAACAGAGGAGTAAGAGTAGCTACGAGAGGAGATGATAACCAACCAGTGGAGCAAGCTTCCAGTGCTCCAGCCACCCAGGCAGATATTGATGGAGTATGCTCAACTACTCGAGCAGCAACAACAGTTTCAGGCCTCTCCTCAACCTGCGTATCCTCTAGAATCCTACGATGAGAGGTTTAGGAAGCTCAACCGCCACAGTTCGACGGTGGAGCTGATCCTTTAGCAGCCGAGACGTGGATTCAGGAGATAGAGATGATGTTTGATGCGTTACAGTTCCCCGAAGATATAAAAGTGAGAGTACCCATTCCAATGCTTAAAGAAGAGGCTGAGATATGCAATTCGGTCTCACTTGTTCTATCTTTTCACCAACTATAAAGATGTTTTAGAAAGGGCTCTAAAGGTTGAAGCGTACGAGATCCAAATAAGAGGGGTGACAAGAAGAGGCTGAAACCAACAAGAGCCCAAATTGACCAGCAGGAAGACTCAGGGGAACAACTGTAAGAAGAACAAAGATGTCGAGACTTGTGGGTACTGTGGCAAGAATCATGATGGGCCTTATATCCTCCCAATTCAATCTGTAACATGAGGTGAGACAAGTTAACTTAGTTCCAGAAACTGCCCCTTCTAAGGGCTTATCAAGCAAACTCGTGGCCTAGTAGCCCTTTAACCCTAGAAGCCAGTCGCATAATCTTTTAAGATTATACCCTAAGGTCATGTTAGTTTAGTATTTTCTTTATTTGGTTTCCAGTGAGGGTAATTGAGGTGTAAGATGCCACTAATATCCTCCCAAATTAACAAACAATTCAATTTAGAATATACCCTGCATCTAAGAGAGACCCATCTCCCCATCCAAATTTTCTGAGGTTGCAAGTCAAATTTTCTGACACTTAGGTACTTGACACACATGTATCATGTCTTGGTAACTCTGGTGACAGAAGAATTAAATACTTAAATTAAGCAAGCGGCCACCATGACAAACACAAGCAAGTCCAAATACTTTAGAGATACCACTAAAGCTTGTGCCTCTATGTTTGGATATGAATTGCCTGGACGGTAGTTTTGTACCATGTTACAACTTACAACTATGTTAAACATGCTGCATTAAAGCAGCAACTGGCTATGCAAGTATCTCTGTCCTTGCACAAGTCTAATTTTGTGAATAATCTCTTTGCAGAAAGCAGTAAAAGGGGTTATACAGATAGTGCGGGGGGTGGTGGTGGAGGGGGGGGGGGGGGGGGGGGGGGGGAGGGGCGTGGGGGGGAGGGGGGTGGAAAGAAGATGCAAACAAGAGGAATGAAATGATATGACAATGAGAGGGAAAAAATACCTCTATACTTGAGGGTAAGCAACTAAACCATGTTATATTGTTTAAATCAGATTAGCCAGAGGCGTAACTGACTAGAAATACCCCACAACATGAATTTTTAACAATTTTTGTGCATATAAAATATTTGGCATATCTGTTGGGAAAAGGTATAGATACATTTTAGCTTTTGATAATGGTTAGGCTTCTAATTTTTCAGGTGGGAACTTTTCAACTCGCTGCTTATTTGCCACTTGCTTCTGTTTAGTTTATGCTGAAGTCCCCCTTGCTGTCTTTTAGTAAAAATATTGCATCAAGCTTTTGTTGCATTTTATTTTTTCTTTAGTATTTTCCATGTTTTCAAGATTCAGAATTTCTTCAGTATTTTCCATAAGATTCCGATGAAAACTGGTCTACACAAGTCTGACAGACACACTATTACATATTTGAACCATTAAAAATTTACTGTTGCTGCCAAAACTAATGCGTCTTTTCAACCACCTCAGTACTGGGTCATCTAGCCTTAGGTTAGCTGGTTGCCATCCCTCTCCGCTTGTACTAGGTCTAGGGTTCAAACACTAATTATGGCATCCCCATCATATTACTCAAAAACCCTTGTAATTAGATGATGTCTAGGTTAGACTTGTGGATTACAAATCAAGAAAGGATCAGAGTATACTGTAATTTTAATAGTAATAAGAGACACCTTTTTACCTTTTCCTTTTCTTTATTCAGGCATTCAAGACAGTAGTGGAATCCCATCAAGAAATAAACATTCCTAAGATTGTACACCAGAACTAGATGTTAAAAATTGCTGGTTATGAATATGGTTGTACACAGAGCATATCTCAAGACTTTAAGGAAATTCACATACTTCAGCATGCTGCTAAATAAAAATGAGGAGCAATTTGTTATGTTGATAAGTTCATGAAGTTTACAACCATAACCATCCAGCCTTTCACCAACCATCTGGGGTCAGCAAGTAGAACAAAATATTCAAAAAAGGGAAATAGGTATTAAAATATTCATAGCTTACTGCCAGGAAAAACTATAAATCAAGCTTGTAAATAGAGTGAGTAGAATGGATTATATCTAGCTTTGTCAGGCTTTAGTTGATTCAGATCCAAAACTAGTCTACTTGACTAGCTCTCTTAATCATCTAAAGAGGATTTCACTTTCTTCAATGAAAAGGTAATAATTTTTTCATGTTGGATTGGAAAAGAACCTTAGTTCTCATTCCCAAATGCAACCACTACTTCAAATGAGTGGTACTTTCAGTTTCAAGCAATCACAAATTTCTTCCCCCAACTTTTGCAAAAGATAAATGCTTGGTAGACCCATTCGAGGGATAGAAATTATGGGATCCTTAAAATTTATTATTAATATCTACTACTTTCATAGAATTGCAAATTATTTTCTGTGGGGCCCAGCAGATGGCATCCTAAGGAAAAGGTAATGCAGCATCAGCTGTCCCATATTTGAGTCCTGCTAGGAGTGCTCCATATGGAAAACAAAGGATCCTTTGTTATTAAGCGAAGAGATAAAATGTTATTAACAGCGAAATATGTGATTTATATATTAAGAATACCCATGGTTATGTGTGCTATTATGCTATGTCAATCAGAACCTAAACACTAACCTGTGGATTTCTCGAGACCCAATACATATCTCCATCGAAATCACCGCCAGCCATCTCATCAGCCAAAGATCGTGGCCCTTTTGTAGAGAAGAGAATAGCATATTTAGAATTTCCTACAATCTTATCCAGGTCTTTGACATAAGTGGCAGTTAAGATGTGCATGTCACCAAAGTGTAGCCCAGGTTGCCTATAAACAAGAACATCTCCAGAAACATGTCCATTTTCACTGCATATTACGGATAAAAAGATGCATATCAAACCAGAAATATTTTAGAGAATGTGAATTGAGCTTAATATTACAAATGCAAGGACTTGAGCAAGAATGGATAATTATTCAGGGGAAATTTGTGCAAAATTATAAATAATAGTTGCAAAAATACATACAGGATGATACAAACTTCATTAGGTTTTAATGTTCCGGTTGGATCCACTGATCCCATTAAGTAATAACACTCGCTTACAGGAAGTTTTCCTTCCTTGAGTGCCTTCATTTCCTCCCTCCTCAGCACCAACAGTCGAGACTGCAAATATGGCTCATCGAGTGGAATTCCACAAAGAATCATTCTTGCCACAAGAAAATCATCCATATCCCCATACTTAAGTGCAACTGTAATTTTAAATGAATAAATTAAGTCAATGAAATATATCTTTCAGAAATAAATTTTCAGAAAAAAATTGTAGATGAATGTCAACATGTCATAATGCAATTTTTTTATGTAAGTGCAACTGTAATTTAAATGAATAACTTAGGTCGATGAAATATATCTTTCAGAAATAAATTTTTAGAAAAAAATTGTAGATCAATGTCATAATGCAATTTTTTTATGTCAATTAGTAGCTTGGGAAATAAAGACACTAGAAAAAAAAAATCAAATTGCGAATCTTGAACATTAATATAACAGATAGTCTTACTCAAGATCGAAGGAACCGGTACCGGGCACCGTACCGGTTCTCCAACGGGACGACTCAGTATGGACCGTGCCGGGCCCCTACCGAGAAAGGCCACGCTGTCGGAGCCGGAGAAGGAGAAGAGAAAGAGAGAGCGAGCGGGGAAGGAAGGGAAAAAGAGAGGCGGCGGACATCGGCGGAGGGCCGCGGGGGGCCAGCGGAGGCCGCCGCAGCAGCTGATTTTCCTATTTCATTCCCTGCGGCCCTCCGTCAGTGTCCACCACCTCTCATTCTCCCTCCCTCCCCCGTTCGCTCTCTCTTTCTCTTCTTCTCCGGCTCTGGTAGCGTGTCGTTTTTACAACCCGAACCGTACTGGTGAGCCACCGGTACGACTCGGAACGGGTGAAACCGCCAATTCGGGACAGTTCCGCCGACCATAGTCTTACTACAATTTACTAAAGTAAATATACCATCGCTCTATGTGCATTTACAAAAATGGTACCTCTAAGTGCAGCTTGTTTATTGTACTGAACATTTTGTGCATCATCCAGAGCATTCATCAGAAGTTCCAAAAAGTACTCTTTTGGGACTCCTCCATAGTGAAGAAGAGCAATTATGTTCCTCGATAAAAATGTTCTCTTCGGTCGATTGCTGGAGCGAAAAAGGAACAATTATTATTTCTAAAATGCATCGCATATGAAGAAAGGTTGAAGCTTTTCTACATCCAAGTAAAATCATATAGCTGCACTCACTATTCACCAAAACTAGGCAACATGAAGCATTAGGTAATAATTCATTTCATTTTCCATCAATGCAGTGTATATCAACAATTGAACCCCCAAGCTTGAAGAGAGATGTTAATCAAAATTCGGAAAGCCTTTATATATGTCAAGTTATACACAGTTATTATTTCCTAAGATGCATAGCAGAACAAAAAATGTTAAAGTGTTTTCACATCATAGTGAAAACATATAGTAATAACAATACATATACTGACCGAGGCAAGAAAAATATTACACATGCTTTTTCAATTTTCCATCAATGCAATATGTAGTAACAATGAAATCCCTAAAGTTTGAAGAGAGATAATAATCAGAAAGCCTTTTTTACATATTTCAAGTTACGAAAACTCAGAAAATATTAGTTTAAGGTTGGTGCAATATGTAAGCATGCATGTAGGTACCCAACGATGAATGCACATGCAGGTTGCATTATGTCTCTGTAGATCTAGAAGCATTTAAAAAATCTCAGTAATTATGATGATAAAAAACACAATTTATTAAAATTGCATATCATTTATACACAATAAATAAAACACAACTAGAAGTTATACAAAAATACAGCTCTTTGTAGTACAAACTAAAGACTGAATGTCAGAGATATTGATGCATATAGAATCATTTTACACTTAAAATAGTTATGTATTTATGCCAAAAGCTAAAAATCTAACAGGAGGGGCAGTGCTACAAAAACAGGATAAATTGAGGGATATATGTGAACATAGTTATTTTCACAGGGGTGCATGGATTCATCTAAAAGTTGCCAACCAGGCTATGCAACATCAACATTGCACACAACTATAATAAATTGCAACAGGAGTTCCTGCTCAAATGGGAAATCTAATTCACAGTCACTTCTAAAATTCCCTCAAGCATATAAATTTATCGAAGAAATTAATGCATGTCAAAGATGAGAAACCATAGTATGTATATCCAAAAAGCCAAGAGTCAACCACAATGAGCATAGCTCAGAAGCAAAACAGAAAAGTAATTTGCATCATGAAATAATCAAAATAATAATATGGATTTGAAAAGAGAAGCCAACACTACGTTGTCCTTCCGTTTCAGATTAAACATACCTTGAACCAACAACTTCCAAAGAGTTGCAAGATTGGATGTATGAGATGCTTGGATCCGCTTCAACTTTTAGCATTGAAGGTCGTATAAGAATAGTGTTTGGAGGAAGCTATAAACATATATATGAAAAAATGACTTGCCTAGACAAGATTATTATTAAAAAAACTAAAAATATAAATATAAACTTGAAGACGTCAAAGTACTAATAAGACATTCACTTATTTATCAAAACATTGTATCATGCAAAATTTACAAATTATATAATAAACATCATGGAATTGTCAAGTAAATAGCTGATGAGTGAGTGAAACATCAATCAAGGACTTTCTACCCATTAGAAGCATGATCTCTAGTCCATATAAACACACTTGACTCCTCTAAGATTGGTGCCAGCAATTGGGGCCGAATCTATCAAATCAAACCAAGATCCGCCAAACTAGGAATTGAATTAGCCAGAAACCAGGAAGATGCCGCCACCCAAAATGAAACAAGGTCGAACTGGGGTCCGAAACCTAGCTGAACAAACTGGTTCCACCCAGCATCAAACGATTATGACCCAATTTGCCCAGGCCAAACTGGGCCCTTTTATAAAACCTGACCCTCCCCACCCCCCATGTTCGATCAGCTGATCTCTCTTTTCTCTCCTCTTTGAAACCCTAGCCATTGCCCTCTCCCCCACCCCTCCGCCTCACCCTCCTCCAAATCCCCTACTCATCCTTTGGCGATGACTCCATGGGGGGCCTCGTAGATAGCTCCGGCCCGAATCAACAATCTCCATCCCCTATCGACGGCCTCGACACTGATCGATGAGCTTTGGTCTTGATTAACAACATCCAACCCCAATTGACAACGTCCAACCTCACCAATAGATGGTCCCCTGATCAATGACCTTCAGGCTCTAATCAACAAGCTCCGACCCCCGATCCACCTCTCCTTTGGTATGTCTTTTCCTTCTCTCTCTGCCTTCTTCTTTCCTTCTTGCTTGTTTGCTCTTGGTGGCCACTGATTAACACGGCATGCGTACTATGTCAGTATAGTATGGTACGATACTACCAACCAAGTATAGGTCAAGATACTGGTTTTGCAAACCTTGGATCAATCTATGATCCAGTTCAGTTGGGCCCACTCGACGCAAATTTTTGCACTTGTTGCTCAAGTCTGGGAATAAAAAAATGACCAGTTGAAAAATTTAGTTGGTTCTGGGTCGTACCTTTTTCCTACCTGATTCAATACAAAGTTACATGTGCCTAGCTAAGAGTCCCATTGTGGTAGTGTGATTGCATCAAGTTGAATTCAGATTGGTCAACTTCAAGTCTAGTTAAAATTTGATTAACCCAAACTAGGCATAAACATGATTAGGTTAGGACAATCCACATCTGTAAACTACCTCAGGTTTAGATTATGTAGTCAACTCGATTAGAATAAAAATTAAATATTAAATATACACAATATAAATAATCCCCCAATCTCTCTTCCTTTACCACCTAAAACTGAACCCCTGCTTTACTCTCTCCCTCACATGTAAACCTGGTCAGGGAAAATAGAAATGATGCTCACCCCCATGGGTATATAAATCAAGATCTAAAGGCCTCATTCCTCGTTCAATGAGTTAAAAGGGCCTAAAGACCATGAAGCAATAAAAGATGCCAAACAAGGGGCCAAACTAAAAGTTAAGCTTGGCGATTCCTATGAGTCTGGTGGAGATTTTAGAAAGGAAGGGAAACTTGAAGATGTTGATAAGAATCTAGGCCATAAGAACGGACTTCTAATCTTCTTGGAACTTGTGGAATCTTTGAAGGGTTCCTTAGTTTACAGTCTTACAGATCCTTTTGAATTCCACGATCCCTCAAACCCTAGATTATTATGGGTTACATCATTTAAGAATGGGAATGGGTGAGAGTGAGAGGTTTTCTCCCTTATTTCCCACATCTCTTCAACTGTAGTGACCTAACATGGCCCATAAACCGTTCAAACCAAACATGTCTGATGAACAAGCTATTTTCAGGTTTTCCTAAATTTTGGCATCACTAAAAGAATGACTTGGGATGATTTTGGTTAGTGAAATTTAAGGATAGCTAGTTTTTAATCAAGGTACATATTGCTTTTGCAAAAGATGTACAAACACTACTTACATTTGACTTCTATGAGGGCACATTTGATCCATCCAGCATGAATTCATGTCCCCAAACATGAAAGCAACCTCGAAATTTACTAGAATATACATATGTAAATCTCAAAATAACTAGAAAATATTTCTATTAAAATTTTTTGTTAACTTAATTTGAAATTCAAGAAGTTTTGGCAATAAAAACTTGTAACTTAAAAAAAAATAATTGTCCATATAAGATATAACAACAATTTACCAACTGTATCATTAATTTTCCCATAAATATTAATAATTATTAAAAAAATAGATTCTATCATGCTTTGTCAAAAAGATAATTGAATGTAGTTTAAGATATGCCCTACAATGTATTAAGCTTTTAACCTGTAAGAAAAAATTTTAGAACTTATAAATTACCAATTTGAAGGAAGGAGGGTGGATTTAGGGGAACAATAAATTAAAGCTACTTTTTCATTTAGAATTTAAAAAGAGATTAATCTTAATGTTATTCGAAAAACAAACAATAAAATTATCTGAATAAGGGACGCTCCTATGAATTAAATCTTGTCAAAGTTAAGATTTGACTTCATTTATATTTGTTGGCCGAGCCACAAGGGTAGGAACAAGGTTTGTCGTCGGGATATCAAACCTCATACCAATACTATTCTATTACAGTATCGGTATGCGGTACGGTACGATAAGGTTCGGCGTATCGAGTATCGGTAATTCGGTAAAGTACAGTACCACGTATTGGTTCGGTATCGGTACAGTACGGTATGTTAGGTACCAACCAGTACAACAAACCTTGGGTGAGAATGTTTTCTTGCTAAAAAATCCCCCTTACGTGTTTTCTATCCCTTCAAGGGGGGATTCACTAGGCTGCAGTATGTTTAGGGCCTTGATGACCTTCAAGCCGCTAAACTATCACATGCAACAGTCTAAGCACAATATTAGTGAACCACTCCACTATATATAGACAAGAAAACCCTCTTTAGAGGCTCGTTCACCCAATAAAATGTTTCTAACAACAATCTGCACTAATGCATTTTTGAAGTACAGTTGCAGCTATATAGAGAAAAGGTTTAGTGCACAATCAACTAATGTGTTCTTCCTTTTGTCCAAACCTATACAAAGTAGAGTCAGATTGGTACTTTGCTTTGCAACCCTGAGTGCTGTAAAAGTATTTTTGTTTGAGCTGTACTGAATGTAGATTACTACATTCATACTAAATTTCACTTCTCAATTGTCATATATGTTTTGAGACTGCATAATTTTACACCACTAGCAAAATTTTTCTAAATAACACTTATGAATAAAGTCATTAGTATGTGTAATAGCTTGCCAACCAAGTAACTACACCATATGTTATAGCACCATTATGAAATTATCATAAAAATAAAAATCTTTTATCTATATCATGCAACATGATCTACAGAATCCTGAATTACTGGCAAACTTTTGACAGCAAATGAATTGATTCAAGTTATTGTGAAGACACACTGACACCTTTCACTGTCACTAAAGGCAAAGATAATAAATATACCTACCCGTTTGTCTATTAGAAGGGTTCCCTTCACAGCACTACCATCCTTGAACAAGCGGAATTGGATGAGCAAAGGCTATCAGAAAAGAAAAGGATAGGAAGTTTCACTAATCAAGCATGAGAATGTAAGAGCTAGAAATTGCAAAGCATGTTACATGCGTACCGGTTCAGCACTACAAGATCTGCATTGTCTTGAACTTGAATCTCTCTCTAAAATGCCAGACCCATCCAAAATTTTCTAAAGATAAAAAGTTGAATGACCAAACAGAAGATTGTTACTAGTAAAATAAAAAAGGAATGATCATCTATACTCAAATGAAAGCATAAATAAATGTTAAAACCACAGCATAGTTAGAATGAAGAGAAAACCAGATGTTTGAGTAGATGTCAAAAGAAAAAGGTTGATATCTCAAATACAAGATTAGAAAAAAAAATTACTATTAAAATATTGAAAGAAATAACCCGAACTTTGCATGGGTTAAGGCATATCATAATTCCTAAGTCCTGACACCACAAAGTAGTTAGAAGAAAGAATAAAGGAGTACATCAATCGAACCGGTCCGTACCGAACGGTTCGGACTGGTACGGACCGGTCCGGTTTGGAATTGGTACCCAAACAGCGTAGATATCGAATCCAGTGGCTTCCCATGCAAAAACCGACCACAACGCATGCATACCGGTCGGTACCGATCATGTACTGATGCGAACTGGCCGGTTCGCATTGGTATGCTAATTTTTTTTTAATATCCACAGCGCCGCACATGGTCTGCTGAACCGACCTGTACCGGTCCGTTCAGCCTGTACCGAACCGGTGCCAACGGGCACCGGTACAGTACAGTGTATAAAAATGGTTCCAACCTAAACTGGGTCGGAATCGATTGGTTCTGTAATTAGACCGGCTTGAACCGGGCCGGTTCGCACCGGTACAAGCCGGTACCAGTGCGAACCAGGCAGCGGTCCAAGCCACTCTTTCCCCGCGCGTGGGCGCGCGGGGAAGAGCGCCCGCGGGCGGGGCAGCACGCCCCGCGCGCGGAGAAGAGCGCCTACGCAGCTGGAGCCCGCGTGGGCGGCATTTAACGCGTCCGCGCGGGGCGCGCAGAGAAGAGCGCCCACGCGGCTGGAGCCCGCGTGGGCGGCATTTAACGCATCCGCGCGGACGGCATTTAACGCGTCCGCGCGGACGCATTTTTTTTGTTTTTTTGGGAAACGCGCGCGGACGCGCGAGCGGAGAACGCGCGGCCGCGCGCGATTCCCCGGGCAGGAACCGCGCCCGCGCGCGATTCCCCAACAGGGAATCGCGCCTGAGCGCGGTTCCCCGCACGGGGCACCGTGCCCACGCGGGCTGCCAGCCCGCGTGGGGGCATTAAATGCCACAGAGTGGCATTAAATGCCATTCTATGGCATTTGACAGGTCCACACGCGTCCCGGGCGCACGCGGACGCGTTTTATTTTTGTTTTGTTTTTTTTTATGTTCGCACGTGTGTGGCCGCGCGCGCGGCTTCGGTTGGGTACCGGTTCCAAGCCGGTACCGAACCGGAACCGTATCGGTGCCGGTGCTCACCGGTATGCCGGTACGGTCGGTTCGGCGAACCTTGGCGCTGCACGCTGTGGATTTTTAAACCACAGCGCGACGTTGTGGTTTTTAAAAGAAGGGGCCGACAACGGCCACTTCTTTTACTGTGGCCGAAAAGCCACAATGCGTACGCTGTGGCTTTTTTCGGCCACAGGTCATGGGCTATGGCCCTTTCGGCCACAATCCGGGTATGTCAAAGCACGTGGCTGAAAGGGCCACGGCTTTTGGCCACGCGCTTGTTTTTGTCGCCGTTCGGCGACAAAATTTGAAAAGCCAAAGTAGTAAACTTCACGCGGCTCCTCTCGTTCAGCTATAAAAACTGAATGAGTCTCTTCTTTTTTACAAATCTAGCGAGGAGAATAAGTCTCCGAGGGATAACCAGAGAAGGGCAGATTTGAGAGATAGCCCACAAATTAAGGAAGAGGTCCTTCTCAAAAAATCCAGCGGAGACTATTTAAGGTGTGGTTTCTTTCTTCTATCTTATTTCTTTAATTTTGTTAATAAGTAGCTTAAAAAAATAGTTTTTAGAAATTGCCAAAAAAAGGAGATCACGCCAAAATTTTCTATTTTGGCTTAAATTTTTGATATGTTGTAAATTTATGGTAGAAATGGAGCGTTCATGAAAAACCAACCCCACAAAGTGTGATATTGGTTGGTCCTATGAATGAAGAGTCGGAGAGCGGCACCAGATTCTATGCAACTTTTGCGACAAGGTCTTCAAGAGAGGAGGGGTAACCAGATTGAAGCAACACTTAGCCGGAAATTTCGGTGAGGTTGCTACGTGCCCGAATTGTCCAGGCGAGATCCGTGTGCTGATGAGGCAGAATCCGCTGAGGTCCAAGAAACGAAGGAGAGGATTTCCAAGAAGAAGGCGAAGGTGAAACATCGAGCCACCTTCCTATCACTCTAGGAAGCCAGAGGAGGCTGAGGATCTAGATGAGGAGAAGGCAGAGATCCAGGCTGCCATACAAGCAAGCTTGGATGATTAGTGGTAGCAGGAGGAGGTAGGCAAACATAGGGCTCGATTTGGACCCTCTTCCTATGAGTCGGACGGTGGTTCTGGGAGCACCAGGCAAGATTCAGAATTCTTGAGGACAACCTTGGTCAGGGAGGGCATCGGCAGAGAACGTGGCCGGATTGCATCCGTGCTGGGTGGTGTTGGTAGCCGAAAGAAGTTATCTAGAGAGATTCCACTAGGAGCGACAATCCATGATGTATATCCGCATGCTCTTCCCAACAAAGATTCAAAGCAGCAGAGAATAGACTTAATGTGGATGAAGGATAAGAAGAAAACTATGTGGCGAGCTATTGCATTCTGGTTCCACTTCAGCCACCGGTATGCCAACCGGTACCGATATGGTGGACTTTGACATCAATCATATGTCTAGTATCTTGCCTTTTGACCATGAAGCCTTCTATTCAATATAGTCCCAATTTTGACTAATATTACTTTTGTGAGCCTAACATTCAAATGCAAGGTTGGCGGAACTGTCTCGAATCGGACGGTTCCGGCCGTTCCGAGCCGTACCGGTGGCTTACCGGTATGGTTCTGATAATGGAAACGAGATCCGTTACTGGAGGCAGAGAAGGAGAAGGAAAGAGAGAGAGTGGGGGAGGGAGAGGGAGAGGTCGGGATGCCGGCGGAGACCGCGGCCTTGCTTCCTGCAGACTCGGCCGGCCTCTGCCGGCATCCCTCCCTCTCTCTCCCCCTTCTCTCTCTCCTTTTCTCTCTCCTACGGTACCATGCCCTCTCTCAGTACAGGCTCGGCACGGCCCATACCAAGTCATGCCGCCGGAAAACCAGCACGGTACCCGATACCGGTTCCTCCGACCTTGTTCAAATGTCTTCAGTTATTAGACTAAACAAAATTTTAAATTCCGTGGGATGGGGGTGTCCTAATTTCTCCATGGAAGAGGTTGCCCCACTGTCCTACCTTATCCCAGTAGTGGTCCCGATTATGCATCCCGATAGATATCCTCCGTCTTTCTCTTCTTTTCTTTCTTTCTTTCTTTTTCCTTTTCATCTTTTTTTCTTTCTTTTTTCTTTCCTTCCTTTCTTTTTCTTTTACCTTCCTTTCTTTCCTTTTCTTTTCCTTTCTTTTTCTTGTCCCTTTTTTTTTTTTCTTAATTCTTCTTCTTTCTCTTACCTTTCTTACTTCTTTCCTTCCTTTATTCTCCCTTTCTTTCTTTCCTTTCACTTTTCCGTTTTCTTCGTCTATCCTTTACTTTTTCCTTTCATCTTTCTTCTTCTCTCCCTGCATGGATAGGTTTCGAAGTCCCGACCTCGTCCCGATACTGTTTTCTCATAGGAATAGGATGGGGTGGTCGGGATGCCTCTAGTCTTGCCGGAACTTAAAACCTTAGGACTACATACCAAATTAAATCTTTGGTAAAAGATTTAACAAGTCCCAAATAGATTATGGGCCATCCAAAATTCCAAATCAAAGCTCTATACTGATAATTTTAATCCAAAACTATGCCTTAAGGGGGTGCCATGATGCCCATTGTGCTAATGTTTAGAATACATGATAGGACATCTAAAGTGAGAATCCACTTTGTTGATCATCATCTACATATCTTAAAATTTCTATATATCAAAATTAAATTACTTGTGATGCTCAGATCATAACAAAACCTTGTATCATGTCATTAAAGCCATCCATTTTGCATCCACTTGATGCATGTTAGATGCTACCAAAACATATTTTTCTGGTTTCTAGGCATTTCTAGTAGTGAGATCACAATCAATGGTGTGAAACACCAATTTGAAAGGTCTATGATTGATTTTGATCATTAAATATTTTATCAATAATTTAATGGAGGCCCCATGCGCCACAATGAGTGGATGTCACTTCATTGTTATAGGAGTGACTATTGTTTTATGTCGAATATAGAGCTGATATGTTGAGCCCCAAAAGGATACTAAGGCTGGGAAGTAAGTTCATATCAAATCGACCGGTCTTTAAAATGTGGTGCATGAGGCTGCATATGCCTCTGCGATCCTTTGACCACACCGCTAACTTATATGCAGTTTCTGTATATAGTTTGGCTAATATGGGCCGAAAAGGCAGTTTGCCTAGCACTTTGCACATATATGCAGCAAGATTAGCATTGTGCAGTTGCATACGTTGATCGCATTTGTGGGCCCTTGAACATGGTGCCACTACATAATCTAGTTGGATATGTGTTTCACATGGGATGGCTACATGTACATTAATATCAATATGTTAATTATGCTAGATGTTATTCCTGTTAATATTGCTATTATTTGTAAACACCATTGCTACATTGTTATATTTAACATATTTTATTTATTTTTAAATATTTAAAATACTAACCGTACATGTAGCCTGCATGATACATCTGTGCTATGCAATCCCTTTGACCACCCTCATACCCCAGACGCCTTTTAAAACATTGAAATAGACCATATCAAAACAATAGCCGCTAAATTAATGTGGCCCTGCAGCCTACATGATACATTGGTGTTATGCAATCCCTTGACCGCCCGCATACCTCAGCCGTCTTTCAAAACATTGAAATGGACCATGTCAAAACAATAGTTGCTAAATTAATGTGCCCTTGGGCCCACATCTTTTGCCAATGAAGGTGTAGTGGAAGTGTATCAAGACAAAGAGAGGAAGGAAAGAAAGATCAGGATGAAGAAAGGGAAATCCGGTGGGTTCCCACTATCTGATATGATTTTTTAGCATATAACAATACAAGAGATTCTTAATCCAATTGGAGCTCAACTTTGATGAGAAGGAACAAAATATGATTTTATGGGAGTTTTGGATAGCCAAAGAACGACTAATGCTAGAGGAACTGCACAAGATCCAAAAGGAGAACTCTTGTCCAGAATTATAAATATCCAATAATTTTAGACAATTAGTTTAAACATCAGCTCTGAAACATTATCTGTCTGCTCTCTAAGCTCGTAGTTTATTTGAGCAATTATCACTCCATTTAAACACAAAGCAAGATGCCTTCGAACGTGCAATGGGGCAATGACTAGGATAATCCTGCAAGCAAGGTTTAGATTAGGCTGACTAGATAGAGTAAACCATGGTTTCAAATCCTGGTGGAACGCCTGCAGGATGGCAGCTCATCCCCTTCCATGGAAAAACCGGGACAGTCCCCTTTTACAGGATTTAAAACCTTGGAACCATGCCTGCCGTACCGGTCCGGCCTAGACCGGTACATGATCTGCGTGGAATCCGGTACCAAGTGTTCTTTTAGGAGAACCGACCCGTACATGGTCTGTACCGGTCTTGCTTGATACCGGCATCGTACCGGTGCGAACCTGGTACGCCAATTTTTTTTCAAAACCACCACAGCGCCGCGCCGTACCGGTCTGGCCGGCCACCGGTACCGGTACGGCAGACCTTGCTTGGAACAAATAGTACTGTAATACCTGGCCAAAATTGTGAATATGTGAAATTTTTATCATGATCATATTTAGAATCGTAGGATGAATCATCCAAGCACATTGGCATATATCTTACAGGAACTGAGCACAAAACAGTGTTCCATATGCATCAACTTTGCTACCTAGTTTAGATGCTTCTTATTTCTGTTATTCAGAGATATTAAATGTATGCATCAAAACATTTTTATTTTGTTAAATACAAACAGCATCAATCCATTGTTTTTGGTCTTAAAATTTTGTTTGCCTGCTACCAGATTTGTCTGTGCATATATTAAGCAATCCACTTTTCACATGAATAAGTCAGCAATGAAAAACTATGCAAGTGATTTTATTGGACACAAACTTCATGAAACAATCAATTACAATTATATATGCAATAGAAGAATAGAATGGTCCAGCATGATCTGCTACAAGGCCATAAGAAATTTCAGTGAACTAAAAGTTTAACGTCCTTACCCTAAGTACCTTGGCCAACAAGAAGACACGCAAGAGAGGTTTTCTCCTTTTTCCACAAATTTGTAATAAAATTGATTTTCCCTGATATGTTGAAAAGTGATAAATAAAGTTGCAAACCTGGATGTCCCCTGGAATCAAGCAATGCCCCTTGAAGATATTTCCTGAACATTTCATTGCTAAGTCCTCTGAAATAAACCCAGTCCCATCGGTATGGATCCTTGGTTTACCATCTTCATCATACACAATGTTTCCATCTTCATCCTGCAAGATTGCAATTGACAGTAGAAATATGAATCCAAAAATAAGCCACAAAACAAAGAGAAATACCCATGAAGTAGAAACTTGATATCCTGTGGGAAAAATATAATGATACCATGCATGGTATGTCTTCAATCTGCTTGACATGAACAGATGCGAGATCAATATCTAACTTGATGGTCTTTGACAGGATTAAAGAAAACCTGCATTTCTCCATTTGAACAGTGTTTTCAACCAACAATGCAAATAAACATGTTGACCCATCTGTACTTGCATCAAATGCATGTATATGAAAATAGAATAATTCTATCAAGAAGTTTAACCTGGCCATATATTTTGCCAAACTGGAAACCGTATGTGCATGCATGAAAATAGTACGTGCTTCATGTATTAGTTTGTCAGACAATATGTAAGGTTCATCCTTATCCATAGCCCAGCTAGACTCCATGCGAACAAAGTAGCACTTCACAGGAGATGAAGTTGGGCTTTTCTTCTTCTCCTCTTTGCCTCCATCTTTGGAAACTGTTAATATTATTTATGACTTGGATTAGCGGATTGTATTTACTTTTCTAGAGATAATGCCATACCAAAATTTTTGACATGAAGGAGTTAGTTCAATAGAAACTGAAAGAATGGAGGCCAAAAAGCATGAAGCTTATATGTAATAGAATGAGTGATACTAGAAATAATGTTTAAAACAACTTTGCTTCATCTAAATATGAATTATAAGTGGACCAAGTGCATCAACAATGGAAGAAAGCAGTCAATGATTAGTTTAGCTTTAATCACGCCATGATCCTATATCTTTCATTTGTACCCCCTATATCAAGGGGCAATAACAGCAGTACAGACCAAAATTTTCTCTTTCAATTTTAACATGAGAAATAGTAAGAACAGAATTAGAAGGGAAAAGGAACAATTAGATGGGGTAGCATTGAGTTGAATCTACACGAAAAAAATAATGAAATACAAAAGAAACCGTCCAAGAAAAGTGCTTAGCTACTATTATAAGTTAACAAATGTTCCTGTGGAAGATCTTAAAGATGTGATCCATGGGCCAATTATTGTAAGAAAGGACATTACCCTTATTGATCATGTTTTCATCAGAGCTCTTCATATGTTACAATTCTCACCATCTCCAGAGGCATTGAAATCAAAAACACCCAAAGACCATAAGCTTCTCTTAGACATAAGGTGGTGGAGCCACAATTCACATCCCTGATCAAGAATGGTCATCCTCAGCCACATACAGCCGTCATCTTACAAGCTTGTCCTTCATATTTAACAATAACACAAAATCATCACTAGACAAAGCACCAAACCAGACATCCATCAGAAATCTGTTTTTAATTTTCCAACATAAAAATGAATTTCAGCAGCTAAAGGCACTTTCATTACACAAAATGCAGTCAAATATTGTTTAAGGTTTTTGGATGAATCAACTAATTTTTCTGAATATTCCAAATACTTCAAGCCACACAAAAGCTCCCGGATGAGAATATGCAAATCATAAATGCCATCTTTAGCTTAGGTTACTGGAGAAACCCACCATCTACAACGGCCTATAGCACAATCTCTCAATCTAACAGAAACTCATCTAAAAGCTTTTTCTAGGGAAAAAAAAAGCTTTCTCATTTCGTAGAACGATGGAACACCAGCAAACAGTGAAGTACATAAATAACTTTCACTTTGTATTAAGGTCCACTGAACCAGTATCGGAACAGTCGACGGGCAAATTGGTACGGTACCGAACCGGTACCATACTAACATATGGTACACTTGGGCATGCCGGTTTGGATGGAACACCAGCAAACAGTGAAGTACATAAATAACTTTTACTTTGTATCAAGGTCCACTGAACCAGTATCAGAACAATCGACGGGCAAGTTGGTACGGTACTGAACCGGTACCATACTAACATATGGTACACTTGGGCATGCCGGTTCTGAACCAGCATGCCCATTTTTTTAAAAAAAAATCAAGTTTGTTTAATTCGTAATCATTTTTCAACTTTTTCAATGATTTTAAATATAATTTGATGTTTCTATAATTTCGGTATAACCTAAATGATGCATCTTATTATTTTAAAGTTATACAAAATATAAAATTATTAGTGAGATGTTGCATGCTGCAAAAAGCAACAAATATCCTTAAATGAACTAGTGGCGTGAAAAATATAAAATAATACAATTAATTACATATATTTAAAGTACAGCATACATACCGATATTTAAAATCTCGTCGAATGGCGATGCCTCTTGTAGATATCCGGATCATTAAGATAGTCAAGACTCAGGAGGCACATCAACCCACCCCTCTAACGAAGCGGCATTGTAGTCTTGTATGTTCATCCCATAAGAAACGTGCTCTAGGTTATAACCACTATCGGATCTCTCGTTGAAGCTTTGGCTTGGAGAGGTATTCTCTGGCTAATAATACGGTTGTGGAGGGGCCCATCCGAATATGCCGGCAACAAAATCTAACCCGTAAGATGCTCCGAGCTGCGTAGGATAGTAACCACCGGAAGACGATGCCTCTGACGCACTATATCCATATCCGTATGGATCATAGGCTACTTGCAGCTGCGAGCAATAGGATCTACTATATGACTCAAAATTTGATACGTCTATCGATCCTGCTTCACGTGCGAGGACATCTGTAGCTGCATCGTGTCCTCTTAAATGACTACGAGGAGCTCGTCTTCTATACGCAATCGTATCCTTGTGGGCTCTACCAGATCTTGCATCGTGGTTCCTATCCTCTGTAGCATGCATAAACTAGAACATCGATAAATTGAAGACCACCCTGCAGAAGATATGAGACCACCGTTTATGAGACACAACCGTAGGAAGGTTCGATTCGCCGGTGAGTCTCCATTTATGCATGCTATACTGGATAAAGACAATGGTGCACGATTTGGTAGAGCCCACAAGGATACAATTGCATATAGAAGACGGGCTTCTCCAGGTCATTCAGAAAAATATGATGCAACTGCAGATGACCTCACACATAGAACAAAATCTTTAGACGTATCAGGTTCTAAGTCGTATACTGGATTCTATTACTCGCAGCCACAGGTAGCCTATGACTCATATGGATATGGATATAGATATGGTACATCTGAGGCATCACCTTTTGATGGCTACTACCCTACGCAGACTGGAGAATCTCACTAGTCGGATTTTGCTGCCGGCATATAATAGCCAGAGAACACCTCTCAAAAGTAAAGCTTCAGCGAGAGATCCAAGAGTGCTTATAACTCAGAGCATGTTTCTTATGGAATGAACATACAGGACTACAACGCCGCTTGGTTAGAGAGATGGGCTGATGTGCCACTTGATTATATTATGATCCGAATATCTACGAAAGGCATCGCCACTCGACAAAATTTTAGATATCAGTATACATATTGTACTTTACATATATGTAATTGATTGTATTATTTTATATTTTTTACCTCATTGGTTGATTTTATGATATTTCATGTTGCTTCTTGCAGCATATGATATCTCACTAATTATTTTATATTTTATATTACTTTAAAATAACAAAATGCATCATTTAGGCTGCACTGGAATTATAGAAACATCAAAAATATCAAATTATACTTAAAATCATTAAAAAGTTGAAAAAATGATTACCAATTTATCAAACTTAAAAATTTTTAAAAAAGTTTGGGTGTGTCGGTTCCGCCCAAGCGTACTGGGTGTCGGTACGGTGCCAAACAGGTACCATACCGACTCGCCCGCCGCCGACCAATATGGGTTCTGGTACCGGTTCAGCGGATCTTGCTTCTTAGGCCTTCCCAATCATCTTTTAAAGCAAAATGAAGAGAGGGCGAGGGGGGTAGGTTCAGAACAGTCTGACTCGGTGCGAACCAGACAGTTCCCACTGGTTCCGTAAGGAACCGGCCGGTTCAGAGTTCAGACTGAGCTCGGACGGTTCACAGCCGGTTTCTATCAGTTCGGAACCGGTTCCGGCCTGTTCGGAGCCAGTTCCGAAAAAAAGAGGTGAATCGACCCAGTCCCCTACTGGGTTGGCTCGGTACAGGCTGAACCAGGCAGTTCGGCCCGATTCAGCGGACCTTGCTTTGTGTAATATTTGCTATCAACTGCTCTTCTCACTAAACATTATATACAATATGATAGCATCTGCAACCACTTCCAGCAAGAACTACATTGAGGTGCTTCCTCTTGTTGCTATGTAGACAACCTTCCCACTTTTCAAGGAATGAAACTGATAACCATCACTAGTCTATGTATAATATCTGCCATCAACTACTCTTCTCCCTAAACATTATGTACAATATGATAGCATCTGCAAGCACTTCCAGCAAGAACTACATTGAGGTGTTTCATCTTGTTGTTATGTAGACGACCTTCCCACTTTACAAGGAATGAAACTGATAACCATCACAATGCATCTCTTTCATAAATACATTTTTGAATCAAGTTGGGTACAGGAAGATGAATGCCACGGTACAGATCACAGACAGAAGGCATAAGTTGGTCAGGAGAAATCTACTCGATTCTTCCATCTGAAGATAGTAATTTTACATTTTTAAGCTCACACATCTATTTCTGGAATATGTTTACCTGTTTTCATCCAGTGCACAGCAGAAGAATCAAACTTCAAATAGGCTTTATATCTCATAAAACCATCCCTCAAAAAGCACTTTTAAGCTACTCTAACCCACAAATTATTTAGAAAAGTTCACTGTCAAACAAGTTCACCAACAAAGCAAGATAAACTTGTAGCAGCTTAGCTCAGATAACATCGGCTTCCCAGAAAATGAACACATAATTAGCACACGACAACTACATGATGGCTTCCACTCTGGCCTAGTAGTTAAAAGTCGGAATAGTATGCTAGTATGCACCCAGTTTCAAACTCTCCCATAAAAAAAATAAATAAATAAAGACAGCCACTTTGTTTAAGACCTTCGCTAAATGAAAATAAACCTTTTGATGAGCCATCTCTAACATTATGAAATAATGAGGTTTGAAGCATACTTTCTAATCTGCTAAATCCATCTCCTCAAAGCAACATGTGAGAACAGACCACTTCTGGAAAACAATAACATAATGCCTTGGCAGATCTTCATATTTCTGTATGATCTATGAAGAAATTCATATCAGGACAAAAACCATTTCTAGTTAACTTTCCAAGAAATAAGCATTTATAATGGAAAAATCACTCTTCTAAGTGCTCTCAAACTATCAACCTGAAGCAGACTATCATAAAGGCAAAGCAAACCTAAAGAATATTACAGCAATGAAAAAGGCTCTCAAAATGTGAAAATAAATACGTTAAATATGTGAAATGTATAAAACCTTCCTATTTCCATCGTAATCAAGAATTGCATATGAAAAGTGTATATATAAATCTTGCAGTATCATTCAAGTTTGCCAAAGTGGGAATGATACAAACATTAGTATGACAGAGATAAAAGTGATCTTTTCTAAGCTTAGCAATGTGACTTACTAACTTTTGATTGTATGTGCGTGCATGCATCTATATCAGTGTATGTGGATGCGTATGTCTCCATGTATTTATAAGAAATCTAGATTAAAAATTACCGTATGATAATTTGTTGCCATTGTTCAGCTAAATAAATCAGAATGAAGTGAAATATAAGGAGATTATGACAGATTCATTCTTAATAAACGTACAACACCAAATAACAATAAGTCATTTATGTTAAAGTACTCAAAAACATAGAAAGGATAATACTGACCATGTGTGGATAATCAAAAACCAGCCTCTCTCTAGACTAGGAATAAGAAGCAGAAACCACTTAAAACAACTTACCAAAAAAATAATAACGTCGTAAACCTACAAGAATCCCTTCTTTTGCAATTTTATGGTAAACATCACTAGAAGAGACAATACAATGTGCAGATCTTTTTTCCCTGCGCATTTCCTCCACGAACTTTACTAACAGCACATTGTCATCTCCCAAGACCCGCTGTAGGTGAGTTTTGGTGACTTGAAGATATGGGCCCTGGATATATCCATTTACATTTATAACTAGATATTTATAAAATAATACAAGTGACTAGTGACACACATCGAAATGCTAGAAGAGAACTAGAATTTGAAAGAGAAAACTTTGAGAGAAGAAACTAGTCTGAAAAATTAAACCAGAAAACATCTCATATATTTATGGAGAGGATGATAAAAAGTTCAGATACCATCTAGGTTAGAAAAAATTCCAACACATGACTATAAACATATAGTCCTATTAAAGTTCTAGAAGGATCATTCTCGTTGGGAGGGTGAGGTTGTCATTTAAGTTGTCACACATGGAGATACTTTAGTTCTTTCTTAGTTGATCATTGTGTTGACCTTTTGATTAGGGGATCCTTGTTTCAATTAGGGCTTTTGAGCCCTCTCTCCCACTCTCTGGACCTCTCTCGCTCAACCCTCCCTCTCCCTCTCTCTCCCTCCCCCCCTCCTTCCCTTCCTCCCTCTCCCTCTTTCCCTCTCTTCTCCCTCTCCCCCTCTCTTTTTGGATCTCCCTTTGTCCGTATGCCTTGGAATAGCACAATATGGACCTCTACCGTGCCGAACTGGTTGTCGGCTGGTACACCCTCCGAGGATCACAGCATATATGGTTTAAGGTAAAGGCAGCAGAAATTTAAAAAAGACTCTGTAAATGACATACAATATTTATGGATAGCATTAGTAGACAATAAGAACAAAAGAGACAAACAAACTCAAGAGTCAAGAGTCTAATATTTACATGGCAAACTAATATATGAACTTATATGATGAATAATGTATATTCCTGAATATTTATATACATCCTTTGGAATGAATTAGCAATCATGTATCACCAGTGGATATAATACATACATATAAATAACATGCTGGCTGTACAACCCTTTTAAAAAACAATATGTTGAAAAAAAATCATTCTTTTTCATGCTTTTCTCCAAACAGAAGAAAATGCCACAACTTTGAACAATATTGCATGCATAAAAAAACTTTATGAATATCATGCAGGCAAATGAGGAATGACGTTAAAGAAGAATAGAGGAACCATAACAATATACATAACTTCAACTAAGGTATGGTTCTAAGTCAGAAATTTGTTAATTATGCTTTCTAGTTTCCTACTTTAATCATATTACTATTATAACTTCCTAGAAAGAATATAAATTTCTAAAGTAGTCATAATTTCTGAGGAAAGACATACATATTACAATATCAGTACTTGCAGCATCATTGAAAACAATCCATCAATAACTGCAAGTCGTCCAGCCAAGTCTGCAAGTCCTAAGGCCACCTAGAAGCTTGTCAATGCTGAATGTGGCAACCTAGATGTCAAAACCATTAAAAATGGAAAAAAATGATCTTGCTTTACAATGATGCAAAATCTGAGATGCTGGTATCACGAATTCAATAATCATTGAAACCAAGATCCGCTGTACCGGTACCAGGCGGCGTACTGATGGCGGCCCGGACCGGTACATACCGGTCCCATACCGGTCTCGTACCGGTCTGTACCGGTCCGTACTAGTTCCATACCGGTTCTCCAACGATAAGCTACTGGTACCGGATTCCACGCTGATCCGGTACCGGTCTCAGGCCGGACCGTAGCCGGTCCGGGCCGGTACGGCAGACTATGATTGAAACAGATCTAGATAAGGGCATCCCAGTGCACAAGGCTCCCGCCATTACAGGGTCTAGGGAGGGTCAAATGAATACGGCCTTAATCCCATGCATGGAGAGGCTATTTTCATGTTTCGAACCACGAACATCCAGGTCAAAATGGAGCACCTTACCATGGCACTGAGGCTCGCCCTCTAAACAAATCTAGACAAGTAACAACTAAAAAAGAACTAGAGGAGGTTAAATGAGCAAAATGCCTGCTTAAAACACAATAATGAGCAGGTATCAAAATAAATTGAAAACAACTTCTCTGAAAGGACCAAAACCCACAAGTCCCCAAAATGAATAACAATATTTTCTTCAATCCTCCACCTCAAGTGAGTCCACTGAACAAGTACCAGTCATGCCCAACTTTTTACTCATATCTTTCAATCTTGTATCACAAAGCTCTTTATGCATAGTTTCTTTCCCCCTTCCTTGTTGAACATTTTTGCCCTAGAGAGGAGTGATCAGCCTTAAGGTTTTTGGTGCACTAAATATAAATGCAGTCTACCTAGAAGCTTGACTGCTACATCATAGTTCAAGTTCAAGCATATCTCTCACATCTATAATTGCATAACCAAAAAAGATCATAGGCTTCCAGAACCTGAGCATGTCATCCAGTGGCTACCATTATCTTTTAACTCTTGTGTGCAAGTTTTCTCCAAAGAAAATCTAATGCTAAGTTTCTTCAAATCTCAGCTAATACTAGACAATATCCTGTATACCCACTGACTTCAATTGTTTTACGGGAATATTGTTGCTCAGTAATAACTTGCTATGAGTTACAAGTGAGGTCTCCAGGGACTCAAACACTGTTTCAACTTCAACAAGTATATGAAAATTCTGATCTGGTAATAACAAAATCCTTATGTTGTCAAATACACTTCGATAGTTCATGATCTTGTACAAGATGATGATTGCGATCTAGATGGGATTCACATCAGTTAATTACAGATGCTAATCAACCTTCAAGTACCCAATTTCACATCGGATTATTAGGCTTCATTGGATTGTCATGGCAAGAGATCCCTTCTGTATAGGTGATGTTTCTGCTACACAACTCTGGTATGCTAGTAAGCATTGAAATAGGAAGCTAAGAACTATCACTTGTTCAGCAAGACAATTCAACAGTTCACAGAATATTATCAATCATGTGTCACTTTTAACTGAGAATTTTGATCTTAAAGCTCCCACCAAGTAACCTTATTTCTATTCCCAGCTTCTAAGAGCTTGCTCTAGTTTAGAACTAACAGTTTAAACTACTGTTTTGCAATATGCTAGGTGAACAGTGTTACTAGTTAAATAGTTTTTAGCATGAGACGCATGAACTGTAAAAGTGAATTCTAATGCAGAAGCTAAGAACATTATGTTACTACTTCCACCATTCAAAAAGAATGCCACAAAGAACACATGTGAATGTGATATGTACAATGTTACTTATGATTATCAAAAGAAATAACAATGAGCAAACTTATTCCAAGTTAGTGGTTTATGTCAAACAGATGACAGAACTGGCCTTAAAAGACAGCAACAAGTAAAACAGAAAAGTGTCTAGCATTCTGCCTAGATTCAGGGACCTCGCACAAACCTTGAATATATAGGTTCCATCTAGATCTACACAACAATGATAAACATGTGTCTTTCCTGAATCCCAGTCAAGATTCTGAAAAATAAAACAAAAGCAGTCACATTACCAGTTAATATATCTGTCAAAACACTAATAATTTTTGAATGCTTCAAGATGATAGATCTCTCGATATGAAATCAGTAGTGAAAAAATTCCAAAAAAAAAAGCATGTTGTATAAGCTTGATAAATTTCACAAATTATTTTATGATTTCTTTGAAAATTATTCATGAGTTATTTTGAATTATTTTTTTTGAAATTACCACTTGATGACATAATCCCAATACTTCTTAATCTGTATCTCTACACCTAAAACTTTTCTAATCTTTAATGATTTCAATTTTTTCCCAAATGCTTGCTCAATTACAAACTTTTGTCTTGGGCTAAATGACCAAAAAGTGAAGGTGGTCAGGTTCATTTTTAAAATTCATGTCGTAAATTACAAAATAAGCACCTCACTGTGTGTATACGTCACTTCGTGTCTATATTTGTTAGCAGTTACTACATGTAGCAAAATACAAGTTGTAACCAGTTCGGTCTCATAAAAGATAAAACAACATAATTAAAATATCATGTAAGTGAATCGCATATGCCACTGCATCAGAATATTGATGAACACAGAAAAAACCCATTGGCAGATTGTACAAGATAGAGGATCAAATTGAAGACAAAAACCCATTTATTAGACCTTTAATCTTTATCAGCCAAAAACAACTTCCTTATCAGGAATTTGGCGGTCTTCCTTCATTTCAAAGAACAATACATTTTCAAATAGCAAGTTTTAACATATCTTCTAAGTGAAATCTTGCAGTGAGGATTGATTTGACAAACATATGCACATTGGATATATCAAGACGTAAGTAAAATCATGATCATAGCAAGCTTTGAACAACAGGGCTCACCTTTCTCCGGTCTGAATCAGAGATGTACTTATGACCAAGTTCTCTCCACACTTCCAACTCAAAGAGAGACATTGGGAAGAATTTTATTCTCTGAATGAAACCTACAGTAATTGCATTTTCTAGGCTAGACCTAGAAAGGGCAAGAAGATAAATATCAACCACATCAACCCAAATGTGCCAGAAGTATGAGTGTCTAGCATGCACATATAGCTGAAGTGGGTTGTATAAACTATATGTGTTTGGGGGGAGAGAGAGAGAGAGAGAGAGAGAGAGGAAATCAAGCAAATATTCGTACAGCATGATTGAAACATCAATCCAGTGCATCCAAGACCCATAATGAGACTTTTAACTTGAGAAAAGCACACTCTTAAACATAAACTTCAGTATTTATTTTATAATATCTAAACCTAAAAGGTAAAAAACTTGGAAACTTCCTGCTTAAGAGTCAAGTAGAATGAAATAGACATTTATTGTGTCAGAAACTCAGGATACAATGTTTTGCTTTGATTTATGTTCTACAAGAATTTAATTCGAACAAATTTTTGTCTCCATGTGTTTTAAAATGACTAGATCACAATTGATGGTTGATAGGGGATAAAATGGATCGTCTTGCTCAGGATAGGGGATCACCCCATTCCGATCAAGCAGACCCCAGCGCCGACCAGGCCAGACCTCGGTGCCGCTAAGAACCAGTCCGAGCTCGGATTTCGCCAAAGGACCGGCCGACCTCGTCCAGATCTTTCTACTGCTACGACCTACAGCAACCTTCTCCAATAACATAATGACGCCCCAGCCCGATCTCGGGGCGCCAAGTATCTCCGACGACGCGCCCCGACCTGAGCTCGAGGCGCCAAGCATCCCCGACGACGCACCCCGGCCAGGGACAAGCCGACCTCAAAGTTCGCCGAGCCGACCTCATCAAACATACGTCGCGGTCCCTAAGTCGGCCCGACCTCAGTGCTCACTGAGCTGACTTCGCAGAGTATATGCTACGGCCTCCAAGCGAGCCCGACCTCGTCCACGGCCACATCCATGTGCGCACCTACGCGCGCCCTTATGCCCGCATATGTGACCGTACATTACAACCTCACCGCGCCATGTTTTACTTGCTGGTCACTCCACGACATGTTAACCAGGGGCCATACCTTGCTGCCAAAGGCCATACTCTGCCACCTCCGTCAACACCATACCGTTCATAAGAACGGCCTACACCGTGTGTCTCAAGCAAGCCCTGGCACCAAAGGCCATACTCTACCACCTACAGACGCCATCTCTCCTCATGATGAGGATGGGCCAGACCTCCACCACCTGGGCACCTTCGCGGGGACTATAAATAGCCCCATCAGGTAATGCCTGAGGACCTTTTGGCCAACTAAAACTCCATGCTAACTTAAGCATCGGAGGGCCCTCACCGGAATCACCGGTGAGGCTTTGTGCGAGTACGCCAGCGCACGGGAGGTGGTGTCTTTTCTCTGCCTCAACTGGCAGCTCTCCCGACTCCTCCGGCATGGTCACCCTCGGGCCAAATTTGAACCACAACAATGGTTAACATTCTTAATGTGTCTGGCCCATAACAAACTTGGGTACAGAAAAACCAAAACATATTTTTCTTTAAAGTATTTTAGGTCATGATCAATTGTGTGGATTCTCAATTTAAAAGGGCATGTCAATTGTATAGGAGTAACATACTTATAATTAAGTCCAAGTGTTGTGCAATAAGATTTCACAGTATCTTATCTTTGTACATTTGAAGTCTACTTGATGCTTCTATCAATTCTCTGAAAATGGTGTAAAAACAAGCAGCCAGTTGTTTCACATATATGGATACAGCAGAATCATTAACAAGGATAATGTAGCTGATTTTACTCACTTAAAAAGACCTATCAATCGAGTCAAAAGTTAAGTGTCTCCAGCAAGAAATATATGCCTTTTGGATCCCAAAGTTTAAGCAAAATAGAAATTTATTTTATGCCAAAAGAGATATAACAAAAGCATCACAGTATCTTATCTTTGTACATTTGAAATCTACTTGATGCTTCTATCAATTCTCTGAAAATGGTGTAAAAACAAGCAGCCAGTTGTTTCACATATATGGATACAGCAGATCATTAACAAGGATAATGTAGCTGATTTTACTCACTTAAAAAGACCTATCAATCGAGTCAAAAGTTAAGTGTCTCCAGCAAGAAATATATGCCTTTTGGATCCCAAAGTTTAAGCAAAATAGAAATTTATTTTATGCCAAAAGAGATATAACAAAAGGTTGCTTGTAGGACTGCAATTTTTCAAAACAACCCTATAAACCTTCGTGACTCGACAATTTGGGTTGAAGTTGAAACTAGTGGGTCAAATACATTAAAAATGGATTAAATATCATCTTCCAAAATTGATTCACAAAATAATGTTAGTCACATATTGCATCAGTCGATAAACATTTATGGATTATGTAGGCCGCTTCATCCATGACCAACTTCTAAATATGTACACCTTCTCCACAACACCTCTCTCCCCTGCTTAACATCACCAACCTGATAAAAAATTTGCATTGTCAAAAACTTTCTTTTTCTAAATATGTACCCCTTCTCCACAACCTCCCTCTCTCTATCACACACTCTCACCCCCCCAACTTACCACCACCAACCTAAGAACAAATTTACAACATCAATAACCTTCTTTTTCTTTCTTGCATCTCAGAATCCACTTAAAAACTAATTGCCCTTTGTGAGCCTACCTCAATTGTATTAGTCAGAAGGTAGAACGCATTGTTTCAAAAAAAATTTTCCCCTTTCTGAAAAACTTATTCTCATGTACCAACCAGAATGCTGCACCCATTCTTTTTTCTCAACTTTAAATTTCCCAATCTGGTTGACCTGGATAAGGTGTGATACATGGGACCAGTTTCTTTATTTTAGATTGAACAGGTTGGTTAGGTACTGGGTGCCAACAAGATCATATGCAATAATTTATATATCCATACTGGACTGCGTACCTATACCTTATTGGTACAGGTCGGTATGGTAGGGTATACCATTGTACCAACATATAGTAGCGGGACTTGACACAGCAACCATATGATGTATAGATAATCAGGCGTTCTAAGCCCCTGTAGCATACTATACGGTACACCTGATACCAACTAGGACAAGATGATAATTAAAGCCTTACTCATATGTACAGTAGATGAAGGTTTGTGGGTCAGGCACGTGGGTTGATGCAAGATGGACCTAGGAGGATTAAATCATCTAGGGTTGATGCTACTTCTAATCGACTCAGCTAAAGAGTGGATGTATGACAAATTGCGAAGAAGGTTAAGTGTTTCTCAGGGTCGCTGGGTTCCTCTCGCCTTCAAGACACTCCTACTCAAACCCTTTAAGTCCCTTGGGAACCCCCATCCCTTGGAATACACAAAACCTTTACAAAACTTTTTTCTGATTGTCTAGTCAAAGGCTTCAGAAAAGCAAAGCAAGAAAAATCTTTGCAATGTAGTTGTACAAATTTAACAATGCCAAAATTTAGTGTTACGAATCTGAAAGCAGTATTACATGTATGTATCACACGTAACAAGCATTAGTGTCACACTGTCACGTCTTCAAGAAAATCAACTTAATAAGAGAAGCCAGAGAATACGCTAAGAGAGGTAAGGTTGCAAGCATCTTCACTAAACTAGTAGTGGACTTGAAACATTATGATAAGCATTTCAGTTAGGTCAACCAAAAGCATACCTTATGAGGTGGGTAGCGTCGAAAGTTAGCATGTCTTGTGATGCATTGTTTTCAAAGAACTTGTGGCTAAATATGGTTGATTCTTCGTTACGATCAGAGAGAAAGGATTTGGGAAAAAAGAAAAGATAATTCAATAATTCAATGAATGTAGCAAATATGCAAAATGGAAAACTAACAGCCTGTTTAGTACTGCTTTTGTTTTCTCATTTTGTTTTGAAAAAGCCAAGAAGAAAAGTGAATTTAAAATATTTATTCTTTTTTTAAATTGTCTGTAAAATCTTCAAAGCTTTTGGAAGCAAAGATTATTGCTTTCAGAAAATGTGAAACTAGAAGCAATGAACAGCAGAAGTTTTGTGCAAATGCTGTCATTCATGTATGATTTCATTAATTTGTAGAGAAATAAAAACCGCAACAAGACCAAACAGGCTCTAAATTTTTCGTTCCTGTTTTCTTTAACAGAAGCGATGACCCAATACATTTTCAAATTCATCACCATCGGAGCTCCTGAACATGATTAGAGCAGGTGATGTCTGTAGTTAATACATGAATTTTCCACATATTTGTGGGTTGGTGTTTAATTTGAGAGAGAGATAGTAACTACAAGTGATTATTCTGTCTTGGGTTTGAATTAAATCATACTTTGAGTTCCCGTTACAAGATTCTATGAATTCTAAAATAATCAGTGGTACACTTAACAAGAAAAAACCTTGCCATCAGTCACCTGCCTATACAGCCTAAAATCAAGAAAGCATTCTGGAACTCTAGTTCTCTACATAATATTACGAATTCTAAGATAATGAATACGTAGTAAACTAAGAAAATTTCCATACAGCACTTACTTGCCAATGTAGCTTAAAATCAAGAAAGCTTTCATGAACTCCAGTTCGCCCAATGCTTCCATCTGGGGGCTTGCCGTCTGCCTCTGAGGAATCTTGCAATCTAATGGGCACGCAGTAGATTCATCTGTACAAGAAACTTAACATAAAACTACGTTCACCGAATCTTTCAACCAAAAGGTGGGTTCTTGAAACCAACTAGCATACAAGAAATCAAAATACTACATAAAGATTGTTCGTTTCAAATCCAAGAACGAGAAGAATTACCTCTATTTGACGTCAAGGCAGGGGACGACGACCCCGAGAAGCACGCACTCTCCTGGGTGGAGTGCGCCTCGGCGTTCCGAGCCAAAGCAACATGGGAGTTCCTCGCCATGTACATAATGAAACCGGAAAGGTTCCGGACGCTCCTAGCGGCGGAAATATCGTGCAAGATTCGGAGAGAAGCCTCCTCTCCGAGGGCCGCGAGCTCGCTCCGGGCGATGGGATCGGGCGGAGGGAGGGATTTGTCGCGGCATATTCTTGCGAGGAGCTCCTCGACGGCGCTTGGGAGGCGGTGATGGTGGTGGCCGGATAGCGGCGGAGAGAGAGGAGGAGGAGAAGCCATGGCGAAATGGGAACGCGCAGAAGAACTGATCTAGGTTTTTTAAAGAAACGAAAAAAAATCCTATTTCCGCAAGATTTCCTTAATTACCCGAAAAAAAAATAAAAAGCTTTCCTTGTTCGTTAAGCTAGCAAGTACCCTCGTCGGATGAAAAGAGACGTTAGAGAAAGGACGCACGGCGATGACGAGGCGAGCCCCTTTTAACGATCGAAAAGGCAGTTTCCCGCCCCGTGAAAGGATTCTGCCCAGCGTAGAAGAGATTCTTAGCCATTAACTCGTTTTTTATTTTAAGAAACATCAACCGTATTTTTTTCAAGAACATCAACAGTAGTTTTTTTTTTTTTTTTAATAAAGAAGTAACTCGTTGATGAGGACGCCGACTCCATGGCGGCAGGGGAGCTGATTGTATGATATTTTTGTTTTAGGAGCCGAGCTGAGTACTACTCAAAAAGAAATTACTTACGCATATGTTAGATTGGGAGCTGAGCGCATTCAGATTTCTTAAATAACTCATGAGGCGAGCAGTGTAGATGATAGGATCGCCTTATTTGAAAGCTACGAGTATGCTCTACTATTTTTATTTATTTTTATTTATTTATTTTAATTTTTAAATATATTTATACTAAAATGATATGGTGTATTTGGCTTTAAAAAAATCATCAACCTTTTTTTTTTTTTTAAAGATGTTTTATAGGCTTTTTTTTTTTATGCAGTTCCTTTTTAGAGGTCTTAGTTAGGCCAATGTGTAAAGGGCTCATATGGACAAGGAGTTCAGGACCCGCATTGATTTCCTAGCTGAATTTACTTGCCGTACTTTCGTCTTCTCGTGAAACTTCCGAATAATTGGAAAGAAACATCAAATCAATCACATTTCCATTTCAAATCATATCTACTCAAATATTAAAATATAGAACTTTGTAAAAGAAATATAATTAGTTCTAGACTGTTGGATGATCATTATTGACTTCTCTGAAATTTCAGAAAAGTCCTCATCATTTAGAGTATTAGAAGTTTAGAGCATAATCCTCAAAATTTCGTCAAAAATATTCAAATAATATTAATAATAAAGAACACCAAGTGCATCGGCATAACTGTCTTAAAGATCGATAATAATAATAATAATAAAAAGCCATGAGAATTACGGAAAAAATACAATGCCCATATAAGATGCACAGGTCAAATATCACACAGCAAAGTGCATAAGATGCATGGTATATCAAAACTTATGCACAAGATGCATCATGCCATACATATGTCGCATGCAAGCAATACCAACTGAATATTCATTGGCACAAGTAAAGGGTATGTGCCATGAACATGAGTAAAAAAAATAAAATTATGGAGAAAAAAATCAAAAGAAAGACAGAGGGAGTGACCAAACTCACGTTCTCTGGAATTCGCTGCATTCGGCATTCTAATTTCTAGATTTTTTTTAGGGTAATTGACTTTCCCATCCCTCTAAAGACTCCACTATAACAAAAAGTCCTTGTTAATTAAATCTAAAACAACCGGTCCAGAAACTTTCTAAACTGTAATTCCCGGTCCCTGAGCCCCTTTTATTTTGAAATAAGATACCGAAAATGCCCCTTCCCTCATGATCTCCCATCCTTCCGAAGAAGAAGAATTTCAGAGACTTTCCAAACTGTAATCTCCCAGCCGCGGCTGCTGCCGGCCGCGGCCTGCCCCCTCCCGCGGCCGCCGCCGGCCCGGCTCGCCTCCTCCCGAGCCCCCTCCCGCGGCCGCGCCGCCGGGAATGCCTCCGCCCCTGCCCCCATGGTGGGAAGGTGCCGAAGAAGAGGAAGAAGGGCGCCGTCCCGCGTCCTGCGGCTGTCGCCGGCCACGGCCCGCCCTCCTCCAGCGTCCGCCGTGGCCCAGCCCCTTTCCGGCGCCGCCGGCCTCGCGGGAAGAGAAGAAAGAAGAAGAAGGGAAGAAGAGAAGAAAAAAAAGAAAAAGAAAAGAAAAAGTTTGAACTGGGGTCGACTCCTGCTTTGCTGGGGTCGACTTGTGAAAATCTTGGGTCGACTCGCTCACTTCTACAACAATTTTCTAAGAACACTTAACTGTGTGCACAGTCCTGTTAACTGTGTTCGCAGACAACTTAACTGTGTGCCGCCAGCTCGCGGAAGGAGAAAAAAGAAGAAAGAAGAAGAAGGGAAGAAGAGAAGAAAAAAAAAGAAAAAAAAGAAAAAAAGGAAAAAATAAAAATAAAGTTAAATAAGCTTGGAACAATTAAATAAGTTTGGAACACACTTAATCTAACATGACACACGGTTAAATAAGCTTGGAACATATTTAAATCATCCCGGAACACACTTATTCTATCCCAGAACACAGTTATTTCGACTGTGCACACAGTTAAGTGTTATTAGAAAATTATTGTAGACTTATGCTGAGCTGGGGTCGACCCCAGCTCTTTAGGGGTCGACCCCTGAAGAGCTGGGGTCGACCCCTAAAGAGCTGGAGTCGACCCCTGAAATCAGGCAAAAAACAGCTCTCTGGAAAGCCTGAGAGAGTCGACTCCAGGTGAGCAGGGGTCGACCCCAGGTCTGTGAACACAGTTAAGTTGTCTGTGAACACAGTTAACTTGTCTAGGAACACAGTTAAGTTGTCTGTGAACAAAGTTAAGTTGTCTAGGAACACAGTTGTTTAGGAACACAGTTAAGTTGTTTGGGAATACAGTTAACTTGTCTGGGAACACAGTTAAGTTATCTAGGAACACAATTAATTTGTCAAGGAACACAGTTAACTTATCTAGGAACACAGTTGTTTAGGAACACAGTTAAATTGTTTAGGAACACAGTTAACTTGTCTAGGAACACAGTTAACTTGTCTAGGAACACAGTTAAGTTGTCTGTGAACACAGTTAACTTATTTAGGAACACAGTTATCTAAGAATACAGTTAAGTTGTTTGGGAACACAGTTAACTTGTCTAGGAACACAGTTAATTTGTCTAGGAACACAGTTGTCTAGGAACACAGTTAAGTTGTTTGGGAACACAGTTAACTTGTCTGGGAACACAGTTAAGTTGTCTAGGAACACAGTTAACTTATCTGGGAACACAGTTAAGTTGTCTAGGAACACAGTTAACTTGTCTAGGAACACAGTTGTTTAGGAACACAGTTAAATTGTTTGGGAACACAGTTAACTTGTCTAGGAACACAGTTGTCTAGGAACACAGTTAAGTTGTCTGTGAACACAGTTAAGTTGTTTAGGAACACAGTTATCTAAGAATACAGTTAAGTTGTTTGGGAACACAGTTAACTTGTCTAGGAACACAGTTAATTTGTCTAGGAACACAGTTGTCTAGGAACACAGTTAAGTTGTCTGGGAACACAGTTAACTTGTCTAGGAACACAGTTAACTTGTCTGGGAACACAGTTAAGTTGTCTAGGAACACAGTTAACTTGTCTAGGAACACAGTTGTTTAGGAACACAGTTAAATTGTTTGGGAACACAGTTAACTTGTCTAGGAACACAGTTAAGTTGTCTGTGAACACAGTTAAGTTGTTTAGGAACACAGTTATCTAAGAATACAGTTAAGTTGTTTGGGAACACAGTTAACTTGTCTAGGAACACAGTTAATTTGTCTAGGAACACAGTTAAGTTGTCTGGGAACACAGTTAACTTGTCTGGGAACACAATTAAGTTGTCTAGGAACACAGTTAACTTGTCTGAGAACACAGTTAAGTTGTCTAGGAACACAGTTAACTTGTCTAGGAACACAGTTGTTTAGGAACACAGTTAAATTGTTTGGGAACACAGTTAACTTGTCTAGGAACACAGTTGTCTAGGAACACAGTTAAGTTGTCTGTGAACACAGTTAAGTTGTTTAGGAACACAGTTATCTAAGAATACAGTTAAGTTGTTTGGGAACACAGTTAACTTGTCTAGGAACACAGTTAATTTGTCTAGGAACACAGTTGTCTAGGAACACAGTTAAGTTGTTTGGGAACACAGTTAACTTGTCTGGGAACACAGTTAAGTTGTCTAGGAATACAGTTAACTTGTCTGGGAACACAGTTAAGTTGTCTAGGAACACAGTTAACTTGTCTAGGAACACAGTTGTTTAGGAACACAGTTAAATTGTTTGGGAACACAGTTAACTTGTCTAGGAACACAATTGTCTAGGAACACAGTTAAGTTGTCTGTGAACACAGTTAAGTTGTTTAGGAACACAGTTATCTAAGAATACAGTTAAGTTGTTTGGGAACACAGTTAACTTGTCTAGGAACACAGTTAATTTGTCTAGGAACACAGTTGTCTAGGAACACAGTTAAGTTGTTTGGGAACACAGTTAACTTGTCTGGGAACACAGTTAAGTTGTCTAGGAAAGCCTGAGAGTCGACTCCAGGTGAGCAGGGGTCGACTCGTGCTGTTAAGGGGTCGACTCCAGGTCTGTGAACACAGTTAAGTTGTCTGTGAACACAGTTAGCTTGTCTAGGAACACAGTTAATTTTATTTTTATTTTTATTTTATTTTCTTTTCTTCTTTTTCTTTCATTTTCTTTTTTTTCTTTTCTTTTTCTTTTTTTTTCTTCTCTTCTTCCCTTCTCCTTCTTTCTCCTCTCGCGAGGCCGGCAGCTACGGAAGGGGGTTGGACGGTGGCGGCCGCAGGATGGGGCCACCGGGGGGGCAGCGGCTCCTCTTCTTTGGCACCTTCCCACTGTGGGGGCGGAGGTAATTCCGGCGGCGCGGAAGGGGGCAGCGGGTGCGGGAGGGGGCGGGCTGTGGCCGGCGGCAGGCGCGGGAGGGTGGGCCGTGGCCGGCGGCAGGCGCGGGAGGGGGTGGGCCGTGGCCGGCGGCTGCCTTTTTCTTCTCCTTCTTCGGTGGGAATGGGAGAGGCGGGGGCATTTTTGTCCCATAAAGCAATGTTAAAATATATATGGACCGGTTGTTAAACAACCGGTCAACAGGGATTTAATGTTAAAGTTCGGTCAATAAATGGACCGCTGAGCAAGTTCCCCTTTTTTTTATTTATCTATTCTTTTTTATTTCTCTTTTGCATTAGCAGTATAGAAAACTGACTCATCCTATACACTTAGCTGTCAAATATGGTAAGCCCAACCCGATTGATACCCATGAAAGACTGGACTTTTGAGCCACATTTAGAAATGGAGGCGGTCCGGCAGCCCTATGGTGCACGGACTCAAGGTGGCTGCAACTTTGGGGTGTTTGATCAACTCAGCGGCCAAGTTCGATGGATAGAATTTGTTTCGCATGGCGATTGAAGTTGCACCCATCCTCCAATAATTTGAAGCTGGTTCGGTGGAGCTAACTCTCACTTCTTTGAATTGATTAGTGATGGGCCATGGTAGTTTCTAGAAATTAACCCATCAACTCTATTTCAGTGAGAAGTTTAAATGACAGTCAAGATGTAATATAGCCTGGTCAGGGCCAATGCACTTGACCAGCCCTTAATGGATTCTGGACCCATGCATGCGTCGCACGTGATGATTAACAGTAGGCTCCTAATAGAAATACAAGATCTATTTGTTTTTTTTTATTATCTTTATATCATTCTAGTTATAATTTTTTTGTACATTTTCAACTATAAATATATAGGATGACTCTTTCATAAAGTAGGTAGGAAAAGTTTTCTATAATATTTTTTTATGTATATTCATCTTTTCTATGCTAACTACTACCGTGGCATATGCCAAATGTTGTCAGAAGTGTAGACTGGCCATAAGAGTGTCATAGAATTGGGTCTTGTTGCACTCTACATTTCTGACATCCTCTCTCGTTGCCTTGCAGGCTTTTTTTTTTTTTCTTTTCCGGTGAAAACGGCAATGATGTCCTGTGAGCTCCAGACTCTAATCCAGGAGAATAATTGGGGTTGGCCTTGAACAAAATTGCAATGGAACTTTTTTCGTGCTAACATCAACAAACCAATATCTTGATATGCAAAAACAAAAGATCATCTATAATTATCAATTAATAATGAATTATAAAGTACATAGACTACATAGTAATACAGGGCATCACACTTGGCACTGTGGAATCAGAAAGTAAGCTACAAAGCACTGTGGTTGTTAGAGAAACATGCTTTAATGCTGTGTAAATCACTTACAAAATTGTATCAATATAGAACAAGGAAATCCCACACAAAAAACTTGCTCTACTGCCAACGTTTTGCAAGCCTGGCTGAAGATGCTGTCCCTTGGCTGGCCACGCTTTTTCTTAAACCTGGTATTGTAAGACAAGTTGCATGAAGATATACTAAAAGGAAGAAAATATAGATGCTAACAACATATAAAGAGAATTGTCCTACTGGCAAAGAAACAAAGTGGATTACTTCAGATCAGATCAAAATAACAGCCTTCAGGATCATCATAGACGAGTTGAAAACAGTGTTTTCTTGTCAAATGTATGTGCTGTTTTTTGCATAATACAAGCTCAAATGGACTTAACTGTGTTGCTAGTACTTGTGATAACAATTATACTATGAAGTGTTAAAGAACTAGTTAAAGGTGCTTCAATTCCAGTTGACTGACTTCCAAATCAATCTTATTTAACTGTACCTGAAAGTGGATCACCACATTTACATTGTTACATGCTAGGAATTTGTTGGAATTTTTTTTCCAACCCACTCAATGATTCATGTAGCTTAAAGAATCCGGTTTTATAAACATAAAGGTGTCCAGTTGCGCATGCGTAGATTTGAAAATGAAGAAACAGAGAATTTAATCACAAACCCCAGAAAGTTAGACTTGAGAATCAACTATTTCATTAACTAATTTTAGACTTACTTGGTGACTTCGGAGTCTCTTTTAGTTTTTGTCGTGTTGATGTTGTTTGCCCAATTTTTTGTGGAGGTGGTTTTGGTATTCGTGTTGGAACTTTTGGCCTGCATTTATGAAGAAGGAATAAAATTGACCATTTAGAAATATCTTTCAGGAACAGTTCTACAATAAAAGGAATAAATACTGTTAGTGGCAGTAATAGTTGAGAGCTTCGGTCTAAGTGCCATGGTAGATAGACTGTATGAAAACGTATTTCTGCATATGTCTATACTGTAAAGGAAACTAGTGCCTTTTGCTTGATTCTAGTTATTTGGTGAAGTCACAGAAACCAAAACATCTGAAAATGTATATATTTGGGATTTTAGTTGAAAATTCTCCTCCAAGTTCTCAAGCCTGCCAATAACACACACCCCTTTAAAAATAGAAAATGCCTATTTTATCTACAGAAAAGTGTCATCACCCAATAACTTGTGGTAGCATTAAAAGTTTATGAGGCTATTATACATAAGTGAAAAATATATAAATAATTCATGCAATGTAGAGCTTGCAAGAAAGCATAGTGATAAAGAGATGGTTCCCAGTTTTCCAGATTCAAAATTATGAAATTATCCTATAAACTTCACGAACTGGACCATCGGAAAAGGGAATGATAAGATTAAACGTCAATTGTTGTAAATGTCATCAAATTCTATTAAGAGGGAACACTTATCCCATTGCAACTGGACAGACTATATCCATATTAGGAAATGAATTCACCCATCCTAAGAATATGGATATACTCACGTTGTTTTCTCTTTTGTGATCTCTGTTGGTTTGCATTGCTCAGGAAAGAGAGTAAGCTCAATGACACTGCTTGAACCATCAGTTTCTGTTCCCATGGAAAGACCACTATCTGATATGTCACTTAATCGTTCCTCTGAATCGGCATCTCCAAAGCCCAAAAGCTCAAGATCTGCAGAACTCTGACCTGGGTCATCTTCAGTGAGCTTAGGTTGGCCTGAGATCTCCTTTTGGTGCTTCAAATCATCTGTGGACTGATGTGAACCAGATTCAGATTGCTTATCACTGTGGTCTGAATAATTTTCAGGATCTGAAGCTGCTTTATTATTAGAAATCACTACTTTTCCACCTGACAGCCTCCAGCCCTGTTGCACAGTCCCACTTCGTGATGAAATGCCAGGAGCAGAAGATGAATGTTTTAATGCGTTACCACCTTGTCTTTCGCTATTTACACTAGGAGACTGATTCGTTGTATCTCTGAGCCATTGTAACTGCTCAATTTCTTCATCTTTCCTTGCTATAGTATCTTTAAGAGATGCCACCTACAATGACAAATATAAGAAACAACATGGCACCTTGTGAAATTTAATATATTAAAGCATAAAAGTTGTTCTGGTATATGCATAAAAGTTGTTCTGGTAATAGTGGGCATAGTTGTGCATGTCAATTACAAATATAGGAGCATCAGCAGATGAGGTGACACAGAGAATATAATATGACAAAGGAAATGCTCAGCTCTTAAATTTTAACTACATACTCTTCGCATTGGAACTGGAATTCTCAATCCAATGGACTGCTAGTTCATTTACTATCATCAACCATGAAAGAGACAGATTGACTCTGCAATATACGCATGCACAGACATGTATGAGTAAATTCTAAAGGCCATCCGTAAAACGATATTTATTTAGTAAATCTTCCCTGAGAAAGCCATCGAATTGAACTTTCACACTGGCGGAGGTTAAGTAATTTCAGATGGGTCCATGTAGACTTGAAGCTCATGCTTAATACTTGTATTTCTTTTCAGTGAACTAGAAAGAAAAGGCTAGCTGTAAAATATCCTCCGAGGCTCTGACAATAGACAGAATTACCATGTGTCCTATTCAAGGTTAAGAAACCTCCTTCAAGGAGGAGGTTATTGTGTTTCTTTAACATACAGTTCTGCTCCTAGTATCCACCAGGTCATTTGGTAATTATTTTACTTCATCAAAATTGAATGAGCTATGAAATAAGAAAGATAATCGTAATTGACATTTAAAAAAAAAACCTGTTCCATCAAATCTTTGACATCCTTGCCATCTTTTTGGCTCCGAGCAGCTCCCAACTCCACTCCAGACACTCTTTCAGCAAACTTCAAGGTACTTAAAGTCTCTGAATAAGATCCAGCATCAGGATTTATCTGTACAAACATTAGTGTCTTTGCATGTCCACCTACATAGTAAAGAAAGAAGTCTAGTTCAACCTTACGCCAAAGATGAACCGGCAGAAACAATGTAAAGTTGTAACCCCATTAATGAAAGGAGAAAACAAAAGGGATAAGATATTATACCTAAAGAACTCTGCAGGACTTGAGTAAGCTTGCTGTTTCTATATGGTACATGAGGACTTTTCTGTGATAGAGCAAATATGACATCTCCAAGAGCAGACAAAGATTTGTTGATATGTTGTGCTTCCTTGAGCCTGTCTCCAGTAACTTCAGAACGATCAACTCTCTCACTTCCAGCAAGATCTACCAGATGAAGAGAACCACGCAAAGTAGCTCCAGTTTTTAAATCCACTCCTCGAACATGAACTGTCACAATACTGTAACAGAAAACATATAAGCAGCATTGAGAAATCATCTGAAAATTCATATTCATGTAACTGATCATAAAGGAAAACCTGTGTGAGCGACTACTTCTTTCATTGAGAGCAGTAGCACTCATAGCCCTGTTTTTCAGTCCTGTTTGCATTAAATCCATCACATCAGAGGTTGATTGAACAAGATGCATACTTGCATCGGGCACTGCAAGTCCATTGGGTTGAGAAGTGTTTGCAATCCCAAGTGTTCGCAAGTTAAAGAAAACACAATGTTGTCAAGAAAACTCATGTTTTCATTGTTGGCCTATGCAAGATTAAAGACCAGGCCAAAAAATACCAAGAAGATTTTATTTAGGAACCAGCAGACTCACAACACTTGATAAGTCTCATGATCTTCATAATGTAACAGAGAGGTCCTTAGAGAGGAAGCTATATTAAAAGATAAGTATGAAAGGATATTTCTTTTGGGAACCATCATTGCTGAGGAGATCACGGACTTGCTCATTATATATTTCAATCATCTGAACAACAACTTCATACATGAAAGTGTCTCTCCTAGTTCGAGAAATATGAAAAAGGTCATTCAGAATTCGATAGTTTACACCCCGCTCCTCCTCAGTTGGTGAGTGAGGCCCAGTCTGAAAGAAATTTTCATTATTATAATAAAATTAGCAAATTGCATCATAAACAACAGATAAAAGAATAATTCCGGTTGACAATAACAATTTATGGGGAAATATCAACATTATGCCACTACATATTAAGATGCATACATTGTAGCCACCATGGGGAAAACAAAATGGCATACCATCGTGTAGGTTTTCCCTGATCCAGTCTGACCATATGCAAAGATGCATACATTGTAGCCATCAAGAACTGACCGTATTAAAGGCTGCGTATCTAAGAAGACTTCCTCTATTAATATATATATATAAAAAAAAGTTAGATACAGACAATCAGAAGGAAATCAAGCCTCAAACTGCTAATCATAACCTGCTGTCCTAGTGAAGCAACAAATTTCATGACAATATATAGAGAACACATAGGTTGATCGATAAAACAAAATGAAAATAAGTATTTAGCACAAAATTTCACAGTTCATAAATGGAACCTTGAGAAGCAGCTGGACCATAAACCTTGTTAAATTTGAACATCTTTTGTCCATCTTTTCCCTGTTTGGAGGGGTTAACAAGAACAAGCTCACCATCCTCCCCAATATAATCTATGGTACTTGACTTTCGGTTTTCTCCAGGAAGAAATGGCCTTATCCGACAATAAACTCTGATGTTGCCTAACCAAGGAGCATAATCAAACTAAGTCAAAAAAGTATTTATGATAATTATAAAACCAGAACTTTACATGATAGGCTGATATTATAATGCTAGCTTTACCTTTTAATTCCTGAACCTCATTGTACAATTTCTTGTTTTCTGTAAGAACTGTATGATAATTTTTGACAGCGTCTGTTAATTGTTTCAGCTTCTGAGCTGCAAAAAACACAATTATTTGATATATGTATCACAAAAGTCGTGAAAGTATCAAAACATGAAAATGAATTAATGAATTAATCAGCAAAAACTTCCCTACCAAAGGTAGTAAATTCTTCAGACCATCTCTTTTGAGTATTTATGACTTCATTCTTGATGGAAGCAGAAGACATCCTCAACTCCTGTGACAAGTATGGATGCTTAGTCTTTTTGAGCACCATACCAAGAAAAACTGCTTGCATGATTAAGCTTGTAATACCTGCACTGACTGCAGTTGTAAATCTATGAAATTGTGGACAACATATGCCTTCTGGTTCCAGTTTTGAGATTTTGATTCTGAAAATGTCTCGAGTTCTTTTGTCCTCTTCCTTGACTCTGCTAAAAGGAATTTAACCTCCTTTACTCTCCGCTCTAATTCCTCTTTAGTTTGCTTAGCCTTAGTTTCCAGTTGCTGACAGTGTTGTTCATATGAGTTTTTTGTTGTTTCTAAGTCCTCTTTAAGTTTTGAAACTATATTATCACTATCCTCCTTCTCCTTCATCAACCTAACCACATCTTCCTCACTGACTTTCTTTCTTTCTTCAATTTTGTTTTTCTCCATCTGCAATTGGAAGTTCGCTCATAATAAAAATGGAAATAAGAGAAATGTAAATCAAAATATTAAAGATACATTATAGAGCTAAAGGTCAAATAACAGCTTTAACACGAGAAGTGAACTGGAGCTACTTGACTAGAGCTACTTGACTTATGTCCTCTATTTATCCTCTATCATAACAACCAATTTCTATTATCCCCTATCAGTTGTACTCTTGAATATTGATTTCTAGTTTATCCTCCTTCTTACAATAATCAGCTTTTGCTCATGCATATTCCTTGTGACACCAGACGTCCAATGTGTATGATAAATAATATTCAACAATTGAACAACTGAGTTTTGTGCTTATTATAGAGCATAAAAGTTTACAGGGTAACATAAACTAACCAACAAGTATCAAATTGTTAATATAAGGTGTCCAAGAAAGTGGCCCAAGTAAATAGGAATAATTGGAGTTCACAGCAAAGCCTAACCTGAGAGAACTTATACGATTCTTGAGCATGACTGGTTGACCACTCATGTACCAGAAGTCGGGACATTAGGACATGGATTTCCATAATATAGTTCGACATAGATATTGTCCAGTCTGCTTTCAATGGGAACCTATGACTAATAGCTCCTTGTGCTTGAAGCAACATTACACAGAAAAGATGTTGGAAACATGAAATTCCCTTCGATTGGAAGGTGGATTATAACAATGGATATTATACTGAACCAAAGCTATAACATCATTAGCTATATAAGCTGTAGTTTTTGGATACATAGTGTTTAGAATTGTGTGAGACACAAGATTTCACTCTGAGTTCATTTCATGTTAAACCACCTGACAAGTTTAATTACACAACTGGTTCATAAAAATCCAACTTTACAAGGGCTATATTTTATGCTCAATAAGTAAAAAATTTAATCCTCCAGTTGATGGATCATAGAAATACCAATTTGCCTTTTCAAATATGCTAGTAATACTGACAGCCAGCTTTATGTCCTAGCACATCATATTGTGAGATCAATGATAAAACTGAAGGAACTCTTGCTCGACCATAATTTTAACATCTAGATATGCAACATGATCAATAACGAGAACTTGTTCTATCTTTGCATAAATTAGCACCTGACATGCTTATCTGGAAGAAATTTACTGGGGATCATGAATCCTTGAAATTTTTGGTGGATATAACATTTGTGTTGTTCACCCAATTAGAAAAGAATCATTCGATATTTTAAGCCTTTTGATCTGCGAAGAAGAAAAAGTAATGGTCCAGCCAGCAGAGAGAAACACTTATATTATAACTTGGCATGCCAGATTCATGACATAAGAATGACTAGAATATGACTGGAATTAGCAGTCCTTGCAGGACACGGAAATAACAGCAGGAGGTAAGCATTTTTGTTGTTTTTTACATTGGACACTTATTTGAATTCTTGGAGAGCGCTATGTGATCTAACCTCTGATGAAACCATATATTCTAATATGGCCTATGGGAGCCATTTCAAGATGCCTAATTCAAGCCTTTGTAAGTAGCTTTAACCCTTTTATAACAAAATTACTGCATGCTGCAGCAAGTCATTTGAGACTGTTCATTGATTTTTTGTTCTTTTGTGCATATCCTTTTGTTTTTGGGTAGCCATTGGGTCAAGCACAACCTTGATAGAAGTTCACTAGAAATTCCTACAGTTTTCCAGATGAGGCTTAAGTTAAACATGCCTGTGATTTGCTTAAGACATCAACAGGAGCAGTGACATCTATTTTGAAGCATTAACTTTGATAACTCTGCAGAGTGCATACATTCTAACTCAAAATCAATTTGGAAAGATATTCCACCAATGATATCAACTCAGTTCAAACAAAGGCACCCAGGAGGTCATTAGGTCGGATCATGGAAATAAAAGTATTGCTGCATCAGTTAAAGAACTCAGCTTGTAGATGCCTAATGACTGTTGGAGAAGTGGTTCTCCAAGATTATGATCAGAAACATGGAAATTAAAGACTTAAAGTATCGCTGCATCAGTTAAAGTTCTAAGCCTGTAGATACCCAGTGACTGTTGGAGAAGTGGTTCTCCAAGATTATGACCAGAAACAAACACATAATATATGCATGTACGGCTCTATGTGAGTATGTACCAGGTACAAGAGAATATAGAGAATGTTTGTTACAATCTTGTATAGAAATGTTCTGATGTTATCGATTTTTCTCATAAAGATATTGTGTAGTTATAGGCAAATGATCCTTGTGGGATAGGGTAATTCTGAAATTTTGACTTGTACAACTTGCAGCTCATCTTGTTTGCTGATCATAATTCATGTCATTCATGTGAAACGACAAAGTTAAAAGGAAATGAAAGAGGAGTTCACATTCAAAAAGATGGCTTGCCCTCCTTGGGAAAATAATGAAAGACACTAGAAAGAAAAATAATAATAAGGAGGAATCATAAGAATAGTCTTATAAAATAGAATAGCGGACTTATAGAGAAGAAATAGACCTCTATCTGCTGTAGCTGGTTCATTGATATCTGAAAGAAAGAGCGAAAAATTTATTTATGCCACGTCAGAAAAAACTCATTTTTTGTTATAAATAATTCTGCAAAATATGATCCCTGCCCCTTCATAAAATACCTGGGTTTCTTCATTTGTCCCAGTTGCTAGTGTCTCAAGCAATTTGATTCTTGATTGATACTTCTCTTCACGTGCTTTGATAAGATTGTTTTGCTGTAAGAAGGTAAGACAATCATAATAGAATGTCTTAAGACTAAAAGCAAATGCAAAAGCATTCTATCTTACATTTCGAATATGCTCTGCCTGAGTTGAAATACGTCGTTCAATCTCTTGCACCACTTTTCTCAACAAGCATGCTACACGCTAGAGGGAAACAATCATGATATAAAAAATTAAGGGGAGAAAAAGGAAGGGCTGCATCTTACTTTTCTCTACAGCTTATCAAGAGCTTAAACAGGTAAAGGGCAATCAAAGACTAGATACGTAATGATATATATTTTTAGCACAAACCAACTATAATCAAAGTAGCATACCTGAGGTATTTCCCCATTCTTTCTCTCAATGCTTTCATCAAGAATCCCATTCACAACACTCAAAAGTGACTGGGTAGGGGCATTCTGCTAGAAAAGGATCTTGTGATGTTAAGAAATCATCCGCATGAAAGTGCTGAAACAGAAAAAAGTAAATTTCATGTTTCAATATACAAGTGGGCTTACATCTAAACTGTTTGATTTCATCATTTCTGAAATCTTAGCAGGAGGAAGATCAGAATAACGCCCCTGTTTTAACTGGAAAACTTCATGAAACTTGTGTCCAGCATGATGAGACAGAGCAGATGCTGGCTCTACAAAATAATTAAAAAAATGTTTTGCTAGACATGATAACTGCTGATGATAAGTCAATGAATAGAAAAAAAACATGAAGTTTTTTTTTTCTAGAACACTGTTGTACTTGTACCACTGACATATATGGGCACCATGTACAGAAGATAAAGGCAACCATATGTAGAAGTGTTGCATAACTATTGCTTTTTTTTTTTGAAATAACTAATCAGTTGTGCCAAGATATTAGATATGCTTCTTTCACGTCATTTAACAAATCCATGTGCCCCATCTCTATTGTGCCTATAACTATAAACATGTTCCAGAACAAGATGAGATGAACACTGTATTATGAAAAATTAAGTGCCATACAAGAGGTGAGAACAAGGAGAAGGAAAATACACAATACCAATATTGACATACTGCAAAAAAAATTTATAGCTTGTTTGTGGAGCCAACTATCCTAGGTCAAAGTACATGATAAGCCTAGATCACCAGTATCATCACAATCAGTACATGTTTTATAAAACAAGCTAGCAGATGTGGGGAGCATGAGCTAGAGCTACTATACTTTTTCATGATTTTTTTTTGTTTGGAGTGGGGAGGGGGGAAGGGGGCCTAGGTAAGCTATCAAAGAAAGAACTTCTGTCATGAGGTTATCTTACAAAAATCCTATTGGGATGAATTTGCATCTAAAATCTACAACTTCTTCCATCCATGCCACCTGGACAGACATTCTGAAGCACCCTGAAAAGAATGTAAAGATTATACTTAACGTTATGCTATTAGTGGTAGATGCCTCTCCATGGGTATTTACTAGAAGAGTAAGCATTCCATATCAATAAGCAGTTTCAGCAAAATAACAAACGAAATCTAGTTGCAGTGGGTGCATCTAGAGTTGCTGAAAGGAATTATAAGGCTAAAATTCTGTATTTCATACATAGATGGAGAATCTTTCTTCTTGAGGGATTTGGAGAATGTGTCAAGCAGAAGATGAAGATGGGGGGATGAAAGATTTCTTTCAAGCCATTCTCAGATGACTAATCTATTTGATTTGGTCCTTTGCAACAACAGAATCTTATGCTGCAACAACGAGAAACTTGGGATAAGGAATAAGGTGTAGCCCATTAAATTAATGGTACATGACTGAGGGGCTGAAGTATGTTACAAGGCGAACACTAGTGTAAATTTTTGAAAACTCCTCCAAGTAACCCCCTTTGGCATTGTTACAACTTCAAAAATCATGCTGCTAACATATAGACGCCATCATAATCTTTCCTTTGTTTTGTTATGTTGCAACAATTTCATATTTATCATTATGATCAAGATTTGGTTGTACCAATACCAAGCACTGTTCCAATAGCTTATTGGTATGGTAGGGACCAGTACAATACACCCTTATATCAATACATGGTATGCTGCTAGTGGTGAGACAGCAACTATATGGTGTGCTAATAGTCTAATACAGTACCATATCAAGGCTCAGTAAGATACAGATACCTTTTCAATATGGTAAAGCCGGGTGCCAAGCATTGGGTCGGTAAAGGAAACCTTGATTATGATGTTAACAGGCAAAAAAGCATGCATAAAATATCCAAGTTTTTTCAATGGCTTGACTCGATAACTCGATCAAAATGATATAATGAAGCTTATATAGCTTTTTACACAGTGCTTTCACATCCCTAACCACTATGACCGACCATCATCCTATCATCATATCAAGCATCACTCTTATGTCATCTAACATCATCCAAGCACAGCACTGCCATTCCTTTCACCAGCTCTCTCACCTTCATCATATCATCTTTTTTCTTTTTTTTATATTTTTTTTCTTTTCTATGACTTTTACTTCATCATCCTTTTCCTTCTTTTTCTTCATTCTATTTAAAGCAGAAAAGCACAACCACTAGCATTTATCTTGTCTTTCTCACGCCTAAAAAAACAAATTGTTTATTCAACTTGTTACATACTTTTGCTTCTTTACTCGAAGTTATTGTAGCATCTTATAGTGTCAGAGATGCCCCTTCCCTTTTCTTTGGTGTGGATCACTAAACATCATCCTAGTTTTTCTTTATCAACAATATCTTCAAGTAAAATTCACAACATTACACATAACAACTTGTTTTGTTCTAACTATAGTAGGACAAGTCTAACAATCTCATATCCCATTATCTCATTCCTTAAACTTCATTAACAAAATAAATGCTTGTGATTGGAATAGGCCCTTGATAGTGCAATTGCAGCCAGCACTGATTAATAAAGAAAGAAGGGTAGTTTATGCTAAATTGAAGTTGTTGAGGTGGCTCGCACCCTCACCATCTAGCCAACCATCACATTAGTTGGCCTCTTGATAAATGTGAAAGGCTTGGAAGGAAAGCAGACCAGAATCTCAAATTCAAATCTCCAGCAGCAAGGGCATTGGTGAAAAATTTGTATCATTGCCAACACCATTCTTACACTAAGACTTGCGAGACATGCATCATAAATCAATATGTTCAACGGCATAGAATGAGTAAATTGTATAGATGATCATGGTGATGACAAATAATACTGCATGGACTTGTGGTCAAAGGATAAAGGACAACATCTAATGTGTATGCTATCTGAAGCATAGGAGTCATAGGAAATGGAGATGAAGCAGTTAAAAGATTCACAACCATTTGGCATTTTATGGTTATGATAGTAAGACCAATGCGTTAAGGTTACACCAATAAGGAATGGCCCTTGAATATGTGAGGGGGAGTTGGAAAAGAGGATGGAACAGCCTCACAAAGATAAGAATGGAAATCATAAAAGATTAATAAAATCTCACTAGTGAAGGGATCTAAACCTTTAAGAAATTGTATAGTGAAGAAAAGTTCATAAAGATACACTAATCTGTGGGATACAATTATATGGTTATGGCAATCATGTCTATGATGTGCATGGTGAGGTTTTGGGAGACACCATGCCTTCTCTTATTAATTGTGATTTCATGCAGAACCTATCAGGTTTTTTGGTTTGGCATTTTGTCCAGAGGTATACATGTTGGTTGATTGCTTGCTAGACCCCTTTCTCAGCAAGGTGAGAAACTTTGAGGTCTTGAGTCACAACACAATGTTGTGAAGTTCAGAAGATGAAAAGAAACATAAAAGTGAAGAAAATCGAGTTAGTGAGAATATGGTTATTTATTGTTGCTAGCATGATAATTTCTCATTTGGGTTGGCTATCATCTTGGTTACTCCAAGGTATCCGATCTCGAACCGTTGATCTACCACTTATCAAGCATGTCTCTCTCTATTGTTCTTTATTTGTATATTAGTTTAACTAGTAACATGCATTTAACAGAAGAAGAAAAAAATCACAAGCCACTTCATATTGTGTAATCTTATCAAGAGTGTTCACAACCTTGGGCCACAATTACTCAAAGAGTGTTCAAAAAAGTGGCCATACCTGACATAACAGGACTTCTTAGAACTCTCTGAAGTTTTGCTTCCGTGAGGCTCGGTCTCCTTTCCTCTCCTAAAATTCGAGACGGTTGCCCACTTAGAGTGTTATCTCCTCGTAAAACATCCATAACCTCCAACTTCTTCTTTGCTTCAGTTACCCACTTGGCTGGCAAATTTGTATCTCTATCTTCACCAAGATTAGAGTTAAAACGATCCCTAAGGGACAAAAGGCACACTACTACTGCAGAGATATGTCCCTGAACCCAGAATAAGAAAATAAACAGATAAAATTTTAGTTTAAAAAGACAAGATAGTGTTTCTAATCCATTCAGTTTCAACTGCAGTAAGAAGAAACAGGAGGCTGTAAGTTGGGACATTCCATACTCATCCATCAAGCTGAGGCTATTGCATATTCTTGTACGTAATTTCAAAACATAAAAGATTTCTTGCCTTCTTTCTGTGGTTAACAAGTGAAAATACCTGCTCTAGGTCTGATACTTTGAAACTGGGCAACCCCATATCCTCTACAAGTGAAATAAACTTCTTTATATTTTCCAAGCATCTCCCCGATGGAGAAGAACCACCACTTTTAACCTGCAGCATAAAATCACATGTTATATCTGATTCAGGTGCCGGAAAGTCTTTGAGTAGCCAATGATTCTACTTCCTCTGCGCTGCCGGGACTGATCAGTCTCCTTAGAATAGCACAAAACGCAGCACCATCAAACAGCGCTGCCCTCAATTCCTCCTCTGATGCATCCGGAGCCATGCTGAAGTCTGGGAACAGGTCGTTGAGCCACTCTATTACTTCTGATCGCTTTTTAGCTGAGTAAACCGCAAAGAAAGATGTTCTTCATGTTATCACAAACCCCCATGATTATGCAAGGAAACTGAAGGAAGGAAAAAACAAGGAATGAAGTCAGAATTCCTCACCCATATCGGCATCAAGGTTCGCATTATCTTCACCAGGAGGCATGTTGATTCAGACCACCGATTTCACCACGAGGCAAACCTACGGATAATGGTGTCAAGAAGATGAGCGATCTTCCTAAAGAACCAAGAAATCTCAAAAAAATGCCAGGTGCGATCATTTTTGCACCAAACCTGTTCCCAGACTTCAAGATGATGAGCGATCTTCCTAAAGAACCAAGAAATCTCAAAAAAATGCGAGGTGCGATCATTCTTGCGCCAATGTTAACAATTCCGCTGGCGATTTCGCACCAAAAATTCTTGAAATTTTTGATCCTTCGAACTGCCAAAAGAAGGCTCTCTAGAAAGAACTAGGAAGTGGAACAGATAGGATCTTTGATTAGCTCAAATATCCAAAGAAGGATCAAGAACAATGCTGGCGATATAAAACCAAGAAAAAGAAAAGATCATCCTCTTCGACAGCCAAGATTGGAGACCGAAAATAGGAGATTGAGAGGGAGGAGAGGAGAATGGAATGCGGGGAGCCCGAGACAAGTGGAGACTGTTGGGCTTCTTGGAGCCGCGAAACCTCCGACCTTTATTTTTGGTTTGTTCGTTCTTTCCTTTCCTTCGTGTTTTATTTTTCTTGTTTACTCTTCCAACGAACGAACGACTCGGTGCTATTTATAGTCTATGGAGAGCTTTCGGCTCCTGAAAGGCTGTGAAGACCACAGAAAAAGAGGAGGGAGGGGCGATCCGAGGAAACTGGGAATCGACCCAACTGACGGCGTTAACTCTGCAACAGCCTGACTAATTGCAAATTTTGGCACAATAGAGCGTGTCAAAAATAAATTGAAGAAAGTGTGACGTTAGGCTGACGGCGTCTTCCATGGAACAATTTCGTAAATTCGTTGCCGCCTCAGAGCATTTGACCACGTGCACGCGGAAGCCATGTCACCTTCTCAACGGGACCGTTTGCTTTCAGTTAAGAAAACAGTTTTACGGTCCGTCGACTCGGCATGGTAGTCAGAAAACATCAAACAATTGTCAATTTTTTCAATCTAGAAAGCAATCCAGCAAGTTACGTGCCAATCGTACACTACAAAGTCCACCAAAAGGTCCATCCCCAATTGACATTTTGAAAGGCCATCAATACTGACAACTATCTTTTTGAAAAAAAAAATTATTAACATGAAGTATGGAAGGTAACAACCTCCCAGACAAAGCCATCCCAATGCAAAACACAAATTTCATACTGGTATAATATAAATATAAACAACATCTTGCTACTGCCCTGATCAACAAAGCTAACTGATAGCCACAATGACAATATACATATACAATACAAACTTGCTTTCCCTATAACTTTAAGCAAGTGGAAAGCCACAAATCGATGGAAAAATGCAAGAATTTTCTAGTTCAATTAAGATCTCACATGTTCACCAAAAAAACAAAACGGAAAAAAAAAGATCTCACAAGTAAGAAGCATGAAGATCACAGCCATGAATGGAGATCAACAGATGACCTAATCGCAATGAAATTTACAAATAAATCTTTAACAGAACAACAACATTAACCATTAAACAGAGCTTATTAATGGCAAGCATTGGATGCGGCACCGCAGACATCCTTATAAAATTGTCAAGACTTGCCTCAATTCAGCCAGTAATTGAATAAATAGCCAAAATAAACCTTGTGCACTACCAATAAATGCAAAAAGAAAAAAGAAATTGTACCAGTGCCATTGATAAAATGCAGGCCATATCAAATTGGCATAACTTTCTAAAGCATTAAGAATTTAAGATCATACATTTGTCACCAGTCACGTTAATTCACTATACAAACATAACATTAAATAAATATGCTTGCAATCCATTTTTGAATAGCTCATGCAAGCACATCTCCAGAATTTCCTAGTGATACTGCACCACCTTTAAGTTGTAGCTGACATGTCAGATGGGTTACAATTAAGAAAAGCTTGCACATCAAAATTCTCTAGCCCAAAGGCACTCATCTCCAGGACAGGAAAATGTATGAGATTGTTGTTGCACGAGTGAGCGAATTCTCGATTGTCATGGCTAGAAAATGGAACTTCATGATACCGTTCTGCCATAGCATATGGATGCAATATAGAGGTTTTTTGCCCATTTTTCCTGCAAGTAAATAGATTTGTCGATAACAAAGCCAAAAGACTTGATTTCAGACATCGAACAAAAAAGATTAAATGCACCTACCTTCACATGTTGACTAGGAAAGGCTGAGGTTCTGAGAGTCTCTTGTGTTTCATCTGCAGGCTTCCGTCTGGGTACACTCAGAACAAAAGCCGCCTGGTCCCATGTTGCAGCAGTTGCTGTTATACGATAACCACCATCCCACCTCCGATGAATACCTTCGCTGGGGTATAAGAAATCAAGCTCCACAACCTGGGGAACAGGATAGGAAATCGGCAACACAACATCAAAATATAGCTTCCTGCAGTAACCCCATTACCAAAATACAAATAGACAGAGGGGAAAAGTTGACCTGATCTGAAAAACCAGCATTTCGGGACATGACAACCGCCCATCTGGTACCTGCAGTGGCCATGGCAGTTACATAGAATCCCTCCTTCCATTTTTTGTTTATCCACTTAAATGGAAATGAATCGCTAACTTTGTAGGACTGCTGTGCATATTGTGTACCTGGAGAAGAAACCATGAGAGCTTATGAGCTATGAGCACAATTGCTTAACATTTCCAAACTTCAAAATAATAAGACGTTAAGGAAATTACCTTTTGACATCACAACCAAAGAACTTCCGTTATTTGCCCCTGCCAATGCACTAATGTAATAATTTTTCTCCCATTGTTCCATTATCCATTCCTTTACACAAAACCACCAGGCATAACAATAATATATTAGCAGAAAAATACATCCCAGTTTGTGCATGATGTGAATGACATTATCTCAGATGATATAGCATGACAAGCAAGAATGCCTGGGTACTCACTTTGTGAAGAAAACATGGTGAGAGTTCATAAACTTGAGCAGTATAACCAGTGCCAGCATCCATAATCAGGGCCCAGAGATTTGTGCAAGAAGCGACCGAGCTAATGAATAATCCATCTTCATTTCCTTTCTCAATATGTTGTGCGAGTCTTGCATCTGCAACATTGTAGTGATACCTGCAACATCAAAGAGAACTGAGCCATTATTCTTTATTTTTACAATTTTTGCCAAGCACAATGCATTGTTGAGGCCCAACCTTTGCTTCATAGGACGCCTGGCATTGTAGACACTAATCCATTGTGTTGCAGGCATCCCCATTCGGACCTTCTTCTTTGGTTGCTCTTCATCCTCATCTTCGATCATCAGCCGGCCTCTCTTTTGACCAACCTGGTATATAAGCTTCATAACATATAACTAGAGGTTAGATAGGCAATGGAATGAGTTAGAAGCAGAAAGTTACTTTAATGGAAAAGAGTAGGGAAGAAAGAACATCAATGTACCTTCTGAGCACCATCTGTGTTGATCGGCCTAATATCTGGATTTGGACCTACTATGCCATCAAAAAGGGAGATGCACTTTGCATAATTAGGTTCTTCATCAAACTTTAAGTTGACAACATACTCAACAAACTGCTTAAATGGTTGTGGGCAAAAGCAACACAAAGACTCTGGAGAAGTAGCCATCTTTTTCTTGCAAACGAGGAAGCCCTTATTCTCACCCTACAAACAGCGGGGAAAGAAAATACATGAGATGAGCAGGAAAGAGTCGTAGCACTTCGATATTGTTTCAAACAGCTATACCTGGTATCCCTGCCAAGGTAGACGACCACGGAGGAGAAAAATGAGGGTGTAAGCAAGGGATTCTAAATCATCTCTCCTGCTCCCAGTTCTTCCAAGGTGAGCATGCACACTAGCATAGCGCACTGTTCCCCTGCAATATTGAGATGCAGGATTAAGATACGAGGACATGGTCAACAGGATAACAACAAAAGGCACTACAACCGTGAATTTTCATTTTATTGAAGACCACAGCTATACAAAAATCAATAATTAATTTCATTATATACCTGAAAACATCTGGCCTTTGGTCATACTCAACATGCTGACCCGTAGCAGTCTCCTTCCACCTAGTGGCTGAAAATGAAACAGTTGAAAGCGTGACATCCTAAGTGATACATAATACTTGGATATACGAAATCTCCATGTCGACAATAATTTGACAGACGACAATGTTATATAATGCCAAAAAATTACCTAATCCAAGATCAACAAGAAAAAGTTTCTTCTCATCAGGAGTTCCAGGAGGGCCAAGTAAAAAATTCTCAGGCTTCACATCTCCATGCACGTAACTGTCAAAAATAGGGGCTCAAAGTTATATATTAATACCATAAAGAAAAAATAGCAGTATCTAATTATATGATGCGAGAAGACAACAGAATTCCAAGAAAATACAGAAATAATCGGAGCTTATGACCCAAAGGCGAAAAAGACCCACCCTTTAGAATGCATCTTCTCCAATATGGAGATTGCTTCAATAGCAATACATGCAACCATTTCAATAGACATTCTGTATGACTCAGAAACAAAAGGACAAACCAGTCAAGTTATATAAGTGAAAATGAAAAAGATTAAGTGCAATGACCAATAGCAATTTGAATACTCACGTATGAGAATTATTATTCCAAACATCCCATAGACTTGGACCCAGCATATCCATGACCTGTACATTATGGTATCATATTTTAAGCATATCAAAAATGATGTGGGGAAAAATAATAATGTGAATACTAGCATATAAATGGAGATGGTAAATTTGTAGAGAAGGTTTTCCATTACCATGACATAATAGTCACCTTGGCGGCCTTTGTAATGGACTTGGGGCACACCATGAATGCCACCAAGAGTGCTGCACAGATGCAAGTTAATGTGAATCATAAAGAAGAAATGCGACGCTAACTTAAGATTTCTAGATAGAAGTTAGAAGCATACAGAAAACTATGGGAAAATAGTAATAAATAGTATAAAGAGAATAAGGTCACCTACTTGTAGACCTGCCATTCATAAGGGGGTCCATGGTTACATCCTTTGCTGCTCCGGTGCTCAAATTTTAATGCCACCTAAGTCGCATGAACAGAAAGGTGCATGTCACATGGTGGACTTTAGTAACAAAAAGGAAAGCAATTATATTCCAGATACAAAATAACCAGAAAGAAGAGATGCATACCTCTACAGCATTAGGACCGGTAGTCCGATCATTTGCATTGGTCACAGAAATACGGCGACCAACATATACTTGTCCAAAGCCTCCTTTCCCAAGCTTCCTTTCAATTCTATACGTTGGTGAATTGCCAATCTGGACCTGTGAAGAGATGGAAAAGTACATGCATGAGCAAAGTGAGTGTTTCAGAAAGCATTTTATGATTGCCGCAATTGAAAGCTCGTTAGGTTTTTACATACCATTCAAGTGATATTATTTCATTTATGGGAACCAACATTCTGTTATTGGATAAAAGGGACACATTCTGAAGCAAAGTAGAATAACCAGAATGGTCATGTAACTTAAGTAACGTAAAAGGTTACTTCAAGTCTTTGCTCGGTGCAACTTTACATTTGTTGCTACTTTTCAAACACTTATTGTATTCTTATATGGCACCAAAGTTCTTTTTGGGCCTTCTATAAGAGGTACAGAGAATAGTAATCCATATAAACTCCATCCCCATGAACAAGTATGAAGAGTCCATCCCTCTCTTCATGCCACGTCATTGCAAGAATGCTTCACCAAACCAGCAACAGAATGAATCAACCCCAGACAACTGCTTGAAAATGGCCAATTTTCTACAAAATCTGAAGGGCTTCAAGCCTTCAATGCACTCACTAGATCTTCCAATATAATTTCCCTTCTCTAATGGTCGGATATGATTTGTATGCCATGCTGGTCCAGTAGCCAACTTCCACTACCAAATCCATAAATCCATAGATTTGTTTGTTTCCAAGTAGATTTGCTCCTTTCTGGTATGAGTTCAACATGCAAGAACTGCAATTCGTGCTAGTACATTACATGCGCACTTCTATTTCTTCATGCTTGATTTGGCCCCCCTGTTCTCCAGTTTGCTGTGGTGGTGGTGGTGGTGGTGGTGGTGGTGGTGGGACAGAGAGGGGGGCTTGGGGGTCATGAAACCCTTTATTCCATTCATCAAATCTGAAAGGCCACTCTTGAAGGTATTTAATACTTTCCCCATTGTATGCTCATTATTACCTCAAATGTTCTTTTAGTGAAGAGAGTGTGCATGTGTATATACATGTCAGCAGTGAGTTGTAACTCTAGGTCTGTCATTTTTCTTTTGAATTTGCTATTAGTTTCTTTGGTAATTATCTTAAACCAATTGCCCTACTATCTTAGATGTCCATCTTTCTCATCTATAGACGCTTGGGAGCCACCTTTAGAAACTGCATACCCTCATAATAACTAACAAACTTTTCAATTCTATCATGAAGGTCCTAATTAATGGGCATTCATCTTAGCTCTCTTTCCAAATATAACTGAGCTCTAGAAAAGATTCTATTCTCATAAGCCTGTCTCTCATATAACCTAATTAATCAGGAATATACGTTACTTATCTTCCTTAATTGAGAATTATGGAGTGCAATAGCACTTCTACACATCTGAATATGACATTGCGCAACAATCAATGACACTAAAAAGCTAGAGTTTCCTGCTTATGTCAGCTAGAAGCACACTTTTTTGGGAATGTCTTATCAAAGAACACCTTATTCCAATTAGTGACACACGAATTTGTAATGATGTTACTACTAAATAATATTACTCTAATGCGTCTAGACCTTTCAAGTGAGTCTAGACCTTTCAAGTGAAATGAAACACCTATTTTCTTTTTCTTTAATGTTATTATGGCACAAATATAATGTTTTTCAAATAAAAGTGCTATTAACTAGTCATCAGCATATTTTAAGATATTTGTGTTTTTTGTTCCTTCCTTTTACAGATTGTAGGTGATGCAGAAGTACTCGACGATGGCTTGTGAAGGCATAGCTGGACATGAGGAAGGGAATAGGATTTAGGGGAAGAAATCATCTTACTAGTAAAACAAGGAAAGGAAAGATGCATTTAACTAATATTAAAAGTTATAAAGGCCAATAAAAAAATTATGTTTTGGCCTTTTGAGGATATATAAATCCTAAGAATAAGTTTCTAAATTAACATACCATTTGGTGGTTGTCCGTGATAATCTCATAACAGATATTTAGCTATGAAATAAGATGAAAAGTACAGTTTAGAAGAGTGAAAAGATAGATAACATTAGTAAAGATCAGAAATAATAAGAGTGGATATGGGTGATCAAGAAGGGGGAGAGAAAAAGGATAGGAAGGGCCGAACATGACCAACCGATAACTTTCATTCATTCAAATAGTTCCCAGAACATCTAATAGCCAGCCATAAGGCCCTTTATAGCTTTTATGTGACATGATTTACAAGTAAACTAGAATTCATTAAAACCAAAAAACCAATCTCTACATGAACAGCCAAGATCTTTCATGAAATGCAACATACAGGATCCCAAATATATAGAGAGAGATACTTAAAACAACCGAGTTTTTTTTAATAAATCCTGATAACTTATTGAATTATCCAACCCAGCATATACCTAAAGTAAGACTCTTGCACACTAGTCCTACTTAAAAACAAACCTTGAAGCCCACTTCAGAATTACATAAATGAAAGGTAAAAAATGCAATAAAATTCATTCTCCTTGAAATGTGGTGCATTCAGGAACATATGCTGATGCATTTAGCCACATATGCAGATGCAACTGCTTGGCTGCACTGCATTGTCTACATGCAAACATACCGCATATGACCCAAAAAGGTAGTCCACTTAGCATTGTGAATCTGTATATACATCCCACTTTTATGTCGTCCCATGCAAATGGAGCATGTTCAAGCTGATGCTTAGGTTGGCGTTCAATTTTGAGCGGGCCAGATATTGGTATTAATAATACTGACATGTTAGTTATGCTATAACTATTACTATTAGCCTATTAGGTTTTAGGTACCATTTAACAAGCACTAATTTTTGGTTGTATTGCTATTAATATTGCTATTATTTATCCAAAAAATGTTACCGTTGTTATCATTTCTTTTGCTGTATTTAAATGTTTCACTTATCTTTTATTTTTTTAAAGAGAAACAGGAAGACCCAACCAGACTATAATTACCCAAGTCTAGATTTCAAGGATGCACCGTCTAAGAATCGAACTCGAATATCTAGTTGCTAAGAAAACATGTATAACCACTGGGACAAGCCCCAATTCACATATTCAGCCTAATACCGCATATGCCTTGTATGGCCTCTTGACTGACCACACATTGTAACCAACATTTTAGAATAAAAAAGGCAGCCCAATGGACAAGGTTCCCGCATTACAGGATCTAAAGAAAGTCAAAAGTATGCAACCTTACCTCTGCATGCGAAGGCAGTTCTATGTTTCGAACCCGTGACCTCCAGATCATCATGGAGCAATCTTACCGTTGTGCTAAGGCTTGCCCTCAATAACGACCTTTTAAATGCCAACAAATATTGAACTACTTTTTTATGCCATCATTATTATACACAAATGAACCCATGTCATTTGGAAGATAAATTCCTAAGCATTGGACAACACCTAAGTACTTGGAACACTTGTCACGTCTCTAGATAGGATTGCCATAGACACCTCTTGCCCCCCTTCCTTCTCGCCTATTGGATCCCTCCTCAAATTTTCCTTATAATCCATGCCTTTACTAGGCCTTATTTGCATTAATCTAGTATCTTTTCTCATAAGCCCCACCACTATTAAATGCTCGCCTTAACTTCGCTCATATAATAAACTCAGTAAGACATTGCATCGGCAATATTATTCCTTCATTTTTTAGTAAAAAAAATCTTCAATCCATAGAATAATTTATCAATAATCCAATAAAATTTTAGTAGAAGCACTCCACAAACAGATAATCTTATCTATTATTTAATAAAATTTTAATAAAAGTATTATCCGACCAGTTATCTATATCCTATTCGATTCTAGACTATTTCTTCACTTCTCCAGAAAAATTACCAGAATCGATGATTATAGAATGAAGAGGGAAAATAGAAAAGAGTCACACATCAAAAGGAAATATATCAAGCTATGATACAAAAGTTTCAGTACATGTAATGAGCAATTCAAAGATAGAACATGCAATGGAACTGAGGAGTCAAGTGTCCAGAAAGGGTACATAATCTTTGTGCAATTATCAGATTATACATTATAACTTTAGCAGAAGTTAGAAGTTCTTATCAAATTCTGAATAATTAAAGAATCTAAAAAAGTAATTCTATACATCATTCTAAATCACATGTTCTTCAGCAAAAATAGACGGTACATGGGCACAAAACAAGACAAGAGCTGAATTTGTGAAAGGAGGAGACTTTAAATGGGGCATCAAGCAGAACCCGAAAATAATTCCAGTAGAAGACTATAAGACAGAAGCAGTTTAAGGAATTTTCGAAGTTCACCATGACGGAAGACATAGATCTTGATGGACTAAAATTCATAAATGCCAACCAAAATTTTAAATGAGGTCTTGTCGTCATGTTAACGGTATTCATTCGGTTCAAATAGTTTCGAGTCTGATGGATGCCACAATTCGAAGAACAAATTTTGTTGATACCAAGAATCCAAAATCAAACAAGTGAAAACCAGATTGAAGGGAAAAACTGCACAAAAAGCAGAAAAACAAATCAATTTCTTTCCTCATGAATTGAAAAAAGAATCTTCGGTCATAGAGAAATAAACAACAAGATGAAACGAAATACAATTGCGAAATGAACCACAAGATGAAACAAAATACAATCTTTTCTTTCTTTTGAAATGGAAAGGCTAGCATTTTCATGGGAACCAAACACCCCCCCGCAACTTTTCTTCCAGATCCCCGAAAATCATTGCTAGAAATCAAAAAGAAATTTTCCGTTCAAACAAGAAACGGTTACCTTTTCTGGAACCGGCGCGGTGCTCCCCTCATCCTCCCCACCAGGGAGCTTATCGGCGCTCCTGGCACCACTGTCAAACTCATCCATCCTCCTCTCCCCAACCCCTTCCTTGTTATCCTCCCCGATCTCCCCTCCGCCCTCGAGAAACCTGATCTCCTCCTTCCGCTCGGCAGACCTCGTCACCACGTTCTCATCCCCCGCCGCCTGCTGCTTGTTCCTCGCCGCCCTCCTCCTTCTGCCGGCTGCCGGTTTCTCGGCCTGGACTATCGGATTCGGCTGTGCCCGGCCCCTGCGTACTCCGCTGCGGAGCTCCGGCATCCTTCACCCATCCAATCCCATCCCCTCAAAACCCTAGATTCCACACCGGTTCCTCGAAACCCTAGCTCGATTGCCTCAAAGAGAAGCGCCCAGCGAGAGGAATCTCGAAACGGCGCGGCACGGATGGGGTGGCGGGATCGGCGATCGGAGACCGGAGGTCAAGGGAAATGGGAAATGGGGAGAATTCCGGCTTCGATTGAGATAGATTTGGGGGAGGATAGATCGAGGGCTAGGGTTTCGAAAGGAAGAGAGGAGATTTTTTGGCGAAGCGGGAAGGGAGAGGGCGCTTTGGAGTTCATCGACAGGGGAAAGCTACGCAGGCGACGGGGATGACGCGTTGAGGTGGGGGATAGGGTAAGTATTTATTCGTGCTGGAGTGATGGTATACCGGAGCGCATACGATCGTACACGTGGCGGCTATGCGAAATCATACGGTTGTCACTCGTATCGGTGGACTAGTCTGAACGCTGATGACTGCACGTGATCTTTGCGCACTGTATTGCGCGCATTGCCCGCGAATCTTTTTATTTTGGTCAACTACTTTGATCATTGAAGGGTGGACGAGTCAAGGCTTCAGAAGCCTCCACACTAGGGTGCGTCCGAATGAGTTGGTCTAGTTGAATTCAACGAGGTCCAAACTCAAACCCTCTAAACATGGCCTTTCTTCTGGATTTCCATCATCTTATTAAGTGCTCGTTTGGTTCGCGGAAAAAGAAAGGAAGAAAGTATGGTCAACAAAAAAGTATGAGATACCTCTTGTTTGGTTGGAGTTTTCAAAGGAGAGAGACGAGAAAGTTGTATTTTCATGGAAAAGTCTTTTCATGAGAAACATGGGAAAGTTATTTTCCCATTAGGCGGGAATCACTTTATTTTTATTTTTTTTCAAAAACACTCTTCAACATTAAAGAAGCATAAAGAGGCATTAAAAACCTAATTTTTATTAAGGGCATAATAGGAATTATACATAACTTTTTCAGAAAAGTGGATGGCCAACCAAACATAAGCACTTTAGAAATTTATCACTTTCTCATGGTCAATCAAACATTCCAAAAGTACTTTTTTAGGCATTCTCTTTCTGAAAATTTATTTTTTAAAAATTATATTTTTAAAAAAAAATGTTTTCCGTAAATCAAACAAGCCCAAAAGGATTTTGCTATTGTGCTTAATAATTATCTTGGCTTCTCATTTCATGAACGTATTCTGTCGGCAATTGCACCGAGTCCTCCCTTTTCCTCCTCCTCTACCCGATGATGACCTAGCCGCCTCCGCCGTTAACGAGACCGTTGTCACTTCCTCCTAATCAAGGCATCGAGTCCAACGTTGTCGTGGTGCTATCACCACTCTCTCTCTCCCTCTCTCTCCCAAATACCAAAATAGCCATCGGGACTGAGGGAGAAGGGAGTTGGAAAACAGTCTCTGACGTTTGAAATAACTACCAGACCTACCATTCATTTTAATACTAAAATAACCGTAAAGTTTGAAATATTTACTGTTGTGGGATGGGGTTTCCAGTTTAGTCCCACATCAGCTAATCAGCGGAAAGGTCTGTGCCTTATAATGAGGAGGCCTAAAACCTTTCCTCACGAGGCGCCTTTTATAGGACAAAACCGTGAGGGTAGGGGGCAACCTCCGCGGACCCCCGCCGTCAGGGCTCGGGACTGTCATTGGGACTGTCATTGGGCTCCGGCCCTGGGCGACCTCCCGCAGACCCGAAGCGGCAATCCCAGAGCGGACAATACCTCGCGAGGGACGCAGATGCTTTCCCTGCTCGGCCGGTGTGTGGGCTGGTGTCGGGGTTCCGACCCCACATCAGATGGCGCTAGAGGAAGGGACCCGGCCACGCACAGACCTTCCCACTGAGGGGGCTGTATTGTGGGATGGGGTTCCCAGTTTAGTCCCACATCGGCTAATCAGCGGAAAGGTCTGTGCCTTATAATGAGGAGGCCTAAAACCTTTCCTCACGAGGCGCCTTTTATAGGACAAAACCGTGAGGGTAGGGGGCAACCTCCGCGGACCCCCGCGCCGTCAGGGCTCGGGACTGTCATTGGGACTGTCATTGGGCTCCGGCCCTGGGCGACCTCCCGCAGACCCGAAGCGGCAATCCCAGAGCGGACAATACCTCGCGAGGGACGCAGATGCTTTCCCTGCTCGGCCGGTGTGTGGGCTGGTGTCGGGGTTCCGACCCCACATCAGATGGCGCTAGAGGAAGGGACCCGGCCACGCACAGACCTTCCCACTGAGGGGGCTGTATTGTGGGATGGGGTTCCCAGTTTAGTCCCACATCGGCTAATCAGCGGAAAGGTCTGTGCCTTATAATGAGGAGGCCTAAAACCTTTCCTCACGAGGCGCCTTTTATAGGACAAAACCGTGAGGGTAGGGGGCAACCTCCGCGGACCCCCGCGCCGTCAGGGCTCGGGACTGTCATTGGGCTCCGGCCCTGGGCGACCTCCCGCAGACCCGAAGCGGCAATCCCAGAGCGAACAATACCTCGCGAGGGACGCAGATGCTTTCCCTGCTCGGCCGGTGTGTGGGCTGGTGTCGGGGTTCCGACCCCACATCAGATGGCGCTAGAGGAAGGGACCCGGCCACGCACAGACCTTCCCACTGAGGGGGTTGTGTTGTGGGATGGGGTTCCCAGTTTAGTCCCACATCGGCTAATCAGCGGAAAGGTCTGTGCCTTATAATGAGGAGGCCTAAAACCTTTCCTCACGAGGCACCTTTTATAGGACAAAACCGTGAGGGTAGGGGGCAACCTCCGCGGACCCCCGCGCCGTCAGGGCTCGGGACTGTCATTGGGACTGTCATTGGGCTCCGGCCCTGGGCGACCTCCCGCAGACCCGAAGCGGCAATCCCAGAGCGGACAATACCTCGCGAGGGACGCAGATACTTTCCCTGCTCGGCCGGTGTGTGGGCTGGTGTCGGGGTTCCGACCCCACATCATTTACCATACCAGCCATACATGTAACCAGCTACAGCTAGTTACTAGTGGATAAATTTAAGTCATCCACATAGAATCGAACAGCTAGAAATAGAGCAATGATAAAAAGAACAAAAATACCCTTTGGAGTACCATAGCAAAAGCTCTTATTAAGTATACTTTTGAGATACATATTTAAATAAGCTTTTTTTATCTCTGTTGTTCGCAAAGAAATGCAAGATGAGTTTACTGCTTAGGAGTAGGGGGTGTTAGGAAACTGCCAACAATAGGACGGAATCAATCGCGATAGAGATTTGGTCTACACGAAAGTTGCCTCCAGTGGTCTCAGTTAGAGATGGGATTGCATGTGTTTATGGATTGAACGAGATTCAAGTTGGAGAAATGGTGGAATTCCTCTCCTTATTGCTGAAGGAACGAATAGAACATTCTTCCTTTCCCCATTCCCCAGAAAGAGAAGGCCTACCAAGAATCCAGCATTAGAAATGACCACGTCAACTTATCAATGTATTAATAATACATAAGATTGTACGGAATTGCTGTTAGTTTTGCGTTAGTCGGTTCGAACATCTATTTTTAGAAAGTCAACTTACTCTTACTAAAAGACGGGGAAGAAAGAAATGAATGAATGTCCTTTTGAGAAAATGTAGAATAATACACCTACCGAAAAGGCTTATTTTTTATAACTTGACACATAAAATTGTTAGCCTTCTCCCGAACACATGAAAATTATTAGGAAGACATGACAATGATGTGCAAAAATTACCATACTTTATTTCTCTCACTAGTAGTGTGGATATGGTCATGTCCAAATTTAACTCTATTTATTATTGTTTTTGGACCTAAACTTGATTATTTTCTTCAACTGGATTTCTTTTTAGAAAAGGTTTGATTAGTTTATAAAAAAAAAATAGTTTCTTTTGTAGCCTTACTCCCACCATACCACATTAGCAAGCATCTCGCTGGTTTACACCCAACATCTTGTATATGTCGAGCAGAACAACTTTTTTTCCCTCATGGCCTAAGAGACATTTTGTTTCTAGATGCCTAAGGTTGTATATTTATTTGTATATGTATATAATTTTTAATACTAAAAAATATTTGTTCCTACATAAAAGAGAATGAAAACTTTGTTGCAATGTGCCCTAGATCTAGCATTAGCGCACCAACTTGGGCACCATTGTTTTGATCTATATAGACTTATTTTGATACTCTTCGACCAAGTAGTTAAGTCCGTCTACAATCTCGCATGAATAAAAACACACTATATAACTTAATTATTAGAATCCAGCATAAATTGTGCATGTGTGTGTAGGGTACAACAAGCAAGCACAAGTCAAGTTTTGTGCTTCCTTTATGGTTCTTGAAGCATGATCATGCATTAACCCCGCCTAAATTCAGTCATTCGTTAAGTTATATTTCTTGAAAATAAATCATTAAAAAAATAAAGTCTCATTGAGTCCCAAAACCAATTATTATACTCTTCATGAACTAAGATTGCTTGAAATAAAGGAACAGATATAAAAATTCAGTGCAAAATAATCTACATAAACAATGTGTGATTTTTCCTCTTCTTTTTTTTTTTTCTCGTTCATCATTGTTTGATTCTGATAAACAATCCATAACTATTTCCGATATGAATTCAAAAACTGTTAACTCCCTTGAGCATTAATATAATACAAACTTGGAAGATTGCAGAGCCTCTTTGACATTCTGATTCGCTTTACACATTGAGATATATTAGCACCAGAACTTCAATTCTCTTATCAAGCAAGATTCCAACCACTCAAGAATCAAAATCAAGCAACTAATTAGAATTTTATTAGACAAAAAAAAATACTTCATAAAAGGTCATTCAGCCATGAATTCATTCACGTAGTGATGCCACATGATCACCTCTGCATCCACTGTTAAGGTAGCTAGAACTCAATCTATCAATGTGTGAGATAGCCGGTCAAACTTGCTCATGGTTGGCATTAACTATTCCAAGTGGAGCCTTAATAAGTTATTCCTTGACATAAAGGCACTTTTTGTGCCTGCTTTTTTTCAATGGACCAAGAAGTCAACATTCAAAAGTTATTCCAAAGGAGTACCTTTTTCTATTCAAGAGTGAAACCAAACAAAAATTGGCATAACTCATGTCATTACTATTCCTACAGGTACAACTTTTACTGTTCTTATTTTTCTTTTCCAGAACCAAATGCAATACTAAACAATTCCACTGGTATCACAGTGCTACAAGAAAATAGAAGATATAACATCTTTTGATTACTAAAGATGGCATGTTCATCACAACTAGTAGTAAAGGAATCTCGCTACAATCCACACATGTTGATGCTCACTTTGTTTGCAGACGAGTCTTGTATAAGATAAAGGAATATTATTCCAAAACTAGCTACAAAAATTCCATTAATCTTTTTGATTTTCTAAAGCTCCACTACTCCAGGGTATTTCCTTCGATGCAGAAGGTTCACAAGAGTTCTCAAGGAAACCTTGATAGCAAGCAAACGTAGTTTTTTTGTGGATTCAAGTGATGCAGTTTTTCCCATATTTGTCAACAGAATACTCAGAAGATCAATGTGCCTTGATAGTGTCAAAAATACTTCCTCGAAATGGAAAAAAATGACTTTGTTTTCAGTATGCTACCATCCACAGAGGAAAATACAACATGTATTTCTTCTGTTGGCTGAATTTGATATATCAGTGGCCTTTGCTATCAGTTAATGCAAGCTGACCTGATGCAGAATGTCTTGAGAAAGTGTTAACGAATTCAAGGTGACACGAAGGAGGCTAGTATGACATTAGACACGGTAACAACATATAGGATATTGCATTGCTAGGATCCTACTAATCATACTACATGAGAATTATGCTTCCAAAATCCATCATAGGCACTAAGAAGTATTTGTTGTGAGACTCATGCAGCCATGTGTTTAATCCCACATCAGTTATTCACTGGATAAATCTTGAGTACTTATATACGATCAAAAAACCTAAATAATACATTCTGGCTAGCAATTTTGAGTGAGCTCTTGAGTTGTTACAAATAGTATCAAAGCGGACTTAGCTTATAACCTATACGGACTAGAGGACACTGTAGCACGGATCTATTGGAGCTGACCACGGACTGATCGTGATGTTTGTGATTAGATTTAAATGAATTTAAACTCTTAGACTGATGAGGATGTCAGGATTTAAACAGAAAAAATATGTGAGGACTTGTGTAGGCGTGTGTTTAGTCCCACATTGATTATTCGCTAGATATATCTTGGGTACTTATATAGCATCAACGAATCTAAATTATATCTTACGGCTAGCCATTTTAGATAAAGTCCTAAGTTGTTACATTTGTATATAAAAAATATATATATAGACACCAAAATTTTATTAAAATATACTTTTTTGACTTCCAAGTAAACTGGAACTGTTGGACAAAAATTTCAAATTACATGTATTCAATAAACAGCACGTCTCTAACTAAGATTGGCCCGTCTAATGATAGCAATAAAGGACCTACATGATGTGATAAGGGAGGAGGTTCACAACGGAACCAAGGAGATTGAATGCATGAGAACATACTCAAAGCAGTAGCTAAGTTGCCTGAGGATTTAGGGGTTGAATTTCTACTTTGCCCAAAACTTAGCGCTAGGGGAATAATTTCAATTTTTAAATGAGGATCCATGAATAAAAGAAAGGGGAGGGGATTCGGGAGGCCTCAATCGAATAACGATATGCAGCAGCAAAGAAAGGGGTGTTGGCCTTGGAGTATTCACTATAGGTCATTGAAACCTACGCATGCCATGGAGAGACTGCAAAGAAACACAACATCACTTGTATTTAAAAAACCAGGAAAAAAAATCAAATAACAAGAAAAAAGGCAACACATGAATCAAGTTTATATCTTAGAATAGAACAGAAGATATATCCAGACCCAAGCAAAGTCTAATCCTTCAAGTTTTTAGGGGTTCTCAAGCTGATAGCAAACCTAAGTAAGTGGGAATTGGTTTTGAACTATTCAATGTCTTAAAGCCGAGATGACCCAGTTGCAGAAATTAAGCTTATGAAGCCAGAGAGTAACTCTAAGTCAATGAACTGGAACAAGTCTAGGCAAAGAGTGAGAAGGCAAGCTTTGATACGAAGAACTACTTTTTAAGGTGTTTGGCTGTCCTTGTACACCATATAAGGAATAGCATTTCGTGATATATGGTGCAGACACTAGTGCCAGGTCAGCCAGTCGCTATAGGATCCAGCCAACTCAGCGGGTCCCAGCTGATTCAGCCAGCCCGATTTTACTTTGAATTGATTTATTTTAGTTGGGTTTATTTTATATTGATTGAGTTTATTTACATATTGTCATTTTAGGGCCTTTTCGGGATTGTTTATTTGTAGGGGCTTATTTGTTATTTTGTGACCCTATATACATGGGTCCATGCTCATGTTTAGGATTTGATGAATGATGAATGAAAATTAGCCTCTTTGTCTTCTTCTTCCCCCTCCTCTTCTCCTCTTCTTCTTCTTCCCCCTCCTCTTCTTCCCCCTTCCCTATTCTTCCTGCAGTTGTCCTGCATCATCATATGTTCTACTTTCCTTGAAGAAATATTTGAATGATTCTAACCATATACAAGGATAGACTTATCAACAAATGCTGAGGACCTATAAAACCTAGTATTCAGTTGAAAGCTAATGTGCCAGAGATAAAAAAAAAGGACCAGTATTTGGAGCAAGCAAAGCAAGAGGCAAGCCCGCAAGGAAAACCGATAATTAGATCGGTTAATCTATATAAATAGAAAGAATTCCATGCAGCGAATTCTAAGCAAGGAGTGAGTCCGGTCGATCAGTAATAAAGTGTGCCCGATGTCTAACCGTTAAACTCTGGTGATGGATCGGGACAATTCATACGTAGAAAATTCTCCACCCAAAGGGTTGTTTTCAAGTGAGTTGGGTATTTAAACAAGTCATTGCTGTTTCAGGCACAGATTATAAGCCAAAGAGGAAAATTGACACATTAATAGAAAGCTTTTCTTTAGAGTAGGACAAGAAATGCATCTGTATATCTTTATAGTTAGAGTTTTCTTATGAATCAGAGAACTCTGTTCCATCATTCTGTTATAGTTACTCATTTGGGGACAGGGCTCCTATCATATAGGAAACAAACTTCTTTGGATTAAAAACTAAGTGCAGCTTTTTTTGGGGGGAGTGAAAAATGAAGTGCAACATTGAAACAGTGAACTTTCTACATATGTTGAATTTGTTCCTTCAGGGTGATCATAATTTATATTCTGATTTTTTTCACCAGGCAGCACTTCAGGGGCTACTGAAACTTCATCAATATTTATACCCGTTCGGCTACTCTATTGTCGATATGAACAAACTCATACTTCACACTTATTTCTGATCATATATATCCAGAAAAATTAACTTGCTGCAAACTAAATCAGATGAGCTGACCTTTAAGTCCTACAACAAGACTCGAGGCTGAAACCTGATTTAAACATCGATTAATTTTTATTCCTATTTATGCCAGGAGAGTCCTGCTCTTAAAAATTAGGGGAAATTTCTTGCTTCCTCCATTTCCATTCAAAAAAAAAAAAACGTTTTGTTCAAAAGTTCATCAATTAATCACAATCAAGCCACAGATCCACAGTTCTGAAAACATCACTCAAACCAGACAACACATCAACCAATCTCGAAATCAAAAAAGCAAGAGAATGCACAATGGAATAATAGATTGAATTAAAAGTGACCATTAAACCACATACCTCGCCATGTCAGTGGAAGACTTCGTTCTCATGGCCTTGATATTTCAATGTGATCAAATTATATGCTTGCACCGGAAAATTAATGAATGAGTTAATAAACTCAAAACATAATTAAATTTAAAGAAAAAACACTTACCCCAAGAAAAATGAGATGGCTCCGGTGAAAGGATGATCTAGCATCCATTTCTTCCTTTAGGACTCGTTTGGTTTACAGAAAGGAGAAGAAAAAAGTGTGGCCAACGAAAAATAAAAAAAATACTTCACATGTGGTTAAAGTTTACAGAGGAGAGAGAGAGAGAGAGAATAGCTTTCTCATTAAAAAAATATTTTCATATTTTATAAAAAATAAAAATTCACGTGGGATATAGAAAATTCACTTTCTCACTAGCTAAAAAAGAGGTAATTTTTTTCAAAAATTATGTTAAGCTTTAGATAAAATAGGTAAGATGTTTCTCATTATTAAAGGTATAACAGACATTTTATATATTTTTTTCAAAAAAAGTAGATCTCAACTAAATATAAATCATTATGGAATGTGCCACTTTTTTGCAGTTAGCCAAACATACAAAAATTATTTTTCCCAACATTATAAACTGAAATATCAACTTTTTCAAAAAAAAATATTTTAATATTTTTTCCAGAACTAAACAAGCCCTTGGTCTTTTTGGCAAAAAAAACTTGTGTTTCTTTTTACCTCTTCACCCTACTTTCCACCACCTTTCTATTCCTCGCCCTTGGACCGAATGCAAACATGTTTCTACACAAGAATTTTGCCCAGACAGAAGAAGTTAATAAAAAAATATTACGGAACACAAATTTGTATATAGTATCTTTATTTGTTTGCTTTGACCTTTTTTTTTTCCCAATCATTCTCATGAGAAGAAAAAATATATTCTGCATTCCCCGAGCAAAACAACTTGGCTGCATGAAAAATAACATATAAATGGGGTGGAAACAAAAATGAATCCTTGATTTTATCCAACATGAGAAACTAAAATGCATCTAGCATGGCGTATTTGTTTAAAAGTTGTAAGAAAACCATTAAAATAACTGCATCATCATTTTAATCAGTTTTTTAGATGAAATGGGCATTGCGGTGGATAATGTCTACATAATTGGATGCTTAAAATGATCGGGTAGTGCATAAAAAGATCTATTCAATAAAATCTAGATGATATTTCTAATTCCATTCATGGTAACCCACATTAATGTTGATGTTGTCATGAGTTGGATTTCTATCAATTCAATGAATCATAAATCGTGATGGCTACCCGTATACTTGTAGTGCGTAGGACTCTATGAAGACTTGCTATATATATATATATATATATATATATATATATATATATATATATATATATATATATATATATATATATATATATATATATATATATATATATAATGTTTTTGGAATTAAAAGGTTTTTGAATTCGAGCATAGCTAGATTCAAGTCCGATTTAGTACGAAATTAGATCCTATATACAGAATTTCAACTTCAATTCATTAAGTTTATATCAAAAACTAGTTGAAGGTCGTGGACCCCACCTGATATGTGCCAAATGTCACCACGTCAGGTTCCAAATTGCTGGAATCAGTGTGATGCGTGTAGGGACACTTGGGCTTCTGTGTGCCCTCAGCCGGCCCATCTGGATCGCTCGTCTTGTTTACTGGTCAAACTGGTCATCCCACAGCGGGTCAAAGAGCGACTAAGTTTTGTTGACCTGATTATGTTGATTCAACCAACACGTTGAAACTAGTTATAATTTTTTTTTGCATAAATACCATTCTAAAAATTTAAATTTACATAAATACCCTTTTAAAATAATATTTATTTTCGTACCTTTGTTTTTCACAAATGTTCCTAATATAATGTTTTTTCTAACATCATTAATAAAAAACATATCTATTTTAATTAAAAATAAAATAAAATTTTGAAATTACTTTGTTTGTCCTCCATCACGATCGTCTCATAACGGCGTTAGATAATGTGAGTACATATGCAAAAATAAAGATAAAAAAAGAATAGAATAACAAAACAAGTATTTGACGAGGATATACATACAAAATTCGATATTTAGAAGGATATTCATACAAAAAACTCTTATTTATATCATGGCAGGTTCAAAATTATAGTCGCGGTGTAACAAAATAATGACTAATTTATTTATGAATTTTTTGACGGGCAAATGATTTTAAAATCTTTTTCTACACAATCAACCTAATTACTCTTTTCTACTTGATTTTGCTTCCCCAAGCTCCTCATCTTCCTTCCTAGACATCTGAGTAAGCTCACTATTTGTCAAGCAGCAGAACCATGGCTGCATTTTTTTTCTTTCCACGAATTAAGGTACAGAAAAAGTTCAGATTGAAACAAAGGGTCCGTCAGTAAGGAACAGAGAGGAGAAAAGGTATTGAATAAATGGACTCCACTTTGGATATTACAAGAGGCAGAGGAACGTCTTAGAAGCAGAGGCTGAACGTAGGCTGCGGTTCTCGCAATGCATGTATGAAGGAGTTTTGCCTTCGTCTTCTCTTTAGTTTTTGATCGATGTCCAGTTTTGACATCGAATAAATGGGGGGTCTTCAGTTTCTCATCACAAAGTTTGCAGGTCACCAGCACGAAGAGGTGGAGTACTTGTTTTGCCAGTTCTCTATCTGCCGAAGCTTTGAAATTGAATATGCGGTTAATAGTAGTGTATCGGAAACCATCGAAGCATTTGTTTGTTTTGCAATTTTTCTCCAATCATGCTAAGTATTGAAATATTTGAAAAAAAAGAAAAAAATAAAAAAAAATGAAAGAGAGAAAAGTGATTTTATTTCTCTGCTTCATCATATTTGATACATCTTAGGAGATATATACTCGTGTACAGACTTTATACATGAAAAATAATATAGACTGATATAGAATCTCACTAATAATAAAAAATATTATAAATGATACAGATCTCTAAAACTATTTTGGAAAGATTATGTTAATAAAGAAAATTAATATAGATTGTTCCAGAATTGCGTTGATAAAGAAAAATATTATGTTATGTGCCTCTAAAATTATTTTAATACTAAGTATCAAAGATGGTGCAGTTGGGAAGCTGGTGCGGACCAATGTTCTAGAAGACGAAGCTCCAGAGAGCCCGGAAACCACCAGGCCTCTCTCAGCGAGTTATGTGATGCATGACATGACCTTGTCTGCCGTGATTTTTTTCGCCTATCAATATTTGTGTAATTCTTTTCTTTCTTCGAGAAAAGAGAGAGATTTGTGCCGTTCTTGTTGACCGCTAAAGCTATCACATCCTTTAATAGAGGGTTTTTTTTTTTTTTTGTGCAGTAGAAGTGTAATAGAGGTTGTTGATAGCTATAGCACGGCCGCCGTGCCCGGGTGTGATGCGGCGGCGATGGCGTTGCCGGAGGGCGGCGAGCCCTTTGAGTGAGTGGTTAGGAGAGCGAGCTCGACTTTACCTAATAAAAGTTCATGAAATAAAAAATATTACTCGTGATGGCCTCGTTGAAGCAATTAAGCCGTTGGCCATCAAAAGCAGAGAGGCAAAGTGCCGTAAGTCAAGTCTCCTGACTTTGGCGTGGGGATACGTGGACATATGGGAAAAGCTTTGCTTCCACCCAAGGAAAAGACAACAAGAGGATTGCCTGCAAGGAGGCTTGCATGAATTGTTTATTTGCTAGCTTGTTCTTTTGTTAACACGTGTGAAAGAAGCACATCTGGCCGGTGTGCTGCTACTTTATCGGCCAAGACTTGAGAGGCTTGCCTCAGCTAAGTCATGCCTTAAAGAAACTGTTGATTGGATCGTCCTATTTGCTACTCATTATTTTGAAAAAAATTTAAGCACCTAGCAAACTTCTGGTCCTTCTGCTTTATATAGTCTTTTTGCTAGTGATGTAGCTGGCTGTGCTCATGCGAGAGTAGTGTGAGTAGCCAATGTATATATATAAAAAAAAAGCAACTTCAACTGACCTTCCCATTTTTATGTCTCCATAAGTCATTGATCCTCGGGCATTCTAACAATGATTGATTGCATGCACGTTCCATTATTATCATACCCAAGGATTTTACCACTTGAACGTGATACATATTTTCTTTGACAAGGGCCAGTATAATAGATAAACAGAGCAAGATCATGGTACATGCAGTTCTCATGATATTTTTTCAAGTACCAACGATAGCAACCAAGAAAAATCACTTGCATGCCGAGCTACTAATAAGTTTTTCAAGTTGGATCATGGCGCAGAAGCATAATTAAGAAGGTGAAATTTTCCGAGAAGCTGTTTTGCTTAAACTTGAAGGATTTGTCAATAGAGGCGTAGTTGATGGAGGATGGTTTTTGTCTTCAGCAATGTTATTGTGAAACCAGTATATATTTACTATAAGCTTTCCCCCTGCTATGGTCATCCATAGGATTCCTATGCCCCTCTGGCAATGATAGCAGTTTGGGAATCCTCACTTTTTTACCTACCCTAAATTAAAAAGTTCAAAACCCAACCGGTGATACTGAATGCCAGTGAATCTAAGAAGATCAATAAGGATCGATCGTATAAAGCCTCTAAAGAAAATAAACCAAGTAGAGAAAAAAGCCCTTAAAGAAAATAAACAAGTAGAGAAAAAAGTGCAAGAGAAATAAAAAACTCAACCCCCACTTTCTACCCTCTCCAACAACCAAAGCAATTGGTGGAAAGCTAGCGGAGCCAAGTAAACAACATAGATTCACATCGTACAGATCTATTTAATTATAATTTATTTATTCCCACAAAGCAACTGAAGTAACCATCGATGGCCATCTCAAGCTCGGCCGACCAGCGGCTCGCGGCGGAATGCATAGTCCGGTGTGGCCGCCACGCTTCGCTGGAGGCGAAGCTGCTCGTAGAACCTCTTAATGAACTCCTCCGCCGCCCGGTCCACTTGCCCGTCGGCCTCCTCCTCCTCCTCCTCCTCCCTTATCGGGAACGGCGAGTCGGTTATCCTCAGCTGCCGCACCACCGCCGGACTCCTCCCGAAGCTGCTCCAAATCGGGGCTGGTGACGGCGATGCCATTAACGACTCGGTATCCGATACCTCGGAGTTGAGGATCTCGAAGGCCTTTGCGATGGCGGCAACGTCGTGGTTGTAGCAGTCGTGGCGGTGGCGATGCTTTCGCTTGGCGGTGAAGAAAGAAGGGTAGGCGGGGGTGTCGCTGCAGCTGAACTCCACCTCCCGGGGGTTGTAGAAGGAGAGGTTGGGATCCATGGACCGGCAAGAGAACCTCGAGAAGGCAAAGGCGGTGCCGTCGTGGTGGTGGTGGTGGTGGTGATGGAAGGTCATAAGGTTGCCGAGGGCTTTTCCGGCGATCTTGCCGCGGTGGAGGACGTGGTGGAGGTCCCACAGCAAGAGCTTGCGCTTGGAGATTCCCTTGCGGAGCATATAGTACACCGCTCGTACGATGTGCCACAGCCGCTTGGCTACAATTGATTCCATTGCGGCCGTGTCGGTCTCTGTCCTTTCTTCTATTTTCGTTTTTCTACAGGGGATTTTTGAAAATTTTCCGAGATAATTTTTTGAGAGAGAGAGAGAGAGGGAGGAGGAGGAAGAGAAGAGTTAATGCGTTGGTTGGGTGCGGGTGGAGTGGAGGATGGGGGACGGTATATAAAGGGGACGTGAAGGGAGAGGAGACCAGAAAAAATGAGGGGGGTTATTTTAATATTTAGTGGGAAGATTAATGATGAAGAAAGGGATGGAGATTTTTTTTTTTTGGCAATTATTGGTTCATAAATTATTAGAAAGTCCTCAATCAAGAAAAGATCAGAGACTGGAGGGGCACGAAATGGCAGCTAGATCGAAACGTGGCGGATAAACATGGAATATTAAGCTTAATTAGTGGCTTTTTAAGTTGATCAAGACAAGATTTAATGGGCATTTGTGCATGTTTAGAGGGGAAGTAAAGGGGCTTTGTGGTAATTAAGCTTGGTTGGGCTGCTTCAATGGGTGGGCAAGCATGAATTGGTGACACCTAACAAGCCACGTGGCAATGGAAAGGTAAATGGGCCTTTTTATAAATGTGACGTGGACACCTCGGCGTGTCCTTAATGTTAACATCCTTCTAAGAAAAATTAATTAACAGTGTTTTGCTTTAAATCAAGTTTAAGCTAATAGGAACAGTAGTATAGAAGTTCTAATGGAAGCATGAGAATGAAAGTGATATCTTTGGATGGTATTTTTACTTGGCGTACGTGTAACTAGAATTAAATATTTTTTGATATGTTTGGTTCGTAGCTAGAATTAAAAAAAATTTAAGTAAATTTTTAAAAATCAATTAATTAGAGAGATGTTTTTGGAAAATCATTTTTTTTAAGTAAACCTAACATAATGGAATTTAAATATCCGAAAGAGAACTAAGATTGGGTTTTGGGAAACTGGGACGTTCCCAATCTTCTTTTAAAAGAGAATAAGAATAAGATATTCCTCAACCAAACAACTAGAGTGAAATCACACATTCATTCTCATTCTCATTACGAACATGCTCTCTACTTGTGGCAACTTCTCCTTTGAGATAGAGTGAATTGTTTGCGGAAAGATGATACCCTAAGTATCACTCTAGATTTTTATTAAAAAAATAGAAAACACAATATTTGATAATGAAAGATCAAAAATTTGGCACCCAACAACAAAATTTTGAAAGGTAAACCAACCAATGGCATGCACACTAACTTTGCAAGATGGAACTAGGCAAACTAGCAACTAAACACGTGTCAACAAATACCTAACCCAATAAATAGAACACTACAGAGGTCATCTCATGTTGATCAGGATTTAAGACCTTTTGATGGTCCAGTTATGTAGAATTGGCTATTAATCAAATGCCGAGATGCATCAAAAAAGTGAGACCACAGATTCATCGGACCATTAAAAAGATCCGATGAACATCTGATCAGCTTGCTCCCATTATGATTAACGAGTGATCGGTAATTTGCATGAAATATGAGTCTATTCCCTTTGTTTTTTTTCCTTCCCCTACTATGTATTATCCTTCTAGTTTCCCCATGGTAGACATAAAAAGTCTGCTTCCACAACAAAGAAAGAAAGTATTTTGATAGAAAGCTAAATTAAATCAAAGATCAGTCTAAAAGAAAGCTGAACTTGTCTTCTTTTCATCATATTGCCTGCTATTTCATCTACTTTTTCTCACTGGCTGTTACTTATTTTCCTCCTACTTTCGTATTGTACATTCCATCCCTATCTCCTTCAACTCTCATGTATATACTTCTCTCACATTTTTAATAAATTGGGTGGCTCAGCCTCCCTTTTCCTAAAAAAAAAAAAAAAAAAAAAAAACCGAAGACGAGCTCATTGAAATGCTCCTTGTTCGGTCTCCTTGTGCCACTCATAATAAACCCCAATAATAACTTATGTGGGTGAGAATCGATCTGCACTATTGCTGAAAGTTTATCCACTAGGAAAGCTAAAGCAGTGCCAACGGGACCTTGTGTATTTATCTAAGCCATTCTTTCCCGAACTAAAGCAAAAGGAAAGCCCTGATGTCCAACTTCCGGAACTGACACAAAGTAAGAGAGCTTCTCTTTGAGACGTAGGCCAGAGTACCTATAACTTGGCTAATGCCTTTTATCCTAACTTAGAACTATTTAAATGGATAAGCAATTGAAATCTTTTGCTCTCTCTCACAGCCAGATGGGTGATCCCACATTTCCACCATAGGTGCAATATATGCTTCTAGAAACTTATGGTAGGGAGAGAGGGTGTCTCAACTTTAGGCTCCTCCTGATAGGACAGGGGCGCGAATCCACCGTTAGATCGCACAATGGTTGGTTTGAGATGTATGCGGAGCGCAGTCTAAGATACAACTTGAACCCCTCCTGGTAATCATTGGTGTTGAATATTCAACTATGATTAGCATATCTTGATCATGGTTAATGATGAGCATATCTTGATCGTGCTGTCATCAAAAAAAAATAATAATAATCAAGCTGCTCCTTTTGTTTCATATCTACAAAAAAAAATAAAAATAAATGATTGAAGAACAACTTCTGATCATCTTATGCCAACCGCAAAAGAAGAGGTAGAAATGAGCAGTCTAAATTATAAGCTGAAGGACTCTTCTTATTTTTCTCTTCTTTTACAAATATTTTAACAAAAACAATTCTGTCGCCAAAAATTTGGCTAAATAAACTGGCCTTTTTTTTGTACTTCTTTATGAGCATGAACCATGATCAAGATCATTTATGCGGAATAGTCTGATAGAAGACATCTAGTCCATTGAAGTTGGAAGAAGAACGAATCAAAGTCCCGGTATATAAGTCCATTATGATTTATGAGAAATGAAAGGATGAACGAGTAAAAAAAGGCATGTTAATTCTAAGGAGCATTCCTCGAAGTACTAAATTTGGAAATACAAGCATGCACTAGTGTCGAACTGCTTTCTTCCAGGAACTTAAGGCTTTTGATTCTGCTTTTTAAGTGAAAGGTTTTCCAGGTATATTAGCCCGGATCGACCGTCCTAAGTGGTGATCTCTTAGGATATCTGAAAGAAACTATTCCTTAAGAGCATTTTTCTAAAAGATGGACTTGTAGCCTAGCTCTCAAGCCATCCACAACACCATGCATTATTTTTATCTTTAATTTTTCTATATATAATGCAAGGGTGAACTCCTTTATGTCTTTCCTTTTATCAAAGTGACATTAAATTATCTGCTTGAACTCTTTATATTTGATCCGGTAAGATCCTCCTCTTGCTTTTGTGGTGGTGTTCCCAATCCACACAAATGCCTTAAACTTTGTAGCTGGGCGCGCACGATTTTTCTTATATATGAAAGTGGCACAGCAGTATTATTATATTATTGGGGGCAGTTCACTAGTGCATAAGAAAAAAAAAAGGCAAAAGGAACAACATCAATAGTCCACTAAAGTATGTTTCCAGGACACTCTTGTGCCAGTGGAGTTCCTTTTTCATGGGCATATCATTCGAGGAGGATGAAGAACCAGCCCGCACCAGTTCCATATCTAACATGGTATAGAATTTGACACAACAAAATTGCTAACTCATAGGGACTGGGTTGTATCTTCCACGCAAAAGAAGGATTCACCCACCTTCATGCGAATTAACCGTTGGATTGCACAATAGTTGCTTCCAAATCTACGCAGATAGATGACTGAAAAGGTTTGAAGTGCTTTGAGAACTGCATGGAGTGTGATCCGATGAATGACATCGTGAAAGAAGATCGATCGTTCTTTTGCACGAACCCAACCCTGATTGACCCAAAGCAAGCATGGACTCATGTATGATCAAATAGAATCTGTTCCTACTCGCCATCATGGTCCAAAATGAATCCGGTCTAAAACAACATAAAATCACATACGTGCATCCGAACGGAATCAATTATGCTGATTATGTAATTCTAGATTAGTTAAAGTATGTTGAGAATGCCTTCTTGCAAGCTTTGGGCCAAGAAAACTCAATCAAGAGAGAGTGTGGTAAAATTGGACTAGATACAACCGGGGACCAACAACAAGCCATATGATAGTGAGAGTCGTTTAAATGATTGATGGGCATTTCTGAACGTCTTCACCAGGTTTTGGAGGGCAAGATGGCAATCCTGAAGTTGAAGCAACATCCAGTTGGCCGATTCTGAACCATATTAAAACCAAGAGGGCCCATATCCCTCATACATTCTCTAAAGCTTGTGTGATTCTCGCTCTTTTGTGTGGAGTGGATTAAGATTTATCAATGGTAGGCCAAGTGATGATATGCACCATGAAAAGGAAAAGGCTCTGTGAAAGAGTAGAGGGCCTAATTATTGACTAAGCAAGTTGCACTGCAAAAAAATTATTGAATGAAAGGCTTTTTAATGGGGGCATGTCTCACGAGCCTCCCATCCCTCCATTGTCGACTGACTTCTCAATTATACTCCATTATTTTTCAATTTGGGATACCACTCTCTAGTTTTCATGTCACCATCTTGGGGAAAAGATCTAATAGCTCTATTACGTAGGCCAACCACTGCATGAAATGCTTGTCCTATGTCCAAGAGCTGAAATTTTTGGTTAGACCACATCCGCCACCTAACCTGCACAATGACTTCTCTAGTTTTCAAGCCTTGCACCACGTGTGTTATATAGTGGTGCACCACACCAATCATATATGCGCGTATTTAGGAACTCCATTCATCTTGTGCTCGTCTCATTGACCGGTTCATAAGAACATGCATATATGAATGGCATAGTGCACCGCCACGTAGTACATATGATGCTCGTCTCGTGGTTGGTCGCAGTTAGCGGACATGGTCCAACCGATAATTTATTTGAGATGACGCGTGTCAAAACTAGGTATCGCTATCTATTGATTTGGATGATGATCTACAGCTGTTGGTGCGAGGGGACAGCTCTTCAAGGCTGATAGAGATTCAGGTTGGTATCGTAGTTTCCTCATCAGGCCATGCTAACTTGATGAGGGTGACTCATTTGTTGGCATCTTCTCCCGGGGGGGACCGGATTGGGCTCGTGTCATGCATGAGAGATCCGTCCAATTGACAAACAGGTTAGAAGTTTCGTTCTGCATCTTAGATCATGCATATGAATTTGACTCTTAATTTGAGGAATCTGAGACATCATAACATAGCATGACATGCGCACCAAACCCCATTTAATTAATTCAAGGGCGATGGACCCCAGAAATTTCGTAAAGCCAAGAGCTGAGTTCAGATCCAAGAGGATTTACAAACTTGATGAGGTCTGAGGTGATCCATCTTACAAGTTACAAAATATATAAACAATTATGTCCTACGTATCCATTTTATAATCTTTGCATTTATTTTTTTATGTTGACTCTTTTCTCATAAAAATCAAGTAGTATCCATCTCCCTAGAATCCATCTCCCACGGCCAGCTGGAGTTTTAAATTACAAATTCAGAAATATGCACCTCGCTCATGTATTCTCCTTGAAGCAAATCATGGGCCGAGCTTGGGCATAAATAACAGATTTTAAATAGGTCGGCCCGAAGCCCGGCTAAAATGAGGCCTAGCTCATCATCAGCTCTGATCCCCTTGCAGCTTCGAATTGTTGTAAGTAGTACTCTTTCACATTAGCTTTAAAGTAAAAAAGAAAAATAACCAATCTCTTCTCAACTTTGGATGACACCTCCATGTTGAGCCACATCTAGTAGGTTCAGGTATGAAATTTATATGGGTGTGGCTAAAGTGGCAATATAAGTATTCAACTCTAAATGCAAATATTTTCCTAAAAAGACTAATTGCAAATATATATTTGAATAATTTCCAGAAGCCAATCTCTAATCTTGCCTGGATTACTAAAGACAGCTTTCAACAATTACAATTAATATGAACAAATCTATATCTAATTCATAAAGTTATACCAGTTATCTCGATTTGATACTATAAGTTTTGCAAATTAGTAGCTTCTCAAAATTTGTAAACTACACAATTGCTCCAAATTTAATTAATTGTAAACCAGCTAGATTAATTGCTTTGATACATCATCAACCAAAAGTGAATGTTGCTTACTACTATACAGGTAAACCTAGAGCTATCTCTTCTAATATACTAAAAGGTGCATCTTGGTGAGTATGAAGTCTACCTTGCTTGTGCTGGTAGCTCGAACATACCTCGAAACATTTCCGATAAAGGTGACCTATCTCTTAGTGTTTATTTAAGAAAAACTTGCGCTGGTTCTGATCTAAAATGTGAATGTATTTGCTTAGTTGTAAGTACCTTCCAGAAAGGAGAAATTATTAGATGGACTAGGTCCACTGGACCGGTCCAAATACTAGGGCATGTGCATGATGGATAACAAAATGAATTCCAACCCTTGTTTTGGTCAAGTATTTAAATACAAGAGAGGGGTAATGTGGCGAGTAATTATTGGACTGATCTACTAGATCTGGTCTATCTAATAATTTATTCATAGAAAGAACCTTCTATGAATTCCATCAGTACACGATCAAATCATACCATACGTAAGTGTTTGGAACTTTAGTTCATCTTTTGCTGAACACCATCTTTCTATGCAGATCTGAGGATCTACAATTCATGATCAAGTCATCAAGCCTACAACTTTGGATGCAAAATCCGTGAGAGCCCAGAGAAATATTTATGTCTACGCCATCCTAACAGCAAGCTTGGATTAGCATGACAAATCGAGAGCCATATTAATAAGGACCGGGTTCAAACTATGAGAGCACATCGACGTCACGTCTTATAAGGCCTACGTAACGTTATCACAGCCGTCGAAATCCAGATGCTCGCTTTGATGAACATGTCGGCAGCTGCGGCTGCTCCGCTGCCGGCTCTCCGTCAAATAGAAGAAAGAAAGAAACGGGCATCGGTGAGGGTAACGCCAAGACGAAACGGAGCGGGGGCATTTTGGGAACCCTGGCAACGAATTAACGGCCTCCTCCTCGGGTAGTTCTAAATACACCCCCCCGATTGCTCAGGACACCCCCCAAAAATTAAAAAAAAATTAAATACTCTCTACACCCCCCCATTTGCTAAGGACACCCCTAAAAAATTGAAAAATCCTAAATTACCCTTCACCCTCCCCACCCCCTCACCTAAATTGCTCTCTACACCCCCCAAACCCCCCCCCCACCCCGCTCTTCCCCTCCAAAACACCACTCCAGCCGGCTTCTCCCTTCCGCCCAAAAAACTTCGCCTCAAGCCCCTCCAAACCCCCTCCGTCTCCCCCTTCTTCCTCTCGTCGCCGGTCGGTGCAGTGCACCTCGCCAACGCCCAAAACCCCCCCGTTCCCCCTTCTCCCTCTCGTCGCCGGCATTCTCCCCTTCTCCCTCTCGTCGCCGGCATTCTCCCGGAACCACCTCCCCGGCCATCTCCCGAGCAACGAGCACCTCGCCGGCGCCTCCACGACCACGTCGAGGTAGCTCCACCCCCCTGCCTCCAGTGCTCCGTTCGGCACTGGATCGCCGAACAGAACCCTTCTGTTCGGCTGAACAGTGCCGAACAGAAGCCCTCTGTTCGGCAACACTCAACCGAACAGAAGCCTTCTGTTCGGCTGCACGGTGCCGAACAGAAGCCTTCTGTTCGGCTGCACAGTGCCGAACAGAATGGTTCTGTCCGGCTCTGAGCAGCCGAACAGAAGGGTTCCGGTGCCAAATCGCGTGCCGTGCCAATTGAATTATTTTCTTTGATGTAGCCTAACATTGAATTTCTATATTTTCAGACATGGATCCCCGTCCCGCCAGAGTTAGACCTACGGCGTCAGCTAGGAGACGTCGTGCTAGGATTGCTTCTCCCGAGCCTGCTCATATGCCATCGGACTCTCCTGAGTCAGAGCATGATGATATGCCCGCTAGGGGCGAAGACGATGAGCCCGTTGGACCATGTCCAGGAGGTCCAGAGGATGAGTCCGTCCTGATCAGTTTCAGGACGCATATAGCAGCTTCCATCTGGAGGCAACAGGTATTGTTTATTTGTTATAGCATTATATTTTGTTTATTGATGTTTTATAAAGTAGTAATAATTATACATTTATATTACAGGAACGAGCTCCACTCAAGTGCATGAACCATACTGCCAAGGTTGGTGAATGGAAGTGGTGGTCTTCAAACCAACCAAATACCAGGTTCAGAGCACTATTGAGGCAGTCGGGCCTCGTAGAGTTAGTGCAGTGCTCTTATCGATTCATCGATAAGATTCTGATTTCGGGCTTCGTAGAGAGATGGCAGCCCGAGACGAACACCTTCCATATACCATTTGGCGAGATCACTATCACGTTGGATGATGTATCCGCCATTTTAGGGATTCCAGTCGCAGGTTCCTCAGTATCAGTTTCTCCTGAGAGGATGAGTGATCGGGATGCTGAGGAGCTACTTGTGGAGTTGTTGGGGGTGTCAGCTGGAGACGCGCGTCAGGAGGTACTGTCATCGCGCGGTCAGTCTGTGAGGATGGAGTGGCTGAGGACTCAGTTTCACTCTGTATCTGATAGAGACAGCCAGCAGAGGATAGAGTGTGCAGCACGAGCCTATTTGTTATTTTTGTTAGGCTGCACACTCTTTGCTGATAAGAGTGGGACCAGGGTGCCTATAGCGTATCTGTGTTTACTGCGGGATCTGGATAGGGTGAGCACATATGCCTGGGGTACAGCTGCCTTAGCATATTTGTATTGGCAGTTGGGGATTGCGTCGAGGTCATCAGTGAGACAGATCAGTGGTTATATGACGCTTCTGCAGGCATGGATTTATGAGCATTTTCCTGCACTCAGTCCTCACCCGTCGCTCGAGTATACTGATGCCAGTCCCCGTGTGCACCGCTGGATGCCCGGCACTCCATCCCGTACCACGATGGACCATTTAGTGGTTCTACGTGAGTACTTGGACCTTTTGAGCATCGATGAGGTACGTATCATATTACCATTTGCTTGTGTTTGTCAGTACTTTTAATATGCGATATAGTATAAAACTGAAATGTACCTTTTGTTTTGCAGGTTATTTGGGATCCCCATCATCGGCTTCGGGGAGATCGCCCATATATACCCGTCGCATTTTTTACTGGCTCCATCAAGTGCCTTGATATCGTAGAACCCTATCATCCAGAAAGGGTTCTTAGACAGTTTGGTCGTATTCAGACCATCCCTCGAGCGCCACTAGCCCCTACGCGAGCCAACAGAGGTTCCACAGCAGGCTCGTACCGGATACATTACTCCTATATGGATCAGCTTTGGGAGCGGTGGGAGGACCACGTGCTGAGCCAGGCGAGCAGGAGCCACCCAGTTACCCGGCCATCAGACAGCGTACCGGGATATATGGAGTGGTATCTCCGTATCACGCACGTTGCAGTTCAGCCTCCTCATCTGCGCTCGAGTACTCATTCTGGAGCTAGGGGAGGTCATGATGATGCTGACATGCACCGGCGGCGTATTGCAGATGCAGTCGGTATCAGTACCGACATTGTACGGATGGGTCGCCCAGAGGCTACGTCACTAGGTGCCGGGCACCTATATGATGCTATTTCTCAGATGCATCAGGTACTTCTGGGTGATGAGCCTGGCCCGAGTACAGCACCCTCTCATTCGGATCCAGGACCCTCTCATTCGGACGTACAGCAGTACACGCGTCGACGATGGCGTCATAGGGATTGATGATGGAGCCTTTGTAATCTTTGTAAAGCCTTTGATATTAATGAAAAATATATATTTTTGGTACATTTACGTGTAATCTTTGTAAGGCCTGGCCCGTTCTATTTTACGAAAATACAACAGTGCACATAACAATCAATCTAACAATGCGAATACAGATATTTTTTGATTTATATTGATGATGGAGTTTCACAGTACATGACTCTAAGAGGCCAAAAAAATTTACAACTTTCAAAAATTGTACATATATAAACAATCAATCTAACTCTCCCGTGGGGGGTTTGACCCTGAATCTGATACGACTGATGTTCTGCCTCCACCTCCCTCTGAGGTACCTCCAAATGTTGTTCCAATCAAAGCTGACCCTGGACAAAGTTCCCCTCCAAAAAAGGCAGCAAAGCCTAAGAGGGTGCCAGTGGCAAGACCTGGCCTTGCAAGGAGAGGGCAGCCGATTAACCTCTTAACCAAGGACATCACAGAGCCCTCTTTTCCAACAAAAGAAATGATAATGCCTGCTCAACTTTTCCTTCAGAAATGATGATGCCTGCTCAACAAGAAAGTGAGATGGTGCAATCAGAAGTTCTTCCCCATGATACACTTCACAAGGTGTAAGATGCGAAAATAATCATAAAAAAGAGATGAATGTTTACCCTCCAGCCCATCACGACTATAGCGGTTGCTACCTGAAAGATTATTACATGGACTTCCACCAATAACCAGATCAAACCCACCAAATGTGTTAATCATCTGCTCAAGCTTGTCACCGTTAAGTTCTTGAAGATCTATACATTAAACAATTTATGTAAGTACACAGTTGTAAAAATAGCTCGCTAAACTAATACAAAATTGCACAATATATTATAATACCTCGTAAGTTGTAAATTCGCTTGTGTAATCCAGTACAAATTCTGATCCAATTATACTCGATTCGGTTGTAGCATAGCCCTACATATAAAATAATTTATCACCAAGAATTAATGAATCAGAGGATCTGTTCGGCACAAAATTCACGGCACGCGATTTGGCACGAGAAGGCTTCTGTTCGGCTGCCGAGTGCCGAACAGAAGCCTTCTGTTCGGCAACCCAGTGCCGAACAGAAGCCTTCTGTTCGGCTGCAGTGTGCCGGACAGAAGCCTTATGTTCGGCACTGTGCAGCCGAACAGAAGGCTTCTGTTCGGCTGAGGGTTGCCGAACAGAAGGCTTCTGTTCGGCACTATGCAGCCGAACAGAAGCCTTCTGTTCGGCGATCCAGTGCCGAACGGAGCACGAACCGTGAAAAAAAAAAACTTTCGAAACAAGGTGGAACACGTACCTTTGCGGCCGATTCTTCGTCCCAAATCACTAGTTGCTTGTCCATGCTTCGAATGGGGCTTAAATCTCCTTCAAAGATCGCCTAAACGATGTAAATGGATCGAGGGGTTTAAGGGGGATTTGAGGGTGTTTTTTTTTTTTCTTTTGAAAACGAAACGGAGGAGGAGACGGAGGAGGAGGAAGGGGGGTGTACTGAGAAAATTTTAAGGGTAAAATGGTAATTACACTAAAGGTTAGTTTGGGTATTTTTTTTTTTGTTTTTGGGGGGTGTCCTGAGCAATCGGGGGGGTGTATTTAGAACCACCCGCCTCCTCTTTGAGTTCCAGCTGTTTCTTTCTTCATTTTTATTATTTTTTTTACTGAAAGACCGGATTAGAGGCGGTGGATCTCCTCTTTGGATCTCGTCTTCGAAGCACCCTTTTCCTCGGATCTCCGCCTCTCGCTTGCGTCCCATCCGCTGAGTGGCTCTTTATTTCTTGATCCGATCTCTATTTCTTGAAGCCACTGTATTGCTGATCTAAGGTTTGTACGCTTGCTCTCTATTTTTTTTTAATTTCCCAATCCTTTTAGAATTATGTTTGCTGCATTGATGATTAGATCTGCGATAAGCTCTCGGGATCTTTAGGTTGTGTTCGTGGTTAAATGAATGTTCGAGATCTATTGGTTGTCTAGGGTTTGTTTTTCTGAAGATTTGACGTTTTTAACGAAAAATAGCTGTTCTTGTTTTTGATCTTGTTTTTGATCCGGAATTCTTGAAAAAAATGTAGGATTTACTGCGTCGATGTATGATTTTCTTGGGAAACTCGAGATCGCCTTGCTTTGTATTATGTAATAATTTTGTTGAATTAATTTATCGATAGCTTTTGTGCATTCAAGATTCCATCGTTGTTTTGGGTAGATCTCCTCCCTATTGCTCAAAAAAAAAAAAAAAATCCTTTGGAGTTTGGAGGAAAGAAAGCATTTTCTCGTAACATCTAATTTGCTATTAATCTTACAAAAATCCACGGGATCCAAACGTTTGCTCTGCCATGTACATTTTATCGAATATAGTTATAATAAGATCGAAGGCTATCTTGTCCTTTGAAGGAATTTTTGTGAGGACTTTGAGCAAGATAATTTATGAGGATTGGTTGCCTAAGAGCTCAGATGCTGGCTATCGACAATTTCTTTGATTAGTTCCTCATAGGTTCATAGGAGGAAAATGGCTCTGTACTCTCTAGACGTCAGATAAGTTGAGCTTTCTTGGTTTTGTTTGGGGTTATGATAAATGTGATTATGTGAAGTTTGGAGTCTATCAAGTGATTGGAAGAAATAATTTTGTTTATTGCATATATTTAGGTCATCAGAACTTAAAGTCCACATGAAATCCATGTGTCATTCATATATCAATAGAGTACAACATGTATGATGCATGTGAGAAACATGGCATGGTAGGTCCATGTCGTGGAGCTGCGTGCAGACATGAGTGCAGAAAAGTTGAAGAAAGGAGGATCTTTGATGTAAATTGTAATATTTGAAGGTTATTTTGAGAAATTGGAAAATTGGAGTCGAAAGAAGTTGAGCCTTACAAATGTGGACACTTCGACTAGTTTGCTTTTAATAGTCGAATAAGTATCCTGGATGCTTCAAGGTTAATACGATGAGTTTCATAAAATGGTTTATAAGGTTATTGTTATTATTACAGGAGGGAGAAGTGGAAGGGGTTACTTTTTATATCAAATGACCATTAAGATCAGCCATTGCGAGCTATTTTTGAAAATAGAATCAGACCTGAAAACAGAAATAATGCTAGGTAAGCATTTAACTTAAAGTGTTATAACTTGGAAATTAGGACCAATTGTCTCTTCTCTGCTTCCTGAGGATTTGGATGGAACAACAGGTTCCCTTGTGCCAAAGCCTCTTTGGTCCGTGTGTGAGAAAAGCAAGACAGAAAAGAGACAGTCTTTGGATGAGTCTAGATCTAGCTTCTTATCTCCGCTAGCTAACCTGATATCGGAAGCTTTGTAGCTCCCTTTGTATTCGACTATTCACTCCATGTTGACTTGAAAGCATTCCAGTCAATTAGCTCTGACACTAGGAATAGTTAGTCTGTAAGACCTATATGGTTCTCTATTTTGATCAAAAAATTTCGTAGGTAGACTCATGAGTTAATCCTCCGCGAGTCTGGGATCTAACAGCATACCTGGATGGAAACTCCCCCTCTTAAAGGCTTCGTCGTTTGAGAACACTGGGGGTTCGGGGGGTGGAGGATGGGCAGTTGGTCAGATCTAGTATGGATCATACATGGACGATAGTTGGAGTTTCCAGAGTCTAGTGTGTCTGTCTCTGCTCTCAATTAAAACCACGAGCTAAAAATATTGGAGACTAACTGAATATAACTTTTTAGAGACCATTGTTTCAGACATTTGTTTTTCTCTTATTCTATTGCGAATAATATTAATGGCTTTGCTTGTATTTAGCAAATATCTTTCCTTTCTCCAAAACATTCTTACTGAACCTGAAGCAAAATTAGAATCTTGTAATCAGAAACCACCTTTTACTTTTCTCTGCAATGAAATAATCAATTTTGATTCCATCAGCAAAAAAATTTTATTACTCAGACTGGTACACCATTTAGTCCTCCAAGACTAAAAAATCTTTGGTGTTAACACATGGTGTTTTGATTAATCCCCAGATGCACATGTAAGATTAAGAAACAAATTGAAGATTTTTGAATTTTTGCCTATTGATCGATAGATGGTTCAGTTGTCTAGACAGAACAGTTTAACAGGGAACTAAATACCCTGTTGAACTAGTTTGACCACAGTCCACATAGTTGATTTACTAACCTTGAAAATTGGTTCTTAATATTGCAGAAATTGTTCAGGTGTCAGTGATGCTTCTCCAATCTAATAGCCGGTACCAGAGATCAAAGGGATCTAAGGTTAAAAACATAGTACAGGTCACTGTGCTTCTAGTTGTTGCCATATGGTTGCTCTACCGGATCAAGCACTCAGATGATAAGAATAATGGATACACGGAAAATGATGGAAATGAACTTAGCAATGGAGCTGGAGACATTCATCTGGGGCGTAAAGCAAAAGCAGGGTCTGAAAATGTGATTGTCATAGACAACCATGTAGAAAACTTTGAGGAGACATCTGAAACAAAAGAAGCTGGAGGAGGTCAGGATGATGCTCTTAGTCAGCACCCTGATGATGAGGGTGAAGAAGCCATTCCTATCAAAGAACATGAGGAACCTCGAGTAGACATCACAGATACCGAGACAACAGGAAGTAAACAGGAGCAACAAGGCAGTGAAGATAATAATGCTGATTCTCATATTAATGGTGGAGAGGAAGGTGCTGGTGATGGTACAGATGAAGCCATAGAGGAAGTTATAAGGCTGCACAGTCAAAAGGATACTGATAATTCTTTTGATCAAAATGGAAATAGAGATGGAAGAGATGACTCCATTGAAGAAAATGTGCTTCCAAAAGATGACCATGTTGTTGAAAAATTTTTACTGAATGGGGCAACCAGTGATAATGGGGAAGCGACAAGTTCAGATGAAGAGGGGCTTTCCGCCAGTCAAACTGAAACTAGTGAAATTGTAGAACTTAACAGTGAGCATCTTGAAACGGGTGGTGAATTAAGTGATAAAGCAATGGCTGAAGCAGAAAGATCATCCAAGTCATCTCTTAGTGAAGATCAAAGCAATGCCGATGCATCAACAAGTGATGAATTCCATAAAAAAGTGGATGTAGAATCTAAAGGGACCATTCCTTCAGATGCTGAAATTAGTGGCAGAAATGAGGTTGGAGATGTGTCCCTCCCCAGTGAAGAAAATGATGCAGTGTCAACCAACAATGATACTCCTGAAAGGAAAACTATTGAATCCCAAGGAGACAATACTGGTGCTGAAAAAGCTGAGGAAAGTGACACAAGATCCAAGGATGAGATTACTAACTCATTGAATTCTGCTGAAGATAACAATGAAGTAGTAATGCCAACCAACAGGGAGACTCCTAAAACAGAAGCAGTTGAATCCGATAACAGTATTCTTGAGGCTGTTACTGGTACTAATTCTTTTGAAGATGCGAGGACTGATACAGGATCCGATGATGAACTTGCCAAGACATCCCTTGCTTATGAGCAAAACAATGTAGAAGTTGAATCCCATGGTGATAAGGCTTCACATGTTGAAGTTACTCCTAAGAATGTGCATGAGGAAGAGAACAGTGATTCAAAGTCTAATGATGAACTTGCAAATTCATCACATGCTTCTGAAGACAAAAATGTGGATAAGCCAGCAAACGGTGAGGCTACTGATGTGGATGCAGGTAAGTCCCAAGATGGCAATGCCAATGAGGCTGAAATTAATGGCAATGGTTCTACTGAAGAAACAAAGAGTGAAACAACCTCCAATAATGAAGCTGCACATTCCTCTGACAGCAATGAGCAGAAAAGTTCAGGGACTCCAAACAGTGTGACTCCTGATGGTGAGGCAGTTGAATCTCGAGATGTTAATGTAGACAGGGAAGGTAACAGAGAGCTTAGTGATGTGAATTCTGAGTCTCAAATAATCAATGTCACTGAGGATGAACATAATGGTAATGGTTCAGCTGAAGTAACAGCGACTGAATCAATATCCAATAATGAAGCTGCGAATTCATCCCACAAAAATGAGCAGAACAGCTCAAAGTCTGTAAACGGTGAATCAGTTGAGTCTCAAGGGGATGGAGTTTCAGAAGCCGAAACTACTAGTAACAGTGCCCAGGATGACACGAAGATCGAACCATATCTCAATAACGAAACCAGTTCAGAACTAGGCAATAATGTTGTATTATCTAGCAATAATGTAAATTCAGAATAAGGGCTAAAAGTTGGTGCAGATTTAGAATCATCTAGCTCTGCAGTGGTTCCTCAAAAAGAGGAGATCACAGACCTGAGTACAGTTCTGTAATATGGAAGTGGACTCAGTAATGGGAAAAAGGAAAGGTGTATTAGCTGAACTATGTTGTATCAGTCTGTCTGTCTTTAGATGGAAATGTAAAGGGCCTTTATAATATGCTGCATTCTTTCCTTTTTCATCCTCATGCTTTAATATTCTTTTTAATTTTTCCTTTCTTTTTTAATATAAGAAAACACTAATTTCCATGACAGATCTTTCTAAGTGTATAACTGATAGAACTCTTTTTTAAAAAAAATCTTTTTTTTTTAATAATAATGTAGGAGCATGACAAATAAGAATGTCCTGAGTCTTGGGAAGCACCCCGCAAAATCCACAGAACTTCCTTCAAAGCGTGGTAGTAGTTTCTTGTTCCACCAGAAACTTTCTAGTCTCTGTTACTTCAAATCCCTTTTTTACTGTTCTAACTCCATAATTTACATATATTATGAGAAATGATTAACCGACCTGTCATGTGTCTTTGACAGGAACCTTCATTGTATAGTGGCACATCCGCCTCATAACGATGATATGCAGTACCTACTTGCTACAACAACAGGGAACTCGGAGGCTTGTAGAAAAAGCTAAGCAGCAGTCAATCTATATTGTGAAATCATATATTTTAGGAGGCTACGGAAGGAGTAAAATATGGAATTTTAAGTTCAGGGCAAGCTGTTCTTGTGCTGCATTTAGAATTCACTGGAAAAAAAAAAAAAAAACAGGATGTTTCATTCTATGGAAAAGGTGATTTACGGTGTTCTATCTATACTACCGTTTCCCAGTTGGGAAAGTTCTTCCTTTCCCAAGTGAAACTCGTTGCTCCTTCCAGCTCACCGCCTTCCATTGACGGCCCAATTGGGTCTTTATAAGCTTCGTCTGCTCGATTCTTAGTGGCATCGTCTCTACCCGCAGTTGCTGAAGTTACCGCATCTGAATAGGAAATTGAAATCGGCATATTATCAGGGTGAACACACACACACACACAAAAGGCAACGATCAACACGCAAGTTGATGAAAATGGAGACGGTGATATAAGCACCCAAAACTATACCACATGAAACACGAGTCCTTGCATTTATTATTAATGGTGGATGCTCACAAGGATGTCGTATATACCATGATTATTCTAGGTAAAGAGAATCATTCAAAGGTGTAATATGAAAGGATTTATTTCTATTGAAGTTGTCATTGGTAAGCAAGTTTTGCCCGTCAACGTTGATTGTTTTGGGTTGGATTTTATGGATCTATTGTGTTAACAAATTTAGCATGCCTGCACAAATTGACGACACCGAAAAATTTGTATATTTTGGGTTGGATTCTATGGATCCATCGTGGTAATTAACGTTTTGCATTCTTCGATGTTTGGTATCTGTGCCATCTAGTCATCGCACTTTGGAGATTAGTTGAGCTACGAACCACCTTCACACATGCTTCTGAGTCCTGACTAATGTTTGTCAAACATCTGCCTCCATTTCTATGATGGAGCCCATCACAGCATTATTTGTCGAGTGGGAAGGAAAAATATCCTGTGAAAAGAATTTATTTGTTTACGGTATCTTCTTTTGAGAGATCTCTACTAGCTTCTCTGGTGGTGGAAGAAGATATCCTAATTGGGGGGTAAAAAACATTGATGAAAATTAGCACTCAGCATAGGGTGATGATTAAAAGAATGTATGTCCTCCACCTGGAAGGACATATATTCGACGACGCTACCTAACTTCCTCTTCAGCTCCATGTTTGAGATAGTCAGATAGGAAACAATTTTATCAAAGATGGATATATACTTGCTGTGGGATAGACTTGGTGATCTTTTTAGGGAAAGCAGTTAAGTCCAAACTCTGTTTATGTGCTTTTGAGTTTTTTTTAACTACTGGAGTGCGACGTTATTGAAGGCAATCAAAAAAGTGGGTCAATATATCTTAACAGTAATAATAAATTTGTTGAAAGTTTTGAAATTTGACGGCCTTAAAGTTAATTATTTGTTTATCTCGAATTTTTCAGTATATTAATTTTTTTAATTTCAAAAAAAAAAAAAAAACTTTTACTCTATGCTTGTTTTATAACCAGTGGGTTGTCGAGATAAAAATGACTTTAACCAAGCAAAGACTGTTGAATAACTTTATCCAAGCAAATTAAGAGAAATATATAGTTATTCCTTCATTCAAATATCCCGATTAAAAACCTAGTTGCGTTCACAAAATTTTCTATTACGCCAGTACTATCTTCATCCTCTCAAAAAACCTGTATCTGTATCATCTTCGTGATGTTGAGAGAGTGGTGATAGGTCTCCCATCTTTCCCCTGGGAGATAAAAATGACAGCAAGAAAAATTCTACCACAAAGGCTTTGGTCATTATTCTATTAATCTGTTTGTAAGAATCTAATCTCAGCAGGCACACCAAAACATCATCCTATAGGCACCGAAACATTCATTTTACTTGCAAAATTTCAATCCTTCAAGTAGATATCAAATTGCATCACTGGCTTTTTGCATAAATCTAGAATTGAATCAGAAGCCATGACAAAACAAACCATATGCAGAACTACTTCCCTTTATTCTCGAATAAAAGTCATTAATAGAATAATGACCAAGGATTTATTCCCACGCACTAATATGGCACCATCCCCACATACATCTTAAACACTTCAGAAAGAAAGAAAGAAACTGCACCCTATCTTTTTATTCAGCAGCAGCAAAAGCAGGAGGAGCCTTCAGGACTTCTTCGACTTTCTTAGCCATGTCTTCGAGACCAGTCTGCAGATAAGCGGTCAAGCCATCTCGGGTCCAGCCCTTCACCGGTTCGGACTCGAACGACCACTCGAGCTTGCACCCACCTCCTCCCTCCTCCTCGAGAACCTTGAACGTCGCGACGTACCGGTCGAACCCCACGTTGCTGTCGGTGACCTCGTAGCAGTAGCTCCGAGCCACGGGATCGAAAGCTAGCAGTTTTTCCTTGGCCCACATCACGGGCTCCCTGTCGTCGCCTGGCGCGGTGGCGCAGTACCGAGTGCTGCCCGGTTGGCCCTCGACGCCGGCCACCTTCTCGCACACGGCGATGGCGGGGAGCCACAAGTGAAGGCTGAAGAAGTTGGAAAGGAGAGACCAGGCCTGGTCAGCCTTCGCGTTTGGGAGATCGATGGAGGCTTTGCCTTCCCATTTTTCTAACTGGTTCTTCTCCATGGCTAAGGTGGTGATGGTGGGGTGCCTCATCTTATGTTCTTTTATGGACAAGGGGGACGGATGACTGAATAATCAATGGTGGGAATCTTTAGGACGAGTGCAAAAAATTCCAGGCTATTAACCTTAATTCTTGAGGACCACCACAAAAGGATATGAGCGAATAAGGGACCCGACCCAAAGCACATATCTTATATTTTAAATGTGAAGGTTATCATTTTATGTCAGATACCCTACGGATTATGAGATTATGGATATCTTATGTGGATACTATGCAATCCAAATGTGAGAGCAGTCCTAGATATCTTTTATGACAACTCTATTATCCAAATATTTTTTTTTTGGCAAAACTAAATTTACTTTCCAATTTTTTTATCAAATATCTCTATTTTATTTAAAAATATTTTTAGAGAGTCAAAAGATGCTTTCTGACTCATAAAAGTTATACCAAATAGGGCCTTAATTAACCATTAACAACTTTTCCATGTCTTATACTTGCTTGGAAAATTCTATTCCGTGCTATCGTTTTATATTCCAACCAATCATGCTTATTTATATTCCATGTCCCGCACGTTCCATCCGCATTATAAAAAAATTGGCCCAACATCTTGCGGGTTGAGCTGAGCTCGGGTTACAAACCTTTGGCCGGATTTTAGAATTGGGGTGAGCTTGGAGTAGTGATTGATTATCCCCGTAGCCCAACCTAACTCATCCTTTTATTTATATAGCATATATATATATTTGCTATATATATTTCATAAAAATGTAGCAAACATGGAATACTAGAAATTGTCTGTAATATTGTCAATGTGCTGATGCACCCCAAAGAAAGAAAATGCTTCCACAACTAACTTCTTCTAATTCCAATATACTTAACCATGCTATCAGGCAGTAGCTACATGTAGAAGAATTGCCATGCATGGAACGAGGGACGGGACAAAGAAAAGGGAGGGCATTCAAAGAAAATTGTTCGCATTAACATGTATCCATCTCTGCACACACCCCAGTCCCCACCCCAACCAGGCAAAAATAATAATAATAATAACAATGGCAAACTAATAATATATGTCACTCGAGATTTATTTATAAAGGACCTGCTTAGCTAACTCGATCGGTTGATATCATAGTAATTAACAAATCTATTTATTAAATGTTCATTGGCAAATGAGATCATTGAAATTTTTATTTTTATTTTTTGAAATTTTATGTAAAAATTCCTTTCTTTTGACTAAATAGTATGAAAATATTTAGGAATAAGAATTATAGACTTTCGAGGAAACTAAAATTGTATTGGTCATCAATTTGAAAAGTGAAAAGAATAGGCCAGATGTCGAAAAATATTAAAGGTTTGATACGTGCATTCTTTTTTCACCATAGTAATATGCTTGGTTGTTGTGAGGTGTGCAGATGAGAATTTATAGGTTTTGGAAGCAACGAGGTCAAGATACGGAGGGGAAGGCGCATATTTTCTGTGCAGTCCAAAGATTGCCTTCTCTCAGCGGCCGTCGGCTAAGTCCTCTGCGATATTATGGATATATGATATTGATATGCTACGTGACCAGAATCAAGCCAGCGTTGTCTTATCCAAGCAATATATATAACTTCCAATAAGTAGAAATGTCGAAATTCTTGCAGGGGCTTGCTTTATCATTATTTTATTAAAATGGAAGGTGGGAACCATCTAGGATTTATTAAATGGTATGTACGATATTTATATGATTATGATGTACTCTTTCAACTTTTGCCCACCTCAATAAAAATGGGTAAGGAATTCTGCAAGAGCGTTTTTAATAGTTTGTTTACCGGAAAGTCCTTGATAATAGAAATAGAGATAAATTGAGCTTAAGTAATTCCATTTCTAAGATTGCCTCGAACTTGAAGGCCATATTGTTCTTCTCCTTTCATAAGCACCAATACAGTATGGTTAATGGATAGCCAATTATAAGTTTAAGATCATGTGGTAACGCTATAACAACCCAAGACCTAATCCAAAATGGCTAGCCATAAGGCATTATTTGAATTTTTTGATCATGTATAAGTAAGCAAAACCTACCTGGCAAATAACCGATATGAAACTAAACACACGTGTGCATAGATTCTCACATACTCTTCCATTTAAGCCATGACGTCCTCGTCAGACTAAGGATCCAAATCTATTCAAATCTAATCACAAACACCACAATTGGCCCGTGGTTAGCTTCAATGAGCCCGTATTGTAGCGTCTTTTTTGAGAAGACTCAACTATCTTGAAAAAGCAAAATGCAAGAGAGAGTTTTCCAGTACCGAAGCAAAGTACCATGCCCTGGCATACACTACTGGAGAGATTGTACGGCTCCGTCGGTGACTTTCAGATTTCATTTCCATATGAACTATAGGCTGGATCTGTTATAATATCATTTGTAACAACCTGAGACCTCACTCAAAATGACTAGTCGAAAGATACTATTTGAATTTCTTGATCCTATATAAGTAAGTAAGATATACCCATTGAATAATCGATGTAAGACTAAATACACGCCCATATATATCCTCACATATCTAATTTTAGTCCCTAAAACCAAGAACATATGTAGTTCTTAAAACCACCTTGTGCAGTCATGCCACAACACATTGCTTTTTCGCATTCCTAAATCCATTTGTTAAGCTAAAAATATACAAAACGATGATTATCTAGCTTTCACAAATATCACTCCCTGTTGTTACCTAAAAGAACATAAAGATGGACTAGAATTGATTAAGCTTTTAACGACCAGGCTTGCGTTGCCCGATTGCCTGTATCAAACTAGGAGTGCCACAGTCCTTGTAGGCATTGCTGCTGTAATCTCTTCTTCATCCAGTCAATGATGTCTGTACCTATCTCATCACGTTCAGGTTCAAAGAGGAGATCATGCAAGAAGCCCTCATAGAGCTTTATATCTTTGTATACCGAGGCAGCCTCATTATATAGATCCTGTGAAGCCAAAGGATCAGTGACCCTATCCGCCGTTCCATGCAGCACCAAGAAAGGGATAGTGACTGATTTCAGGTTCTGCAACAGATAAGAAGACATGCGTAGGATCTCGTGGCCTGTCCGAACCCTTATTGGCCCAGTGTAGACCAAAGGGTCGGAGTACTTGGCTAACATAGCAGCAGGGTCCCTGGACACTGGAATGCCCCTTCTGTTAGCTCCCCTGAATTGGTACTTGGGGAGCAAGAGTGAAACAATTGGAGCCACAGCCTGCAACAAGTGGAAAAAGATGCAAGTGAGTATCCACCTGGTGTTACTCAGGAAGGATTCATAAATCAAGTAGATGGTTTTGATCAGAGCAAATAAATGATTGATACTTAAAATTGTCATCTACCGTCACCCAAGAATTCATTGTATGTTAGACTGCTCACATCTTGACCAGCCGAAAACTAGTGAAGCACAATTAGAAGTCATATATACCGTTTGTGTAGCCTATTACTGTCATGAGAAGAGATGCCATTATCACAATAATTGTAGTATGATTGTTTTTCCCTACACTACTCACACAGCATGCCAACTTGGTTAGAGCATCAAGGCTCACGGACGAGTTTTGGCCAAGCTCTAGGAAAACCTGGAAAAGGAGGCTGGGGCCAAGCTAAGCTAAACCTGAACACATGCATGGTTAAAAAGAGGCGTACGCAAGGTCTTGTTGATGCTCCAGCATATGAAATATCACAAGCAGAAGCAGAGTCATTAAGCTTATATGATCAAACTTATAGAAAGATTTGGCACCACCAACATAACCTGTTGATGACATGGTAGGATCATAGTCTGGCAAAAAGAAAAAGTTGTGTAAGAGAACCCCTGATGGACCAAGAAACAGAAATGTTATGAATTCATCAGGTGTACTTCAAGTCAAAACCTGATAGGCCGCAAAGTTTGGGCATCAGTAAACAGTTCTGTGAATGAAGCAGATCCATGAGGTGTACTTTTGGAGCCATGGAGTTTCATCTTTGTCAATGCCCTAACTACATATTGGCATGGATTGTCTAATTGATCATATAGACAGCAGTGAAGACTGACCCTAAAGTCATGGTTGATGAATTACGTCTAACAAGCGACCTTCAACCAGCACATCACCAATGTCACTTCAATGTCATAATAAAAGATTTCCATGTGAAGTAAGAATTTAGAAATCAAAGGCACAACCATGATAAGCAGAGAAAAATTACAGATTCCAGGGTATATGCACATTCTCATCATTTTTTTTTTGTGTGTAATTCGGGTGTTCTTTCAAAATAACTAAAACAAAAGTTCTAGAGGGCCATTCTTGCAAATTACACATGAAGTAATGTATAATACAAAAAAACATGTATGGATAGATGCATATGGAACAAATTCTATGCAGTTCATGCAAGAAGAGAGCATGAGAATAAATTACCCCAACTATTGGATGAGCTGGCTTTACACGCAGTGCTGGTGATGTTAGAATAATCCCTTCTAACATGGCCTCAATACGAGGATATGAAGCTGCCTGTTAAATTCCATAGTTATTAATAACCCCAATAATGGATAGGAAGTATAACAATCCAATTCCAAATGATGATGATATCTCATGGCATTACCTTTAAAACCACAGCCCCACCAGTAGAGTGACCAAAAAGAAAACAAGGTACTCCAGGATTCTCTGATCTAATTTTCTCCAGGAAGATTCCCTGCAAATATGGACAGATAAAATAGATATCATATCATTAAAAGCAAAGTGTATATTGTCAGGAAGAGTTCCAAGCCACATTAAACTGAATATCAATTAAGAAACTTACAGTGTCCTCAACAACATAATCTAATGAAGGCACATAACCATGTAATCCATCACTGCCACCATGGCCTGTCAAAGATCAGAAAGTACTTGTTATTTTTAACTCCTCTCCATGTTTGCCAATATGCTAAGTGTTCTTAAAAAGAAAAATGAAGATATCTACTTGAACCATTAACATCACAAGAATACTCTAGCACGATAATCAATTAGTTGGTATGCAGTACCAAAGACTAACTGGAAACCAAGAAGTAACTGGATCAAGGTGAAAAGAATGGAATAATTACCAAGTACAACCAGCCAGCTTTTCTGGTGTATGCACAAGAGCATTAGAAGAGCTATATTTGGATACCGGTAAATAGTTTAAAAAGGACATACATGCAGTAAAAGAAATCAATGAAAGATGTTGTAGAAATTCTGTTCATCATTTTTGTCATGCTAAGCAGTTTATGACCAAATTATTATGATAGACACAAAGGCTGAACAAAGAACAGATTCATGTGGCTGAGAAATTGATGCAGATGCAATAATTTTGGACAAATATCATTGATGCACAATTTCAGCTGAATTTGTATATACACTTTCCATGAAACATTATATGGATTCGCTTCAGCATAGACATGCGGACAACTACTTGAGTTACAGCAACCAGCATGAATGTGCAACTGTTCAGGGGTAAAAAACAATGAAATGATTGAAAATAGCCATGTACCCACCTATCCAATCCATCGCGTAGAGTCCAAAATTGCATGATGTTAGCTGCTTAGCAAAGTGTGCATATCTTCCACTGAAAATAGAGACCAGGAAGAAATCAGATAAAATTCTAAATAATTAGGTGATATATTAGTCCACTTCTGGTATAAGCATCTTTCACCATTGGTTGGATTAACAGAAATCCAGCAAAAAAAAGGAACAAAAGGAAGATCCACACCAGACACAACCATCAGACAGATTGGATGGTGCCATGTTGAGGCCTATTAATTCAAAAAGTGATGATTCCAAAATCCAATATATCATAGGCATAATGCCTAGCACTAGCAGCCATCCAATATGAGTCTGATGAACTGCATTGAGGGATCATGCGAACCAAATAGTATCCAATTGCAGAGATAGAAGAAGGCCCGAAATATTAAAAAGATAAAAGAATATATATCGTACTTCCTTACCTGTGCTCATTGAGCCCATGTATAATCACCAAAATACCTCTGGCAAATACAACACAAACAAACTTTAGCAAACAATATCTTATACAGATCATAAAACAAACTTATTGTCGGCCTCAAATTCAAAGATAAAACTAGAAAACAAAGACAAAACTGAAGTCATTTGTGGACAACATCCATCCATCATCTTCCGTTAATAAAGGAAAAAGCACCAAGACACTGTTACTATACAATGCAATGCCATCAGAGCTTTTCAGAAAGAGAATGGCAGGGGCAGCTATTTTATTTGCAGCATACAAGCTCTACAGGAGGATGGTGTCCTGGTGTGCCGAACTCTTTATATGTATAAACTTATATAAGCCATGCTTGATGCTAGCAGTTTGGAGATTAGCATACTGGAAAAGATTAACAATTAACAAAGAATATGTTTTATCTTGTATATCAATATTCTCTAGCACAACCAATGCATGAACAGTCAACCTCTAATTGGCTAGCTAAGAGCCATTTAAGCATACTGGCTTCGTATCAGAGTCCAGATTAGTTTTAACTGTCCCTTTGAAGCCAAAGGGGCTATACATCTCAGAGTTCTGTAGGTGAGAAAATATTAAATACTTGAGAACTATATTCTAGCAAAACAATTTGCTCATTGTGAGGAAAGAAGAAACAAGCAAGATGGTAAAATGCAACTGCAAAAGATCTTCAAAGTTTCATGCAGTGAAACCACCTTAGAAGTTCTGATTTTGTTACTTTGACTAAACCACAAAACACGTGTATTATGTCCCAAAATTATTCATAATCAGTCGCTAAAGTAGCTGCCTGGAGATCTAACCTAAGCAATAATTGCCTACAGAAGGTAAAACAACCATCCAGAGTTTCCAATGATTAATTTGCTGTTTAAGCAGTCTAAGACCTAGAGCAGTCACTTGACCCATACAAGTCATATAGTATAGTTAATAACAATTAAGTTAACAAAGAACATACTATTATAAGCATTGTTGATTAGCAGTAAATATATAAGTTTTATCATATACTTAATAACTTGAAACATTTGTGCCCCTGCCAGCATGGTGCAAACCACATTCAAGGATAACTAACAGATGAAGAGGGGAAGAAGAAAATTGCCTGCTTTCCCATAGCCACTCAGCCTCCTTACTTTGTATCCTCTGCTCACCACCTGTTCTCTGTCCTCTAACACAGGTATTCTCCTTAGTCAATTTCCATGCCCCATTCTTTCACCTCTTTCTTCCTCCATTTCCTCTTCTTCTCCTATTCATTTTTCCTCCCATTATCTCTCCTTTCTCTTCCTCCTGTTTTTCCTTCTCTTCTTCCTCCTTACTTTAACTATTCTTCTTTCCTTCTTATTATACCAGTCCCCTGCTCACCTGTGACTAGCCTACACGCAAACCCGGGCTGGCCAGTGTGCTTCACCAGCCACTTGCCTGCTACCCTCCAAGAAGAGTGTTCAAACTCGTCATCAATCATAGTATATCTACCTAAGTTAGCAGTTGTACTATCAAGCCTCAATGTCTTGTTTCTTGCATTTATGACCTTGCTTTTTTTGAATGCTGATAACAATATATACCCAACTTACTAACTTCCAGATGTGATAGCTAATCAACAACAATCCATGTTCCACTTAATATAATCCAAAATTTGAAAGCTTTCTACAGGGTCTATAAATCCTAATGCCCAAGCTATATAAACTTTTCAATAATCACAATGAGAGACCTGATTTATGGCATAAAAAAAGCTCAAATATCTAAAATTGGATTGAAGTATCTGTTAGCGGCATATGGTGCAAAAATTGAGAAAAGGACCTAGCAGGTAAACCATAAATTCTTATAGTCCACACAGACTGCTTGATTCGGTAAAATATATAAAAAATGCAATATTGCTAATGAATGTTTACATTCCCAATAAAAGTTCTAGGTTGAATGTGAGCAACTTATACCACAAGATAATGGGTTGCCATTCGGGAGGCTAACACCATCAACTAGTAAAAATCTTTTTATCTATTAAAGATCATATGGCTAACTGATAACATATATCAGAGAAGAGCATATGCGAATCTTGACCAATCCAAAAGTCACCCCTTGGATTGTATGATTCTCATATCTTAGAAATATCCTATCAGGCAGTGATATCAAAACAAAAAAAAATTATATTAATACAAGTGATTAAGTCAGAGGACAAAAACTAATAATTTAAGTGACAAACCTGCTGCTAAATCATTTTAATGGCCACTCAACTAGGAACAGCATGCATGTAGGTAACGTAATGGTGCAACTTTACTGTCTGAACCTAGAGAGTTCAAGTGAAATAGCCATCTGAAGCAATGACTAACAACGAGAACAGAACCTAATAGAAGAGTGTAATGGGATAAGGACTTGAAAGTTTCGTGAAATTAAAGAAAATCATAATATATCAGCGGCAGACAGAAATATACAACAAGAAAAGGATATAGTTTCACAAAAATCATTGTGCGACACAAGATTGTATCAATTAAGGCTTAAAAGTATTCTACATGTCAATTACAAGCTAATTTCATACTTGCATTTTGGATATGACACAAGCATCAACAGAGCAAAAATGGCTAAAGAATAGATGTATCACACAACTTATAGGACGAATCTATCATTTTGGTAATTCCAAGCATCCACTCGATGGAACTCAGATGCTTCATATAATTCAAGATGTCCAAAGACAAGCTTGAAATGATGGCTGGGAACTGAGAAACTCCCTGATTTTGAGCTTTGTTCGAGGTATGATGTCCCAAAACAGTTCAATTGTTTGACAGAAGAAGAAGACTTCTTTTTTTTTTTTTTTTTGAAGCCAAAACAAAATTTTTTCCAACCGAGTATTCCAGTATATGCAAAAAATAAAATGTTATCATTTTAAGATACGAGCGAGAGACCCAATAAACCAAAGTTTCCGATAAGAAACGAATCAATCAATAGAAATCCTTAAAAATCCAAAACTGAGACTAAAACCGATTTTATATCGATTTGTTGCCATTGGAACGAACCCCGACCAAAAGATAACCAAAATCCATAGAGATCAAAAGATACGGCAAGCAGTGGATAGACGAACCCACTTCATATGTCCGGCCGATGGAACCCACAAGCGGCAGAAGAGGGCGTTCCTCCTGGAACCCAGGAGCACGAACGTCTCCCACCTACAGCCACCGTCCCCGCCATCCGACGGGTGGACCATCGCCAGCTCCTCCGCCAGCGCCCGCCGCCTCCGCACGTCCTCCTCCTCCTCCTTCTTCGCCGTCCAGCCCTTCCTAGCCCCCCTTCCTCCCCCACTCCGCCGCGGCGACGCCAGAGGGGAGGCCGCCGCCGCCGCCGCCTTGGAGCAGACCGGACTCCGACCGCTCCGGCGGAGGACGAGGAGAAACCATAGAAAGATCGCGTGGAAGAAGACAAATATCCGCAGAACCGACCTCGGCGACGGCACCGACCGGCGAATGTTCCTAAACACCGGGATTATGCGGCTGCTAGCACCAGATGTCAGCTCCTCCACCGGGACGCTCCTCTCCATCTCGTCGTCTTCCTTTGCGGCGGCGCTACCTTTCCTTTCTTCTTCTTCTCTCCCTTGCCGACGGTCGTTTCTTAGCGAGAGAGAGACGAAGAATGGAGGAAGGCAAGGGGCCTTCTCTTCCCGGCTTTTAATCTAGCGTCAGGGAGGGGGGACGGGTTTCTGCTCCAACGCGCAAGAATACTTCGACGTGTTAGCTGCTGCCACGTGGGTCTTTGTCGGTTGCGATGGCAAACCGGTAATTTGCAAAGTAGAGTAGGTTTTAGTAGGGAACCGACCAGGGGTTTAGGTGGGAAAAATCTTTGGTTCCGAGTTGGATATTGGGGTTATACTGTCGACTCATCCTGGATTTTTTGTAGCGAGTTTAGACTTGGATCCAGCCCGACCTACTCTTCCCCTGGCTTGGCTGGGGTCTAATAATTAGATACAGAATTAAGTTTTCACTCGGTTGGTCCGGGTCAGAGTCAGACCTGTTTCATCCTCCAGTTCAAATTTAAGTTTCTAATCTAGATGTAAACATTTGTTACCGATTTTTGCGGATCACGGAAGATGCTTTCGAAATTTGATCGGACTAGATTTGATTCTATGTAGGTAATATATTTCTCATATCCGACAAGTGCTGTTTGGGTCTTAGTTGGTATGAGATGGCTCTGGATCGAGTCAAGTGTAGGTCGGTGAGGTAGTGATGGCTGTGATTTCAAACGAGAGCAACGCTTGGATGGTCGTGATTGAAATTGGGGAAGGGTTAGTCTTTTCATGGTGGTGTCTAATCAATGGTTAACTGTGGGTCCAGATGAAGGGGTCATGCAAGATCGAGTGCAAGATCTGCTTTCTCGGCATATAGTGGATGTGAAGTATTTAATTTTTGGCCCACCGTGGTACGGTTTGATCATGATAGAGCAGACCACTGGGGTTTCTTGATTATGTCCCCGTGATACGTTAGATTCTCGAATTTTGCTATTATTGGCAAATGATTCGCGGAGCCCACTTACATAGAACGATGAGATACGATTTATCCTATCCCGGTCGTTGGATGCATGCAGTCGGAATGAGGAAACCCAGCGCCCGAACGGGATAATGTATTGCTTTTACGCAGTAGAGTACGATGCTATCGTAGATGGACACCATATCATCCATCAAAGCTACTTTTTTACCCTAAATGATACTAAAAAAAATAATTAGACTTATTTTCAGAATAAATAAGAGCCAACGATCTTTAAAATAAATGATGCTGCAACTATCCAAACTCTGGTGCAAAAATTGCACCATATGGAATCCAAACACTATCTGCACTTGCTCTAGTAGAAGAAGACAATGTGCCAATCAAATTGATGCATCGGCTATGTTTTTTTTTAATTATTTTTTTTGAACAAATTTTGGCTTAGATGCAAGCAACTCTTTGAGCTATTTATACTAAGACCATAGCTTGAGATGAGTCATCGCCATATAGCGATCGGAGTAACTCCACTCTTCTCTCTAATAATTGTTTTATAGCCCCGAACCTTTTCACCAAGGCATAAGGGTTGTATCTTTCGCCAACCAGAAAATGCAATTTATCTTTTTTCATGAAAATCCACTATTAAATTGTGTAATGGTAGCTTCGAGATTTATGCATACAGATAAATGAAATAGTTCAAAGTGCTTGGAGATCCATGCATGGACAATCCGACGATCAACATCGTGAAGGACGATCAACCATTTCTTCGCAAGAAACATACGGCCCAATTCTCTTGCTGGGTTGAAATCAAGCGCACCGCATCATATCATGGATGATATAATATCTGGAGTCTCATGGCACCTTAACAAGATTCAAATCCATGACCTTCAAGTATAAGAGGGATTGACTGTTTCGGTAATTCATAGTAGGACCACGCCTTCTTAATGATATTTTGGAGCCTAGCTTTGATGGAGACTCCACCCCAAGAGCCAGAGTTGCTTTCATATTCATGTGCCTTTGTTTTCCTCTCCTCATGCTTTCATGTATTGGATTCATATGCTTTTGACCATATATAATCGTCTTGCAAAGTAAAAAAAATATTGACGGGAAATAAATGAGTTCTCAGAATGCCGACTTCTCGTTCCAAAAATTCATCAAAAGAAGCCATATGGACAAGTGTTAAGTGGATGGTGCCAATTGGCATGACCAAGAGGCAACATGTTATTTGTGATAAGATGTCCAAGAAGTTGGCTTACAATGCTGCATCCAGTCTAAGATAGTTTAGCCAGTGATGCTTTCTAGTTTAAGCCAAGATTAAACAAGGCAGCGATTCCTTCAAGAGAATGAGAGATGTGTCATTTTCTTGTACTACATGGTTGGTCATCCTAGAAAGCGTTATTTTTAATCATATGTGGCCGAGTGACACTGATTACTGGGGCATTTATGGGATCCATCCCCCTAGGTTCACTTTCAATAGTTTCGTGCTTGGAGATATCGAGCACACTGTCCTATGTAAGATAGTTTTCATGATGGTGATAAGTCTATTTAAAAAGATTGCAACCCTACTAACTTGTTTTCAAGTAATGTCAGATTACGAAATAATTTGACGGTTTTTAAAAATTATTTATATAAAAAATAATTATATAAAAAATTTTATTATGTTTGGTTAGTTGAAAAATTATTCTAAATGTCAAAAAAAATTACTATATTTAAGTGAAGGTAATTTTATATGAAAATATTATCAACTTTCAATAGTATTCTTAAATAAACAATTCAAATAGTAATATTTTTTTCTCAATCCATTTGTTAGCAATTTATGGCTTGCTCATATAAATGCTATTAATATTGGCTATTTTGAGTATTAAAATATATTTACATGAGTTATATATCGTTATATAAACATTATTTAATTTAAATATTTTTTAAAATAAATTAATATATATTAGAAAATAATTTTTTATTATAAATAAGTGTTAGTATATTTTGGTATATAAATAAATATACTAAGTATTATAAATAATTAATGTTTATTAATAAATACATAAATATATAATATATTATTTATATAATATATTATTATATATAAGTATTATTTATAATTAATGATATTCAATATATTATTATAATTATTGTTAATTGTATAATATAATTAATATAATACTAATGTAATATAAGTGAGAGTATTTTTATTGAAAAATAATATCTTTAAATTATCTCTGCTAAATAATCTAGTGCGGCAAATAATATTTTTTACTTTTTTTTTTTATAGTGTCAAAAGAATTCCCACTTCAAAGTTGGCGTGTTACGTGGTACGAGAGAAACAACAGGATTAGTAAATTATTAGTCTCATAGCTATAGCTTATTATGAGAGGGTTGTCGTTTAAAGCACCAATATCCCTTAATGCTATAAATTATTAGTACAGACTTTGGTCTTGTGGCTTTTTCTTTTTCTGAATATCAAGTGATTTTCTGATAAAAAATAACAAACGTGGTGGGACATTATCCATAAACACTGTAGTTCTCTCTTACCAAAAAATAAAAAAGTATTTATTCCGTATATCAAATTATCCATCATCTGTGTTACTGGCAGAAATATCAAATTAGGCTAAGTCACTCTGAAATAAGAACTAATAGTGGATCAGAATACTCATCCATAAATAAATAAAGAAAGAGAAAAATAAAAGAAAGGAAAACACAACAATCATAGTTTACAGGACATGGAGCAATATGTGATTTGATTGTTTAACTCCTACAGATGTCTCGCGATTGTGGTTTGGACCATCGTGATCATTCCAATTTTTTAATTGCCAACCCTAGGTGAATATTATGGAACCTAAGCTGTCAAGGTTTTTCCATGTGATCGAGTGGATTCGGGATCAACACTGCAGTGCTGACTGAATGTCATTGTTACATAATATGTGCAGACTTTTAGGAAAATGTGATTCATTCTGGGCCACTCATATCTACCGAGAGGCGAATAGTATAGCTGACTGGGTTGCCTCCTATGCGGCTCATCACTCCGAAGATTTTTTTCTGAGAGAACTATGTATCTACTTCTTCTCCTCTTTGCCAACTTTTTTTTTTCTGATTTTGTTGGCTGTACTCACATCCGTCATCTATCGTGTGTAAGGCGCGGTTATACCAAAAAAAAAAAAAAAAACTGTGAAGGCTAACGCTGTATTGCACCCCAAGTCATCCATGTACAGCAAGCCGTGATGGCTCTCTAGCTTGATAGCTTTTATGGGTGGATAACTGTGAAAAGCCCGGCCCACTTATCCATATCGGCCCAAACCTGCGTCACTCGTAAACAATAGGATATTTTAATACTAGAAAACGGGCTCGGCCCATCCTTAGATTGAGGAGAATGAAATTGGGTCTTGCACATCGAGGCCCGCATGAGAGGAGGGTAGGAAAAAAAAGGTTAAAAATGGCTCAAGACTAAACCTTATCTATATTGCTACATAATGCGAACTCTTGTGCCCTGAGCTTCTTCAAAGTGTCTGTTTTTTTCCTTAGAGATTGAAGAGAGACTTTGGCTTACCAATATTTTGGGTAATCAGGATATATCAGACAATTTATTTAAGATATTTCATCTAAAATCTGATAAGGAGGAACCAAGTTGATTTCATATTACTCTATAATAATTCCCAATATCTATTACTTATTAATATCATCTGATGATCTCTAAGCATATTATCCATAAAACAATATATGTTAAATATAAGGCTTTGGCTATGATACTTCTTTTATACATTTCACTACAGTCTTTTGAATCTGAAATTTGGTATAATGATGTAGTAATCTGTGATTTAAATTAAAGGTAAAATATTGATCCAAATTAGAGTCGCTGGGTAGCGTTAATGATCCAGATTGATGGATAAAATATTGGTGATGGTCGAATGGAGCAATAGTGGTGGAAGGTGGAGCAAATCAAATCTCATTTTGTTTGTTAGGGTTTAAATTAAAGATAAAAATGATCATATTAGCTCATGGGAGTGGTAAAATATAGCATTTCGTAAGTTTGTTTTAGCTACTTTGGGCGGGCGTATATCCATGCAGCCTGAAGCTTTTTTTTCATCCACAAAAATTGAGATTTCCATGAAGAATTCCACAAGCGATATGTACCCTATTATTATCATGAGATGTAGCACTGTAACTGTGGCGAAGATGTAAGATGTGACACATATATGGACACTCAGTGGGAGCAAAGCACGAGGCAATCTGAGCAAAGTTTATATATGAGAGTTTCTCTCTCGGATATATGTAGATTATGCTTCTAAATCACTTCATCAAACAATTAGAATTAAGTACCACTAGGAGCAAACGGGGCATCATGTGAGGCACATCCAAGAACACACGCACTTTTGGTTATATTATAAAAATTAACATTCTTATATTTCATTGTTTAGGATGATATACTTTTTTTCAAGATGATATATGCCCATCTCCCATAGATTTTTGGCATTGATGTATCTCAAAACTGACCGTAACCCATACAAATGGCCGACCAAAACCAAAACTCGCCATGCACGAAGCCTCTGAATTGACAATTAAGGCATGCCATGTGGTAAGCCCAGAAGCGCATTGCTAACTTGGAATTTCAAAAATGTCCTAAAGCTAGCAACACTCGACCGTAATCTTGAATAGTCTCTGAGATCACACTAGCCAAACAGGCAGAACGCAATCCATGTGTGAGACGCCCGCGCCCGATTCTCAGAATGTGCAGGAGGTATGCCGATCCCGGCTGACCCACGTGCCCGAATTCTGGAACAACAGACACTCGTTTTCGCCAATACAACCCACTCTCTAAGAGACTTTCCAAGTAGTGCTCGCATGCCTTGAGAGACCATTGAAAATCTCCTCTATTTCCTGAGCATCGTCCTAGCTTAGGTATCGAAGCGTCTCAGCAGGACACACTCCGACAGCAGGACTTCTACATCTTGGGTATTTTAGGTCAGAATTCGATTGCAAGCCAGGACCTCGCTACAACTTTTCCCTCTAACTCATAGCCTTGCACATCCGGAACACCTCGTCGCAGAGCACTCTAGCATTTCTTCTGCTCGGCACCAAAGACAGCTTGATTCTTAGCAGTAACAAGCTTAAACGAAACCCAATCAATCAGCTGCATCTGTTAGACTTAATTAAGCTAATTAGATCCACGATCCAGATCTGAGACAAAGGTTAAGCTCAATCTAACTCGACCCAAGATGCGTTCGCATGAATGACATGCTACTACCCTTTATCTGGTGCATGGGAGCCCACACCAAACCAGATAGTCTACACGAACCATTTTGTATGCTTAAAGTGAACTCCCCTCACTTAAAACAATAAGGAGAACAAAGAGCAGTACTCCATAACGTAAGAGATGCGTGACTGGAAGGTTCGTTTCCAATCGATTCGTTTTTTGTGGGACAACTCCTTGAAATGTTCATACATGCCTAAACATGTGATCGTTCCTACGGATCGATCACTTTAAATCTCGTCCAATGGAAACACTGCCAGAACAGAATAAGCTAAAGGAGATGCATGGAACACAGCTCAAACTCTGCCAAGTATTCGGAAAGATCCAAATTATCCAAAATCTTCTCCTCACCTCTTTAGTGAAAAAAAAACACCATGCTCTCAGGTAATGAGAATAGCAGTACCCTTTTCACCATCGAGTCCAAGTGCAGTGGAAAGGCCCGTTTCCTTAGGTTTCTTGTGATTGCTCCTTCGCTCTCTCTCTCTCTCTCACGTATCAGGCTTCTTGTGATCGCTTCTCTTTTACAAGATGCATGGTATCCCTCGGCTGAGAGAGAACAACGTCACCATACAAATGCAATCCTTCCACCGTATGGCTATGATAAAGAGCAAAGGAAACACGGCTACGAATAGTTCGACACGTGAAGCTTTTTCCGTCCATCTGAAGTATGCTAATCTGACTTTATATAATTATTATTAAGCACAAGTTGGTGCTTGCATTACTAACTGCTGTCACCAACTCTCTCTCTCTCTCTCTCTCTCTCTCTCTCTCTCTCTCGATCTACACCTGTACATTAAAGTATTTTAGCTTTAGTTGATGGCTTGTCTTACTTTAATTACCCCGGCCCACCTCTCATACGCACCAGTCCTTGATTTTTCATTTTGAAGTCTGGATTTCTTTACCCCTCATTAAATAAAATAAATAACTACCATGAAATTTTTATAATCAGAGAAAGAATAAGATTTATTTAGTGTGGCAAACTTGGAAAAAAAGAGATGAGTTAAATGTAGAATACTGGGTAGAAATCTTGTTTTAAATTGGATTTGAACCTTTGATTATAAATGTAGCTCAAAAAGGACTCAATCACCAAAATAATAGTTGGCACACATAGATTTATTAGCTTGAGTAAATATATTATATTATAAATGCAGTTGTTTTAACTTGTAAGCAAGTTATGGCATTTTTATAATTACTTTATTTCCATAAAAAATCAATCTTTTTTTTTTGGGTTAGAGAATGAAAGAAAGGAAAATATGCTTCATTTTATCACTTGATATGTTCATAACTTAATTATGTAGAATAATTAAATTATCAATTAATTATGGATATTTTTCTTACATATTTTTAAGAAAATTAGATAATTTGTGGTTATTTTTGTTTATGCTATAACAACAATGTAGAATGTAGATCCATGGGATCCGATAGTATTAAAAATTCAGAAATCTTTTTTCATATTTTTCAGAATTATCCTTGCATAGAGAAAAGATATAAGAAATAAATATGTGAAATTATATTTTCAGTCCTAGTGAAAATAAGTGGCTGCTGAAGAGAGAGAAAATGAGGCAAAGTATATAATATATACAAGAATAAAAAATTAAATAATCCTAGTTAATCTCTCCATTAGTCCATTTTTCACCACTAAGATAATAGCAAACAATTAATATACATGCCACTTAATCAGGACCTTAGGTGACCATAACTATCGAGCTATCAATTAATATTAATAATTTGCTATTAATCTATGGTAGTTAAGATGAATTAAAGATAATGTAAATCTTTTTGTTTTCAAGAAAACTCAGTTGAAACACAGTCCACCACTCTTGGCTAACACGTAGTTCACTCCAATTTTCTGGTGCTTGTTTCTATATTCTTCTGGAGAAAACAAGAAGCCGCTAATCCATCAATTGCATTAATTATTAAAAGACTGTAGGCTGTTCTACTGTTGCTATCCATTCGCAAAGCATTTCTTATGGTTCAGCGAAGAGCTACGTGATCTCGTAGTTGAGCTGAGGAGATGTACTGGTGCACGTCGGCAGACAGCAAATCACATCAAAGTTCACATGCATGCAAAATATTGCATACAATCTGGGTGAAGAAAAAAAAGAGAACTAAATAACTGCGCCGAAAGGTTAAGGTGACAGCAAGCCTGGGCATGTATTCATAGCCATCCAAATAGCAAGCTGCCAGTGGTTCTTTGTGTTAAACATCAGCTGCATGATTATGGTCTTCAAAAACTAGTATTCTTTTCATAAATCTTCACGAAAAATCCAGGATTTTCAAGTCTTCTCCTTTTAAATTTCGATCACAGAATGGTGAACAACCGTGGTCCACACGAACTTACTTCAATAAAGCAGAAGATAACTAGTATAAATAATGCTCTAGGGTGGTCTTCATCCCTCACATTGAGACCAAGGTTGATCTCCGTTCTTAACTAGTAGATCGAGCTAGGTTTCTTTGCTATCCTATCCTGCAAACTCGAACTAATCCTCCAATTCTTTCAGATTTTCTTTTTCCCATCACCGACCATCTTTAACTCATTTTCTTGGCTGGAAGTCATTATTTCCCTGCCATGGCACCAAACGCAGAAACGCTTGTTGCTTCCTACACGAGGAACAGCCTCGACAAGCCTCAGAAGCCTCGGAGGATCTCGATGGAGGGCCTCCAGAGGGCGATCTCCGATCTCTCCTTTGAGCTAAGCAAAGAGGGAGTAGACACAAAGCTTGCACCCATCTCGGAAGTGGAAGATGCCAAGTGCGAGTGCTGCGGGATGTCCGAGGAGTGCACTCCTGGATACATCCACCGTGTCCGGGAGAAGTTTTCCGGCAAGTGGATATGTGGGCTGTGCTCGGAAGCCGTGAAGGAGGAGGTGGAGAAGAATGGGGGCAGGCTAGATGAAGCCCTCAACAGCCACATGAGCGTGTGTGTGACGTTCAACAGGATTGAAAGGAGGCAACCCGTTCTCTTCCAGGCCGAGGCGATGAGAGAGATCCTGAGGAGGTCGAGGCTGGACGGAAGAGGAGCCAGGGCCAAGTCTAGCAGCCCGAGGGACAGGGAGAGTGTGAAGAGGGGCGGCATCACGAGGAGCTCCAGCTGCATTCCGGCTATAACAAAGGAGATCGACGAGAAAGCAAGTGCCAATTAATATGGTATACCGTCGGGTGGTTTGGCCTTTGTTTTCTTCGGTATCAACTGGGTAGAGAGAGGGGGAAGGGGAGAAGTGTTCATGCTGGGTGGCATGGACACTGCAAGTACTAATTTTCTGCTTCACCCTCCTCCATGTATGTCATTAGGGTTTTTTTCTTTTTGGTGGCAAGCACGCGTTCATACCTGAGGGGCTTTTTTTGCAAGGGGGAGTCATATATACTTCTTCATTTTTGTGCTGCATGTCACCCTCATTGTGACCCCTTGTCAACCTTCGTTCTCCGTAAGGATATTGCCCTTGAGATGTGGTCTTGTGCCCTAGCCTCTCTTGCTGTATATTTCTCCCCATGTGTGTTGCTTTTGTGTACTGGGATTTTTTTCTTACCCTGCTTGGCTTTTCCAGAGCCTTTTTAGTAAGTGTTAGTATCCTCCAGTTCATGGCTAGCTTCATGCATTTATTTACAGTTTAATGCGTGCACAACTGTTTTAGGAAGGGCTTATTTCAGGGCTTCGGGAAATCTATCTCCTCCTCTAGTGAGGTGGGTATGTAGCATGTATTATGTCAAGCTTTGATATTAGTAAAAGTAAATATAGCTTTTGTTGTATATTGAGCATTCTGATCTCTCTCTCTCTCTCTCTCTCTCGCGCTCGCTCGCTCTCTCTCTCTCTATGTGTGTGTGTGTGTGGTGCGCGTACATCAAAAAAGAAGAAAAAAAAAAGACCCACATAAGAGCTATATGAATGCTGTTTTTACCAAAAAAAAAAGAAAAAAAAAAAGGAAAAGAAAAGAAAAGAGTTCCTTACGTGAACATGCTAGCCAATTGGATCTTGAGACAAGACCGACAGTGCTGTCAATGTGGCATGGTGTGATGAGTCTGACTAAATAATTAGTCGCATGAACTTTTACAAGAACGTATGGGCTACGACCAAAATCATATATAAGGGGGAGCTGGCAGGTAAAGAGCGAAGTGAACTAGTATATTGGGCATTCATAGAAGTAATATGCATGTCACTGGATTGAGGACTACCTTAATGAAAATTCAAGCACCTGAAAGATACATTTACATTTGTTACGGATGTTTCCATGGCGAAAAGAAATTCTGATATCTATAGTTAAACCAGCGCCTGGAATGCATTTTATGATGAATGCATGCACTTCCAATTTCTTCTACTTTTGTCATGATAGATCAAATTGCCAAATTAATGCTATGAAAAATAGGGATGGCGGATGGTTGCGTGTGGATTAGGTATATCAATATTTGTACCTGCCCGGCAATTTGAAATCTTGTATCCATACCTATCTTGCACCTATCTCGGAGCGGGGCGGGTTGTGGCAGGGTGGATAGGATCCTTAAACATATGGTTAAGCCAGCGCTCGCAATCCATTTTTTATGATGAATGTATGCACTTCCAATTTCTTCTCCTTTTGTCGTGGTAGATCAAGTTGCTAAATTGATGCTATGAAAAATAGGGATGGCAGTTGGTTGGGTGTGGATCAGGTATATCAATACCTATACTCGCCCCACAATTTGAAATCTTGCATCTATACCTATCTTGTACCTATCTCGGAGGAGGGCGGGTAGAGCAGATGGGGCGGATCAAGTCCTTAAACAATGTCCGTACAAAATCTGGACCCAAATCCATAATCAGTCCACATTCACCAGTTCGTCGGCCCGAGAACCCATGGGTTCAGCGGCCCAGGCCCAACCAACAAGTCTAATGAAACAATGAGAGAGAGAGAGAGAGGATAACACCTCACGGACCATCCCCAAGCACCCCACTTCCCCACCCACAATCCCCCCAGGCGGGGCGCAAAGGGTTATAAGTTCACTAGCTGGTTGTAAGTTGTATTGTGTTACACCGTCACTCTAGCTAATGTGGAATCAACCCACATCTAATATCTAATTCTTATATGATACAATGGTTTCTTGTGTTGCTCTCTCTCTCTCTCTCAATTTTTTTTTTTTTTGGTGAAAATGACAATTCATATAGCTCTAACTATCTCGCTCTTTCTCTAAGTGTGCGTTCAGCTAGCAAGCAACAAGCATTCCTCTCATTTGATCGATCGATTACTTAATTTGTATAAATATATCAACTAATTTCCATATGCGACATTTCATCAAAAAACAACTCCTACGTGTGAAGTGTCATTCAGTTGGCATTGAAAGGGCAATAGTATTGCTTTGAGCGAACTTGGGGGCTGGTTGGTATTTATTTCACAATTCTAGTCCTATCATAAAACATGGATTACCTACCTAATGCTTTTCTCAGCAAACTTTTAAGCTACCATTTCCATTGACTTCGTATTCCTTCTCCTCCCATGAACTCCCAATCAACATCCTTTCCTTTCTAGATCATTATTATTAAACAAAAGTTTAAAAGCAAACTCTATCCATGACACCACGTCCAATGCGAGTCGCATGTAGAACATATCTGTTCCAAATGGCAAACATGGAAGAATCCATGCACATTCCAACCTCCTCCCTCCTTGTAATACTTGCATTAATTTCAATTATCAGTCAACTCATGTTATTTGAGTTTTTTTTAATGGACTAATTTACATGTTCAGTGACACATAATGACTAGGAAAACAAGTTTTTTTGCACAGAATCTTGTACGCAAATAAGCTGGCTTTAGATTCGGAAATAAGCTAGATTTAGGTTCGGAAACAAAAGTGTTGGGCCTAGCATGGGCTACCCCCAGATCCTCTACGACGATACCATCTATGCTTTGCGTGGGCGCTCGATTCAACGAATTCTCTCCGGACATTTCCTTCCATAAATGCTAAATCCGAAGAAAGAAAGTATTATGTCAAATTATAATTTGGAGCCAAAGAACTGGATCATGTAAAAAATTTAAATAAAATAGATAGATAGACACACTGAATCATGTAATCTGAGTCCTTATCCGATATGAACCATAAACTCTTGATAAATATAGTCTTCATGTATGTACACCCGGGCTGGAAACATATTGCATACTAGTATATTCATACAGATATTAATCAGAAACCAACTTATCCAAAATTCCGAATTACATCATATTTATAAATATAAAACAATTACAATTTATGTATTTTTAAAGAGTTTTTGATATATATATATATATATATAGAGAGAGAGAGAGAGAGAGAGTAGATATTATGATATTTAAATATTATAAAATTTTGAAAACTTCATAAAAATTAAAATAAAATTTCATTTATTATTTTTATTTTTTCAAAAAAATATATTCCACAACAATTAATTATTAAAATATGCGATATTACAATATATAATAATATAAAAAAGAAATTGCTGCTATCTCATGGGAAATCAAAAGAAGGGGAGTGTGCGTATCGAGCTCCTCACTCCTTTCTTTTCTCGAGAGGCGGACTGCGAGCTCGCCACGGACTCTGAGAAAAAGAGAGGGAGGGAGGAGGCCGCCGTTATCCAACCCCTCTCTTGCCTTGGAGAGCCTCTCCCTCCCCCTTCTCTCCGTTGCGCTGGCGGGCGCTGGTCCGATAATGATCTCGCGATTCGCCTCCTCCGCGTGCCTCGGCGTCCCCTCCGATCGACTCCCCGTCTTCTTCGACCGCTCCGCTCCCCTGAAACCCTCCTTCGCCGGTGGGACGGGAGTGCTAGGGTTTCCTTCGACGTATAAGAAGAAGGCTCCGATGCTGCCGCTCTCCTCTTCTCCCGCTCGATTCGCAAGGTTTCGTGCATCGGTCCAGCGGGACGAGGGTTGCGATTCAGAGCGGTAGGTTTCTTGATTCGACGAATCTTGGAGTTTTTATTTTTGGTAAACGAGTCTTGGAGTTTTTATTTTGGGTAAGCGAGTCTTGGAGTTTTTATTTTGGGTAAGCGAGTCTTGGAGTTTTTCGAAGAAGAACGCACCATCTGCTGTGGGTATTTTTCGCACAGGAATTTTGTCGAACAGTCGTCTTTCGTTCTACCCAGCTTTCTTGGAAGTCTTCTTGCCAACTAAAAAAGTCCTGTATTTCGTTCTGTATAGCTTTCTTGAAATGCTTGACCGCCAAAAATAAATTATTTTCATGTTTAAAATGGTTGAATTTGTCCAGTATCTAGAATTCTTCTTTTCCGTTAAAAGCTGTTTTTTTTTTTCAAAAGTAATGAAACATTTCTGGAATATATTGAGCCTTCTGTTCTGTATATCTTTCTTGCAAACCTTCTTGCCTGCTAAAAGATGATTTCTCTTTTAGAAATTCAATATCCTGTAATATATTCAGTATTTATTGTATATTTCTTTCGTGGCAATCTTCTTGCTCACTAAAAGCTGATTTTTTTTCTTTTAATTAAATATGGAGGGACACATTGAGTATTAGTTTTATATATTTTGTTTTTTTTAAAGAAGTATGTTAGGATTTACTATGTGGAGGTGAATGCCTATAGAATCCTGTTTAAGGCGAGGCAATGTAGAGGTTTGGGGATGGCTTTTGTAGATTCCTTGGTTAGAAAGATAAGGTTCCAATCTATAGAGAGGAAAGTTCTTATCCAACTCGGTGATATCCGCAAATTTCTTTCTACTATTACTTCATGGTTGCTTGATGTTTGCGGATGGAAATTAGATGTACAAACCGCTTGTTCTAAAATTGATCAACCTCTCTTCCTTTCTCGATCTAGGTAATTGTAGTTTTTTAAATTCCAGAAATTTTAATACCAAACGAGCTTGGACAATGCAATAGTGTACATAGATGTTCGGTTTGTGAACCAATTTGACAATTTAGTGCTTTATATAAATGTAGTTGCACGAGTAAATATGATGATGAATTTATGGTAATTATTTTTTAATGCACCATGAATTTTATGTATTTCAGTTACGCACTTCTGAAATCTACTTTTGGTACTGTTTCAGAAGGGATGGTATGCCAATTCATGGAGTATCAGAAACAATTGTAGGTGTCTTGGGCGGTGGTCAGTTAGGTCGAATGCTGTGCCAAGCAGCGAGTCAAATGGCCATCAAAGTAGTGACTTTAGATCCTCTCGAAAACTGTCCTGCAAGTGCAATATCCTATCAACATTTTGTTGGGAGTTTTGATGATGGTGAATCAGTTCGCGAATTTGCAAAAAGGTGGGTTTCTCCTGAACATGCTGACTAGGTCTTGGTATCTATTAAACTTTATTTTTTATTTTATTGCACCTTTATTTTTCTTTTCCATTAGAAAGATACTTTCTAAGACTCTTTTTCTTACAGGTGCGGCGTGTTGACTGTAGAGATTGAGCATGTTGATGCTGTTGCACTTGAGAAGCTTGAGCAACAAGGGATAGATTGCCAACCTAAAGCTTCTACCATAAAGATAATCCAAGTGAGTCTTGCTTTCTATGTGGTTGCCTGTTTTACAAAGCAAGATGATGAATTATTCAGCTCTTTGAATGTACCTTCCATAAGATAAACACCTCACTATAGACATCATTCATGCTGGCTTCACTGCTATTTTATTTTGGCAATGCTGGTGGATGGCATTAGAAGGGAGAGAAAAAAGATAAAAAAAATAAAGTGAGAGGAATTTGGTGAGAAGAAAGGAGAAAGGAGATGTGACTCTTGTAAAGAAGAAAGTAACTCAATCTTTCTTATTTAAATTTTTGTTCTTTTCTCTTATTATAATGAAATTGCAAGTCCTTATTGGAATATGTTAGTACGCACCCTGGGGGTGGGGGTGTCTGTGCCAGGGCTTGGCATGAATGGTTTGCATATATTATATATAAACATCCATTCACATCTGGTTTGGTAAGAGAGGAAGTGCTTGGTAAGAGAGGTGAAGAGTCTGGGTGCAGTCATAGTGGTCCCAGTAAAGCGGGGATAAAGCAGGTTTGGTAAGAGAGGAAGTTCTTGAACTAATTTGAGTTTGTCCTCATTTTCTTGATGTGAATCTTACTTGGAAAACATTTTTTTTTTAAACTAAAGGAAATTAGTTTGTAAACTGTAACAGTGGTCCTCATGAGATAGGTGTGCAGTGACTCTTTTCACTCCTTAAATAGCATGCTTTATGAGACCATTTAACTGAAATACGATACAAGGGGTTGCGATGCTTTATAAGACATGTATGTAGTACTTGTCACTTTAAAACCCTTGATAGGCATGTGATGAATGCAGAAATGAGGCTCAAAATCGGTCTTTTAATGCATATCTGTCTGGCCTGTTTTGACCTCCTTAGGTTTATTCCGTTCTGTTATAGTTTATTTATCTTTTGATCTTGAAATTTATTACCACTTTTGCAGAAGGCTTTCCCCTTTATATGCAGTTTACTTTGCTGGTTCTTAAAAAGAAACGTTATGTTACTTTAACATGTTTTTGAATATTTTATCTTGAAATATATGAGTGATCATTATTTCTTGTGGTTCAATGGAATAGAGTTAATTCTAGTAATCATTTATAACCCTAACTATATCTTATCTTATACTGACTAAGGTATGCCGAACTGATACCAGTAGACATATCAATCGTTTACCGGATTGGTTCAGTACTAGTTCGGTACCGGTCGAACCGGTACCGAACCGGCAACATAGCGCACGACGCGCTGTGGACAATGCCACAGAGTGGCATTTAAATGTCTTGTACCGGTGCTAACTGGTCCGATTTGCACCTGTACAAGGCAGTACCGGTGCTAAGCGGTCCGGTTTGCACCTGTACAAGGCAGTACCGGTGCTAAGCGGTCCGGTTCGCACCTGTACAAGGCAGTACCGGGTTTGTACCATTCGATTCGCACGGGTATGCTCTTCGTACCGCTCGATTTTGGTCTCAGGGGCTGGAACTGTTTTCCACCGCTGTACTGGACCGATCAGGGACCGGACCGGACCGGTACGGGCTGAACCGGCCGGTACGGGCTGAACCGGCATACCATGATACTGACTCATTTTTTGGGTTGAGGATTTTAACTATGAAGTGCAATGTGAATTGTTTCCTTTGGGTTTCATTAATATCTCAAGGCTAAAATACTTCACTTTCATTATCTCCTTTAGCTTACGAGTCTTATATGACATGACGCCTGTTACTCATGAAATCATCTTGTATAGGTTTATGTATGAATTGCTTTTAGATACTACCATATGCATTTTGGTTTGGATTTCATCATTTAAGCTTCACTTTTTTCATCTTATTGCAGGACAAGTATTTGCAGAAGGTTCATTTTTCTCAGCATGGTGTTCCACTTCCTGATTTTATGCAGGTTGACTGATTAGTTACTTAATTTGTGAAATATCATGAAAATTTGAACTATAACATTTTGATTTTGAAATTCTTTTCTGTGCAGATAGATGATTTAGCAAGTGCTGAGAAAGCTGGGGACTTGTTTGGCTATCCCCTGATGATCAAAAGCAAGAGGCTGGCTTATGATGGGCGTGGAAACGCTGTTGCTCACAACAAAGAGGATCTTCCTTCTGTTGTTACTGGTATGGCCATGCGCCAATCTCTCGAAGGCTTTACATGCTGATTTAGTGTAATGTGTTGTTGACTATTAGCATCTCGAGTTGCATAAGCTGTTTAGAAATTAATTTCTGTATCTGCAAGAGGACAGACTCGGAGAAGTGTTGATTATAAACAGGTTATTGGTTTCTTCGTGGTTTCACAAACAACCCTCTGAGAGGACATATAGGAATCTAGACCCTTCCTTTCTATATGCATTTGTTAATTATTTTTTCCCCTTAAAATTGCCATGCTTTAGATAATCTGGTGGATAATAAACTTTTTAAAATAGTAATTCTTACTTTTGATGGATTTTTCTGGAGTTATTTGACTTTATCACTGGGAATTATGTTTACTTAGTAATAAGAAATAATACTCATTTATGAGATTTCTCATTTAGGTCTCATGTATGCATCCTTGTTTGTTTATACATATTTAAACAGGTATTTTTTATAGATAACTAGTGAGTATATGCATGATACCGGTTATTTGAGTTACTAATTAGTGTTTACAAATAATGGCAGAGAGAATAACTACGAGAATTTGATGTTGAGAACAAGGATTCTAGAAGGTCATTGTACTTACGCCTATGAAAAAATAGAGTAAGTAGTCTTTCCATACAAACAATTAATTTGGACCAACCTCCTATTCTATTCAATAGGCTGTGTTGTATGAATTTCATAAGTTGTGCCTAGTCTTTGGAGCTTTCTCCAACGTCCAGAAGATTCTTTTTTGGGTTATACGAGCTTAATTATGGTTAACCATCAAAGCAGACTTCCTATTTAGAAAGTTGCCTTTTGTTTCTTGTGCTAGGCCACTCTCTTGATTAAAGTTGCCCCACTTCATCAATAGGTTTTAGGAGGTTGATGTCAGGGAGAGAGCTGGGTCATTTCTTTACTTGATCATACTTTAATCCTTATTGTGGCCTTATATAAGTAGGATAAGTCTTTCTGGTGAACATTTAGCCTAATCTCATATTGCTTTTTCTAGGAATTTGTCATGAATATGATTCAACAGTTATAAAATAGAGATAGCCACTCTTTCTCTCCTTCCTCTCCCACATGCGCATGCACGCAGACATGCATGCTCACTCACTCACATGAGTATACATGTGCATGTCTGTTTGTTCACCTACAGAAATGCTTGCTCAACTATAAACAGCCTATTCTATATGTAAAACAAATCATGTACACAAATAAGCATTTTACTTACAGGTGCAAGTCGTTGACTGAATGGCTAGTGCTTGTTGCAATATGGTGCCAACTTATTCTTACAGTTACTTGTTTTGTTTACACAAATTTTCTTTCCCATGTTGATTGTGGAGGAAGAAATATTGCGGTGTGGTTTACATACATACATAAATACATCTATACCTCTCTCTATACATATACATACATAAGTCCATAAATACATGTATGTATCTATGTATGTATCAATGTATATATGTGTGCACCCACACGTGTCATGGTTTGATTTTGGTAGATACATGCATGCATGGATGCATACATACATCTATCTCTATACATATACTGATATAAGTGCATGTATATATCTATGTATATGTGTGTCTGCACATCCGCACTCGTGGTGGGGTTTGATTTTTGGGTTTAATGTCTTTAACTAGGTTGGGACCAACTCTGACATGTTAGTTTGGGTGAGGTTTGGGTCACATTTAGTTGTTCAAGGAAATTATAAGTCAGTCTGGATTGTCATTCATCTGACCCATATACATCCTGTATAAACAGAAATATTTTTCTTGATAACAGCAAGCTATATCTTCTCAACATAAGCGCACCGATATTTGTATGAAGCTGACCTCATTCTTACTGGTTCTTAGTGTCAAAAAGTATAACTGATTGGGTTTGTGGTCATCTGCACATGCCTGTTATCATTACACATGCGTATCATATTCTACACAGTTTTTATTTGCACAAACTTCGTTTTGACTCTGATTCTTTCTTTTGTAGTTGATTGCAAAATTTGCTCAATAATTTCATGGACCCTTCTCAACTTATAGATGCAACTCTATAACTGAACCCATCTTTGATCAGAGAAAAAAAAAAAGCTTGGATGGTGATGGTTCTTTTTTTTTGTAACAATACTTTGATCCTAATTTTTTTTGGGGACATTTCATTATTTTGTGGAATATATATACATGAGATTATTATTCAAATACGTTTCAGACCTGATGAATGTTGACACTGTAGAATTCTTCAGTCAGTTTTAATAGAAAATTCCTTGCTTTAGGCTTGCATGAGCTTTGGCCTTGAACACCTTCTGTATGAAAGGGCAAACACAGAACCATAACAGGTTACTGTCCGCACAAACAGAGAGAGAGTATTGGATTTTAAAGATAGGTTTCCTTATTTGAATGAAGATTTGTGGAACAATGATATTTGACAAATATGATTCTGAAAGTTCAAGGACACGCCATTTATTTTTTGGTAATTTGTACATGATGGGAGGTGATTGCGTATGTGCTCTTCAAAAGTCATTCAAAGCTCTCTAGGAGTTCATACATCGAATACATCTCTCTTTTTGATGCCCAAATATTTGCATTTTCTTAAAATCATTGTACAGGCTTTTCAACGAACATGAATATCTTTTCTAACATGTTTGCATATCCAACAACACCCACTTGCTTGATGCCTCAGGCTTGGAGCACACTTGCAATTTACTTGCAATAATGGGTCTGTCTTAACATATTGTAAAACTAGGTAAGCAGATGCTGTCAATGGGCTTCCATTGTGCCACCTTACTCCCTTGAGTTCACTAATTCCTCTTTTTATTCTTGTGTTTCCATGATTATCTAATAGGAATATGCTTCATTGGGCTGTTAGATTGTTTGTTGCTTTTGTAATGGGTTAAGAGTTTCGGTCTTCTCACATGTCAATCAACATGATAAATATGACATTGTGTGGTTTAGTGATAGACCTGCCATTGGTTGAACTCCTAGGAGTGGTCTTTGTGCATTTGCACTTTAGGTTGACATTGTTGTTTGGTGATAGACCTGCTGTTGCTTGAAAATGCTAGTGATGGGCCTTCTGCACTTCTACTTTAAGTTGTGTTAAGAAGCACACCCACTTATTTTCTGTATAAATCAGTAACATATGAAAAGAAGAAATTATAAGAAGTAACCAAGGTCTGACCTTCCTGTGCTTCTTTTTTGCACTCTTTCGGGTGATTATTTTTGTTAGTTCTGAAAACACTACATATGTGAATTTTGCTCTTGTTTAGTAAGCAAAACAGTTCAGTTATACATTGTAGTCCTGGCACAAGTTCAGTTGTTTATTCATGATATAACAATTCAAGCTTCTTGGGGAAACTCTCTTTAAGTCTTATTTTTGTCATTCCATATCTTAAATGCTGGATCTGAAGGATAATATGTCATAGAATTGCAACCCATAGCAATGTCTGAACATTCTTATTGATTATTCCAAGTGAACTTTTGCCTGGGTGGGACTTTTCACATACTCTATTTTGGTAATTATTTTAATGTTTTTGATTATTTTCATGGTTGCATGTGACTCGTTGTACATAAATGTATTCATCAATTTCTTATGTTCCATCTGCTTAAGCATGTCATATAAAAATATTTAGATCTCTATTTACACTTACATTTGCAATACTGAAGAACAAGACATTCTTAACACATTGATTTCACCTTGAACTCAAATAAAAGAAATGTTCTTCTCATTTTATCATCTAACTATATTTTCTCACAGCTTTGGGAGGATTTAATCATGGCTTATATGTTGAGAGGTGGACACCATTTGTGAAGGTTAGTTTTAGCTCTTTTCTTAAACATGAAATAAATACAAGCTTATGGTTGCTGAATCTCTCAGGCTTATTATTTTCTTTTCGGAGCAAATTCCTTTAAATATAAAGGATGGCTTCACCTTTAGTTGTAATGGTCTCAATCTTTTAGTTATTTCCTTTTACTTGAGCAACACGATGTTTCAGTTTTGTGTCATGGGCTATTATTTGTTCCAAAGTCCATAATTTTGGTACTGTGGACCGGTTAGGTGCCGTTGTGGTATTGATTACGCCCAAAGAATAATGCGGCTATCGCAGTATAGATTGGGGTGTCAATTCCACAGGGAGAAGGTAGAAACACTAAAAGAAACTACAAAACTAAGGAGAAATATCAAAGCAGTAAAACGTGATGTGAATGTTTAAAGTAAATTGACAATCAGATTGTAGTAGTGAAAAAATGTGATCAGAATTAATGGCAGCAAAGCATCGAAAATTCCTCACTTGATTCAGGTAATTCCATTCATATTTGATCCATTAGATAACTCAATTAGAGATCAGAGCACCAGATTCTCTAATTGAAAGATGTAGAATTATAATCAAAATATTTAGTGGTAATTCTAGAAAATCATTCTTCTCTTTTAAAACTAAGGATTGTTATCCTATTAGACTCAGTTTCAAAGACAAATATATACCCAATGTAATATTTCAATAGAGAATCACACTAACTAGATAAACAATCAAATCTGGACATAATCAAGCACCTCAATAATTTTATAGAAAAAGACATGGATGAATCTATGAAAAGAATCAGTTCAAGATTATTCCGACACAAGAAAAGATCTATTGATGAGAGATGATAAACAAAAATTGTATGAACATGAGAATCTATTATATAGATCAAATATAACTGAAACTACCATCATCCAAGCGAGTTCATCCCTAGCTTCACCAAAGAATTAGCTCTCCATGAATTTGTGTCTCCTCTTTATGATTTCTTTGTAATGCCGCCTTTTCTCCTTCAGAACGGCGAGCTCTCCCAAGTATATATAGGGTTTAGGGACTAAAAACCCTAGAAAACACGGCTTAGACACGCTTGCATGCATTTTTCCGACTTTACCCTTGAGCACCAACGTCAGCATGAAGTTTGGGAGGCTCTTCAGATCGCATCTGATCTCCAAATTTCACGTTCTTATAGTCATTGGAAAGCCCTGAAAGTCTAGTTTCCAACAAAATTTGAATCAGCTCAATTGGACTTATGTAGCTCCCGTAATCATCAAAATACTATGCAAAGGTTCGATCTGTCAGGGCCCAGGCTGGCAGTTTAGGAAAACCTAACTTTGCAATGTCATAACTTTCTCTCCGGAGCTCCAATTGATCTGATTCTTGATGCATATGAAACCTCAACATGTCTACTTCATCTCCACCAAGTTTCATTTCATTCGGACTGCAATGGGGCATTCAATCTTCTTAACTCCATTCCTACAATAAAATCACCAAAATCAATTATGACTTGGATAGCTTGTGAAGTAAAGCTCATATTAGAAAAATATCATAAATACCCAAATCATGCTTAAGTCTTAACAATTTAGCCTAAAGTGGTTGTGTTAAAAGGTACATTTTCATGCACCTATCAGGTATGGTACCGAGCTGAACCGTACCGACACTTGGTGCATAGATGCGTACTGGTTCAGAATTGGCTAAATGTATTTTGCTTTTTTGTCAATTTGTTTAGTTTTTAAGATCATTTTAACATTTATGGATCTTTAAATTATGACTTTAAGGGTGTTTTAGTTTTGTTTTATTTCGTTTTAATCCTGAGAGAGACTATATAATTGTTTAATGGACGCAATTCTAATAATTAAACATAGATTTGTAACTTGGTATGCAGATGCATATCATTGTATTCTATAGTTTTTGTCATCTACATCTTTCTTTCAACCATTATCTTCTTCTTGAATTCTTGCTCTTGACTTGTCACCCTCCCCTTACTTTCGACTCTCTTTGTTTTTTCCTTTTCTTTGCCTTCATTTGGTAAATTTTTTTAAAAGGGCATTTTAGTGCATAAGGCTCAGTGTTAGATTTATGCAGCCTTACCCTACATGTGGAGAGGCTTTTTCCCTATTTTGAACGCATGACACCTAGGTCACATTGGAGTAACCTTACCATTGCACCAAGGCTCACCTTTATTTCATAGATTTACTTTAGCTACGTTATCCCGACATACAGGCGGACATGACATCCAAACTCCAAAGATCTAGTTATTGTCTTGCTTCTCAGTGCACCTCTCTGTATCTATTTAATATCGCTGCCCGATTTTCAATCAGCTAAATAGGCATTACTCTAACCAGTCTTAGCTTTTTCTTAAGCTTTCATTTTCTTTATGTAACCATTTTTCCGATCAAGAGTTAAAACATTATAGGAGGATTCTAAGGTTCCTAAACGATAAAATCCCATGGATGAGATGCATTTTGCTCTTCAATATACTAATATGTGAGATCTTGCCTTCTCCAATCACTATTTTATGGAAAGTGTTTTTATTTATTGATGGTTCAATTAAGTAATACAAAGCTCGGACAGTGGTGAATTTGTTTTACTTGAGGGCATGGTTTAGTTTATGAAAAAAGTTATTATTAATGGCGGGCAAGATTTTTATTTAAATATTATATGTTGTGGTTGTGTGTATTCAATAGTCTCTCTTCTAGATGAACTACAGAGAGCCTCTTTCATGGGATCTATATGTGAACTACATGTCCTAGCCTTTATCATCCGCTATAGATTTGGAAATTGCTTTTTTTTCAGGGCCTTTTAAGTAGGGCAAAGATTTTAAGTTTTTATTACAAACCTCATCTTGCCATCAAATATACGAGTTTTTCCTCACAAAACCTCCCATCCCTTCACAATTTTTGTAGAAAAGAGAGGAGAATGGCATTGCGCCCTCTCCTCTCTTTTTGGTCCCAGGATGGCCCAAACAAGTTTGGAGCGGTTAGGGCTGGTTCACACTGATTCCCAAACCGGGAGGCCAAAATGACCTGGTTTCACACCTCTTTGGGTTGGTACACTCTGAACAAGAGGGTCAGGTCGGTTTACAGGCCATGATTTGTTATATGTTATTTATCTTCTTTTGATTTTCTTTTGCTTTTTGAATGATGTTCTGCTTGTCAGTGGTGTATCATAATGGTTATCTGCATATAATAAGATGTGCCCTCATATGCATATGCATGTGCATATATGAATGCATATACATATAGGCATATGCATGCATATAGATATACATATACATGTCGACACACATATATTTCCATAAATGTATCTATAATACTGAAAAATTACTATCGGCTTTGTGCTTAGTTTGAGGTATGTAACAGTCTTTCCTTTCTTTTGGTTTAGGAGCTGTCAGTCATTGTAGCAAGGGATAGAGACAACTCAATACAATGCTATCCTGTGGTCGAGACTATTCATAAGTAAGAAGAAAAAAATCTTGTTCTTTTCGCAGCTTTTTTCTCTTGTTCCACTTTCAGATAATGAAACATAATATTGCTAGAAGGCCTTGCTTCTCAGGACTTTAGAGCTTTCCATAAATAATCTTCATGTGGATTATTCTATTTTTCAGGGATAACATCTGTCACATAGTTGAAGCTCCTGCTAATGTATCTGGGAAAATAAAGAAACTTTCCATTGATGTTGCTCAGAGAGCTGTCACGTCATTAGAGGGGGCTGGTGTTTTTGCAGTAGAACTATTTCTAACAAGAGATGGACAGGTTTATCCTTGTTCCTGGCATTGCCGCTGGATGATATGTGAACTTTATTTGATTTTATTGTTATTCTGATAGTTTGGCCTTTTTGTGCATGGCCTTGTGGCAACTCTTTTAGCTAACTTATTTCACTAGGTTTTATTGAATGAAGTAGCTCCTAGACCTCACAATAGTGGGCATCACACAATTGAGTCGTGCTATACTTCACAATATGAACAACATTTGCGAGCTGTTCTTGGTCTTCCACTTGGTGACCCATCAATGAAAAGCGCTGCTGCAATCATGTACAACATATTGGGCGAACATGAGGTGATATTTCTTTCATAAGGTGTCTTTATTTTTTTTTTTCATGTTGTATATTTGTATGTATATACTGCATTCATTATCAATGGCTTTCACTTTCTTGTGTTTACTTTTGAAATTACACTGGAAAGCCTCAAATAGATCCTTGGCTTAGTTATGTAGTTGAGAATTAGAAGACATTCATCATTTTGTTTAACCTCAACCAAATTCTCAACTTTTTAAGAGTTTCATGGGATCTTGGCAATACATTATAATTTTCTCATTTGGTTTGCTTTTGGCTCTTTGTTTTTTTTTTTTTTTTAAATTGATGTCTTAGAGATGAATGCAGTACCATTTATTAAATGTTGCCCTCTCCTGTTGTTGTCTAGATCTGGTCTAAGTTAACCTTTTGGAGCAGTGTCCCTTTGACTGCATGACCTTAAACATCATGATCTGAAAGATCAATGATTCACTAACAAGCTCACTCCATAGGGTCCATGAGAAACCCTTTCCTGCCAAATGTTTCCTTCCAGGAATTAGGCTTCATTTTGTAGGAGATTGTTGCCAACTTAAGAGATTGTTGTAAGGTATTGTATAATTTTGACGTACTGTACAGCATTCTGTGATGAGGCTTGACAATTTTGGTTAAGAGATATTAATGTTGTGACATTAGCTGATTATGCAGTTGTGATTCTTGAATTTCTTTTTCTTAGGTACGAATTGCAACTTAAGAATTTTTATCATTTAAACAATTTCAAGAAATAGTTAATCATTTGAGAAACACCAGTTTTTTAAAACGTGTCTCTGAAGATATCTGTATTTTTTTATTTCTCTGCTTACTCCATGAATTCATTATTGCAGTAACCTTATTTTTATTGGATTTGAATCAAATGCTGTCAACATAGTTAGAGTAGTTTTTGACTGTTTTCATATTCTCAGCTCAAAAATTAATTGGTTTTGTCTATACATATCTAAATTGATAACTGATTTTCTTTTTTAAGTTATGAATGTGATTTTAGCATCTTAGGTAATTTTGATCTTGATCAACTGTAAAACTCTTTGATGGAGTCTGGTTCTTATCCGTGACGCTGCTTGTTAAACTGGTTTTAGTTTTTATTTTGTTGAAAATGATCTTCTAGGGAGAAGCAGGGTTCTATTTAGCTCATCAGCTGATTGGAAGGGCATTGAATATTCCTGGGGCCACTGTTCACTGGTATGATAAACCAGGTCAGCCTAATATGAACCTATCTCTTGGTCATGGGTACTATAGTAGTTCTATATTCAGCTTGCTTTTTCGTGCCATAACTGTATTCAGCTTTCTTGTAGAAATGCGGAAGCAACGAAAGATGGGTCATATCACAATTGTAGGCCCTTCAATGAACATTGTAAGAACACGCCTAAACTTAATGTTGGAAAAAGAAACAACAGGAAACCACGCTGTAGGTGAGCAACTTTTTTTTTTTTTGTGAATAATTCGAGTAGTTCTTTGTTTTCGTACATTTCATTAGAAACTGGAGTGTTCTAATAGTTTCTTATGTACTATCTTAATTTGAATCATGGTTTACTTCACTGGAAAATTCAAAAATATTATTCTGGAATTTGAAATGCAAACTATGCTTGTAATATCACAATGTTCATGTCAGTTCTTCTCAATGAATTGTGATCAGCAAATCTGATTGTGGTGGATCTGTTTCAATCTCTATCAGCACATCATCTTTTTTCTCTCCCCTGTTTCTAGGGTCCCATCTACTTTCATGCAATCTACTTTTAGTTTCTTTTTTCTAGATTTTATATTCAGATTCACCCATAAATCATATTATACACGAAACAGTGAACATAATCTTGAGGGATGGTGCCGGATTATGTATTTGATTCCCATATAAATTTATTATTGTAGATGTGCTGAATTGGGGTCAATTATTGTGGCACAGTACTTTACCTTTATCGTAGATATCTGATTTTATTAGAAAAGTTACTGTATGCTGGCAAAAAAAAAAAAAACTAACCATTTTTATGCATTTTAAAATATTTAGCCATCTAAATTTATCAATCTCTTCTTGTACTTTGTTTGCTAATATTAATGCATGCTTGTTCGATGCAGTCAGTCCACGTGTTGCTATAATAATGGGATCTGATTCAGATCTTCCTACAATGAAAGGTGCCTTGGAGATTTTGAAAAATTTTGATGTGCCTTTTGAGGTTTGCCTTCTGTTCTTGATAATGCTAATTCTGTGTATATGATTATTTGAAATCTATGCTGTTTAATCTAAGCGTGTCATATAATGTTATATCATTGTGTATCAAACTTTGTAGGTCACAATTGTTTCAGCACACCGTACGCCGGAGAGGATGTATTCTTTTGCTACATCTGCAAAAGAAAGAGGTATCCAGATAATCATTGCTGGTGCTGGTGGTGCAGCACATTTACCAGGTTAGTTGCATATAGCTATATGAGTACACTTTGCATTATATTTCAACTTTAACTGATATTGGTCTCATATAGAAGAGTCTTGACGTGTTCTAGGAATGGTGGCTTCATTGACACCGTTGCCTGTGATAGGAGTCCCGATAAGAACCTCATCATTGGATGGTGTTGACTCCCTCTTATCTATTGTTCAGGTATCTACAGTTTCTTTCTATTCCTTAAAAATATTTTCAAAGCATGTGAACTTGGAGTAGATACAATGGAAATTTTTAACAAAGGTTCTTATGTTCCCTACAGTTTGTTTTTAATCTTTAAACATAAAAAATTGTATATATGTCCTTGGAGGCTGTTAGTACCACAAAGAACAATGCTCAACTATATGTATTCGTGACCTCATGATCTGCATACCTTGGCAATTAAGCTTGGAGATCAACAATGAATGGAATGGCACATATGCATATTATTGCAGAAAGAATTACCACTCTTTTTACTCACTAACACCAGGAAATGAAGTCAAGCTCTTTAATACAGCTTTGCCGGTAAAATTCTTATTGTAATGTATTCTTCCCTTTTTTAAAGATCTTTTCCTTTTTTTGTATTTATTGATATTATCTTGATATAAAAGTATTTTTCTTTTTCCTTTCGAGTCCTCTTGGTAATTTTTTTCTATGCACGCTATTATTGCAGAAGAATGATCTAAAAATTTGCATCATTTTTTTTGTTTAGTGCTCTACAAAAAACATGGGATCTTCACATATACACTGATATAATTTGAATACTTTCGATTGGCTCTGTATGATTTGGTTAGCTTGCCTATCATCCCAACTTACGAACTCGTCACATAAAACTCCTGATTTGCTTTGAGAGAGAAAGCTCCATTATCAGATATATGTAAGTTTAACACATGAGATGATAGATGACCTGTTCTTTTTTGTCTAATGGAATATGTGCTCATATATGTCAACATTAATATGATTCAAAATATCTCAAACATTTTCTATTTAACACTTTTTTCCCTTTGTTCTATCATTTTGCACGAAGTACTTATCTGATCTAAAGCTTCCTTTCACATTGTTCAATATCTGTTTTCATAATTTTTTATTATGCTTTCACCCCATCTTTCAACAAAATGATAGATATGATCCAACAGCCAAATTTCAATTAGGAAGTGGTAGATTTGATTATTTCACTAGATCTCCATCTACATTCCTCTGTCAATTTTTTATTAGTTTGCAATTTATATTTTAACTTCATAATATCCATGGAGAAATGATGATCTGATTGAATTTGCTGTGAAAATATTCAAGCGAACTTTTGTAATGTATGATGGTGGTACAAGGGTAAATTTCGCCTATGTTTAGATATAACCTAGTGCCCATTATTGGACAACTAAACATCTTAGTTTGAACTATAGAGGTTACTAATGTAAATAGCTTAAGTTTATGTGTAAATCGTTTAATCACTAGAATTTGGCATGTGAAATGCATGCAAGTTTTGGAGGATGACTATGCTCATTTCAGACATTGATAAGTTGGTGGTAGGTTCTTTTGCAATAGATGTCTTTTTTAGTGTGAATTATTTACTATTTATGATGCACATGAATGAATCATGTGAAAGAATATATGTTGGGTTTGATGGCATCAAGTTATGAAGGTATTAGGTTATTTTTTCATGCCAATATGTTTCTTTATTTATTCGTTAGGTGTGATGCCCATTACTGAATTAAGGTGCATCTGATTCAATACAGTCTACTGATTTAAGCAGGAGTTTTTGATTAATGGTTCTGAATTATTCTGCACTTGCAGTGCACATGTTTTATCCATGGGGAAGGTGTATTTGGTAAATGGCTTTGGTTATATCATAATATTTTTATTTTTAAGTACTAGAGAATTCTCAATTGGCATGATTATTTTGTTTTCTCAAAATTTTGGAAATGAAAAAGTTAAGGGCTCATTTGGCATCATTTTTATGTCTTATTTTTTATTTTTAAAAGCAAAAAAAATTAAAGCAACCAAGAAAAGAATTTGTTTGATGCTACTCTCTTTATTTTCTATTTTTAAAAGTGCTTTTCATTATTTCTAAAAAAATAAAAGTAAGAAATTCTTTCATTATTTTCAAAAAGAGAAACTCATGTTTTTACCACAACCACCACCACCACCATCTTAGCCACCACTGCTATCGCCGCCGCAGTTGTTGCCATCGCTACCATCCTCGCCGCACCATCGCCACCACACCATCATTGTTATCATCTCTAACTCCGCTATATCACTAGCACCTCCACCCCCACTGCGATCCCCATCACTGTTACTACCATCACCACTTCCACCACATCGCCGCCATAACCATTGTCTCTTCCACATCGTTGGTAACTTGGTACCCTTGCCACCACTACTATCTAATTGAATGAGTGTATCAGATATTCTAACAGCTATGTTAGATACATGCTTAAGAGGGTACCTCTTGACTTGCTCCATTGTGACAAGAAGGTCATGAGTTTAAAATGAGGAAACAACCTCTCTGCATATGGAGGTTGCATACACCCAAATCTCCTCAGACCCTACAATGGCGGGAGCCTTATGTACTGGGCCACCCTTGTTTTTTTGATGTATGCTTAAGGGATCTAAGCTTGATTTGCATCTCACTTGATCTAGCTAAGGATGAGTTCAAGTAATAGACATGTCATCAAAACCAAGTTTTTATGTATTGGTGCTGGTGGGCATGCCGGTCACCTGCCGGCATGGCGCATGCCATGTCATGACGAAATGCATGCATAACCATGCTAACAAATAAGATTTACAAATCCCATTCAATTAAAAGGATTAAAAACTTAAATAGGTGATATGGCAATTTGTGCCAAGTGGTACTAGCCGAGCATAATATGTGCAAACTAGCACAGATTGGCATGGACGACATGTGAAACCATAATTTAGACACCAGGATCACCGATTTACATGTCATTCTTAGTTTTTAGAAGATCTTACGAATGCTGGTCTCATCCCATTTGTATGGGTTTAACTTATGGACAAAGGTATAATCCAAAATAGTCTGGGCACCATTTTCAACCAAAAGCAAGCATTTAAGTGCCACATTCTTCGCTAGGGTGCCTCTGAGCAAACTTCGGTAGAGTGGATTACCATAGGGAACTGCTTTTATGTTTAAGGCCTAGATTATAAGCCAAGAAAGTGGAATGAAAACACTAGTTTTGCATGCTGTTTGAGATATTAAAACAAGACAACTTAGTCTAAAAGCAAACCATGCCAGAGAATTCTTGTTAAGAATAGGACCATCAATCAATACCAAAAAAAAGGAATACCAATTCAAAATGAAACTATGCAACAATGCTTACGGTGGTGATACCAGGAGATAGATGAAAATAGGGAAATTGAAGAAACGTGATCCTTAACATACATTGACATCGATAATTGAGAAGTTGAGAAGTTCTATTTTACTAAATTTAAAGGATGTTTGGAGAATTTGCTAAGAATTATGAAGAATGGGATTGAAAAATTAAGGATGGTGGCATCAATGTTTGGTCAAGATCTGCATTAACCCTGAATGAATTATTTTTTTGTGAACCGTGGATTGCCATGTTCATGGGGAAGCAAGTGGAAATGGGTGGGAAAACTATGAAGCATATCTATCTTAAAATTTATTGTCATATGATGAATCTTCTCATTCAATTCAGAATGAGTCAGATAACTTGTTAGTATTCTTTTCTTCTTGTAAGAAGCAAGCACCATATCAAAATGTTTCTTGAAGAGGCGTATTAGTAAAGTGGAGCCCCAAGAACACTTCGAACGAATCACTTAATAATGACCTAAATGGTTCTGCGGTCATTAACCTTTGCCGAATTTGTTTGTCAGTGCATGGATTAGTAGGGTACCTGACAGGGTCAGAAAAGTTCAATGAATTATCACCTTGTTATGTGCACAACTAAACATACTGATAGCAAGCATATATGTATTTATGTGACTGTATGACTTGTACATTTACATGTATGATATATGAACAAGATTTTTTTTTGAGTCATTGGGGATTTTACCATCCCCAGTCAAATGCAGGAACAAGAACAATGTTATCATGTTCAAGATTTTCAGCTTTGAACATAAATTGTGGGTGTATTTATCATTATAACATACACTTATCTTTATAATAAGACACATGTTAGGACATCTCCAAGGTCTGCCTTTATTAACTGTGTTTGAATTCTGAAATTGTCATAGTTGTTATTATCAAAATAAGCAATTTGTCTGTATTATCAACTTATCATTGCATTTTGAGCTATGACTAATTCTTTTCAATTACCTCTAATTGTTAGTCAAATAGTTCTAAATTCTCAAGTGATGGAGGGATTTAAAATTATACTTTAATTTGCATATGTCATAGTGAAGAGCTGATGAACTTTAAATTTTCCCTTTTCATTTTCAATTTGCCCTGTTAAAAAGAAAAAGCTGAAGGGTTGACATCAGATAGAGTAGAAAGAAATCCACATTTTTCTTGTGGGTGACTAAATAGCTGATGTGCTGTCTGGGTAAGAAAGAGACAGCCCTCTCTTTCAAGGTTTCAAAAATGGCATAATTCCATTGTAACAGACCCCACTGAGACTGTTATTGACCGTTATAATGGTTTCAGTAGCTGCTATTTGCCTTGAAAAGTACTATTTCAATTTTTTAGTATTAAAATTATCAATGTTATGTTAGCTGCTATGATAGTGTTGCAACTGAAAGTAACAGGCATTATGCTTGATGAAAAATATTATTTTTCTGACAGTAAAATTTCTTTTGGAGGGGAAATTGATGCAAAAGTTTTAAAGTTTAGAAGCCATAGCACTTTACAAAACAAATGAAAATAGTGGCTGTTATGTATGTTCTAATAGAGCAATGCTAAAATAGTGCTTTATAAAGGCTGTTTACTTTTTCCCTGTTATTATGTATAATAATGTAAGAGGGGGATATCAGAACTGTAATTACAGCCATTGTAATATTATAAGGGCTGCTATTTAAACCTTACTCTTTTTCTCCCCTTGTGCAGGAAGTTACTGATAACCCCCCAACCTATATATTGTAGCAGTTAAAAATGAATCTAGAACCTCCACACTGGAACTTCATGAGTTGGCGAATAAGCAGACGGACAGTATGATTTAGCAAAAAAATAAAAATAAAAACGAGAAAATTGCATAATATCTTGTTAAAAATGTTGTCATGACCAAGTCGGCCCAGTACTGGGTTTGATATACATACGTACATATTTACATTCATATATGCATATGCATGCATATAATATTGATTCTATATTTTACAGCTCCTATATATTGCACAGCTCTAATTAAGCTTTTTACTTGTTAGATTAATATGGAAAACCTGTTATTAATGCTTGTTTGATTATATAGATGCCGAAAGGTGTACCTGTTGCAACTGTTGCGATAGGAAATGCAGCAAATGCAGCTTTATTAGCTGTTAGGATCCTGGCTGCTGGGGATGCTGATTTGTGGGACAGGTGGGATTCTTTGTATCCTAGATTCCCTTCCAACTTAATTTGATAGATATTTAGTGATTCTTCTTTTGCAAAATCATTTCATATCTGTATTTTGTACAGGGTGGTCAGTTACCAAGAGGATATGAAGGACACTGTACTGAGAAAAGCAGAAAAACTTGAGGGGGAAGGTTGGGAGAGATATTTGAATCTCTGATTCCCATGTGCTTATTCTGGTATAAGTTAGCCTGCATATCCATTTATCTGGTTTGTGCATGTTTATTTAATGGTTGGCTTACTAGTTTCTCATATGTATCTTAAGCAGGTGAGTTGTTATTATCTTTATCGCAAGTCCAGGATTTTTTAAACAATCAAAATCAATCAACAAATGAGACATGGAGTTCCAAAAATGAGACTCTACAGTACAGAATTTTTCTGCCACCCAACAAAGAGCACGATCAGCAAAATTAGAACATCTTGTTCAGAGAAAAATGATTCTCTCTGAAGGAGTGTCTTGTATCATTTGTATGTGATATGCTGCTGATAATTTCAGGCTCCAAATTCCTGGGTGCATTTGATTGTTGAATGTGTGGGACCCTTCAAAATTTTGTTTCTCTCATTTTTATTTAGAACTCATTGTTATGAGGATGGAGATTGAATTTGGTCTTATGCTGAGTTATAAGCGGAGCAACTTGTGTAATAGAGTGAGGCTGTACATTCTGCAGCGGGTGGTTGTATCATCATAAACAGAACCTTTTTTTTTCTGATTGTAGAATGTATCCAACTTTGTTGTATCCTACCTTCATCCAGAAAGATGGCACCATATTTATCTGATGGTGGTTGCTGGTTAACTTATTTTTTCTTGGTAGTTAGCAAAAAAGAAAAAATGTTGGCTGTCAGGATCTTGGAGTAAGATGTTTACTGTGTAGAACATACTAAAGCAACGGTGGGAAACAACGTCGAAATGAATGTGATACTTCATAAATATCTCTCTATATGCTAGAGAGTGAAGATATAGAGAACTTGCTCCGAAGGTCAAATCAATGATTTTTGTCCAAAACGCCTCCTTTTCAAGTGAAATCTGTGGCTCCATTTAGCAACAAAGTGAGTGCTATTGAAATCAGCAAAAAGGCTGTCCCTTAGCTTTTCAATGTAATCGATCATGCAAGGGATAAATTGGGAGATTGGAAAGGAATGTGTTGATCAGAATTAATCATGCTAGCAGCAGATAACTGAAAATCTTTCTAACCTGCAATCCTCATCATTTTTTCAATAAGGTATATCCACTCCAGATATATTTCATGTCATTGAGTGGTACGCCCATATAATGAATAAGGAAATCTTGTAATAAGGAATTCATCATCCCAAAAAACTTCCCCTGCTCGAAAATGATCTCCTTACTGGATCCATGAACTTAAATATATACATACAACTTCAAGTTATATATAATTAATCTAAATGCAACCAATTAGAATTCTTCAACTTCATAGGAAACTGTCGTCTACATAGAGTAAGCTATTGAAACCATCCATAATCCTCGAAGGATCCAATTCTTTTTATCAACCTTGTAGCCTAGCTCAGTTTAAGAACCGCCTGGAGAGCACATCTACTGCCAGAACAAGGAGGAAAGGGGATAAAAGGGTTGCCCTGAAGAATGTCCCTGTCACATCCAGTCTAATTCCTGATTTGTACGTTCACTAGCACTTTCACTTCACTTTGCTAGTAGTAACAGAAAATTAAATCCAAGAGATCCAAAGAATCAGGACTTCTCCGTTGTTTAAAGTAAAGAGATTTTTTTCTATATATTTCTTTTCAGTGGTCAGCTGAGTTGCCTCGAGTCTTGACTATATTCTCATGTCTCTACATGTTCAAGTGGGCGTTCATTAAAAAGCCTACAATAAAATTACATCATAGGTACTTGGTGTGAGCTCCATCTTGAAGATGGACGTCTCTGATTTGCTGGCACTGCCTCTGCCGTGCAGCCTGAAGAAAATGAGATATTTCCACTATCAGCTCTGATCGTGTTTGCTTCGATATAATCTTGTCCGGTAATAAATTAGCTCCAATGCATATCTTCCCATCGAGCTTTGGATTCTATAAACCATGAAATGTTGTAGACTGTAGAGCACCGTTTCACTGTGGGCCAGGTCCAGCCTGTTGGGCTTGGGCCGGTTGTGTAGGCCACTCAATGTGCACCCGACACGTGAGTCAAGGGAGGAAGACTCCAGCTCCCTGAGTCTGGCAAGGAGCAGAATTCAAAGGCTTGTTGGACTGCAGAAATGCCTGGATTTGGCCTATAAAAAGACCCATCCATCTTTCCTCTTGGCATCACTTCTCCTTCTCGATCAATCGCCGGCGATCGCATCGAGTTTTTCTTTGATTTCAGCCGGAAGAATTTCACCATGCCGTCGTTTGGGCAAGTTGCCGGGATCCATCCGAAACAGGGATGTCCTGTTTCGGCATCCTTTTCTTCCTTGGCCACCGTCGCCGACCGCCGAAATAGGCCAAGTTATGCCGCCCTTGGGGACCCCTGTAATCATGTGACTCTGGTTGGAGAGAGCCACGGTAAAGGGTCAATTTGAAGACTTTGAAGGTGGGCGGTGCGGATTGATTTTCTTCCCTTTTTTGCGCCGCCCGACCATCGTCGCCAGTGGTGCAGCGGCTAAAGGCCGCCCTTGGCCGCTGCCACTAGAGCTCGACCACCCTTGGCTGCACCACCCCTGGTCCAAGAGAAGGAAAGGGAGAGATGGACTCTTCCTTGTTTTGGGAGAAGAAGAAAGAGCTCTCTCTCTTCTCTCTCCCCTCTCTCCTCTCTCATTTTTCTCTCTTGATTGCCTCTTTCTTCGCATGGTTCATGAGCCCAGCAGGAGGGTCTTAGATGTTCTCATTGTGGGCTCGGGTCGACCCTAGTAGACAATCCTAGACTAGTGTCGTTGTGACCACCTGTCACGCTAGCTTTATCCCGACCATTGTCGAGCATCGCTGGACTCTATCATCATTAGTCTTTATTGTGTTACATATACCATGGTTTGATTTTTATTTCATGAGTTAACTGGTTTGATTGGCCAGAGCAAACTGACCTGAATCGTCGAACGTTGATACCTAGTCGACCCTATTCTTCTTTCACTCCGATTTTTATCAGTTACCATTAAAATCATAATTGATAACCCTTGATCTATTACTTTTTTTTTGATTGGATATACGTTTTTTAATCAGATAGATTGAGTTATATTGTGCCGATTGATTCGAACAATTGGGTGTTGTCATTTAGCTGACATCGTATATCTTTCTATATAAATATATTTTCATAGTCAGCCTTGATTTTGTATGGAGTTACAATCATCTAGACAGAAAGAAACCTAACGAGATCTTATACTATAGTTTTAAATTGAGGTAAGGCCTTAACCTTTTATTTTTTTTAATTAAAGAAGAATAGAGAAAATATATAATTCAAATATGAGAACTCTAAAATTAGGTAATTTTTGAATAATTAATTTATTTATATGGTGGTGATTGATAAGGAATAAGTTGGTGTTATATTGATATTAAATTGATCGGACATGTTAGGTGTGGATTGGTAATGTTGTAATTGCGTTGCATTGCGATAGAGATAAGAATTTCTGTACTCGATCACTATATATATATATCAATAAATTTTTTTTGGCATGTTGTAATATATTTTATAAGATTTTCAGTACAAATATATTCACATGGTTATTATATATATGAGATATTGAGAACATGATTATGTGATAAAAATACCTTAAATTTGAGAGAAATTCATTATATTAGTGATAACTGATTTGGCAAATGTAACATATAAATTAGAAAGATAAAATATAGTTTGGATTAACCTCATCATAGGATAACGCTAAGCTAACGCATGGAGATAGCCTCCAAAAGCTTATGCGTGGGATAGCCTTCACGGGCTTAAGTGTAGTACAACGTCCATGGACTAATGCATAGAGATAGCCTCCACGGGCTTAAGCGTGATATAGCGCCCATAGGCTAACGCATGGAAATAGCCTCTACGAGCTTACAAGTGAAATTTTGTCAATCTTGGTCTAAGTCATGATCTTGGTTAGTACAAAGTTGGAAGTTAATCAATGGGAAACATGGAAATCAAGTTAATGAGAAACGGATGAAATGCCATAAGAAATTATTGTTGAATAATTGGTTACATTTGATATATGTGTGTGTGTATGTGCTTCTTTGAAAAGATGATAATAAGAACATATGTGTATGTTATTTGTATGAGCTTTCCGAGTATTGATATGATACACATTTAAATTGTTCAGGATTCTCACAACCTTTTTTTTCTTTTTTTTTTCTGAGTTACAGGTTGCTAGTGGCTTAATACTAAACTATAGTTGCTTGGTTATAGTTGAGATCATATGAAAAAGGGATGAATAGATAGAGCATCACTGACACTAGTTGGATAAATAAATTATATACTTGGATTAGTTTTATTTTTCGTTACGAATTGAGATCATTATTGTTCACAGATATTGAGGTTATGATAATTTTTTTTGGCCTCGTATATTTTTTAGGATTATGCCCTAGAGAGTGTACGGCCGTGTTGTGTTCCGGACTTGGGTGCTGGTCCAAAGCATGACAAATCTCACCTAGTTGATCAAGCATCTAGATTAGCTATTGCTATTTTGGAGCTTGCAACAAGCTTTAAAGTGATTTGGAGTGGAAGGTGTAACCCGAAAAAAACCCGTCGTGCTTGGACCCTGAATATAATTTTTTTTTCAATCCCTCCAGAGACTGTGCCTTGTAATTAGTAAATGTTATTTTTATTTTTATCTTTTGATTAATCAAATTATCCTCACATTCCAACCATGCATCAAATGCTTCTTTATCGAGTGATAGGATCCCAGTCATCTTTCAAGTACTCTGTTCAAAAGCCATTGGAAACCATGCAAAGGCTCTTTTCTGCCTCTTAAGCACTATTCTTTCCAAAACCTGTCATCCGCTCTCTTTTTTTTTTTTTCAGATAGCCGTGGAGGAAAAGACTTCATTCCTTCTTTACTTCATCTCCCCCTCTCTTTTCAAGAGCAAGCGACAAGCATCGTTCACGTATTTCCCTGTAATTCAATAGATGCTCCTACTTTTTCTCTGGAATGCTATAGCGCATACATGGGAACTGCATTTTTTTTATTTTTTTTCAATCAGACCCCATTGCTTTTTAACTCCTGAAATCTAAGATAAGGAGTATCAGAGACAGTGATGGCATTATGTGGGCACCAGGTGAAAGCCCCTGGGTTTTAAGAAAAAGATACTCCGGAGACGAGAAGCATGGATAAAGGTCACGGAGGTGCTTCAATAAGATATGATGCATGATAAGGACCGAGGTCTCGTAGATAACCAGAAAGCCTGCATGATCTCATGCAGGACAAACTTGCGTATCCTAGCAACACAAACATGGCATTGGTAGATAATTGAAACAAATGGGATATAGTTTGGCCAAGATAAGAAAGTGTGAGGGAAATCTGAAAAACATCAAGAATCAGAAATATCTTGGAAAAAATGATGAAGACCAACCGATAAACCACTTTTTATGAGATTTTCAGCAATTTTATATGATCTCCATTCATTTTAACACTCTCCTTCTCCCCTTTTCTTTTTAAATTTGTCATTTTTTTTTCCTTTTTTTTTCTTCTGTTTTTGTTGTTGCCCGTCGACAAAAGGCTACGCAACGAAGGAACCCTTCCAAAAATATCACTAACCCACTGTGAAGGCCTACTTCGGACCCGATCCACTTCATCGGCCTGGCCCATCCAGGCCCATGGTGTTATGCGCGTGATAGAAAGTGGAAGACTCCCCCAGAGGGGGTCTTCTTCCTCTTCCATGACTCCGACCAGAAGTCGGAGTCACCGAAGAGGACTGGGAGTCTTCCACTTCCTATCACACACATGACACGCACGGGCTAGCGATGGGCCAGGCCGATCAAGTAAATCGGGTTTCGACTGATCTTCACATTCTTCTCTCCATAAAAAAGTTTCGCCCTCGAAACTTAATTTATCTTCATTCTTTAAGAATACCGACTCTTCTTTTACTTCACCATACTTTCACTGCGCAACGCTGATCTAAACCAACTCTTCTATACTCATTCTATGCCTAACTTTACAAATCATAAATCTAGTCGGAGTCACCGAAGAGGACCGGGAGTCTTCCACTTCCTAACACGTACAGGCCAGCGATGGGCCAGGTCGATCAAGTAAATCGGGTTTGGACTGGCCTTCACATTCTTCTCTCCTTAAAAAAGTTTCATCCTCGAAATTTAATGTACCTTCATTCTTTAAGAATACCGACTCTTCTTTTACTCCACCATACTTTCGCTGCGCAACGCTGATCTAAACCAACTCTTTTATACTCATCCTATATCTAACTTTACGAACCTTAAATCTAAGCTTAAGTTCTACCCATTACTAGATTTTTAAGCTTAACCCACAATCAAACCAATTATTCTGATGCCATAAAATATCACGCCCCAAATCTGGGATATAACACGGCTATGTTACCAATGAGTACAACCCATGATAATACAAAGCCAAATATTTTATTTAACTTCCAAATTCATCTCAAACAAAATATAATAAATAAAAGTCTAATTTTATAATCTATTAAATGTAACCAATGCCGGTTCAGAGCGTCTAAATTGAAACATAAATACCAAACTTATAATTCTCAATATTCAAAAAAATATTAACTACAAATTTATAGTCAATTTAAAATACTAAATTTTTTCTACAAAATCGTCAAACTTGCTGGCGCGAACTCCAAGCCTGGATCATCCCGACCCTATTTGTTTAGAGAGAGAAAAAAATAAAAATAGAGATATATAAGCGACACAGCTTAGTAAATAAACTTTTCACTATCTTACCGGATCAAGTATAAGTATTAACTTGCAGCCATAACTCATTTAGAGAAGATAACTACCATTAGAAAAATATATTTTATAATAACAGCATTATCATAAATCAATAATGCTCTTGCATATGCATAAATTATACAAATTATATAAATATGGTTATAGTGCATAAACAAAATCATAAATTGTCCTAATTTTACAAAGTCATAAATTATTTATCATTTTGCCATATCATAATTTATAATAATTCTCTCAAATTAAATGCTAAGATGACCGTATACCTGCAACAGAGATGTAATTAATATCATACCAACTACTATACCCATTGGGCTGTATGTCATGCTACTATAACCCGCTGGCAAGGGTAGTATGCCAAGCCACTATTATCCGCTGGCGAGGGCTTATGCCACGCTACTATAATCCGCTGGCAAGGGTCATACATAGCTATATGAAAGCCCATAGTCATTTCTTAAAACAAATATTCTTTAAGTCATAGTTCCTTAAATCATAGTCTTAAATCATACATGAATAAATCGCTAAAAGGCTATAAAGAGTTTGTAGTCCATAATTAAACCTTTAACAGTAGAATAATTATAAAATTATTTTTTTATAACAAAATACAAATTTTATAAATATGGACTTCATAGTTCACAAACAAGTCATTAATATTAAAATATTTATGAAATAATTATTTCACAATAAATCATGAGTTGCATAATATTATATGCTTGATCCTTGATTTTAAGAAAACATGATATCATCAACATTTAATTCTATTTTTATATTTTCATAATACCAAAAAATAAGTGAAAATTTAAAAACTAATAAGCAGTGTTAGGATTACTTACCTCTTTTGTCTTAGACTTTCAAACTTCACTAGGCGAACCTACTAAACTTATTTAAAGATATTTAGAGTAAGATTCATTCTCATTTGATAACTTTAATAGTTTTGAAATAACAAGACAAAGAAAACGGTTGGCCAGATGACGGAAGCCCGATTAGGTCAGATCTAAGCAACTTGATTAATGAATCACGAGATACGGACTCAATTAGAGCTAACGCCATTCGATAGGGTTCATTAATATTGGGTTTCATAGACACTTATCAGGGCTTAGTTGATCGATCTGGTAGGCTGCCTAGGCACTAGGGCAGATCAAGGCCCCTTGCAGGGGTCAACTTAGGTCCATATGATAGGCAGATAGGACTCGATTAATGGATCTATGAGTCTTTTTAGAAAGAAAAATAGAAATATGAGATAAAAGAAAGAGAGAAAATAAGAGAGAAATAAGAGAGGGATGGCTCTCCCTCTCTCCTCTTCCTTTTCTCTTCTTTTTTCTTTCTTTCTTCATAAATAAGGGAGGAAGGGAGTGGACGGTGGCTGGCCATGGTGATTCGACGAGGCGGCAGCCAATAAGGGTGGCAGCAGCGAAGAATAGCCGGTAGCAGCGACCAGCTAAATTCAACCCCAAAATTGGGCTGAGACGGGTGATTCTTGGCTCGGTTGTATTCAGATCCTAGCCCGCTCACTGGCAGCTAGGAGTCTGGCTTCGAACAAAGACCAACATGAGGGAGCGGTCGAGGGTTTCGACGCGCCAGTGGCGAAGATGGCCAAAAAAAAGGAGGTGAAACAGAGCAAAACAAAGAATCTTTTTCCCTGAGTGGTTTCCGGCGGATTTCTCGGCCAACGACCGTAATTCCAAGTAGTCGGCAGAAGAAAAAGAAAAGGAGAGAAAAGACAGGGCGCTGTCTTGGTTCCGGCGGTATCTGGCGGCTCCAATTTGCGGCGGGAGACCTAGGGCTCCGGTGGCCCTAGGTCTCTGACTCCTAGTCGGAGTTGCGGAAGAGGACGAAAACTTCCTCTAGGAATCTTCCACTTCCTATCATGCGCATGACACACGCGGGCCAGTGATGGGCTGGGCCGATCAAGTGGATTGAGTCTGGACCAGGCCTTTACACCCTCCGTTGCTGAGAAGTTACCCAAGGTCCTGAGCGGTATATGAATGAAAATAGCTTTTCACATATTTAATACGTAATGTATGCAGGTGGCCTGAGCAGCTGATAACAGATATGTCAGCCCAAGTATATTGAGCAAGCCAAATACAATGTAACATCTTAAACTAGAGAATCAAATAAGAAAACATCATGGTTTAGGTTTAAAAAGAGGCAGCCACTGATCTAGACATAGAAAAAGATAAATAAGTGCCTTAACTTTTATATGTTCTCATATTGAAAGACTAGCTAAACGAAGGACCAATTAACAAACATGAAGCAGATGCAGTGGGCTTCATCTTCATCATTCTGCACCTTCCAAGCCACTGCGCTCTCATAAGAAACAGGCCTACCCATGCTTGAAATGCAAAGACCACCCTGAAGGCATGCTAAACCCTGCCCACAGGAAAAAAACAGTCATTCTTTTGGGTAAACAAAATTTTTGAATACATGTGGTGTGCGTTTTTTCTAACGGGATGATTAGAAGTGGAGATATGACTCCACAGATGCAATCAAAACCATTTAAGCCGGACACCCCAGATTTGAGGTGCTGCTCCATATAGTTATTCTCAAATGAAGTTTAGTTATGACATTCACCATAGAAAGACAAGGCCCTGCATGACAACCAAAAGCCCAACATTCAGAATAGGGTGACTGCCAAAACTCGGACAGCATCAGACATGCTCATCTGAGCACGCCTCTACAACCAATGAAACATCCAATACTGGAGCCTACTTCTATCTCAGAAGTTTCAGGGATGATAAATATCATTTTGGTATTTTTTACCCTTCAAGTTCTTCTGAATCTTCTTAAACTATATATTATAGTTTTATGCAGAAATGCTAAAATTATTTGTTAAAGAAGGTCATGAACCTGCTGCATTATATGAGGGAACTCTGCGCAAAGAGTCTTCCTTCCTTGGTCATCAAATATCTTTTCCAGAGTAATGTCTTGCAAGGCAACCAAGGTAGTCTCAAGCATGTCAAGGCCAGCCTGGTTTGCAAATGTGAAAACTGGCATTGCCTGCAACAAAGTAATATACAGAATCTACAGATTATTAACAGTTAAAGAACCAATGGTTTAATAAGAAAGGACAAAGATATAATGAATTGCAGGCACATTTCTTCCTAGCCACTTACAGAAGGTTAAAAGTAGAGGCAAGATTTTACCTTAACATTACTACATGTCAACTTGGTTAAATTTCATCTTTCATCATAGGCATAACCAATTCTTGATCCATTTCTTTTTTCCCTCATGTGATAGATAACTAGTAAATTTGATTAAGTGTACATTAAAGTCTAAATTTAAATTAGAAATTACTATAAAGCTATACAGATGAACTCATGCCTGGTCCATACAGCAGACACTCCTTCCCATCTTCCATTAGTCCTAGGCAAGACTATTGGCACCCTCAATAGCTACTCTTCCTTGCATCCTGACTGTCCACATCTTACATTAAAAAGAACCCTTCAAGGCCTATCAGAAGTAAATTTGCTAATAAAACCCATCAAACACTCGAAGTTTAATTTGTGATACTACATCGTGGTCTTACAATTAATATAAACACGAATAATCTTAGGCTTTACAACATTGACTATAGCTCGTTGTAGGCTGAAAAATCAACATTAGTCATTGCAAAGTTAAACCCACAAACCATCCACTCCCCTTACCAAGACAACAAAAAAACATCCCACAACCAGAACAACTCCACCAGAGGGCCCTACTCCATCATAAGCAACCATATCGATTATTTTCCATCTTTTATTTTGTAACATCCATTTTACCTTTTATGGCCCATGGCTAATCTAGGAGGAAAATATTCTTCCATTCAACATTGTCTTTCCACGAAGGAAATTGGACTTAAACTAGAATACACCCATAGCATCATATTATTTGAATTCTTCAACAGTTCTGATATTCAGTACTTCATGCTCAAACAGCATCAATTTTTCTGTTGCTGTTAAATCATGCAAACACTGGTTATTGACTTACTGGTATTAAATTGCAAAATTCATGCCCCTCACATCACAATTTAGTCTCAGGAAAGTATCGAGTAGTTTGGCAAAAAAGGAAACAAATGAAGTCAAATCATGTGTAGGAATCAATTCCAAGTCCAACTGGTTATTTCGCATTACAATATATGATTTGTGTTGTCTCCATTCTTTATTTACATGCTGTAAATATGACTATTTAATTTCCTATATTATGGTGTATTCCTTGCTTAACTACAAGCATAACCTTCCATCCCAAAACTAGCCAGTAATTGTAGGTGGATCAAATACTCTTGCATAAGCAGGGAAGGGCAACAGAAAGCCTACGGGGACCATTATAAAATTGTGAAAGGCCCTGGCAGTCAAACTATTATCAATGGAAGGTTCAAAATACTACAGAAATTCTCAAATTCTTGTATTCCTGATTGGAAGGTAAACTATTTAAATAAAAACCTTTACAAGCCTGGAACCGTTCCAAAAATTTGTGCCCAATGCCCGTTGGAAGCAAGCATCATTGCATCACCTAACCACCGCAACTCCCCTCCTCTCCTCAACAGCACCCCCCACCCCCCCTTCTTTTCTCTCCAACAACAACAAAAGGGAAAAAAATAAGAAAAAGAAAAAAAGAAAAAACAGCATCCTGTTCAATTGTTCATGAGTATATGGACATTTTGAAGTATACCCCTAAGGCCCTGCACTTACCATAGGACTTCCATACACTAGATAGATGAAGTGTTCTACAATCAGCAAAATCATGTCATATTCATTTGTGTAGACATATGTTATGCAATCCCCAACGCATCCTAAATACTAGATGAGATGGTGAATTAAAAATGGTAAGCACAAAGTGTCCAATAGAAAGATAGTTTTATTTTTATGCAGCTAATTTTTCTTACAAATTATTTATGAATTATAAAATTGAAATAACATTACTATGCATGAGTCACCAAAAGGAAGACTCAATTACCTTACAATGAAATGCAACTACTGCGATTACAAATTTTTGAAAGAGCATAATTATTTTATCATCAATACACACATCCAACGCAAATAAGTTCTCTATAATTGACCTTATGACAAGCCTTCCCAAGCATTGGACAAGTAAATTTTGCATGCCACCCAATAATAGCCTCAAAAGATTATGATTGTGACATTATCCATGAATTCTAGCTCTTTTTTGAGATGCGCAAAAACAACAATAGCTTATCTCATCTACAAAAGGCAGCTAATTTGTTCCCTGAGCCGGTTAAAAATCCTTATGCTTAAGTCATAAATGACAGGTCAAAGAATCATATGCCCCAACACTCAAGAAACGAGAAATAGTCTGAAGAACTGCAATGATATATTCTTGCACTCTAGTGCCTACATATATTCATTCGTGTGTATGCTTGAAATATATTCATTTGTGTAGACATATATTATGCAATGAACATATATTCTTGCACTCTAGTGCCTACATAATAGTAAATCCTTTTGCTTGCATTCGTGTGTAGTACATATACTTTGAAAGGTGTTTTTTCATAGCAGAACATTGATTGCTTCTCATCTTGAATGAGTATGTCTACAAGGGAGACAAATTCCAATTTAAGAACAGCTTCTTCTACTTTAAGTTAGTTTAAGGAGTGAAATGATGATTGCTTTGGAAAAATTATGCTTAGATTCAATATTGCTGCACAAAATTAATCAGTTAATGGAAGAAAACTAAAAGGGAAGGAGTTGAGAGTTACTATTCTGCAGTGCCCGTCGTTGCATTTGTGTGAATATATGCTTGAAAGCATATGTCTGAGAAATAGTCATAATATATGTTCATTTGTGTGTATGCTTGCACTCTAGTGCCTACGCACGAACGCACTCTAGTGCCTACATGAATGCAAGAATAAATGTACTACACACGAATGCTTATCTCAGACATATGGGTGAACATGAAAGCTCTACCCTGAACATAGTCAAAAGAAAAGAAAAAGGATTATCAGGACTTAGAAGTTTACAATGATCTAAGATTTACAGTAATAACCATCAATAGCGACAATAGTTAATAAAGGAAGTAGAACATTGAAATAAAAAAAAAGCATTCAAGAAGATTTACGTGGAAACTTGATGTAAACATCGGAAGTAGATTGATATTTTCAGTAACATAAAGCATGGAAATGCAAACCTTCAAAGAACAGCAAACAATAGCATCTGAGTGATGCCAAAGCATTTTGAGAAGTGAAAAAAAAAAAGCATTCAAGAAGATTTACGTGGAAACTTGATGTAAACATCGGAAGTAGATTGATATTTTCAGTAACATAAAGCATGGAAATGCAAACCTTCAAAGAACAGCAAACAATAGCATCTGAGTGATGCCAAAGCATTTTGAGAAGTGATTCACTGCCTTCAGTAGTAGGTTTAAGGAGCTCCACTCCAGAATGACCCCTGTACACAGATAACACAGTAGCTGAAAAATTGTAAATATACCTTTCTGTGATAAATTTATTAAATATCACAGCACACTTGGGACATGATTCTCTAGCAATGTATGGAAATACAGTATGAACTTTTGAAGATTTGCACTAACATACTACAAGTATAGAAACTTACTTGAAGCTCTCTATATGCCAGATGGATATGAAATAGAACAAAGAATTTTCTTTTAAAAAAATAAAAAAAAAGAAGAAAATCTTCTTTAGAACCAATGATATTGAAACATAATATTTTGCTCATCTCAGTGAGGAACTGAAGCAGAGATGAAGTCACTCAGTATATCTCAGCCACAAATGAAAGCAGAAAAGATCTGGAAAGAATCCTATATTTTGAGCTCCTGGTTAATATGCAGAAACAGAGAAATCAATAAAGAAGTAAATATATTAAAACCTAGGGAACTTCAAGGCATTGTTTTTGACATAAAATAATTTGAAAACCCTTTAACTTGTACAAGGAAGTCCAAGAACTCTTGGCTGGTATCTTGATATCGTTGGCTGCTATCTTTGGGATATATCGTTTTATATCAGCTGAAACAATAAAGAACAAAATTTTATATATCGTAAACTGATCCAAAACCAACATTTGGACTGGGACAAAAAAACTTTTTAGAATTTTTTAACGTTTACTGCTAACTGATTTTCAGATAGTTACAATTAGAATAGTAACTTTTGTTGTAATATGTTTTTCAGGAAAATAATGCGAAGCATAAATTGATAGGCATACCCATTTAGACCAGAAAAATAATGAAACATTTATCTGGTAATAGATTTGTTAACTTACCACTAAACCCTAAAAGCATACTGTGAGGACCCGTGCGGGCTTGTATTTAGTCCCACATCGGTTTTTCGCTGGGTAGATCTTGGGTACTTATACAGGATCAAGGAACCCAAATAATACCTTCCGGCTAGCCATTTTGGGTGAGGTCCTGAGTTGTTACAAATGGTATCAGAGCGGACCCGGCCCATAACCTATGTGAACTAGGGGACACTGCAGCACGGATCCATTGGGGCTGACCACGGGCCAATCGTGGTGTTTGTGATTAGATTTGAATAGATATGAATTCTTAGCCTGACAAGGACGTTAGGGCTTGAACGGGGGGAGTATGTGAGGACCCGTGCGGACATGTGTTTAGTCCCACATCGGTTATTCGCTGGGTAGATCTTGGGTACTTATACATGATCAAGAAACCCAAATAATACCTTCCGGCTAGCCATTTTGGGTGAGATCCTGGGTTGTTACACATACGCTGATAGAAGGTTGGAAACATGTGTATTTAAGTTTAAGGCAACCTAAAGTCCCTTGCCTATCTGATGTGAGACATCCCACTCTCCAATGCCCCCTCACACATGGAGAAGCTGCAAGACAAACCCAAAGAAGGACGACACATGGAAAGCAAGAGGGGAGAATGAAGCGAAATGGATGGGTAGCTCTGATAACATATTAACAATCTAACCAGAAGACTTGAACTGATAGGAGGATGGGCCCATGTAAATTTAAGGCCACCTAAAGTATGTAGCCTATCCGATATTGGACTACCCACTCCACAAGAAGATTGGCATCTTTGCCAAAAATTGGAGTACAATTCTTTGACCATTTTGCTGTACCCAGCAATTTGTCGTTTCCCAAAAGATAGTGGATGACATTTTCTTTTATAAAGGAATAGGCAAATCATTTATCAAATGATGTTATTAAAAAGTTTCTGACTTTGAATCAAACAAGACAACGCCTACAAGGCTCTTAGATTTCTTGCATGCGTGCATTTACTGCATATCCAGCAACTATAAAGGTGTCTCAAATAACACCGCCATGGCCAATCCCAAGCACGGATGAGAAAGGTGGACGGTTGATGTCAGGTTGACAGCTAGTCAATAAAAACATGTTAATAACTATGAAATATATCCAAATTTGATAATTAGAAAGGTGTTTCATGTTCGAGTAGACAAATAGTTATATCATGCATATTGCTTCTTGCACATCACCATCATCCTAAGTTTCTTATTGTTGTGTCCGTGTGATGCAGGACAAGAAGAGAATTAGAGTTATAGAGAGGGAAGAGGGCGAGAGAGAGGAGAAATAAGATGATCGAACTTGGTCTCAACCTTCAATTCATTTCACACAAAAAAAGCTACAAGTTTTCTTGCTTGACCCTCTTTATATAAACACAAAATCAACCCACAAGTTAATAAATTTCAGTCGTTTTGCAACTCTTTACAAAGAAACATATCCCTGAAATTTCCAAAACAAACAACTTATCGACCACTAACAACATACAAGTACCATAACATTATTATTCATGCTACAGTGATGTGAATAGTAACCAACCCCTTTACTTACCTAAATTGACTCCGTCTGGACCTCCTAAAACTATGGACTTAAAGATCTTATGATACAACCTTGATTAACTATTATTAAATTTTAAAAAACCCTAATGATTTCAATCACAAGCCTATAATTAAACAATTTTAAATCAACAAAATTCGGGCCTTTGAATGTGATAAAATTCAATCCCACATCATTCACTTCTGCTGCATGGATCTCATCTCTGAGATCTGTTTCCAAAATCTTCATGCTCCATTGAGTTTATGATTTGATGATGGAGGGCTACATAAAGTTCTCTCGCAATCAAATCATTCATTAGTTGTTTTCATATCCATAGTTTGGCAAGAAATAAGGCGTAGATCATCCTGTTTGATGGTTATCTTCGAGGAATCCAGCAAATCAACAAAAATGAATCGTCATATGGCTTGATCTTGACCATTGACTTTAGATTAGTGACTTGATCTTGCCATATATGCCCCTTGCATTGATTTCAGTATTTTGATCTTTTGCCTTTGAGAAGTCCAATGGATCATCAACTAACAAATTCTCAATTAACAAATCTTTAATGGTAGCAATGCTGCATGATGGACCTCAACCAGACTCTTCACATGATAAAGCATCAATTGCAGGCACATCACACATTGATTGTTTGGCTTTTTCATCTTTAAGATTCTTGATCTATGGTTGAACCTCATGGAGCTTTTCAATGCCTAAATCTGTTGCAATTGCTTGCAATACAGCCTGCATTGACATCACATCATTGTTGAAAGATGCCAACTTATTGTCCATCCACCGACAGATCCCATATTTGACATGTTCATCAAAATCATCAACTCTGAAACTCAGCTCCTCAATTGATGACATGATGAAAAAGAGGGAAGGAGGGAATACAAAGGAGATCAAGGGAATGCAAGGAGGAAAAGCAGGACCCTTTAGCTCTAATGCCAAATTAATGTCGGACAAGAAGAGAATTAGAGTTATAGAGAGGAGGGTAAGAGGAAGAGAGAGAGAGAGGAAATAAGACGACCAAACTCGGTCAAAAAGAAAAAAAAAAAGCATACAAGTCTTTTTGCTTGGCCCACGTTATAAACTCACAAACATGACCCACAAGTTAATGAATTTTAATCCTTTTGGGACTTTTTTAATAGAAACTAATCATTAATACAATTTCCAAAACAAACAACTTATTGACCCCTAACAACCCACAGATGTCGTAGCATCACTATTCATGCTACAGGGACATAAACAGTAACCAACCACTTAATTTACCTAAATTGACTCTATCTGGACCACCTAAATTTATGGACTTAAAGTATTGACACGGCTTTGATTAGCTATTATTGGACTGCAAAAAATCCTAATGATTTCAAATTCAGGCTATTGAATGTGATGCAATTCAGTCTCACACAAATATGCCTTTTTTAAGATAGTTTTCCATTAGGGATTGTGCATATGAGCATGACTAATGTAAAAATCTTAGGTGCCAGAATTAGGAGTGGGTGCATGAGCAAGTGTAGGTTTGGGAGTGGGGAAGCAAATACTTTAAAAACACATAAGTATAGAAGCACTTTAGAAGTGAGTGCGGATACAAGAATCTAAGAGGATTCTGAAGCGGATGCATCACCCAAGGTAGTTGATTCCGGTTACTAAAGAAAAAATACATTATTTTATGTCGATGGACAATATAAATGCAAGAATGAGTATCATTAGAATGAAAATAAATGTTTCAACATGACATAAATAGCGCCAAGTATAGTTGGAGTGAATCCATTGATACATTTATCTGATAGAATAGACTACGATTATATGTTTCTGATATGTGTTTGCAAAGCATGTAGAGACCAAGAAAAGCATTATTGATCCCACCAAATCAAGTTAGGCTACCAAGCATACAATTTAATATGTTTACTTTAGGCTACCAGCTAATTGAATAAACACTTTGAAACTACGAAAGCCATGTTAGTTTTTTTTTAATAAGGTGGATGGTGTGTTGTAAGTTAAAATGGAAAACTGCTGCACACCATTTATTAGATACAAGCATGGCTTTAGCCCAAGCAATCAAGGTTTTAAATATCGTGAGACAAGTCATCCCAGTTCTTCCATAGAATGGGACTCCTCGCGTCTCAACACTTACGATGGTGGATGTCCCATCGCATCTTGGTCCATTTCCTGACTTGTCCCACCCTGAGACTCGAGACGGTAGGATGCCACATCTTCCTATTGCTATGGTTACACAAATTCTTTTCCATTTATGGTCAAAGTATCAAATGCAGCTTTAGTAAATATTAATTAGGTAATTATCAAATAATGGTCAAAAAGAAGCTTAGGAGTGATGCATGGTTAAATAATGGAAACTACTCAAGATAATAGAAATGGGTAATGAAAGCCACAAAATTCCTCAAGATTGAAATCCGTTCACTACATCTGAAGAGGGTAGGGGAAATGTTGCCATTCTTAAAGGAGGCAGTATAGGGGTTGCTAAAGCTTACAAAGGTGGAGGCAAGTATCCTTGAAAGACATTGGAGACAAAATATTAACTATGATTACATCCTATGGAGGGTAGTTATTGGAAAATAATCAATATTCGGGCCATATTTGTTATTTCAAAGAGCACTATCAGTGAATAGCTATCCTATCAAAAAAAATCATCGAATGTCAACAATTAGATTCCCTGATCATCATTACAGGATATTTTCTATAAGATCAGGTTTGAAATTGATCAGTGCCTTGTTAATCTAACAAGAAAAACATGGGGAAAAAATCAAAATTAAAAAAAAAAAAAAAAAAAAAACATGAAGTATAGCAAATCAACAAAACATAGACATGATATAGGCCATGTCAGTGGGTGACCAAGACTGAGATGAACTAAGATTTTGATTTACCTTGACTGAGATGGAAGATGGTGTAGTTTTATACAGTATTAAGATCAAAATCATGGCTGATATATAGGAAGCAAGATGTCGATATCTAGGCCAATATAGTAAAACAAAGATTAAGCAATGTTTTTAGGTAGTGTTTTTTATATTTATTTGTCACAAATACTTATTGAAGGAAGAAAATATTGGAAAATCTTGGTCAACAAATTGACATGTCAATGGCTTGCATCTCCAAACATACGGTTCAGATAGTAAGTGCCAGGATTTTAGATATATCACATTAATGGGTGCATGATGAATCAACTAATACATATTTTGGCTGAGATGGAAACCTTTTATATAAGGGAACTTGAGATAATGGCTTAAAATTAACAACAATTCAAATATTTTAAGAAACTTTTCCCTCTTAAATGGAATTCCTTTACCTATAGATTTCTTTTGGTAGAAGCAGTCTAGGTTTCCATGGCTAGCAAAGCCCCAAGATGAATGGGAGATGGAGGGGCATAGATCCCATTCGATGTCCCTCATATATCTCACTAGTTACCATGCTAATAGGGAACCCAGAGAAATTTATGGTGTTTCAATGGATAGGATATGTGCCCCTTCATCTCTCGTCCATACAAGGGTTGCAGGCTCTACCTGTGGCGACTTAAACCCTTCCTTCTTTTCTTAGGCAAAGACATTGCATTTTGGAAATGGTATTCCAAACTTACTAGGCCTCTAGCTTCAAGGTTTCTCCTATTATCTTTACTTTTAATTTTCTTCTTTCATGTTCTGATGTCCCCTAGACTTAATGTGCCAAATTTCTGCCTTTATTTCAATCATGTGATTGACATGGTGTCTTAGTTATATTGAGATAATGGTAATGATTTCTACTGATGATCGGCCTCTATTTATTTAGAATCAGCCATAGCCAAATAATTAACCAGCCACTCAGTTGGTTGCCTTCCCAAAAACAAATGATATATTTTGAATAATAAAGAAGCACCTATAATGATGCTGATGTCTATACATACCATAACCAGTCTTGAACCCTTAATCCAAGAAATTATTGTTAGTCAAATTATACAAGCCCAGAAGTCCAAATGGCTGGAAGTAGACCTTCTCAAGCTGCCTCTACTGATGAAAACTTGAAAAGTATCAATTGCATGTGGTTATGACAACCAAAATGTTGTGCAAAATAAATATAGCACTAACATTCCTTGTCCTTGACCTTGACAGATGCCATTATCAATACTTACCTTAATAACATCCACCTTTGGAAGTAGCAACCAAGAGAATTCAAGGATTAAGAGGTTGAGAGGCTGTTCTAACCAGGATTACCCTATCCGCAAATTCGTTGAATTGAGGACATCAGACAATTAGTGGTATCCAAATTGGTGACTTCATGGAGATTGTTGCCAAGAATATAACTCCTTCAGCCACTTTCTTCGCATTAATAGCCATGTGCTAGAAGACCTTCTCATTATAGGCAAACCATCGACTCTAGGCCACAAAGAAAAGTTTGCAATATGTCACTTTTCCTATGTGCAAGAAGTCAGGCGGGCCCTCAATATTTTGGAGTCCCATGGGAACCAAGATGGTTAAGAAAATTATCCCATCCCATCCTGTTTTCACAAAGGTTTAGGAAACCATGAAATGGCTAATATCATCAGCTGGATATGGGGACAAGTCATAACAGGAAGAAGTATTAAGGAGTCCACAAACATTGAGGATCAATTTACAAGGCAGTAACCTTCCAAAAAAAATGTTGGGTATGAGGAGTTGCCTTCATCTTCTACATCTAGAAAATATATTCTGAATTGCCATAGGTGACGCCATTACAAGCCAAGTGGCAAGTAGGCTTTTTTGACAAAGATCTTGATATGGTAATTATTCCCAAAGTAGAGTTAATTCTCCTAACTAGCTACGGATTTTAAGAGATAGGTGGCAGATGATATCAACATAGGAGGATAAAGGCTGTGTATGAGTGCAGCCAATTTAGCTCCCGCTCAATACCAATATTTATTAAGACCAAAGTTATCATCCACCAAGTTGATATCAAGCGGGCTAAAAACAAAAAGGAATGTTGGAGAGTTGAGGTTGATAACTTTAGGTAAATAATTGGGCTTAGGCTTGACCTGACTCCATTTTAGGAAGTTATGCATGGCTGCCATTGGTTTACACCAAAAGCTTGAGAGATTCAGCAAGATGCTACCTGCCACCTTTCCCATGGGTGCATGTTGTCTAGATGTAAAGACCAGGACTCCCAAGCCACCTTCTATAGGTTTGCATAATTTGTCCCATGCTATAAGGTGGAGTTTCATATCCTCGACAGCATGTTCCCACAACAAAGCCCTGTTATACCTCTCCAACTTTTTAGTAAAGAGATTCCACAATTGGATAGTAGATAAATTAGAGAGAAAGCAAGGACAAACCATGGGATACTCAACGTTAACGAGAGAAGAAATGATTTAGTTGTTTGGCATCCAAGACCTACAGTTACATTTTTTTATTTTTTTCTCCTACCTTCTCAAAATCTAATCCTTTTGTTCTATAATTTTTTTATGTTTAAGAATAATTGAGTTGATACATTACAAGGTCAAATCATGCTATATTATTTATACTCAAAACTAGAATTAGTTTGTTTGTAAAGGTGAGATAACTTCTTGAGTTATTACATTTAACTGGTGGACAAGGAATACAACTTTGTTAGTTCGAAAAATTTGCATACCATGTAATCATTTGTTTGTTATGTACATCTATGTATACATAAATTCTTTTTCTGGGTTCAATTAAGATACCTTACGGATTTATATTGTGGCAAATAGATATATTACATAACTGACCAGTTTTCTGGACATGACATATACAAGCTTATGGTTGCTGGAAATTAAACTTCTTATGTACTTGTATCGTGGCCTTTTATCTATTATTATATATTCAACTTATGGTTCTTACCTAAATGTTGTTTTACCTCCCGCTTCAGTGTTCAATCAAAGAAAAAAAAAAGAGAAAGAATCAATGATGTACCATCAGATCTCACTTACAATTTATATTTGATCTCAATTTTGTCAAAATAAGGTAAAATCAACCTAGACAAATGAAAGTACTCCTTGCTTAATTTGCAGTCACGTAAGGAAAAGTTTGCTAGTTTGACATGCACCCAAAAAGTCGGTGATTTTGGATAATCAAGGAAAAATCTAACTGCCATTTTGGATAACATAGAAAGTCAATCTCATGATGATGGTTGAGCAGGGGATTGGCCTCATGGAGAATATACAGCTCTCTTCAATATTAAACTTGTAACCATAACCCATGCAGGCATATGATGGCTGAATTGTTCAATGCTTTGGCACTAGATAGAAACTAATAAATATTTTTTTGAGAGAGAATGAAAGAGATGGGCTTAATTAATATTGTGCCGCATCTACAAGGTAACTTGCTATTTTTCTTTTAAGATTAGGCACAACAAATAGAGCACATAAACCTTCTCTTGTGATTAGGAATAGCAGTTTGGACCCAAATACATTTCTCCAACTTGTCCCAATGTGGACCAACGCATTTGTTCCATGGGAATGGTGTAGTATAGGATGGGTGTGGTTAGGCTTTGCCCAACCCACCAACATTTTTGAGTCAATTGGTCAAATTATAATAACCAAGGGGTTAATATAAAGACAAAATGCACTTAAAGAAATTTATTTATATAAGCCCACTCCTTTGCATTCAACGAGCCATTGGATATGAATCCAATGGTCCAAAAAGCTCGTGCATTAAGTAACAGGAGAGAGTAAATTTGAGAAAGGAACCTTGTATCTAAACCAAAATATCAAAATCTTAAATAACTCATTTCTTCTTTCCTCTTGTCTCCCATACCATACCTTTCCTCCTCCCTGGCCTCCTCTTCCTCTCTAATTGGGGAACCATTAGCTGCCCCCACAAGTTCTCAAAAATTCTGAAGACCGCTACCATCGCGGGATGCAAAGTGCTTAACTACTGACACCACCTCATTATGCCTGGTTACGACCACCATCATCTTCCACCCATGCTCTTATCTCCCCATCTTCTTTTTCCCTATACAACATGCCCCCATTTGCTATCACCACTTCCATCTACTATTAAGATGCTGACCATCCCCACCCACCATCTCAATTCCAATGGTCGAATTAGGGTGGTCCCAACCATGATGGCTCGAAAACCACCATAGCCCTGCCATGCAATCGAGAACTGCCCATCAACAGAGTAGGTTTAAATAAACCTAGCTAACCTACAATTGGTTTGGCCAACCTCATCCAACTAGTGGTAGGTCAAGTTGGGTTTGGTTCAACATTAGCTTGCCCTGACAAAGCTGCTAGCAGATTAACTTGACCCAACTTAACCCACTAAGAGCCCTGTGTGTGATCTCACAAGAATGCATAGTTTCAATTGTTACAAAATTAGAAGGTATAACAGCTACTTCATCAAGTTGGAGGAAACAAGTTTCAATTACAACAAAGCATGATGGTGTGACTAAATGCACGCAAGAGTTATGTATTTGTTTAAAGTACATTAGCATAAAAGAAGACCACCACATTATAATAATTGAAATATACAACAAATAAAAGCTCAGTGTACAATGCCCATAGCCAAAATCTTGGAATCAAATATTGAATCGATGAAAAACAAATATCAAGCAATATCATGGATGAGAAATATATCTCAAATACATATTGTTGATTTTTATGATGCCACAAACAAACTAAAATGATAAAATATTATTTTGCACAACATTACCCATAATGGAAACATGCTTCCAAAAATTAATAAATATGAGAGGACAACGCAAAACACAACCAGATTTTTTAAATTGTTTACACCAAATCCAGATCGACAACTGGGACTTAAAGATAGATACACCAAGGGAGGAGTAGGCCGAAACAACAAGAGTGTAGGCCGAAACAACAAGGGTGCATCCCGAGTGAATGTGGTGTAAACCGAAGGAAGCGAGAGCTATCGGCCTAGGATGAGAAGGAATATGATTGCCATGCATAGCGGGCTATGTGGCATAAACCAACAAGTATTTGCACCTATCTTACCATTACCTATACCACTACGAAGAATATGAGAAGAGTGGTATAACTACTCAGAGTATAGGAGTAACGGAGGGAAGATAACTACTATACATGATAATAGTGGCTCACGCGGCGTAAACTAGCAAGGACGAGTGTCAAACATTGAGAAGTGACACTCATCTTAGCAGCTGATGTGAGCCACTTACAAATATCATATTGTAATATTGAAAAAGATCTTTCGACACATTGATCAATCTAGTTTTATCTTAATTATCTTTGTTTTACTTTTACTTTATCCTAATCTTAGATTACCATTAGAATTCTACTTTAGGAGTAGTTGTAACGTAGTTTCTTTCTATCATAACCCTAGCTACACCCAATCCAACTCTATCCATCTTTTGAACGGCGGTGCAATAATAGTGAAAGTCCTTGAAGGTCAAGGCACCCAAATCTATGCTACTCTTATTATCCTCCCTTCGATTATCCTCATCCTAGCTATTCAAATAATGGTGGCACGCCCAGGCATCTACCTAGCCTAGTCGCGAGACTTATCACCCCTCTTTGTTGCATGCGTGTCTCTGTCTAGGTGGAAAGAAGAGCGAAAAATATAAACATAATTAAAATAGTTGATTTATTACTCATAAAGATTGCATTAACTACAAAAAATGTTTTATGTTTGTGTGGGAAAATGCATCATTGGTTAATAGATATACAATTGCCACAAACCATGTCAATAAATTTTGCACAATGTCTACAGCTACGCATAGGATCAAGATTTATCATCTCGGTACTGGATCCCGTATCAGTACCATCCTATTACTATATCGATATGTCTGGTATGGGAGACAGTTCGGCATACCGACTCGGTACGCCCTCTAAAATACGTATCGGTTTGTTACTAGTATAGTATAGTATGGTCAATATGCACCAATACCAACCAGTATGGCAAACCATGCATAGGATGATATGACATATTATCACGTAGAACTCCTCCCCCCTCCCAAAAAAATGAAAAACAATCACATTATTCAAAACAATGTTCGAAGTTTCAGCTGAAACCAATCCAAAACAGACCAAAATTTGATTTTGGTTTAGTTTCAGCCAGTTTCAACTGATTTTGGTCAGCTTCGGCTGAAACTACTCTTTTTTTTTTATTTTTTTTGTTTCATAAGTAGAAACTCGTGTTGTTTTCTAAAAATTCATCAATATAATTCAACTACGCATTTACTTAAGGCTCTAATAAGCTAATCCATGTTATTTTCATCTCAACTTGACCGAAATAGGTATGATGCAATCTTGACAAATGTTTTTAAGTTATAAACAACATTGCAATATGTAGAAGTAAACATGCTGGTGCATATCCAAGAGATTTCATATTACTTTGGATTTTGGAAAGTAAGATATGTAATCAATTGTATATTCTTGTACGCTTCTCTTATTACTTCATGTATGATTGAGTTATATATATATTACTGAATATATTAGTACATTCACTTGATATGATTGATGAGTTAAGCATCCATAAAATTTAATTTAAGCCCCAAACTGTCTAAATAATATAATCATGACTCTAGATGCCTTAAAATAAAATAAAATAAAACATTGTGAAAAAACTTGTCTTGATAGTTTCCTTAATTTTTTGACATTTTAATGTTTCTGTTTTTTTGACCAAAACTGCAAAACTTGGAGTGAAACTGCCAAAACCAAACTCTATCGGGAGAACCGAAACCACAATCAAAACTGAGTTTTAAACCTTTGATGCACACAGCCGAGTGATTTATATGAAGGTATATACGTCATTCTCCACCCAAAAGTTATGAAAGGAAAAGCACAATCCCAATGATATGGGGGTGAGCTTGGTCATTCTTAAAAAAAGAAAAGAAAAGCATAAAGGTAGGTTAAAAAATCCTACATGACTACTAATCCCTTGTATGCATGATCACATATCACTAAATGCATTTCACAAGATAGATACCACCATGATAAAATTATGTCAGCAACGTAAGCATTTCAAGATCATCTAAATATACCTTTCCTTTCAAAGGTAAGCAAAAAGAACTCATAACAACAAAAAATTGGTGTATAGGCATGTAGAGTAATTTTAAAATAAACGAGATGTCATGGCAGAGGAGCAAAAGTATTAAATCTTTCTATACTTTCCATCACTATGTTCACACTTCATGGCTCAATAGTTCTAGACTAGTTTTGTTTTAATGAAACCGCAAGAAATTGATCATCTGCAAATTGTTTTATGTTATGCAATAACAAAATTAAATTTTGTACGAAGAACTTAATCAGGTTCTATTTTTTCATTCCTCACTTTTAAGTTTTAAAGGCTTGATGAGTATGAATCTATAGACTGAAAGTAGCCTCAATGGGACATGGCAACACATGAAGACTGGTGATTGACACGTGCTAGGTATACAAGTTCAACTCACCCTTTCTATTCACTCTCAAGATCTTGCCATGAATTAGGCATCCGATCTTCAGTTTACTGAAGTTGCATTCTTAGCACTAATCCTTGATTAAATCAAGTGTTATTGAATTTTCATCCCTAACTATGTTAATATGACAACTGTACCAAATTTTGGACCTAAACCATCCCATCATCAGATCTTATCAAATTCACCAGTTGTCTAATACAATTTTGACATTTATCTGATCCATCTAAGCACATGCCAACTATCTGATCATCTGACTACATGCTAATCATGAAATGCGTTTGATTGCATTAAAATACACTAGGCAGCGTATAATTGCATGGTCATGATTGGAAAGAATAGGCTTGTAGACCATACTAATCAAGGTTCGCCGTCTCGGTACTAGACTCTGTACCAATACCACTCTATTACAGTGTCGGTATGTGGTACGGTACGAGATGATGAGGCGTACTGAGTGTCGGTCGGTACAAGACTGCATACCAATATGGTACAGCACGCAATACCAACCGAAACGGCAAACCTTGATACTAATGATGCATACAACTACATTCCATATGCATGCTAATATGCTTGCATATAATGAAATATTTGTGAGTCCAAAAGTGGCCCATTACCCTAGCCATAGCTGCAGGGTAGCACATGTGGCTGTTGACCAAGTCCTTCACTTTCAAAATCAAACCTAGCCAGCTTTACAAGGTGTGCAATTGCATGCCATATGCTTGAAGGCACATTATAAGATGAGCATGATGCATTTAATCACATGCCAATCATATGACACACCCAATCATGTTTCGTATGCATACTGCATACTTGCCTGTGTATAGTCACATCGTCATAATTTTTTGCCACATTGATCCATGACCAAGAAATACCTGAATGGTATCATGCATCTAGAACAAAGCAGTAACCACAATTCAACCACTACAATATTTGTTACATGATTATATTTATAATCTATTTCAAAACGTAAGCAATTTTTCCAACGCAACATTTCGATAACGTATTCATATGCAAACAGGAAAAGCATACTTACTTTGAAAATGACCTAAAAGCATGTAAGGAATCCAACAAAGAACAAATAATCTAGGCAACTGGCAGTGCAAGTAACGCACAAGCAAATTTTGTTTCTCTGCTAACTTACATCTTTCGGGATATCAGGGGATGGGATGGTTTCCCCTCCCCCGAACCCCCTCCCCTTCCTTAGGCTATGGAATGTTACCCCCCCAAAGCCCCCCTCGGGGGGGGAATAGGAGGTTCTTTAACTAGACGAAAGGCCAGTAACAACTTCTAAAAGTGTAGATTCAAATTTATAGTGTAGACAACAAACCTGTAGCTGTAACAAATCCAACGGGCAAGTGTGATTGCTTCTGGAGTTCCAGGTGGTGACCGGAGGCCACCATGAGATCCAAGATGTGAAGGTGAAAGAGCTAATGCAACCCTTTGGACAGATGATATAATGTTGCGGATGTATTGTCGAGCCATAGATGCCACATTTTCTTGGAGATGGCTCTCAAAAGCAAACTGAAATGCTATTGTCATCACCGATCTCGTGCTAGTAGAATTGCCAGAATAATTGCCAGACACTCTGTTTCCTGTTGATCCAATCTCAAGTGTAGAAGCAAGGTCTAGTGTGCGATTAGGACTGGAACTTTCCTGCATCGGACAGCAACATAGTTTTGAAATGATGAAAGGCTCTTAAGTGTCCTAATATCTTAAAGAAGCATGCGTAGTTGAAACACCACAAAAATCATAGTTGCATTTATATGCATCAATGTTTACTTAGCAGCGGTGATGCAAGAACCAGATGGTAACTTAAATTAAGCAATATATGCCTACCATCACAGAGTCAAGAGGAATAATACGAAAACCAGATGGTAACAATGGGGCATCATCAGCAAAAGATGCATCGATTGGGGCAAATACAAGCTCCGAACAGGTGCCTACAGCATTCTCATCCACTCCATTGCATAGCTGTCAAGATAGTTGATAATATGAGCATCATGATAGTCAAGGAAATTGATTTTTCAAACAGGAGTGCATCAGTCTTGAACAAAATCAAACTCAAGTTGCAGAAAGAAAAGTAAGCTGAAGAAACTTGCAGTTCTTTTATGGAAACCATGTATAATCTAAACTGACTGAACAGGAAAGAAATGATATTATGCAGATTTAGAAATCATAGGTTCAAGGTTTGCAATCTCAATAATAAACCCCATATCGGCACCATGTTGATAAAGTGGCAGTATGCCCATTGCGGGGTCAGATAGGTGTACTGACACTCAGTACCCCCTCCCCTTACCGAGTATCGGTTTGGGATTGGTATGGGGTGGAACACATTGGCACTGAGAACCTCGAATAGGTTCTTAACATGGAGCAGAGAATTAAGGACTCGTTCTTAGCATAAGCCTTAGTTTAAATTTCATGAACCTGTATAAACGGTTAGCAGCAGAAAGTGTAGGTCCCAGAAGATGTTCCCAGTCTCTTTTAACCATCTAAACATCCTTCTAAAAAATAAAGCCTTGCCCCATTAAGAAAATTAGCATCTCTACTTCGGAAGGCAACAACAACTTGATAGAGCATCCAAAACTTACTTGCAAGAGAAAAAGATCTCGAGGCATAAGGGCATCTTGACTACGGCCAATATTTTCCAATTTAAGTACCTCCAAGAACTGTTGGGAAAAAGAAACAGATAAGAATAAGCAGAGCCACTGGGAGAAGAAAAAGAAAGACTGGAGGCAAAAAAAGAACTGTACTAGCAAATGGTAGAAAGAACTCATTCAGCTGATTATGCTGAATTAAAGGCTTACTTCTTCATGCTCGAGCGTATGAGCCAAAGGAAGTATGACCTGACCACCAACGCATCCAATGCGAGACATGGGTAAAGTGCAGGGGCTGGCTCTGACAGCTGCAGCAGAGTAGGCATCTATATTACTGTCTGCCCATTCTGATCGATGCTCTCGTAGAAACCTTAAAAGCATTGCTGGAGATACATTCTGTAGGAACAAACTTGACTAAAATAAAATGGAGATATGGACTATATGGCTAGAAACAAAAAGTAAAAAGGTACATTGCAATAGAAGCAAGAACAATAAAATTTGAGAGCTCTGACAAGTATTCAGAAATATTTGATAGAAGAATTTATAAGTATTTATTGCACCGTGGTCATTTTCTCCTAGAGCATTCATCTGTGAAAAATAATTTTCCCTTGGAGCATTTTCCAGCAAAAAATGTACCCAAATAAACAATTGTTTTGCTTTGCATATTCTAATACTACTGTTGATTGCTAGTAAAAAGTAACTATTTAGATAGTTCACTTTGCTCAGGGGCTAATAACAAAAATGATGATCAAGAAAACTAATTCGGATAAGCAGGTTATGATCCAATGTTAAACTAGTCAGCTCACATGTTTTCTTTTTCTTAATAAATATATATGAATAAGCAGTTGGTTCACCATCTAAGTTTGAATTAACATAAAAGATCTTACAAATTTTGAAGAAAAATGAAAAATAGCATTCTTCTGCTTATCCTACTCATGCAAGTTGTACTATCTATTTGCTCAAGAACACACAAGTCAGCAATCAGCCACATCACCACACTAAAACTTAGATAGAAATGCAATTGATTGACTATGTATACTCTAATTTCTGATCAATGAACACCATACCACGACTTGGAGGTTTCATTGGTCCGAATAAACATCCAATTATCTTTAAAGCATGATTTACCGCCCTGGCCCGAACCAGACGGTACAGGACGTACTATGCCGTTCCGGTGTGGTACTAGTATGGGTGGCATATCGATACTCGGTATACCGAAAAAATCAGTACTGTACCACACCGGCACACTGTTAGTGTAGCACCGGTATGGAGTCCGGTACCGTGATGGCGAACCTTGCTTTAAAGTAAATAACACTAATAGAAAATTTTTAGTTAGTGTTTTCTTCAATTCCCTTCTTTTGTTCGGCAAGAAATTTTAGTTGACTAGAATAATGCAAATATTCAAGTTCAGCATGCAAACCTGTAAAAGCATGGATGCCTTAGCACAAAGCACAGCATTGCTCAAGGAGGGAAAGCCATTTGTAAAACCAAGATTTAAGCCCATCATCCTGCTAGGAGATGAATTAACAAGTATAGTAACATCATCTGTGCCATCACTACCGATCATGGACCACCCATCATCTGCAAACCCATTGAGAGCTTCATTGAAACCCCTGCAAGTTCACAGCTATCATTTTCCTGACATGTATTCAGAAAGATGTAAAAAATAATCTTAAGAATATTGAAGATGCTAACCTGCTCAACCTCTGACTAAGTGCTCTTAGAGCTGCAGGTCTCCTGCCCCATCCAGTGACAGTAGACTGAGACACCTCGTGTACAATCTGCCGTAGATGGCGCAAAGCCTGACAAAAATGACATATCATATATGAGTTGATTAGTAACAGAACCTAGAATGTTTCTTACCTGTTCTTCTCACAATGCTTCCGTTTATTAATCAGCACTTTTCATGGTGCATGTTACAACTAAGTGCTTTTATTGACTGAAACCTTATGGTAGAAAGATTTTTTTTTTAATTCTCCTTCCCAAATAACTGAAAAAACCATTGACATTCACGAGCAATTGTGTAATAAATTCCACACTTGAACAAGATTTAAGTAAAAGACATGTTTCTAACCGCCATTGTTGTCTTCTGAGCAAGCACCATAGATGATTCATAGAGTGGCCGTAGAACCTCAGGTACGCTCCAAGGCTAGTGCATGGCAAAAGTAGCTAAGCTTCAGTAATTGCCAGTCAAAACTTGGATGGCATTTCTCTAGGGGTAAGACACATGGATTATGGCTATCAATTTATCAACAAACAAAATTAGAGGAAAGAAAACTGTTCATACCTCCAGATCCATATGATCAACAATGTGCATTATAGACCCACCCCCCTCACAGGGTCTTATTAAGTACCCACTTGGCAGCATTTCTGCCCTAACAAAAGGCTGCACGGGAGGCATGCTTGGACCACCTTGTGTGCTATTAAGAGACCTTTCACAGACCTTAAACATTTTCCAATAAACTTAAGAAAATAAAAAATTCCTAAAAGAATGATAGTGCAGTAAGGAAAGAACTAGCATGGAGTGCGCAACAAAAAAGATGCAGATTGTTTACTTCTGCTGCATGGCACCACCTATAACTTACCACAAGACTTCCATCTTCCAAAACTGATGTATATCGCAGCAACCAGAAGTCGCGAGCAGGTGCCAATGTTGTTGGAGCATATAGCTGCAATTCAGAATGGTAGTTATAGTTTCAGTTTTTATAAACAAAAAACAGTGCTGGCAGGCATTTTGGCCAAAAATAGTGACCTGCATGTAGAGCAACTCAATGGTCCCACTGTTTCCAGCAGGCAGTACATTGATGACATCCACAGACCGACAATCATGGAACCATGATGGTCGATCTTTGAGGATTTCTGCAACCTGAAACAGATTAATAGATTAGGCCTAAAAAGAAGCAGTTAACGATCAACCACAAAATGGATTAAGAGGATGGAAGTTAGGTAGAAGAGTCCAGACACTTACCTTTGTAGGTTCCATGCCTACAAGGCCGCAAGCTCGTGCTGCCACACCAGTGCAGCCATGTGAGATAGCAACGATTCCAATGGAATCCGGACCAGGCTGCAGAATAATAAATGTAAAAATGTATCATAAAGGCAAACATGTTCAGATAATTTCAAAGTGAAGCAATTAGCAAGAGAACAAATAAGTAGATGTCATGGCAATACTGTGAATGAAAGATCAGGATGACACATAGAAACGAATATAATTTCTCTTTTCATATTTTAAGGACTTCTTTTCTGTGTTAGAATATTTATTTGCTAAGTTTTTGACCAATGATCCAAAGGCAAAAAAAGAAAAAAAACAGAGGTGTGCCAAACCTTCATCCCAGGCATTTGGACCCACTCCACAGCAGTCCCAGTGGCCTTTGATAGAAACTCTGTTAACGTTTCCTCTGCTATGGACATCAGTCTAGAACAACATGATCGAATTTCGTTATCACTACCACATAAAAACAGAAAGACAACATGAAACAAGGATAAACTAGCAAGAACCAGCTAGTATCTGCACATACCCAGCAGGACTAGCATCCCTTGGTGGGCGCTGAGCGGTCAAATGGTGCTGACCACTCGTCACCACCGACTCACAGCTTGTATCTGGAGTTGTCAGCGCAGCCTATCCAACAAAAATTCAAATTCAGAAGAAAAAAAAAAGGAATCACAGCTTGAAAGCAGGGGGATAAGAATTTTTTCCTTTTTTTTTAATGAATCCATCTTTTTTCTAAAAACAAAGAACTCTTACATTCCGCGACTGTTGACGGAAGTAACCATTCTCATAGACCAACTGCGACACCTGCTTCTGCAATCGATCATTCTCCTCCATCAGAAGCTTATTCATCGCAGTCAGTTTCCTATTCACCGCTTGCAGCCGTGACGCTTCCTTCCGCTGTTTCTCTCGGCATCTGCAGAAAAAGTAAAGCAAATTATTTCTAAATCAGAAAAACTACTCTGTCACAAGATCTGAATAACTAGATAATAACGATACCTCCTGTTCTGAAACCAGACTTTAATCTGCTTGGGCTCAATGTTGGAGAGGATGGGGCACTCCCTGATCAGCTGTTGCCGTCGCATGGAGCTCGGCTTCGGGCAGTCGTGGTAAAGCCTCTCCAGGGCTTCGACCTGCTCGGGCGTATACCGGACATACTTCCCGGGGTCCATCCCCGTCTTCCCCTCCTTGCCAGATGATACAGCCATCATCCCTTCAAGATCAAATCACCTCAAGTAACAACCAAAGACAGCGAGATCCTGAACCTCCGCTTCCAAAATTATTCAAGAATTCAAACTCAAACGTTGCGGAGACCCAAAAACTACAATTTGTCCTTCCTTTTTACCATTCGCAACAAAAGGAGTAGTCTTTCGTTAGCTCTTCAAGAAAATCACCAGTTTTTCTCCTTTTTCTTCTTTGCTTGATCTTTAAAGGAAATGAAATACAGGGCAAGGATCGGTTCCAGCTCCGGAATATAGGTGCTTCTTTCCTCAAATATCCAGACAACAGCAAACACAAGAAAGACCGGCCTTTCGAGATGGGAGATATCTACAAGACTACCACCCTCGACGACCACAGAGAGACTACTATCCAGCTACAGTATGTAGTGTATACAACAGTGTAAGAGCGCGAAACCTCAAATAATTGAAAGCTTTATCAGATGCCTTTGAAGATTCCAAGCTTTCTTTTTTTTTATTTTTGTTCTTTTTCTTTTCTTCTATTCAAGAATCTCCTTTCCTTTTTTTTCCTTCTTTTTATATTTTAACGTGGAGCTCAAAACATTCCCAGCTGTGATTTCTCGTTCTCCAAAGCTCTCTATACGAGAACGAGAGACACTGAAAAGAAGAAGGATTCTCAAGCTAGCGGTTTCTCGAGATTTGAGGCTTTCCCTTTCTTTAATAACAAATAGACAAATGTGCACCTGCGTTCTCCTTTTTTTTTTTTTTGCTAGGAACCTGTGTTCTCTTTCTAAAGACGCGGACGAGTCACCGATTCGGCTCGGAATCGCTCCGATGCCTTTCAAGAACCTCAGAAGAAAGTCGGTAAAGCCGATTTCTCGGCAACTGGAGCTCGATTAAAGCCCCCACGTCAGATATCTTCCAAGATCCGCAGCTTTTCCTTCTGATCGGCGCCGAAAAATCCAATCTTTTCTTAGAGAAATCCGCGATTAAACAACGAAAAAGAGAAAAGCAAAAGATCGATCGTTGGCGGTTCGCACCAGCGATCCCCGATCTGGTCTTCACCCCGGAACGGTATCAATCAGTGCTTGCCCGTACAACTTAGGGTTTCATAGGTTTCCGGAACCAAAACCCAAGCCAAGAAAAGGTAAAAGAAAAAAAAGATCGAAAGGGAGGGGGAGAAAAAGAAACCGAGTGCCTTGGAATTATCTCCAGCTCGAATTCAAGGAACCGAAATGAGGGATCGGATTCCGGCCATGGCGGATCTCTGCGACTCGGTTTCTTCTTCGAAGGATGGGAGGGCGAAGAGACGCGAAATCTTGGAGAGAAAACTCTCTCTCTCTCTCTCACTCTCCCGTTGTTACAGCCTTTCTTTCGTGGCTCACTGATTTCTCTGAGAACAGTGGAAGAGAGGCGGTGGGACTTTTATAGATTTAGCGAATTGACCAAAATACCCTTCCCAACCATTACAAATCACAGCTGTCCGCTAGCGGCTTTTGAATCGAGAATCAACCTCCTGCCCCTGGCTCCGCAACGGCTACGGCCTTTGCCCGCGTAACCGCGGTCCGAACCTGTACTATTCTTAATTCCGAAACTGCCCTTAATCACAGCCGTCCAACAACCCACATCACAAGAACCGCGCCGTTTAATTGATGGACCTCAACTTTGTCGTGGCACGGACGTAGTTTTCTAGAACGTAGATGGCATTTCGGGAGGGGAGTAGGCACCAAAGCGGGAGCCGAAATTGATATTAAAAAATTAAAAAAAAGGGCCCGGTGGCGTGGCGGGTTGCGTGGCTCAGGGAAGACAGAATTATGAGCGTTTTTGCATGCGCCTCGTTTCTCGCCTTTTTTTTTTTATTCCCCTAAAATAATAAAATACTTTTGTATTAAATAAACATTAGTGTGAGATTAAAAATAATATTTTACTCCTCGTGGCATCATCAGCTACGGCCTACGGGTGGTGGAACAGTCGTCACCATACATCGCTCGTCCACCCGTGATGCGATGCATACTCAAAACATGCATGTATGATGTGATGGCGTCGTGTCATGTTGATGTGATGGCATGCATCACCCTCAGGTATCCCTGGTCGGGCGTGCGCGAGGCGAGTCTGGCGCACGGGCGAGCATCGAATCTGGGCCGCTTGATCTTGCTCGTGAGGATGGAGATCGTTGGGTCCCGTTTGGGGGAGTCGGGTACGGATAAAGGAGATGATGAGGTGATGGGGGGCACGGATGGGTTGGGGGAGAGGCGAACGCCTCAGGAAAATAAGGCCTGGGGTATGTCTAGTTGATGGCGACATGGATGGAGATGGGAGTCAAAATTATAGCTTTTAGTCTAATCAATATAACATAAAGTTGCATGGAGGACTAGAGCACAGAGGAGGTGATGCCGATGCCTCCAATTTGGATGGCTCCGCCTCTGCTCCAAAATGAACAACGGGAAAAGATACAGGGCCGGGGCCAAGTGGAAATCATGAAATTATTGGATGGTTGTTAGCATAGGACGAAGTCATGATCCAGATGAAAGCATGCGAGTTTATAAATGAGCTCAGCAAACATGTTGCCTTTGTGAAGCCGTAGGATTCTTCTTCTCCCACAAAAAAAAAAAAAAAAAAAAAAAAAAAATACAAGCATTTGATCAGCAGCTAGCTAAGGTGTGATTGTAGCAACCCAGGATTCCATTCAAAATAGCTAGCCGGAAAGTATTATTTGAGTTCCTTGATCCTGTATAAGTACTCAAGATCTACCAAACGAATAATCGATGTGAGACTAAACACATGCCTCCACAAATTCTTACATACTCCCTCCGTTCAAGCCCTGACGTCCTCGTCAGGCTAAGAGTTTAAATCCATTCAAATCTAATCATGAACACCACGATCGGCCTGTGATAGTCCTAATAGATCCGTGCTGTAGTGTCCCCTAGCCCACATAGGTTATGGGCTGGGTTTGTTCTGATATCATCTGTAACAACTTAGGATTTCACCTAAAATAGCTAGTCGGAAGGTATTATTTGGATTTTTTAATTTTTGTTTAAATATCCAAGATCTACTCAGCAAATAATTGATGTGGAACTAAACACACGTCCGCATGGGTTCTTACAGTGATAGGCATGAGTTGATGGAGAGTGTTTTGGAAACATAAACTTGGAGCAAGTGATGAAACTTGTATGTATGTTACTCCGAAAACTAAGACTTGTACCAGGATCCATACATTGCCTAAGGTTCAAAGTTTCAAGAGCAGATGCTTAAACAAATCTGAAGGCAGACAACAAGAAGTGCGAAGAATCATGTTAGCATCCGAAAATTTTTGCTGATAAGTAATTTTGTGAATATTTTATATGTCTATACATTTATGTTAGTTTTTTTTTTCAAGAAAAGAAAAAAAATTTTTGCTGAGAGTTATAGACAGAGCTGACAATATATGCTGCCCACTGACCTAATGATGCAACTTAGTGTTCTTTAATAATTACCTATAACTATGTTTTTCTTCAACTAGGAGCTAACACTTTTACATTGATAGCTTCTCTGAAAGCCTATATTTTTGAAGTTGCCTCTAAAGCTATAATGGTCGAGGGCAAGAATTGCACATACATACCCACTTTATTGAGTCATATGGGCTATAGCTTACCTCGTGACATCTTATGTATAATAAATTGCTGAAGATATTGCTCATGGTTTATGATATGCGCGTGCCGGATTTCTACAATCATATTTATAGTTATGGAATTATGTGGAGTTTCCATGTGAATCTAATATCACATGTTTGAATTGCAATAGAAATCTTCCGTCCAAGAAAACATTGCATGGAAAAACACCAAATAAACCTTTAGGTTTCTAGCGCGCCCTTATCTCTCCATCCATCAAACTGTTGATAGGAAGGATGGGGTTTTGCTTTGGGTTCTCTTAGTTGGGTGGAGGGCAAACATAAATTTACTTTCTTGGCTAGAAGTTGCTATATAATGTTAAGAACTCTTTGCTGCATCCTACGATATTTGTGTATTTCACTAGCCATCATATGCCGGCAAGAATGTCATCCGTACAATCATTTAATTACATGAATCTTTTGAGTTCCAATAGAATCTATGTTACTCATACCAACTTGCTTTTATTGCTCATCTTCGGATTGGCGTCTCTTCATGAGTTACTCTAGCCCCTTTTATTCTTTGTTTTTTTATAGTTTTTATACTAGTGATTGTTACTATATTGCTACCAAAGCTTCAATTTGAGACATCCCCTTCATGATGGTGCTCATACTAGCAAATACCATCTATTTGTGTTTTATTATAAGTATGCTTGTATGTACATATATGTAATATGTATGCAATGTTGCATATTTACAGAGAAGTGAACATCGAGGATTTTAGATGTAATATTTTATTTTCTAACTCTTATGAATGTATCTTTTCTCATTCAATGTAAGTTGTCTGATTTACCAAACAAAAAAAACACTTATTTGATGACAGTTTATCGTGTGGAAAGATTACATCATATAAATTTACTGCTGAAATTTTGGAAATAGAATCAAAAGATATATAGAGAGGAGATGGACACAAATACCTTTCACAGACTAACTATATATTGTGGTAATTATAGTCTCAAGCAGCCTGCATGTTCTTCAATTTGCAAGAATAAAGAAGCGTCAAATACCGCGAAGGTAATAGGACTACAGATTGGATGGCTGCTTATGTAGTCTGTCACTCCGACAGTACTCTGTGGGCTGGAAATGGAGAGTTACTTCTGGCACTTCGAGGTATCCTATTTTTTGACTTTATTGGATGCATCTGTGCTCGTCAGTTATGATCCACCCATTCTAATACACACAAAAAAAAAAAAAAAAAAAAAAAAAACGGGCAGCAGCATCACACTTTTAGTGTAGATTTCCAAGGGGCGGTCTCGGCTGCGCGATTGCCGGTGGCCCCCTTCGCTGGTGGGCGGTGCAGGTGGTGCGGACGCATCACCCCTCTTTCGCTTTCTTTGACCTCCACACCATGCGGCTTTTGGCGCGGACACGGCTAAAAGCATCGGAAAACATTCTTCTGGTGTCGTGTCGCGTTCCGCTTCCTCAACGCCATCAGAATCGCTTTCTTGCTCCCCTCCCCGGTCCCTCTCAATTGCTCCCTGATTAATTGGTCATTAGCTAGTTGTTTAGGACAATGATTGATTCAGCGGGCTTTGTTCGAATGGATGGCTGGGGTTTATTTATAAGTTTATCATATAATTATAGGACTATTGCGCTTAATTTTTTTTTGGAAGTGGCTTACATGACTCTGCCTTGGAACCAGCTTTATATCATGTGAAAGCTGTTGTCCCCAAGTCCAGCCTAATACCGTCAGAGAACCCGAATGAAATAGCAATCGAGGGGGTGAATATGGGACCTACTACTGGCAACTCTCCATGCGCCCGTATCATAAGTCTAATCTGGCCTGTCACAGGAGAAGTGAACTGTTAGAGTATTACCTCTCTTTTTTTTTGGCTTAATAGAATCTACCATATGTTTAAGCTATTAGAAATTTCTACAGCTTGGGCTAAAGGGATGTGCTGCTATTTTTAACTGGAACGACTCAATTTATTATGGCTCTTCATTCTTGATATTCTACACCGGCTAGCTTTACTCATGGGCTAATTAAATTTTAGTATTGGACATGCGCAATAGACATGATCAATTGAGGCGGTAAAGTAATTGATAATATGCATGCACCATATGATGTAGATGATAAGAATCATGGATGATTACAAATTCACTGAAGTATTTGATTAAGTAATTTCACGCTACCTGTGTAACTTAATAGACGTACTTCTAATTTTAAACAATCATACATTAAGCATGGCATCTGAGATAGATGTAGATTTTACACGAAGAGAGAGAGAGAGAGAGAGAGAGAGAGAGAGAGAGAGAGAGAGAGGAAGGGGATGTGAGAGAGATGTTAGGCTATCCTTTATATATATATGACTTTGTCGAGCTCGGATTCATGTTTTGCAACATAGGTTGGCACTTATTTGAATTAGCAACAACTTAACCATCTTGGAGATGGATGATTGGCATTCATTGTTTTGGCATGCCAAACACAATGGGTTAAGAAATAGATGGTAGTCGTCAGCCATCTATCTCTGAGTTGGCTGACATGTCGCCCATCCAAACAAGCACCTATCTCTATAACACAAAATATTCACCACAAAAGATTTTGACTCAGCTTTGTTTGGATGTTAGATAAGCCTTTCTTAACCTTGGGTTATCTAGTTATTCATCCACATCTCTCTCTCTCTCTCTCTCAAATGTTACCTGCTTATATATGCAAACATGTCTGTTTTGTTTTTGGTTATTCCTATCCAACCAATACTCAAAAAGTAACTTCCCTTAGTTAAAGTTATTTCACCCTCCCCGCTAAATAACTTTAACCCTTGTACAAAAAAAAAAAATTTAACCCTTGAAAATTTCTGTGTCTTAAACTTGAACCATCAAGGAATATTAGTAACCTAGGATGAATCGACAGGAGAGGAATACCCACAGTTAAGGTTAATTATCCCTTGATTAGCTTTCCATCATCCAAATTAACGCAATTTAAATGCGTGATATGCAAGCACCATCTACCTAGCAAGCAAGTGCTAGTTTTCATTAGAGGAATTACGGTGTGCAAAAAATATGATAGAGAAATACATTTGGAGGCCTGTACGCCCAACCTAATAACAATGTTTGCGTCCGCGTACGCGCCCACACATTATTTTGGTTTCTAGCCAACTGAAATATCTTAGATCATGGTACTGATTTTCTTTCTGAGATGTCTTATTGATTTTGACTATAAAGTATTTCAAGTCGAATACTTTAGAAGCATCATACCTTAGCGCACACACACTCTCTTTCTCTCTCTCTCTCTCTCTCTATATATATATATATATATATATGTATGTATGTGTATAGACTATAGTATGTGTATGTAACTATCAAAGAATCCAATACAAGCATAGAGGTGTGAATTATGAACCAAGAATCTAAGCGGATGCTCATCCTGCTTGTGAGTCCACGTGCCATGTCGTTCATGTCTTCCATGCGATGCGATGAGGAGGGATCAAACGAGCATGCAAGCCCGAGGAGCACAAATGGGCATGAGAAGGTGCTTGGATCAAACAACACCCAATGGCGAGAGGAGGGAAGGAAGGGGAGCAAGGCACGCTAACTGGGGAAAGGAAGGGGGGCAAGGCACGCTGCCAGTGCAGCAGCGGCATGGCGTGAGCCGACAGCCGATGCTGAAGCCCACTTCCTTCTATTCACCTATTATTAACAATTAAAATAAAAAAAATCCACATAAAATATGCAAAAATGTGGCACTTCTCGCCTTGTCGATGTCCCCATCCGATAAATATGCCAGTCTTATTTTAATCACTAATACGAGCTTTAATTATTTTTTTAAGGATTATTATATATAATGGTGATGGTGGAGGAGGAGCTGGTGGTGGTGCACCGCCCCAATAAAAAAAATCCGATTGAGCTTTAATTTAGTTTATCCATTTTAGAATTGAGGGTTTTTTTTTTCTCTCTCTTCCATTCTTTAAGCTACTCTAGATGAGAACTATTTAAATAGGCTGCCACTTCCACTACCATTGCTACTACCATTCTATAGTTATCTTTTTGCAGAAAGTTGATTTTGTACAGGCAACCTCCTCCATTATTGAGCTATTTTTTATGTCAGAGTACAGTTTGATTGGATGAGTAGTCCACGTCAGCTGCTGGTTTCACCGAACAGTTAAGACACTTTAGATACAAGTTGATTGGCACTACATAGACCTATCTACACGAGGATATTGCCTACATAGGTCGAATAGTTGGATTAGAATTTCGGAGCCTATGGAAAAACTAGGGGGAAAAAACTGCAGTCTAGAAGTGTATGACTTTAAATGGGCGGATTCATTCAAAGACTATGATTTCATCTTCTTCAAACCTTTCTACACTTCAATTTTGAAAAAAAGGTACACATGCATGCACCCATAAAATCATGCTTTTGCTATGTAAAAACCTAGATTCCTAAGTTAAAAGCGCTTTCAAACATCCCTTCATTGCCTGGATTTTATCTTTTACGCAGGGAGGTTTCTCGTTGCACTTTTTTTTTTATAGGTTTTTTATGAATCACGAATGCTCTTTTTTGGAAACATACGTGCTTTGAAATTTAGAGTCTAGTTATACACCTTAGAGCATGAGCATCTAATTACCAGATCAAACTCCACCATATCAAGTTTTGTTTCTGATGGATGCCCTGCATATCGCCGCTTAGGAATAATAATCTAAACTCGGTAGATTCACACCTCCGTGCCCTTTTTTTTTCGCCCATCAATCCCTTCTCAAAAGGTATATCTTGATTTTTTTTATTTTTTTATATAACAGTGACTCGTCTTGTTTGAGCATGAGTACAACTAATAAAGTCAGAAAAGAAAAATTAATGGAAAGAGAAAAGAACATACTCACGACTCTCCTAGAGAATCTTTTTCGAATAATGTGCAGTATAGGAGGCGGCCTAGTCAGCAGTACTATTTACCTTTCAATAAATATGAACGGTTCGAAAGGAGCCAAACTTTCTCGCAAGCCTGCATATGTCCCGAAGCAGCAGGTGCTAGTCATCGTTGTTGTGCTGGCCCTGAATTCACTTGATCATCATAGTCGAATCTCCTTCAAGGTGGATGCTCTTAGCTCTGCTCCGATGACAGTCTCATCAAAGATTCGTCGACCTCCGGCTGCAACTAGTCTAGAGTCATGATCTCTTATCACAAAGCCCACTCCTTTTCTACCTCCATCCTTAAAAAAACTACAATCAAATTTTATCTTAAGAGAGCTAGAGGGTGGGAGCTCATAGAAAACAAAAGCAACTTGATTCTTTTACTTGAAACTTTTTATTATACAAGTGGCATTGACTACTTGCATATATTTGTTGTGGATTTCGAGCATTATATTATTTTATCCATAGTTTTTCTTTTTTTGCCCTTCAATTGGAGTTTGAACGTAATTTCCATTGATTTATCCCGTTAAATAGGTGAAGAGGACAGCAAGCTTAGGTCTTCACACATGGCACGGCCCCAGAACTGGTGCACAAAGGTTGAATCCGTCTCTCTAATTAATGTCAATCAAGAAGGAACCAGACCGCAAGATCAGAGACACCGCTCATGTCCTTAGGTCCGAGACCCACGCATTACATCGGTCTATGAGACGCCCAGATGGCCCGGTTCGATCCGAGCTTAGGCTTAAGAGAGAAAACCTTGGTCTAGGCCCGGCTCGGTCCAGCAGGCCCAATTAGAGTTGGGAAAAATGATGAATCTAGAAAGAGAACTTGCCGTATGGAAGATCAGGTCACGACGCTTTAAATGAGCAAAACTATAGATAAATGGAGAGCAAGAGGAGCGAGGAGGATGTTGTGGACCTGTGGTATACTGGTACACGACTTGCAAAAGGTTTCATTTGTGTTGCATTTTAAGTTTTTTGTTTTTGCATAAATACCCTCCTAAATATCTAATTTTATATAAATATCCTCTAAAAATTAATATTTGCATGTATACTCTCATAACACTTATTTTGCTATTCTATTTTTTTATTCTTATTTATATATATATATATATGCATGCCATATAACATCGTTAAAAAATTAACAGCTTTAAATTAAAATGATTAAAATATCTTTAATGGATAGATGTATAGAAAGAAACATTTATAAGACGATCGCGATGGAAGACAAAAAAATAATTTTAAATTTTTATTTTATTTTTGATTAAAATAAATATGGTTTTTTTAACGGTATTGGAAGAATCATTATTAGGAGCATTTGTACAAAAACAGTGTTTTATAAGGATATACAAATAAGTATAAATTTGAAAAGAGTATTAACGTCAATTTAAATTTTTAGAAGGGTATTCATGCAAAAATAAAATAAAATTTTTTTCAGGTAATTACATTAATACAAGGTACAGAGAGAGGAGATTGGCAGGATTGTTGCATCCATCATTACCTATGTTCAACCCCGTCGAAAGGGTTTCAAACTCCAGTGGAGGATTATAAAAAAGAGGCATTAGAACAAAACATAGAAACTCAAGAACGTCTCATATAGTCATATATCAATAAACAAATGTGAATTTTCTATATTCGCTGCTGCTTGTTTATATCTATCACCCATAACGATTTGAGGCTTTGGTGGATACTGTTTATTAGATCAAGATATCCAATTGACCTATAAATTTATTATCTTATTTTTACTCTAGATTACTATCTTTTAACTTTTTTTAAAAAAAGTATCATATTAACCAACCGGTGAGCATCAGATAGGCAAGCTTCTAAGTGCTATGGAATATGGAACACCCCTCAGGGCTAGCTTAGAACTTTTTTTATTTAAATGAGAGAGAAAAAACCTCCTAGCATAAGCAAACCAACCCACACGGCCGGTTTGCTTCGTTCTGCTTAATTAGTTGCCAATCCTCTACGATATTTGTGAATGCTCCCTACTATTTGTGTATATATCCATCTGTTTATATATATACTTGCATACATATTTGGCTACTTGAATTAGTAATTTGCATGACTATACGATAATTATGTGAATCCAATCTGTTATCCATAGCTGATATTTGAAACTCAAAACTCAAATTTAAAATGCACAAAATATGATAAACATGTTGTCATATCTTGTGATTATTGCTGGTATATATGGATCAAATTTACCATCAAAGTTGACTTGATTTATATTGCTTCATGAGAGGCTTTGAATTCGGCGGGCAACACACCTTTGTTAATGGGTATCAGTCTAGTTTAGCTAGCCCATGATCAAAAGATACACATCCAAGATTAAAAGTCAGCGATTTCGTTTAAAAATAATAATATATACAGAGGCTGCCGCCATCTTTACGAAGTGAAGGCTACATGCACCCGAGTCCCTCAGCCTGCGCACGATCCGCCGCCACCTTCGTCGACCTCCTCGCTAACGTAGGCCGCGAGGTTGACGTATCGCTCCTGCTCCCTCCTCTCCGTCCACCGGGCCCGGCACACCACGCAGCTGGTTCCCCTCCTTCCTCGGCTCCTCTTCCACCCCACAAGGCACTCTCCATGCAGGGAGTTCCCGCAGGTGCCGCACGTAACCAGCCTCCCGCCTCCCCCCACCTCCTCCAAACAAATGGGGCACACGGCGCCGTCGTCCTCCCTCGCCGAGGCCACCAGCCGCTCGGCGTCGCCGCCGTTGCCCGAGAATACCTGGTGGAACCTCTCCCGGGCCCGGGATCCGGCAAGGACGTCGGGGGCTGTGGGTGTGCCCAGGAGGCGGGCTAGCTGGCATGGGCGCAACGTCCGCCTCCAGATGCAGGCGTCGTCGAAGGACAGACCGAGAACGCGGAGGAGGACGAAGAGGATGTGCTTGCAAGGAACGGTGCGGTCCGGGCAGGTGCATGACGGGGTGGAGGCGAGGGTGACGGTGTAGACGTTGCCGGTGGCCCCCAAGACGAAGAAGTTGGCGTCCGACCGGTGGAGGAGGCGGAGCCGGTGGCGGAGGGCTCGGATGATCCGGTCGGCTACTTGTTGCGCCGGGTTGCATCGGGTTCCGACGGTGGTGGCCCGGGTGCTGGGGCCAGCGGACTCCATGGATGGCTTGGGTTGCTCGTGGTAGGTATGGCCTGCACGCATGATCGATGCTTGGTGCTTTGTAGGGGGAAGGGGATGTTCTGCGGGATGCATTGAGTGCTATACGGGAATGGACAAAGGATGGCGGATGTGGGGGGGAAACTGATGGGGTTAAGTAACTTTGAATCAAAGACAGGCTTGAGCTAAGCCCAAGACCATCCTCTCAGTCTTCTGAAAAAAAACATATAATAAATATCAATGACCTGCATCAAGGTATTTATTGAAGCATTTTGAGCCAAAGCAAATCAAACGAAAAGGCAGCTGCAAAGCAATGCTCTACTTCAACTACCACCACTTGCGACGGCTTGCTATAGGGTTGCAGTCAAGATGTAAATTGAAGGGAAAAAAAGGTTTAGTTGTCATGGTGATTGGTTTGTGGCAACTAAAACAACAAATGGATGTGTAGCATTAGAAGATGTATATCCTTCAAGCAACACAGACACATCTACAACAAGCAACAAATGTAACTTGACTAGAAGAATTAAAGTTTTTGGCAGCCAACAATGGTTGATTCCTTCAAATGGAAAAACTTCTAAGAAAAATAAAGTTACCATCCTTGAATTCTCTGTCGAGGAAGAAAAGGCCCAGCCACCAAAGCAACGGGGGTGGTTGGCTTCAAATGGAAAATTTAACCTGCATTATTTTTTTTGATTGATCCATCCATGATGCACCTTAAAATTTCCTCAGCAAACTTAAAAATGATAGCTAATGAGAAGAAATTCAACTGCAATTATAGATTGCTCGGTTGCTAGAAAATTCAATTAGATGCAATAATATCTATGATTGTAACTAGAATTGTTGCAATTCGTTTGTAGTTCGAAATATCAGATTCTATACCAGTACCATTCTATTGCAGTGTTGACACATCCAATAAAAGAATTAGTTCAGCATATTGAGTGTCGGCACATTCTCTTACAGTATACCAATGCAGTGCTGCATGGTTGATACACAACAGTACCAACCAGTACGACAAATTTTATTTTTAATTGTTTAGTTCTGTAATACTAAAATAGTCGAGATAACCTTAAATTTACTCTCTTGAAAATAAGATACTAGCTTCCAATTAAATATCATTAGAACGAAATAATCATAACGAAGGATGATAAATATAAAAGAGTACTATTCATCCAAAATCATGATCCCTGCTAGTGAGCTCTATCCTTGGCTTAAGTTGTTGGGGGATTGGGCAACAATAAGAATCAAGCTTCACTGCCCAATGTACATACAAAAAACAATCCAAATCTTTCACTTGCTTAAGCTAGCTGCTAACCAGAACAAGATGCTTCCTAGAAGCTATTCATTTTTTGGATGGCACGGATTTTAGGATTAGTTAAAAAGAAGAGCATTTCATATTAGAAAAATAAAGGAGTAGAAGCTTATAAGGATTATTAAGAAAAAATAATAAGTTCTAGGATATTTTGGACAATTTCTGGAGGATGACCCTTCTATTTATTTTTAAAAGCATTATAAATTTATCAACGGAAAAGGTTATATGCAAAAATAGTTTTAATGAGTCAAGGCAATGTCGGCGAATTGCTGATTATTACTTCAAACTAATTATGAACATTTTTTCCACATAGCCCCCTTAGAACGTATTAACAGATAAATTCACGTACGAGCCATGTGAGTTACGAGCTTGTGGCCCCGTGACAGTAGCGGTTTGAGGGGTTTTCTGTAATTAAGTAGTAAGTTACTTCAAAAGTTTTCGTCAAATCACCTGCCGATAATAGTTCAAACAATTTTTACATACAAGCCCTATAAAATGTTAATAATTACTAGATTCGTGCATCCCGTAACGGCGTTACAACGAAGCTAGCTTGTACAATTAGGTGAGTATAACGTGGTTTAAATCTCTACAAATTTCCCGTTTTTAGTCTGCTCTCGCTCGCTCTAGGGTTTAAGGGTTCTTCACTTCTTCCTCCTTTCGTAGAGATCGCTCCTCCGATCGTTCCTCAGAGAATGAGGACCACGCTTCAGAGAAGCCCTAAAACCGAGAGGCAATCCCTCTTCTTCCGAGACCTCGCCTCCCCCGTCTCCACACACCGCGGCGGCGCCGCCGGCGGACGCTTCGCGACGCCCGGTCAGGCCGCTGCCGTCTCCGCCCTCTGGCGGGAGAATTTCGGCTCTTCCGACCCCCCGCCGCCCCCTGTCTTCACCCTCGAGGACCGTGTCAATTTCTCCCCAGAGCCCGGCCTCGCCGACCTCCCTGCCTCCCCGGAGCTCAAGATAGAAGCCCGAACCCCGCCCCCCGCCCTCGGCTACCTCTCCTCCCCTTCCCCTCTCAAGAACCGGGCCGAGGCGAGCAATTCGGGGGCGGTCGGTGGGGGGTTGCACGTTTTTCAGCAGCAGAGCCCTGGGAGCTCGAGCTGGCGGTCTCCTGCCAAGGGCGGCGGTGGTGGGGAGCTCGATGACAAGGGGAAGGGCTCGCCGGTTGATGGTGTGATCCATCCGGGGCCGTTGATCACCCTGCCGCCGCCAAGGGAGGTGGCGAGGCCAGAGTTGCAGAGGAATAACTTGCCCGTTGGAGGGCGTGATGAGGAAGAGTGGGTGACGGTTTACGGGTATGGCTAATTCTGTCGTGGTTCTTTATACTTACCTTCTTTTGCTATATGTTATTTCCGCAACAAAATTTTAAATTTGGGCGTATATGCTTCTCTCTGTAAATTTTAGTGATTCTTTTGCTAGAGATTGATATCAGTACGACCCATATTGTCTCCCAGATGCCTTGATTACCCGCTGTTGCGGTCTGTACATTCTTAAAGTTTGTATTTTGTGAACCTCTTGGATTTTAAATTATATGAAATCTTGCTAGTCATAGTATGTGGGTCTGTTTTTTTGAACAAATCGTGGATTTACACGCCATTAATTAGGGTTGAAACATCTTGTTCTAATTGTGATGGTGGTGTGTTTCTAAATCCAGCTCTTAAATTGCTTTGTCGAGCTACTGTCCAAGAAGACGTGTCGGTCAATTGGCAGGATTGCCTACTCCCTTAGAATCGTAGTATATTAGTTTTTTTTATCTTTGATCACAGTAAATCATCATAGAGGACCCTCTGATGAATCTCATGAAAAAGCAAACAAGAACAAGGTTTAATTTTCGAACCTTAGGTGATCTTACAACCTGATCGGCATAATGATAGCTTTAGTCTAGGTTGCTTGATGTCTAGATTTAACTAATGCTTTATATAATGTTGGAAAAATGATATTTTTACCTGAGTCTTGGGGTGATTCTATCTAAGATCGCATCGTGAAGGGTTTTCATTTTGTTTCATGAAGGTGAGGGGATTTCTGCTTATGCCACCTACAGCTTGAATAAGGGTATAAGCCTGTCACTCTTGTCTGCCTGAGTATGTTTTTTCATTTGGATCTTTATGAAGGAATTTCTTTGAATGCCGCTGTATCTTAAACAAAGCTATAAGATCCGTCATTACATTCGTTTAAGTGTATCTCTGATTTGAATCTTCTGCTTGAATTTGAAAGTTCAAATGAATGAAATCCAAAAACATTTCCATCATTTTGATCTCACTCTCTAACATAGGCAACACGAACCGTGTTGACATGAATGGATCAAATTGTTCTGATAGAACTTATACTGGAGGATCATTTACATCCATATCTATGCGATGTTGAATGTGAAGATATCAAAATAATATAATGCTTCTATTGATTTATAACCATCGCAAACAAGCATTATCCCAGGTGATTTCATATGGCATGTCTATATGCTTCATCGGAAGTAGAGCAGCATCCTCCCCTGAGATAGTCAACTCCAGATCAATTTTCACATCATTCATTTAAATTTTCCTTAATCATAACCTCTTTTGGGAAGTTGTATCACAAATTCTACAACTCCACCCACCACGACTTGCATGTATCTTTACTCCAGGCATCTATGCCATCTTAGTCAGTGTAACTTGTCTTTGATCTCAATTGGTGCAACTCCGTTGCTTCTTTTAATGTACTTATTTCATGCACTATTCCTTATAGTTATTTTACTACACATTGAGCTCAAGTTTCTCATCATTTCAACACTCATTCTATGTGCTTGAACCTTCTTAATAGCTCAGTATTAAGAATTATTTCACGTTTCCACCTGTATTGTTGTCTTTTAGATTTTCCTCTTTAAGCATGAAAGCCACATATTGATCACACAGCACCCTAAGTTTTTGCCCGTTCCCCTATTTATATTGTTGAACTAATTTGTGATGGTAACCAAATTATCAAACCTCGTATCTCTCTAACCATCAATTCTGATTGAATAGTCTTTATGCTTCACTCCAATTTTACAGATATTTATGCTCTTAATTTTAAAGATTTCCACCATAAATCTGTCTTAAGACTCTGGTGTCCTATAAACAATTCACTTAGTCATGTGCAAATAACTTTCGCAAACATCAATCATCATTTTAAAGTGACAAATGGCCAAGGTTGCTGTAATCTAATTGCCATCTATAACTTATTTTGTCCTGATAATTACATCTGATGATGGCAACTGCTTGTCAAAGATTTCATAATGATTCCAACTGAACTCTTTTGGGCACATTACTTCCTCAATGCTTAATGCTCACTAGCTTTCTTTTTGCAGTACATGTGTGCTTTCTCCCAGTTAATAATGATCATATGCCGATACTTTCTTTCTAAATGTTTAGACTGAATGCCTATTATTGAAACAACATCTATAGTCACCCTTGTTGGCATAAAGCCAAATTCTTACATAGATATTCTCTTTTACAATTTAGGTCCTTACCCCCTCCTATGTAACTTATATGGTGGGAGATAAGTTTATATCATGATATTTGGTTTGGATGGTGCATTGCCACCTCCTCCCCTTTTCCAAGCATAACATTCTTCTCCAATTGTTTTTTTCCTTTTGAAGATTTTAATAAATAGCTGTACTATCCTTTTCTCATTACTTTTTATATCTGCATCGATGATATATCTAGTTATAACACCTTGCTAGTCTTGCCTTCTTTTCAAATCCTCTTCAATCATTTGAATTGAATGTTTGAAGGTTTTTGTTGTTTCTTGTTAAGTGTGTTTCTTCTATAATTTTTGCCATCCTTATTTAGCAACCTATGGGTATCACTGGATACATGGCTGTTTATTTGAACTTAATACTATTTGATTTAGGACTATCCCATTTTCATTTTAGGATCATATGTTGGAATTTATGGGGCCTTGGTCCTCTATCAATGAACCAGGTGGGGGGGGGGGGGGTTAGACGTGGTATTAGACATGCCATCATGTTTTAGCTGAGTGATTATAATATTCGTGCTACTATAATTTTGTATTTATACCTTTTACTGTTGCTTGTGGTGTTCTTGCAGTAACTTCATCTGAAAGTTAGTTGTTCAGTTGTTTTTATGTGTTTTGATGTATTATCATAGTTTGGTGGAGTGTTGCATTTAATATGTAGGAGTTATATATAAAATAATTGTGTCTTGAAGAACACAAAGTGATAGATATATCAGTTGAGAAGCTTACTTGCATCCTTCTTTTAGGTCCTCCATGTTTTGATACACTTTAGTTTGTTGTCTTGTCTTGTTGGTATCTTCTTCATGTCTTGTTATCCTCTTAACATTTATTTAAAATTCTTTCTTACATGACATACAATGTAAGTTGATTTAGTTAATTTGTACTGTAAGCGTAAACCGCTCTTTATTCTTTCTATACAGATTTTCACCTGGTGATACAAACCTGGTATTGCGAGAATTCAAGAAATGCGGAGCAATATTGAAACACATACCTGGTCCAAGGGTTGCTAACTGGATGCATATTTTGTATCAGGTATTCTTTATTTCTGGTAGTAGTATATCATATATAATTATAATTATAAATAAGGGTTGCACTTTGAGTTTTTTATGGAGATCTGTTTTTCTGTTGCATATAGAACTGAAAAATGATAGAAACCCAAATTAAGACGTTTCAAGGATGGTTAGATTGTAAAAGAAATATAGTAAATTAAAGGGAGATTATATTATGAGTGGAAGAAGAAGAGCCATGAAATATGAAAATGTTATCGTGAGTTGAAATTTTATACTGCATGTTCTCTGTGATTTCTTGGTTTCCTCAAATTGAATCCCATCCAACATACAGTAAACTTAAATTTTTATTTACATAAACCAACATAAACCTTCCAAGTTCACAAAAATATGGTGATTTAAGGAACTACTGACAACAGCCTAGAAATGATAAAAGTTGCTTACTCTACATATCTATATCCTTGAAAATTAATCCATAGTGACTAGCTAACTGCAACACATATAACAAATTCAAAGTACTTTTCATGAATCAGCACTCATGTAACTGAGTACTCTGTCAAAGTGTTCTCTTATATCACTGAGGTGAAGAGTTTGGAAGAATGAAAAAGTTTATATAACGTCAGTATGTCTGCAAGCAAGCTGAGCCTGACTGTAGGTTTAGTTCAGCCATGTCAACAGGATGTCATGTTTGGCTTGGGCCCTAGTCAAGCTCAGCTGTAACTGCTCAAACATAGCTCATAAGGTACTCGAATGAGCTGATTCTTAAGTCAAGCCTGGGTCTATGGTTTTTCTCCCCCTCATTTTCTGAAACAATGTGGAAGAGCTGGTTAACTAGCTGGGCCTGAGCTGTTGACGAACAGGTTAGTTCATTTGCTGCCTATATATGAGAACAATTGGAATAAGTAAATACATATCATATTCAAGCCTGCTATATTATAGACTTCTCAAATGCTCCTACCTACCTGGTTCAAGAGTATTCCATCACAGGGCCGGCCCGAGCCTTAGGCGACCGAGGCGGCCTCGGTCGCCTAAGGCCTCAGGCCAATGGAAGGCCTCTGGGAAGGCGAAGGGAGCAAAGAGATTGAGAGAGAGAGAGAGAGAGAGAGAGAGAGAGAGAAGTTCCTTGCGTCTGACCGTGACCAAAAGGAAGCAAAGACCCCATATAAAACGGGAACAGGAGCTGGCTCCGAGTCTTCCCCCTTGATGGAAGGGAGGTGGAGAGTTTCCTGGCCTGCAGAGGAGCAATTTGGGAAGTTGGGGACAGTAGTTTTGTTTTGGGTGGAGAGAGAGAGAGAGAGGGGAGGGATTTGGTTGGCTTCACACATGCCTGAAGCCACTCTTATCTTTCATCCCTTCTCTTTTTTGGTTTTGGTCTTGGTTTTCCTTCCCTCACATTACTCCTGATCCAGCTAGGCCATCAGGAAGAAAGGGGGATTGGAAATGGACTTGGAGGGTGGAGATTCTTTTAATTTTCTCCTCTCGGTTTCTTCTCCCCTCTTGGGTGGTAGAGAGAGAAAAGGAGGGAGGGGGTTGAATGGCTGCTGTGCTGTGATGTTGCAGTTGCTGCTTGGGTACTCACTTGAAGGGGAGATGGTGGGATGGGACTTTTATTAATTAGATGGAGTGAATTTCCCATAATGCCCCTACTTTCTCTTATAGAGAGGTTCCTTTCTGGACAAATTCTTTTCTTTACCATGACCATGAAGTGCCATGGGATGACCTTTTCCTATTCTGCTCTTGCTTGACATGGTAAACAGTATTGCCAAGCATTATCTCAGTTATTTAATCAGTTTCATGGTCTTTCTTTTAGGATAATTACTTTTCTGTGCTTCCATTCAAAAATTTTATTAAATTAAAAAGGCTTCTTGTCTATCTTTGTTAGATTCATGTATCTTTGTTGAAATAGTGTACTTGATAGCTATCTATTTCCATATCATTTTTTAAGTATTTTAGACTTATTAAAAATTTTTATTATTAAAAAAAAAGCCTCATTCATTAGATTCGCCTTAGGCCCCCAAATGTATTGGGCTGCCCCTGTTCCATCATCATGAGTATTATGAGGTTATGCACCAAGGTCTCCTTTTCTTCCTTTCTCTTTTTGATGAAAGCTCCCTCCCTTTCTCTCTCTCTCACACACACACAAATAAAAAGGGGGAGAAGAAGACTGCTTATAGCTGAGTTCGTATATAGCCTTTGTTGACACGTTCTGCTTATAGCTGATTTCATATATAGCTTTTGTTGACTTGAGTCAGGAGAGTGCTACCTTGATCTTTTAATGAACCGGTTGGAGACTTGTCCATTGTTCCCATGACACAGTCTTTCATTATAACGAAATATTGGAGCTTTCTCTGAATTGTTTTGATGATATATCTGGTCCTGTTCAAGCTAGTTAACTGAAAAAAAATATAAGATGTCAAATAGTCTAAGAGACAAGGTCCACCTGTGCCAGGAACACAGTTGCAGAGGAGCAATAGGAGGTGTAAAATACTTACAGGCTGTTCCACTCGATTCTGATCAGATGGTTGTCTTATCATTAGTGCCTTTTACACTATTTTGCTAGATATGCACCATATGTGCGGGAATCATGCAACATTGCTGGTTGCATGCTTCTATAGACAGTGATCATATAGAGTTCCTATAACATGTAATGTCATCTAAACCTTTTTATTTTGTATTCTGCTTTTTTGATGTCAAAAATCCAAGGGGCTTTCATAAAGATAAATGCTGCAGGTAGCAAGAATTTCCAGACTGACACTCTTTGCCTTGTTTTGTTGTGTATTTTGCAGAGCCGATATGATGCCCAAAAGGCTATTGCAAAGAACGGTGTGCAGTTAAATAGCATTCTCATTATTGGGGTGAAGGCCATGGATCCTCAGCAGCGCCAGTATCTGAATGAGAGTCTAAACAGCAACTATCATGGGGGCTTCATGGTTTCCTTGCCCTCACAGTCTACAGCTGGGATGAGCTCTGCTGCCAGGGGCTTGTCAGGTCCTCCCTCTCGTCCTTATCACCTACAGAATGGCAGCATCACCACCACCAATGATAGCGAGCACCGTACAAGAGCCATTGCTTCCCCTACGAAGTCGGTTGTGTCCAAAGTTGTGGACTTGATGTTCAGCATATAAATCAGGACATATGAGAGCTTTGCTTTTGAACTGTCTGATCAGTTCTATCTCAGATTAAATCATAGTTCTCTGCCTACAAGCTTGCAGAAATAGGCAGCTCAACCAATACCCACTCAAATTTGGACAGTTTCATCTCTTGCTGTGTTCGATCATCAGATGAGTGAACTTCTGTTGCCAGTTTCAGATCAGTTGCTGCCGCTGGAGATGCATCAAGAATTTTGTACCATCATATTTCTTCTGTCTGTTATGTATCATCAGAATTATTAAAATGTTTCGCCAGAGCATTAATCTATATAACTATGGTTGCACCCTATAGAGTCTGTTTTGGTTCCAACACCAATAAAATCTGATGTATGATCTGTAGCCAATGCTTATAAAATTGCAGATATCCTTCATTTTGTTAAAATATAGTTGTTCGAAAAATAGTTCAAATCTGGGTGTACTTTTGAGTGGAAAAACAAAAGGAGATCTGGGTGAGTTGATATTTCTATTTTGCTTGGCACCTAGAGTGATGCAACGGTAGTTCTCATCTGTGTAGTGTTATAATGTTCACTTGTTGAGCCATGGTATATAGGCCTCCATCCTTCATCATGATCTGAAATCTGGAGTATGGACTGAATACTTCTAAAATTGCGAACTATCCTCTTTTTATTAGTCTGTGACTCTGTGAGTGGAAAATTGTTCAAAATCCAGGGCGAAAGGAGATATCGGTGTAGTTGATATCTCTATTTACCATGTACACTAGTTGACACTCTATCGATGTACGTGTAAATCTCTTCCTGATTACCACAATGCAAACTAGGCGAGCCTCGGTGTACAGCTTGATCCGAAGTCAATCATCCATCTTAAAAAGATGTTTACATGCCCGCTAATTTAATATAACAGACTTATAAAATCACAGCCATCAGTTCTTTCTCATATGATCAAATTCATCAATACCCTCTGATTGTACGTATCGAGCACCATCAAATGCAAATGTTGAACAACATCCGAGCTGATGAGCTGGTGAGGTCATTTGCTGATTGCGGCAGATTGGGTTTAAATCCCGTCTTCAGCGGGTTTGAGACATTTCCTTTTGTTGTGCGCGAATTGGGTTGCCCCGACCGGCGGATTGGAACCATAACTCCAGTCCAGTACTCGCTCGCCACGTTACCCTCCGTCTTTTTTTTTTTTTATCAAAAATAGGAGGGGAGGGGGAGGGACCAGCCCACCCGCGTAGCAGCCCCATTACTGAGCCCCCCTTTCACTAGAGAATGTTCGATACAGGTCGCAGGTTTCGCGTGCCTTCCCCGACCCGTGGGCTCACCCCACTGGGTTCACCGCCTCACGTGTGGGTACGTCACCCCAGTGCCACCTTGGTACAAGTGGAAGGAAAGCATAACCGCCAACAAGCCAGCCGAGCGTGGGGCATCCGGTCCCCTAATTTAATCGACGCCCGTGCGTTTCGAACCCGGACAACTTGGGTGGAATTATCGCCCCCTAACCCTCCGCCTTTACTGGAGCTGAAATGAGGGGGTTTGTACTGGTCCAGTGGACCCGGTTCACATATCGTTTCTCCGGCCGGTGGAAAGAGTCGCCCATCGTCGCCTCTCGGGCCGCGCTTCTCCTTTTCCTTTTGGTAGTCCTCCCTCGGTGCGTTTCTTTCGTTTAGCACCCCGTCGTCGTCTCTCTGCTCCCGCCAGCGATTCACGGAACCCCCCGGAGAACTTATTTTTATTATACAAATCCCGAAATAGAAAGTGAGGTTTCTTTTATTCTTCGCCTTATAACTATCCCCTCCCTTTCGTTTTCTTGTCAATTGAGGGTTTGGATCCGGTTCTTGGTCTCCCTACTGCCGCAACGCGCGATGGAGGAAGACGGGAACGGAGGGGAAGGGAGGGTGGAGGACGAGTCGGAGCTCAGCTGCCTCGATCTGACGAGCTTCCAGCTTCACGATCTCGGCGAGGTCGATATCCCGGAGAGCCTCGTAGAGTTGGATCTTACGGCCAATAGGCTCACCAAGTTGGACCCGCGGATCGGTCTCCTCTCGCATCTCAGGAAGCTTTCCTTGCGCCAAAACCTCTTTGATGATGAGGGCGTCGCGCCCATCTCCCAGTGGAATACCATCTCTGGATTACGTGTAAGCACCGCCCCCACCCAACAACAAAAAAAAGAGTCATGTTCTCTTTTTGATATTCCTGAAAAAAAATCTGCATTCTCTTGTGATTTTGTTATGAAAAGATTTATTTATTTATTTTTAATTAGCCAGAAACAACAAAAGAGGACCGATCGGTTATTTTGTCGTGACAGGTAGCTGTAGTTACTTTATTGTTCATACTTTAGTAACCATATTGTCGCATATTCGTTGAATTCACCGCCTTATTATTTTTAGCACTCAAGACCCAAACGTGAGAGTGATCTTAAACTGTGTCCGGTTGCGGATTTCAACTATGATTTTAATGCAAGCCAATGTAAATTTCAACCTGAATTATGCTATTGTTATCCCTATCATTCATCACACTGATGACAATCTCAATTCGATAGTTTGGATTTGTGTGCTCAATTTCCTTTCTGATCCTGATGTAAGCACCGTTGACCTAAGGCCATTAATAAAATCTGGGGAAAAGGTTTGCAAATTAACAACCACATGTTACAATCTCCATGGCCTGGACAACATTGTTAAGTTGATTGACTCTATGACATTCTTAACCTTGAAAAAAATGATGATTCTTAGCATGGTGTTATGCCGCTCAGAGCTCAGAATTAATCAATAAGTTTGTTAATGTTCATATGGCTGTTACAAGTAGCAGGGAAGGAACTAAGTGCTTGCAAATACTAGTTAGTCTTAAGATATATCTCTTCTGTAGTGTTTGGTCCAGACAATCATTTTCGTAAACCAGTCTGAAACTGCAAGTTGGGAAGGTTAGCTTGCATGGCGACGAATAGCTTGTCGCTATTTTCATTTGCTTAACTTTGAAGTTATATTGAAATGAAGGACTTGTATGGATTCACGCATGGATCTTTTTTTGAAATATCAGTTTTATGATGTACCTTCTTGTAAATATCGCAACTAATGAAAAATAGGATAAATATGTGGCAATGACATAGCAGTAGGTGAAAAAGTGTCCAACTTTTATAATGATAAAACATACGGAAAGCATAAATTTCTTATATACTTTGATTAAAAATTTTATAATTGTAACTTATGATAGTAGCAATGCATGCATCCGTAAATTATTCATCATGGAGAGTCTTTCATTAAAACCAAAAGTTGCAAAGCATTTATGAATTAGAGCAAGCAAAGGAAACATTAAGTAGCAGAAGCTTACAAGGTCCTGAAGTTCTGGCAGCAAACTCCTGTCTTGAGTATTGCTAGGACAACTTGAGAAGACTGATCACCTCTTTTGCACATGGAGTACACTATAAAATTATTGGGTTTTCGCACGTTGAGAATGCAAGTTATTACTGCTGTATTTTATTACCTGTAAAATGTTCTATTCTGCAGGAACTGGTACTCAGGGACAACAAGCTCAGAGAAATACCTGATGTTAGCATTTTCAAGACTCTCCTTGTATTTGATGTCTCATTCAATGAGATATCTTCATTGAATGGTTTGTCCAAGATCTCAAACACACTAGAAGAACTTTATGTTTCAAAGAATGAAGTGACCAAGATGGAGGAACTCGAGCACTTGGATGCACTCCGAATTCTTGAACTTGGTTCAAACAGATTGCGGGTAAGTTATTACCTATACGGCTTCTCCAAAGGCATTTGACTAATGGAAAAGGCATGCTTGACCTTGGTTATGACAAAGCTTTTTGAAGCCTTGCCATGATTTTTGTTACTTCATTCTGTAGTGAAACCCACACTAAACTCTAAATTGTAACTAAACTTATTTTTTTTTACTTATCAGTTTGAATTTCATTTCAGGTAATGGAGAACTTGCAGACATTGAAAAATTTGCAAGAGTTGTGGCTGGGAAGAAATCGTATCAGGATGGTGAACTTGTGTGGTCTGAAGTGTATCAGAAAAATAAGTTTGCAGAGCAACCGATTGACATCCATGACAGGGTTTCAAGTATGAAATTTTTTAGTCTATGCTCTTTGTTGCTTTCACGATTTTGCTCTTTATTAAATAATGATTTTATCTTACTTCTTTGAAGGAATGTATAGCACTAGAAGAACTGTATCTGAGCCACAATGGAATTCAGAAAATGGAAGGTTTAGCCACCTTAGTAAATTTGCGTATCTTGGATGTTTCATCAAACAAACTTACTGCTATCAATGATATTGAGAACTTGACAAGGTTTGGTAATGCTCTTTTCCCTAATATTTCATTAATTGTCACTTGTCTCTCATTGCATTCATCATTGCAATATGCAGCTTAGAAGACTTATGGCTTAATGACAACCAAATAGCATCATTGGAGGGCATAGAAGTACCTGTGTCTGGTTCAAGGGAGAAGCTTACAACCATATATCTGGAGCATAATCCCTGTGTATGGTTCTTTTCACTTTACCTGGAACCGTCATTGTTCTTTTAGGCACATTGAATTTTCTTGATATTGATTTTCCATTAAGGTGATTGACTAGTATGGAGGGTTTTTTTTCCTTTGAAAATTTCTTGACATTCTTGTCTCTTTCTACGCCGTAGTGAAGTTTCTAGCTTCTATCCATCCAACATATGTGAACAGATGCACCTTACCTGAGATTGTGACATATTGGTTGGGCAGTTCATTTGTTCAGGGGAGCATGATGTGAATTCAGGCCTGACCTGTTACAGACCAGGTTGGTTTCTGTCAAAAAGTCAGTTGCAGTCTTCATTGTGCGACCTCATTACTAGTCAATAACTTGTTGAGGTAGGGTATCTATTACAAACCTAGCCATTCCATGAAAAATGCCAAGACATTAGAGGTGCATTAGGCCTAGGGTCTTAACCAGGTACATAACAGGCCGCCATGCTCCACAACTAACGTCTTTGGCTGCTCTGGTGGTAGGTTTCTCTTTTCTATGTTACAGCTTTCACTCTAAGATAATCAAGTAGCCCTTATGTTGGCTGTACTCTAGCCCCACAGCTCAACCCCCCCCCCCCCCCCTCTTCTGCAGAAAAAAAAAGACCCCTCGGGTTGCCCCTTCCATAGGTCACCCTTCCATGACTCGAATTCTGGACATGGCACTGACTCTGATACCAAATGTTATGACCCTGACCAATACACCAAAAATACCTAGGTATTAGAGATGCATTAGGCTTAAGTCTTAACCAGGTATGTAACAATATTGTTGCCTAGTAATATAGATGAGTTGATCTTTAGCATCAAGTTGACTGTTAGAGTTCTCAAATGTCCTTCAAAATTATGGCATGTATGAGGAATTTGCTGGGAGTGCCACCTTTCTGATTTGAACTTGGATTCTACTCCCCAAGTGCTTATGCTTAGGAGAGGGGTGCCAAGAAATATGTTCTTTGAGTCACCCTGCGCTTTCTATTGGTGTTCCGTATGTGCATGTCTCATATATCAGATTTTTAAGGCAATGGTGAGAGAAGAAATATGACAAAAGAAAGGAAAGGAGTAAGTTGGAAAAAAAGTTGAAAGCTCCATGATTACTTAGAAATGAAAAAGTGAAAAGGACACCAATAGCAGATAAGAAATAACTGAACATACTGGGCCTATTTCCATCTCTGCCTCCCTAGGCTAGAATGAGACATGAATTTGGAGTTTTTCCGCACATGAGCGTTCCAAACAAGAGTTTTTTAGTTTTATCCCATTAACCCCTTTCCATAGCTTCCAGGCTAGTTTTAGTCTGGTGCTTCTGAGCTCAGTTCTTGGATGCTGCAACATGATTACCATGCAACTTGTATGGAACAAAACAGTGTATGGAACCCCACAGATATCACTTGCTTTGGTACCTACTTGATGCTAAAAGTAGGAATGGTTGATGCGCAGTTAGGGACAAATTCTCTCATGTTTTATGTAAAGCTGCCATGAAGTTGTTTAAGATTTCAGGGAACTCCAGGAAAGTTCCTATTGACATGAGAACTGTTATTTACAATCAAAATATTTGTTGAAGATGTATGCAGGCCATGGAATTTTTGAATTCGTAGTTGTATTAATTACTGTTATGACCATCATGAATCCATAATTATCTGGATGTTTGATTCAATTCAAGGCACTGGTATTAAAATGCATTCTCCTGGTTCACCTTGTTTTGCAGGCTAGCTCTCCAAATTATTTTACTACTTTGAAGCAGCTTTTTCCAAATCTTCAGCAAATTGATTCTGATATACTAATGTGAGGGATCAAATAGCATCTTGTTTTGCAGAACATTGAAGGCAGTCATCAAGATGACTTTGAGACATCTCTTTGGTACAAGTTGGTAAAATCATTTGAGCCTTTTTCCTGCTTTATCCTGTTTAGCCTTCAACACCTTTGATTGTGTAGGATGGATATCCAGCACACCCTTCCCCTGTCTCTCCATTTTTTCTTTTTTTGCGTGAACTGTTGTTACCCTTCTGTGCTGACAAAACAGGCTGGTTCTGAGAGAGAACTCAGATAATATCTGCTCCATTTATCCTGAACTTAGCTTCTTATTTGCTTTTCAAACAATTTCTGCTAGCCAAACATGCTAGAGTTGTCCTTTGAGCTTGCTTCCTCCTCCTGGTTACTCTTCTAGTCTGATTGCTAGAATTAGAACTGCATTCTCAGGTGTTTCATCAATTTCTCATCAAGTATATGCATACTGAATTGAATCAAGTACTTTTCCCATTCTCAAGTGATAAAGGCCAAGGCTTGTGGATGAGTAGCTGATCTGCCAGTCTCATTTTGTTATTATTATTTAAAAGAAAACCTCTGTATGCATAAATTCTTTTAATGCTATGTAGCCAGAGTGGGAGATTGTACTTTGTAAATCGGTAACTTTCAGTTACTCAACTTGTGATCTCCTTTTCTCTTATAGGATTGTGGTCTCCTTTTTTAAGATTACTCTTCCTCAAGACTTCTATGGTTCAACGATATGATTATTTGAAGGAAAACATTCAAAATAGGCGCTTTACAAATCTTTTATGGGCCGATACTTGGTTTGAAATTGTACAGTTTGTCAGTGATGTTAGCCTGCAGATCGATCAAATTATCTGGCAGTGCTTTAAGCTATCTCCAGACATGGATAAATTGGATCTTTGTGTGGCCTTGGGTTTCTAAATCATGAGAAAATGTAAGATTGATCGATGAGGTTGGTATGCTTGTAATCATTCATTTAGGAAGATATAAAATCTTAACGCAAAGTGAATGAGGAATGGACTACATTTTCTTGTCGGGAAGAAAGGGCCTGCATATCTCTTGCAAGGAGGTCTACTTTAGGCTAAAATTTCTGTGCATATATTTAGAAATTAATCATGCATTTTCCTTTTCTTTTTTTTCTCTTTTCCCCCTTTTCCTGAGATCAAATTCCTTTCATTAAGCTGTAGAGAGTCATCTAAAGTTTCTGTTGCTTTTGCTTTGTTTTGGCTTGAGTTTGTTGATCATATTGAAGAAGGGGTATTGACTCTTGTTATAGGTTTGGATGGGGCAAACAATGTCTTGGGAGGAAGCAACAGTGCAGTCTTAAGTAACTCTTCCCTATTTTTCTACATTTTTATGGGTTATTACTTTGGACGAAATTTTAAGCATCGGAAGAGTAGTAGCCCGAGTCATTGGTTAGTTTCATAATTGCCACTTCCTGATTTGATTTAGGTTTAACAGAATTTTCTGTCGGATTTGTAGGTTGGTGCTTGGTGGAATCGGAGAGCTTCCAAACTCAAGTAAAAGCAGTAACCCGATTTGCTTTTTATTTTTTTTATCCCCCTTTTTAAAATTCTTGTTTCTAACAGGCCGATTTAACTTCTGCACCTCTCGCGTAAACAAGGTTCTGGATAGAATTTAGGTTTAATATAATTGCTCTTGTATGTTGTACGTCAATGGCTGCTCAAGCTTTATGATCACTGGATGCTTGAGTTATTTAAACCAAGTGCATCATTGGCAAAACTCCTCTTCTTCTTGTTTCATATTGGATGACATAAAAAAAAAAAATAACAGTCCATTATACAAGACTCCTACATTGTTGTAGAGTGGCTATTTTAGTAACCTCCAGATTGTAACAGAGCAGCCTTATCATTGGGGCGGGCCTCAGCTTGGTTCGCATATTTAGATGAACTTGGCTTGCTTAGGAATTGTGGTGGCCACGTAACATGGCTGGAGACTTCACATAAGCACTTGCTCTTTTAGAGAGAGCCATCTATAGGAGTACAAGTTCATAAAATATCAAAAGAGAAGTGCCCTTCATAAAATTTCAAGTACATCTATTGATTCATCAAGGAAGAAAAAAATCAATTAAAACAAGAGTTTTTTCATGAATAACTTCTTAAATATCGCGAATTTTGCATGAATACCTTTTCAAAATTGATATTTGCATGTATACTCTAGTAAAATACTTGTTTTGCTATTTTACACTTGTTTTTATATATGTACCCATACCATCTAATGTCATTAAAAAAATTAACGGTGTACAAAAAAAATATTTATAAGATAATCGCGATCGGAAAAAAAGTAATTTCGAAATTATATTTCCTTTTAATCAAAATAAATATGATTTTTATTGACGGTGAAGATCGTTATATTAGGGGTATTTATACAAAAACAGTATTTTATAAGGGTATAGAAATAAATAAAATTTTTAAGAGGATATTTAGATAAATTTAAATTTTTAGAAGAAAATGCATGCAAAAAAAACTTTAAAACAAACAAAAAATTTTTGTTCGATTCACAGAAAATCCCTCAATCCATATTCTCCTTGACCGCACTATCTCGTCCGTTTATAACCGTTCCTGAAACCATTTTAACTGACACCACGTTCTCCACTTGCACGGCGACTGAAACTACACCGTAACGGTTACTTCCTACCACGTATAACCTCTTTTTTTCTTTTCCTCTTTCTCTCTCTCTCTCTCTCAAATCCCTCACTTTCGTTCCCTCACAAGGCTGGAGCTTTTCATCCCTCGACCAAAGGAATTCAAGAAGAGATGGCTTCATCCATCCGCTTTTTGTGCATCATCATCACCATGGCCACCGTGAACTTCCTCGCCGGAGCCTCAAATCAATACAATGTTGGCGACGCCGAGGGCTGGCATCTGCCCGATGCGAACAACACCGACGTATATAAGATCTGGGCAAGCAAGTTCACATTCCATGTCGGAGACTCAATAGGTCAGTGCTTTGCCATTCTTCTAGCCATTGGTTCTTCAGTTTCATACTCTTCAGAGTGCTTCTCTTTAGCACATGAATAATGTTCCCCCTAGTAAAAATGGACTGAAATGCTCATAATGTTACAAAGATGGTAATCATTGATCTAGTGAACTGTTATGACACAACTGTTTTGGTTGCTTTATCTGCATAAAATTGAGATTTTTATGAAAATCTTATCAACATGCTAACATCTTAACTGTTACACACACATGCACACAGACGAAGTAACGATAAATGGTCTCATGGAATTCACCTTATCTTTTACTTGGATTCTTTTGTTTACTTCATAACAACATGACTTCTCTTTCTACATCCAGTGTTCGAGTACAAGAACGATTCTGTTGTCAAAGTGGATAAAAGAGGCTACTACCATTGCAATGAGACCGGTCATGGTTCGATGTTTAAGGATGGACACACTGTTTTTCTTCTCGACAAACCTGAATTCTACTACTTTGCGAGCGGTGATCTCGACCACTGCAAAAAGGGCCAGAGATTGATGATTGAAGTGAAGGGCCAGCACTCGTCACCATCCATTGCTGCCCCTTCACTATCCCCACGTCCAAGCGCGGCAGTCTCATGGATCATTCCATCTTTTGGTACCCTCATGGCTTTGGTGACCTTAATGCTCCTGGCTTGCCATGGGCCTTATTTAGCTTAGAAAATTAGGTTCCAACAACAGGAATAGGAGTTAAGATCTCCAACAATGGAATCGGTTACCTCTCTCTCTCTTTCTCTACCCATTGTTATTATCAGGATAGATTTAGATTTAGCTACACGATCTGTTGTCATTATGAATGCTACTAAGCTTGTTACTATGATCTATTTATATTCCTTTTTGTTGGATGTAATTGTCTAAATGAATTTTTAAGTGTTAGTTGCCTGCTTTACGAGGCTTATCCTACATTTGCTCCTTGAGCTTGCACTGTTAAATAGAATCCAGGTCACTAGGTTGAAGGTTTACTCCTCCAACTCTATTCTCTAATATGATTTAACATGTATAACTAAGAGAAGTATATAGAACAAAAAGTAGGGCGCAGAGAAGACATATTCTATATATTTTTAGTGGTAGGATCAGAATCATCCACCAAGTGTTTCATCTCTCTAATGAGTTACATGCTTCGCATGCCATGCATGCGAAGAAAATCGATGATTTTCATGAATGTGTTCCCGTTCATGCTCTATGGCCTGCTAAAATCAATGCTATAACTATGGGTGGAGTTTACATTGAATTTTTCATATAAATCAATGAATTGTTGTAACTAAGAAATGTGAGACGATCTTCATCTTCTTGACAGGCAACGCAATCACAGCGGCTCAAAACTTTTTCTTTTATGGATGGTAACACATTTTACTTTTAACTCTTGAGATGATTCCAGACGTTTGATAAAAAGAGTGTCGTTTTTTAAAAAAAATTTATATATAAATAACAATCCTAGCCGTACTTAGCAACAACAAGTACTCAAATCTTACAAATAGATCATTAAAGACTCGTTTGTCCGATGAAAAGAAGAGAAAAAATATAGTCAATAAAAAATAAAAAAAACTTCTTGCTTGATTAAAATTTTCAAAAAAAATAAAAAAAATAATATTCATATATTTTATAAAAAAATATAAAAAATATGAAAAGACTATTTTTCCATCGATTAAAAATTAAAATGTTTTTTTATCTCCAAAACTACTTTTTATTAAAAATATAATAGATATTATTTATATTCAACCAAATATAAACCAATCTAGAATAACCTTTTTTTTTTTTTTTTATGATGAATCAAACGTACCAAAATTATTTGCCCAGGCTCAAAAAATCATTCCAATGAGATCTTAATTTTGCTTCATTGATTTAATTACCTTTGTGCTATAAAAAAATAAAAAACAAATAAAAAAATGTAAAAATAATGAATCTTTCGTCCGGCGTCGTTTTGGGTCGCCTGGCCGGCCGACCTTCCTCCCATAATGCACACCTTCCTTCAGAAGGTTTTAAGAGGATTCGCCGCCCGGTGTCTACGGGCTCCTCTTCTTCCTCGCTGTAGGGCCGCCGCATCGGGAGGCACGACCTCTCCCACCTCTTCTTCCACCGCATCCCGTCGTTCCCGATTCGCCGCACTTCCTCTTTCCTCCCCTTCCGGTTTCCACCGGATTCATCTCACCGTTGGGCTGGCGACGCGGAAACTGGGACTCCCGCTTCCGTGGTGGGATCTTTCAGGTACGAGTGGCATGGAACAAGCCTACGACCACCATGGCGCTGCTGAGGGCCTCCGCAGGATCCTCTCCGGTGGGCTCCGACCGTGCCTGCGCCCGTATCTTGACGGCATCGGGCTGTTCTGGCTTCTGGATCTCCGGTCGGAGCCGAGGCTTTGAGTTCTTGCCCCAATCCCTAGCCTGCATTTATCGGCGATTTCTTGAACGGTGCATGTAATTTGGAAGGTTCGAGACAGGCCCGCGTTTGTGCATGCATTTAATCGCGATAGTTTGATCGGATATCAATTTATTATGGAAGAATTTCTTGGATTCTGATGTGATATGCTTGTTAAATTCTAGATATAATTCTAGGTACAGTGTGGATTTTTTTTTTTTTTTTACATCGGTAGCTCATCCGATAAAACATGGAAACAACCAACAAAATCAGAAAACAATTAGTACGGATATCTTTGAGATTTTTTAACCGTTCATGTGCTGCTAATAGTTTATCAAATTGCAAGAAGAGGAAAAAGTGGGAAAAAGATTGGGTTATCCTAGCAGACCCAACCAAAGCAACCCTAATTAAATGTTCTAAGTGGCTTCTAAATGGATCAGCTTAACCTAATTTGATTATTAAACACGTCTAAATAGGTTAAATGTGTTAGAGCTCTAAATTGATTCTGACCTAGTTAGGAAATGGGTTGAGTGAGATAGATTTTTATGATTAGAATAATTTATGACAAAACCATGCTTGCATGTTACTAGTTTGGTTCACATTAGGTTTGCAGTTAGCGTCATGAGCTGCTACTCTAGTGATCACTTCAAAATTGATGAGTTTATAACGAAAGTTCAACAATAATTATAAATCAATATATGAGTTGTCGTATATTTAAATGAAAAATGTAAGAAAACATGTATCATGCTTTTAATATGTAATAGATTTGCCGATGCAATTACATTGAACTACAAATCTCAAAAATAACTAGTGTATAACCCATACAATGTGCAGGGTATACTCTTTTTATTTTTTCAACAATTTTTGAAATGCAGTAAAGAAATATAATAAAATATATAAAATAGAAGGCTTCAATAGATAAATTTTTATTGCACATGAAGCAATTAATTTTAATGATAGCAAGGCAAAAACTCCCATCAAATATCTAAAGTGATATAGTAAAATTAGTTTAGATAAGTGAAATACACGTCTATTTTAGCTAGATAATATTCTGAAGCACCAATTATACTTATATTAATTGTACAGATATAATTGGTACTTATATAATTGATAATTAAAATTGATAATAGTAAGATATTCATTATCTATCACTTATACTCACTTATAATTAAAGGAATATATAATACAATACTTACTTATAATAGATATCAATTAATAAATGATCATTACATGCCTCTCTTCCTCTTGTAGCAACTATAAGAGCAAATAACAACGTTATTTGCTACAAAATATATTACTTTATTAATTTAGTATTTAAAATTATTATTAAGATAACTATTATAAAAGAAATAAAAATAATATTAAATAATGATAATACTTTTTTAATCACCTTTCACTTGATAATAATGGTTGTTATTGATATCAAAACTAACTATTATAACACCAAATGATGTATTACAAGATATTGATTTATCAAAAAATAAAAAAATATTTATCAAGAGGGAAAGCATTAAGATTTTATAAACTTGTTGAGACTAAAGGATTTTTAATGAATATGATTAGTATCCGTCAAATAGCAAGGAGTTTGATGAATGACTGTTGTCATTCTGCGCATACATAATACATTATCCAAAATAGAGTGCCATATTAAATAAGAGAAATACTTATTATTCAAAATAAAAATCTGTAAAAATAATATCATTAATATGGGTGTGCACCTGGCGAATGGAGAGCCCAAAACAAATTGAGCCTTCATTTTAGTTGTAAATAGAATATATATATATAAACCATCAAATACTTCTCTAATTGGGTTTTTTTTATGTAATAAATACCTGATAGTGATTAATATAAAGAAAGTATTCATATCTTAACACCATAAAAAAAAAAAAGCAAAACCAGTCATAGCGATCTATGCAACAGTACACGTATCCAAGTACTCACAACAACATTAAATATACATGAGCACCAACTTTAGGAGATCATTAAGACATTAACTATAAAAATTTTACTAATTTTGCTTGATAACTCAAAGCCTAATACAAGACAATAGAATATTAAAAAAAAAAATTGGAACACAAGACACACAACAACTGCTCCAAAAATTTCACTTAATTTTGCTTTATTACCCAAACCCTTATTAGAAGATAAAAGAATATTAAAAAATAGTAAACGAAATACAAGGTAATAATATTAATAATAAATCTTTCGTCCGGTCCGGTTGCGTGCGCGGAGCGAACCCCGTGTCCTCCGCCCCATGATTCTTTCATCAGAACTTGCGTCCACGGTGCTCTCCTCGTCGCCGCCTTCCGTCACGCCCTTTCCCGGCCATCGCCTCTCGCGCTCGTTATCCACCTTCTCTCGTTCTCCCCGCTCTCCTCCATCCATCTTCTTCCCTCTCATTTCCTTCCTATCCGCCGCCGTACGGCGGACCTCGATCCGGCGGAAGGAGCCAGGTTGGAGACGCTGAGCAAGGCTCTGCCCAAGAAATGGTGGAATCTTTAGGTACGGGTGGTATGGGACGAGTTTACGACCATGGCGATGGATGCCTCGGTCGGACCCTCTCCGGCGGGCTCCGGCCGTGTCGGTGCCCGGATTTCGAGGGCATTAGGGTTGCCCTGGATCGCGTGTAAGACTCTTGGCCTTGGGTTCTTGTCCTCTGCTTCCAAACCCTACCCTGCTTTTATAGGCAATTTCTTGGATGATGCATTTAATTCCGAAGGTTCGAGACAGTCCCGCGCTCTTGCATAAGGTTCGAGATGGTCATGCTCCGGTGCATGTATTAAATGGTGAAGCTTCGAGATGGTCGCGCGTTCTTGCACCCCCACCAGATACCCCATGCTCCAGCTGTCAGAAAGTGAAGTCATCTTTGAACATCTGGTACTGATAACAGGGTAGGTATCTGTTAAATTTGGATAGATATCAATTTGATGTGGTAGAATCTCTTGGATTTCGTTTGGATATGCTTGCTTGATTCTAAGATATACTATGTATATTGTAGAAAAGAGATGGTGATTGTTAAGGTTATCTTTGTGATTTTTTAACAGGGTATGTGCTGGTACTGGTAGCAATTGATGAAATGGCTCAACAAATAGCAAATATTCCTATATAACTTTCATATAGGAGATACAATGAAATGCTTCAATAATAGGAGATAATTAGATGATTTCATTGAAAACTTCATGTAATGGTGTTCTCTAACTATTTTTTTGTCTAAGTGCTTGATCAATTCAAACAAAAGCTTCAACTAGTTCCATATACTCATTTGGTATTGACCTACAGTTCGCTTAAATTCACATATAAATTTAATGCCCAATTACTATTTAGGCCATTTTTCTTTTTTTATTTGGTGGGGAATGGGGTGTTAGTGTTTGGTGCATTGTGCAAGATTAAGGTTGGAAAATATCCTGAATTATAGGGGTTAAGGTCGGCATGTATAACAATACTTTAGAATCTGTGCATGCGCGCGTGTGTGGATTTTTTAGGTCGGTAGGTGCATAGCTAGTCTTTGCTCCATGTCTGTTGATCATTGTGGTGGATTGCCGGTACTGGGATGAACCGAGATGTTAATTTATATTGGTAGAGATTGAAAATCTAAAAATTTCAACTAAATATTCGAGGAGGAGGGGAGTATAGGAGAAAAATGGACTATGGAGGTGCATCGAAAGATGAGACAAAGTACCTGATCAACTAATTTAGAAATCTTGGTCGATATATTTCTCTCGTACTCGAGAATATATCGTGACACGTCAAATAAAAATTGAGATAATATGGACCGATACTTTTGATATGTCATATTATTTTTTGTTCAATATTAATACAAAATGGGGTCTTGATTAAGATGAAAACCTTGTGTGGAAGGTATATATAAAATCTAGAATGGTCTATACCAGGTGAGAAGAGAAGTTTATAAGCAATATGTTTCCCATATGTTGCCGCTATCCTCGTCTTTCCTTTTCTTTTTCTTCATTCTTCCCTCTATGACCCTTTTTGTTGCATAAAGGGGCATGTGGTTATTTCCATTGTTGAAGCTCAAGCTGTGGCCTTGAGTTAGACGGGCGATGACGTGTACCCTCAAAGGGCAAAAAAAAATGACAATGCCAGCCAACATCAAAATTCTTGGGCCCTCCCAACAGTGGGATAAGATCTTTTAGGTATAGATGGTATGTGTCAAAGTGATGCTAATGGCACCAAGGACCTCAACCAAACCCTCTCTGGTGGGCCCCAATCTTGTTGGTGCCTAAATATGAACGGCATTATGATCACCTAGCTTCTAGATCTAATAGCCAATTCCAAGGCTTTTGATCATTTAAATATGCTTTCAAACCCTTGATTGATTTTATAGGCAGATTCTTGACAATTTATTGAATAGGAAGTTTTTGAAATAACCATACATTCATCCATCTATGGACTGTGGTGGTGTAGCTGTCAAACTGAGTTGTTCTCGAACATTTGAGTGGTGGTATTTGTTATGTATATGCAGTTAAAGTGGATTGCTAGGAATTTAATGTCATGGAATCTTATGGTTGTCATTCTTAATTGCTTATTCAATTCTAAAAATATTGTACAAGGTTTGCCTATCTGGTACCATGACCCGTATCGCTCGGCTACTGCTATGGATGATATGGGTCCATACCCTACTGGACCAGAATGCATTGAAATAGGGATAGGGAGAGGGAGAGAGAGGGAGAGGGAGAGAGAGGAAACCCGTACTTGTGGAGGCAAAGGGGGGTCGGCGAGCGAGGGGAGGGGGAGAGAGAGAGAGAGAGAGGAAGAGAGGGAGGAGAGGAGAGAGGCTTTGCTGGGACATTTGCTAGTCAGTGAGGGTGGTGAGGGTGAATCGAGTGAATGGGAGAGACAAGAGCGGGGAGGACGAATCAAGCGAATGGGAGAGAGAGAGAGAGATGAGGGCAGTGAGGGCGAATCGAGCAAACGACAGAGAGAGATGAATGCGAAGGAATCCTAACCTAGCCCATCTCTAATTTATAAGCTGAACCGTGCCAATCCCCGGTTCGGTTTGGTATACCTCGAATTGGCTAGTTCGGCACAGTTTGGCCATCCTTGATATTATGTATATATGAGGAGGTGGTCGATTATTTAGCTTATCTTTGTGATTTGTTAATAAGGTATCTATTGGTAATAGCTGATAGAATATTTATGATTTGTAAAATATGTAGCATTTCAAATAGAAGATACAATGAGCATGAATTGATATAATTGTTTCAATCAAGGGTCTAAGTTATGGCACATACCTGCCATATTGATCCATATCGAGGTATTGGCACCAGTACATGCACTTCACTTTTGTGGTGTTGGCACCAATGGGCATATAGTGTGTTAGTATAGTATGGTACCATGCCAATTCATATTGTACTGTACTAGATGGTTATCATTATGAGTATTGCTATATGTATTTCAGCCTTTGGCGTCAATAATAAGATTTGAACCTTCAAAACCAAAACTATGCGAATATTATCTATAATCTCTAAAATGACTTATGCCATGTGGGAACATTAAGATGGACTGCATATCATAGACACACACACAAAAAAAAAAAAGAATGACACTATGTACTTTCAGTTCCACCTATCTCTATCATTGTCACTGTTTCCTATTTTTTGGTTGTAGAATCATACTCGTATCTCTCCCCTCAATGATCATTGCTTTGATAAGGTCATTCATTCTTCATGACGTATTTAATGTTTAGCATATGAAACAGAAATCCCATGATCATAACCCTGACAATTTATTATCAGCATCACATTCCACTTTGCAACTTCATTACTTTCTTCACGTGCATATATTTTCGACTTACCATCATGTAGCATTAGATAATGCTAGCAGAAGTATAAAGAAGACCTATTTGGCATTTTGGTAGCTATGCTATGGTATGCTGAAGTACAATATGTACACCATATTATTAAGTACAATATGTTTTAGAGCACAATCTTCATCCTCCCTAGCTGAGACCATAAACAATTGAGGTTTCCAAATATCAATGCCACAAACTGTCTTCCTTGGCATGTGTTCAGCTTGCGACTTGTTTTCTGCCCTCCTACATTACTTGATGTCATCCTACATATTTTGAGAAGTCACATTCCCTTCCCTGGTGTCTTCAACATAGGCCTTGCTTTCAAAATTGCCCCATGTTAATACTTTTTAGCATCTGACAATTATCTCGAGCTTTGATTCTTTGAGTAGTCATCTTGTGTATGCCTGCTTGCATAGTTCCATGTCTCTGTCATGTCTGAATCCTGTCAATTTTTATGTCAACCTGTAACATTGTGGAGAAACCACCTGTGAGACTAAATATGGGATGCACTGCTAAAGCTTCTTCAGCAGTAATCTACTTTTGGAGTACAAAATATAAATACAGCTATGTTACTCGAAACCTTTAACCATCAAAGAATGCTCGGTGACAACACAGAATATTTGTTTGGATATCTCTATTCTCTAAGTAGCGCTTATGAGTTTTAAGGTAGCTTTGGTGTCTGACAAGAATCTATCAGCATGGTGACTGATCGATTTTGCACAATCATACACAATCGGACATGTTTTTTATGGTCGATATTTTGCTTGGTAGTTCCTGACAAGAATCTATCAGCATGGTGACTGATTTTGCACAGTATCCACAGTGGTTTATCAGTTTTTAGCTGATTGTATCAATTTTAAGCTATAGCTAGTTACTGGTGCATTTTTAAATATTTTCCTTGCATGGACCGAAGTTTGTTTATTCAGTAAATAATAACAGTGATCATGAAGTGTCTGGATCTGAGAAAATAATCTTTTTGCTTTTTTATTTTTATGTTGGCAGTTTGCTTAATAGTTATTATAGAGTGTCAGAGAAAGATTTTGGATGGTGGACTTCTGTTCATCAGTCCAACATGTAGTCAAGCTCCATGAAGAGTAGCTGCAGGTGCATACGAAATTAGATTTTTCATCCATGCAGTATGATTGTAGCATTTTTTTTCAGATGGGAACTTTTGAGTTACATCTTACTTTGGTGGATTTATATTGATTTTCAACTTTCCTTATCATCTCATTTTCTCTTGTATCATATGATTTTTGTACTTTCGTACCAACATGACTTCTCCTTCTGATCCAGTCTCTGAGCACCAGATGAACCCAGTTGTTAGACTACATAAGAGAGGCTGCTGTGATTGCAACAAGACCAGTCACTGTTTGATGTTTTAAGATTGGAATCACTGTTTCTTCTTGGGAGTCCTGGTTCTTCTACTTGTGAGTGGCGAGCTTGGCAACTGTGACCAGAGACCAATGATCAAAGTGATCGGCTTGCTCTTCACCTTTCCCACTTCCATGCATGGCAGTCTCTTGGATCATTCCATCTTCTCATGCCTTGGTGGCTTTGGGGCTTCATGATCGTGGCTTGATGCCCCCCTATCGTGGCATTGGGGCATCACTTGGTTCGTGTTAGTTCTTTGGGTTTGAACAACAGGAATAGGATGAATTTGCAATCCTCAGAAATGGAATTGGTTACCTATTTCTCTTTTTTCGTCTTCCCTGTTACTATCATGACACAGGTACATTCCTTATGGATGCTGTCAAGCTTCTTATTATGATTCATTTGTCTTCATATTTCTTCTTCCCTTCTGATGTAATTATCCAGCTAATCTTAACTGTTAATTACTTGCATTAATAGGCTCATATTAAGTTTGCGACCTGAGCTGGCACTGTTAAATAAATTTTATTTTGATGTCTCCTTAACTAATTATGGATGCATTTTTGTAGGATTGGAGATTTATCCATCTGCAAGAAAACCCCTCATCATGCTCTTGACAAACGGTAGATTTGATTTATCCAACTAATATAAATTTTTTATCCAATACCTGTCAGTCTTTTTCATGATTTCTATTTATCTAGTGGCTATCTAATAGACATATTCTGATATTCCTTTTTCCCTCATGTTAACCACAATAATGTGGATTCAGTAGAAAGAGAGTGTCCATATCCTCTCACTAGCGTTCTTCAGAAAAACCATCCTATAGAAACAACACATGTATGTAAGCACTCGCAAATTGCTCCGACATCAAAAATAAGCACCAGCTGTTGGAAAAAGAACGAAGTACTTGATTTAAGCTTGCCTTCATTAGATTAGCCAAAAGCACCTTTGTGCCGCTACACTACAAGAAGTCCAGAAGAAATAGAAAATAAAATAAGAAAACACAAAATAATCGATCTCCCCGTTCGAGGCCGTGTTAGGATTGCTGCGCCCCGAGCACCGTGTTGCCCCAAGATTCCCTGATGATTGAGCTCGGCTTCGGTTCTCTTCCTCCAAGAATTTTGCCCTATCCTTCTCAATCCTCGTTACCTGGAACACCCTTCTCAATCCTCGTTACCTGGAACACCCTCCTCGGCCCCTCCGCTTCCCTCAGCTTTTGATGCCTTCGTTTTCTTACAGCGGGGTTTCCAGCCGCCAGATCGTGGTTATTGTTGCGGCAGCGACCAGAAAATGCCCCGTCTGCGGCGGGATCTTTAGGTAAGAGTGGTATGGGACGGCATGACATCGGTGGCGCTGAGGGCATCGGTCGGACCCTCTCCGGTGGGCTCCGGGCGTGCCGGTGCCCGGACATGGACGGCGTTAGGGTTGTTCTGGATTCCGGAATATGTGGCCGGACTCGACGCGGAGTCGACTTCTTGGGGGTATGCTTCCCAAACCCTATAAGAAATTTCTTGACTGATGAATTTAATTTGGAAGGTTCGAGACCGTTACGCGTTTGTGCATGTATTAATGGCGAAAGTTCCGGCTTGTCACTCATTCTTGCATCCCCGATAGACACCATGCTGAAGCTGTCGGAAAGTGGTGATAATTATGTGCAGTTAAATTCGAATAGATATCAATTTGAGATCTGGTGGTTCACAGGGTATGTGCTGGTAGCATTCCATTAAATGGTTAGTGATTCACAGATTTTATACAGCTAGTATCGCCATAGAAGTTTCATAAGATGCTATGAGAATTAATTGCTAGAATTTCTTAAATAAAATGAATGAATTCCATCTATGAAACCGAATCTATGTGAAAGCAAGTTTTTCATCTTGAATTCCATGCTCACAAAGACAGATCTAGGATTATTCCCGTGCATAGTTTGAAAGCCCAAAAACTTGACTTGATTCGACTCTACTCGAAAGTCAGCCAAGTCAAAGTTGATTTAAAGACTCGGTCAAGTACCCAATGAATCTTGAACATCAAAACACAGTACATAAACATATAATTAAACACACACACATACACATATTTGTTATTGAATACTAGTTTTTAAGGACAAAATAGAGTTATATAATTTATTGTGCACAGTATCAATATATTAATTCAATAATTAAATTAAAGAAATTAAGATATACCAATAACTATTTGACATGTTATCAACTATTATTTGCATGTTGGTGTTAAGTGCTTGGGGAGCATGACTAGCAGAAACCCCAGACCTTCACATTTCATTTGTATTGTTATATTTTTATGCCAAATATGCTAAAAAACACCCTCGAATGACTTGCTTTGAGAGAAATCTGAAAAATTGGGGTATTGAAACAGATTGTAGTTAGTGTTCAAGATTCAATTGAGTCAAATGACTAAACTGAGTTTCAAGTAACTCAGCGAGTAAATCGAGTCAAGATTGATCAGGAATATGAGTTTTACACAAGCCTGAGTCTCCTACCGAGGGCCCAAAAACTTGTTGAGTCGGGTTAACTTGGTTGAGGTTTGAGTTGACTCGGCAAGTTTTTAGACTATGTTCCAGTGTGGTTCTAATGCAGTAGTTGTTAAAAGATGATAGGTCTCTAGTTAATTAACATAATATTTCATTAATAAGCATTCCATCTAATTATGGCTTTATTAATTCATTTGAGTTATTTTAATTTTGTAATCCAAGTCCTTGATCAATTCAAAACAAAGATTTTCAATAAGTTCCACAAGCTGATTTACTTTCATGAAAATGAACTATTTTGTTATTAATGTATATGTACCATCATGACAGGTCGACATTTTATATAACTTTTCCTAAAGTAATTTAATCTCAAAAAGGTTTTCGTAAAATAATCATGTGTCTCATATTGTTGAAGCAATTGTTATGATGACTAGATAGATCATATCAGGCCTCCCAAATATTACTATTGTATAAAATGATAAGCATGACCTTAGCCTCACTTCCATGATAGAAAAATTATAGAAGAGAGACACGTGGATGATTTGATTTGAAAACTTCATGGTTGCTGTATACGAGTCTCCAATACCTGAATGTTAAGTTGAAAGACTAGGAGAAAACAATAACATATGATCGGTAGAACATTGAGAAGATATGGGGTTTATGAGAGAGAGAACATATATGATTTGGTGACTAACAATTAAGAGATTATATTCCTTACTGCACAAGGCTTCAGTATCGTATAAAAAGGGCCTTTCCAAGATATGCTACTATGACAGATGTCATATATATTCAAAACTAGATTCTGATGTTGATCTATAGTTCATTTAGATCCAAAAATAAATTTATCATCCAATTGCAATTAAAACTATTTTTTTCGATAGGTGGGGTGGGATGGGGGACATGGCCACTCTTTTCTCTATCCCTAATGATCATCTTAGTGGGTTGGCAATATGAAGGCGAGCCAAGATATAGATTTATCTTGGCTGAGAATAAAAATCTAAAAATTTTAAATTGGATAATCGAGGAGGTAAGTGTAGGAGGGAGGTAGACTAAGGAAGTGTTGGTCAAGAGATTAGATTAAGAAGTTTCTAAGCAACTGATTTAGAAATCTCAGAAGAACATGTTTGTATCATATTGGCCAACATATCATGATATATCAATGAAAAAAATTCACCAAAATAATAAGAACTAATATTTCAGATATATGTTATTGTTGAAAGCTCAATACTCATTTTTTCCTTTTTTTTGAGATTAGGAGGGGCTAATCCTACCTTTTCTACCCTATGTCCGCCCACCTTCGGGGGATTGACTCCAACCAAAATCGAACCCTTGCCCCCTTGTCCAAGTGGCAAGGGTGATACTATCTGAGCAAATGCTCGATGGTGATTGCTTAATACTGATACAAACTAAGGTCTCAATTGATGTGAAATTCTCATGTGAAAGGTATATATAAAATCTAGCATGGTTTATACCATGTGGGGAGCAAAGTTTACAAGTAAATGTGTTTACCTCGTCTTGCCGCTAGCCACCTCTTTCATTTTCTGTCTCTCCACTCTTTCCCTCATCTCACTTCCTTGTGTCAAGGGGCATGAGATTGTTTCCACTAGTGAAGCTCAGGCCATGACCTTAAGGCAGACAGATGATGCAATCTACATCTCAAAGCACGAACTCAGCAGTGCTGCCCAATGTTAAGCTCAATAGGCCCCTCTAATGATGGGATGGGATATGGTCGGTATGGAACAAAATGATGACAATGATGATCATGCAGAGAATCTTGACTGGATTCTCTTTGGTAGGCTCCTAGTATGCCAGTGCCCAAATATGAATGACACTAGGGACATGTAGGTTCTAAATCCTGCAGCCAATACCGTGGCTTCTTTTCTTTCAAACCCTTAACTGATTTTTATAGGCAGTTTCTTGATGTTGTAATGGGAAGATTCAAGATGAAGGCATATTCAAGCATCTGCAAATTTCTAGTGATGTCATTGTCAACGTGAGTCGTTCTCAAACATTTGAGTGGCAATATTAATTATATGTATTTAAATTGGATAGGTATGAATTTACTATGGTGGAATCTTATGGCTTTTTTTTTAATTGCTTGTTTAATTCCGAAAATACTATGTATATGTAGAGAGGAGGTGGTTGATTGTTTAGCTCATCTTTATAGACAGGTTAATAGGGTATATTCTAGTAATAGTTGATGAGCTATTTATTATTCATAAAATATTTAGCATTTACTCTAATGAAACTTCAAAATAGAAGATAGAATGAGCATTAGTTGGTGGAGTTATTTCAATCAAGGGTTTAAGTGGGTGCATGTATAAATTGTACGATACCATACTAGTAAGCTACCAGTTTACGTACATTCTTTGTCTGATAATAGACACATGGTATGCACTTTTGTGTGTTGACACCGATAGTTGTATCATGTGTCAATATGGCATCATACCATGCCAACCTATAATGTACCTGACGTAGGCTAGGGGCCTAGCGCAAACTTCAGAGTACCTAATAAAAGACTAAAGCTGGTTATGTAACAAAAGTAAATATAACTGAAAGCTGTTATCAATTTGAAAACTAAAGGCTGAGGGTCTAATGCTAAGAAAGAAATTAGAAGAAGGAATAACTAGCAGCTTCTTACCTTGCTATGAAGAGGGCCTCGTTGTTGCCAAGGGCTCGTCCAATTGACACCTTCGAGATGCTCCACGACCAAGGACTCCACCAACTAGCCACTTTGCCAATTCATAGAATCCACCAAGATCGTGCAGTATTTGCCATGTTAAAAGAGAACACCAAAGTGTACCTGTAAAAGAAGCTTTAATAATTTTTCAACATTCAAAGCTAAGTACAAGAGGGGTATATTTATAGGCTCTGGAGTTCTTACAATGCTAGGGATATCTAGGTACCCCCATATTCCAAAAAGAATAAGAAAAACAACTCCTAAGCTAACCAAACTAGGATGTCTCAACGCTCAGTGATCTATCTGCAGTTAGTTGGCCTTTGATGCCAGTTATGTCACTTCAGATGATCTGATGGTGTGAAGGAGTACCATCAGTTGACTGGGATTCAGATATCTGAATCCTTTGGACAGTAGGCAGCTACCATCGAATGCCTTCTAATGGTGGACACTTCATTGTTGATAGGGTACCAAGATGCAATATTCACCATCAGAAGGTTCTTCGGCCTTGATAATTTGTTCTTGGGCCAAGTTTGATCTCAGCCTGCATCAATACCATACCAATAAGATGGTAGTATGGTTGCTAGTACTAGTACTTAAATCCTTGGCTTCAATAATAGGACTAAAGCCTTTGGAACCAGAAAATGATTTATGACATGTAGGAGAAATGTGCTCGATTGTAATCATGGGAAGAATAAATGAGCGACAAAATGTTACCAATTCTACCTATTTCCTAACCTTTTTTTGGTAGGATAATACATGCATATCTTTCATTAATGATGGTTTCTTTGATAAGGTCAACTATTTTTCATACTGTATTTGATTTTCGGAATATTTAGTATAAAAAACAAAAATTTCTATGCTAACAACTCTGATAATTGACTATTGTCATCACATGAGTGCAATGCAACTACATACATGTTGAAACTTCATTCCCTTCTTCACATGCTTATATTTTCAAGTTCCAATCATGTGCATTGCATTGAACAAAACTAATAAAACTATAAGTTAGACCTATTTGTCATTTTGGAAGCTATGCTACGCTACGCCGAAGCTTGATATCCTCCTACAATATGCTATATTACATTAAGAATCATATATTGCCTAGATGACTAAGTATATGTTTGAAAGGATGTTTTCTGTAGCTCAGATCATAAATAATTGAGCTTCGCAAATATCAACAGCACAAACTCTTCCTTCCTTAGCATGTTTCCATCTTGTAATTTGTTTTCTTTCCTCCTACATTACTTGATGTCATTCAAGAAATTTTGAGAACTCATGTTCCCTAGCATCTTTAACCATAGGCCTTGCTTTTAAAATTGTTACATGTTCACATATTTTAGCTAACATCTAACAATTATCTTGAGCCCTGAGCCTTCAACTAGGAACCTTTCTTATGTCTCTATGGTGTCAAAATCTCATCAGTTTTCTCATCGACCTAGAATATTGTGGATAAAGCATCTAGATGATTAAATCTAGGATATTTTGGTTACTTGTTCAAATATTGCATACTAGTTGCTATGAGTATCAAGACATTTTCTTACTACCATTGATATTAGTGTAGTGCCTTAGTGAAAGATAGGCTGTCATCCATACAAGAAGATGATGTACAACATTGCTTTCCAAGCTAGTGGAGAGCTAGTCAGATTTACCTTAATGAAAAATTCTTGTTTCAGGACCAAACACAAACTTCTTGTGATTTATAATTTTAGAAGGTGGTGAAATATACGTTGAGCCGTGAATTAGAGATAAAACATAAAGGTTGCATTGCTAATCTTTATCAGCAACAATCTACTTTTGGATATAAAATATAATTGCTTCTACCTTACTAGAAGCTTTCTATCATCTTGGAATGCGGGTGGCAACATAGACTATTTGTTTGGCTACCTCCAAGTAGTAATTTGAGCTTTGAAGTAGCTTAGGTGGTCCTGAGGTTTTATTATCTGACAGTTAAAGAACAATTTGTCTGAATTTTTTTTGTAGTTGTAAAATTTGAGCTTGTCAGTGTAGTGTGGTGCACTTGGGTGGTATTCATGTATTATTTTAATATTTGGTCAATTCCTTTTCAGGATTCATTGCAAAGTAGATGCTTCTTGCTCCGTCAACTGGTAAACTCAGAATGAACACATTGCATTCCCCAAGATTAAGGCTTAGTGCCTTTTGCCATGGTTGCTATCTCCCGAAGCAACAGAAGTTTGTGACTTTACCCTGAAGTCTATAAAAGTTAATCTGCAGTCTGATATGCTTTTTGCTACAAAAAATCAAACAGCACAGCTACTGATTTAGGACTGTATGCACTGGTTTATCAGTTTTGGCTGATTGTATTAGTTTTAAACACTAATCAGTCACTCTTGCATTCAAAAGTTTTTTTTCCTTGCATAGATGCAACATGCTTATTCAGTAAATAATAATAAAGATCATGAAGTAATTGGGAATGGGGAAATAAGGCTTATTGCTTAACATCAGAGAAATATTTCTGATATATGGCTTCTGTTCACCAGTCTAGCATGTTGTCAAGGTCCTTGAAGTATAGTTGCAACTTGCAAGTGCATACGCAACTAGATTTTCATCCAAGCTTTCTGCTTTTGACACTATTTATCAGATGTGCAGTTTTATAGTTTCATCTTAGCTGCATTTATACTTATTTTTAACTTCACTTGGCATCTCATTTCTCTTATATCATATGATTTTTTGTATTTTTCTCGTCCATTTTTTTTAAATTTTCTGATGTCTTTTTATCAGTGTGGCATTAGGATTAAAAACAAAGACATCTTTATTCTTCAAAAAGAATCAATGCTGAGTTTTCATGTGGTGTGCCGTTGTCAGAATTCATAAGGCACCTTTTGTGGTATCTTGTGACCTATAAAATTGTAGAACATCTGGTAACTAGTTACAAAATACTTATCTTTGTTAAATTTTTTTTGCCAAGTTATTCAGTCCTATCATTGTGCTATAATTTCTGGTGTACAACTTCTTGAAGTCGGAAGAGTAACAGCTTTCTTTACCAAAGTGATGCCTTTGGTACTGTATATAGTCATAGCCAAACTCATTATTGGTGCAACTGCTTGTTTCATTATGTTCTTTCGCCTGCATTATTTTTGTCTTCATGGATTTCTTTATCCTAGATTCATATTAAAATTCCTAGTCATGGTGACTCTGAAGACGGGATTTCAGTTATGAGAATGTACCACAGATTGATTTAGTAAATCAGAAACTTGTTATTGTCAATACAATTCGATATGTTTTAGAGAATGGCATTCGAAAAGAACCAGAAGGAAAAAGAAACTTGTGAAAAAGTTCCTATGAAGTTCATTAGTGAAAAACATCTGCCGGCGTTGCATTATGGGACTCTGCTTCTGTTGGTCCTCATCAGCTTTTCTCGTGAATGTATCTATACAAGGAATGTATCATATACTCATCCTACAAAAAAAAAATCTTCTGCAGTTGATATATGTAAGTGAAAATTTTCGCAACACTGACAGAACTAACCACATGTAATGAACAAAATGTCAGAATGTCGTCATCAATTTAGAAGCACCATGGAGATAATCCAAGCAGCAAAATCTAAACATTCAATCATCATAAAATCATAAAACTTTATCATGTAGGAACTAAATGCTAATGTTACTGGTTGCACATAACCTCTTGCTAATTATGGTTTACACCATGCTTCGTAACGTCAGTTGATTCGATAGCATGTATGCAATCTTGAGGATGACGGATCCAGTATAACGTTGTGCCTGAAAAGGGAGAACTTTATCTGATTCTATGCATTCATTGAGTTTGAAAATGGAGAAATTTATCTGACACTTAGCAATAAAAATCGACACATTATTCTCGTGCAGGTTTAATGTATCTTTTTGTTTCTAAATTTACCTTGAAATTAAAAATTTGAAGTGCTAGGAAACTCAAGAACATCTCTTACCATAATAATGAATATTTGTCTCTTGTCAAGTTCATTTGCTTGCTGGTTAACATGTGGGATGAAAATTGCTGAGTTGATGTGTCAAACACTGTCTGGACTTTTTAGTTGCAACCTACTAAATTACACTGGTTTATCAAGTTGGCTCTTCCAAGCACGTCAGAGAAGGAAGCCCACCGACTAATGGGAGATGTTATGGAGGAAGTACTTTTGGTGATCTTTCCATGCTGCATGTTGAATCCCTGAAACAGTGGTGAAGGTAAACTTTGTAGATCGATCTGTTAATAATGGAGACTTGACTTTTCTGAAAACCTATTTAGTAAAGACAATCTTCAAAGTAGCATGTTGTTTCTAGTGCAAATCAAATATGTAGTTGATCTTGGAAAATCTAGAGCCTGCTGGTCTGTGCATCATCGCATAAAAAAATTGAGGGAACTGTTGGTTAAGAGGCTTGAAACCCATTTTAGTGAAATGATAAAGAGGGCTGCTCAATGGATTTCAATATAGGACAATACATTCTTATATAGTTGAACTGCTTGGTATCATAATCAGTTGTGATGTTCTCAATGCCACAGGTTCCCCAAACTCTGATGGATTTAATAAAATCGCAGCTGCATTTCATTTTGCTGTTATGTCTTTTCTTTTAATGAAACTAGCTAATCTGAGCCTAGCTGAGGTCTCATTTTGGAGAAATTCCATCCCGTTGTGCATCTGCTATTTGCTTTACATGAGCTAAGGGATGGATGCTGTGAGCCAAGTTTATGTAAATGATCCTTCACTCCTTTTTAGTGCAAACTAGGGTGATGGAAGAAGAATCTGAGTTAGCTATCAAAAGTTCTGATCTATAATTCCTCTTTTCAACAGGGCAACCAAGGTTACGGAAGTGGTTTTTCCTGGGTAGAAAGTTATGCTACTAACTTCTGTGAATTAATATGAGGTAACCTTACTTGTGTTCATTTCGTTCTTCTACAAACAAGCCTATGATGTAGCACCTAGACTTTTTTTTAAAAAAAAAAAACAAAGAAAAAACAATGCGCATTGAATTGATTAAACGATCTAGGGGTTGTGATTATAATAACAAATTAATAATGCTATATATTTTTCACAAATCAAAGCATTGGCTCCCACCCTAGGAATTCTTTCTCATGCAAAGGTTCCAAAATGCGAATTAGAATAATTTCAACAAGTGTTTTATTGGCGTAGAAATATCTCATGTCGAGTTGAAGTGTTGGACAACTTCATTTTCCTACTCTGGAACAAGAAAGGAAAATAGATAAAAGGTGGGGTAAATGGCTCGGTACTTTGTACGAACAGATGGGCCTCGCAATTTGGGTGGCCCAGGTCCCCTTGAGCCCGGTTCCAGTTGGGGAGGCCGGTGGATGCTTTATGAACCGACCCAGGTGCAACCCATCTAGAAATTGTCCCGAAACCGAGCTAGGGCTTTCGCTCATTACCATCTCGGGGTCTGAAAGATCCCGAAGCCAACGGCTTGGCTCTCGCTCTCCCTATGAATTCTTCAACCCTAGATCAGATTGAGGTGCCGATTCCAACACGTAAAAATTCTTCCTCTTTTTCTTCTTCTTCTTCTTCTTCTTGATTTGCGCAAGTTTGGAAAGATCTCATCTAGGGATCTAAAGTTTCGATCTTTCGCCACTGTTCCATTATCCTAGGGTTTCGAGAATTAGGTTTTATTGATGGAGAGATTCGGGGACGACTTGCTAGGGTTCGTGCTGAAGAGGGTCACCGATAGAAGAGACCGCCAATCTTGCTCGGAGGTCTCGAGGCAGTGGGCGAGAGTGGAGGGCCTCACCCGCGCTTCTCTTCGAGTCCTCGAACCTGCATTCATGCCTTCTTTCCTCCCAAGGTTCCCGAATCTAGTAACCCTCGAGACCGGCAAGAGAATTCCTGATTTCAGCCTTGAGACCGTGGCGACAACGTGCCCCAATCTCCGAACGCTCAACCTGAATGTCCATCTAAACCTCATGGCGTCTCGAGAATTCGAGGAATCGGAATTGGATGATGTCAGTGATAATGGGTTGCGTGCCGTTGCTGCCGGGTGCCGGCAGCTGATGAATGTCACCCTAAGAAGGAGAAAAGGAATCGCAGATGTCGGTGTGATTGCCCTAGCAAGGAATGCCAGGAATTTATCAGTTCTTGATCTGTCATGGTGTGATAGCATCACCAATATGGCGCTCAGCGCGATTAGCATGCTGAGCTCGTTGACAGTTTTGTGCCTCCAAGGATGCACCTTGGTGACAGATTTGGGCTTGTGTTATTTGGCCATGGGATCGTCGTCGAGAACTCTAAGGAAACTGGATCTCTCTGAATGCCATCAGATTACAGATACTGGTGTCTGTATGTTGTCGGAGATGTCTGGTTTGCAGGAATTGAATCTGGCAGAGTGTGGCTCAGCAATTACTGACATAGGTGGTGTTGCCCTTGCTGCGGTTCATAGTCTCGCGAGATTGGATTTGTCATACATCATCAATCTATCAGATGTGACACTCTTTGCTGTGGCTCGGAACTGCAGGAATCTGGTGAAGATGAATGTGGCAGGTTGCGAACTGATCACTGGTGAGGGGATCCGATCATTCTCAGGCCACGGATCGTTGGAGATCCTTGTGTTAGTTTCTTGTTGTAATGTCTCTGCTGATGATGTTGAGCATACAGTGTTGGCCTGTCGGTCTTTGAGGTATGTGGGGTTGGATGGGGCACTAAGGGGCTGGATGTCGTCTTCAGTGCAGGAGAAGCTTAGTCAGATGTGCAGGATAGATTGGTTCTGAGAGGCCGATCCAATGACTTGTGTTGGTTGTTGGATGTCTGCACCTTGAAGTCTCATATTTTTTTCTTCTATTTATCTTTTGAATTTTCATGATCTTTTCTGTTTATTGGGTCCACATTTCTATACAGTTGCAAGTTAATTGGATGATTTTTAGCAAAATACAAATTTTATCTTCTGTAGATTGATTAATGATGCAGTTACTGGATTTATGTCATGAAGGTTATAGTTATGAAGAGGACTTACAAGTTCGATGTTCTTGCATGGCTGGTGGTACTGAAAGTCTAAGCAGTGGTGTTTCAACATTGCAAGACTGTGGCATCACTCTTTCATGAACATCTTTATAAGAAGTCTTCTCTGTTTTCTATCACCATGATATATTATTAATTCAGTCTTTTAGTATGGAACTTGTTAGAAGTAGGTAATACTACGCCTTTATTTATTGATGCTACACTTATGTTCATGAATGTGTGAAGTGTGAGTCCATTTGCCATTTGTGCCAAGGCCTGCACAAAAATTGGGGGTTGGCTGTTGTGCACATGGCACGTATATGATAAGCATTTATTGGCGTGTGCATATTTTAAATGCAGTTGATATTGTAGTAGTAGATTTATTGTTCACTTTGCTTTTTATATTTTGTTCTTATGATAAACTGGAATGCCTCATCGTATCAGATTTGAATTTGCTTCATGGATGTTACTTGGGTCTCAGTTTTATTAGAATTGTTTCTATAAATTTTTTTAGTTCTGCTCTCTGGTTCATAAATATTTAGCTTAGGCATACTATATTGTCAAGATGCAATCACTCAGTGTGTTAGTTGGATGGGCGATAGTATTGTTCATGAAGCTGAATCGTATTGTTGGCTGTAGCTGTGACATGGCATTGTTCATGGATATTGTTAAGAGCAAAATCATGTAATGGTCATGCATCAATCATCAATTTCAGCACTTAGAACTGCCCTATATATCTCATTAAGCAGAAGTGGAGGCTTGAAATGTTCATCTTTATTTTTTGTTTTTCTTCAAAAAGAAGAAGAAGATCTTTTGACTCCTATCAAGTAATCTTGTGGGTTCTTGGTTTTTCTCAATCATGTCTTGTTGGCTCTTCTGTTCTTTCTTTGGACTAGTTGAACGGTGTCTACTTGAGCTTATAGTGTTGTCTTACAGTGTTACCTTTTCAGCTTGGTGTAGAACTAGGATAATAGGCCATTTATATATAATTACTTGACATCATGGCATTGGATTCTTAGTGCTAGTCCATTCATGACAAATATATAAACCTATTGCAGGTTGAAGGAATGGGTGGGACATTGGGTATTGGGAAAAATGAAATTTGTTTTGCTCCTTCTCCTTTTCATTGTGCGATCATTATTTTGTAGTATAAATGTTCAGTATAACTTGGATATAACATCCTTTACTTTATGACATGCATCCAACTTTTAAGAACTATACCTGTATGAAGATTTGAAGAGATTTGTTGAAGAGCTAAACATGTGCATATTTGTGAATTCAACCATTCAGCTTTATTTCTTTTTTAGAACATTAAAATCATGTCGAAAAGGATTGACATCCTCTTTTAGACTATACTTGACTAGCACTTAGTGCAATTTTTAGGTCTTGAATTTAACTTTGCATGTATAGCTTTGTATATCCTGAAAGTTCGGGACTTTCACTTGCTCCAAAAGTGGATTGTTATATTCCATATATTTGTTATGCCTTACTTGAAAATGTTTGTAGCTCTTTTTCTTGAGAGGATATGAGCAATTCACATGAATATGCAGTTATGGTAAATATCATAATTTGCACTGCACAATATTTTCTGCATGAACTCTATTTTTTTTCTATTTTAACAATTGTCGTACAACTAAAAAAATTGTCATCCATCCGTGCGAATTGGGTATAGCCTATTTTGCTGCAATTCAAAATGCAGATTGGACACGATTTAGTGGATTATGCATCTTATTGATTTTATTATATGTTAGTAGAAATATTATTTTTGAGTTTTTATTAAATGATATGTAAATTTTCCATGTTGTTCACACTTTCTGGTATTTTTATCATATGTCCTTTTCCTCATACTTATTTTATCTTTTTATTCTTAATATCTGTGAAATTCTGAACACACTTGCAAGGACTTAACCATGCATTGTGAATGCTCGGTGGGTAAGAATCCACCCCTGGTTGCTTGACTTACAAAATTTCGTGCCTTCGTATTTACTCTTCTTTGTTAATAAGTTGCATTGCAGAGAAAAATCCTGTGTTGAGCTAAAAAAAAAAGTGAAAGGAAGGTGGTGGGGTGAAAAGCACTTCGAATCGCTTTTCTTGTTAAGTGAGAAAAAACATGGCTGGAAAAAAGTGGCTGGAGAAAAAAAGGGCTATCATAGCTAGTCGTGTGTTGAAATGGAACAGAGATAGTTTGTCAATCAACCACCTCTCCTCTCCTGACCAGAAAGCGGATCTGATCTCAAAAGCCAGAAAGCCACTGTCTCTATCCTCGTAACCAGCAGCCTCTCTCTTCTCTGTCCTCAATCACCACCTTCCCTAAAGCTGCCTTTTCTCTAACCCTTTCATTCTCTTAAAAGTGGAAACCACAATCATTCTCTTTATTCTACAATCTTGGAACAGGAACTATGCTGTCTTGAAGGTGATGAAGCTCTTGTTCTTCTAGTGATTCAAGCAAAATTTGGTGACCTCCTAGCTACAGGTCATAGGCAATTCATTCATCTAGACCTTTGTTTTACTCCTTTTGTATTTTGTTCTGAGGATGATGAAACTCGTGTGCGAGTAATTCAAAAGGCAAAATTCTATTCCTCCTAAGTACAGCTTGTTGGCAATTCATTTGTTTAGAGAAGATAGGGTGTTCATTCCAAACGAAGAGTCAAAAGGTCAGGTTGTAGAGCGTGTGCTCGTCACTAGGTTGTAATAAGTTTGCCCATGCTATACAAGCCATCAAGCCAATGGTGGCAGGTTGTTAGCTTCCCAATTTGTGCGTGAGATCTTGACATCAGATTGTGTTTGGTTCATCGAAAAAGAAAGAAGAAAAGTATGGTTAACCAAAAAATAAAAAAAAATTCTTATTTGATTGGAGTTTTTAAAAGAGAGATGAAAACGTAACATTTTTATGAAAATAATATTTTTATATTTTATGAAAAAAATATATAAAAGACATGGAGAGCTATTTTTTGCTGGTTATAAAGTGAGGGTTTTTTTTTCAAAAATATTTTTAAGCTAGCAAAATTTATGGATAAGATTTTTTTTTTCTTATTAAGGATATAATAGGTATTTTATATAACTTTCTTAGAAAAGTAGATGCTCAACCAAATATAAGGCATTTTAAAATGTATTATTTTTTCATGATAAATCAAATATGTCAAAATTATTTTTTAAAATAAAAATATTTCAATGAAAATTTTTTTTCTTTGCATATTAAATAAGTCCAAAATGCTAGTCATGTGTTTCTAAGTTGTGTACTAACCTTTAGTGAGATATTAGTTTACTTGACGGTTGTCAAGAATTGAGATTGAAGTACCTTTCTAGAAGAAATTTTGCTTGACAAAAGAAAGTCGTTGATGCATTTGCTCTTTTCAAGTACATGGCTATTCTATATAATGGGATAAAATTATCAGATTTTGATTGGAATAAAGTTGCTAAATTTTCTTGTGTTTCATTCTTTTGCGGAACGAATGGGTGTCATCAATTAAATTGTACATCCTTCAGTGTTGCCTATTTTCTTAAAACCAATGCCCGTGTCCTAGTTAGTTGGCAGAGGAAGATTCGAACTACCTAGTAGGCTTCCACGGAAAGGTTAGATTCGATCCATTCTTTATCTGGCAGTAGGAGATGAGCGGTCATCAATTAAATTGTACATCCTTCAGTGTTGCCTATTTTCTTAAAACCAATGTGAACTACAATTCAACCAGTATGATTCTAAATTCGATCGTCATAGCAAAGGAGCAAGCATCTTTGCATCTTTCGTGCCTGTAAGTAAAGACGAGAAATCACATGCATTGAAGTCGTGCATCTCTTAAGCGATGGACATTCTCGGTTCCTCAAAAGAAGTATTTCAGTTGGGACCCTGTTTTTTAATCATTTCACGTACAATTTGCGAAATCTAGTGGATCCCTGAGGGATTAGGCTACTGCAGTCGAACGAGAAGGTGCTCCCACGCCACAGGCAGTTTCTAAGGAAGACACTCTTGGGCAAAATTGTTGTTTTCTATTGTCTGCGACTGCATGTACTTGTCCACCATCAACTTTGGATTCGGATCCTCTCCGGTCTAGGGTCATGGGAGAGAGCTTGTCTTCCGATCTTAGCCATTTATGATTTGCATGATGATGGTGATTGGATACAGTCTACAACATCTGATGGGGCTCATTCAATTACGTCCATCATGCTAGTCATGGACTGTTGTGATTGGAAGGCATACTCTCTGCAGCTCAAGACTGGTTGGAGAAGATCCCAATCCAATAACTTTAGTAGCTGGCCTATACTTTTTGTACCTAACCATCAATCATTTTACAAACCAGCTGAAATCTAATCAACTATGAACAATGAGAGATTTATCTATATTATAATTATTCAAGTTAAGATTTTTAACACGACATCATATAAGAGCCAAATATAGAATCTTTGGTCGCTAAGCTGAGAGATGCGACTACTAACTAGATGAACTCAGCATTATCCTTGTTTTCTGCATTTTTTCTATTAATTACCGATATTTGCCACTCATGTAGTTTATTTTTATTTTTTACCCTTGTTGAACATCATAACCCTTTGTCATCATCAGAAGTTCCAAAAAACTTACAGACAATTTTAGATAAGAAAAAGGTTTGGTCTGTTCCGTCGTTGATTGTTTTTTTATCATTGAGTATTTTGATGATTAAAAAAAAAAACAGAGCAGCACCAAAGGGCCCTGAACAAGTTTAATTTACCGAACGAATTCATCTTCCTTATTGGTGTTTTTACCCTCGAGTAAAAAGGATGCTGGCTCGGAAACTTCCTCCCATCTCGTTGTCATCTCTGCAATTTCGTGACGTGGAGACGATGCAGGGGGACCACACCCTACACTTCACCCATTCACCCCTAGGCTCCCATGGGGCCCCCGAGGAACCTTACCTAACCTTGGTCACTTGGAATTCCCCGGGTCCACATAATTCGAGTGCACGCGTCCCCCTCGACCTCCAGATGCGTGGTCATTCGTCTGGGCCCACGCGTTTCTTTCAGACTCCCATCTCCGGATAACTCTGAATCCTATAATTCACGCCTTCACCGTGTCTCGATATGCAAGTATACTTTTTGTCCACCGTACGGCTACACCGCATATACTATAAAGAGACTCGAGCCGTACAACAAATGGGCGTTTCTTATTCTTATTGGTTCAATGTTGGTTGCGAAGTCAGTTCTATTGCTATTATATTATTAGAAATTTTTTTACATGAATATTTTTTTTAAAAATTAAAATTAGTGTGAATATTTTCTTAAAATTTATATTTATTTTTTATCTTCATAAAATATTATTTTTACACAAATATCCCTAATATTTTTGCACAAATAAAATAAAATTTTAAAATTATTTTTTTGTCCTCCATCACGATCGCTTTATAAATGTTTCTGTTTGCACATCTACCCATTAACGGTATTTTAGTTATTTTAATTTAAAACTGTTAATTTTTTTATGGCGTTGGATAGCGTGGATACATATGAAAAAATAATAAAAAAAATAGCAAAACAAATGTTTTATATGGGTATACATGCAAATACTAATTTTAGAAGAATATTCATGTAAAGTTAGATATTTATGAAAGTATTTATGCAAAAAAATTATTATTATTAACTAACGTATTGATTAGGTGTGTGGCCTTTGAATTTATATTAGTTAATTGGCCCACGCCCATCATTGCTTCCATAAAAACTTTATCCGCGACTCTTTGGGCCTATTGGATATTTGGATTTGGCTACCGTCCCCGTTGCCATCCCTTTTTTGTCATTTTCTACAGCATCAAGAGATATTTGGATTCTTCAGCCAAATGATGTTACATTAAAAAAAATTTATACACTGAGGCATATGTAAAAGAGTAAAATTTCACATCATCTAGTTTAGTTCTCTGCCTTTTTTCACCAATCAAGAATTAAGCCATTGTTTTCCTTTCCCTTTTTTCTGGATTTATGTACAGCCTGAAGAAACCTCCTTCGTGATTTACTCGATTGAGAAGTGTGTATGAGAATTGCTTCCAATCTACCGTGCACAAAATGGAGAGAAATCTTCCTCTCGAGAAAAAGAGAGAGAGAGAGAGAGAGAGAGAAATCAGATTGCGAGTATAAGAGCTAGAACTTGGCCCATAACTTGGATTAAAGCGTAATACCAAAGAAAAGTAAATTTATTGGACTTAAACGATCACAACTACTTCTACTTTGACTCGATGCTTTTTTATCTTCTGGAGGCTGTTTCTAATCAGTGGAAAGCTCGAGTGGCTAACATGAACGCAACAGTGAGATTTTTTTAAGCCTGCAGAATTTGGAAGCTGCAGTTCCATGAGAATCATTGATCAAGCTTTTTATACGACTTCCATGTTAGCGTACCCCACCTGAAGACGAGAGAATAGCATGGCGAATGAAAGAAGCTAGGAGATCATATCCAAATTTTCAAATCCTAGAGACTCATGTCATTGCTTAGGCCACCAAAAGTAATGGAAAGTGAGACAGCCTTGCTCCATTGATTGGAGACGCTCAGCAGTCATACTGATTGTGGCCTGCTCTTATTGTTGATTGGTACGATGTGGACATGATCCAAAGCATGCACCTTTTTTCTACTCCCACCATCTCTCAACGTTGCACTTGCTTAAATAAAATATTACCTGTAGATCTTCGGATCGGGATCTCAATGTCATCAGATACTTTGACAAAGATGTTTTAGAAATGAGACTTGACGGAAATATTACTTTGCAGGGGCTAAGATGATAGCCAAGATGACAGCCATCGCCCAATTGATCAGTGACAACCTCAAGTGTCCCTTGTGGATTAGCCTGCAGGTCAATTGCTGTTTGCTCTTTCTTTTTAATGCTATTGTTCCTTCACCGTTTGTTAGAATGGTTGAGATTGATGCGAAGCACTACAAAAGGAGATTAATATATGTACTGGAACACCACCACCACCCTTTGCTTGAAACAGCCTTTGCCTACGATTAGTTCGGTTCTGCCCAATCTTTTAAGAAACATGATTCTTGATGGCATGACGACCTCAAAAATCCCCGCATAGCTTCTCTCATCTGAAAGAATAAAGAGGCGCTGTTAATTGTTTCTTTATTTCTCTTTCAACAGCTAGGTAATCATGGAATCAGAACAATCCAAGCTATTTCCGGTCCCTTTATTCTCTTCTAATAGAAATGATCAACAATATTTTAATACAAATTCGGTTCACCCTCTTTGGCAATAAATGCGTCCACATAAATATTAAGATATAACTATATAACGTGATATTGTGGACCATATTGATATGATTTCTAATGAGACATTTAGAATTCGGCAATTTGTGTCCTCCGTCATGTCATGCATCATATTATATATATATATATATATATAGAACTAGGGTGTATGGACAAAAATCCTGGTCTCAAATAATTAAGGTGAGGGAGGACTTGAAACCAGCTAATTCATACCAATCTCAATAACTTTAGTAGGCACCCTCGATGTTGTCCTTCCGATAACTATTTCTTCAGGAGTATTCAGATCTAAGACATAAGCTGAGCTTTTGCCAAAGATGCAAAGTTAGTGACATTTGATCAAATCATGGTGTGTTTGTGATGGTGTTAAAATGAAGACCCTATAGACTTTTGCCCGTGCATGCTCGACCAGAAAAAATAGACAATATATGCAATAAGGGTACTTTGAGTCAAAGTCTGCAATGAAAACATTTGTATGGAGCAAGGTTGAATGAGTCTGGTATAAGCAAGTATTGGTTTATTTTTTATAAAGAAAAAAAGTTATTCTAGAATTAGATCGACATGAGGTATAATGAGATCTTTTTGAGCTTTCAGTTGATATTATAGCAAGCAAGATATCGAAATCTCAGCCAAAATGATAAAACAATAATCGACTACTCTATGAAAGAAATTAACTTGAATAATTTAGAATTTATAATTCATAATAAATATAAAATTTTAAAAAATGAATAAAAAGTTAGATTCATTATATTATTATCATATTGATTAAAATATATCGAAAAACTTGGATGCTTATGCAAGGCCACCTCTAGCACAGAGAGAACAAACATTTCAGACATGGCTTATGCCATACACATACATATAGAGTTAAGTAAGATTAAAATCAGCCTCTTTCCATAATTAGTATATGGTGGGAGACAATTCATATTGCTCAAGTACAATCAAGTGGATCTAGCCCACTATCTCAATCAATTTAATACTGCAGGTGCAAACAATCGTCTAATTGTAGGTTCTAATTAACATGATGATCGGAATAGTCTCCCCTCTAAACAAATGCTATGATATTACCCAAGTATTATCATTCATAGTGGCACTTTATCATGGAGAATCATATACATATCTCAATGGGATAGAATAAATCTTTTTTTTTTTGGAAGATGAGAATAAGTCAATTAATATTGACATTGACATTAGATATGCTTCATGATATGTGGACACATGTGACATCACAAAATACAAGAATCGATGCAGGATCTACAAAATGAAAGCTTTAGTTTAAAAAACAATTGCTCTGATTAGGGCTAGTTCTGCCCTTGAACATAAAATATTCTATTTGCTGGATTCAAATATTTTATTGGACTGATCGATGATGGGGCTAGTGTCTTGAATAAGAGAGATGTCTTTCATTGGGGGTGGGGGAAACAACAAAAGAGATGTGGAGAGATTTCATCCCCAATTATTTACTGTACTGGCTTTGGTATAAGTAAAGATCCGGCTAATTGAACATAAGACGTGGGAGGAAGTTCTATATCTGCAAAAATGATATCATTCTTCTTGAAATAAAAAACAAAGATTATTCTTACAAATAACCTAATACTAGCTTCCACGATGACTATTCACTTTTTTATTTCTTAGCAAAACCTAGATTCTTCTGCAAGTTTCAAAAATTAGTACCATTCCTTAATCTTTGATCATAATATCATGATCTTTTTTTTTTTTGAAAATTCTCCAAGAATTAGTTTCTGCATCCTATTCTCTGTATACACTAACAGCATTTGAAAATAATTTGTGCATTTTTTGGATGGTGCATCCCCATAATCTAGACTTGGATACTTATAGCGCAGATGGATCCCTCAATCTTTTTCTGAAAAAGAAAAGAGGACTATCTATTCAATGTTAAGTTTCTTATTCCAACTAACTAATAATGGAATGGAGCTCCAGCTACTTTTTATTTGTTGACATCCTATATATAAGATCTAAAAAGATAGATCTAAACAAATTGCAATTGCTTGATCAATCAAGTAACGGCCAACTTTTGAAGAATTTGACAAACTAAGTAGATAACAATTGATTACGACCGATACCAATAGATACATTACGTTCCACCTCTTTAAGGCCATGACATCAGAGGTTCTACAAAGCCTTTTGTTATAATTCATAAATATGTAGAGAATGGTTCTGAAAAAATAGAAATTATTTGTAAGTATATATATGTGCCATGTCCTTTTAACTTTTAGAAAAGCATATTTTTCTGATGTATATTTAAAAATAATATTTACATATATTATTGCAAAGTTAAACCCACAGGAACTAATTTGTTAAAACGTTGCCACCGGAGATACCAACACGTGTCAGGGGTGGATGTTCCTTTCAGATTGCTTTTACAGCCGGAAATCCAGAAAAGGTTACCAAAAGCGGAATGGCGGGATCGGATGGACACGCGTCGGGAGGCTGGGATGCCGACAGTCGCTTTCGGAGCACGGTGTTTGGTATCAACGTCGCCTCACTGGGATGGCGACCCTTGACGTCCGCTCAAGTCGTGGGGGAAGGACAGGCGAGAGATCCCATCACCGCCACCAAAGCAGTGAGCACTGAAAGTATGAATAGATTTGGACGATGGTTAACTGGTTATTGTAGAAGAAATTATCAGGTGGATGAGACCTACCATGCATGGATTTAGAATAAAATCATGAGCTTCAGGAAGCTTTTTTTTCTTTTTTTTCGTTTTGAATAGAATGATGTGATTTGCATGAAGAAATCATAGATTGGGAATGGAATGCTGAGAGTTGCATGAATAGACGCAATACAGAGAGAGGAAGGAAAATATGGAATGTTGAGATTTTTTTTTTTTTTGAGCAGCGGCAGTTTCGCTTGTACACACTTCTTTCTCATTCAGTTAACAATTTTCACTTTGTTGGAAGAGAGAAAACAAAAAAAAATGAAAAATGTTGAAAGAAGATAAGGAATTTGAGGTCTATCTTTCTGCCTGGCTCCCATTTTTTATACTGATTTCCAACCCTTGATTTCGGAGGTTGTTTTATGATTAACTTCTAGCTATTGCATACGAGTATGCAAAATAAATATGGCTTTGTATGGAAGTGAGTCTAACTGTGCGTAAAAAAGGCTTATTACCTATGTCAAATGAAGGAGACATAAAACTTTGAGAAATTTAGCAATTGGAACTAAGCATGCATGAAACAGCAACCAAACTTGAAGAGTTGGGTTATCGGAAGGATTCTTAAAGCCATCAGCCTTCTTATAACGCGTCTTTCGCCCTTTTCTAGCCAAGTTTTACCAAGAGTGGGAGAGGTCCCTACGTCATTTAGTCAAATCATGTGGGCAAACTCTTGGATATCCATGTAAAGTTGCTTTGAGTGTGTGTGTGTGTGTGTGTGTGTGTGTGTGTGTGTGTGTGTGTGTGTGTGTGTGTGTGTGTGTGTGTGTGAGAGAGAGAGAGAGAGAGAGAGAGAGAGGAAACTGCCGGGGAACATGTGGGCTCTGCCAAGTTGACGGCTTATGAGACGGTGATGCAAGATCTTTGGGGAAAAATGAAGATTTGGGTGGAAATTATGTGCATGCATGCACTTTCTTGTGGGTGGAGAAGTGGTCAACTTAAGCTTGTGGGAAGGGAATCCCTTGTTTTGTACTTTCTCACCAAGAGACGGCCGGCATATATATATATATATATCCCAGTAAAAGTTCTTGGTGCAGGCGTGAGGACGTTTGAGGGGGAGACAAGCAACATCAGGAGGACACCACTGAAGCCGGACGAGGCGACATTTGTCTGTGTTTAGTGAGCATCACGTAGTAGAAAGAGTAGCAATAATGGTGGACTTCATAATATTCTACCGGCATTTAAGTTTTTTTGGGGCAACCACATGCCGACGCAAAGTAAAGTTTTTCGATGCTGCGATAAATGCGATCCTCCTCCGAGGAGGAAAATGTTAATTCTTAAAATAACTTTCTTGAAAAATTGTACGTTACCTTCATGAGATTAGGACTTGGGATTGATATTCGATCATCTACTTGAAAAGAGAGGAATCACAATTGCGTTGTAGTCATAGCTGCCTTTTTCACGTTGAAATATGCTCTTCTTCTTGGGTAAATATGTTGAAAAATGCTTAAATAACTTAAAAGTATCACTGAAGGTCGTTCAACTGGTATGGTATTATTGTCATTGCCTTTGGATTGGCATCATGTGGTGTACCAAACTGCTGAAGTACCGATGGCTACTGCCTACCATTTCTTACAAAACATCCCCATATTAGCATTAGTATAAACTTTTGCTTAATAAAATGGTGGAGAAGGCCACTACTTGCCACGATTATAATTGATGACAGTTCATTTCTTTTCATTTGATGCTGCCAAAAGAAGTTTATTCATTTGAAGGTTCTTGAACTACCATGGGTCAGGCCTTCATGGTATATATTTTGAACTCCATTCGAGTTCTTCTTCTTTGATTATCCCTTGACTTGATAAGAATATGTATGCATGGTTCGTCCCACAGAAAATGCTATTTCCGACAAGTTTTAGGGAATTATCTTAAAATTCATAAATTTTACCATCAATTTTTACATTTCAAGTATATCCTTGTTGATGCTCATTAGATCATTATGGAGATTAGTGACTACCACCATGCACTGAATGATTATGAAGAAACACAGTCATTACATCTCTACAATCATAGATAAATTATTCTGAAGGTTAATACACTTGATTAGAGTCCCTGAACTTCCGTCTGCCGCGAATTCATGTTAGAAAACTTGGAATTGTGTCCATTTTAAAATTTTGAGGAAAGGTAGGTTAGTTTTAGGGCACCTAATTGGAAAGTTGATGCAAATACACATCAAGGTGTAGCGCTTAGCTTCGGTAAATTGTAATTTTTTGAATGGTCCATGTTTTTAAGATGGTTGAGGTTAGGATCAAATAATTGATTGGATAAGAAATTGGTATATCTATGGTAAAATCTAAAAGAAATCGAATGAAAACCTAATTTATTTCTATTTGGATCGACCATGTCATATACGTATATACGTTGGGATCCATTGGATTTTTTGAGTCAAATCTAGTTAGAAGTTATCCTAATATGGGACATTATATATGGATAGGCAACTATCCTATTCGTATTAAACTATCCAATTCTTATTAAAATATCCGATTCTATTAGTCATCCTATTTTATTTTATATAACAATCATGAGCTTTTAAGAAAAGCAAATGATCACATTAATATGCTATTACTTTGATCTATCATTTAGTATTTTTTTAATTCTATGATCATAAATTTTAATTCTCCGACTTACATCCGTATTTATAATCATATTTCAAATATCCAAATTACATTCATATTTATTTAAAACAAATACGGATATAAATTTTTGCTCTCAGCTAATATTTATATATTCGTCAAACAAAACACATATGGATATAAATAAACCGGTGTACGATTCATATTCGATCTGATTACAATCCTACATCAACCTAATTATGTTCGACACCAATCAGTGGCTGATCAATAGCAACACTCATATGAAAATACTGAATCATGATGATGGACAAGCTTCATCAATGGCTTGACTGATGTGAATTGCCAAACTCACCTCAACAGCTATCTTGGGGAAGCTTTATCCGGAATCAGGTAGTGACAAACAAAAGCAGCAATGCAAGAGGAGTCACACATTCTAGGGTTCGTAAAAATGTTTAGTGGGGGTCGGTCGGTGGCGACGCGTAAGCATAGCCCCTCTGCCAAAAGTCACTTCCGGGACGACCTCAGCCGTGTGAACTTTTTCCTGAGCAAAGGCCCTTTGGGGAAAGGAAAAGAGGAGGCGTCCGGGCGAGTTGTCCAATCGGACGAGAGGACCACGGACGAAGCACTGTGGATGTTGCTGGGAAATGCGCCCGGATTGCATTAATTGCACGAATCCACTTTATTGACGTCTCACGCTTGTAGGGTTCGTACCCCACCCTCGTCACGACGACTTCTAGCCGGCCTCGAGCCAGTGGCGAGTGAGCTGTACCCTTGCACCGACCCTCCATAATTTGCGCGCCTCTGCGTGATCTCCAATGTTTTGGTTCTGGAAAATTTTGTACTCTGTGGCCATATTGCAACTGGCACGACTTCTTGCAGTTTTACGGTACGATTGGGTCAGCATTATTGCAGCCGGACGCTTCCGCAAGTGGCCTCGTTTAGTGCAACTTGTGGTGCGTATCGGAGACTATCAGTGTCTGCATCCAGTTACGTGTACTTAAGGGAGGTTAAGTTGTCTCGTGCCGGACTAGTTTCTCAAGTATTGGAAAATTTTATTAGTTTCTCAAGTAGCTAGATTTGGCTTGTAGTAGCTTATCCTGGAACTGGGGCACTACGAGTACGATAGAATTTAGCATCAGCAATGCAATTGGATGCTTTTCAAGTGGTGCTGATGGGTGTGATCTGCGGGCGCACACGCGCTTGCTCTTGGCCTCATGGATGAGATCAGGTCGAGCTTTGTATTAGCTAAACAAGAACGCTCAATTATTAGAGAAATTTTTGATAGAACTAGTTAAATTTAGCCTTCTTTTTTTAAAAGCTGCATAAATTTTAGGGTCATCACCCACCTATCGTTGAACATTTTCTTAGGTGTGTGTGATTTTAGAGATCGAAAAAGTAATGCATTGTTGGAATCAAGTATTCTTCTCCGAGTTGATATGTCGGAAATGCATGTCTACATTGGCAACATGATGAGGTGAGAATAGATATAACGATTATTCCAAAAGCTGAGATTGAATGCATGTTACACAGGAATTGACTAAGAATCATTTCGATGAAGAAGGCTAAATCAAAAGCATCATGCTAGAGACCAAATATACGGGATAATAGTACGTTAATAAAAACAAATTGAATAAGTCTAACAGATGGTACAGATCTATCAACTTGATAGGTGACACCAAAAAATATCTCTATACAATTTGAATTGGTTGATGTTTGGCAATATATATCCTCATCTATCCGGAACCATGCACCACCTTCCTCTCCGAGACAGACAACGTAACATGTGATTTTTCTAAAAAGAAGACAAAGAACTACCGTAACACGTGACCCATCCTTCCAGTCTACTTCAAGGATCTGATTAAAGTTAACTGCTTGGTGTACGGGGTCCATGTAGCTCTTTACAGCTCTTATATGGAAGTATATGCTTCCAAGGTGGCGGAGACCAGTCAAGCTGTCAGCGTAACAAAAAATTATAATAATTTATCAATATATGATTAGGTTTAGCGATCGTCGTCTCTGACGTCCCCTCCTTTGCCTGCGTTGGTGGAGCCACAGTTGGAGCCCATGCATCCAGAAACCACACATTTTCACTGTAACAATTCAGGACCTCACCCAAAATGACTAGTCCGAATGTATTATTTGGATTTCTTAATCCTGTATAAGTATCCAAGATCTACCCAGCGAATAACCAATGTGAGACTAAACACACATCCGCATGGGTCCTCACATCTAGGATAGCCAACATGGCTTCTCAGTGCTCGTAGTTTTGCAAGGTGACGTGAGGTACATCCTCATACTTAAGAGCACCAATAAATAGTAAAAATTATATCATTCACCATGTGCGTCTGTATGATCGTGCATCATGCCAGTCATCTCATTTTGTTTCCATAAAGTAATCATCCAGATAAGGGCATAATGAATAGAATCGATAGGAGCAAGATAAAATTGTTGGTATAATGTACGACATAATTTCTTCTGGTTCATACTCTACTCAACTTACACCCCTATACTTTTCCGTACTTGTTTTTTCCTATGTGGTGCTAAATGTCAATTACTCTTTGCCGGTTGCACCTAACACAACTTATTGATTTAGTTCTGGTCCACATCTCATGCTCTAAGTAATTAGCATAATAATTGCTTCCCACACATGTTTGCAAAATCTTAACATTCATTGGATTCATCAGTTAAGCTTAAAAAATAACTTCTGATTAAAAACTAAAGAAATTATTTTGGCTACATCATAATGAGATTCATGAATAATCATTACACAACATGCAAGGGCACATTTTGATTTATTTGAATATATACATGAATATAATAATGCATGTCTAAGATGCAGTAAGTCTCTATGGAAGTAATTGTTCTAATCATGTCATTAGATAAGCTAATCATATTTCTCCAAGAAAAAAAATAAAAAAAATACTAATCACAAGTTACTTATCAAGATAAACTTGTGTCCTTAATTATATCTTGAGATCATGCTAACCTACTCCACGTTTGATGCCCTGTCCATTCTCACAATTATTGCCCTCTATTGCTTGGATGGCATGAAAAAGAAATCTCGTTTCTCAGAGTAGTGCCGAATCCAAAACTCTCATCATCTAAAATCCCTAATATGTTGCCTCCATGTAATGTTGGGGCATTTCACCACATACCCTGTTAAAGATGGCTACAAATGCAGGCTTGCTGAGCTCTCCTTTCAGGCATGCATACTTTCTCGAGCTAACATATCAATGCTCGATTATGTTGGTCAATTGGGAAAATGATGATGACGACGACAATGACACACATGCACACTTTTTTGAGCTAACACATCAATGCTTAATTATATTGGTTAATTCGGAGAAGACGATGACGACGACGACGACGATGACACACATGCCGATGCATAGCAGATGCATCAATATAGGAGGCTGCATTATATATTAAAGGATACAAATGCATCACTCCATCTAAATTGGCCTACCATGCGCCAAAATTTAAAGATACATGTGTTAGAAGTGTAAAAACAAACTACACTCGACGGGCTACAGTTTGACAGGATACGCCGATACAACCTGTGTAGAATTATCAGAGAGAGTAGCTACTAGAGATGCAAAAAATCCAGTTGAATTGCCCTCTCAAATTGCAATGATATAATTGAAAGGGTTATTAAAACTTAAAAGACAGCAGACAAGGAAAGGAGTAAATCTAAAGCATTAGGTAGATAGGAATAAATAATTCTCAACCACTTAGGGCAAGAACGTTTCGATCATTTCGATCCTAAGAATATTCTAAAAATGCTCTCCTCTCTTATTTGATCGGCTGGTACGTGATAGGCCAAACCAAAAATCTCCAGTGATTGGTATGGGGCATCCACCATTTGACCTTCTACCAGTGATACGTATATATTAGTTGAAAATATAGTGATATATCGTCTTAGAAACGATCACAAAAGAATTTTCTCAGAAGAAAAATGGTAGCCTTACGTAAACCATTTGCAAGTGCCATGATTTGCAGTCTAGCATGAGATGTTGATATCAGAAAGTTGAAACCAATATGTCATTTTAACTTGGGTTGCAATGGAACCGAGATGGATGTAATTAGAGTAGACTTTATGCTCCGGTAGGTGAAATTGAGATGATATTAGTTGACATCACTAATATGTTATTGGCTTTTGGAATTCCGTACTTCTTTGGCCTTTTGTTTTTGAGATGCTGGAAATCAATTTCCATGTCACGTTTCGTTGAAATAATAATTATTCCAGGCTATTGCTTTTATTTTCTTCCATGGAACTTTGGTAGGCCATGCAATCAGATATAACAGTTTTCTGAGGGGAAAACTTTGATATCTTATACATAGTCCAAAGAGAATGCCCACTATTTATACAAAAGTTGGGTAGGAGCATTGTTGGAAAGGAAATATTATTAAAGATGGGAGGTGGGTGCAGGTCCTTGTGGTGGAACAGTTATAAGATGGAGACAGAGTTGATATCTCGCATGATGAACTAGAATTTGTGGTGTGTAATTAAGGAAATATGGGATGCTGGTCTTCTATTTTGGATGTATTGATTAGCACAGTCTTTACAGTGTAGTTATCTAACTAAGCTTCCAATCTAGAAGATCATATCACACTATCTGCCAGGGAAAAGCGATTTTTTTTTTGAAACAACGTTTTGGATCATGTAAAACAGAAGAAGTAAACTCAAACTATGTGTTTGGTTGAGATCATGAGAGAAAAGATGGATGGCCTCATCTGCTATTTGATTCAAAAAATTTTAAGAATGTTGGATGAAAAAGGAGGGATTGCTCGTCGCGCCAATTTGCATCCTTCCAATTTGGAAGGATGCAGAGAAGGACTGATGGAATATGCGAGGAATGAATTTCTATGTTGCCAAAATTACCTCTTATTAATTTTTTTGACAAAATCCTGACACTTCTTCATTTTTTTATTATTATACATATATTATCTTATCTATACTATTAACCCCATACTATTTAATTTTGTTACTAATTATTTTAATTTTAGTACATAATTTTGATAATTATAAGTAAATACTTAGAATTGTCTTCTATTTTTCTATTGATATTCACTATTTTTATCTAATTATATATATAATTAATTAACTATTTAAATTAAATTATAAATTAATTAGCTATTTATATAGTTAATATATATATTAATTCACATATAATTAATTTATAAAATTATTTTTAAAGTAAATTATAAAATTAAAATTAAAATTTTATATTTTTAATATAATTTTGTATCATAAAGATTATAAGTTTATATATTGTCCTACTTCTTTTGCATAAATAAGTGTTATAAATTGATAATACTTTTTTTACCAAAGGATAATTTAGTAACAATATCATATCTATCCATTCTTCCATAGTTCACCAAACATACATGAGGATGGATGGGAGATCTCTAATCCATCTTTTATTTTTTATCCATCCTCCTTCCGATCCATCCTTCGTACCAAACAAAGGGTTAGAAAAAATGGTCTAGTTGACCAATGATGAAAAATCCAGTAGCATATTCATTTCACTGCCGAACAATAGACTGAAGTATTTAAATGGATTCTTGAAAGTTTCACTATTTATGGAGGCGATTAATTTGGTTCCAAACCTGAAGGATGATGTTGCAAAGAAATCACCAATATCTAACTCAAGATAAAGAAGATTTTTGACATTGGATTGCAAAGCTTCAAACAAAACGAAGATGCTTATTTTTTCTTTCCTTCTCGAATAAAAACTAATGAATTTTTAGATAAATATTGTTGGATTGGATCCTATTTAATTAAACCCTGATCCCGTTTAATTAGAACCCACATCTTGACAAGTGTCCCTTGAATTTCGTAAATCTTGATAATGGCAAGGGCATTAAGGTAATTGCACTGCAGTGAAAGGTTGCCTTGATGGGGGGTGACTCTTCACGGGTGTAACTAATCACGGCGTTTGGTCCCTGGAGAGGGCTATAAATAGCCTGTCAGACCCCTTCTCTAATACATGCATTAAGAGCTCTCTCTCCAGAAGATCAGTCGCTAATCTCTGTTCAGATCACCGGTGATCAAGGCTGCGCACGCATTTCAAAGCCCAGAGCGCAATTAAAGATGGATTTAGCGAATCAAGGTATGATTTATATTTCATTAAGTTAATCAATTCCATCAATGGTATCAGAGCGGGTGGATTGAATTCCAAAATAGAATATACCCGTATGATCTTTTGAATTGCAAAGACAGAGACCCCGATGTTATTTAAACATAAGAAAAATTTTTCTCTGGCCGATGTGGGACTAAACTCTTCCCATCTTTCCCCTTCTTCCATTTTGGAACAAGAAAACAAGGAAGGGAGAGCCGCTGCCATGGCCGCCGCTGCGGCGGGTCTCGGTCGCGGCCCTCCCCGTCCCAACCGGTGGCCAACAGGGCCACCGTTCAGTAACCGCCGTCCCCGGCTGCCGCTGCGACCCGCCCCCGGCGAGCAGGCAGCGGCTGCAACCCGCCGTGGCCGCCATGGCCACCGCGGGCAAAGAAAGAAAAAAAAAAAAAAAAAAAATTGGCCGCCATGGCCTGCGGCCCGCCGCTAAGCGGCTCCGGCCGCTGCCAGCGGCGCCGGCCGCTGCCAGCGGCGCCGGCCGCTGCCAGCGGCGCCGGCCGCTGCCACGGCGCCCGGCCGACGCCCCTGCGGCCCGCGACCACGGGCTGCGGCCGCACCCTGCGGCCGAACCCCGCGGCCTCCGCGGCCGGCCCCGGCCTCCGGCCCCACCCTGCGGCCACCCCTGCGGCCTGCGGCTATGCCTACGGCCGGCGGCGGGGGTTGCGCCGCCGTCGTTTGGGAAAGGATGGCTTGCCGGTTTGGCTCTTCCCTGTTTTCCTATCACGATTTGGGGAAGAAGATGAAGAGATGGGTTTCGGGTTTCGGGGCATTGAATCCAACCCGAAATCCGAATCCATTTAAATAAAAAAAAAAAGATAAAAGAAAAAGGGGGTGAAGGGATTAACAGTTTCGGGTTATTGGGTCTCGGCCCGCAACCCGAAACTCGAATCCTTTTGACTAAACTGTGCATTTTGCAGTTAAACCCCTGATAATATGTTATTCTGAAAAAGGGGCTTTAGAAATTCATATACGGTCCCCAGAAGAAAGTTGAGTTACAGGAAGGTCCTAAAATATATTTATTTGATCCCTGTACTTAGGATTTATTACAGAACAGTACACCGATTATTACATATTGGTCCCTGTAATGAATTTATTACATAAATGATAGATGCTTTCTTATGATGATACATGATTGTTTAAATTATTCATATTTTTTCATGATAAAAGGATGATATATGCATGAGACGAGCCAAAGCATCTTATGTAGGAAAAGGCATATAAATGATTAAATTTGTGCATATTTGTGGTGACGAGCCAAAGCATCCCATAAATTTTAGAATGCTTTAGTTTAATTTAATCAATAAAGAGTCTTTTTATCATCATTTCATGAAATTGAATAGTTGCATCATATATAATGAACCGGCCCCAAAGGGAAATCATTATACAAAGTTAATGGTGGGATGAAATAATGTTATTAGTATGATATTTATGATGAAATCTTGTTGCCCAAAGGCCTTGAATTCTTCATTAACATTGAACAATATCTAGTAAAATTTTATCCATTGAATAACGGTGTCTAAGAAAAGCTTGTCAAAAAGGCATACGTGCCTAAGAAAGGCTGGTACTTAAGTGAGCCTAGTGCTCCACCACCGATCTGGAGCTGATCTGGCTGTTATTCTTTGGATTTTTCAACTAGATATATAAAGTTCATTAAATATCATACTTAATACATTAGTTTTATCGTAAAGGGGTAAATCATGTAAAGTTAATTTTGATTTACTCACTAAATTGCTAATATGGGTTAGTGATTTAGATAAGGTTTTAGCGTAATTATAGCATGCATATTGATAGTAAGCGTATGTTTTGCAGCTTTGTTTCCGACAGTTTTTTCACAATCTACATCATGCATCCCAATACTTAATGGTTCAAATTTCTCGGAATGGAAAGAAAGGCTGACATTTACTTTAGGGTGCATGGATATTGATCTGGCACTTCGTGAGGACATGCCACCTGTCCCCACGGAGGAAACTACGCCAGAGGAGAAAAAGTTGTATGAGAGGTGGGAGCGGTCAAACCGCTTAAGTCTTTTACTCATACAAAATCATATCTCCAGAAAGATAAGGGGCTCAATTCCAGATTGCAAAACTGCAAGAGAATTCTTAACAGCAGTAGAAGAGCAATTTGTGAGTTCAAAGAAAGCCCTAGCCAGCACCTTAATATCAAGGTTTGCTTCCTTAAAGTATAATGATAATGGTGGCATACGCGAGCACATTATGGAATTACGTGACATCGCTGCCCAATTAAAATCATTGGAAGTAGACATGTCAGAAACTTTTCTTGTACACTTTGTCCTTAATTCTCTGCCTATGGAGTATGCACCATTTAAGATCTCATACAACACACATACAGAAAAATGGACTATGAATCAACTTCTAGCCATGTGTGTTGATGAGGAGCAGAGAATAAAACAAGAGAGGCAAGAGAGTGTTTATCTCACCTCTCATAAGGGAAAAGGACATAAAGAGGTCGGCAGTACCAGTCATCATATTCCTGTTAAGAAGAAGAAAATGAAAGTGTCAGCCAAAGTGACTGACAAAAGGCAAATAAAGTGCTTCTTCTGTAAGAAACAAGGACATTGGAAAAAGGACTGCATCAAGTACAAGAAATGGCTCGAAAAGAAAGGTACTTTTCTTTCCTTAGTGTGTTATGAATCAAATTTTATTGATGTACCTCATAACACATGGTGGATTGACTCTGGTGCTACTATCCATATATGTAAAACTTTGCAGGGATTAATGAACAAAAGAATTCCAACGGAAAGTGAGCGGTGCATCATAATGGGAAATAAGATGCGTTCACATGTGGAAGCTGTTGGAACGTTCAAATTGACCTTAAAGACTGGCCATATTTTGTACCTAGAAAATACCTTTTATGTACCTGGATTTTCTAGAAACCTAATATCTATTTCGAAACTTGTTTCCTTTGGATATACCGTTTCATTTGGACGGTCATTTGTAAACCTTTCCTTGAATAATATTATTGTTGGTAATTGCTTGTTAGAGGATGGTTTATTTAAATTAGACCTTGATACATCCTTTGAACTATCCCTTTTATCCCTGCAAAATAAAGAACATTATGGATTAAAACGTAGCATGATAAATGAAAATTCCTCTATGTTATGGCACCGAAGATTAGGCCATATCTCCATAAATAGAATCAAGAGATTAGTAAATGATGAAATTTTACCAACTCTTGACTATGGTGATTTTGAAACTTGTTTAGACTGCATCAAGGGAAAGCAGACTAACAAGTTTAAGAAAGGTGCCATTAGAAGTACAAATTTATTGGATCTCATACATACAGATATATGTGGGCCCTTTTCGACCCCATGTTTTACTGGTCATAAGTATTTTATCACCTTTATTGATGATTACTCACGCTATGGGTATCTCTACTTGTTGTATGACAAGGCTGAGGCATTAAATGCCTTTAAGCTTTTCAAAACAGAGGTAGAGTTACAACTTGATAAAAAAATTAAAGTTGTGAGATCAGATAGAGGTGGTGAATACTACGGTAGGTATACTGAAACAGGACAACATTTAGGTCCATTTGCTCGATTTCTTCAAGAGCAAGGTATAGTTGCACAATACACTATGCCTGGTACTCCTGATCAAAATGGAGTTGCGGAAAGAAGAAACCGAACATTAATGGAGATGGTAAGAAGTATGATTAGTCACTCAACTCTCCCAATTACTCTGTGGGGTGATGCCTTAAAAACCGCTGCGTATATTCTAAACAGGGTTCCTACTAAAGCTGTCTCAAAAACACCCTATGAAGTTTGGACAGGTAGGAAACCTAGTTTAAGACATCTACACATTTGGGGGTGTCAAGCTGAGGCAAGGGTGTACAACCCACAAGAGAAAAAGTTGGACTTTAGAACCATTAGTTGTCATTTTATTGGTTATCCAGAAAAGTCCAAGGGATACAGATTTTATTGTCCTAATCATACTTTGAGGATTGTGGAGGCAAGAAATGCTAGATTCCTTGAAAATGACCAAATCAGTGGGAGTATAAAACCTCAAGAAATTAATTTTGAGGAAAAGCAAACTCCGTATGGTGTGCAAGATTCAAATAAGCAGCCAATGATTCCTCTACCTATCATTGATAATGATTTCGAGGAGGATGAGTCTACTATTAATGTTCCACTTGAATCTGTGCCAGTTATCACTGAGAATGTTGCTCCTCCACCTATAGAACCAGTGGATCAAGAAGCAACTTTAAGAAGGTCATCAAGGGTAAGGAGATCTCCAATTCCACCAGATTATATAGTATACCTTCAAGAAAATGATTATGACATTGGAAATATAGATGATCCAATAAATTTCTCACAAGCCATAAGTTCGGTAAATTCCTCCAAATGGCTAGATGCTATGAAAGATGAGATAGATTCTATGGCTAAAAATAATGTTTGGAATCTAGTTGAACTACCTCCTGGAGCTACTGCAGTACGCTGCAAATGGGTTTTTAAAACCAAAAGAGACTCCAAAGGCAAGGTAGAGCGACATAAGGCCAGACTTGTTGCCAAAGGATTTACTCAAAAGGAGGGTATTGATTATCATGAAACCTTCTCTCCAGTTTCAAAGAAGGATTCATTAAGGATAATTATGGCTTTGGTAGCTCATTTTGACTTAGAGCTGCACCAAATGGATGTGAGAACTGCATTTCTTAATGGAGATTTAGAGGAAGAAGTTTACATGAAACAACCTGAAGGTTTTGTTTCAGAAGGTCAGAGTCAAAAAGTTTGCAAGCTAAATAAGTCTATATATGGACTCAAGCAATCATCCCGACAGTGGTATCTTAAGTTCAATAACGTCATTTCTACATTTGGCTTTGTAGAAAACGTTGTTGATAGATGTATTTATCTTAAGATCAGTGGGAGTCGATTTATTTTTCTAGTCCTATATGTAGATGACATTTTGCTTGCTAGTAGTGATTTGGCATTGCTTAGGGAGACTAAGCAATTTCTCTCCAGTAATTTTGATATGAAGGATATGGGTGAAGCCTCATATGTCATCGGCATTGAGGTTCATAGAGATAGATCTAAGGGAAAAGTTTGTCTATCTCAAAAAGCCTACATTAAGAAAATGTTGGAGAGATTTGGTATGGAAAATTCCAAACCAAGTCCAGTGCCTATTACTAAAGGTGAAAAGTTGAGCCAATCACAATCTCCGAGGAATGAAATTGAAAGGGAGCATATGAAAACATTTCCATATGCTTCACTAGTTGGGACTTTAATGTATGCTCAAGTCTGTACCAGACCTGATATCGCATATGTTGTGGGATTACTGGGGAGATTTCAAGCTAATCCAGGAATGGAACATTGGAGAGTTGCAAAGAAAGTATTGAGATATCTTCAAGGAACTCAAGATCATATGCTCACATACAACAAATCCGATATTTTGGAGATAGTTGGATACTCAGACTCAGACTTTGCGGGATGTCCAGATAGTAGAAAATCAACATCAGGTTATATCTTTCTACTAGCTGGTGGTGCAGTCTCGTGGAAGAGTTCGAAGCAAAAGATGACAGCTGCTTCAACAATGGAGGCTGAGTTATTAGCATGCTATGATGCAGTTACACAGGCTATTTGGTTGAGGAACTTTATCGCAGGCCTACAGATCGTGGATACTATTTCAAGGCCCATAAAGTTATATTGTGATAATTTAGCAGCAGTTTCCTCAATAAAGAATAACAAGATATCTAATGGAAATAAGCACATGGAGGTGAAATATCTTGTTATAAAGGAAAAATGTGAAGACCATAAAGTTTCAGTTCAATACATCAATACTGTGCTTATGTTGGCAGATCCTTTGACTAAAGCAATAACCCCGGGATTGCATAAGGAGCATGTCAGTCAAATGGGTCTTTTCTGTATAAATTAATTGATGTATTATTGTGCACATTTTTAGATGGTTGTAAATCACATATATTGTATTTTCTGCTTTAATGAATTCATATGGTTTATGCATACTATGGTAGCAGAAATTGTGACCAAAGAATGAATTTTATGAGAAGTTCATTCATAAGGGTTTGGTTATGATGGTTTAGTAATATAGTGATTATATGGTTTAGTAATATACTATGGTCCAAGTGGGAGAATGTTGGGATCCCGTCAAGTTGTGGCCCACATTGACAAATGGCGTCAATATGGTCCAAGTGGGAGAATGTTGGATTGGATCCTATTTAATTAAACCCTGATCCCGTTTAATTAGAACCCACATCTTGACAAGTGTCCCTTGAATTTCGTAAATCTTGATAATGGCAAGGGCATTAAGGTAATTGCACTGCAGTGAAAGGTTGCCTTGATGGGGGGTGACTCTTCACGGGTGTAACTAATCACGGCGTTTGGTCCCTGGAGAGGGCTATAAATAGCCTGTCAGACCCCTTCTCTAATACATGCATTAAGAGCTCTCTCTCCAGAAGATCAGTCGCTAATCTCTGTTCAGATCACCGGTGATCAAGGCTGCGCACGCATTTCAAAGCCCAGAGCGCAATTAAAGATGGATTTAGCGAATCAAGGTATGATTTATATTTCATTAAGTTAATCAATTCCATCAAATATATCATACCAGAAATTTGGGCTTGTGGCGCAACACAGGTCGATAGCACAAGAGAGTAAAAATGATCCCACATTAATAAAGCAACAAGTTCACTCCTTAGGGCCTAGTTTACTTCCCACAGGTTCTCATTTGAACTGTCTACCACAAAACTGGTAGGTAACACATCATACTAAAGATAATAAAACCATCTTCAATGGACAGTGATAGCCAGTATTCATTTAATACATTGTAGCTTGTATTTGTCTAATTAACTACCAAATCCTTTGATGACCTTCCCATTTTTCCAGCTAATTCTGGAGTCACTTGATCAAAACTTATGCATAAGCACTAATATGATCCCCTAAATCATGAAAAGTGGAACCCATGGTTCATTAGCACCATCCCGCTGCTGCTTTCATCCAGAAGGAAGAAAACAAAGCCAAATTCCACAGGCAAAAGCAAAAGATTCTCTCGACAACGGAGTACCTAGTCTTGTGGATGCTCCTTACCCAACAACGGGCTAAAACAAACACACGTAGCTATCTCTGTTACATCCCCATCCCCATACAGCTAGCCATAGTGGCCATTAGAACCCCTTTTATCTTAGACAAGTGCACATATAGGCAATGCAAAGGTGGGAAAAATAAATAGGGTGAGAAGTAGCTGTCCTTTGTTTCACTCTAGCAGCTCGATCTCTTTTTCTTGGCCATCCGTACCAGTGAGAGCAGCCGTCGATCAAATACGAAAATGGACTATGAAAAGACCCGCCTCCGCACATGCTCTGCCTTACTCGTATCTTGCTCGATTACGCATAATTGATCATTGGGAGCCACTTGTATGGATTCGAATCGATGCTGATTGAACGAGACGGCATCCTAGGCAAATGTTGTCGCACATGTCGATTAATTGGGTTTGTCGAAATAATTGACTATGGAGGAATACTTAGGAGATAATTTTGTTACTATGAGGAGGTGTTTGTGGTGAGAGATCCAACATTCCTGTGCCACAATTTTAGGAACCGCATGATTGATGAACACTTTTAGATCTCATGATGTGCACGAGCGTCAGTTTGTGCTCACACGGGATACGGTGGCTGAACCAAGCCATGTAAGGCGAGAAAAGGTAACTGTTGTTTTGTCCCCGGGGGGGGGGGGAGTTTAAAAGACCGCTCGTCCCAGCCGTTTTTACGTTCGTTTCGAGCCCTGGGACACGAAGGCGACAGCGACGGGAAAGCTGCCACAAATGGACGGGACCCTGGGCGACGCGAAATGACCGATATGCCCTCGCGCCTCGCATTCGTTTGACAATCATAGCAGCGCCGTACGCTTGAAAGCCGCTAAAGGCACAGCTGTGGTTTTGTCATTTTGCGATGGCAACAATTTAGCAGGAGCACGGCACTCATTATGTTTTATTCCTGTAATAATAATTATTATAATAAATAAATAAATAAATAATAGTAATAATAATCTCGAATCATTGATTTGTGATTAGTTTAGTGGAATTAATGATAATAAGGGACTCTTATTTTCTAAATTACTATAAATTTGGAGTCATGAATTTTTGTGTTTTAATGCAACAATCCTCCTTATACTTCTTAGTCCTTTTCCAAAATAGGTGTAAGAAAAATGTTTAGAAAGAAATTAAATTGTAAAGAAAATATGTCCATCAGGTGTTCTTGGAAATTTGGTACTCTTTCTTATGTCAACAAAATCCAGAATCCTACGTCTTCGTAACGTGTACCAGTGCCTGCATCTTTGCTGGGAGCTGGTTAACTTGTCCACCCTTACCATGGTAGAGAGAGATACCAAGGCATTAATTTTACGTTCTCTCTGGTTGCTGTGGAAAGCTAGAAATGAAAGGCTATTTGAAGATGATAGTCTTAGCTCATCCGGACTTGTTTAATGATATATTATATTGTTTTTGATTCAATCAACTGCTGCTTTTATTCTAAGAGATGTACAAGGTACCTTGTTGAAAGCAATTGGACTAAGACGGAATACATATGCACATGGCGAATGGCTGAGCTTGTGGGGGTTTGGGCCCGTCTTCGAGAGGCAGTACTCTATTTTCATGCAAAGTAAATCTGGTTCAGGGTGATTCAAGCATAGTCATAGACTGGATCAATAATCATGCCTCTTCTAAATGTGCAAGTAAGCTACTTTCCAAGAATATTTGGCAGTGAGAAAGGACTTATCCTGTTTTTCTAGCAACCCATACACAGACTCGATAGCCAAGCATCCATGAGAGCTTGATGTCAACTCGCTGGATGGCAACCAGATTTCTTGGTCCCTATAGCACTTTAATTCTTGTAGTTGATGCCCGAGGGGTTTGTTTTGTGAGAATGTAATTTTATAGGAGCTAAGCCTCCTTCTGTACCAAAAAAAAAAAAAAAAAATCCACGTGCCATCGAGAATTGATACAAACCGATAACATATTTAAGGTATTGCAGTTAATTGCAGCAATACTAGCTATAAAGCATGTATTCTTGAAAGCTCAATGGAGTTGTTGCCTGATATCACAACACTTCTTGTACGGCGCTAATTAATCTGACTTATTAACCAAACAACTGTCATTTGATATATCTAAAGCACTTTGGCCATGTGCTTTCTCGAGGATTTCCTTTTCAATGAGAATAACTATGAGAAAGCTACCTCTAGATTGTCTCATGAACAACTCGGAGGGAGTAATCTCTTTTGGAGGCTAAATAAAAAAGCAAATACATGGTCATTTCATCCAAAAGAATATCTAACAAGAATGTTATTACGGTGAAAAAAGGTATGGATCATAAATTATGCCTAGGTTAGCCAAAGCTTGAAAGCACAAAAATCCATTGTTTCAAGAAGAGTGATATTTTGATAAAATATTTATACGTTTTGAGAATATGTGTGCATGATCTCAATAGTATGATTACATGTTGTTGTTGTTGTCTTACAAGCACTTTATTACAAACACTTTTAAATCATGCTGGTGCTAATAATTAACACATGTTTGTTAAAGTTTAGAAAATTGATGAAAACAATTGACAAAACATATATGGATGGTTGCACAAGGACAGTGTCAGAGAGAGAGAAAAAAGTAGTCAATTCATGATGAGACTTAAACAGGAGAAAGGAAGATGACAGAGAGGAGAGTACGTGTAATCACACAAACCAAGTACCTCAATTACCATGTCATTTTCTTCTCCTCACTCCTTTCCAATACGCTATACAATTGGTAGCTACTACACCATGTCTAATTTGATTAAGATGAAAAACCAGAGGGAGAAATTACAAAAAAAAAAAAACCCTCTCAGCCCCTATTAAAAATAAAAGGGTCATTGCAAGGAAAGAGAGGAGAAATTATATCCTAGCTGGGTGCTAATATGGTCATACACCATGCCTATCACCTCTCTCTCAGATGGGCAAAGTATGGAAATGAGGGCATGATAAATGTGGCCTACGGAAAGGAGTCTAGTTGGTTGGCATGATGTATGGCTATATAATACACGCGATACAGGGTATAATTTGCCAAAAGAGAGAGAGATTATGATGTGAAGCTCCAAGGGCTGGATTTCTTCTAGTAGTCCCACAGAAGAGCTTCAAAGCTCGTCGGAACGAATCCGTCCGACGGCCCCCACATCTGATCCAGCGAGATCCCGTACTCGTAGGCGCCCTCCGCCGCCCACGGGAGCGGGTCGGCCCACGAGTCGACTGAGTTGTGGTACACGAACTCGCCCCCCGAGTCGGCCGAGTCGAGGAAGGAACCATCGAGACGGGGCAGCTCCACGATCTCCCCCAGCTCCTCGGGGGACGCCGGCGAAGCCGGGCCCTCCGCCGCCTCCTCCAGCATGGCTGCGGGGTCCATGGCGGCTGCCTTGGCCGCGGCTGCCTGGACGTCGCGCGGGGAGAGGGTGGCCGGGCGGGGGAGGGCGCCGGCGAGCTCAGGGAAGTTGAGGATGGCGGAGGCGCCCTTGATGCTGAGGGCGGCGACGTCGTGGGCTCGCGCCGCCATCTCCGGCGTCGGGAAGGTCCCCAGCCAGATGCGCGACTTCTTACGGGGCTCCCGGATCTCCGACACCCACTTCCCCCAGTTACGCATGCGGACGCCGCGGTACACCGGATGCCTACTACCGTCCCGCGCGCGCTTCCCGCCACCGTCCTTCTTGGACTCAGGGGAGGGGTTTGGAATGCCCTTCGAAGTCTCCGGCAATGGTTGCTGAGTGGTCTGGGAAAGGGGGGAGGCGGAAGAGTAGTAAGGGGAGGAGAACGATGACATGGAATTGGCACTGCTTTCGGGCTCCGGGGTGTTGTGGTGGTCGGCCATTGGTGTCAATTAAAAAGCAAGCTCTTTCGTGGGTTTGTATGTTCTCTGGTGGGAGAAGTTTGGATAAAAACGGGAACCTTTTGGTGTTGGTGTTGAATGGGGTGGGGAAGAAGCTAGCAATTAGGTAAATGAAGGATATCCATTTGGCTTAGAAACGAAAGCTTGGGTGCTTCTTGCCTTGGTTGGTGGATATTTCTTGTTTTGGAAGTAGAGGACATTGGAGGCTTGAGTGCATGGATAGATAGCTTGTGTATGAAAGATAGAAAGAGAGAGAGAGAGAGAGAGAGAGTGATGCTAATTTCTTTCTGTAGAGGAAAGAAGAAGAGTGGCCATATGGCTGTACTTATTTTACTGGGGGAGGAAATAGAAAGGGCTCATTTTTCAGCTGGGCTGATAGGAAGTGGAGCTTGTATTGACAAAAGAAAATGAAGAAGAAAAGAAGGCAATGAGGGATCCAATTTGCCTTTAGGGAGGAGGATATATGATTTGCTATAAAAGCTTCTCTCTTTTTCGGTAAGATACAAGCTTTTCTCTGATTGGGGACGAGAGAAAGAAACACATCCTTGAGAGAGGGAAAGCCAATCAGGAAGATGAGAGGAGTGGAGGTGGGAGGAGAAGGTACCAAGGAGGGAGCGTTTTAGTAGAGAGGGATGGAAGCGTGCGCCATCAAAGCGACCTGCAACCGGCCACTACCGGCCAGTCCTCCCATCATTTCCCAATAAAACCAGCTTTTGCCCAGGCCCACCCCCTCCACTGGTACAATGAGGGCGCTTTCTTTTTCTCTTCGTTAAATTTACCTTTTGGCATTTTCACCTTTCCTCCCCCCCACAACTATGCTCATGATCTCCCCTTCTCATCATCTCATCTTTTGACCCCGCGATTACCCCTTTAACCCACCCAGACCCAGGAGGGCCCTGTGTCAATGAATTGGGGGTGGACGATTAAGCTTCATCACCTTTTCCATGTTCTGCCTACAACTAAGTTGATAAAGGATACAAAGTCTTTTCCGGACAAAGAGCTCGTGTGGCTTCCTCCCAGGACCATTTGTTTCGGAGTAATCTGGTCTGAAAAAATAAATTTTATGTCAGTTTATCATGTTTGGTACAAAAAGTGGATAAGAGAGAGATAAAAAAAATAAATACCATCATTCTGATGGTATTTATGTTTCTAGACCGGATTACTGAGTAGAGATAATCTGAAAATACCTTTTTTCGATAAGAATAATCTCACTTATATAATAAGAATATTTAATTATATTAATATATTATAAATATATTGATATTTTTGATTAATAATATTTATAAATAATAAAACTATATTTAATATATTAATGTATCTATTAATAAATATTAATTATTAATTAATATTTATTAATTTTCAATAAATCTAACGTTGGATTTATTAATTATATATATATATATATATATATATATATATATATATATACACACGCACACACACAAAAACATACTAAAATTTATTTATACTAAGAAATATATTTTCAAGTATATGTATAATCATCTGAAAATATTTAAATTAAAGAGGGTTTATGTAACTATATGTATAACTCATGTAAATAAATTTCAATATTCGGAATAGCAAACATTGGCAGCATTTATGTAAGTAGGCCATAAATAGCTAACAAATAGATTGAGGAAAAAAAATGTTATTACTTGAATTATTTATTTAATGGTATTGTTGAAAATTTTGCAATATTTTCATATAATATTACCTCCAACCAAACATGGTAATCTTTTTTTAATGCCGTTTTTTAGAATAATTATTCCACCAAATAAAAGTAGTAAAATTTATTTTTGTAATTAGTTTTTTAGATAAATAATTGTCAGAAATTGTTAAATTATTCTATAGTTTGATGTACCCCAACTAGATGAACCCTTAGGTTATTTTGATATTTGAATTCCTTCTAATTCTATTGATTTTTGTACCAATTAAATATGACCGCGTTGAAGAATTGTGCAGTGGTGGAGCACTCAAATACTCTTTACATAAGGAGAGAGCCATCTTCTCTACGCATTTCTAGCCAATTAAAGGCCCATAATGATTTTATGCGATAATGTGCCAAATCAGGTACATTTTCTTGGGTTAGTGATTTTTTAACATTGGTTCAATTTTTTTTTTTTTTAATGAAGGGGAAGGTACAGGCGTCACCTTCAATCGTCTTCTCGGGTTGGAAGACTTGTGCACTGTTGGAAGGACATTTGGAAGTAGGTTGGGGCCCACTGGAGCTCTGCAGCGAGAAAAACTTACAGTTTAGGAAAGACTCATGGATTGATCAGGCACCTCTTTTTATCTTATCTGAAGACATATATGCTAGGGCTTTGAAGCCGAATGCATCAGTGGCATCCCAATGGAGTTGGAGATCTCTTTCTTGGTAAGTTAGGCTCAGAGGCCCATTGTCCCGGCGTGAGACAAATCACCCGGAGGCTCTTATAGGCACCCCTGGCAAATGCCATTAGATCGTCTCACCACTCTTTCTACAAATTTCTTAATAATGGTAGACTTAGATGGTCTTAACACATAGTCATTTGGAAAGCAGAAATTTTTGAAAAAATCAAAGTTTTTCTATGGCTTGCCTTGAGAAACAAGTGACCTTGCACAAGTGTAATTGTTAGTACAAAGTTGGAATTGGTCAAAAATCTATTTGCAAGATACCCATCGGCGAGAAGCATTTGGTTGGCCATCAAGGTTCAAATTAATTTGAGAGCAAGAGACCAATTATTTGCTTTTAATTGTCCTAAGTTGGCGGAAGAGATTTTTTTATTACATATTTTTTTTTTCATTCTCTCTAATTATGGGAGCATTGCTATTCTAGGAAAGGGAAGGATTGCCATATATGGCTTGGAATAGGCTTGAATCTTTGATACCGTACTAAGCACTATTGTAGTTCTGTTCCTCTGTCTCTTCTGATCGTAAATTATTAGTCTTTCCTATTGAATTTCCATCAAAAAAAGAAAAGAATTGTCAAATACTATTTACATAAGAAGAAAGCCATCTTCTCTATGCATTTCTAGCTAATTAGGGGCCCAGCCATAAGGATAATTTTATGCGATAAGGCGGTAAATCAAGTCCATTATCTTGGGTCGGTGATGTTGCATTTACTCAATTTTTGTTTTTTAATGAAGGGGGAGGCACAGTTGTCATCTTCAGTCATCTTCTTGGATGGTGATTCGGCCATAGGGGGACCAAAGTCATGCAAGTAACGTTGGCGAGTTGGGTCATGTATTAATGAAGTAACACTGAGCTAACTGAACAGTTTCACGGACTGAAAGCGATCGAGACGATTTTCGATTCACCATCGTACCATGTCATACATGTACAGACCCCTGGGTCGTTGCAACAGTACTCCCTGAGTCGTGGTTTTGGCCCTTGCGATGACACCAACATCCTTCCACCAAAAACTCTCTCTCTCTCTCTCTCTTTTTGCTTGCTCTAATATTTTGGAGGCAACGATAGAATAAGAAAGCTTTTCCGTGACCTTAGCCGTTCACCAAAAGTATGAGCGGCCTCCGTTCCACTGAATTAATCTACGGATGAGTCATGAGAATTAATCTCCTCCACAAGAAGCTTAATTATGGGACCCTATGAAACCTGCGGGGTAGAACTGGGGCTCAATGGCTGATTCCAACTTCAAATCTTTTTCACTGAAACGACGTTCGCTTTGGAGTCTCATAAGCCAAGTAGAGGGGACCGGAGTTGAGAGAAGAAGGTCAATTCGTGGCAGGCAATTTATATTTATCGTAGCCTGACCGGTTGTGCTGCTCCCGTTTTCAAATGAGCTGTGAGCGAGCACACCCAGCATTGCCCATGGAGGAAAGGGATGGCATTTCATCAAACTCCATAATATTTGGTTGGTAGAGAGGCTGCCGTGGGGATTCGTTGAGTAGGGCCTTAACGCCGGGGACACCCGGTCATGGGCACGAGCCCAACCCAGCCCTCTCTAACCTCGGCTACCGAAATCAAGAAGGCTCGCTCAGGAATGGCACCGTGCCATATGGGACCCTACCTGCTGCCCCCATATCCGGTACTTGAACTATGAATAATGGTGCATGATGGAGCTACATGGTGCCCTCATTGTGGTCTCTTGCATGGAATTCAGGACCATATATATATATATATATATATAGAGAGAGAGAGAGAGAGAGAGTATTTATGGAGGAGGGGGCCATGCAAGGAAAAACTATTCACTACGTGCATGCATGCCATAAATCACAATCACTCGGCTCCTAGGGACCCATTCCTCAAGCATGCATCTACTTTGACCAAAAAAGCATGCATCTACGTGTACAGAAATGAGCACGACTACGTGGTGCATGCAGCAGGACAGGGAACAATTTCTCCCATGCAAGAAAGCAGGTATGGGCAGTCAGCTGAGTGCAACAGGAGTAAAAAGGCTGGGAAGGCCACCTCTGCACAGGCTTGCCTTTAAATCAGGCCGAGGAGTTTGGGCAGTGGGCTGCAATTATTTGGTTGGAGGCTGCTTTGACCATGCAATCAATGCGGATGTTGAGTTGTGGTTGAGTTTGATGCAATGTTTTAGTCACGGATTGGGGTTATGCTTCCTTCCCTGGCCTCCCCCCCTTCTCTGTCCAACTCATTGCTCAGAGGAAGCATGGCTGGTTGGATGTGATATCCACCTGCCGATTATTTTTCCATCATCTGTATATATTGATAAAGATTTTTACTTTTGCCTAGTAGAGATCTCTAATATATTTCTTCTCCCTCAAAGCAAGCACTGACTCGACTATGTTATTTAAAATAGGATTGTCCACAACCATGTAGAGTGGAAAAGTTTTGGAGTCAACCATCCAAATAAAGAATACTGTAGCAATACAAGAAGATGTTTTTGGAGTTTGCCTCGGAAGATCCTTGCTTGAGGTGATTAGTTTGTAAATCATTTATTAAGTATTCTATTAGTTATAATAGAATTTTAAGTCAATGAAGACAGTCTTATCAATTATTTCACACACACATAGATTTCCTTGTGGCTTTGGTGATGTCCACCAGCTTTCTAGTAAGCTTTTTTTGCTAGTCATGCAAAAGCTTAGAATTAAAGCCTGCTTTCGGGAAGTTTTAAGGGAATGCATGACCATACTCAAAAAAAAAAAAGAGGACTTGACCTAATATCTGTGCAAACTAGGACGTAAACTTGATAAATTATGCACGGTGGATATCGCAAAATCAGGTTCAATTTGAGCACATCTAATTCATTTAATTAAAGCGGACAAGAAAAAAAACCAAAATTTTGATATAGCACGTTAAACTTAGAATTGACATGATAACTGTCAGTTATTTAATCACAATCCTCCTGAGATCTAATTATGTGGTGGTTTCAATTTAGCTGGATTAAAACATCCGCAAAGCAAGTTCACATCACAATGCACATGTATATATGATATTTAGAACAATAAAAGGGTGTTTCCAAGCTAAGCCCAGGATGGCGGGCTTTAGAAAAAGCCCACAACTATTAGCAAGCTAGAATTTAAGGCCATGAATAGTGGATCTGGAGAGCTTTGTAAGCTTTTAAGGGGAGATAACCTCTCCTTTTTTTTTCTTTTTTTTTTTTTGATACAGCGCACCATCGGTGCATGAGTACATCCAGAAAAGTTAAAAGAAGAATCACTGAGGGCGAAAGAGATAGACTTAAAACTTTTCCAGAAGTCTCATGAATGGTGCACAGAAGATAACTCAGATAGTAGTACTATTCGCCTCTCGATAAACACGGATGACTCGAAAGGCTATTATCCCTCCAACGTGCTCACAGATATTTCGTACCAATGATAAATGCATGAAATAATTTCTAAAATTTTTATTAGTTGTTTGCTAATTTGGAGCTGTTTTAATGTGTCCATATGAAACCCATCAAAATGTCAGTTCTTGGATGTTATTATTTTACCTTATCCATTATTTTCATGATCTATACCTTTTGCTTGCTTTAGCATATTAATTAACCTCTCATTCATCTAAACCGTTATTTGCACGCATCCTACGCGCAAGACACCTGTGCGACGTCCCTCTCTCTATTTATACACGCCCAGCGTCGGCCCTCCAAACACCGACTTTTTTTTTCCCGCTCTCGCCACAGCCCGCCCCGCGCCCCCCCCCCCCCCCCCCCCCCCCCCCCTCCTTGCTTGAACGGAACCCTAACCTTATTTCTCCTCCTCCTCCTCCTCCTCCTCCTCCTCCGATGGTGGAGAGATCAGAGACTAGGGTTCGTCTGCTGCTGCGCTGGCGGTTTCTGGATGTTCTTGAATCCAGGATCGACCCGCGTTCTTGCATTAGGGAGCGAACTCATAATTCTCCCTCTTTGACATCCTTGCTGATTCTTCTTTTTCTTTTCTTGTGGCAGATTCCATCTTGGTGTTAGTTTTTCCGATTTGTTGGGTGATTTTGATGTTGGAACGCCCGAATGAAATTATTTTGTTGCAGTTTCTTTCTCTCTCTATGGCTTTCTTTTCCGTGCTTGATAAATTTCTTGGTTCTTGCTATGTATTCTTGTTCTGTTTTGCATATGTATTGGGTGATTTCGGTGGTGGAACGCTTGAGCAGTCTTGTTACCTTGAGTGGAATTGTTTCTTTGGTGTGAAAGATTTGATCTTGTTCTGTTTCGCGGATGTGTTTAGCGATTTCAATATTGGAAGACTTATTTCATACACAAAAGAAAGAAGAAAGGAAGTTCAAACAGTCACATGGAATGTGCGTTTTCCGGTTTCTTTCCTCCTTTCTTTCTTCTCTGTACTTGATGACTTTATTATTTCTCGTCAAAGATTTGATCGTCTGCTATTTTACGTATGTGTACAATGGTTCCTTTGTGCTTAATTATTTTTTTGCGGTTACTTTCTTTCTTCCTTAGTTTCTTTTCTGTGTTTGACGGATTTCTTATTTGCTGCAAAATATTTGATGCCCTGTTGCCCTACTTGTGTGTTACACGAATTTTGACATTGGAACGCTTGAATACAACCATTGTATTATGCTTCCTTTATTTATTTCTCCTTTGGTGCTTTTATGTGCATGATAATTTTCTTATTTCTCATAAAAGATTCAATCTTCTGCTTGCTTGTGCGTTGGTGATTTAAGTGTTTGAACGGTTGAATGGAATTATTTTGTGTGTTCTTCCTTTCTTTCCTTCTTTCCTTCTTTCTTTCCTGTTCTTTGCGAATTTCTTTGCCCCATTCTGTTGATGTCCCTGGTGAATATGTTGGGTTGTTTGAATGGAATTATTTATTATGATATCTTTCTCTTTCTTTTCCCTGATCTTTGGTTTAATGGCTTATAAGTTACAGAGAACAGTAATTGTTTAAACCCTTTTGATTTTATTTACTTTCAAGTAATTCGAAGCATTTTTTTCATATATTTCTATAGGCCCATATGAGCTTGTAAAGGAAAGCTTCAGATGTTAAGGTGATTTAACATGCTTCTTCTTAAATGTTCCCTTATGTTTGTTTGGATTTTCTTACCAGCTATCTGTTCTATTCCAACTCTGCAGATGGTCATATTGCTTTGAATACTATCAAGCATTGGATTACATAAGTTTCTGCTGATGACATGACATCTACATGCACGTTTGATCAGTTTTGATGTCCTCACATGTTGATTGATTTATTTACTTAAATCTTTGGAATCCTTGATTTGCATGCATTGTTCTGATTGTTTCTTATTCACTATGCATATAGATTTGTCCTACCTGATAATTTAAGCTTGTGTTGGAGTTGAAGCCTATAGGAGGAAGAGTAATAGAAATGGCGAAAGTATGTTTTTCTCATCATTTGCACCCTAATTATGTACTTTTCTATTATACTAAAAAATAAATTTTCCATTATCTTTTCTTTTTGCTTTGTATTACTTCCTGCTTGAATTATAAGGCATGGCTGCCTTCTTTTGTGATCTCAAAATGCTAAATGATTGGACAAAAATGTTATTACTTTAATTGTTAGATGCCATGATAGTTGCTCCACAACTTTGAAAGAGATTTTTGCCCAGATCTTCTCCTTGTCAAGTACTGCTGCATTACAAGTGCACTTATCAGATGCTGGGTTGTAATTGCTTACAACCACATGTTATTCTTAAAATTCTAGTTTATAATCTGCTTCGTCTTGATAACTAGTTATGATATTCTAGCTAATGTTTAACTTAAATATGTTGTTGTTTATTGTGGCATATGCTCTATTTGCATGCTAATGATTAGTGATAGATAATGAACATTCTTCCTCTAAAAATGTATTTTTGGACTGTGCAATTCATGAATTTCAAGTCTTGCTTTAAAAAAATGCAAGACTGGTATGTTGGGCATTTGTGTCTTTATCATTGAGTCAAATATGTGTATCTAATGTGTTTCCATATCACAGGCATCACCAGGACAGGTATCTCCAAAAGTATAGAAGACATGGCTGAAAGTCATCGAGGAGGAGAAATTACTAAGTAGGATGTCATTCTTGTATTGAATGAAGCAGTTTGGAACTAACTCAATTATCTCAATGATCTTGTGCTTAAGCCTATAGTGCCACCTTGCAATGCTCCCCTAATAGTGTTTGAGCATCTTGTTCTTTTTCTAAGAGATATTTTGATATGCTAGGTAACTTTATTATATGGTTAGTAATAAATTTTATTTAGTTTCTTTTCTCTTAACTTATATGCATGCCTTTTTTGCCCTCAAACAAACCATTTTATAGGTGGCTTCCTTTTTCTTTCATTCTTTCTTAATTTTATATGCTTGCCTTTTTTGTTCTCTTAACACACGGATAATGCTAATCCTCTACAATCATAACTTCAGTGTAAGCAGCTTTTGAAAAGACCATACATATATCTTATTATAGGTGGCTTCCTTTTTCTTTGCATGAACCTAGAAGTTATTTTTTATCAGCCATTTGAATTATCGTCCTAGTGAACTTTTTGCTTTTGACATCTATATTATTATCATATGTGAGACCCATTGTTAACACACTCCATTTTTCAACAAATAGACTCCTCTTAATGCTCCTCTCTATTTACAAACAGGAGAAGTAGGCTAATAAAAGGTAAATGAGGATGAATCCTTTCACAATGTACTTTTGAATCAGGAATATGCTGGTGCTTGCATTGATATATTCTTCCATGATGATTATAGCTTCTAATGCATGCTTGCTGATTGCTTTTACCAATTTCTGACAAATAATCTTAATAAATTATATATATGCACAACAATTTAGATAGAGGCTTCTCAACAAGCTTTGAGCTTTTAGGGCATAGCTCAGATCTGATTGTGACAGGTTGCTCAATGCGCTATGCTTAATTATGGAAGAAGTATCTAGCCGTCCATGTCTTATATACTTAAGTTTCCATTTTTCCTAAGTGCATGCATGTAGTACAAGTCAAGAGACCTTATTGATCGTATTAAAGGTGTGTATTTAACCAAGGTGCACAGAGGCATTAGTTGTGGCCTTGTGGGCTTCAGGAGCTAGGGTTGGAAGTGGGCCGGGTCAGGCCATGGCCCTACCTAAACCTGGCTCGATTTTTTTTTCGCTCTTCTGGACGGGCTTAAGCCTGAAAATTTTTGGATAATCTAGGCCCGGGCCCGACCCAAGCCTGGCCCGAATTTGATGGGGCTGGCCCAAATTTTTCTTTTGGGCTAAAAATAGGTTTCGACCTAAATCCGATTGAAGCTTAATAGTTTATAATGTTGCTTCCCAAGTAAATGAACTAAGTTAAAAATTAGGCTCTCTCCTAAAACATAAGTAAATGATATATGATGCATTATTTTCAGCTAAATCCATTTTAATTTATCATTTACTTTCTCATTATTCTTTCTAAATAACAACATACAAAAACAAATTGATTCGGGCATGAATTTGGGTTCCGTTTCGGGCCTAGTTCAAGCTCGGGTCTTACCCGGGCAATAACATACCTGAGCCCGGCCTGAAAAACAAATGGGCTCTACATTTAAGCCCAAACCTGATCTGAACTCTTTTGGGCCTAGCCCAATGGGCTTCAGGCCGGCCCAAGCCCATTTCCAACCCTCTTCAGGAGCTAATCAAGAACCATCTCCTTTCTCATAGTTAAATCTAAATGGTGGACATGAAATGATACAAAAGATTCTTTCTAGGAAGACAGTTTGAAATATTTCATCTTTATTGTAGAGATGTATGGGAGCCCTTGATACAACATATATACTATTAACTTTTTCCTAAGTAGAAATGTGGTTCTTCTGGCCAAGCATAGTTCAATGTACTTATAGCTGCAACTGATCTGTGGGGTTATAACAACAGTCCAAAGGATGTTTTTTTGAATTTTGTGGAATAAACTATGTTTTTACAGTGGATCAAGCAATGGTAGGAGACCAGGAAAATCTTGAAGCTCTGGAAAGAGGAATCATAACCATGGATACATATTTCAGATTGGAAAAATCTTCAAACTCAGGAATTAAGTTTATATTTTCTTCTGTATCTCATCTCCTTCATATTCTTTCCACCTCTGTTATTTTTAGTAACTTTTAGTTACACAACATTACAACATTGATTTCTGTTCTCATAGTGGTTTATGTGGATGGACGGTGAAGCTTCCCACAAAAGTATTTATAGAAAGAGTTTCTTCTTGGTTTTTTTTTGTGGAGTAAAATAAATTATCTGCCATAGATTTAGATATCTTTTGTAATGATTGTCCATCCAAGTAGTCAATCAGCATGTGCTTTTAGCAGCAATATTTTTAGGCAGAGAGAGTTTAATCTTCAGAAGACTGGAATAGTAGGACTATTTGAATGAATGGACATCTTTCAGAGAGCATTTGCTTCCCAAGTTTTCCCTCCACATCTTACAAATAAGTAATTTATTCTCCTTTTGCTCCTACTCCTCTTCTATTAGCAGCAAAGGAAAGAAGTTCAGACAAGTTTTATCCTTCAATAGCTCTATTGGCAATATACTTTTGTGATATTGTAGAGCTTTTTTTATGTGCTGTAGGCTGGGTATTAAGCATGTCAACGTGGTGTTGCTTTATGAGTCTTCTAGTGCTAACAAGATCTTCATGGCTTGTCGGATAAGAAAATTGTTGAATGGAAGGGAACAGAAGGTATGATACTTAGAATTATGCATCCGTACCTTACGATAAAAAGAATATCTTAATTTTTGACGTCATCATTACTTTATAATTTTCAGCATTTAGGAACTCTGTAATGTATTATCATCCTGGATCTGCAGAATGAAACATTACTAAATGCTTCGAGACTTCATTTCAGCAAGAAGCTAACACGTGTGACATGTTTAACACTATAAATGGGAGAAAATTTTCCTGTAGCTTAGTGATAAAGACATCACATTACCAGCTTCGCACTTAGTGATCTGCAGAATGAAACGTTACTAAAGGTTTCTGGACTTCATTTCAACAAGAAGTTGACACATTTGAAGTGTTTAATGCTATAAAATGGGGAAACTTTCCTGATAAGAATATTAGTGATTATAGCTTAGTAATATAGACATCGCAATAGCAGCTTATCACTGCATAATCTTCCATTGTGATGTGATGTTATTCGTCTGTAGTTTATGTGAGCAACAACTCTTTCCGGAACTGTCTTACAAAGCTACTAAAGAAAGTGTTAACATTAATGTGCTTGAAATGTTGTTTCAGTTCTTTTTAGATGCAACACTTTCTGGTAACAAAGTACATGAAAGCATCATCAGACAGCTCCTTGAAAAGGAGGGCTCTAATGCAGCCCATATGCTATCAATTGCAATAAGAATCCATGAATGCCATGCATTTTTACCTGGCCAATAAAATACAGGGATTGGATTTTTAGATAGATGGAGTTGAAGCTTTGGGTACCATGTTGCTTGTTGAATGATCAATTAGAAAGATTTACTTGATGAAACCTTATTAAGATCTATCCTTTTTCGTTTGTTATTTTATAATTGATTTTCTTTCTAAGAAGCATCATTTAAAATGGGCAGTATAATAAGAATTGGGTAACATGTTGCTTGTGAAATGATCAATCAGAAAGATTTACTTGATGAAGCCTTACTAAGATCCATCATTTTTCGTTTGTTATTTTATAATGATTTTCTTTTTAAGAAGCATCATTTAAAATGGGCAGTACAATAAGAAATTGCTTGCTGGTAATCAGGTAACGGCAATCTTCTTCAATTATTGTAGATTTATGGTGTGCATATAAATCTGTTACTGGTAATGGTGCAAACTTCATTCTAAGGTTCGCCGCATTGTTAGGCACCGTATCATACCAAGCATACCATACCGTATTGGTACCAAATTGGTATGTAGTCTCATGCTGTATCGACACTCGATATGCATTGTCGTCTTGTATTGTATCGCGTATCGACATTATAAGAGAATTCCATCTTTCATCTTTAAACTTTCACTTCATTTGTAGACCTAGACACTTGGAGGTTCACACTGAGGTAAACCTTCTTGATGGAAAAGTAGACTATTGGTATGCCACTAGCCAATGGATTGATAACTAAAATCTATAACAATTAACAACTACTGAAAGGAAATAAAACATCTGCAACAGCACTTGATATAGTTTTCCAAATGTATCAGACAAAAGGGTCCTACCATGGTGTGAAAACACCTATAAAAGGAATGGAGAATGCATAGAGATGGAACTATCAAAACTTCATCAAGATGCTGGTTCACCAACATCCAGCTGCTAATATGTATACATTCTGCTCTTATTTTTCTATTACCTTGTTGGAATTTGTTAAAATATTCTGTTCCCTACCAAATTCTAGTGTGATCTGAGAATAGTGCGTACCATCCGTACCATCCGTACCAGTACCAAACCAGCATATGTTGGTACGGGGCGTATACCGACACTCGGTACGCCGAACTGGACGTATTATGCGTACCGATACTATAATAGGATGATACCAGCATGGGGTCTGGTATCGAGATGGCAAACTTTGAAAAATACTATTAGAAGAATTATTTGTAAACTAATCTTTTTCCTGAGATTTTTACCTATAAGTCAATCAACAATTTATTAAAATTTTTCTCCAAAAAATAATTTATATGATGAATTGGTCACATGATGTCAATTTTTGTTGCTTTTTGTTGACCATTAATTCACCCTCATGCTTACTGTTTTTTCCCATGCATGGATCAACTTTTTATTCTTCAAAAGTGCACGCACAAATCACTCCATTAAATCTGTAAACCTGGGAATAGAAGGTTTGGTGCTGGATTTAGCTACACTAGCATACATGAATGATGAATCAATCAACTTTGGACCTTTCAATCTATATGGAGCAATGATCTGCCAGTATAATGGTTGCATCCATCTTTATCTTCCCATCTAACTTCTTTATCCTTCCCATCACTGCAGGTTGCATGTTGATTGTTTCACACTTTAATAAGGAAAAAAAGGGTAAGCATGAAACTGTTGACATGCACTCCTTTGTTTGACTAAATTGAGGAGGTGATGGGAGGAGAAAAGAAATAGGTACCACTTGCTAGCTAGCCTCATGGTTTAGGACGAATGATAAGATCTCCAGTGAAATAGAAAGAATGCATCATGGAGTGGAATGTAGTTTTACTGTGACTAACATGCATTCTTAATAAGATACTAATTTCCTGGCTGTCCTCAAACCTCGCCCTTTGTATGTCATGCTCTATTTTCTTCACTTAATTGTATGTCTAAAACTGCGGGTCTCAATTCCTGGGCATTGACCTGTTGCAAACAACAGCAGACCTCTCTCAAACCCTCTATCTCACCCTTCTCCATCCTTTCCAGGGCAAGAAACGACTCTCTCTCTCTCTCACCAACTCTCTTCTATTATGCTTCATTACCTTCAATTCTTTGATTTGTTTGATGCTAATCGGGTTCTCTGAAATACCTCCGGCCATTCTATGGTGCAGTCCCTTCAGTTTGGCTGGGCTGATTTTGCAGGGAGATCATGATCCCTGTCCCAAGGTATGGTCTGCTGCTCTGATCTCTCCCGTCTTTTTTTGTCTTTGGTTGAGTCGTGACTTGTTTTCTGTTTCTTTGTGCTGTTTCTGTTTAGTTTTTTCTGTAATTCAAATCATTTCACAAATGTTTTAAAATAATTATCCAATGGATGCCTTTGTGTAGTAGGTTTAATGTAGAGCTATTATGCAAATTATACAAGAAGCTGGTCACTTTTTTTAAAACATTAAACCCATTTTTAGTCAAGAAAAAAAAAATCAAGAAAGCACCACGGAGTGTTTCTTTCTACCTATTATGTAGCATTGTAATAGTGGTCTAGTTTTAGGTTTTTTGATATGCTTCTTTTTATAATGATTTCTTTTTATGCATGCTATGTGGCAGTAGTGGAGGTGATATCGGGGAGAATGCACATTTTTCTGCATTGTCCTAGATGAATTACAATGACCAAAATTTTTATCCTGGGAAGTTTTAGATAATCCTTTTCATGTGCACTTGAAATTTATCATTTGTCCAATCTTCTGGAAATGCTAACTGACCACCTTACTTCATGAATACACTTAACAGTCTAGCAATCTGAGTTGATTTTTCCAAAAGTTCCCTTGAACCTCTGCCTTTTTAACATGTTCTCTAAATGTGTACATCCCTGTGCTTTGTTCTGGAGCTTCATAGAAGTTATCCTCTTTACCTTGGTGATAATTTAACTCTCTGTCATCTTCAACATCGGACCCACATTCTGTTATATATCATAGGGCATCTTATAATCATTATCTAAAAATGTTTTTGAGCGAAATGAAAACATCATCTACCTAATCATGTAGAGTAATTGTTTTGTTCATTCTATTAGAATTGTACTCCTTAAGCCTTTGCATGCTTATTTAGATTTGCAGCTAGTGCATGCATCTCAAAAACAATTGTTAGGGGAGGATCCATTGCCCCAAGCTGCTGTTGATTCTCAATCATTTAGAATATTTTCATTTTCTTTTCTAGAATGGAAAATGAGGTTGTAAAAGGAGTTTTTTGATGGGGAGAATCCTTCAAATTCATATCGCGGAATGGCAAACCCATACCATACTGTTCCGTCTACCAACCGGTACGAGTCCTGGTACCGGTTCGATGAACCTTGCATAAAAACATTCAAACATAGCATGTTAAACCATCAAAGGCACATACTTGTTTTTGTCTCCTTTTCAATCATAGTTTTTCTGTTTTCCTTTTCAATCTTTTGAGGTGGTCTTTGAGCTTACATTAGCTGAAATTGTGGGGTAGTGAAGTTATTAACTTTACAATAATACATAAATAAAATTTATATAAGTCTCCTGATGTATGCATATGTGGAGATCGATGCTTTGTCTGACATGGAGTTCAGCTTGTGTAACATCTCCTGAATTTCTTAGAAGCCAAAAGCCTTTGAGCGCAACTAGCAGTATGTACATGTTCAACCGATGCATGAAAATCATCATTTTTCAGCATGCTTATGAACTGGGGAAGGATGATATTGTAGCACAAGCACTTCAGATTTTTTTGGGCTTTATTGATGTTATAGGTTGGATTCTTTTTTTTATTTTATTGTCAAACAATTTAACATTATAGTATGAGTTGCAAATTTCATGTGAGATTGGTTTCTCATCAAGATTGTTCTGTTAAAATGCTGGATTATGGTAGGAAGGATAATTTTTAACAATTGCATGCTATTCTTTCCTTGTGTGGTTTCAATAATTCAATATTAGGAAGTTTTCTTTTTATACTCTTGTACATAATCTCTCTTGTATTGTACGTCGTGATTCTGCTGTATGCTCTATGAGATTTATCCAGAGAATCTTCTTCCACAGGTGGTGCAAGGGCTCGCTGAAGATGCTATTGATTTTGCTGCTGAAACATGGCACAGTGTAGGTCCTTTTCTCATTCTATATTTACTTCTGATTGTGAGAATTGCGTGAGGATGGAAATAATTTATTACTGACACTGCATTATTGTAGAGACTTCTACATATTTAGCGGTACATTCCTAGTTCTTGCACTTAGCAGAAACCCATTTGAAATGATGAGAGCAAAGCTATCTGTCATCCAGATCCTTCAAAGTTGCACCATACTTATTTCAGATGTTAGGTTATATTGCTGTTTCTTTTGAACTCTTATAGAATATAGACCATAATTTTAGGTTCTTGGACTCTTGCACCTTGTCCTATACAGCAGTTCAGCATGATTCCATTATTGCACAAATGTGCAGAATTTTAGGTTTTGGTTCTAATGGATGAACTAATCTACTTCTATGACAGCATCAAAATTCTCTTGCTGACTCTTCTATCGCCTTCTTCCACTGCAGAGCATATTATGTGCCATCAGGATACCACCGTATATCCTGTGATTTTAGTGCATGTTTTTTCTCATTTAGCAATTCTCATGCCTGTGAGGGCCTGGAAAGGCGATGAAACTTCAGTTTGTTGGAATCCTGTGCATTGACCAAACAAAACTTCTCATGTCCTGTTTGTCATACATAATCGGATTCTGTGCATCATGGGCTTAGAATAGGCAACAGGGATTAGGAGGGTCATACGCGGTGGAAGGCTATCCCCTCGTGTAGCCTATTGCATAACGCATATAGGTTTCTTTTACCATTTTTTTTGTTGTTGAATAAAACAAAGAATGGCAGAACAGGCTCTTTTTATAGGTGATTTCCAACATTAATAACCAGCATTTGGGATTTTTCACCATCAAAATATGCTGTGGTATCAGTAGAATAATTGCTTAATAACATGGACCACTGTCTGATTGAAGACGCTCGGCTCGTAAATCGTTCGTTCGCATGCATGCAATTTGTTTGAACATCATTTTTGCTTTGCAGTAAAGGTAAACAAAGGAGCCACTTCTATTTTCCGTTAGATAGAAGGCTACATTTATGTCAAATAGGTTTTTCTATTATTTTGGAATTAATTCTAACATCTATATTGGGGAGTCCTGATAGTGCTCTGGTCACCTAGTCGGTATTCCCAGCTACGTAAAGTTTTGAGTTGACTGCTACTCTGTAGATTAAATCCAAAATATCCCTATTGATGGAAGTGCAAGTTCTTTTGAGATTCTAAAACTTTGATTATAATTTAAGCCATCCAATAGGAATCTTTCGAGGTGGAGAACATGGAATGGTTTATCAAAAGGGAATCTAATTAGATTGTTTATTCCCCTTTTCTCGTCTCTTTCTTGCTTGGAGCTTTCACTGAAGTTTGGCCTGCAAGTTTATCTTGGATACAAACTCTCATCTTGATTTGAGCGGTGGTACGGAAGCATGTAACAGAGTGCTTGTTGCAAGCTTAGATATTATGGCCTGTAGTCAGTTCTGAATGATAAATAAGTTAAAGGGATCTAAATTTAAACAATGACCCAATGACCCGAGTTGTTCCATCCTGGCTAGCTCCAATAGATGAGCATTTTCGCGACCCTACGCATGACATTTGCGAGATCAACTTCAACAGTGTCCATTATGGAAATGCACTGCTCGCAGATTCTGATTGAGATGGTACGGGAATCATTTAAACAAAGCTACGGGTATGAATCGATGGCAAAAAAGGTGGCATCTTGCCTCCCTTGCCATTAATAAAAAAAAACACAGCTACAGGTATGAATATAGAGACGGCAAAAAAGGTGGCATCTTGCCTCCCTTACCATTTAAATACACACACACACACACAAAGCTACGGGAATTATTTCAACAAAGCTTTTCTGTATCTCACCCTACTGAGCACTACAGATAAGTGAATGTAAAAAAAGAGGAAAGGATAGAATCTGAGGAGTGGAAATGTGCGACTCTAATCTATGAGCGGCGCTCAGTAGTTCAGTTAAATCCCTGGGTGCAAATTTCTTTAAGGTCGGACTCGCATTAAAGGCGGGAAGTGGACGCGAGAAAGTCGCCAGAGACAACCATAGGTGGTCATGGGTCCACCCAAAAGAATACATGGATAAAAAAGAACCAAGGAGACAAGGTTCGACTTCTTTGAGAGGGATATAGAAGGTTAGCGAGGACAAAATAATCTGCACGCGTGGCAAAGAGCAAAAGGTGTCGAGAGGTACCCATAACCATGTACATTCTATATACGCAAGCCAGTAGTAAATCAACATCACTGTGTACGTCATGGAAGAGTGGCACGTGTCGTGACCACGTATGGTGGCTGAATGCTGTAGCTGTATGGGCTCATTGTAGCCAACGTCTTGATTTACGTGAAACATAGTATTTCAACCCATTTTGTTGTGGTTTTGATTGCAGGGGGTGGTCGTAGCACTCTCTCTGATGAAACCCATGTGCTTCGATGGAGCATCAGTGCCACTCCATTCCTTCCACTCGTTTAACCTTTTTATCGCATATCCAAGCAGGGGCGGCCCAAAACATTTGGGGGCCTAAGGCGAACTCACAAAAAGAGGCCTTTTTTTTTTAAATGATGAAATTTTTTAATAAGTATAAAATACTTTAAAATTTTATTTAAAAATAACTCGTCTAGCTTTTTGAGATGCAAAATTACTAATCAAATTTTTATACTAACCACCTTCTATCATATTTTTCACCATTTGATAACTTACGAATGTAATGTATTATAAAGAAGTGTCTATTATTTTCATCTTTAGGAAAATGAATATCATAATCTCTAATTGGACCTTTTTCCACTATTAAGTCTCTCAACTTTGTATCAATATTTTTTCATTGAGCAGGATCATATAAATTTGTAAGAATAGAACTAGTTTCACAATATTTTTCCTTGTTTATTCTATCTCCATTCGATTCTTCATTGTGCTCTTCACTAGATATTGTTTCAGTAGATGTTTGAATACTACTATGAATTTGGTTGTCAATTTCATTTTGTTTCGTTCTTTTTATTTCATTTTCTAACTCTATTTCGGGTGCATGCTCTGTTGTTAATTCTTGAGTTGAATTTGATATGGTTTTTTCTTTGTTTGTGACAACAAATCTATCTAGAGCTCCTTTTTGAGATTGAATGAGTTTATCAATTTTTCTTTTCTTTTTGAGTTTTTCATACCCACATTCATATTTTCTATTAGACATTTTAATCTAAAAATAATATTATCAAATAAAACAATTAAAAAAACACCACAAACAAATTAAGATATAAAAAAGTTGAAAATGATAAAATTTGATTGTGTCAAAAAAAAAAACAAACTCAGATCCCGACAAGTAGTGCCGAACTTGACGGGGAGAAGAGGCCGAATAGTGCCGAACTTGACGGAGAGAACTGAGAAGAGGCCGAACCGCCGAAATCACAACCAACCTACAATTAGACAAAAAAAAATAATTGTAGTGTCTCTAACTTGAATAAATCAAAGTTAATTGGATCCAAAAATTAATCAGTTAGCCATATATTCTCTTGATTTTTTTCATTATTGTATAACATTAAATGCAATAAGCCAATAACAACAATATGGCATATGAAAGAAACCCTATTTATATATAATTGTTCGGTGATCACATATTCACAGAACTATTAGATAATAAAACAACAACCAACAAATACTTCCATGTGAAATAATTAGTGAATAGTGATTAGTCAATATACAACATTAAAAATTTAAAACTCACCACTGCGGTCTGCGGCCTGGGATTTGATTTTGGCCTTTGCCCTTTGGGATTTGGGATTTGGGAATAGGGATGCCAACGGAGGACGGGAGGAGCCGACGAGGCGACGAGGCCGGAGCCGACGAGGCGACGAGGCCGGAGCCGCGGAGCGGCAGAGCCCGGAGGTCGGAGGCTCGGAGTTAGAGCCTAGAGACTAGAGTTTAGAGGAGCCGGGGGCCGGAGCCCGGAGCCCGGAGGAGCCGGAGGAGTCGGAGCCCGAAGCCGAGGACGGAGGCCGGAGCCGGAGGCCGGAGCCGGAGGCCGGAGCCCGGAGGAGCCGAGGACGGCGAGCAGAGCTGGAGAGGAGATCCGGACTCCGGAGTCCGAAGCAGGGGCGGTCGAGCCTCAAGCCGTCGACGGTCGAGCCTCCCAGCTGCCGGCAGAGAAGGGAACTAGGGAAGGGCCGAAGAACTGAAGTGAAGAAGCACTGAGGGGAGATCGGGAGAGCCGGAGAGGAGAACCGAAGGTACGCTCTGTTTTTTTTTTTTTTTTCTTTGAAGGGTTCTGCCGACTGCTGTTTAGCAAAAAAAAACACTCCTCTTGATCTTTATTTTGGCTGTTATTCTTTCCGGAGAAGGGGGGGAGTCGGAGAGAAGGGGGAGGACCGTTGCCTGTCTCAGCTGTCATAGGCTCGTAGCCATGCCCATCCAGCTGTAGCCTGTCACAGCAGGCAGCAGCGTAGCCGTCGCCTCGTCGGGAAGATGGGGATTGCGGATGCACTGTAGCAGGCCGCCGTCGCCCGTCACCCTGCTACTGCCAGCTTTCGGATGTGAAAGCTCAAAAAAAAAAAAAAAAGACTCTTCACGAGTCCACAGGCAGAGCAGGGCGGGGCGGGGGGCCTTCCATGAGCCGGGGGCCTTAGGCGACCGCCTCGGTCGCCTAAGGCTCGAGCCGGCACTGTATCCAAGTTACACGCCCACATATATCCAAGAAAAGAAAAGAGCATGATAAATAAAATACTGGCGGCAAATTGATATGGTATTATTCGAAGTTTATTACCTCAATGCTAGTTGAAGTGTCATTCTGTTTTTACGGAGTAATGGAGAGAGTCATGTGTCTCTCATTAAAGTTTGTTTTAACGATAGTTGATACCCATTACGAACATAACCACAATCTCCGCGGTGGTTATGTTAGTTCGGTTATTAATGCACGATTGAAATGGTTGTCACCATGTGCACATAATGGAAGTCGTTACCCAATAATTACTATGCGTCTCATTATTTTCAGTAACAAACGCCAAATCCATTCTATATAAAGAGGGGATTGAGGAATTTCTAGGTAAGTTTTTCTCTTCGTTTTTTCTTTTCGGAAGCCTAATTCTCTCTTTTCTAATGTTTTCTAACTTAAGCATCTAAGGTACCTTGTGGACAAATTTCAGCAAAAAAAGCTATTTTTTTTAGTTTCAGATTGGACAGAGATTGCAAAGTGAATCTCAACTCGAGTTTAATCAGACTCGACACGAGCGCTCCATTCATCAGCCCAACTCGATGTCTCAGAGCTAAACCAATCTTACCAATTCACTTGGGTAACTTACCGGCCCCAATACTTCGATTCAGATCCCGACAGCAGCACAAATAATGTGCAGATTATCGTTCATATGAATATGTACAGCCTACTTGTGAGTGTGTGGCACCCAGGGCAGAACCTAAGAGCCATAACCATTAAAAAAAAGAAAAAGAAAAAGAAGTTTCTTTACAGAAGGATTTGTATGCTCTCTTTACGAGAGTACTTGTATGAAAAGAAGAAAAAGAAAGGATTTGACATGAGAGGCTCGTAGAAAACCTTCTAACCCAGTATTGAGATTCCATTTGGATGGTTTCTTGGGGCGTGAGCCCTTCCCGAATGTCGTGCGAGTGATCCGCAGGGCCACACTCGCTTTACTCATCCTTGAAACGCCTATAAATATGGGTCGAGCCAAGCCTCTTTCCACCCAGCCAGAAGTCAGCAAACCTTCTCTCTCCGGTCAGCGGCCATCTTCTCATCCCTCCCCATTTTAGCAATTCGATCACCATGTCGACCTGCGGCAACTGCGACTGCGCTGACAAGAGCCAGTGCGTGTAAGTAGTCTCTCACAATTGAATCTCTGGCTCACACGTATTTAGGACCAGCAGGTCATGAGGTGGTCTTTATTCCTGCTAGTCATGTTAAACTCTTTGGTTATTGAGGTGATACATGTTCACAGGTTGAACATCTCCCTGTTACTAGCTAGAAGACTTTCTCATCAACTAGTCAATATGCTTCAAGTTTTCAATTTCAGCTAATAAGTAGCTAGAATCTTCCATTTAGTAGCATTCTGCATCCTCTTTGGAAATTAACTCTCCTAGTTATTGCTCCCATGCTCTCTTCCCAAGCATAACCAAGGATTTGGCTGGTAAGAGTGATGAAAACAACTTCATGGTCAGGATCCATCTGATGAGACCATATTTCTCGCTCTTTTTTGCAAATGATACTTGCAGCAGATTTTAAACCACGAAGCATACCATTGCAGAGTTTGATATACATATCATTCGGATCCAAATGGTTTAGAGGAACTGGTGTAACTTTAGAGTTCGGAATTTTGGTACATAAGCCCACTGGCCTAGGATGGTAGCTTCTGTTACAGATGTTCTCAAAAGAAAAGTGGCACTAAGCTAACGAACCTATTTGGTGACTGCAGGAAGAAGGGAAATGGCTACGGCATCGTGATCACCGAGACTGAAAGGAGGTATTGATCAGAATCAATAAATGAATAATAAATCTGGCTCTCCGTGCCCATTAGTGCATGCCCATCATTGCATGCATGGTTTATATACTAGATATTTAAAAGAAAAGGAAATAACTCAAAGTTGATCCGGCATATCCAATTAATTATTACATGGGCTCGGATTGTGAAGAGCTCAACTGGTTGAAGATTATATAATTCACACATAATACCTCTTTGATCGAGCTTAAGCTCCTGGGCTTCAAGAAAAGACCCAAATCTTTCACCAGTTGAGCCTCACAAGCGTCATATATAGGCCACATATATGTCCAATAATGAACGAGCTGTTCTAAAGATTTCAGTTCGGAGCAAGTCCTAATGTTTTGAATTGCATCATTTTGTTGCAGCTACTTTGAGGAAGTCGTTGAGGTCGCGGCAGCTGCCGAGCCTGACTGCAGGTGCAGCTCCAACTGCACCTGCGCTGGTTGCAGCTGTGGAAAATGAAAGCATATCAAATGATGCATGTTATTAAGGGCTCGGTTGTGGTAAGTTGTGTGTGTGGTTTTATGTGGTGAGTCTGGGAGTAAGCTAAGGTCCGGCTATCTCAGCTAAATAATGTTGCTTCCTATTATGTTTAATGGACCTGTATTAAAATAGAATGTGGCTTCGGTTTGAGTAGTCATCTGTGTGTTTTTGTTTTTATGCGAAGTTGATGGTGCTACTTGTTTATCCTTTTCTTGCACTCTACGAGAGCAACTAAATATAAATCAAGTTGTAGCTGCAAACTGCCCTTAAGCCCAAATATTTCACCTTGCCTATTTAGGAGGAGGCCCCGCATTTCAACATTGACATACTAGCGTTCAAAAAAAAAGTCCATATATATCTTTTATTATATATATATATAAGTATCCAAGATTCTGTATAAGTATCCAAGATCTATCCAGCGAATAACCGATGTGGGACTAAACACACACCCGCACGGATCCTCACAACTGCAATAATTCACAAGAGAAGTAACAGAAATATACCAACTGCATGAAGAATTTTTCACAATTAATTTTGAACTAGATTCTATTGAAAAGACGCCATAAAATCTTGCAGTCCACTATTTTTTCCCCTATCTCTCTTTACTCTTCACATAATGAGCCAATATCAGCAGTCTGCGAAGTTTCACACAAGTTCATGTGTGACAGCAAAAAAAAAAAAACAGCAGCGCATAAGATATGTGATAAGCCGTGTTCAGCAAAAATACCAACTGTACACTCTTCAGGTAAGTTTCTGCATGAGATTTTGAAAGAGAGCCCAAATAGATAAACAACTACCATGGCAAGGGATACATGAAAGTAGAGCACCTCACTTTTCATTTTCTTATCAGAGTGTATTACAGTACCACTCCACTTCAAGAGGAGTAGAGTGAAATCAAAAGAAAAATAACCAAAGGAATAAATTCACAGGATTGTTTGCTCTCCACTAAGCAAATTTTAGATCATGAGAAGGTGCCCCATCTTTCACTAAAACAAAGGTCTAAATGAAAAGTAGAGGAAAGAAATGATATTCGAGTTCTATGATCTCCTTTAGCAGATTCCTTTGGAACTTCTTCTCGACAAGTCATGCTGGTGTTGCAAAGCCATTAGCCGACATGACTGCTCCTTTATCAGCCTATCAATTGATGGCCTCTCCCCAGGGATGATTCCAAAATCATCATTGTATTCTTCCATTCCGGGGACCAAGATCTGCCAGATGAAGGCACCAGCCCCAGCCCCATTCTTCCTTGCAGACTCATATATGGTGTCAAATATAGACTTATAGAATGCTTCTCGGTGTGAATGATCAAAGTTCTTGTTCTTGTTTGAGAGCCCGAATTCAGTGAACAAGACAGGCTTTTTTAGCTCTCTATCCCCATCTTCAATGTGAGAGGTCATCCATTTGGAAATGTATTCCAATTTTTCATCAAGTTCTGCTTCCAACAACCTGCAAAATAACAAATTTTTCTAGCCTTAACTTTTGACAAGAATAAATGAGACCCAGCATTTGAAACCTCCCATCAAAGATGCGAATGATTAGTTTCACATCTCGGCCAAGTTTTTTGCCTAGCAAATTCACCATGACAATCAATTCCTTCTCCATCAGCGCAGATGACTAAGTCTTATCAATAGCAAGATGTAAAGAAAGAGAAATATTTATGGATTTTGTTGGTTACCATTGGTCAGGATAAATATGCACGGAGGCAAAGTCGATGGCTGAGATCTTAGAGTTACGGATGAAATCCGATCCTATAGTGTTGTACCATTCTCCAGGATTCACACTCAGCTTCTCTGGAGGGCTTGTGGGGCCATAGAATCCCTCGAGTCCAATTGTCAGCAGGTGCTTCTTGTCAATTGACTTCACATATTCTGCCATTTCTTCAATCCAATCCTGCAATTCTTTGCAACCAATGAATCAACATTTCTTTTTTGTGTAGAAAAACCCAATGGATTGATGAAACCTTGTGATGCAACACTATCTAGTGTTATGTTAGCCTTCGCTTTTGTACAAAGGCGCAAACATGATGTGATTAGAGGATTAAAATAGTCTATATGGACAGTCCCTGCCTAGTTGCCTAAACTGAAAATTAACTGCAATCTGGAAAAATTATGAAGGAAATCTGCAGTGCTCTGTTATATTTTGTCACTTATTATTAGATATGCAGGTCTCTTCTGATTATTTATGCATGCACAAATGCATTGATAGACAGATATGTTCCATAAAGTTACTAGCAGCATCATCCTATTATGCTTTTGCCAATCATGAATTGCTGAAACAAAAAGACCTCTTAATGAGCATTAGATCAAATGCAAAGACCTATTCATGCAGAGCTCAGTCATTGATTGAGATAATCCTAATTGCCCATCGATTGGTCCTCATCACTTCAATTTACCCTTACTATATGAGTAGATGCTGACAGTAAAATAATATATAGACTAGGAAGCTGAGTTAGATGCGTATCGACTATGTTTACTACAATATAGTTCTAGCCAAGATTTCAACTTTAATGATGGTCATAGAGTATGACCTCTTTGAATGCTCAGTCTTCCAGTCTTAATTATATTCACAGAAGAAACATTTCAACAGTGAAAACATAGATGCAACGCAACTCTTTTCTTCATTCAATTGAAGGATATATATTTGTTTCAAGAAAGTGTTGATACCTCGAATACCAGTTTCATCTTTTGATTATCCCATTTCACACCACCACCGACCAAAATGCGGAATTGCATCTTTCTAACAATGACCGGCAAAATATAAATGGAGAAGCAGGTTTTAAGAACAGGCTTGCCTGGAGAGTGTCACCAGATGCATCAGAAATACACTGCGGTTCATTCATCAACTCCCATGCAAAGATGGTGGGATCATCTCTGTATTCGATTCCAGTCAAGTGGTTCTTCCTTGCCAAAATAGTCTGTGAAAAGGAGAACTAGATGATAAATATAAAATTTTACAGCAGTTCAATTTGAAATCCAGAGACTCTGGTTGCCAAGCTTTTGTTAATGGAAGCTAAAAGAGGCACTTGTCATTGTATTTTTATATGCCTATCTGGGATAATTATACATGGACAATACAACTCTGGAAATCAATCCCCAAGAATCTGTTTAAATGAATAAGCTTCTAAAGCAGTGAAATTACCTTCAGGTAAACCTTAAAATAGCGGCGAATGGTTGGATCAAAGAAGAAGGAATCATTCGAAAAGCTCAATCCAATGCCTTCCTCCCATGCCCATCTAACATACTGCGTCTTCCCGCCATAGTGTTCTAAATTATTGACCAAGCTGAGAAGCAGCCTGATTCCATGTTTACGGGCTTCCACAATGACATAATCCAGTGCCTGCCATCTTTCCAGTTATCATTATAGACAAACAAATGGCAGCAAATTATGAACAGATATAAAAGACATAGGCAAGTCAAGAAAATGAATGAAAAGCAAAGTATTTTAGTTCAGCATGTAGACAGTGATAGCTAGTATAGACGTAAGACACATGGAACAAAACTACACTTGATCATGATTCAAATGCACAGAGAAAATATATGTTTTTGTTTTGGTATTTTTTTCTGCAAAAGATCAAAGAGAACAACTCCAAAAAGTAGTGCTCATTTCGTTTTGCAGAGAAATAAGATGTATTCTCCTTCAGAAGACCAAATATACAATGCTGTTATAATTATAAGGGAAAGAAAGGAGATCTGAATTTGATACCTTAAAGACCCTTTCATCAAAACGACCGAGAGAAACCTGCAGTGCATTGTGGGCACCATCATTAAAGGCCCAAGCTCTACAGACAGTTAGACCCATCTTTGCAGCAGTTTGAAACATTTTCCTGACCCTAGGCCTGCTGAATTCCTCCACAGCCTGATCCATCAACCAGTAAGAATTCCACCCATTCACATAAAATGCTCTCTCATCTACCATGAAGTTAGCCCCATTTCTTTTCACAAAGCTCATTTTGGGTTCCACAGAATGGAATTCCAGACCCCGAAGTGATATGCATATGAAGGCTATAATGGAAGCAAGGCCAAGAACAGGATACAATGCCCCATTCTCTGCTTTCATTCTGCTGGGACCAACAAAAAGAATGTTGATATGATTCCCTGAGGGAGCAATGCTTGGCTGACGGATGAAACTTTGAGATATCCTATAACTTCTCTGGCACAAATCCTGTACCTTTGAATGCCTTGAATGCCAAAAGACTGCCCATGAGAGAACAAACTTCTTCTTTACGCCCAAAAAAAGAAAGAACGAGAGCAGAAATTCTTAGTACTATGAAATGCAGCCAAGATAACACAAGTGGGTAAAAGGTTTCTTGACGCACATCACAGGGTGCTCGACTTACACCCAGAAATGCATAATAAACTAAGATTAGAAGGGTCAAAAGTATGCTGCCCGAGAGAACTTAGAGCAACCCTTATTCCTCCATTCTGAAAGAACCAGAAGATCAAGAGAAGAGAGGCGAAGGGTTGTGGTTTTGGGCACTGTTGAACTTGGAATTTTTGTGATGACCAATGAATCCTGCTGCCTAAGGAGGGTGAAGAAGGATAGAGAGATTAAGGAATACGTACTAGCTTTGGAGTTTGGTGCAATGTTAGCATCAAGACATGCTAGCCCAACCCACCTGTTGGCTGGCCTTTCTTGCTAAATTATGTCAAAGAAAACTATAGCAACCCAGCGATGTTGGCTGTGATCATTTTTGTTTTTATATGTTGATGAAAGGGAGGAATAATCCACCCAAGTTTATTAAGAGGTTAAGCTCATCAACATGATAAATCATGCAGTGCAAATGTAGAAGGAGGTGAGCGCAAATTAAATTCTTAAAGAGCATCGGAGAAAGAGATGACTTCCGAGTAGATAATGAGAAAACTCGCATGTAAAAGTTTGTGACTTGCTTTTGGGTTTCGGCTAGGGCTGGCAAGATGCTTGCAGAGGTAGATCTTCTCGGGCGGATCGTATCTTGTGATATATTTGTTCGGCCTTTTGCCACTTCACCAAACAATCAGCGATGGTCGATGGACGGAATCGTTCAGGATAGGAAAGAATTGGACAAAGAAAGTTTTGTTGCGTAGTGTCTTGACAGCAAATAAGGGTATAATAGTATGATATATTCCAAGGGCTCATCAAAACCTTCATTTATTGTGGTAGTAAACAATGATATGCTAACTACCTTCTCTTTCACCTTGCTGTGACATCTACTATATTGCTTCCTGTTAGATTTCACCTCTCTTGATGACCTCCAGGTTGAAAATGCAACGGAGAATGGTACTTAAATGAATACATTCGTGTAATAACATAATAATATTGTTGTGAGGACCCACGTATGTTTAGTCCCTATCAATTATTTGCCGAGGAGATCTTAGGTACTTATACAGGACCAAGAAATCCACAAAATATAATTTAGCTAGTCTTTTTGGATGAAGTCCTGGATTGTTGCAAATAGTATCATAGTGGACCCGGCTTATAATCTATCTGGACTAGAGGATACTGTAGCACGAATATATTTGAGCTAACCACAAGCTAATCGTGGTATTCATGATTGGATTTGAATGGATTTGAATCCTTAGCCTGGCAAGGACGATTCGAGTGGGCGTGTGTTTAGTTTTATATCAGTTATTTGCTGGGTAGATCTTGAGTACTATATAGGATCAAAAAACTCAAATAATATTTGGGTTATTAGGTGAGGTGCTGGCTGTGACAATTGTAACAATACATTCTTGTTGCCATTATAATAGTTAGTAGAAGCCAATAGGGCAATGTAGTATTCTAGTTGGTTGGTATATTCTTTTCAATCCAAAAGGCCCATCTCTTGATTGCCAATAGGCTGGCTTGCCACATTCTGACAGTTCACAACAATTCAACGGGTGGGCTACCACAGTGGAGAGAGACCACCACCACCACCGACAGGAGCTCATCAAATGCAACCACAATCCAGGAGATCCTATTAATTAAACTTCAAAATATGTATTTTAAATATAACATGATTGGATCAATCCTGGATGATTATCTATCTATCTATATATATATAATAAAAGTCCAGAGTTAAAACCACCCATCCTTGAATGTTCCTGAGTTGAAAAATCTTCTATTATCTATATATATTTTGATAACAATGTCCTAGGCCTGGAATGTGCACTTCTATTTCTCTTTTTTTTCTCCTTTCAAAAAAAGAATTGTTATAAGATTCATTTGTTGAGATTGAGAACCAAGAGTTTAAATGTGTCAAGGTAACTTGTGATAGTAATCGACTTAGTGAAAGTTAAAAAGGATATATAAAATTGTTATCAATCATCATAATAAAAAGAGAGAGAGAGGAAGAGGATAGGAAGAAATATGATATTTGGATAGAGTTTTTTTTCGTTTGGTGGTATATTCAAAAAGAGTTAAAGAACCTATTTTTCTTTGCAGAACTTTACATGACCTCAGACTGAGGACAGTTGATATTTCAGAGGACCAGAAGACCAGTTTATCTATAAGCACGCCCACCCTAATATATCTGCAGCAGCCCAACCCTCTCATCCTTTCCCCACACCCAATAAAAGTTAAAAAAATAAACAATAAACAACAGACTTGTTTTCCTTTAATCATCTCGTATGCAGTTTATTCTGAATCTGCTAATAATTACAACAAAACAAAATAAATATTAACAATTCCAAGCCTGCTGAAGTGCAATTGCCAAACACCTTGACCTGTGGTTATTATTTCCCCTGGCACAGGAAAAGGATGGCATTGGAACAATTCTTCTTTCTAAAACGTCTTTCTTCCTGAGTGTCGGCATCTCGAACGTGGTTTCTTATACCTCCCATTCCTGACTGGCTTCCCTGGTTGAAATCTTGTGGTCCTGTCTGATTGTGAATTACTACTACGTGATTCAATATTAGATGATAGTCGTGGAGGAGGGCTGCTTTTTTGTCGCATCACATCTTTATGATATACCTAGATGCCAAAACAAATTAATTACATAGAGAAAAGAACAAACTAATGCCAATTTTTAGTATCTATGTATCGCATAACAAAGAAAGTCTACCAATATGATAATAAATGAGACTGTTGCTACCTGATTAACAAAGTTACGTCTTTGACAGTCATCAAACATGTTGAGCTTCAAATCTACTATAGCCATTATTTTGTCCCTCACAGTGCTGAAACTAAGTTGATCCCTTGGGGTAAAACGATCAACTTCGTTGAACCATAGACATGTGAAGAGGTTGGTTATGGGGATATGTTCTCTGACTATCACACAGCCTTCAGGGACATCTGCAAGCCTCAAAAGTCATAGAACTAAGTTATCGGATGAAAATAAAAGGAAATGCTAAAGCATGATCCTGCACTCACCACTTGTTATAGGAAGCTTGTCTGGAGAATAGTGAGTCAAGCCCTCTCTTTTATAAAACTCGAGCTGTGCATCAATGGAGGCACTGTCATATTTTTTAGCAGCTTTATTAGCCTTTCCTTCCTCAAAAACATCAAACCGTTTATAATGCCTAGAGATTGCAAAAGTGGCATTCTCACGCCACAAGAGTCTGAAACAGAGAAATAGCATCGTCAATTTAAAATAAATAGATAAATAAACAGGTCAGTATATTGAAACCGAGAAAAATGTAGGATTAATAAGTTGCATAATTACTAAGGTCATGGTACGGCGATATTCAAACTCACCGTAAATACACAAGTGTTAGTTCCACATCTCAACCAAGCTAGTTTATGATAATACAACCAACAAACAGATAAAATGCATTTTTGAAGAAAAAAAATAACATGACAATCAGATGCTTTTTTTAAGGACAACTATCAATAGGAGCACAGACCTACGTATTTACTATTTATTGTGCTGCAAGAGAAGCAAGCTTAGTGGTCTTCATATTTCCTGATGAGAAATATAAAGAAAATCCATAAATCCACCCAACTTTGAGCGCATTAGCTGGCCTGCGCACACCTAGTCTGAGTCCAAACACTTGCATATATGACAATGAAGAGGGTGGGATATCTCTCTTTTCTTGCTAAAGATGGATCTTACAAGTGAAATGTACCAGAAACAATGATGTCCAGGGTTTAGTGCGCTCTTAACATCATGGCAAAAACTAAATAAATAAATAAAAATTTAAGCTTGAGGATACTAAATTTTATCAATTTTTAATACTGAAAAAGATAATGCGAAAAAACTCATCTTGCAAATGGTAGATGACTATTTTACCAGGCACGGCATATGTAAGCATGACGTATGTAAAGAAAATTACAATCTAAAGCCTTCTCAAATCTACTTGAGACTTTAAAGTTCATGTAGTCATGCAGTCATTGAATTTTTATGAAAGATAAACCCTGCTAGCATATTGAGATTCATTTAACCCTTTCTGGAAGACTGCATCAATGCATTAACAGGTAAAAGATCCTTTTCGCTGGTAGGCCCATGAACCCAGAATCCCACTCCAATTCCTTGGCACATAAGCGTACCATGTCAGTTGGTTGTCCATCACATTATGCATGATAGGGGAAGGCTCCTAAGCATCTTCTAAGCTTCCTCCAATAAATTTGTTTTTAATTTTCTTTTAGGGTTTTACACAGAAATCTACCTCAACGTCCTAATCACCACTACACTTATGTAAATTATTTCAGTCTTTTTTTTTGCTATAATCTTTCTATCATTGAAAAGCCAACTCATGTTATATCCTATTGAGTTCTGCTAGTAATGCAATCGGCATATGGTAATACAAAAGTGCAAAAACAAGCAACTGATGCAAAAAAACTTAAAAACATAACAACCCATGCAAGCATGCCCATTAACACATTCAAAGGAGCTGCATCCTTAAATCAGTATCCTTAAACTATATAAAAGTTATTTAGTTTCCCAATTTTTCAATCCCAAGAATAACCCTAATCAAATGACTCCACGTAGGCTTTAAAGTATTTCTACAATAATTCTAATGATTTCTCTCTTAAAATGTTTAAAGATACATAGTAATAAAGATAGAAGGGTTTCTACAATTGCTGGACTTTGAGAATAAGAAAAGGAGAACAGTACATAGTAATAAAGATGCTCATGCTAACTTCAAAAAGCAACAGGTGAGAAAATTTAATTCAGAAAGAAAGAAAGAATTCAAAGACTACGGAAGATATCTTAGCATATCCGGACTCTAATAACTTTCAAGAGAGGAGGAGGAGAGATACTTCTTAACCAAGAGGTGAAGATGAGATATTATGCATTAGAAAAAATAGCAATAACTTCAAAGTTTATTTAAATTATTCTAAATCTTAGATCTTTAGCAGCCATGAATCTACACATATTTTACTTTATAATATCCTGCAATGTGACCATGCTCGAGGTGCACTAACCATCCATGGACCCTGACCCACATTCTTCCACCCTGCTTGGCATCTACATTTCTCATCCCATGTTGGTTAGAACACGTGTTTTAACCACAAGGTAGAAGGTTCAAATCCTTCATCTAGCATTTATTATTTAGTTATCTGAACATATTTTATCTTAAAAAAATTAAAAGCACATGTACATTGCATGCACCGCAGTCTAGTGCATAATAACTAGTAGCAAGAAATGTTCCCTTTCTGTTAAATCTAGTCATTAAGTTTAATTAAATTCTCTATTTAAAAATGCTTGCAATTAGTTCGTACACAAGACCTATTTATACTTCAATGAAACTTTAAACATGTCCTACGAAGCATTCCATGTACATTTCTAGGTTGACACCGACCCCTTATCAATTCATTTAAATAACAAATATATGAAAGATGGACACTAACTGAGGGCAATAGCAATGGAGATGTATGGCATGAGATGATGTGGTCATGGTGGTGGTAAGTGCATCAACAACCCAGATACAATATAATGGAGGAGATCATACACCAAGTGTTTGTTCGGGAGAAAGAAGTGGTGCATAGTAAGGAACTTTATAAAGAAATGGAGTGGATGAGATGTAAAGTTTTGCATGATAACAAGCCTGACATTATTCTTGCCAGATCGTATCAAGATTAACCACAAATTTAGTAATATAATGTTAAAGCGAAAAAACATAAAATATTCCACCTTTACTTCCTGTTTCTTAGCCTTCCTTAAGGCAAGGGTACACTCTAATAGAAACATTGATGAAAGTAACTAATTATTAACAAGATGAATCAACTAATGTAGACCACTTAATCAAAGACATGCAGACGTTGATTATGTTACCACATTGTCATAGATGTGAATATCACATTGTCTGACATTGTCATTTGCTACGTCCACTTTACAATGGTAATAAAACTGTTTTTTGGTAAGAAACTTTATAAAAGATGGACACAAACTAAGAGTAGACAGGATATGAATCTAGAACATGATTGGTCATGTGAAGACTCAAGTAAATATTGATATCACACAGATAACTACTTGCCAAAACATACATATCACATCATCTGAGTTATTACCACATTGATGAATATCATTTCATCACTGTATAATTTCTCTAATTCCACCTAACGTGATATTTTATCTCCTAATCTTCTCTCCTCATAATCTCTGGCATTTTGTCAACCTCGTTGTTACCTCCTTTTGCACCAAATTTATTGTATAAATCAAAATAAATTGCATATATAACCATAATAGCTATATTTCCTCATTACTGCACTTTTGGGATCAGAACCTTTTTCTCCTTTAGTGAATCATAGACCTCAACCTTCTCCAGACAAGTCTATATCACGAAAACCAGGCATCTGTACTTCAAAAATTTCAAAAAAAATTGGCAATGCTACAAAAGACTGATGCAATCCCCAAGTGCTAATGACACTAACTTGCGAAAGTGTTTTGACTAGATCAAGCAACATCAAAAACTCAAATCAAGATACTTCTGTAAAGGACAGATAAAAATGCATAACTAGAGTACATATTCAAGTTGAAGTTTAGCATTTATCTGAACCATATGTTCTGAAATGTTTGCATGAAGGATTAAACTTGGCATAAATGTAATTAATTTTGAACAAGAAATATATAAAGAAAGTTTCTCATGAAGTTTACCGCTCTAGTATAAGATGGGGGTCCACAACGAGCTCAAGCTTTCCATCAATCCATATTGAATATTGTATATTAGGAAAAAGTCTGTGAAGTAGAAGCTTGGGAACCTGTTAAACATAAATAGTATCACAAGAATTATACATATAAGTGTAATGCATTTAGAGTTAATTTAACTTATTAATCGTAAAAAAAGATAGTCTGATAATTTTCAAGTATTGATCCATCAGCAAGTCATTGGATGATAAAAGTTTTTTGAAAGCAATAAACAATCCTCCAAGCATACATACGAAGAAACATTAGCTCCTTAAAGTGAAAATGACTATGAACTTCTACTAAGATATCAAAGTAGCATACACAAGGAAACTAGCCTTCATACTGCAACTGTTCATCCACCCAAATTGACAACCTCGAAACCCAATTTTGCCAAAATATATCCCAGACCCACTAACTCAATTGGAAACTTTTATTTTAGAGAATAACAGTGGTGGATGACCAACCATTTGAAAGAAAATGAACCTCCTCAAGGTTTGAAGTGCAAAATTATTCAAATGGAGGAGGAATGTAACCAATAGGATAAAGCCTAGTTCATTAAAAATCTCAATTGGCATTATCAGAGGCTTGTCCTAATACAAACTTATTAGCAAAACCACATCTCAAATACCAAGACTGGTAAATTCATAAGCAGCAAGAAGTTTTTACCCATCTCCCTCGAATGTGTACTTTGGTTACTCAATAAACATCCCCAAGATTAGAGCTCCATACTATAAAATAGTACTTAACTCACAAGTTTGTGAATTCAAAAGGCAGGCCACCTGGTTTTAAGCAGGCCAGTCTTTAAAAAAGTGGAAATGTGAAAATTAAAACATAAGTCTCAGATTAAAATTTAGACCTTGCATCAAGTTAAGTTCAACATATATGTCTTTGCTTTTTTTTGCAATTTGTTTTCCTTGGGTGCCTTTCTGATGGAATAGATTTTGGTTTTTCTAGTTTTGTTTTTTTGTTTCTTTTTTCTTTGGGGCATGGGCAAGGGAGCCGAAGGGAACATATAGCAATTCTACTCGATCTGAATTCGAGCTTTCTGAAGGCGAGACTCGATTGAAAAATAGTGGGGCCTTAAATGGTTGTCTCTTGGTGCTACCAAAATAACTAAATGGAATCCAGTTTCAAATCCTTGTTGCTTTTATGAAAGTATAGTTACTTGACTTTGACACTGATTTTTTTTGTTTTTGTTTTATGTCTCCTTCCCAGATAATTACCCTCCTTTCTCTTTTCTCTAAACTCATTATCCTCCCCCTTTCCAATGGTTATGACATGCAAATATTTGCATTAAAGGATCTTTTTGTGCAATGTGGGTTTAAATGTACCCAAGACATTTTGTTTCAAGCAATATGTTTCATGTTTTTTCCTTCTAAAATCCAGAAGTGTATGGCAACCATTTCCCACTTTGCACGTTTCCAATGAAAACAAAATGCATTATCTCTGGGCAAGAGTATCAACTTTTGCATGAAACAGACTAAGGCTGAGCCTGCATTAAATGCACTATTTCAGATTCATTCTTCGTTATTTACATATGAGACTTCAATGAAAATAAGGAGAAGAAGAAAACCTACACCTAGGGTGATTGGAGAACAGGCAATTAATTTTGAAATAAATGAGCTGAAGATGGTATCAACTTAATCCATGAGATAAAAGATATCAAGATTGTATCAACTTAATCTGTACAAACTCAGACATAGCTTTTTTTAGTTTTTTGTTTTTCTTGTACTATAGTTTCAAAAGTGATATAAACAGACAGGATCAACAGAATGCTTGCAAGTTTAACTATGGGTATTAAAAAAAAGTTTGACTTTCATAATTATTAAAAAAAAACAGTGAAAGGAAGGATGTGGATAAATTGCTCAAAAAATGGTACATTATATTTTTAACCTTGCATTAATACTTTCCAAATGTATCCTAACATTTGTTCTACGATCGTGGAGTGGAGGCTATATAGTTGACTTCTATAAGAAGTCCATGAGAAGACAGTACCTTTCCATTGCGCCTTGGATCATCATAAGGAAGGTTTCGGACAACAACCACTCTCCACAGCCCGACTCTTTTTGTCCTGTCCAGTTCTGTTGAGTTGTTTATGTAGGCTGCAGTCTCTTCATCCACAAACATGTAAAAGCATGCACTTCTCTTTGTAGCTTCACTTATATTTTTGGGATGTTGCATTATATCATAATTTCCTGGTCAAAAAAGGATAGTCATAAGAGGAAACATATCATTTAGAATTTAGAAGAAGGGGAGCAGGATCAAGAAGAAAAAAAAGTGCAGCACAATTTGTACCAAATATAGCCGAAGCAACAACTATTCCATGGCATTGCTCCATCTCAAGAAGATCAGCATCATTAATGTCAAACAGAGTACCACGTCCAGGTTTCATCCCCTTAACAAATCTGATCAATGCCAGTAAACAATGAGTGAGTTTGAGTATCAATGAAAAGAGTTTCTACATACTGTTCAAACTAAGGTAAGAGTATTTTACCAATTAACTTAGGCAAGAAAAAAATGTGAAGACACAAATATACATACCCACAATGCACAGTCATTGACTCTTTTATATCAAAGGACTCATTTCTCTGCTGCAGAGTCGGATGTCCACCAAATGTTGAGCCTCCTTCCAATTCAGTTTTGACTGAGGTTTCCTCAATGACATAATTTAGATCCCTAAGGACAGGCGATACTGATAATGAAGTTGGCATAGAATCCATTGCTTGTTCCGCAGGGACATAGCAAACAGGACAAGCTAAAGAAAGGTGATGAACAAAATGGTTGGCATCTTAATATACTTTTACAACAACTTAGACAAGAAAAAAGCAGTATACTCACGTCGCGGGCCAGTACGCTTCTTATCATGTGGTGGAGGAGGATATGAGAAATTTCCACAAGGATGTGGTGTAGGAATGCCCTTTGGCTGCCAATATCTCCCAGAATGCCAAGTCGCAGATTCATTACTTGCTGGGTGTTGATGAAATGTAGATTCCATATCCATCGTAACTTGACCTGTCACAGTGAGCAGGAAAGCCCCCATGATGAAGAAGTGAGAATCTACTGGAAATGGCTCTAAGATATATGATAGTGGTCTCATGTTTGGGAACAGAACAATCTTTTCATATATTTAACAAGTCTTTTTTTTTGGAGGAGGTTTTGGAAATAAAGATTTTAGGAGCCACAATGACCGGCCCGGATGCTTGACAGCGATCGATGCATATAGTTTCTCTAACTATATATAAAAATTGAAACATAAACATCTTGTTGCATGATTATACTCTACAAAGGAAAATGTGAATTTGCTGCAACCTTTCTTTCTTCCCATTGATCACAAAAATACAAATAAAATATCCACATTCACAATATTGCCATCATCCCTGAAAAGCAAACAAAACATGGTCAACTGCCAAACTGCAGCATCAAGATAATCGGTATGTTACAAGATTGCATTTTGAAAGTTAAAGACAGACATGAAAATTAGGAATCAACAATAATGCAATTAAACTAATAGTAAGAGTAATACTGATTCAAATCATGATCAACTGTCGAACTGAGGCATCAAGATAATGGATATATTCCAAGATTATGTCTTTGAGTCAAGGAAGCGCATGAGACTATAAAATCAACAATAACTCAATTAAACTAATAGAACCAAAGTATTGTTAGGTCTCAAATCATGATCAACTGAGCAAAACAAGGCATCCAATTCAAAGGAACATCCGAGATTACGAATTTGAGTTAAAGAAACACATGAAAGATCAAGAATCCACAATAACCCAAGTCAAGTAATATAATCAAAATACTCCTTTGAAATCATGATCGACTGGCCAAACCGAAGCAATCAACATAATGGAAAAAAACTTCAAGATTGCAACTTTGAGTTAAAGAAACGCACGAAAGATCAAGAACGAACAATAATGCAGTTAAACCAATACATTCAAAGTAGTATTAAGTCTCAAAACATGATCAACTGGTGCCAGGCGTCAAGATAATGGATACGAATCCAAGATTACATCTTTGAGTTAAAAGAAACAAAACGCATAAAAGAATCAAGAACGACTAGAAGCAAAGAAGAGAGAATGAGGGACGGAAAAGGAGAGATGAAAGGGCCAAAAATTGAACCTTTGCTGAGGCGAAAGGCGGGCAAGAAGAAGGCGGCGGCCGAGACGAAGAGCAGGGCGAAAAACCCGAATTTTTTTCCTAAAAGGGTCCTCCGGATCCGCCGGAAGAAACTGGCCTCCTTCTCTCGCGACCCCAAGATTGACGACCTCGGATGGCATCGGACGGCGCCGGGCGCCGCCTTGATCGGCAATGCAGCGCCGCCGCCGTACATCTCCAAGCGAAGCGCCGGTAGCCCCAATGACATCGCTCCTCCTCCGCTGGCCGCGATGTCATCTCTCCGTTCTCTGTCCCCCAGGCCACCAGCGCGTATAAAGGGCGGAAGAATTCCAAGGAAAGTGATATTCTAGACGGAGTGGGATTCTTTGCAGGTTATCGAAGAGCCGAAGGAGGAAGGAGGAGGTTGAGTCCGGCTAGGACTTTGAAACTACGGAAAGCCGGCAACCCATATGTAGGATTCTTAAGTATCATCACAATGACGGCAACTGGTTTGACGGATTTCAGGAAACGGTTAGCCAGACTAACCAGGGCGGGACGGACGGTACTCCAACGGCGAGTATGCGATTTGACCAAAGTTGCACTCTTTTTTCCTATAAATAATTTAAAATTAGATACTATAATTGTATTTGTCATTGAGCTCTAGGAGGCCGTGGATGCCCTTTAAATTTAGATAGTATAAATAAATTAAATTCAACCTATAAAATTTCACAGATCCTTTTAAGTCTATTGTTACTAAAAAAATATAATATATGTGATAGATCATATATTGACAAAAAGAATTTCATGGTTAGTCAGATCTTATAGAAAATAGAGAATTCGATGGATTTGATTTTTTTTCTTTATATTTTTCTTAGCAAATAAAAAACCCTCTTTTTTTAATTTGGTAGAAAGAAATTCCGCTTTCTAAAATATTTCTTTCCTATGCATGGTGAATTCTAATATATTTAGATATACGTGACTTCCTAAAAAATTTTTCCCTTGGCAAAAAAAAGATCCATCTTTCTTAATTTGGTTGAGAGAGATTTCACAGTATTTTCTACTATATTCAAATATACATGAATTTCTAAAATATTTTTTCATAGATAATTTTTATTTTTTACAAAATGTGGATATTTTAGATGATTTTTTTACAATTTTTTTTTAAAAAATGAAGTTTGGAGAGAGGTTTAGTTTTCTCTCTCCTTTCTATTTAATAGATACATATGCTTGTGTGCATGTGTATAGAGGGAGAGATTAGGAGAGGCTATTCCTCATCCCTCAAGGATCCAAGTGGCATAACAAAATCATCAACAAAAAAAAAATCTTAGTTATCACTAGATTTGATAAATCTGACTCACTAGTATACTATGATACCATCGAAGAGGAGAGCATGGTTTTTATTGAAGAGAAAAAAAATTAGATTTTTAATTCTAAGAAAAAAATATTTTTTTTGGAACTACTGACCTAATGCAATGATTATGGAGCTTTGTATAATTTTCTACTTTCGGTCTTAAAAAATATATGAGCAATTCTTTTGTTATATTCATCATTATTAACTTTTTGATAAGTATATTTACTATTATTTTTGTTTTGAAATTTTTGATAATTTTTAATTAAATCTAGTTGAGCCAAAATTTTAGAATGTGACTAGGTCAAGGGTAGGTCTACATCTAGCATAATATATGTAGTTTTTAGACAAGTAATTTAAGAGTTTGTTATCATGTATCCTTGCATATGTAGTTTTTATATTTATCTTCCAAAAAATATACCCCTCAACTTATTATGCTTTTAAATAGATGCCCCTCTCATTAGACTTTTGGGTAATAGCATTAAAAATAACCATTTTGAGTTTTATTTCACATACCCTAAACTTCCTTAAAAAAAAATATTCATCTTAAATTGAAAAGGGTTATATTTTTATGTAAATCTATCAAGAGTATTAGCGATAAAGTTATCTTACATTTAAAATGGTAATATATTGACATCGCCAGACAAAAATCTAATTGGAGGGATATCCCTGTAAAAACAAGATGCTTTTAGAGATATATACGACTAGTAATTTTAGAGCATGAATACATAATAAACTATATTTGCAAGGTCATATATATATATATATATATATATATATATATATATATATATATAATAATTTAATATGCTCGAATATATCTCTTGCATATGAGGAAAGAAGGGGAATATGAGGACAAAAATAATATATAAAAAAAGGAAAACGTTATTAATTTTTCCAGTAATTCTTGGAGATTCTACTAAAGGTGATAATGACCTTACAGCAGAATTCAACAATATGGTTGAAAATAGTCAAGTTTGGTTTACCAAGCTAATATAAGGCATCAGCTAGGCTATTGTGAGCCTTTTTTTTTCTTTTTTGGAATAAATAAATAAATAAATATTGTAACTCAAACCCTTGAACAATTAAGCCAACCCATGACTTAAGAAAAATAAGAAAAAATGGCATATTTCTTTTTTGAAAGAAAAATCTGGACTATGAAATATATACTGTGTCACCACTAAAGCTTAAGATAATGAATAAATAATATGAAAAGAGAGTGAGAGAAAAAGAGAAAAGAATGCCATTGTCATTTTTATTCAGTTCTAACACAGGTTTACTATTATTACTTGGCCAAGTTGAAGATAAAGTTGGAGAGATTAGTCTAGATTATGGTATATCGTATCCGTCCGAACCAGACGGATATGGAGCGTACCGTACCGTACCGGTTTGCTATCAGTACTCGATATAGGTGGCGTACCAACACTCAGTATGCCATAAAAAGTTCATATCGTACCGTACCGACACTGTGCTAGTATGGCATCGGTATGTAATTCAATACTAAAATGGGGAACTTTGGTTCAGATGAAGCTTTTTTTTATCAAATAATCCAGATAAGGCCATTTGGCCATTTTGGTTGGATAGTTTTTCATTTACAAAAGGAACGAGAAACTCGTAGGCTTCTAAGTTGATATGTTTGGGTGCCAAAGAGATTATTTGACAGAAAATCACAAAGTAAAAAAGGTACATTTTATTCAGTTTGATCAACTTTTTCTTCGACGAAGAAATTCAAATTGTTTCACTTGATTTATTTCAGTTTTAAAAAGTAATATATTTGACAAAAAAACTAGTGAATCAGTGGATTTCATTCTGATTTCTTCCCTATCATTCATGAACCAATTATAGGACTTCAATCAAAACAAGCGAGTTCTATAAACTTTATTAATTACAATAACAAATAATACCAACAAATGTCCCATAACGCATGCTTCTAGTTTCGTGGACCGCACGTGGGGCTCTCGGGTCGGCACAAGCCTTTATTATTCTAGTTTTGGCCAAGCTTGCCAAACCCACTTGAACACACGATAGATAAGGAGCACCGCAGAAAAGATGAAGCAATTGGCCGTCCGTAAGTTCTAACGTAACGTGTTTGAATAAGTAACAGAAAGTGTTATAAATCAACAATGAACTCCGGAGATCATTCAAGCAACTGCTCATGATGAACATCTTAACATCCTATTATTGCAAATCCACGCAGTTCAACAATGACCACATGCTATGCCTAGATATGGCATATATTTGGAGGATCAAATATAATATGGAATGCAAGCAAGAGTGGGATTTTCCCTGCTAGTTGGAAGCCAATGAGAATTGAATGGTGACAATTAATCCTAGCTCTGCTTCAGCCTTGTATGCATATTTGATAGTAGAAATTGATCGGCAAATGCCAGATTGAAAGTCAATTAAAAGAAGATAAAATATTTGATAATATCATATAAACGATTGGAAAATGCTTTAGAGCTGCTATTGCGGCACAAGAAAACTTTTCTAATCTTGCATAATAGTGGATTGGTAATTCAACATTCGATCATCATATGTGGTAACATTAATATGGATCGGATAAACTTTACTCATTATTCATTCCATACTTGTCTTGGGGCGGGACGAGACGGAGTAAGTAAAATTAAACAGCGCAGATTGGACGGATCGAATCTATTAAAGCTACAATAATTTTCAGAAATCTACTAACCATATATGTCCTGGATCCGCTGCAAATTGGATAAAATCTATTATATTCGGGTTTTGGGCTAAAGGATCCAAGTAAATTGCCATCTCTAGCAAGTCGGATTGATTTTTTTGTGCCGTGTGGAGAGTGAAATTTGTGCATGTGGAATCGACACCTAACAGCACTACTTTTGGTCATTGGAATCAAACTTGACGACGTCCAAATGCCTCGTGACAACAAACGGATGCAACCTACGCAACTTAAAAAATCCACCCGAATAGCGTTTGAAAAAAAATATTTCTTCCAGCATCGATCGTCCATACTGCATGGCCACTTGTCGCCTCTGCCAACTTCAGAAGAGAATACGACAAACCTTACACCCAAAGTTTGAAGACATTGTATACGAGAAAGCATCCAACGTAAAAAAAAAAAGAAACAAAGAAGGGAAGCATAGGTTTGCACGCCCATTGCCTACTTTATCGTCCACATGTTATATAATTATCAACAGAGGATCTTTAATTAATTATAATTCAAGGTGACAAAGGTGTCCAAAATCACAGCAGCAGCGGCAGGCGAGTACGGTTTATCCTTGAAAGTGGACTGGGACAATTGCCTGCCTCCCATCCAATGGCGTCTAAAGGCCGAATGGACAGAGAAGAAGGCATCCTTTCTGCTTTCTTTGAGCCAAAAACCTTCCATGCATTTGCTTGGCCTTTGGTCGAAGGTCAAACAGAAGGGGACTATTGCATGGCACCTGATGAACTTGGGGATAAGAAACAAAAGGGACTTCAGGCGAATCCACCCTTCCCTCCTGAGAGGATCTTTGTGAAGCAATACACATCGCTTTCCCTGTTCAAAAGTCTAATTAAGGGGAAGGACATTCCAAAACACTAGGCACTGGCCATATGGACAACGAGTGAAACAAATTAAGACCAGTAATCAAAATACTAGATTTGTTTTTTTTTTGGATTGTAAAAAAAAAACTTCCATTGGTTGGCTGATGTAGGTTTTGAGACAGATTGAAGGCACTAGAATAAGAGAGATGTCTTAGTTGCAACTAATTTAGATCATTGCAGTATTGCAGGATTTCTTAAAGATTTGTACTGGTCTCTTGCATGAAACCTCAATTATCATTGTATTTTCTGTCAACTAATTTAGATAAATTTATTATATAGATGGTTGGAAAGCTTTTCAAGCTTTCTAATGGTGGGCAACAACTGAGCATAAATTAATTATTTTTAACTTTAGTATGTACCTAAGGAAAGAAGGAAAAGAATGGATGTCATTTGGCATTAATACCAGCTGGCAATGTGGCAAATTATTACTAGCTCTAGATATATGAAGAATGTGATGCTATATTAAAAATATGTTCATATGCATTTCAAAGTGGATCGAATGACACTTATTGTAAATAAAAATTCATGTTCTCGCTGTCTATATATATGTACCATCTTCTTTAAGTAGCAAAAAGGGTAAAAAAAAAAAGAGGAACAAAGGGCCAAGAAGAGAGGGGATAGACATTGATATAATATATAAATTAGCATATATTTCTATATTGCATTCAACTATTTTTCAATGCAATATAGAAATATATAATACAAAATAATAAAAATAAAATAGAATATAAAAATTATAAAAATATTTAATTATTTTTTTAAAATAAATTTTTGATATTAGTATCATGATATGCTTTCGCTACTTTAATAGTATATGTATATATATCAATATGGTAAAATAATTTATTATTATAAAATAATAAGATCACAATCTAATCTATGTAATAGAAAGATATTGTATCTAGCAAATATGTGAATACAACATAGTCTATTCATTAATTGCTCTACTTTCACTTTTATGAAAGATCATAATTATAAAAATAAATAAAAATTTTAAAATTAGTATAATCAAATAATCCACATGGGATACAAGCATGATGCAATATTCATAAAAAATATTTTTTATTAATTTCACCAAATATTAAACAAATATACTTATTAATAATATCATTATTTTCTATATTTTGATATAGTAGTATTAAAGAAAATTCTTTATTTAATATAGTTTATATTTTGATAATGAACTGTACCAAATAACAGTTATACCAATTATCTGAATTAAAAAATTCTATTAATAATGTTGTTAATATATATTTTGGTACTACTCATAGAATTTTTTTTATTTAATATAGTTTATATTTTGATAAAAAATTATATTAAATAAAAGATCTATTTAGTATTCAAATTAAAGAGTTCTATTAATAAATTTATTATGTACACGTCTGTATAACGAATGAAGAGCTATGCACAAACAAAAATCTCTTCTTTAGTGTGTATATATAATGGATATGCTATTATCTTGAATGCATGCACTTGTAATCTTAAATCTTATTTTTACTATAAAATTTATAGTGCCTTACCTAAAAAATATCGATGCTATAAGATAGTATTTATTTATGCCAACAAAGAGAGGCCCCCCACACACCGACATGGCGTTCAATAAATACATTCTAATCATAAAACAAGATACAAGGAGTCAAATTAATACCATTTTTAATTACTTCTTAATAAATTTATCCTTTATAAAAAGAGAGTAGAATCAAATCTAAAGACTCACAAGGGAATCCTACCATGCATTAATGGATTTTAGATAAGGTTATCCAGACCATTCCATTTTTATGGCCATCCAGAACTCAATAAATAAAATAAAAAAAAACATATTTTGAATTATGCGGACTGTGAAGGGGACTTGAGATCGGCAAGTGGAATACTTAAAGTAAAGCAATGAAAAGCGCTTGCTTAGCGGACTATCGATAACGACAAGCCGCGTTAATTCAAGAAGGGGTCCATAAAGGAAGACTAAAAATTAGCAAGTCAAAAAAATAAAACGGGGTAATGAAAAATATGCTCGATTAGGCGTGTGTCGTTGGGAACTCTATTCCGCCGCGGCAGGGAGAAAACGGAAAGTTATTATTCTCCCACAGTGTTACTTGGTTTCGGCTGCCCTAGGAGCAGATGTCACGGATCGGACTCCTTCCAAGAATCCAAAGAAAAGAGGAGAGGAAACAACCCAAGAAAAGGCCTTTAGGGTTCCAAATCTCGCTGTTCTGATCCCCGCGCGTCTCGAGCGAAGGCGGGGGATTTGGCGTCGCTTTCCGCCGCGAATCGGATGGACGCGGCGGCCGAGGAGGTGGTGGCGGGGACGCCGATTGGGCGGCGGCAGGAGGCTTTCTTCTGTGGTTAGTCTGGGCGGGGGTGTTATCGTCTGTCGCTCCTGTGGAAGCCATGGGCTGCGTCTGTGGCAAGCCCTCCGCGATTGAGGACAGCAGGGAGAGCCCGAGGGGGAGGCCGCCGGCGCCGTATACTGTGTCGGCGGCGCCGACGAAGCTGTCGGCATCGGTGGAGCGAACGGCGGCCACGGCGGTGACGGTGTCTTCTTTGAGGCGCGAGGAGGTGGTGACCCTTAGGGGAGACGGAGGCGCGGTGTTGGTCGCGGAGAAGAAGCACATGAGTGGTCCGATTAGGGCTAATGCACAGGATGTTGAGAGGAGGAGGGAGAGGCTGGCTTACTCCAGTCATCCTATGAGGGTGGCTGGCGGTGTTCCGAAGGCTATGGAAGGCGAGCAGGTGGCGGCTGGGTGGCCGCCCTGGCTTGCAGCGGTGGCCGGAGAGGCCATTCGGGGTTGGGTGCCTCGCCGTGCGGATTCCTTTGAAAAACTTGACAAAGTGAGTTCTTTTCTTTTCGCTTTGCTTTTCTTTTGAGGTACTCCTTTGCTTCCTTTAACAAGTAAAAACATTATGGCAATCTTTTTTCTTTTAATTAATTTTCTTGAAAAAAAATTTGTACCTCTTGCGTCCGTCACTTGATAATGTGTAGCCAAATTTCAAACTTTCTTGGGTTAACATCCCACACTGCCGTTGTATTCTCAAGAACTTACTAGTGGGTTGTCCTCAGCCATTCGATTATAACAGATAATGCTGTTGAATTAGCGATGAACAATTGGGGATGCTTGATAACTTGAACAAGCGTTGTTTGATAATCCATAATATAGGCGATGGAGTGCTTCTTTGTTTGTTATATGGTGGATTTCTCTTATTTTTGTTTTGGAAAGAGCAGTTTCCAGGGTTTGTAATGGGAAAGTTTGGCATGGCATTTGTCGGGTTCTTCTTCAAGTTGGGAGAGGGACTGTTTTTAAGGAGAATGTGGCCTGTTGTGGTGTTGAAAGAAATGGATGATCGCATTTTTAAGAAGGAATTCCCCCCGAAATTTCCGAACTGCACTCACTGCAGCGATATCTGACAATCTTGAGGCATTGCCTACTTTATTTGGATTTCATGTCAGTTGAATCATTTTTTCTGTTTAAACTAAGGAAGGGACTGCAATGGGTGGAGGGACTTCTCTCGCAGAACGGTCATGCAAACTAGTATCTTTTGAGTATCATGCTAAAATAATAGTTGGTTACTTCAGTGGTTATCTGCAGCAGGAATTGGAAAGAAGGGAGATCATGGACTGCAGAATTGAATTTTGGATGAGATCTTGCTAGCTGCAAACAGTGGCAAGTCTGACCTTAATTGAGTTTTCAGCAACCTAGGCTCATTCTTTCTTTCCAATCAATTTAGTGGTGAAGCTAGATGATATTTTTTGGCAAGGAGTGGGGATGGATGCCATAATATTTTTTTATATGCTTAGGAAAAAGATAAGGAAGGAAATTTCTTTCTATTTGCAGAGGATGGTGGTATTCTTAAACTTCTCTGTTATGAATATGAGTCCTCACATCTTGGTTAGATCTATATGAGACAAAAGAATTACAGATGCGGCTTTTCAATCTGGTGTCTTGAGTCATCAAATGAGGGAAGGTTAGTGCTATTGGTGGTTGATGTCTGACAAGGATTTTTGCCTACTTTTTAAGGTGGGGCAACCTAATGGTTCTTTTTTACTAATGGTTCTTTTTTAAAATCAAATGGGGAAATCTGTACTATATGGAGGAGGGTAATTGTGTATTGTTGAGTGGAGATTCTAGCAGTTGTCTCTTTAAGGTGGAATTAAGAATTCAGAAGAGCTTGTGCCTAGGAATCAATGTTGTTAACAGAAAAGACAATCTTCATCTCCAATGTATGATCCAGCATTCATTGGCATAGATCTTTCTTTTTTCTTTTCTTTTTAAGGTGGGGCAACCTATTCCACACTAATTGATAGGTTATGAAGCCTTTCCATGCAGATCATCAAATTTAAGCTTGTTAATATTGATGTGTCTACTATAACTTTCATATGAATTTCTTAGATCAGGGTTCTTTCTCTCTTTTAGGGGAAGAGAACATTACCAGTGTTTTTCTTAGACCTTAGATCTGTTTGTTCTTTTCTTATTTTTAATTAAGAAAGTGATTTTTTGTTGAGTTGTTAGAATTTTCTACTAATTCATGATGTCATTTGGCTGAATTACCATATCCCTTTTTTTTTTTTCCTTTTAGTCTTCAGGTATGGGCTAATGAGGATGGCTGGTAGCATTGGGGATAGGGCTAGAAGTGGGCCCGAGCTGGCCTACGGCCCATCAGGCTGAGTCGACTTTGGGTTGGGTTACGGGCTAGGCCTGACGAAATTTGGATTGGGTTGGGGCTGAAAATTAGAGTCCGTATACTTTTCAGGCCAGGCTCGGGTAGTTTATGCGTCTCAGCCCAGGCTCGGCCTAAGCTCGAGCCCGAATTTAGGCCCATAGCTGATCCGGCATATGGCCTAAGATTGAAAGTTTACATGTGATGTGGTCTGACCACACTAGACCCACTGATATAGGTCCTAGTGAAGATTGGATTCGTCTAACCGCCTGCGAATTTGGGTTCGTTGGGCTCTTCGAAATCGTAAGTACTCTCAATCCCTTAAATGTCTTCGATCAACTAGGGTTCCGACATCTTCCAATCTTTGAATATCTGCCTTCATGGCTCCACACCTCTATCAGTCCACCACATCTGGTAGCCAGTCGTTCGTCCACCTCCGTTGCATTCACCCTCTTGCCCCCTCCAAACACACACTTTGTATGACTTCTTATTCTCCAGTATTGGCAGTTTCCTTATGTCGTCTTCGATCTTTGACTGGTGAGGCCCACCTCGTAGTCCCCCGTCCCGTTGGGTAGAGCAACCCCTAGTGCTGCTTCATCCCCGGCTTATGCTTCTGATTCTCGTTGTAGAGCTCGCAGATGAACACCGGCATCATTGCCTCCGTTGTGCTGGCGTCTCGACTACCGCCCACTCTGAGAGTTGCTGGGCCAGATTTTAGTTGTACATAGCTGTGTTGTATATATTTGCCCCAATCTAGTCTAGATCGTCGACATTGGGCCATCCAATCTTGGCGATGGCTAGTCGAACTCCATTGAACTCTATCTTCGCCATGGCTGCTACTACGGAGTCCAACATCTGGTCGTGTAGATTGGTGTAGGTGAGATTGGTTTCGGGATTGAAGTAATTGGTGGCGGAATTGCCTTGAAAGAGGGCATCACTGAGAGAGATGTAGGAGGTACTAGATGCCTAGATGAAGTAGCAGTGGTTGCGATACCCTGACAGGTCTACTATAGTGAAAATTGAAAGATTAAACTTCAATTAGGTTTGAGCAAGCCCAGTTTTTGGTCCAAATGGGTTATTCGGGTTGGCCCAATCGGGTTCAGGTTAGGCTTGGGTCTGGGCTTGTGTCGGGCTTGAGTTTGGATCTTTCAAAAATTTTTAGACCTACGTCCGACTTGAAGCCCGAAAAAAATTTCGGGCTAGGCTCGGTAAGGGGTGTGGCTTGGCCCAGCTCGGCATGCTCCAGCTCTAATCGGGGGTAAGTGGAGCATTTGAACTTCTAGGTTTAGGGTGGTTGGGGTTGTTTACTTTTGACAATAGTAGTAGGAGGTCCTTGATGTGTGTTGTTTTTGTAATTATGGAGATTTAGTGTTTGGTCGGACCGTCGGAGTGGCTAGCTGGAGTATAGCAATTTTTGTTTAAAATCATAATTGCTTCTAAGTATCTTGAGGGCAATTACAAGGATGCCAATACAAGATTCAGGGGTTCTGAGTGTTCTTAGAAGCTACTTCACTTCTATTTTACAAGAGGTAGGGAATGGAAGTCTGAAGCTTTGCTTGGGCTAAGTTAGGGGTCTATCCAGCTTTGAGGCAAGGCTTTTTGGGAAGTCAAGATGTCTGAAGGATGACAAATTAGCCAGTTGATGCAGACACTAGCATGCATCTAGTGATTTTTCTCGCATGTGCATTTATGCAGAGTTTCTTTTTATTTTTAAGGGTGTTTGATGGAGATCAGATGAGGTGGTATGACCACAAAATCCTAAGTGATGGGAGAAATTGTAATGTTGTTATTGAGAATACGAAAAAAGTCCTAAACCTTGGAATAAGAGACAATCAAGACCTTAGGAATAGATTCAATTAGAGAAGCTTGATATAAAGTGAGACTGGAATTTGAAACTTATTAATTTTGGCTTTGAATGCATTGATATCAAACAAAGTGGTTGAAAGGAAATGCTCAACTAGGGAAAGGGATATCTTAATGTGATTAGGTAAATGTTGATGTGTTTTTTGAGGCATAGTGGGTTGTGGAGCTATGGCAAGCCTAAGATAGTTAAGATGCTGATCTACAGGTTTTAGGCTTTATATTGCATGGTTTGTGTTATAAAGAAAAATCAACATGACTAGTGGTTGATGGATGAATAGGAGATTGGGTTGATGGATGACAAAAGGGAATGGAATATTCAGATTTTTCAGTGGTATAATAGTTATTTATGATAAATTTGAACGTATCAAGAAGCTTTTGCTGTGACTGATTGAGAGTTTTTCTAAAACAGACCTGTTTATATTTCTTTTGGCCATGATATGTTGACTTTCAAATAGTCTCTATGAGAGTTAATGTGGGAGAATTTTGTTGTATAGGAGGTGGTGATTTATTGCTGTATGATCTTTTTTTTTTACGACTTATGAGTGCTTACTTTTTTTTGGTTAATAGAAGAAAATCTGTCTAACTCTGGTTGCTCTCCTATTTATTTACTTGGCCAATTGAAGGTCGAAGGTCAGAAACTTGAAATACCATGATTTTTTCTTCATTTATTAAGTGAAATTAACACATCATAATAGTGCATTATGTAAGTTCCTTTTACCTGGCATTGATCACAAGATGGTTCCTTTAGATTATGTTAGAAGGATTAGAGCCTAGACCTTTTTAAATTTGAATGCAGGTGGTTGGCATTGTGGGATCTAGAGGGAAAATGATAACATGGTGGATAATGGATTAATGGTAATGTCTTACTACAAATTTAGTGAGAATTAATAGTTGCATTTATGAATTGAGAAGAGGGAGGTCAAATAGTGTCTTGATAGTCTCTTTAAAGAAATTGACAAGACTATCAAGAAAGAAAGAATTTTAACTGAGATGTCACCTTACAGGGTAATACAAAGGGTTGCTTAGAAGGTGGAGTGGCTCGCGGGTAGAGATTTAGGAGACCTATGGTCATAAAATCATTAGCTATTCATTATGAGTGGAAGGAGAGGATTAAGTCTTATAAACGTGATTGAGATTGATGGAAAGAGGTGCACTAAATGATTGTTCTAGTCCACAACTTGCCTTTTGGAGATATACAGGGGAAGCAATCTGAATCAACAGGTTAGATTTTTAAGGATTGGATAAAAGCAATAAATACAAGATTGATTTGAAGGTTGATGGAAAGGAGGTAAGAGTAGCATGTATCTAATGAACGGAGAAGGTCACGAGGTCACATGGTTTTATCATGTTGTTTATTTTGAACTTTGGATAGATGATGCCATGACCATTTTAACTAACTTTTGCCACTATCACATGTCTGAGATGGGTGTTGGTGTTACTGTTATTACTCTCATTTGTAAGAAAATACATGCCATTTGAGATAAAGAATTAGAAATTGATAAATGTGGTTGACAAAATTTTATTTCTGGTGCCTGCAAAAATGTTAAAAGGGAAATATGTTTGTGGAACTGAGGTTTCTATTTATGAATTGGGTCATGCACTGGATTGTGTGTTGACTATTGATTTTGTGGGCTAAGTAGAAATTAAAAACACTTACTATAATGTGGGTTGGAAATGTCTGCAGCAAATTCTAGATCTTTGAGAGCAGTGAATTGGATGGATAAACAATTTCATTATAACAACTGTCATACTGCTGGTTAATTGGTCCTTGAAGCTCTCTTTGGGCTTTGTAATAATGACCCATGATACCTTGTTTCATCAATCTTTCTTTTTATACTGGGAGGATAATTTAAATGTAGGGGTTTAAGCAACTGCAGGAAATTGTGTGGTTGCAGGTGACTTTCAGCATGAGTGCTGTAATATTCATCTGTTTGGATGAAAACAAAGTGGAGTTTTGTGTTGAGTTGTTGGGGTATGGGGTTGTGAAACTGGCAATATCAGGCCTTCTGGAGATTGGGTAAATCCGAGGCCTTTAACACCTAACACTGGAAAGGCATGATAGAAGGCAGTTAGTTGGAAGATGTGGATTTTTTTACTCTTGGGGTAGGATATTCTTTCTATTTCTTTCTGTTTTCCATGTCAACAAGGCCAAACTTGGAAACATTTAAACTTACTATTGGGGGGGGGGGGGGGCAATGGTAGATGGAGCTGCCATGCCAACAAAATGGATCTGTTATTAGGGTTAGAATAAAGGGAATTTTGTGTGAGCTTTGTCTGAACTGAAATCAGTGGTTTCATGTATTTGGCTATGAAGGACAGTATCAGGATGATGTTTTGTTGAAAAAGTGATGGTAGACATATTTTAAGGGAACAAATGATTGGCTTCTAAGATACAGTTCAGGAAATTGGAAGGATATTTTTTGTTAGTCCAAGAGTATTAATATAGATCTCATGTTTAGCATAGATATAAATGAGATTTCTAGATGGATTGGTGGTGTAGGAAGAGAATTTTGCCTCGTGTCTGTTATGCATATAGAGGAGCTGACCAACTTCATTTTATGCTTGCTCGTGTCATTTTAAACTTTTTGGTGATATTAGAATGTAAAAGTTCTTGGATGATAGTTTTCTTCTAAGTGTATTATTACTTGCTCACTTGTAGGTAGGCTATATATTTGTTGGAAGAAGGTTTAAGATATAGTAAGTGTTGCATTAGAGTCAGCCTTCAGGTAGGTCGTTGGTTGATTAGGATTGATGGAAACTCTTTTATCTATTGGGGGACAAGCGGTGGTTCAAGTTTGACACCATATGTTCCTTCTTGATGCCTTCAAGAAGAAGCCACAAATTTTCTTCCTTGTTGACTGGCCATGTCAACTATAGCTTTAAGCTGAAACAGTGGATTGTAATACTGCTTTGCAGAAATCATGGAGCATCATCTGAAAGTTCAGAAGGAAATGGATTTTCATGCTTGTAAATTTAAAAGTTCACAATGACAGCCAATGTTTGGTTTTAGGATAGTACCTTCTTCATTAACTAAAGTATGATTTTTCTATATGTATCTCCTATCATAATTAATTTTAAAGGCTGGTGATATTTAAACATTGAGGTCTCTTTTTTTTTTCTTCTTTTTTAAAGTGATTGATAGTATGCTGACATATATAAGAAAACTTCATCCATAATCTGTATGAGGATCCTCTATCAAATTTAGTTGTCTCTTGAAATGTTTATGCAATTAAAAAGGACATTCTATGGAGCACATACTGCCAACGATAATCTAAACTGAGTTGTTTGTAAAGTTACTCAAATGCTTGACATCTTCTTCAATATATGTTCCATAGAAAATGACTACACTTCATTTTCATTGATTATAACAATGAACTAGCTTATAGTCATGCTCAGTGGATGCAAAGTTTTGCTTATTGTGTATTTTTTAAAAATTCTTTTCTGATTACTGCTTTAAATTGTAACGCAGTGGTATGACACTCTTCTTCCAATAAAAAAGAAGTATATTGAGACCCTTCCCACTCATTTTAGCTGCCTTATAAACTTTTCTGTTACGATTTACAGAACATGTCTTGTAATGACATCTTATTATGCAGATTGGCCAAGGAACTTATAGTAATGTTTATAGAGCCCGTGATCTTGATAATGACAAAATTGTGGCTTTGAAAAAAGTGCGATTTGACAGTCTGGAGCCTGAAAGTGTAAAGTTTATGGCTAGAGAAATTCTCATTTTGCGCAGGCTTGACCATCCAAATGTAATAAAGTTGGAAGGCTTAGTTACATCACGGATGTCTTGCAGTTTGTACCTTGTTTTTGAGTACATGGAACATGATCTTGCTGGGCTTGCTTCTTTCCCTGGACTCAAGTTTACCGAACCCCAGGTATCTTGGATGGCTAAAATAATTTTTCCTTTTTTTTCTTCAAAAACTGCGGCTAATATTTATTTTTTCCCCTCTTTTCCATCTTTCAATGGGCAAAAGGTATTTGATGCCCAGATATTGATTATGGTATATGGTTTCTTTCCTTCCTGACTGGAATAAGATTATGGAAGAAGAGCATTTATAGTGCTTATGGTTACAAGAAGGTTCTAGACTTTTAGCAATGCATTATATGCATTGTCTGATATTTGAATCGTAATTATGTACATGATACCATTTTAGTTTCATTTAACAGGTAAAGTGTTACATGCAACAGCTGCTATGTGGGCTTGATCATTGTCATAGTCGTGGGGTTCTGCATCGAGATATTAAGGGTTCCAATCTCTTAATTGACAACAGTGGCATCTTAAAACTTGCAGACTTTGGCTTGGCAAGCTTCTTCGATCCTGATCATCGACACCCATTGACAAGTCGTGTAGTTACTCTGTGGTATAGACCCCCAGAGCTCTTACTTGGAGCCAGTAATTATGGGGTTGCTGTGGATTTGTGGAGCACTGGTTGCATTCTTGCTGAATTATATGCAGGCAAGCCTATAATGCCGGGAAGGACAGAGGCACGCTCCTTTTCTTAATTATTATAGAGAAAGGCTTTTTTTTGCCTAAAATACATTAAAAGTATAACAGTCATGAGAAATGCATACTTCAAATGTCTAGCTCATATATTCATCTTGTCTTTTCTAGTTAGATGTCAATAAGGACATATCTAGTTATCCATCCCTGATAAGTATTTTCATCCTGTATTTTTAGCTCATACAGCTATTTTCTTTTTTTATCATCATCATTATGATAGTTTGCAGTTAACTTATTTTACCTTTCTTTTTCAGAATTATGTTAACTTTAAGTTTACTTTTTTTTTTTTATAAAATGTATCTATAGGTAGAGCAGTTACACAAAATATTCAAGCTTTGCGGTTCACCTTCTGATGAATATTGGAGGAAATCTAAGTTGCCTCATGCCACCATTTTCAAACCACAACAACCTTACAGGCGATGTGTTCCTGAAACATTTAAAGACTTCCCTCCATCAGCTTTAGCATTAATAGATGTCCTCCTTTCAATAGATCCAGCAGATCGTGGAACTGCTTCTTCTGCCCTTAAGAGTGAGGTATGTAGGTTAATGATCTGTTTCCATTTGGGGATCGTCAAATTTTGGTTTTATCATCTATCGAATATGTTTTTGGATACAGTATGTGAGTCCGTCTTGTTGATCTTTTTGGATATTGATCCAAAAATTCACCAGTGATTGCTGTAATCTCATTTGGTTATTTTACCATTCGGATTATAAAGATCCTTTAATTCTACTACCTTGTGATGTTTGCTGCTTTTCAAGTATCATTTATGATCCTTTTCCACCGTGCTCGCATGTAAAGCTTGTGAAAGTTATTTCCGGTGATTCTTTTGCAGTGCAGCTCTCATCAGATTGGGGTAATTGCATTATCCTTGGAGCATGCCATACAATTTTTCCTTTTAAACATATGTTTCTGTTTTGTTTATTATCCTATCCCTTTACTGAACTTCATCAAGGCAATTAAGATTGTTTTGCAACCAAAATGTTGAAGTTAATCCTTTGCTGCATTTAGTTGAGTAAATCTAGGACTTTAGTGTTCACCATGTACCCTTGCATAACCAACATGCCTTGTCTCAGCTATCGAAGATCACATTTATAATTTGTGTTTCACCTTTCATTTCCTCTGGAAAAATTTACTAGGTATTTTTAACTTGTTGGGTAAAGCGAGCTGGTGGGAGCTTTAAGACATGTTTTATGAAAATAGTTGAAAGAAAGTTGCAATAACTGATAATTGTTTTAATTAGTGACAGTTATGTCTTTGTGTATGGACTATTTTCTTGGGATTATCTTAAAAGATGTCCACCGTAAGTTGATGCTCATGAATTGATATGGATGAGGGAAGATTTGTTTTCTTGCATGTTCATTATTACTATATTTTCTTTCTCAATATATTTGTTTAGATATTAAAATACCAGGCTAAGTTCAAAGTTTTATGTGGACAAGCTAGTGGTTGAATCTAAAGATCAGATAAATACCTGTCCTGTAAATTGAGGAGACAACTCATCTTCCATAACAATCTTATTCTCCATAGTATAATCCTCAAATTGAAACCTATAGTTGTCCCAGTAGCCAATACTATGCCATTTGTAAATAACAGTTACTTTATGTAATATGAGCATGCTCATTACAAATCAGTAAATAATCTCAAACAGTTTCTTTATTGCATAATTCCATAAATTCTCAGATTATGACTTGTTGCTATGTAATTGAAAGTGGGTTTCCAAGGAATGTGTAAAGGAATTATTTATCTACTACTAACAAGGAACGATCATTTGTCCATGGGAATGGCTTTTTACAACTCATCTTTTTTGCCCTACATGTTTCTAACATAATAGCATCTATTTTAGTCAGCCACTCATGATTATTCACTTAGAGTTGCTGATATTTTTGGTGACCTTTTTCTGGTTCAAAACAATTCAATGGAGGAATGCACTTGAAAAGGGCAAGTCCTTTTTCTGGAAAAATTGAGGCTAGGAGGAGATACTCAATTACTCAAACACACTGTGTTTGTTGACTTGCGGATTAGCTTCTGTCTTTTCATTCTGAAAGACTCACGGCCTGCGGCGCTGCTGCTGCCAGATGGTGCCATAAAGATAGATGCCATTTCGAAAGAATGGCATACCAAATAATACGACGTGCAAAATGCTTTTTGTACCTTTTCACCCATTGAATCCTTGTCTTTATCACTAACCTAGATCATTATCATGTAATTAAGCAGCTGCAAATTTTTTTGAATTCCTCTGGTGTTCTTCCTTATTTGTTGTTTGTGCAAACACTTTTTTATTTCAAGTGTAATGTGTTCTGTTTATTTTTTTTCTCCTACTTCACAGTATTAATAGGTAAGAATGATATTCAAAATAAGGTACTACTTACTGAATTATTTAATTGTTCTTAAATTGTTGTATTTTGGGCACTTTGTTTTGTGGCTTTTCTTTTTCAAACAAAATAGACTAGTTATGCTTTTCATTGTGTAGTTCTTTACAACGAAGCCCCTTGCTTGTGATCCTTCATGCTTGCCTAAATATCCTCCAAGCAAAGAATTTGATGCAAAACGTCGGGACGAGGAAGCTCGAAGGTTTGTGCCCTATACCTGTTCATTTTCTATTTGCATAATATGATTGAGCTTAGAATACACACTGTTTCCCTAGAAAAAGCTTTTATTTTTTTTCATATAAATATTTAAGGTGTCAGGTATCTCTAGTTCTCCACTGCTGCAGTCTTTTATCTTAGTTTCTTGCTTGGAATTAGAAAACAAAATTATTTTATGACCTAGGTGCTCATTATTGACTTTCTGAAGACTGACATTGATCCACATTTTTTTCTTTTGCTCCGTGACTAATATTAAGGATACGAGATGAAGATGCATGTAGTTGCCTACCAGCACTTGCACTTGGGATGATTTTATAAGAGGTATATCTGCATGTGCGTCGGTATTTATTTTGATGTATGCAGTTATGCCAATTTAGGAAAGGAATAGCTGGCCTATCTGTAAGGTTGATGGAGAGTAAGCTTGGGCCAATTGCATGTGGTGGTGAAAGAACGGATTTTGGAGGTGGATTGGATTGGTGAAAATTCTTACAATGATGATTTTTTTTTGACCCTTCTTTTGACTGGTGAATCCACCTTTCAGTATTTTGGATCTTGTAACAGCCTTTGGCGTGGCCCTGTAATTCTCCCTCCTTTACACCAGTTATTTAGTAGGTTGTGCATTAAGAGTAACTATAGATTTTAGGGCACTAGAGGAGAGTGGCAACTTGTCATCCTACCCCTCATTAACATATCCACGGCTTGTGAGGATGATTGGGATAACTTAGTCAGCTCTAGCTTTGTTTTCTCACCTTGTTTGTGTGTACGTATGAGTATGTGCTTGCGTGCATGTCTGTGTCCTGTGCATGTGCGTGCATTTGTGGGGACATGGGGCCAAAAGGCCAAATTTAGTTGATATTCTTTCATTAAGAGAGGCTTTGAACAGTAAAGGCTTTGTCAAGGTGTACATCTTGCAGAACTGATGCCTGAGAGGCTTCTGACAATTTACTTGGGTTTATTTCTTAAGGGTTTGTTTGGTTGCTGGTGATCTAACATGCTGCTGTTCTGGATACTGTAACTTCAGTCCAGTGTTTGGTTTCATGTATTTAGATATCTAACGTGTAATTGCATCCCCATGTTTTGCCTCAATTGCAAGAATTCAGCCTACAACAAAAAGACTATAGGACTACATTAGTTGGCGGGTGAGAGTTATTTGTAACAATAAAAATTAGTTTAATTTAGTGTTGTAATAATACACAACAGTGTATAAACTTAGTTACATTATATAATATTGCATCTGTAAATATTATTATTAACAACATTATAATGCTATATTATAAATAAGTTTACTTCTTACAAAAATATTATTTTAACATGCAATATGAAAATAATAAATAAAAATGCTAAATGTATCATTTTCTTGTCTTGTGATATTTTTAATCTAGTAATATATGAGATATATAAATATTTTAATATTATATATAATTATATGGTTGTAAATATTTTATTATTGTTGTAATTACAATGTCATGATAATATTATTACTAACTATGGTGTTTTATATACCAAAAGACTAGACAAGGTTCTGCTCGGAGACTAAGTGGACAGAGAGGCCCGATGATATTGAGATTGCCTTTTTTTCCTTCTCTTTTCTTCTGTATCTAGTTTCTTCAATCTGGTTAACCTTGGATAACCTTTTGTAGTTGCATTCTATTTTTAATAAATCTGAATTGACCTGTAGGCTAATTCTTTTCTTAAGAAAAACTATGATATATCACACACACTGCAATAATATAATACGATACATGTCATGTTATATTGAAACTATAATGTGATAATGACGTAATACATAATAATCAAAATGCACTATAATTTATGATTTTATGAATCAATAATATAACACATTGTGTTACTATATTGTAATAATATTTATAGTTGACGTCAACTAACATATTATTCCTCAAAAAAGACAGGTATTAATGCATTAATTGTAATTTTATTATAATAAACATATGTTACTAGAATAATATATCATTATACATTATCAAATACGAACTGTAGTTATATATTTTACTTTAAGTAGGAAAAATGGATGAAGTTTTGGGTAGAATGGTGGTGCTCGGAGAATGATGGAGTTTGCTTAGTATGGTGGGTGTGGAGCACCATCTTCAGATTCTAGTCACAGAATTCTCTAAATTTTTGAAAAAAATCATGAATTATTCATATTCGGCAAGTTTACTGAATTATTCACAAATTATTCATCCCCTGTGAATCTTTGATGAATATACTGAAAAATTCGTATAAATTCACATGAGTTTCTTTTTTGACGAATTAGAGAAAAATTTACTGGCTTGAATCCTATGTGGCTCGTTTTTCCAAGCCGCAAAGTGTTGAAGCATGGTAGGACACGGGCACCAAGAAATGGGAAGCAGGTCTCTCATTGACTTTGGAATTTGATTAGTTATTGAAGCGTATCTTTTTTTCCGAAAAGAAAACGAAGCGTTAAACACAAACTCCTCCCATTTTCTTCTCTCTCTCCTTACCGTCCCACGTTTCACCTACCACTCGCCTGTGCACTTCTCTCATATTATTCTTTTCCATCATTCTTCTCTTGCATCTATTATTCTTATTCTTCCACAAGCCATTGCCACAACTCTTTTTACTCATGAACACCCATTCCAATCTAGCAAGGACAAGGACCCATGACAATAACCTACTGTTGACCTATCTCCATCTTCTCCACGCAAGATTTTTCTACTATTTGTTGCATATTCTGAATTTTATCCGATTTTTTCTGAATTTAAAAGATTTTTTTCCCGAATTTTAAACCTCAACCATTCTGAATAATTCCAAAAACTGGAGTTGTGATTATGCTTCAGTCTTAGTAGGTTTCTTTAGGGAAGACTTTTAGTAGTCCTGGTGAAGTTGGAGGAAAGATGTTTAATATGACTGAGGCTAATTCTAATTTTAGAGCATGTTAATTTTTGGGGTTTCCATCATTTGTGTGAAATCATTGGATTTCTTCAAGCCTGTATATGATTCAAGCCTGGTTAACCGCTCCACGGGAGATCCTTCCTGTGAAGTTCCTTGGCTAAAGGGGATTTTGATTTGATATGACTTGAAGGATGAGAACTTTAAAAACCATGTTCACTTTGAGTTCACTTTTTTTCTTTTTTTTTTTTTGGAATGCATTAACAAATATAAACATATATGTGTATATGCATGCATACATACAGAATGCTCATGTATTTTGCTGGAAAGTTTCTTATTTCTGAAAATTAAAGTATACTTTTTCTATCATTGCCTGCAAGCGGTTTTAAACTTCAGATTAAGTTTTTAGATTATTTCATATTAATTTTTAAGGGCTTAGGGATATTTATGATGAATTAAAGGACATGTAAGTTGGCATTTATGATGAATATAGTTTTTCCTACCAAGAATAACTCATATTTGTTATTTACAATCACCTGCCAGGTATTTGAGGCAAGGAATCATTTTTATGCCTTGCAGCATTGCATTATTGTTACTCTCGTAGTCTTCTAATGAAATGATTAATTACAATTCAACCTAGAGACAGAATTTAGTAGATAATATTACTTGCATTGTCCTTCCCCCCAAGCATTTGTTTGGGTGTCGAGTAGAAGCTTAGAGCTAGCTATGTAGAATATGTACTTTTAAAGTGTCTCTCATTAGGTTTAGCTTAACTCTTGGTTCTACTAAAGTTGTAAATTGACAGTACCCAATTTTTACTTTTACAGGCAAGGGGCTGCTGGAGGCAAGGTGCATAGACTTGACCTTGAAAAGAGAGGACTAAGAGAATCTAGAGCAATTCCTGCACCTGATGCCAATGCTGAGTTAGCCATATCATTGCAGGTAATGCTCTCTCTCTCTCTCAACACATTCGCATAAACACATGCTCACTCTTTATCACACCTTTTTCTCTGCAAATCACTTGGCCTGCCAACTTCATTTGTGTACCTCCTGAACTGTTTCCTTCATTTTAATGCTTGATTGAGTCAATGATTATGGAAACTTCGACCTTAAAATTAAATGTCTAGTTAAACTGTTCTAATCAAGAAAGAGAGGTTGATATGAGTGAATAAAACTGCAAATCCCTCATGATCTGTTCACGAGATATCCTACTACGACTCCTCCCTCTCCCCCTCACATTTTCCTGCACTCTTTTGGGCATTGCAAAAGACTTATATATCTTCACCTAAACATAAGCATGTGAAAAATATAGGTACAATAAAGAACCTAGCCATACATTCCAATACCAAATTGCGCAATGCTTAGAGTCAGCGCATTGATCTTCTGAGCACTAGGAGTAGATCCACATGAGTTGTTTTCTCATGGTTCTTTATAAAGCCTGGAATCATGTTTTCTTTGCTTACTGAGACGATATTTTCCAACATATAGTGAGAGAATAGTACTAAGATATATTCAACTAGACTTCTGATCAATCTGGTGACTGACCTGTTGTCTGCATGTGTACCCACAAATTGTACAAAATGCCTGCCTGCCTGGCATTCTACAATTTTTTACCTGGTATAGTTTTAGCGGATTTTTATTGATCAGTTATCCATACTTAAGATTTGGAATCGTGCAGCCTCTTTTTGCAGACTCCTGCTACAATATTCTATTTTTCATTTAACTCCAATTTCTCCTCCTTCTTTAGAGGTCGCATAATCATTAATTGCTGAGATTTGTTTTGGGGATCATTAAGACAAGGTAATTATAATATACATTAGACTAGTATTTTTCCTAATATATATCTGAATTTCCAAGATTAGATTGTTAATATTGCCTGGTTGTTTAGATGTTTTTACAGCATATGTGACTGTGAAATTCTTTGGTTGGTGTATTATGCTTTATCCTGATAACTGTCGTTTTTATTTTGAAACTAATTACAGCTGATCATAATCCGTGGGATTTTTTCAATGACTTGTAGAGTTTATTGCTTGATCTGGTACTTAATTGTAATATGAATGTTCATTTTGATTCCAGAAAAAGCAAAGCCAGTCCAATATCAAAAGCAGAAGTGAGAAGTTCAATCCACATCAGGAGGAGGTTGCTTCTGGATTTCCAATCGAGCCACCTCGGCCAACTCCAGTCCTAGAAGCAACTGAGGATTCTCAATCTCATTACCCTAACAGGTCATCCTATTCTGGGCCTTTGGTCCATCGAAGTCAACGATCAAGAGCTCGGAAGAATGAGGATGACATACCTAAGCCTACTGCAGTTGCTAATATATCAGATTTGTCTGGATTAATGGCAGGAAGGAGGAACCTTTTATCAGATGATGGCAGTGAAATAATTGGTGCTCAATTAAAAGCAATTGCCCCAGTAGGCAGGTTGTCCGAATCTGGTAATGAGCCCTCAGATGCTATCACAAAGTATGATCAAATATATCATGGGAAAGAAGATGACAGGAGCAGCAACATGGATCAATCTATTGTGAGTAGTTGTAACTGTCTGAACTGCCATTGCGATTTTTTTGTCTATCTAAATTTGATTTGAATTCAATAGGATATAGAAGGATGAGTAAATCTCCCTTATATAGTCGTCTTAGGCAGAAAAAATAAGGCCATGTTCACTGTTGCTTTGTCAATCTTTGGTTTGGATGACGGGCCCACCACTTGCTCGAGATCCAGGCAGATTGCCTCCGCCAATTTGTATATATGAGCTGATTAGTGGTTTATATTCCAATGACACATGGGTATCACCTTTATCGGGTAATGAGTTGAAGCATACAGAGGTAGACATGCATTGGGTGTGTGTGTGTGTGTTAGAAAACATGGCTTGTTGTTTCATGTTCCTTTTCAACTGAAATATGTTCCAAGCCTGTGGCCGTAATATTTGTATTGATTAATAAGCTCAGCCTGACTTAGAAACCATGCCCTGATTGTTTCATTTTCCTCTTTTTTTAGTAACTATTTCATTTTCCTCTTCAACTGAAATAATTTGTTCCTCATCCTGTGACCAATAAGATTTTCAAAAAGTCTCTGCATAGTGAATTGCATAAAGAGAGGCAGATGTAATGTGCTATAATATGTTAAACATAAAATGTGAACACTTGCTGTACATGCATCTTATATTGCTTTTTTCATGCATTATAGATACTTATGCAAGGTTTTTCTTCAATGGGATGCATAATTTTTTGAGGTTATGTGACATTGGTTAATTTTAGGTAAATTTGCTGGACTTTGACCTTACTGCTCATAGATTGAGGTTTTTTTAAAATGTGGATCTAATTTTATATTCTTCCTCTTTCCACATCTCTGATGATGTTGTGTGACCTTGATTTGATGTCTTATATCTAGAACTAGGTGGGGTCATTTCTTCTTATAAGTGCGCTAATACTAGTACAGCTCAGTGGTTCCCTGCTTTCTAAGTGCTTAATTTATTAACCTAGCAGCTGGTAGCCTCATGCGTACCTTCTATCAGATGAGCATTGTGCTTTTTCCATGTGTTGTGCTTTTTAAGTCCACATGAAATGCAGTATTTAATTTTACTGTTTGCAAGTTCTATTCATGGCCTCTGACTTGAAGGTTTGTTAATATCATGTTTACAGCAGCAGAGTTGCGGAACTAAGGGAACCAAGATCCACTATTCTGGGCCGCTACTGCGCCCATCAGGCAATGTTGATCAGATGCTCAAGGATCATGACCGCCAGATCCAAGAAGTCTTCCGACGGGCTCGGCTCGACAAGTCAAAAGTTAGGAAAGTTCAGGGCAATGGTAACCAAATTGGTGCCAAGCCGAGCGATTTTGGCGCTATTCCAGTGTATCCCTCCAGCCGTGGGTCATCGATTCCAGTTTTTACTTCAAATCGTGGACCTGTGCAGTAGATGCTGCAGAAACGACTGCTGAAGTTTAGCAATTGATGTGAGGTTGGAACAACTGGAGCGGCTTTGGCTTCTTCACAATTGGGGAATTGTGGGTCTTTTGGCTGTCGGGTGAGATTGCAGTCTCAGGGCATGTACAGAGGTCTTTTTATTGCTTGTCTAGTATGAATCTTTGTAATGGAGAAATGATTTATTAATTGAGGTGAATCTTAGCCATCTAAATCGAATTGAATTTGAGCTCTATTTTGTAGTGTCATTGTTTTATCGCTTTCCTCTCTTACAGTTTGGTTTTAGTTGAAAGATTTCACCTACGCAGCAGCTGATCCGACATGGACCGTCTTCGATTTTCTTGGGCACTTTTGGTATAATAAGATGTTCAAATCAAATTGGGGCCATGGATGCCCAACCTCCAATGATTTTATCAACAACCGTAGATAATTGAAAGATTTTATAGTGGAATGAACTGGTTGAAAGATTTTTTTACTTGCTGATCACGTTTTAGAAAATCCTATATTAAACCTGTACCATATAATTAGAGATGTTTAGGCCAAACCTAAAAGAAGCTCCAAGGGCAGAGGCGCAATACATGTGCGACCTTGCAGCTCATCCGTTCCCTCCAAGCGTACATTTAAGTTCAAGTTGTAGTCTTCAGTGAGTTCAGATCCTCTGTATTTCAGTACTAAATTGAAGAGGAACATTTTTGCAATTGCAACTGTTTTTATGATTGGCACGATAATCGTGAGTGAAGGGTTCTACATGATGCATGGTAGTACATTACGTGGGATCCATTCAATCACAAGTATCACGTAGATCATGGATGGTCTTGATGGAGAACCGATTCTCTCGTTTGATATTGAAGCAAGAGGATTCTGATCCTTCTACAATGCGTTGCTTCTTATTTTCCCTTATTCAATACTAGTTGCAGAGCAAAAGATCTGATAGCAAATATGTTTTAAAACATGATTTTGGTTGAATGAGGAGCGGAGAAAAACAAAGTTTTTGAGCTTGGGTTTCGGTTTCTACTCGAGAGTTCCATCACTAGAAATGGGAGTGCTTTCAAATATATTAATACTACATAAAGTATTATTATAGCACCTAAATCTACAACTTACACATGCAATGTTTTAATAAGAATATTTTCTAGTATGAATGGTTATTATTAAACACAGAGGGTTTGCTTGTTTGTTGTGTGTGTCTTGAACAAGAGCACAGTTGGCTTTCTTGGGCCAAAGCCACTTCGGCCATTTTGTTTCCCTTTAATTGGGTAAAGTGCAAATTTCAGCTCTACTTGGGTCACCGCTTGAGCTAAGATCTGACGCCAATTGCCCATACTATTATTAGGAAAAGCACATAAATAAGCACAGCGATAATTTAAAGGTAGAGGCAAATCAAGAGCAAGTTGTGATGCATGCATGTCAAGATGAATGAAGGTTCATATTGCAATGTGTACTAGCATGCTGTAATGCGTATAAGCATGAATTGTAGTGTGTATTAACATCCCTATATAATAAAAAATATAAGAAAAATAAAATTGGATCTGCAACAAACTTGGCATTGTCCTTGTACAAATTCTGGCCACTCCTACAGGTATAGATCTCAGGCTTAGCTTATTTGCAAGATACCGACGGACTTGATCTACATCGGTGGTGCTAACATGCTAGTGGATCCTTCAAGAACTCGCAATCCTGCATCTTTATATTGTCCAGGAAAAGAGAGTAAAAGAAAATGATGGAAGCAATGTTGAGATTTCCTTTCCATGTTGGTCCTAAGAGGCCTAACCTCTCTTACTCTCCCCATGGGTCAATGCCATTAAGGCTCATTATCATGATAGAATAATGAGTGCTGCACAGTGTAGGTGATGTGGGTATTTAGAATAAGATCTTGATCACTTATTTTTTCATTGCCCAGAGACTGACTCAGGTTCTCCAACCATGTCTTTCAGAATACAGAGGCTATTTTTTTTTATTTTTTTTTTGAGCCCACCATCTTCTAGTCTGAACAACATGGACTCGAGTCAATTCTTGACTACCTCTCATGGATCATTTGGAGATTCAGAAATTTGGATATCTTTTGAGATATGAATGGCATTTACATTTTCTGATGGAAACTAGAACATGTCTTCACCAAGATAGATTCGATGGGTCAGTAAATCAATCTTGCAACAAGCTACGACCTTATCCAAAAAGATTAGTCGAAAAGTGTTATTTAGATTTTTTAACCCTGTATAAGTATCCAAGATCTATTTAGTGCATAGCCAATATGAGACTAAACATATACCTATACAATCCCCACATACTTCTCTTGTTTAAGTCATAGCATCTTTTCCAGTCATAAATACTACAAATCCAATTACAAACACTACGATCAGCAATGGTCAGCTCAAATAAACCTATGCTGCAGTATTTCTAACCTATATATGCCATGGATGGGGTTCACTCTGATACAATTTATAATAACATAGAATATCATTCGAAAAAGACTAGCTATAAAAGATGTTATTTAAGTTATTTGACCAACTATCCAAAATCTATATAGTGCATGGTCAATGTGAGACTAAATATATACCTGCATGGGTCTTCATAATTGGGGTACACCTTGCATGGAAAAACTAATGTTATCTAAGAAAGAGCGTGATAACAAAATGCATTTGATATTACAAATCAAATGTCCTCAAAAAATAAACACACACACACACACACACATATATATATATATATATAGAGAGAGAGAGAGATGAAACTTAGCTACACTCGAGTAGATTTCCATTTAGATTCGATCGAATCTAGATCGAATAATGATGGTTCTACATCAATGATCCGAACTACTGAATGTGATCTGCTACTTCTAAACTGCTTATATACAAAAAAAAAAATATAATTTAGAGATCTTTAAATTATACATTAAGTAATATATATATATATATAATATTATTTAGACTATCCAATTTTTGACCACTTGATGCATAAACTAAAAGTCTTAAAAAATAATACGATTGTTGATATATAAGTAATTTAGAGATAGTAAATCACATCTGACGACTCGGATTATCGATATGGAACTCTTAATGTCTGAATTAGATCTGACAGGACCTAAGTGGATAACTACTCATGCAGCCAAATCTCTCTCTCTCTCTCCACACATGTACACATATACACAAGCATGTGCTACAATCCTGATACAAATTTTATACTTTTTGCATATAAAATATAAATAAGATATATAGTTGGAAAAGGACCTAAAGAAAGTAAGCCCATCCGAGGAAGTGTCGAAAACAGCTGCTCACCTGGAGTAATGACGGTCCCATGGCAACTTCCGATCGGTTTTAAAAGAAACGAGTAAGAATAACCAACAAAGGGTGGGGTTAAAAAAAAAGTCGAAGCAAGCTAGCTATACATATGTTTTCATTCTGCCACCAGTAAACAAGCGTTTACTCATGGCAACACGTGTACATGCAGAAGGGCACAAATAGTCACGAAAAGGAGGGAGGCAGCATAAAAAAAAACCCGTCTGTCAGACTTTTTTTTTGTAAAGGTTAGGCTCTAAAAATAAACTTAATACAGAGAACAACCAACAAAACTTAGGAGTAGTTACAACAATTTGGGCACCAGTTGCCGTGAGCCATCGGCATGCGAACGTTTTAGCTTGAGAATCCAATGAAGAAGCCGCTTCTTATGATCCTGGCTGGTCAAGTTTGGAATCGGGTCCAGTGTGCCATCTCTAGCGACAGCAGATTCAAACTGTTCCAAGACCTTCACAATCTGCCAGAACTCAGGTCTCTTCTCTGGATGCAGCGCCCAGCATTGCTCGACCAACGCTCGCAAGGCTGCTGGGCAGTCGGGAGGAATCACAGGCCTCAAGTTCTGAAAAGTCCATTTTTTTGGCGTTAGAAACGTACTGACAAATATTTAGATAGCTTCTCATATTTCTTCTCTCTCAGCCAAGATTGAAATATGAACTTTATGAGAAGTAACCCACGTATTTCATGGAACTGTTTTGACATAACACGTCAACAAGGGTTAAATTCTGGCATTTAAAAACTTTGTTTCTGACAGGAAGCTGCTAAAATGTTTCCCTAAAAAAATATTCAAATAATAAACATACAACTCTCCCGTATCAAGGTTGTTTACAGGCAGCCAAAACTATATACTTACAGATAAACCAAAGGGAGGTGAACAAAGCCACGAGAGAATAGCTAAAAATAGCAGAAAACCAACATTAACATCTAGCACAAGTTCCACTTTATCATGTAACACACAACATGCTAATAAGAACATTTCTAGTTAAAAATAATCTAATAGGAGACTGTCACAGTTATAGTAGTTTCATGTAGTGATCAGCTCTATCCCATTTTCAGAACGCTCAATGTTTTTTGTGCAGAAATCTCGATACAAATTGTAACTCAGAATCTGGCTTCTCACATGAAAAGACTCATAAGATATTTTTTAAAAAAATATCGAAGTATCAATGCATCAATAAATTACAATAATCAATAAAGATGCTTGAAGGCAACGTATGCAAAATCCTCCATTATAATTGAAAAGTGTACCTTATCAACCACTGCAAAAGCAGCTTGGATGGGTGTCATATCCTCATACGGGACTCTTCCTGTTATCATCTCCCATAATACTAGTCCAAAGCTGTAAACATCTACTTTCCTTCCATAATGCTTGTGTTTGATCATCTCAGGCGCCATCCAACGAAATGTTCCAGGGTCCTCAGCCAATACATCACAATATGCCTCCTCACAGGCTATTCCAAAGTCAGCAATTTTTACGCACAAGTCTTCATCAAAAAGAATGTTCTCAGGTTTCAAGTCTCGGTGGATAACTCCCTGTGAGTGAATGTATTCCATTCCTCGAGCAATATCTAGAGCAATTGCAATAAGTTTCTGTAGAGGAAGGGATTTGTGTTCAAGCTTGTGTAAGAATGCCCTTAGGGATCCTCGAGAAAGATATTCAGTAATTATGCAAAAGACTGGTGGTTTTTTGCATGCTGCTGCCATCTGCAACATACCAGAGATAATCATGTGGGGAAAACAGGAGCATCACATACATCATTGCATTATAGGGTAGAAATTCAAGTGAATTCAGTCAGACAAGATTGAGAAGTACCAGAGAAGTCTTGACATGATAAATCTATAAAGATAGGCCCTTAATCAACCCAAACTTAGCTATAATTTTTTTTGCTGCTTTTTGGTACAAACAGTTATTGGAGTTTATGAAAGTGCTAGCCTACCTAACATGCATATTATGTATGTTGTCTGAAAAATTTGATATGCTATCACCTAATGGCCTCACTTTCCTCTTCCTGAAAATTTGCCACATTAAGGTGGATGCCTTGAGCAATAAAAGGTTGCTAATCTTTTCTGCACAACTTTATATTAAATAGCTTTCATTTCCATTTTATTACTTCCCCACTACTCCAAAATTAAAAGATTGAGAGACAAACTATCCCTATTCTTACCACTCCAACTCCAGAGTTCTATTCATAGTTTTAACATAAGAATTTTCAAGTACACAATATCTGCACTCACCCATCTTGCCAATGGTATATAGAGTAATTTCATTTTGAATTCAGGATAAAGATTTTAAAGAAGATGGTTAAAAATTGCAACCAACTTCAGTTTGACTACATTAATCCATTAGAAAGTTGTGAAGAGCTAAAAACACCCATGCATAAAGAACCACCCACACGTACCAAAAAAAGAGAACCGCCCACGAAGTCGTCCTGAACAGAGATAGCAAATAATGCTCCATATATATGGGTAAAATGTCAAGAACACAAATATCATACTTATTGCTTACATGTTTGACCAAAGAAACATTAGAGCACAACAGAAGCACTCACTGGGAACTCTTCAGTTGATTATGTTGATATATAGGAGGCCACTTTAAGAAGACATAATTATATAAATATATATATATATATATATATATATATATATATATGTATATATATAATTAATCAGTAATTAGAGATCATTATACTTCTGGGAACACACAATGTGCAGACAAGTTAATTGGGTGGGTATTCTTCAGTTGTAATCAGAAGAGCAAAGCACTGAAAGCACAATAGATCAATCTGACGGAAGAAATATATAATGGAAACAACGAGCAGAGTCAACAACGATTACCCAAAAGATAGATATATGGTAGGTACCTTAATTACATTTCGGTGATGGAGATGAGACAGAAGGGTGACTTCTCTAGTGAACTGTTTCTCCAGTCGGGCAGCCATGACTCCATTTTCATCATCATCAGGTTGCCTAATAATTTTCACAGCAACAGGCTGATCCTTATAAATACCATGATACAACCGACTATGAGCTCCTGAAGCAAATCTAAGCCCCAGGTACAGCTGGGAAAGATCAACCATCCACTCATCGGTGGTCTCCACAGCATTAACCCTCCCTCCACCATGGTCCATATATCTCGCCCAGGGACTCTCCTTACTCTTATGCTTATCCAAGGCTTTCATAGAGGACAAGTGCTCGAGAGGGGGACTGAAGGGAGGTGATTTTGATTTGAGAGCATTATGATCACGGGCTTCTCTGGAGAACAATTTGCTAAAGACGCTATTATCTGATCCCTTCCTGCTAGGTGGTGGGGTTGAGAATCTCCTCCCACTAGCCCTACCTTCTTTGAAGGCATCAGAAAGGATGGTAGCTGGAAGTGGAGACAAAGACCTCTGCTTGGGTTTGGATTTCCATGCATCATCTGATAGTGACTCTGATTTATGAGAAACAGAACCTAATTGGAACCTTATCGAAGAAGAGTCCAAGGCCTCGCAAGAGTTGGAACTTTTCAGCTTCAATTTAGGATCTTGATCGGAGGAAGAACTGGAAGACTGTAAACTCCAACTCTTCGGTTTCCATTTAGAATCTTGATCACCATGAAAAGAAAAGCTAGAATTCTCTAAACTTGACCTCCCTGGCTTGGATCCACGATTGCTGTCGGGCCGCGACGGCAAAGGAAACGACGGCGTGCTAGAAGAATGCCAGATCGAGTCCTTCTGATTCAGTCGATCGGTCGCTGAAGAAACTGATGCCAATGTACAAAGATCCAAAGTCGAGCTATTCATCTTCAACTGCACATCACGATCAGCCTGGTTGGAAAGCGGGATCGCCGGCAGCCGAGAAGAATCCAACCAGTGGCAGACGGCATGCGAGAACTTGGCCCCCCTCACCCAAGAGCTGCTCTCCTCCATTGTACCCCGGAAATCCGAGCCGAAGCCAATCAAATTCCGGACGCAGAGCCGCGGCAGAAACCCCAGATTGAGACAAAGCCGGGGAGAGCGGAACACGGATCCAAGAACACCTTTAAGCACATCTAAGGACGGCCTTCGGATCCACATCAACGAGACAATCCAAGCCCAGATTGGGCGCCCATTTCGACCAAACCCCTCAAAGGGGAGAACTCCTACGACCGTCTCCACCAGATCAATCCATAATCAGACAAAAAATAGAGCACCACTCGGAGGGTAAGAAGAAATTCCCACCTCTGCTAGCCCTTTCACAAATCCGATAATTTGGAAAATGGGAGGGGAAGGGGGGGACGGAGAACAATCCAAGAACCAAAATTTATCAGGAAAAGGCAACGAGACCAGGGTCCCATCGGACGCAAAGACGCAAAACCGCCACAATTATTTTCCCCAGCGACGAAGAAATCACATCAAAGTCCCTCCTTTTTTGCAATATTTAAATAAACATCTAAGATTTCGGGGGAAAAAAAAACACTTTCTGACATCCCACCACCGAAAACAGTGATCTTGGACTTCAAACAATCAGAAGAAAACGGATAATTCAATACAACAGGAAGAGATTACGGGAATCGTACATAGAAGGAGCCAGGCACCTGGAGAGACGCACAGGAGCCCCTCCCGCTGACAACAAGAAACCCCCCCTCCTCCTCGAAGACAGACTGCTTCTCTCTTCGTCGCACAGGGTAGGAGAAGGAGGGGTCTGGTGCGGAATCCGTCCCTCTCCCTCCCTCTCGCCGCCGTCTCTCTTTCCTTCTCAGCTTCCCTCGTGATCTCGTTTTGGAATTATTCAAGGACGTACCTAATACGGAAACAAATGGGACTTGAAGCCGTTATTATTATATTAATAATATCTATTATTATTATTATTTGTTATTATTATTGCCCGTTCTGCGGTTTAAAGCGCTTGTGGGTGGCGGTGTATGGGACCCACCCTAAAGGAGTGGGATAGGGAAAGTCAAAGAAATATTCTATGCTAAGAATAATAGAATGCAAGTGTCGCCATCGAGAACCGGTCGTGCTGCTCGTGCATCCTCTCCCCCCTCTCCTTCTCGGGAGGGTTTGGTTCGCGGAAAGAGAAGTAGAGAAAAAAATACGGTCAACGAGGTGCCTCTTATTTGATTATTTTTTTTGAAAAAAATAAAAAAAATAATTTTTTATAAAAATATAATTTTTATGTTTTATGAAAAAAAAATTCATAAAAAAATGAAAAAATTACTTTTTCATGAATCGAAAATTATACTATTTTTATTTTTCTAAAATAGCCTTTCAATATTAATAAGGTATTAAAGTCTTAATTTTTATTAAAAGTATAATAGAAATTACATATAACTTTTTCAAAAAAGTGGATGGTCAACCAAACATAGGCACTCTGCAAATCTATCATTTTTCCATTGTCAACCAAACATTCCAAAAGTACTTTGTCAGATGTCCTTTTTCAAAAATCTGTTTTCCAGGAATCATAGTTCTAAAAGAAAAAAAATGCTTTCCGCGAATCAAACGAGCCCTCAGATTGGTGGATTTTGGTTTTACATTTTTTACTTCAACCCACAAAATTTAAGTAATGTGTTTAAGGTGTATAAAATGGATGGTAAAAACTTTTTAAAATTGAAGTAATATATTTAAGGTCCATTTGGTTGGAAGTAATATAGTATAAAAAATTAAGTCTCATATTAGATTACTCTGTTAGATATAATAAATGACATATCTTATATTTATTTTTTTAAAAAAATAAAATAAATACCAGATTAGATTATCGACTGAAGGTAATCTGCAAATATCATTTTTTTAACGAACATACCCTCACTTATGTTATATTAATATAATTATATTAATATATTGATTAACAATTTATAAATAATAATATAATAAAATATTTATAAATAAATATCAGTTAATTATTAGATAATAATTTATAAATATTTATTGATTATCAATAAATCTAACATAGGATTTATTAATAATTAATATATTTATTTATATGCCAAAACATACTAAAATTTATTTATAATAAGAAATATATTTTTTAATATGTGTATAATTAATTTTAAAATGTTTATTAATTTATTTAAATATATTTCAATATTCAAAATATCACATATTGATAATATTTGTATAAGTGGACCATAAATGGACAATAAATAGACCGAAAAAAAATTATTATCTAGATTATTTATTTAAGAATATTATTAAAAGTTTGGTAATATTTTTATATAAGATTATCTCCAACCAAACATAGTAATTTTTTCTTGATACCATTGTTTAGAGTAATTTTTTTACTAACCAAATGTGCTAAAATTTATTATTCTTCATAATTATTTTTTTAGATAAATAATTTCTAAAAATTATTTTATTATTCTGTAATTCGACGTATCCCAACTAAACAAGCCTTCATGGTATATATAATAGATGGTAGAAAACTCTTTTTAATGTGAAGTTGTGTACATTGGTGCAGTTAATTTAATTGATTAGCTTCTCCTACTGGTTTTATGGGTTGAAACAACCAATACTAGCAGTCCTGGACGCTTGATTCATGAGTTCCACTTCAACCCTAATAGGAAGGTAATGGATTGAAATTGGTAATAATCATGTTCTAGTTGTAATAAATTCCATCCAGAAAGCTTTTCGTACTCAAACTTGTAGTAACATGTTGCATCAATAAAGTTGTAAGTCGAACAACAAAAAAAGATTAAAAAAAAAAAACCCTCAATTTGGTTATGTTCTGGAGAAAGGGGCAAAGAAATTTGATGACATTGGCCTTGTGGACCAGTCATGTCAGCTGAATATTATAGACACATATTAAACCAGCTAAATATTCAATTATCTTTTTAGAGTTACAATTTTGAATAATCAAATTATTTTTTATTCAGTTAATTAGTTAGCTCCAAGATTTTTTTTTTGTTGTTGTTGCTTTCGAGAAAAATTAGATTAGGTTCGAAATCTTGACTTGCGCGATTGACACGCTCCACACTCTTGACGGGATTACCTCAAAATCAGCATCATAAGAATGCAAGCTAACCCATCAATGGACTGCCGGCAGCGTCGTGTGTTAGGCCAGTGGAATCTATTCAAATCCCATAGCTATAATCACAGACATCAAAGTGGAGGCATGAGAAAGAGAACGGACCAGGACGCAGTGAAGCATCGAGGAGCCCAACGACACTGGTGGAAGGTGAAATGGTGGCTTGATAAAGAGAGGAGGAGGAGGAGGTGGTCGGTGCCTGACGAACCTCTTTGCCTTCTCTTCTACTCAATGAACACCCTTCGCGGATTTGGGGATTGGAAAGAGCAAGACCACAAGCCAAAGAATGACTATGCCCCTCGCCTGAACCATTCTTTTAGTCCTTTCTACTTAGTGAATCAAACACTCTCGTAGTGCATTTCCAAGCATTTAACAACTGATCTCCGATTCCCTTAAAAAACACAACTCATCTCCCATTGGAAATGGCGAGAAAGGTGGGTGGATTAAAGAGGCCAGTTATCACATCGATGATATGCCGCTGTTTGTAGTTATTGGGGTTGATATTTTGCGCATGGGCGTGCGTTTAGGCCCGAGCTTGTATGCTTCCAACCGCACGGGAAGTCCTTGGACGCATTAAACTGTTTCATTGGGATCCAATGCATGTCGGGCATCGCCAGGATCCCCCGTCTCAATTCAACAAAGTTCGATGCTCTGCAACAACAATTGAAGAACAAGACCTATAAAATATGCATCAACCCCATTAAAGTTCTCCCATAAGTACTCTGAAGCTTCCAGTTCCTTGTAGCTCTGCTGACCAAGGTTGCCACTGCTGCGGTAAACCACCTCGAGGACCACCATGTCCACGATAGAAGCAAGCAAATAAATGGTAATTTTGCTGAATATATTTTTCTGCCGAATAACAGATATCTTATGGTCAGTCCATGCATGCTACTTCACATGCATGAAAAATAAGGTAAAACAAATAGGCGACTTTAAGGCACCGTATAAAATATAAAGACTGAATGAAGTACATATGTCAATTCATCTCATTCAAGCTACAAAATTGCAGATTGAAGAACAGCTATAGTAAAAGACAGGGCTACTGATCCCCTTCATCACTTGGTTGTAACCTGTTGCATGCACCAGAAAAAATAAATGCATTGCAAGTTGAAAGAGTGTACACATATGAGAAATCAACAGCGACCTCGCCTTAAACATGACAGAACAACAACCTCGCCTTAAACATGACTGCATTTATTCATTCAGCACCCTGCTCTGTTTATCAATGAAGATGATCCACCCCATGAGAGTTATTGTTGGAAGAATTCTGTAAGATAATTCAACATAAAAGAACAAATAAAATCCATATATGATGATCTCACAACAACATGCAATTGTTTTATTCCAAACAACATATTTTAAAGTTACATAATCTTTAACAACAAAGTGGATCGCATGCTGTTCAACGAAAACCCAGTGATGCATGAGCCTACCTTACAGAGTTTCTACACACGGTATTCACTCTCTATATGGACAGTAGTATAAGTTGATCGTCTAACAAAGTTTCCCCTTCCTGCAAAACTCGCATACACCTTGAATATAGACTAGTCAAAGCTCAGTTTCTCCCAAAAGTGTAGTAGCATCCCAACAACACAAGCACCAGAGCCATCAATATCACTGGAGCAGCCCATAACCAATATGAATGCGGTGGCTTCTTCCTCTTAATGACGACCCTTGGGAGTGGAGCCTGACCTTTTGGGCGATTTCTAAACCTACCTTTTTCTTTTTCTTTACTTATTTCAAAAACTGGGGCATCTACATTCACATTGGTTTCTTGTGGCTCCACGACCTTCATGTCCATTTCAGTCTGCTCAGCAGGAGAAGCAGGGGCAGTTGTCCCAGCCTTCTTATTAGCTCTCTTCTCCTTCTCCTGTATGAATTATAAAAGGATTTCAAATGTGAAGACAACACATGATATTTAAGTAGTTCATCAGCAGAAAAACTAAATAAGAAGAATAACCAACACTTGCCTTGAGTTTCTTTTCAGCTTGCTTTTGAGCTCTGACTGCTGCTTTTGCTGCTGCTTTCTCAGCTAGCTTCTTCTTCCTCTCCAAAGCCAACTTAGCTTTTGCAATCTCCTCATCTCTTATCATCTCCTTCAACTTTACACTATCAATCTCTTCAACTTTTGAAGACTCCTTCTGGGATTTCTCAGTTGCTGAAGTGTGCTCACTGTCCATAGGACCACTCATCTTTCCTTCTGATGCGATCTCAATTGATTTAGTATTGCCATCATCATGTACCTTGTGACTAGTGAGAGTATCATGTAGTGGAGCCGGGTTCAAATCCTCCTTCACTCGCTTCACACTCATTTTAGCTGGCCAAGTCTCTGGTATTGTGGATGGTGGTCCCTCGGAAACAGTTGGCTTTTCGTCAAGGTTCCTCATCCGTCCGTCCCTGCTAAGCTGTCGAATGTCAAGGAATGGCAATATCCTCTTCTCATAATCATCTCTGAAGGCTTTATTACTGCTCCACTGTGACATAAATTTCTCTACCTAATGTGCGAAAAAAATAGATTAATACAAAAACCTGAATTGATAGGAAAAAAGAAAATATATATTCATGACAAACCTCAGCATGAGCAAGCTGTTGCAGTGCTGCTATATCCTTCTTTGCAGCAAGAGCCCTGGCAGTGTTTAAGAGAGAACGGTTTTGGAAGCAACATGCGTTCTGAAACCGAAGTATCAAAACCAGCATCAGGCATATGCAGCATAGAAACTATGCAGCTATACCATGTTGACCACCCATCTTTGCAGCCTCGCTAAAGCTTAAATATGGTAAGATGATATAATGCACCATCTTTGCAAATAAATGCACCCAAAAGTAATTCAGAAAGGAATCTAGAGAACAAACATGTAAAAGTGCACTGCCACTTAAATTTTAGTAATGATGATTAAAAATTCAGAATCTATTTGTGCAATAGTATTAACAATTAGACAACCCCAATATCCACCCAGCAAGCTAGCCCAAATTCATTACAGATGCAAAAGCCTACAAAGTATTTCTAATAAAGATATCTCGCTCTTAAATGATACAATCCCATTAAATACCTCCATTGCATTGACAAGAAATTGTTGGCTGGATACCATGAAGAAAAAAAGAACGTAAGTTAGGATAGCCAGACAAGGTTACATATAAAACTGATGACGCCAAGTTAGGTACCTACTTATTAGCTCAGAACCATACTTCCTCCATTTGGACTTGTGGTTAATGTGGTATTGGATTAAGAAAGTCTAGAACTATTTTTGGTTATCATTATCTAGCTTATCATAAATCTTAGATTCAGATTATAGACAACCTATGCAATCCATTATACATCTGGATATTTTATATAATTCTCCATATATTTACTGTAAGTAGTAAGATTTTCTCACACTTTAGAATGCCTGAGCCTTTGGCTGGAGTTAGAATCACTCGCATTTCCACTATTGGATATCCAAGAGCTGTCTAGATGCACGTAAATATGTGAACAGATGCGGATAATGGAGATTGAAGCCTCCAAACAATGCCTATAACTGTCATTTTCAAAAAATGGGCACAAATTTTGATCTTAGTCTTCTAGGGATGGTTCTATTTTCATAGACTAAACATAAAACATGGCGAAGGCAGAGAACAAAACTGCTAAGAGAATGCAGAAGATTTAAATGTCACTAAAATTGATATTTCATTAGATCTTGATTTCTTGACTGCTAAAAATTACTCGTGGTTTTGAGTCCTTGATAGAGAACTGACATACTTGCTGAATTAATAACCTAAACCAAAACCAAGCATCATAGCAGATTTGGGGAGAGTAGAAAGCACAGCTCTAGAATCATGTTGGGACATGAATAACTAGAAAGCATAGGGATGTAGAGTGATATCGAGTTATGTAGACCCACTTACATGAATTGATTTTATCATGGTCTGTCGTACCATCCCGTACCACCCCATACCGAGGTGTATCGACCTATACCGAGACGGACCGAGGTGCGTACTATTCCATACCGAGGCATACCAAAATAAAAATTGAGAAAAATTGTTAGAGAACTATTTTGGCACAGAGGTATATTGTACCATACTGATAAGGTACTGAAACGATACCCATACCGAGATTATAGACCTTGGATTTTATTGATTTCATAAGACATGATTCATGGATCTAAAATGGAGAGAAAAAAACAACACTACTTGAAAATGGAAACATAGCTTATCTTGACAGAACACTTGCAATGGACTATTCTATGTAGGAGATCAAGTTGAAGGCATCAAGAACCATGTGCAAGAATGAGATTCTGTATCAAGCATGGCACCCTAGATATCTGAGTTTTGGCAAATTTGGCATGACCGCTGTTTGCTATTTGTCTACGGCAACTACAAGTTCCAAAATATGCCTATTTGTTTCCCCAAACTGAATAAAAATACAGATACTAGCCCATTAAAATTAGAAATTGAAAGAAGGTTTAAAGTTACGTCCATATGGAACCTGCAAATATATTTTAAAAAGTTATTGATAAAAGTTTATGATACTAAACATGATAACAAAAAGTAAATCATGTCAGCATTAAAATAACAGGTGTAAGTCCATGAAACAAACTAAATTGTACGCTTAAAATTGGAAGGAATTTCTTTTAAGAGCTGGAATTAGATGAAAAGAATCGTACTGCTTCATCACGTGCTTTCCTCAATTCATTGAGAGTTTCAAATGCTTTGTTCCTCTTCTCATTCACAGCAATCAACTCCTCCTGAAAGGAATTTATTTCATCATCAATGAACTTCAGTTCTTCTTCAAGTTGTCTGATTTTCGTCCTAACTGCTTGTTTTTCCTTTCTCACTCCATCAATGTTACCACCTAGTAACTGCAAGAATATAATCAAAATCAGCGACATCACAAGATTTTAAAGTACAGAATAAGATTAGAGGATTAAATTAGATATCATGCAGAAAGAATGTGAACTTACTTTGACCTGGTCTTGAATAGCTTCCCTCTGACCTAAAGTGTCCTGAATTTTTGCTTTCATAGCAGCATTAGCAATAACCTTTTCTCTTGTTCCTTCAAGCAGTTTGATCTCCTTTATCAACTGCTTCTCCTCAACTAAAGTGAGGCTCTCATGTTGCATCCGATAATGCAGGCTTTGTATCTGTTACATTAGCGTGGAAGAAAGAGACAGGTGCAGTTAGAGCAGGGCATGGGAAAACTAAAGAAATAGAACAGCTTGACTCACAAGTTCATTAAGCTCTCCCTCTGAAGAGCATAAACCCATGCCTTTCTCCCTCACATCATTATTTGCAGTACGCAGCTTGCCCAAAGCTTCTTGAAAAGGTTTCATTTCTTTTCTCTTCTCATCCATAATCATACGGTATTGTTTGTCCTCCGCGGTCAAAGGCTTTAATTGCGAAATGACTTGTGCTCTCTCAGACTGCATCAAGAGAAGGGGAAGAAACGAAAAGGCAAAATAAGGTTTAATATCAAAGGGACCACTTTACTGCCTGTTTGAATTTTTCCTGTCATGACATGTTAGCAGTATATTGTAATGAATAAAGTACTAGTGAAGCTAATTCACCCAACAAAACTAAAAGAAAACAACAAGGACAATCAAATTTGGAGTAGCGTACCCTTTTGGCCTTTAACGCTTCAGTTATCTGGAATCGAGCTTGATTCTTCTTTTGAATCTCCTTGTCAGCTTGTTCAATCATTGCCTTCAGTTTTGGGTCTTCATAAGAACGGTACTTGACAAAGTAGAAGGTATGAATTTGCTTCGGTGCTGGCCACTCATCTACAGCATCCTTTGGGAAATTGACATTGGCAAGATGACCTCCCTCTTTGCTCTCTCCATTCACTCCATGTGAACCATTCACTGATTCAAATTTGTTCGGTCCATCGAGTCTCTGTCCCTGATTAGGTTTTGTCTTGCTATCCATTTCAGCAAGAAATATATTGTCTCCTTTAATTCCTTCCTTGACCTGGCTTGGAGTTATATTAGCTCCGTCGGCCTCCATGCCCATAATTTCTATTAAAGGTTTACAAAAGACCAACATACAATAGGCTCAAATCCTCATGAATATTGGTAGAGCAATTACATAGGATGAAACAATAATTTAAACCCAAGCTTTTCTGTAAATTAACATAATAGTGAATAAATTTTCATGTAAATTTCTGAGAAAGATGGACCGCCAGGAACCAAGTAGTCATGCATTCACATGCCAATGCACACAAGCACACCAGATCACGCACGTAAGACAAATGCACGGGTGCATATACATTTACAAATATGCACAAGCAGAAACACAGGTATATATAACATACAGAGATAAGAGAAATAAACTCTCAGAAGTAGAATACCAGCAAGTGTAAGAGCAGACATGTTCAAAACTAGATCACCACAAATGGTAATACTAGAAATTATGCAACGCAAGATTAAGGCCTTGGATGGAAAAAAAATCAAAATTCTTGAGTATTATATTACTTATCTCTTCTTTAAACAACATGTCATGCAAAAGACTCCCCGGCATTACCTTATTAAAAAATATATGCATAAATGGAAATTTCCAATAAGTAAGCTTAAACGAACTGTTTGAGATACTGTATCAAGGCAACAACACAGAACTCAACAGTCCTTGGAAATCTCTTAGGAGGAGAGAGCAATCGCACTAGAACCTAAAACGGCTTATCTTTCGACCTAAGGTATATGAAACATAACTACAAGAGTCAAAAACTGCAACTTTTACAAGTTTTCAAGCTTATGATTCCATCCTCACCATTTTCCATGTCTAAATCATTGTTGAGTAGATTCCACCTTGTTATTTCCACGTCACTATGCCCTTGTTATCTTCCAACTAAGTGCATGGTCCAATAAAGGTCACTGTCAAAAAAGGCATCTTTAATGCTTGATAATTTATCTCCACCTGTAAAGAAAATGGAATTATCTTATTTCATCACTTTCAAATGACCACAAACATGTAATCCCATTTAGCCAAGCCAAGCTGGATAAGATATATTAACCAGAAGCACAACATGTGGTTATAAATCAAATCATCTTCCTGTCCTACAAAACCAAGTCAAAGGACCTTTCCTTTCATAACACAGCAATTAAACTTTCAAGGAAATTAGAATAGAAACATATTTGCAAAATCATGATACTGACTCATCGATCTCATACAATTTATTGAATATTCTCTTCTCAACCATACATATTGAGATGGCGCCAATCAGATGGCAGCAGTCAGGCTTAGTCATAGCTTGAGCAACAATGTTGTGTAGAAACAGGCCAGAGCAATGCACTTGTAGAAGTAGCCTAACTCTCCAACCCACCAAGACCGTACCCTCTCCACTGGGAGACCCTGTGTCCCCTCTCGTAAACAAAAAAGAAAAAGGGGAACTTAACATCCAGTCGTTTCTTTGACCAGACTTCAACAGGCAGTCCTTTAACCACTAACATTTAATGTTTAGTCCTGCACACACTTACACAAGATTTGCACACGCTTATACTAGTTCTTGTACATCAGTACATAGTTATATCGTCCCTGCACACAATTATACTATTCCTGCACACACTTATAGCTGTGTGCACCAAGTTATTTGTAACCGTGCATTTTAGGATATAAGTGTATACAGCCACTAGGGACCAGGTTAAAAAAATTCTGAAACTTGGGGCAGGTGTTAAAGTCCTAGTCAGTAGGGACTAAAAGTTCCCGTCCAGTTAATGGAGGGAAGGGCTATTAAATACACCAAAAGAAAAAAAGGAGGTGCACTTGGTCCTAGGTTATCCTGAAAATTCATGTCTAGTCATTAGCTTTACAAAGTCAATACCCATGTGATTTAATCTCCAATCTTTGCAATCTGATAATAAAATAGATCGCTAAGCCTAACACTCGTGGCTTACGCACATGACCTACTAATACCAAATTACACCGACCCTATATTCATTTATTTTACACCAACCTTACCATTTGCTTGCTTCCCCTCGAACTTAATGGTTTCTTCTCCAAACTCACTCTCGAGAAAGCCAGAAACCTGTTAGAAAGGATATAAAGACCAGCAGTATCACACCATTCCAATGCAAAGCCCACACTGGTACAAATGTTAGGATGCCAAAACCATCCATATTAATACATACCAGCCATCCTGATGCATATAGATTCATACCGGTGCATATCGACGGCACCATACCATCCATACCAGTAGATACTAATAGTTTTCATTCTTTTCAATGCTGTCAGTTTTAGTATCTACTACCATACGGTTTCAATGGATAAACAGTCCTAGATTCGATGCCAATATGTAAAGCCTTGCATGTAAGGACTATACTGTCATCTCAACTTCGATGTTGGTATATACTGTTTTAAAAGGAGGCTACCATATGCAAAACCACAACTTAAATTAGAAGTAATAGACAATCAAGGTGGGTGTTGCATGTATCTTCAACAGCAAAGAGGTGAAAAGCTTGTCCCAAGCAAAAAGAACAATCGGTGAGTATATAGCCTTTAAGCAAGGGTCAGCCAACGCAAGGACCATATGGTACAAAAAGACCAACTAACAGCATAGAAATTTTCCTTCACTCCTTTTCTTCCTTTCCAGGACAAGCATTGTAGGAGAGAGCAGAGTTATTGATTCAGCTGTGAATCAGTTTAAAATGCATCATTTTGAGATACGATTATTCTAAAAATGTAAAAATAGCATGTGGCAATACCTGTCAAGAGACTCACCGAACCAAATGGAAGAACTTTCGCAGCTGTCTTCAGTGCGACAGGCCAAATATACATCCAAAACTGTTTGAAAATACCTATAAATCAGTGGAGAAAATTAAGAAAAGGGAAGTTTGGGCATGTCGGTGGAGAAGATAAGTTTAGAGCCTTTGAGGCATGAAATGCTAATCAGGATCTGGAACGCGTTCAGAAAGGTTGGAAAGTACAACCACACCCGAGAGTGTAAGATCACAGAAAGAGGATAATGGCATTCCATGAAATATAAAACGTCGCTGGCAGTTGTAAGTTATTCCATGGATTCGATACCAGTCATATATAAAAAAGGTATATGACTGTGAATCTTATATAAAACGGAACCATGTATTTTTTTTTCAAACTTCCCATAATACATCTATCTTTTCTAATCCTACCTCAAATGAATGTGTTCCTCAAACAGCAAATTTTGATTTATGAGCCTGGATACAGATTGAGTAAACCAGCGATTTGGATAAATAGAAAGAAAGTAACATTAAATTTTTGGGGGAAAAAGAAATTCAAATTCTTTTCTTGATCCAAGTAAAAAAGTATACCGCTGCAAATTTCATAGTCAAGTAACATGCAAACATAAAATTCCTTTTATTTCTTTTCTTACATCACTTCCTAAAACATACAAAAATTAATATAATTTCTTCTTCGGCGGAGGTGGTGGTGAGCGTGTTAAAAGCACATAACATCCAAATCAGATGGCCATTTAGGTGCCTGTAGTTTCCTTATATATCCATGCCACAGAATCTAGGTGCACAAAGTGTTCGCTGGCTGCACCTTAGTTTCAAAGAATATGAATCCCACTCATAGAAAGAATACACAGAGCAAGGAAATGTGTACAGATAATATTTATATGTGTTCTTGTGCAACATCTGTATAGTTGGTCCTTTCCAAACCAAAAGGCCCATATCCACCGGCCAATAAACTCATTTATTCAATTATTCTCATGATTCCGAGAATAATTCATCGTGTCAAAACTAGATTTATTGGGAAAAAAATACAGTGGCGATCAGTCATCACATCCATTAGGAGATTCTTTTTTAAAAAAAAAAAAATACTTTGCATGTCAGTCCTGTCTAACAGCTATATCTCCTGTACGGAAATTGCTCCCAAATGAACTCTCGTCATATTGATTGAAATACTCGTTTTCTCCCACCCGCGTTTTTACAATATTCCAAATATACATGTTTCCTGGAATCCAAAACAACAAGTCACTTAGATAATCTATTAAAACACGTTCAAGTCTCAAGAACGTTCTTTAGAAGCATTCCAAATGATAAGCCTGCTCTTCCAAGTATCAGATAAACCATATAAAGAACCCACACCAATGTAATGCATGCACAAAGAAAGACCCAGTTTTTGCACCATTTCTATAGGAAACCCTTTCCCCCTTCTCTTTATCATCATCATCCTCCCAAAACCCTTGATTTTTCTCTTCCGAGTTAAAGACTAAATTAACATATAAAATTCCATGAAATCTTTAAAAAGAAATCGAAAATAGAAATCAAAACCATCCGCAAGAAACGATCATACCACCAAAGAATTCCTCCTTAACAAATAATAACAATAAAAAGATGTTCCAATATCCAAAGCGAAGACGCACACATCTTTAAAAAGAAGAAGCCTCGATCTACAGAATAGATCAATCCACGCGGAGGCCTCGATCACCGTCAACCAGGCGGTCCAGGCCCTACAAGGAACCCAAGTAACGATGCTCCCCATCCATGTCGAAGAAATCCGAATCCACAACGATCGCGAACCAAAGAACTCGAGGAAAAGTACAAGAAGCCGCGATCGAAGGAAAGAGAGAAACATCAGGGATCCATACCTCGGTGGAAGAAGAATCGGAGGAACCGGCCCTTTCTTCAATCCGAGAACAGGGAAGGAGAGGCGGAGACGAAGACAGCGGCAGCGAGATCTTCCGCGCCCTTCTTCGTTCCGATCGAGCCGGGCTTTATCCGGAAACGCAGATACAGATGGGATTGATGTATAGATTTTATTACATTTTATTCGTAATATATTTAGTACGAGAGTGTTAGGATTCGGGCTTCCAGATGGAAAAGATCCCGTCCTGGTTCCACTCCACCGGGGGCGGAGAACTGGAGACCGCGCTTTCCGGACTCCGGATTCCGGTTTCCGGCTTTCCGCTTTCCTTTCCTCGGCCGAGTTGGCCCAAAGGGAGGGGACGTGGCATTTGGAAGCGGCCTTTTTTTTTTCTACCGCGCTCCATCACTAGCCAAGTGGGCTGGAAATGGGCCGATCTTGGGCTAGAAAAGCCCAGTTTTTCAAACATCCATTTTTAGTCATGATGGTTGGGTGCTAGGAGAAGTAGATCCCTGAAGTATTTTTTTTTTTATTATTGAGATTATGATCATTGTTATAATTTTTAATTTGGTTCTAGTAGCCTTAGGTACGAGGGATCAAGGTACGTCCAACCATCTCATGGAATATAAATGTGAATGTTTCACAAATATTTACATTAAATAATCATATGATCCGCCGAGCATTGGATGCAACCCATCTCTTTGTTTATGGGGTAGAAATATAACACCATCTGATAATACTTTCATGAAATGAAGATGATGAAAAATATTTGAATATCAATACATACACATGATGCAATGCTTAATAGTAGGTAGTAGATACAAACAACTATATCATGTATTTTCAACCACTCCCTCGATTTGTACCCAAAAAAAAAAAGTGCTCCCTTGATTATATTAACTCTTAGATCAACGCATGTTGGATGGCATTAGGATTGACAATGGCAACCTCAAAATATATGCTAACATGAAGACCAGGATATGCAAACCAAGTGCACGCAATACTTATGACATAGGTAAAGTTAAATCTTTTTTTTTTGTTGCATACGTACTGATAAAATATATAATTTTTGGTTCCCAGATATTCTAGTAACATAAATTATGATCAAAGTTTTAAATCTTTGATTTGGTTTTCTAAATCTTAATCTGGAATTGAGAAAAATAGGTATACTCTCTCGAGAGGAACAAAATCTATATAATTCTGATACTTTTTGTCAATCATATATTGCTTGCTAGTGGCGATTTAAGGTTCCTGCATAAAACTAAAAATTTCTTCATGGAAATTTTGAGATGAAGGATATTGGTAAATCTTCATTTGTCTTGGGCATAAAGATCATAACGATAGATCGTGACAAAGCACAATATTATTTAGCACTTTTGCGGTGTGCATATATTGATAGCTGAGGTTTTGAAAGGATTCCAGAATTGTTTTCCTAGTGAAATACATATGAGAAAAGGTGATAAACTTAGTATATTACAATGGCCAAGATATTGGTAAGGTTGCTGCCGGATCTCATGTGGTCTAGCAATAGTATATTTTAAAGTGGGGTCGGAACCCCGACACCAGCCCGCACACCGGACGAGCAGGGAAAGCATCCGCGTCCTCCCCGAGGTATTGTCCGCTCTGGGATTGCCGCTTCGGGTCTGCGGGAGGTCGCCCAGGGCCGTGGCCCAATGACAGTCCCAAGCCCTGCCGGCACGGGGGTCCGCGGAGGTACTACCCCTACCCTTACGGTTTTGTCCTACAAAAGGGCCCTCGGTGAGAAGAGGTGTTTGCACCCCCCATTTAAGGCACAGACCTTTCCGCTGATTATCCGATGTGGGACTAAACTGGGAACCCCATCCCACAACACAGCCCCCCCAGCGGGAAGGTCCGTGCGTGGCCGGGGCCCTTCCTCTAGCGCCATCTGATGTGGGGTCGGAACCCCAACACCAGCCCGCACACCGGACGAGCAGGGAAAGCATCCGCGTCCTCCCCGAGGTATTGTCCGCTCTGGGATTGCCGCTTCGGGTCTGCGGGAGGTCGCCCAGGGCCGTGGCCCAATGACAGTCCCGAGCCCTGCCGGCGCGGGGGTCCGCGGAGGTACTACCCCTACCCTCACGGTTTTGTCCTACAAAAGGGCCCTCGGTGAGAAGAGGTGTTTGCACCCCCCATTTAAGGCACAGACATTTCCGCTGATTATCCGATGTGGGACTAAACTGGGAACCCCATCCCACAACATATTTAGTTTATAAAGCTTGGGTTGTCTGGCCAATCACCAAATGATGCAAATAGGGGCAGGCATAGGGACAAATGGTCATAATAATAAAGGCCATGACCTTGGTTGGTCATGCAGGAATTATAAACATACATAAATTTGAAGTCTTATAATATTCGGGATTCGTGCAGAGGAGTCTACAAATATGGGTTCACAATTGCAAAACCCTCAAATTACACACATCCAGTTTGTAATTGGAGAGAAGAGAAGAATACTTCGTTGAGAGGATAAATTAGCACCAAGTGGATGAATTATCGGTACTGAAAGGCATGCCATTGATCTCCACTCTTGTCCCGTGAACTTCCATAAAAAAACCCTGGCATTGCATGTTTGCTTTAATCATCACTTAGACACATGCACGGGTGTAAATCTGATTCGAATTTGTTGTTGGGGAATGCATTCCAACGTAAATTTATAAAAGCACCATGGACTATTCGTAATTTGCTTTGTTTTGTTTTGTTTTTTGTGATGCAGCACAATTACACTGCTTTTTTGTAAATACATGGCTGAGTTAGTGCAACCTAAGCCACTGGGGTCCGAACCATTACTGTTTCGCTTCCGTAGGCAACCAAATCGAGCTAGGCCTTGTTCATGGATAGTCAAGGTTTAGATCAAAGTTCAGTAAATTCATGTTTGGTTTGTGTGAAACCTAGCCCGGCCTAGGGTTCGGGTTATATGAATAATTGATGTTTTTTTTTCCGATATTGATAATTAGATCGCATTTCACACAAATCTCCAAGCACTCTAAACTGTTTATTCATATACGATCCAACCGTAAATTCATGCGGACAAAGAAATTTTTTTTTCCTTATGAAAGATGCATCTAATGCATCTCTCGCTCTCAGCCTAAGGTACAACATTTTAGTTGGAGCAGATTCACCGAGGCTAGACCTAGTCCAACTAATAACCTAGCAGCACCCGCTCCATCGCTGAAAACCAGCACCCATCACCTATTTATGTTTTTTTAATTCAATAACTAAACGACAAGAGACGTGCTGGTCGGTGATTCGACACGAATTGCTATTGAGCTCACAACAGCGAACAAACAATTACCATAATCACATCCGTCCATGCATAGGAGAGCACGAGATCAGACGGTCATGAATATGATGGACGTCAAGTCCGTTGTTCGATCCAGACAGCAGACCAATCTGGCAGCATGGAAGCTAGCGAGTCAGCATGCGCGGCTTCAAATTCTCCCCCGCGGCCCAAACAAAAGTCAAATCTAAGGTCCCCCCCGTACGACGTATCCGGTTCAGCGAACCAATCCAATTGCCGAACCATGTGGTGGAGAACAGGCACCCTTCATTTAACCTTGGATTGTTTAAATACAAGATGTTGATGCGGCGAGTGACTATTGGACTGGTCCGCTGGACCTGGTCCATTTTATTAGTAGACATCCCATGCCAGCTGGTTCCAAAACCACGTAAACGTTTCTTGCCCCCGGTAAATACGAAAGGCCGGTCTTTTCATGACGTAGCAAGATGACCTCCTTGTCTCCCTTGGCTCTACTTTATCCCTCGCCCTTTCAGTTCTATAAAGAGATGGAGCCCCAAAGTAACAGCAACGATTTGTAGAGCTGCCTGGAAGCTACCACTGCAAATGGAGAGGTCCCATGGCTTCACAAGGCCGGATCGGAAGACCATCGAGAGGAATAGAAGGATCCAAATGAAGGCTCTCTGCTCCCAGCTCGACTCCCTGCTCCCCGACCCACCCACCTCAAGGGTGCGTTAATTCTATACAGGGAATGAACACTAGTCATTGTCAAAAAGAACGGAGAAAGCGAACAAAATGTTTCTCCTTCTTCTTTCCTCGTAACCCTTTCACTTGTTTTGGCAGGAGGGAGCGACGCTGCCGCTACCAGACCGACTAGAAGAAGCGGCGAATTATATAAAAAGTCTGCAGAGGAGGCTGGAGAGGATGAAGGAGAGGAAGAGGAAGCTGATGGAGTCCGAGGGGACCAGCCGAGGTACGGGAAGTGTGGAGAGAGGTGGGATGAGGTTGCCTCAGATAGAGGTCCAAGACCTGGGTTCTGGGTTAAGAGTTGTTATAACAAATAGCCCAGGGGATCGGCGCATGTTCTACGAGGCGGTTCGAGTCATGGAGGAGGAAGGGGGAGAGATCCTGAATGCCAACTTCTTGGTGGTCGGCGACAAGGCTTTCCACTCCATACACTCCATGGTGACTTATAATATATATATAATATATACACACACACACACACATACACATACATACTTGCAATCACTAGTTGCTAGAAAGGGTTACTTATCGAACACCTACTTTCTTCTTTTAAGTTGGAAGTGTTAATGGTGCAGGTTGCGGATCCTAGGGGTGGTTCTGAGGCTAGCAAGGTGTTGGAGAGACTGAAGAAAGCATGTCATCAGTGATGGTGATGTTGGTAGCCTGTGTGTATGAAAAAGGGGTTTGTTTGTATTTTTTAGGACAGGCCGAAAAATGAATAGTGGAAACTGTTGATGTTTCACAAGTTCAGATAGTTTGCTGTCGAAGAAAGTGGGTCTTGCTGCTTCTGTTGTTTTTATCTCAAGTATCAAATCAGCCTCAATAGATATAACTACTGTTGCCGGACTCTTCTCCTCTTGCCTTAAGACTCTTCAGGGGGCTGCCCTGTGGGGTTGCAGTCTCTCTGAGCTATCTTCTATGGCTCTTCTTTTTTCCATCCAAATAAAAGCCGGGTGGTCTAACCTCCCTTCTACTCAAGAGACAGGGGCCACAATTTTTCTATGGGCATTTATTTTCGGTTTGAGTCACGTTTCCCTATGTGTGGTATGAAATGGATGCCAAGGATAACTTGATTGAGAATTGCTGTGGGTCCTAGCTGTAATTCGGTAACACAAGGGGTTGCTACGATAGGAGAAACAACCCCCACCTTATGGAACAAAGCCTGATTGCTTAACCGCCACATGAATCCTAATGACACGGGGATCCATTACGCTTTAGCAAGCTTGCATGTTTTGACGAATTCTCCTTAGAAGTGATGGCAAAAGTTTGACGTTTCACCTTAGAAGTGATGGCACAAGTCTGTTTCTGATCGTGAGCTGTTTTTTTTTTTCATCATATTTTCTTTAATGCTCTTTCACGCAGAAGAAAGTACTTGCAGTTCTTTTCTTATTTATGTTAAACGCATTGCTACTTTTTTTGGGACATTCTTTTTGTTACTTGATCGCCCTCAAATGTGAACTGGATTTATTAGACTTTTCCAATAAAAAATTGATACAAGATTGCCAAATAGGTGGCATGCAGAGTTTCCATGTAGGTTTGCCACCAACAAAGCCTCACGTTATTTCCATTATGATGGTAGAAATTTCCTGCATGAATCAAACGGATGTAGCTTGTAGATTTCATCGCAAAAATAGACATATCTGTTGCTGGAAATTGGACCCGGGGACAATCTTCGGTCGAGGAGAGGGAGCGGGAGGTGGTTACTCACGGCGGGGCGGTGGTCCGTCGACGGGCGGCGTCCTCCGTCTGGGGCGATCGGCGAGAAGGAGCGGCTGATTCCCGCGGCTGGGCGACGATCCGACAGTGGGCGGCGTCCTCCGTCTGGGTGCCTGCACACGAGCCGGTGGCCGGGTCTTCCGGCGCCGGCCCTCCGACGCTCAAGTCAGGGAGGGGGCAAATCGTGTAGAGTAGAGGTAAACAGTGCCCGTCCCCAGTATCGATTTTCCAACCCCCTTTTATAGACCGGGGGTCGGTTTACCTGCGATGTAACGGGGCGAAGCCGTAGTACGGCTCGGCATGTCGTTCAGGTCGGCGCTTGGTCAGGCGAATAATTGCACTGATGTCGGCGATGAGGGCGTTGTACAACCCGAACTAGCACGCTACCAGGCGAATTTATTGCATCAGTGTCGGAGGTATGGCCGAGATCAGAGACTTATCACAGTTGACTAGACTCTGCTGGGCTTATTTGCCGTGGAGAGCTGGGAGTCCGTAGATGACAGGAGTCACGTGCATTAATTGTTGAGTGAGCCGGAGATCCACATTTATTGTGGAGTAAGCCGGAGATCCGCATTTATTGTGGAGTAAGCCGGAGATCCGCATTCATTGTGGAGTAAGCCGGAGATCCATATTTATTGTGGAGTAAGCTGGAGATCCATATTTATTGTGGAGTGTGCCGGAGGATCACAGCGGTCATGCGCAATAAATGCCGGAGGGGCGTCATAGTACGGTCTCTGGCCGGACCTCGGAGACGTATAGCCGTAGTAGGTGGCTGACAAAAGTAGGCCTCGGGCATTGGGGTTTCTCTTAGGTCGGAGGTTCCGAGTTCGGGTGCCGACTTCGGCCTTCCAGGGTCGACGATTGTGCGGCTTCTTTGGGGCATTCGTGTCATTTGGGGGAAAAACCTTATTCCCCCAACACTACCCCCCGACTTCCGAGTTCGAGCGGCTTGTGGGCTCGGACGTAGGAAGTAAAGTCCATCGTTAAAGTTGGGGGGCGAACTTCGTCCGCACCCTCATGTTTCTTGGAATTTTCGTGGTAGGACCTGCGCCCTTGGGCGTTTCGAGGTTACTTTGTTCGGCGAATTAATGATGGGGTCCATATCCCTACGTCTTTCGAGGCGATTATAGCGGGGGCGGTGTCTCTTGGATTACCGAGGTTGGTTTGTGAGGCGGACCCAGGATGAGGGTCCTCGGGTTCGACGGGGTGGCGCCTCGGCCCCACAATCGAGAGTTCCCGCTCATCAATGAGCGTGCCATTTTGGGTTTCAAAACGGACACGCGGCATGACCAGGGGTCGGACGCTTCCGATTTCGTGTTACCGGGTCATAATTTCGGAGGAGTGGAGGCCACACCGGGGCTCCACGTGTCCCAGATTTTATTAAACGAGGGGAGCGGGGGTGCCGTCCGCTCATTCTTCGAGGCGATGGGGTTCTGTGGACCCATAATGAGGTCCCGAGATCCGATGGGACAACACTTTGATTTCGTATTCGATTTATTGATCCGGAGTGGATGCAGTGCCTCGGCCTCAGAGGTCGCCACGTGGCGCAGCCCGATCGGGGGATGGGAATCGACCCCATCGATCTGGGCCGTCAGGGGGGTCTATATAAACCCCACGAGTCTGCCCTAAAGGTCTTGTTTGGCTTCCCCTCATTTTCGTCGTCTTTTTTCCCTTGTTTTCTCCCTCAACCGAATTTTGCCGGCGGTGCCCGGAGCAATTTCTGGCAATGTCCAGTAGGTTTTCTTCCTGTTTTCACTAGAGTTTCCTCTTTTCTTCTCCTTGCCAACTTCCATTTTCTGCTCTTAATTTTTACTCCATTCTTCTGTGAGAATGAGTCTCGGTCCCGAAGAAGTTGGGTCGAATATGTCAGAGGAGGAACTGGAGACAATCCGCTCCCGTTTCTTCTTCCAGCCCGGGTTTCGTCTTGAAACCGCAGGGCCGGAAGACAGGGTGACGCAGCCGCCCCCAGGTCGGATCGCGGTTTACCGCGAGACACTCTGGGCGGGCCTGCGTTTTTCCACCCATGAGTTCGTGAGCAGCTTGCTGGCCGAGTACCAGCTCGTCCCGGCGCAGTTGGCTCCGAACTCATGGAGGACCATAATCGGGTTTTTGTCCCTGTGCCTCGGGCACGGGATCCCGATCACGGTAGGCCTTTTCCGCCGGTGTTTTCTGTTAAAGAAGAACCCGGTGGACGCAGGGTGGCTATATTTCGCCTTTCGGGGCGGTATGTCACTCTTCCGGGGCGCCCCTTCCTCGATCCACGAGTGGAAGGTGAAGTTTTTCTTCCTGGCGTCCGCGGCGCCTTGGGGGTTTGAGCCGAGGTGGGGACACCCACGGCTGAAGGCCCTCAACAGACTCTCCGAGCCCACGGGGAGGGAGCTGAGGATCCTAGACTCTGTGCGAGCCCTCGGGAGGGGCAACGACCTGACCGAGCTCCTGCGGGAGGACGCCCTGGCGAGCGTGGGTCTGAGCTCGGCGCGCCCCGAGGGTAAGGGCGGCTACGTTATTTTCATTCTTTGTCTTTCGCTTTTACTGCCACTGGCCTGACACTTAACAAAATTTTTGATTTCAGATATTCCCCGCATGCCGACCAGCAACACGTCGCTTTTTTCCCGCCTGAGGAGGCGGGAGGCCGAGGCCGGGGGGGCTAATCCCCAGCCTCGGAGGAGGGCGAGGACAGACGGCACTTCCTCGTCGGCCGGGATGAGTGGCCCCGAGGCGGGGGCCCCTGCGGCCGACCCGAGGCGGGAGCGGGTGGTCAGTGGTGCGAGCCCATCGGCCCCTCCTTGCCCTGCCCCCCTTGCCCAGCGGGGGGAATCATTCGTGGCCCGGCCGCAGCAGCCAGGACCCGGGCCTGCCCGAGGCCCCGAGGCGAGCGGCTCCGGGACCTCGGGTCCGATCGTGCCGAGCTCTTCCCGAGCTTTCCGAGAAGAGTCGGTTGAGCCAGACTCTTCCGTTCCTGAGGGGAGCTCGGCCCTTCAGGACGCCGAGGTCGCACGCTCCATGTTGCGGCGTGCAGTGCTCCCAGCGGACCGGGCCGTGTTCCGAGGGATTTCGCTGGAGGAGGTCGCCGGCAGTGCTTACTGCAGCACCGCCCGGGTAAGTTCCCTTCCTAATTTTCCTGAGTTATTAGCGTGCATACGTGCCTTTCAACTCACAATACCCTCGCTTCTTCTTTTTTTTTTTTTTTTTCAGCATATTCTCGAGCTCGACACCATGGCGTTCCTCGCCCACGGGTATCGAGAAGAAGTTCGGCAGCTCGGCCAGCAGCTGGAGCCGGCCAAGAAAAGAATCGCCGAACTAGAAGCGGTGTCGGCCGCGGCCGAGGCTCGGTGGGCGGCCACCGAGGCCGAGCGCCTTGCCGTGGTGGGGGCGCTTGAGGAGGAGAAGGCGGCTCACGCCATGACCAAGGCAACCATGCGCGGCACGGAGGCGCGCTTGGGGGAGGTCCAGGCCAGGGTCGCGGCCCTCGAGTATGAGGAGAGGGCCCTTCGCCTCCGAATCGAGCAACTTGAGGCCCGGGAGAGGAGGGCTCTCGAACGAGCCGAGCATGCCGTGGAGCTCTTCAAAGAGTCGCAAGAGTTCCGCGACATGTTGGAGGAGGAGACGGTCGACGGTTTCCTTCGAGGCTTCGAGAACTTCCGAGAGCAGGTGCGCCTGTACTGCCCTCAGTATGACTTCTCGACGGTCCGTCCGAGGGAGGACCGGGGCTGGGGGTCCGACGTGCGAGCCCTTCCCACCATCCTGACATCCGAGGCGGGAATATATGAGCAAGACCCCGCCGAGCCTTCGACGAGGGTAGCCGAGGCGGACGGTGTCATGGAGGTGGCTCTGGCGGCCGAGACGGACGCTGTCCCGGAGGTGGTGCCCGAAGCTCCTGCTCCCGACCCCGAGCCTGTTCCGGAGGAAGGTCTTGAGGTCATCAATGTGCCGGACGACCCCCCGGATGTGGCTCCCGCCGCTTAGGACTTAGCGTATTTTTCTTTCTTTTTCATTGTATCCGAGGTCGGCCCTTGAGCGGCCGACTTCCAATTTTGTAATTGGCCTTCCGGCCCTTTGTTAATGAAAAAGTATTTTTGCCATTCCGTGTTCATCTTTCCCTCTGTTGTCGTGACCGAGGCCAGGGCCTTAGCGAACAGCCTCGATGGCCTAGCTTTGCATTTTAATTTCCGGGCTGCTTAACGAAGTTGCCCTTCTTCCCGGGCTACGTCTTAGCCTTCTCGGGTTCCAGTCATCCCGACGAAGAGGAGCTCCGAGTCTTGAGTTTTTTAGAAAATTTCCCTAAGTCCTATAGCTCGGACTTGGGAGACGTGGAGGTCATCGCGTTTAGCCTTTAGGGAAGTCCCAAGGTGTCGAGGTCGGGCCTTAGCCCTTTAACTAAGACCGGACTAGGTCTGTACGTGCCGCTAATCGAGGAGTTTAGTCGGGTCTCCGAACTTAACTCCAAACTCCTCAGAGGGAGCGCGGGCCAATAGGCAGGTTATTACTGAAGGTTTTCGCAGTTATTGTTCTCGGACTCTGCCGAGGCTTCGGTGAGCAAGGCTGGGGTTTCCAGAGATTGCCTTGGTACCCGTGTTTGGCTGGCGCATTCGTGGCCGGGACCACTTTTTAGCCGGACGTAGGAGTTTACGTCGAAGAGCCAAGTCGGGCACTAATTTATGAAATCCTCTGTACCAGTTTCGGAGACTTGACGAACGGTGCATGCATAATGTAATTAGGAGGTCGATCCTAAGCCGACCCGTTAGAGAGGCCCGACTTTGGGGCGAGATAAGGCTTCAACATTAAGATTCCGTTCAGCAATATGTAAATAAAATTTGACAAGGAGGGCGTCCAGTTGAATGTACCTCTTTCATTCTCAGAGTTATGCTTCGCATGGTGGAGTAGGCTGCTTCCCTTCCTCGTCGACCTGCGGAGTCATTTTTGACTTTAAGGGGGCTCGGGCTTCTCACGGACCCGACAGCACCCGCCGAGGTTGAGAGGGCTTGGGGAGGCTTTATTGATTTGTAGCTCTTTGCGAGGTCGAGGGAGTTTGAGACCCTGTGGTCGGACCTCGGGGCACCTCAACTTTGGCCGAGGGGTCTTGTGTCAGGTCGGCGGGTCCGCGGACGCTTTGCTGACCTGTGGTACCTCCCGAAGTCGAGGGAGTCTGATTCTCTACGGTCGACCCTCGGGGCATCCCGACCTCAGTCGAGGGATCATACGTCAGGTCGGCGGGTCTGGGCACGCTCTACCGACCTGCGATGCTTCCCGAGGTCGAGGGAGTCTGGTTCTCTACGGTCGATCCTCGGGGCATCCCGACCTTAGTCGAGGGGGCGCTACGGGGGACCGCGAAGGTACTACCCCGTTGTTGGTGATGAGCGCCACGGGGGGCCGCGAAGGTACTACCCCGTCTTCCCGAAGTGTCGAGGGGTCTGGGTACGCACTGTCGACACTCGGGGCATCTCGACCTTAGTCGAGGGATCGCTCGCTTCGGGGATCGGGGATCGTCGACCGCTCCTGGGGGTCCACTTCGTGGCGCCCCAGGTGGAGCCACCCTTTCCACCCCTCACGGCGCCTTCCCGAGGTCAAGGGAGTCTGGTTCTCTACGGTCGACCCTCGGGGCATCCCGACCTTGGTCGAGGAATCGTTCGTCAGGTCGAGGGGTCTGGGTACGCACTGTCGACCTGCGACGCTTCCCGAGGTCGAGGGAGTCTGGTTCTTTACGGTCGACCCTCGGGGCATCCCGACCTTAGTCGAGGAGGCGCTACGGGGGGCCGCGAAGGTACTACCCCGCTGTTGGTGATGAGCGCCACGGGGGGCCGCGAAGGTACTTCCCCGTCTTCCCGAAGTGTCGAGGGGTCTGGGTACGCGCTGTCGACACTCGGGGCATCTCGACCTTAGTCGAGGGATCGCTCGCTTCGGGGATCGGGGATCGTCGACCGCTCCTGGGGGTCCACTTCGTGGCGCCCCAGGTGGAGCCACCCTTTCCACCCCTCACGGCGCCTTCCCGAGGTCAAGGGAGTCTGGCTCTCTACGGTCGACCCTCGGGGCATCCCGACCTTAGTTGAGGAGGCGCTACGGGGGGCCGCGAAGGTACTACCCCGTTGTTGGTGATGAGCGCCACGGGGGGCCGCGAAGGTACTACCCCGTCTTCCCGAAGTGTCGAGGGGTCTGGGCACGCACTGTCGACACTCGGGGCATCTCGGCCTTAGTCGAGGAATCCTGCTCCATTCCACGTTTCGTCGTCTTGCGATTCTTCCCGAGATCGAGGGAGTTTGGGACTCTACGGTCGAGCCTCGAGGCATCCCGATTTTGGCCGAGGAATCTGAGGATCACAGACGACCCAATATTAAAAGAGGATTACAGTTATCAAGGTGAGAGAAATTTTTGCAGAAAAAGGAGCTGAGTCCATTGTCCTGATTGTTTTGAACCCCTTAGGATTTCATTGGTAATACATCCGTAGATTCTCGGAGTTCCAGCTTCGTGGGATCAGAGTCCCCTCCAGGGACTTCAATTTGTACGCCCCTGGTCGTTGTACCCGGGCGATTTGATACGGCCCTTCCCAATTTGGGGCGAGCTTTCCTTGCTCGGTCGGTTGAGAAGCCTCGACTCTCCTGAGGACGAGGTCCCCTACTTTGAAGAGCTTGGGCTTGACTCTGGAGTTGTAGTATTGGGCCGTTCGCTGTTGGTATCTCGCCATGCGAACCCGGGCGACCTCTCTCGTTTCTTCGACAAGGTCCAAGTTGCTCCTTAGCTGGGAAGAATTGGTGTCGGGGTCGTAATGCTCCATTCTGGGAGAAGGCAGGCCGATCTCCAGCGGGATGACGGCCTCAGTGCCGTATGCTAGGTTGAAGGGGGTCTCTCCCGTGGGTAGTCGGAACGTGGTCCGGTACGCCCAAAGGACATTGTACAAGTCCTCGACCCACTGTCCTTTGGACCGATCAAGCCTAGCTTTAAGTCCCTGCAAAATAGTTCGGTTAGTTACCTCGGTTTCCCCGTTTGTCTGGGGATGGGCAACCGAGGTGAAGCGATGATCAATGCCGAGTTCAGAGCAAAACTCCCTGAAATGAATATTGTCAAATTGTCGACCATTATCAGATATAAGGATACGGGGTAGTCCGAATCGGCAGATTATAGACTTCCACACGAAATTCCGCATCCTTTGCTCGGTGATCCGGGCGACAGGTTCGGCCTCGACCCATTTGGTGAAATAGTCGATGGAGACAACCAGGAACTTTCTCTGTCCGGTGGCGAGGGGAAAGAGCCCCAGGATGTCGATCCCCCATTGGGCAAACGGCCAGGGGGCGATGATGGAGGTCAGCAGAGCTGAAGGTCGGCGCTGGATATTAGCGTTTCGCTGGCACCGATCGCACTTGCGGACGAAATCTGTTGCGTCTTTTTGGAGTGTGGGCCAGTAATATCCCTGCCGCAGGATCTTATGGGCCAAGGCCCGGCCCCCCAGGTGATTTCCACCAAAGAGGCAGGCGATGAGCCTGTAAAAAAAAAAGGCAAGAAGTAAGACAGACTATTCTCGGCACCGCAGATCCCTTCATGGACCTCTCGGAGAGCATAGTCCGCCTCGGAGGGGCGGAGGCATCTGAGAAGGGGGGAAGTAAATGATCGTCGATAGAGCCTGTTCTCGTATAGGACATATCGGGGGGCCTGGCGCTTGATTCGGCGAGCCTCCATCTCGTCATGAGGTAGGGTTCCGTCCTGAAGGTAGCAGACGAGCCCGTCGATCCAGCTTGGCTCGGAGCCGATGCACATGGTAGGCTCGGGTTCCTCCGTGCTGGGGGTCTGAAGATACTCGAGCGCGGTTCCCTTAGGAAGCTCGCTCATGCGGGAGCTTGCCAGCTTGGATAGCTGGTCTGCCCTGAGGTTTTCCGTTCTGGGAATGTACTGAATGTTGAAAGAATTCAGGGCAGATATGAGTTCCCGCACCTTTTGGAGATACTTTTGCATGGATGGCTCTTTAGCTTCAAAATCTCCTTGGACCTGGTTCACCACCAGCTGGGAGTCGCTGAATGCCGTCAAGTCTCCCACGTTTAGTTCTTTCGCCAGTTTGAGCCCGGCGATGAGGGCCTCATACTCGGCCTCATTGTTCGAGGCCGGGAACTCGAGGCGCAGGGCTTGCTCAGCCACCACTCCGTCTGGACTAGTGAGGATAAGTCCGGCCCCGCTACCCCCCGAGGTCGAAGACCCGTCCGAGTGCAGGACCCATGGCTGCCTCGGGGCCTCCTCCGCGGGTCCAGATGGCATCTCGGGGTCGTCCGGAATGGTGCACTCCACGATGAAGTCGGCGAGTATCTGAGCTTTGATAGCCGGCCTGGGCCGATATTCGAGGTCGAATTCTCCGAGCTCGACCGCCCATTTGGCGACCCTCCCCGCACGATCCGACCTCTGCAATATTTGCTTCATGGGCTGGTCGGTCAATATAGCTATCGTGTGGGCTTGGAAGTAAGGCCTGAGTCTCCGAGCCGAGATGATGAGAGCGAAGATGGTCTTCTCAAGTTTAGAATATCGGGTCTCGGCATCCCTGAGAACCCGGCTGGTGTAATAGACCGGCTTTTGGAGCTTGTCCTCTTCCCGGACGAGAACTGAGCTCACTGCGGCTGGGGAGACGGCCAGATATAAGTAAAGGACCTCGCCTTTCCGGGGCTTGGTGAGCAGCGGGGGAGAAGCCAGAAGGCTCCGAAGATCTTCAAAGGCCTGCTGGCATTCTTCTGTCCACCGGAAGTCTTTCGGCCGTTTGAGGCTCTTGAAGAAGGGGAGGCAACGCTCGGCTGACCGAGAGATTAACCTTCCCAGGGCGGCTACCCGCCCCGTGAGCCGCTGCACCTCCTTAACTGTCTTTGGAGGCGACATCTCTTGCAGTGCCCGGATTTTCTCCGGGTTGGCCTCAATTCCGCGCTGGGTCACTATGAAACCCAGGAACTTGCCCGAGGTGACCCCGAACGCGCACTTCGCCGGATTGAGTTTCATTTGATATTTTCTGAGCTTGGCGAACGTCTCGTCGAGATCGGCTATGTGGTGTTCCGCCGCTCGGCTCTTCACCAACATGTCGTCCACGTAGACTTCCATGTTCCGGCCGATCTGGTCTTTAAAAATCTGGCTGACCAGCCTCTGATAGGTGGCCCCAGCGTTTTTCAGGCCAAAGGGCATCACCTTATAGCAGTAGGTGCCCTTGTCGGTGATGAAGGCCGTCTTCTCCTCGTCTTCTGGCGCCATTCGGATTTGATTGTATCCTGAAAAGGCGTCCATAAAAGTTAGCAGTTGGTGTCCCGAGGTGGAGTCGACGAGCTGGTCGATGCTCGGGAGGGGAAAACTGTCTTTTGGGCAGGCCTTGTTCAGGTCGGTGTAGTCCACACACATACGCCATTTTCCGTTGGCCTTCTTTACGAGGACTATGTTGGCGAGCCAGTCCGGGTAGGAGACCTCCCGGATGAAGCCGGCTCCGAGGAGTTTGTCCACCTCCTCGGCCGCAGCTCGTTGTCGCTCGGGGGCGGAGCCTCTTTTCTTCTGCTTTACAGGCCTGCTGGTTGGTTTCACCTGAAGTCGGTGGACCATGACCTCAGGGTCAATTCCTGGCACGTCCGCGGGCGACCAGGCGAGGACGTCGGCATTATCCCGCAGGAAGCTGACGAGGCGATCCCTCTCATGGGCGCCGAGGCCGGAGCCGACCTGCACGGTTAGCTTGGGAAAATTTTCTCGTAGTGGGATTTGAATAAGGAGCTCACCGGGCTCTACTTGCTTCTTCCAGGGGGTGTCCCTCGCATCGAGGGTTTCTATGGGGAGTGAGGGGCGCGTCGGGCGGTCTGGCGCCTCAGCTGGTTGTTTCACTGTGTGGGCCGCCATGTAGCATTGCTTGGCGACCAGTTGGTCTCCGCGGACCTCGCCTACTCCTTGGCCGGTGGAGAACCGCATGAGTAAATGGCGGGTTGAAACCACGGCTCGAAGGGTGTTTAACCCTGGGCGCCCAAGGATGGCGTTGTAGACCGAGGGCAGACGGACCACCAAGAAGTCCATCCTCACAGTGTTCTCCCGGGGGGCGAGGCCAACTGTGACAAGGAAGCTAGCCTCACCTTCAACCGAGACCGCATCTCCGGTAAACCCGACTAGCGGGGCATTGATTCTCCGGAGATGTCCTCCTGTCAACCCCATTTTTTGGTAGGCATGGTAGTACAAAATGTTGGCTGAACTTCCATTGTCAACTAGGACACGCTTTACATCAAACCTATTTACAATCATGGAGATGACCACAGCGTCATCGTGAGGGGTCTCGACCCCTTCTAAGTCCTCGTCCGAGAACGAGATGACTTCATCAGTACGTGGGCGCTTCGGGGGTGTTCCCTGGGCGGCCGTTCCTGCCGAGGCCCGCCCGATCATGTTGATGGTGCCGGCGATGGGCCTGTTGTCGCCTGGATTTTCGGTTGGTGCGACATTCTCCGCCGGCCTTCTTTCCTCAGGTCGATTCCTCACGAACCGGTTGAGTACTCCCCGTCGGATGAGCGCTTCTATCTCGTCCCGGAGTTGGAAGCAGTCCTCCGTGTCGTGCCCACGGTCTCGGTGGAAGCGGCAATACTTCCTGGTATTTCGGGGAAATCTCGTGTCTCGCATAGGAGGCGGGGGTCGGAAGAAGTCCCGACCCTCAATTTCCATCAGGATCTCGGCCCGGGGAGCATTGACGGGTGTATAGTTCTCGTACCTCGCCTGGTACGTCCGGGGCCGTGGTTGAGACCTCGGACGAGGAGGTGTCCTCTGCTGAGGTCGCCCCTGCTGACGGGGCGGACTCCTCAGTCTGGGGAGATTTTTCTCTCTGCGGGGAGACCGGCTCCTTTGTCGGTCGCGCTCCTCGCGGCGCTTCTTCTGCTTCTTAGAGGCGGGCTCGATTGCTCCCCGCCTGGAGGCGACTGCCTCCTCGGCCTTGGCATACTTCCGAGCTCGGGCCAGCATTTCGATGAAGTCGGCCGGGAAGCTCTTCTCGATGGAGAAGAGGAATCGGTAGGAGCGAACCCCAGTTTTCAGAGCCGACATGGCTATCGACTGGTCTAGCTCGCGGACCTCCCATGTGGCGGCGGTAAAGCGGTCCAGGTACTCTTTGAGGGACTCCCCCTCCTTCTGCTTGATGTCCAGGAGGGAGTCTGATGTCCGTCGCTGGCGCCGGCTGGCAGCAAAGTTGGTGGCGAACTGCCTGCCGAGCTGCTCAAAGGAGGACACCGTGTTCGGCTTCAGTCTAGAAAACCAAAGCCGAGCGGTCCCTCGGAGGGTCGCTGGAAAGGCTTTGCAGAGTATGGCCTCCGAGGACCCTTGTAGGGCCATGAGGGCCCGATAACTCTCCAAGTGGTCGAGGGGGTCGGTGATTCCGCTGTAGGGCTCCACCTGAGGCATTTTGAATCTCACGGGAACCGGCTCGTCCTCGATCTGGCGGGAGAAGGGGAACTTGGCAGTGAACTCAAAGTCCCCTTCCTGTCTTGCCTTCTTGCCGTGGAGTGCCGCAATCTGGCGCTCCAGATGCTCAACTTTTCGGTCGAGCTCCCCCACCCGTGGGATTGTCGTTGTGGTTTGCGCCGGCCCTTGGCGGTCCGGGGCTGACTCCGCCTCGGAAAGTTGGGGTCTCCGATCGAAACCTTCTCTCGGTAACTCCCTACGGGGAGTAGCCCGTTCTCCGTTGTTGGCTCTGGAGGAGCCATGCAGATTTTGACTGGGGAGAACCGGGCCGTTGGGGAGACACTCCGGCGGGGCCTGGGCCTGCGGGGGAAGCGCCGATGAAGCTTCCACGCGCCGTAGGCCCTGCACGGCGGCGGCCAGGGCCTGGACTTGCTGTACCAGGGCATTGAACTGTTCCAGCTGGACCTGAGGACCTGGGTCAGCTGGAGTTGGGAAATTCTGGACGGAGTGTCCAGGACTTTGCGGGGGACGCCGGGAGACGTTAGAGGCTCCCTTACTTCTCAACTTCATGACTGCTACTCGGGCCCTTCCTCTAGCGCCAACTGTTGCTGGAAATTGGACCCGGGGGCAATCTTCGGTCGAGGAGAGGGAGCGGGAGGTGGTTACTCACGGCGGGGCGGTGGTCCGTCGACGGGCGGCGTCCTCCGTCTGGGGCGATCGGCGAGAAGGAGCGGCTGATTCCCGCGGCTGGGCGACGATCCGACAGTGGGCGGCGTCCTCCGTCTGGGTGCCTGCACACGAGCCGGTGGCCGGGTCTTCCGGCGCCGGCCCTCCGACGCTCAAGTCAGGGAGGGGGCAAATCGTGTAGAGTAGAGGTAAACAGTGCCCGTCCCCAGTATCGATTTTCCAACCCCCTTTTATAGACCGGGGGTCGGTTTACCTGCGATGTAACGGGGCGAAGCCGTAGTACGGCTCGGCATGTCGTTCAGGTCGGCGCTTGGTCAGGCGAATAATTGCACTGATGTCGGCGATGAGGGCGTTGTACAACCCGAACTAGCACGCTACCAGGCGAATTTATTGCATCAGTGTCGGAGGTATGGCCGAGATCAGAGACTTATCACAGTTGACTAGACTCTGCTGGGCTTATTTGCCGTGGAGAGCTGGGAGTCCGTAGATGACAGGAGTCACGTGCATTAATTGTTGAGTGAGCCGGAGATCCGCATTTATTGTGGAGTAAGCCGGAGATCCGCATTCATTGTGGAGTAAGCCGGAGATCCATATTTATTGTGGAGTAAGCTGGAGATCCATATTTATTGTGGAGTGTGCCGGAGGATCACAGCGGTCATGCGCAATAAATGCCGGAGGGGCGTCATAGTACGGTCTCTGGCCGGACCTCGGAGACGTATAGCCGTAGTAGGTGGCTGACAAAAGTAGGCCTCGGGCATTGGGGTTTCTCTTAGGTCGGAGGTTCCGAGTTCGGGTGCCGACTTCGGCCTTCCAGGGTCGACGATTGTGCGGCTTCTTTGGGGCATTCGTGTCATTTGGGGGAAAAACCTTATTCCCCCAACAATATCAAACAATGAAATATGGGAAGAATAAATGACTCTTTACATCCAATTTAATACCTGCGCCAACGATCGAGCCACTTCTACCGATGCCTGTCAAGGTCCTCAACGAAACTCTTTCTACGTAGTTCCATATATATTTCTATATAAGCTATAAATGAAGCCGCAACAGTAAACAGTGGCAGAATTATATATAAATATAGAGAAATACATATATAGAAGTGTGTGTGTGTGTATAATATTTCTATATGGTACTGTTCGTCTAAAAGGTGCTTTTTGTGGCTTTTGTTACTAGAAGTGCTATTAGTACTTTATTAGCTATAGGTGGTGTCAGAAATTTTGATACTATAGTTTCAATGGCCGAACTATGTACTACATAAAAGTTGAGGATCTCCTACATTTATTTGGAAGGTTATGATCAAATAGCTTTCGGATCCTCCATTCTCTGTTGCCGGACCACATCCCCTTTTGTAAGATTGTTGGCGAATGATGCATACTTTGTTTGTAGTTGAGGTTTCTCATATTTATAGAAAGGCTAATAAGGTAGTTGATTGGATGGTTGCTTATATAGCTAATCATATTAGGGCCATTCTATGGGATTCTACATGAAATCTTCTAGCTCAAATTTTAAATATATTTATTTTTCCAATTTATACTGATGTATTTATTCTAGATTGATTTAAATCAACCATTTTACCAAAAAATGCAGTAGATGAATGTATGATAAGAGAGAGCCTTCCTACAAGGTCTTGATCAAGTCTCATCACCGCATATTGAAGAAACCAATTGGTAGAAGCCAAGTTAGGAAATTATCACACTTGAAAATTCATTTTGATTTCGAGCTTATCTTATCTACATCCATGTGAATTTTACTTGCATGATTTTATAAATAGATCTTTTGGACTAAGTTTTTAACTCCCCATCAATTATTAATTAGGAGAAATTATATCCTACACCAGATGCATCATATCAATGGTGGATGGAGTAGCTGAAGGTACGAGAGGGAGAGGTCTTAAATGTTTCGCTCTCTCCCTCCCGCCTTTGTGGCTGAATGAGGGGAAAGGGCAAAAAAAAAAAAAAAAAAAAGGAGGAAACGAAGAAAAAGGGTAGGGGAGGTGGGGAGAAAGTGAGGGTAGCTTAAGCAAAAAAAAAAAAAGGTGAGGGTAGAATGGTGTGTGTGGGGAAGAAGAGTGATCAGAGAAAAAAAAAAAAAATTGCAAACTCTCAGCCGCCTGCCCTTTGGCTTCCAAGTCAAAAAGGTGAAATGGACGTGCCCTTGATTTCAGTGCGGCATGGGAAAATAAATCTTTTTTACCATAGTTTTTTAGCCCATTAAAAATAATTCATAAATTAAATAGAAATAAATTTTTTCCTACTAACATAATTCATCGATTCCATAACGTAAAAATATATAATAAAAAAATTACGTGCCAATAGGCACCATGCGCGAAGAAAAACCATCGCATCCTTTTTTTTTTGGCCAAGTAATATAAATTCATCTGCTTCTTGATATATACTGTAAGATTTTTTTACGTACTTATTGATAAATCGATGTATAGTTTCTAAAATATGATGTTCATCAGAACGTAGTTTATGCCTAGTCAATACACACCTAATAATATAGTCATCCAATATCCCAATATACACATCCAGATAAATCGATTTGCAGTTCAAAATATGATGCTCATCAATATGCATTATATGGCCAAATGATACATACTTGTCAGCTTCCTAATACATAAATATATACTGTAAGCTTTGCTAATACACACCCAATACATACCTTTAGAAAAATTGATATATAATTTTTAGAACATAGTATTTATGAGTATACATTGCACGGTCAGATGATACACACCTTGCAAAATAGTCATCTAGCATTCCAATATACACTTTTAGGTTAATTAATACATAGTTTTTAGAAGGACTAGAGAAAGGGACTCAAGAGGAGAAGGAAGCCCTCACGCATGGGAGAGATAGCTTGATAAGAAAAAGGATAGAAGGAAAGGCTTGACGAGAAAGAAAAATAATGCAGATAGTCTCTTTTGGCGTGTGCAATTTTTTTTTTTTTTTAAAGTTAGAGGAATGATGGACTCTATTAGTAAGAATCCTTTTACCTCTATTTAACTTTTGAATTTTCTCTTTAAGATAGATGCAAGAGGAGAAAACATATCAAAAAAGGAGCCCCACCCCATATTTCCTTTTATGGTGCCCACCCTATATGATTTTTGTTCAGTCATATGCAATGTAACCTCATTTCAGTTTTCAGACCCTCCTATGTACACCCACCATCAAATCCAAAATAATCATGTTCGAGGTAAAAACAAATGATTGGACTGACTCAAAACCATCAATCAGACTATCAAAAAACAAAAATCATATGGGGCATTATAGAACATCATATGGAGTAGGATTCCTATTTTATTATATATTTTTTTAGTGTTCATCTTAAAAAAGAAAACCTAAAAATTAAATGATTTTTTTTTACATGAATACCCTCCTAAATATCAAATTTTGCATGAATACTCTCTCAAAATTGATATTCATATGTATGCCTTCTTAAAATACTTATTATGCTATTCTATCTTTTTTTATCTTTATTTTTGTATATGTACCCACACCATGTAACGCCGTTAAAAAATTAATAGTTTTAAATTAAAATGACTAAAATACCTTTAACAGGTAGAAGTGCAAAAAGAACCATTAAGGCGATCGCGATAGGAGACAAAAAAGTAATTTCAAGATGCTATTTTATTTTTAATTAAAATGAATATGATTTTTATTAACGGTGTTAGAAGAATTGTTATATTAGAGCATTTGTGCAAAACCAGTGTTTTATGAGAGTACATAAATAATTTAAATTTTAAGAGGGTATTCACAAAAATTTGAATTTTTAGAAGGGTATTTATACAAAAAAATCCAAATTAAATAGGAACAAAACTCTTTCTACTAATGAAGTTCGTCGATTCCATAAATTCAAAAATAAATAAAAAAATTACACATGCTAAGAAAGATCATCCATGAAGAGGGATCGTTCATATATTTTTTTTTCTCGTCAAGCCTCTCTATTTATCATCTTTCTTATCATGCCATCTATCTTATCTATGAGATCTTTCTTTTTTCTTTCGAGTGCTTTTTTTTTTTTTTTGTTAAAGCAGATGCATCATGCACGGCGGGTATGAATATACTCAAAAAGATCAAAAAAATAACAATTTCTAAAGTGCTTCGGGTAAGTCTTCTTCGACCAACCAAAGGATCTCCCCAGAACTTCTGAGTCCTTTTCACCACCTCCAAATCCCTCTCTATTTTTTATGATTTAGAATCTAAGAAATGATATATATATATATATATATATATATATATATATATATATATATATATATATATATATATATATATATATATATATATATATATATATATATATCATTTTGTATGTTAGATAAAATTAAAAAACTGAGTACTGATACTAATAAATACTATGTTCTGAAAACTATATATCAATTTATCTAAAAGTGTGTATTGGCTTGCTGGATAATTAAGTACTTTATTTTATGTATATTGGCTTGCTAGATGAGTATTTTATTTGATGTGAATATCATGTTCTATAAATTATATATTGATATATCTAGATATGCGCATTAACTTACTAAATGACTAATTTATTTTGTATGTATTACTTAAATATATACTATGTATCGATAAAAAGTATATTTTAAAATGAAAAAATAAAAAATATTATGTGTTTTTTTAAATTTTTTAATCATGGGATTGAAGTTTTTGTTTGATAAAGTTTAGTTATTAGAGAAAATGTTATAAAATATGATTTTTTTGTGAACAACAGGGTTGTCTGGACGACGACACTCCTTCTCCTGACAAGGTGCCACTCGGTGCCTGATGGGTCAGAGATTCGCGAGTTTTATGGCATTGGATGGATGAGGGGACCGGTCCGACCGGATCATGGGAATTCATGGCCATAGTCTCTTTTCATGAGGGAATTAATGATCACAGCCAAGGTTGGATTTAATGCTCTCCAAAAATAGCGAAGGAGAATCCGCCACGCATTTGATGGCCTCGTAGGTCTCCCTACTAGGGGGACCACTCATCCTCAAGGCTCGAGTCTCGATGAACGAGTCAACGACATGTAATGCTGTACGAAGACAGTGGGTGTACGTAGAGCGTCTCATAGCAGGGTTCCGATTGTATCTTTTGCAAAAAAAGAATGATTTATTTTTTTTTCCCACAAAATCAACTGCTGGAATGGACAATAACCGTCTCAGAATCTATGCAGACGTTGGAAAAAAATTTTAAAATATTTTAAAATCTATGCAAGGCAACAGATTGCAATTAAAAATAAATAAATGATCTTCTTTCGTGCCAAACATACAAACTGAACCCTCACGGCAGCGCAAATACGTGGATTTGAGTTGCATATTTGGCATGAAAGAATAATTAATCTTATATTAATATAGACCGTTGGATCGCATTTTGTATAGATTTCAAAAAATTCTGAACTTTTTTATCCGTCCATTTATATGGATTCGAAGATGACTATATATTGCGCAATCCAACCATAGATTCTCACTAAGATGAATTCTTCAACCATGTGAAAGATGCAATCCTTATCCCATGTGGAGAGAGACGAACAAGAGTAGTCATCCAACAACTTGTTACTGTCACAACTTAGGGCTTTACCTGAAATGGCTAGCCTTTAAATCTAATCACAAGCACTATAATTGGCTCACAGTCAGCTTCAATAGATCCATGCTGCAACGTCCTCTAGTCCACATAGATTATGAATCGAGTCCGTTCTGATACCATTTATCACAACTCATAACTTCATCTAAAATGTCTAGCTGGAATATATTATTTGGGTTCCTCGATCCTATATAAGTACCCAAGATCTATCCAACGAATAATTAATGTAGGACTAAACACACGCCGCATGGGTTCTCACAGTTACCATTTCTCAAACTCTGGTTGTCGGATAAGTTAGAGGAATGGCTGAGACCCTCTTCGGATTCTCAGGTATTCTTAATTATTTTCAGCAAAAACAATTATTGCATTTAAAAATTGAGAAAAATGGTTATTTTGAAATATAATTATTACGAGGGGAGCAGACATTAGAATTTCAGCGAGTGTGAAGGAGACAAGGATGGCTAAGAATCCGCTTCTTGCTATGGGGCTAATCTTAAAAATCATGATGGTGAATCCGAACAATGAGATTGTAGTTGAAGCATTTTAAATAGAATGACCCGCACAAGTGATGCTATTATCTCGCACAAGCAAGCAAGGGGGAATGGCGATTCTAATCGATATAACTGGCACAGGAAAAGGCAAAAGTATTAGAAGTTTTGGGCTCTCCTGCAAGATAAAAACAAAAAAATCTGCTATCATTGAACTGTACTGATGTATGCTTGGGTGACTACAACGCCTTGATGACGCCAGTAGAAGACAGATGGGAACATATCAACTTGGCAAAAATAACATAATGGCTGATGTACAAAGAAGGGTCCGAAGCGGCCAGGTTAGGTTTACTCGAGGCCGAGCTGGGCCCAAAAGAAGTCGTGGGCTTCAGGTTGGGCCCATGCCCCAAAATTTTTCCGACAACGAGCATGAGCACTTATAAATTTTTAATAAAAATAAATAAAAAAATATTAACATGCTATTATTTTGATTTATCACCTGCTCAGTAATATCTTCAATTTTGTGGTCATAAAGTTTAATTATCTAATTTATAATCATATTTATATCCATACTTTTAGTATTTGATTTGTATGTACCGTATAAAACAAATATGGTCATAAATTTTTGCATCCGATTAATATTTGTATCTACATCTGTGTTCGTCAAACAAATAAATATGAATATAGATATGTTAGTATATCTGATACCCAGGACCTCATACTTAGCGAATAACCGATGTAGAACTAAATCGTTTCAGCCCTAGCATTTTCGTCAGGCTAAGAGTTCAAATCTATTCAAATGTAATCACAAGCATCATGATCGTCCCGTAGTCAGCTCCAATACATTCGTGCTATAGTATCTTCTCGTGCAAATAGATTATGGGCCAGGTTCGCTCTAATACCATATGTAACAATCCAAAAGCTCATCTAAAAAATACCAGAAAGAAAATATTATTTAAAATTTTTAATTTTATATAAATATTTAAGATTGATTTAGCAAATAATTAATATAAAATTAATGGTCGCACCAGCTAACCAAGGGCTCGTGCCAAGTGGCTCAACTGGCGTTCGGCTCTCCAATCCTTGGCAAAGCGGCTTTCAACTGTGTACAGCCTGTGACAGCTTATTGCAGGAAAAAAGCTGGTTACGACAGTGTTCGCTTTCATGTTCCGGCAATGGCCAGGACATGAGATGTTGATCGCACCCACGTTGCTGAACTACCACAATAATGGCACGACACTGTAGAGTCGAATGCTGGGATTCTGCAGAAGATATTCTGCAGAAGATGGCAGTGGTCGCAATCCACTGTGTCTACTACCATTCATGGCCAACTTTAATTAAGTGACATATAGATAGATTCCGTTAGCTTGGTAGGTTAGGTTATAATCATGAATGATGCTCAAAGGGCGTATATTTAACTAGAAAACATTTCCATTTACTGAAGAGGTATTTAAGATCAAATTATTTGTACACCAAAACCGAAGGAATTGTTCTGTGGCTGTTTTCTAATGGTTGTGGCCTCACAAGGCCCTCCTTGCAAGGTTAATATTCATCAAAATCAAACGTTAATTGACTACACCTTGGAGAGCCAAGGTTAATTTAGCTTTTTTTTTTTTTTTGAGTTGAAATGGAGGAGGCAAGTCACTTCCTCCCAAAAATTTTATAGTTTATCTTAAAATTACTCCTGTTTTGCTTGGATCTGAGAATAGTAAAAGAAAAGCTCTGAGAGGAAGTTGATCTTATCCCTGGTGCCACATGAAGAAAAGACTTGCCCGACTTCAAATCTTGTCAACTGGACTTCCATCTCAAGTCATGCTCACTTTTCATATGTTAAATATTATCCAAACACATTTCTTTCCATTTTTTAAAATGGTTATGGAATCTAATATAAATGTAGGCATTTTCTTCTTCGGTCCCACCCAGATTTATATGTCTCTGGAGAAAGAATATATAATCAATTCATAATATAAACTCGCCATTCAAGGCAATAGAACGGCTGCAACCGAGAGCCATTACAAATAGCTGGGATAAACTACCTCTTTGTCACCTAACCTGGCCCAGTCGCTCGAGTCCTCTCTCCCCTCACCACACTTTCCTCACTTTTCTTGACTGCTTCTCAGTCTTTTTCTGTGACATGATTTCATCTGGCTAATGAGATCAGGATGAGCTTGTAGAACGGCATGCTAGTAGGACAAGCAATGGAGTTCCAATAAAGCTTTCGTCTTCCTCTTCGTTGAGGAAAATAGAAAGCTCGCCGTCTCTTTTAACAATTATAAAATCTTCATCTCCTTGAAGTATCACATGCATCAAACACACGTGAAATGGTATCACAGCCACTCAAAGAATAATGTGCAATGGTATAGACACGATCAATTTCTTCTACCAATTAGCTCTCATGAGGCGTCACCAACCAACCCGGCGGAAAAAAGAAAAAAAAACAGGTGGAGAAGAAAAAGGAAGGAAAACTCCAAAACAATGCGGATGCATTGATACCAGTCATACCACTAGCCATCGACCACATGCCCTGTGGCTGCCAGTATTAATACTTCTCTCACCAACCAAACTTTTTCCTCGATAACTTAATTCGACTCCTCTTGTGTGATTTACCAAGTCACCGAGTCCAAAAGCTTCTTTCTTTCCTTCCCACCGTGCTTGCTCTCTGAAACTATTTAAGTTAGGCTTGCATCCTCTGATGCCATAGGCTACCAGCGTATCCAAGAGTAAAGGAGAAGAAGAATGTTGGTGGTTGAAGGAGGAGAGGGAGAGGAGGCAGCTTACAACGAGCCGGTAAGCCCGACCGGCCAATACTTCAATAGCTCGGCGCTGTCCATCTGCATCCTGGTGGTTTTCGAGTCCGATGTTCCTATCGATGACTCCCCGACCATGTCGACACTGGAGAATCTGTTCTTGCCGATCAACCCACGTTTCTCCTCCATCATGGTACCTTCTCTGCTCTCTACCTTCTCTGATTCCAGGGCTGTTTTAATCTCTTCCAAGTCATGTATACGCGGCCAGTCAACTTGGCTAGCATCCAGTCCTCCATTGTTGACTAATTTTCCAAGCATAGAAGCTTGCTTTGCCGAGTTGGATCTAGTAGATCATCTTGGTTAATTAAAGCATTCTAAAATTGGTATACATGCAGTGTTTAAGTCCAAGCAGATGGCTTGGCCAAAGCCCACAAATAGCCACCAACAAGATCTGTCCCTGTAATCGCTATGGTTGGCTGCCAGCATTGACATTTGCTAGTTTGTGTTTTCGTGGCTACTTTGAACTAGGTGAAAGATCAGAACGGAGTTCAACAGTGGAAGAGGGTCAAGGTCAAGCTGGGAGACCATGTAAACGTTCCCACCTTCCCCACTGGCTTGGAATCATATGACCAATGCGTGCAAGATTACCTCTCACAGATAGCACTGGAGAAGCTGCCGCAAAGCCGGCCACTGTGGGACCTCCACATCATCAAGTATCCGACAAGCAATGCCGAGGGCACGATGGTGTTCAAGCTTCACCACGCACTGGGAGACGGCTTCTCCCTCATGGGAGCACTCTTCTCTTGCTTGCACAGGGCCGACGACCCTTCCCTCCCTCTCACCTTTCCCACTCGAGATAAAGCGATGAAAAAGAGCTTATGGGGGAGCATTTGTGGCGTAGTGCCTCGAGTTCTCTCCGTGTGTGCCAATACCATCCGAGACGTAGGGTGGAGTCTTTGGAAGAGCACTCTGGCAGAGGACGACACAACTCCGCTCAGATCCGGCACTCCAGGGCTGGAGTTTCGGCCGATCACCATTTCTTGCGTCGAGTTCTCTCTTGATGACATAAGAAAGATCAAGGCCGCAGTCGGAGGGGTAAGCTTGAGCTTTTAAATCTTGGAAAATACTCGAATAACTCAAAAAAAGTCACTCAGCTGCCGTCGTGAATCTTTGGCGCAAGGAACCTGAGTGGCTTTTTCAAGACCGCCCCGAAATCTTTGTATCCTTCCATTTCTGTGCCCCGGGGGACCGGGATTCAGCAACAGGTCGGGGTTGTTTCTTTCGCGCGAAGACACCGTTGGATCGTCCGCTAGTCGCTTTGAGATGTATGCAGGTGGGTGGGTGAATGCGATAGTTCGAAGTGCTTTGAGATTTGTATAGCGGGTGATCCAAAGGTGGATTTGTGCGAAAGAACAAACGACCCGTACCTGCAGCAATAGTTCACGTCGTGGTTTTTTGCTGTGCATCGCTGCCCTCGTTAAGTGGCACCCATCTCCCCTCCCTCCCCTTTTTATATATATATATATTATAATAATAAGCGCATGTTTGGATAATCTAGTTAAATTAGACTGATTCGTCTATTTAAATATTGCCCTATCAGACAAACACCGCTCAAGCCAAATCCTATGAAAAGTATAAAAAGATTTTTATAAAATATTTTTTCTTCCTATAGATAAAAGCCTAGAATTTAAACTAGGATTTGGATAGGCCTTTGGAAGATGGAGATAGATGGGGCCAATAAGCCCAATTTTTACAGAATTTTCAGGACGATTCTATAGAAATATTCAAATAGATTCTTAATTTGTGCATATAAGAAAAATGCTAAAATCATCCGTTTCATATAAAAATAGGCAATTGATTAGATAATATGCAGGGCCTAACTAGCACCACCGAACTTGGCCATATATCTCATCAATCTCCAACTGTCTGATCAGCTCGATGAACTAAATGGTGATCTATAGAAGTACTTGATGTATATAGCTAATAAACTACAAAAAAATTGGATACATATGCTCCTTTGACCAGAACCCATCGAAGAAAGCCCTTCCAAAAGTAGCAATAATAAAAATAGTTATAATAACAACAACAATAATAAAAATAATGTGATATAGGCTTTCAAGGTGGCTTATCACAAGAGAAGATATATAGTATCTATTTTTTGCTATTTTGATCATTATTTTTACTATTAAAAATACATAAAACTCAAATATCAAATATTTTAAGGATCTCTAACCTATACATACATGGACATAAATATGGGCAATTTTATTATCCTAGTGTACTAATATATATATATGATAAAGCATTTAAGTCCAGAATTCGTTTTATTGGTTATGATCTACATATTAAAACATATATAAATTGAAAATGGATATTTTTTAATGCTCAGATTATGGCAAAATTTGGTCTGGTATCAATTTAATTGTTCAATTTGTACCCTCCTGATCCAACGTTAGAAATCATCAACGTATATGAGTTTTAGTTTATAAAATTTTTTGATGGTATAGATCATATTCAATGGCGTTGATCGTTAATTTAAATACTATATTCTTGATTTTGAACTTGAGAGTAGTTAGCCTCTTCCATTGGAGGAGTAGAATCTATCTCTTTATATGCATTTTTGTTTTGTTTGTCCATCTATATTGTCTTTTTTTTTTGGAGCAATTAAAATGGTGAAAAATAATACCATGCTTTCAAAGATAAAACAAATACAGAGATAAAACTAAAAGATAAAAAATAAAATAAAATGAAAGATAGGAGTATCAAAACCACCCAACAAGAAGCAACATCAAGAACCTCAGTCCAATCCCTATATAAAGCAAATCTAAACCAAGCTGAAAAGCCCAACCAGTCCAATATCTAAATATTGTCACCTTCTGTCTATTATTGTTTACTCAACAGTTTGGGTGGAGTTGAAGTATCACAAGGTGTGAAAATTACAAATTGTAACATGCAATTAGCTTAATTTTGTATGCATAAAAAATTAAAATTTTAAGAAAAATAAATGTGCAAAGGCAGCTTGAACTTTGTTATTATTAATATCAAGCTTGTTATAACATATTCTCTTCTGCATTCGTTAGCTTGATATCTAATATACGGTTTTCCTATGGATTTTTAGCAGACTGTGAATGATGTGATCAGTGGAATAATATTTTATGGGACCCAGCTGTACATGCAAAGGGTGGGTGAGGGTCAACGCAGGAGAGCTGCCCGAGTGACGGCCATGGTGTTGCTGAACACTCGAATCGTTTCCAGCTACGAGACCGTAGAAAAGATGACAAAAACCAATGCCAAGTCCCCATGGGGGAACCAGTTTGGTTTCCTCCATGTCTCCATTCCAACGAGTAAGAACGCCGAGAAGGCCGACCCCCTCTACTTTATCCGGAAAGCAAGGAAGATCATCAAGGCAAAACGAAGCTCGTTTGCTGTCTATCTCACCGGCAGATTGCTTGAGATGCTGAGAAAACTCAAAGGCCCAGAGGTATGACTTGACATTACAAAATTCTTCCATAAATTGATCCATCAATGTGGTAAAAATACTTGTCAATGTGATAAAAAAAAATTGTTCCATAAATTGATCCAATACAAGTGCAAAAAAGAGTTTTGTTGGTGTCAAAACTAGCAGTCAGACATGTAGCAAGCACAATAGGTTGGACCTGTGAAGTTTTTTTTTTTTTAAGAATTAGTTAATCTAAAACAAATCTATTTTGGTTCATGTTGTAGCTAATAGTTGGCAAGTAAGAAGCAAACTAGCAATGCATCATACATGACAGCTTACCTTGATCTATAAGAGGCATTGTTAATGTTTGCTCCTTCAATGCAGTAACTCGGCACATTTTTGGATCGTTTGCGATGTCAAAATAAACCATCTTTTTTGAATCATTCATCTTATACTCTTTTGATATTGTCATCAAACAAGTGGTTGGATGTTTCGGGTGCAAGTCAATGTTGGGCTACTTGAAGTATCCTAATTGACTATGATCATATAAAACATAGAGATACTACCAAATTTTTGTTCGGAGGGCGCATTTCATTGAAGAAGAGGAGAGGAAGCTCAATATCATGGGTATCTATTATATTCATCCTCTGTTATTAAAAAACCCTGATATTGTGAGAGCTAGGCTCGGTCAGATACAAAAAAAAAGATTTCATCTTTTCAATACAAAAAAGATTTTAGCTTTTTGAAAAAAATACAATTTTTTTTTTTGTTTAAGAGATCGGATGTAAATTATTTTGTCTTGCTCATTAATGCCCTTTTCTTTCTCAATCTATTAACATATTGGATAATCCTTGTACATGTGTTGTGTAATTTTACTGCAAATTGCTTTGGTTTTTCTCCCATAGCTCATTAATTATTTTTATTGAATTGATAAACATTTTTCGTATAATTTTTGTTCTAACTTCAATGAAGGAAGAAAGTAACATCAAATATAACAGCTCTTTGTTGGAGCCAGTTTTCTATGGAAATAGCAACAGATAATGGACAAAAAACCTAGTGTGCGTTTTTGCATGTATAACCATCATCACCATTGTGTGATCAAATGCATGCATGACAGAGATTTAGATATTCAATTTGCTAATTATGCTGAACTTTGATTTCTTTACAAGTGTGTCCGCTTTCTTTTACTCATCAATGCTCCTTTCAGATGAAGATGAGGTGTCTTTCTCAATTTACTAATGTATCGACTAATCTTATTACACATTTATGTAATTTTACTGTAAATTGCTTCAGTTTTTCCCCAATAGCACATCAAGATGCACTACAACTATTTTTATTAAATTAACAACATTTCTGTATACAATTCGCATGCAACCCTTATCATCATTATGTGCCCAAATTTATCAGTTAACAACAACTTAGTGGTGGCTAGGTAACTTAGAGATCATGCCCTTAGAGATGCTTCACCACTTTTCACCATGTAAAGATTACAAATGTAAAAATTTTGACCCTCTGAACAAACTTAAAAATTTACTCTTTGGTTAAAAAACCACAGAAGTAGCCAACTCGATCTGCAGCACAGTTGGCAAACCTAGTCCATCTAACTCGAAGATTGACTAAAGTTACAACATCCACTAGAGTAACCATCAACTAATTTCACCAAATCCATGTATAGAGCATGAGCAAGTATATATCTCAAGTTCACTATGTACTACACTTGACCTCATAGTGAAAGCGAGTCTTTGTTGCTCAACAGCAAAATAGAGCATCAAGTCGATCTCGATCGATGGGCTATGTCAACCATCAGCTTTGCCCCTGAAGCACAAGACATCGGCCGATATATATGGTGCTACAACCAGATGGCACTCTTCGAATATGAGAAACAATGAACTAGTAGATGGAAGCTAATCATGATATTGACATTGCTTTCTGTTGGTATTTGGTTGCACCAACTAATGCAGCATCTCTTTTGCCTTCGTCAGGCTGCTGCCTTGTACATACACACAACGCTAAGGAAATCAAGCATGACGGTCTCAAACTTGGTCGGACCAATCGAGCAGACGATCATTGCTGGACATCCAGTTAGGAGCTTCCATTTTATGGTAGTCGGAGTCCCGCAGGTAATTAATAATCACAAGACTTCAATCTCATGTTCATGAATCATCTTGCATCAGCTTCTTGGTTCTCATGGCTAGTGATTGGAACTAATTAATGAACTTGCTTGTAGAGCCTTACAATAACGGTCATTAGCTACATGGGCAAGTTGAAGGTGGCTATGGGAGTGGAGAAAGGCTTCATAGATTCGGAGCTTCTGATCTCGAGCTTGAAGAAGTCGTTTGAGAGGATCTTTGAAGCAGCAATTGGGCAAGAGAACTTAAACAGGTGTTTCTAGTGATAGAGCAGATCATTTGACATTGTTGCTTATGGATTAACTGTTGCTTGCTTCTTTTGTAATAACCTAGGGTCCTCACCTAAAATAGTGAGCCGAAAGGTATTATTTCGGTTCTTTGATTTTGTATAAGTACCCAAGATCTACCCAACGAATAATTGATATGGGACTAAACACACACTGCATGAGTCCTCACATCTTCAATGAATTATGAGGAAAGATTTAAGTATCGAGGCTGATTCCTAGTGCAATACTCGTACAATTTAAGGCCAGAAATTTTCCTGTATGCAGATCTGAATATGTCCATGAATGGCAGATGGGTGACCATGGCAAGATAATTTTGATTCCAACAATATTATATCTCCAGCCGGATTGATAGGTGTCAAATGCGTGCTGCAACATGAAAATTCTACCTTAAACATCATTTATCATCCACGAGCTTATCAATGTTCTCAATTGTGAGTTCAAAAACGGTCACCTGTGCACTCAGGACCTGTTCCAATTAAATAACCATAGACTACGTAGATGAATCCTTAAGCGGCCATTCATCTGAGATTTATTTGGCACAAATCATGATGCACTTAGGATCATGTGCACAAATCTGAATGCGCCTGATTCCTGTCGACACTACTGCCTTTCCTTTGTGCCTTCCCACTGTGTATCCGTTAATTTCACTGTCCCTCTGCTTGCTCTTCTTCCCATAGCATGTATTTGACCAACCTGTAAACATCTGTAACATTTCTCTTATTAATAAACAGGGAGCAGCAGCCTGCAGCTACCTCCTATTTCGATTCAAAAAAAAAGAGAAAATAGTATTGAGCCTAATATTTTTTATTACAATTGAAAATCATATTTCCCATTTGTGCACCAAAAATAATTCTACATAGAAAGACCCAAATATTTATAGCATGCAGTAGCAAAACATAAGACTTACACATCGAATAAGGGGATTCAATGTTGTTTGATGACCATGCTCAAATTACATCCAAAATGATGCAAGTTAAAATAAAAACCGTCGGCAAAAGGAGTACTGGATCCTTTATTAGCTGAGGCTATAGGGGCTTCCTGCCTGTGGGTGAACCCAACAAGAATAAATTGATATGAGCCCAGTATGAGCCATGTCAAAAGATGATTCATAGTTCACAAAGTATTGCACTGAAAGCAAGTAGCACCATTCCCTTCATGCCATGTTACAAAAAGTTGTGCTTTGATATGTTCTTTGTTACGAGGGTTGAGCCCCTTAAAGTCACCGATACTAAAAATCTACAACGGTGGTCTCGGTCCCTCGATTGTTTCTAAACAATCGCATAGTTAGGAGATGGGCGACAATCATCCATCTCCGGAATAAGCTGTGAATTGTCTAAGTATACATTATTATTTATGATGCAAAACATGCACCGCAAAGGATCTGCACTCAAAAAAATTTAAAATTAATTAAATTGTTTAGCTATACATTTTAGAAAGCAAACCCACAAATGTGGCTGCAGGCTGTTGCCGAAGAAACTGGTAGTTATCAGGGGCCGGCAGGCTAGACTCGTGGCAGTTGGAGGACGGCGAATCTTCAATCAGTCTGTCGCCGATGCCAAGGTCAGAGCTGCCTAGGAGGAGGTCTTCTATGCGAGACAGATGCTGATGACATACCGTATCATCCTCGAGGAGAACTCAGCCACTGTGATCGAGGGGACTTAGGGTCTTGGGAGTGCTGTCGGGGGGACGGGATTGCTCCACGAAATTCGTCGTCTCTTAGGCGAATGCGGCACCTCTCGGGCTATCCATGTTCTCAGAGAGGTCAACAGTGCGACGGATTGGGTGATGTCCTACGTGACTCATTACTTCGGGGGTTTTATCTGGAAAAATCATGATTTTATTTTAGCTCCATTGCATTGTCATTTATTGTCGGACTCTTTGGGCTGTACTCACACCCGATATGTGTGAGCCGCCGATGTACCAAAAAAAAGAAAAAACTGGTAGCTCATATCGCCCACCCATATTTTCTGATTAAAATTTTTTAATATACATGACAAGTCCTTCTATACCGAAGCAAATCATAGGTCATATGTGTTATAGTTTTAACTTAGAAAAAAATATTAAATTTAAAAAATAAATATACCAGCTTTATTTTTTAAATTTTAAATGGTTTAAAAATTTTTAAAACTCTTATTCTTTTTTAGAACAGACTTTTTTGAAAAGAACGTTGGTTCTGATTTCCGTAGAGATGTGATGTTTCTGAAATATTGTATCTTTGGAAATGCCGTACCGTTTCAATCATCGGATAGAGTCTATAAATAGGCTCTGAGTCCAGTATTTTGGTTAACTTAATCCACATTAGTTCCCTACTTCTTAAGGTGAAATAGAGAATTAATTCTTCTTTTCTTTTTCTTTTTCTCTTTTTCAAAACTTCTTTCAACGTTTTCTTTTTATCTGGGCAATTGAAGGAGCTGGTCAGATCCATTCTCCTAGCGATCGTGCCCATTAGAAGAGGATTAGACCGAGCTTAGTTATTTTATCTTGGGGACGACATCGCCGCAAACCTGTACGTAGAGGGCGAATCATGTTCTTAAGGCAATGTATATCACACGCCTCGATTTAGACAAATTCTTTTCAACCTTCTGATTTTTTTTTCTCTATTAGATTATTTCTTTAGAATATTTTTATAAAATAAAGATATAGCATTTTTTAGACAAAATATTTTCAATAATATGCATGAAATATAACCAATATAAAATATAAAATACTAACTAATAAGAAATAAAATAGATACGTTCTTATACTTGATTTACTGATAGCTTACAGAGCTCCATGAGCCATACCTCTACACATTGCACTATTGTCACTCAAAAAAGAGATAATATGCTTGCAGAACCCCACCCTCTACGAAAGAAACAACTAGAGACACGAGCAGCGTATTGGGCAGAGAACTTTTATCTTAGTTGCATCATCTCTGTGCTTCCGAAAGGTGCAGCGCAGCAAACTCAGATTAACATTACCAAAGTCAAGCATACCCGCAGGTCCCGTACTCACACCAAAGCCGGGCGCCCCGTCTTTATTAAAAAAATAAAATTTATAGAAACTATTTATAAAAAAATTATAAGAAAATCCCCACTTTCTGGATCTAGCGTTGGGACCGTCGACGCTTAAGAAGCGTCGGCAAATTTTGGCGCTTGGCCAAAATTACCGATGCTTTTAGAAAACGTCGGCGTATATGCGTTGGCATTTCTCCTTTTTCCTGCAGTGTTCTCTGAAGATAAATGCTTGAAGTTTGATAAAATTTTCTGCAAAACATAATAAATAGAACTTAATTTAAAAAAAAAAAAAAAGAGCATTTCGCTCCTCCTATATTTTCCAATAGTCAGCAACAATCAACTGATCCGCAGATGCCACAGTTATTGCGATCGCTGAGCACGTTCCAGCAGTGGTTCTTGCAGCAGTAGAGGAGCTGGGTGCCGTCTCTGGCCTCGGTCCCCGAGCATATGTTGTTGGTGACCGGATCCCACTGGTCTCCTTTCTTCGCACTGATCAACTTGATTTAGCTCTTTCCAATCTAGAAAGAGGGAGTAGATCCGGTATCAGGGTATCACCTGAGGCTAGGAAGTTAATTTTTACCTTCGGGCGAATAGCACAAGAAGAAATTAATTGATACAAGGCCCATGCTCTATTACTGAAAGGAATCTACGAACTATTTAGCATGAGGAGTGATAGGAAGCTATTGATGCTTTACACAACTTTACTGTATATTGCATTGATCCTGCAAGTATAACCAATCCCTTCCAACCATGCATGTCGCATGCCAGATGCGTAGAGATTTTGTTTTTTGTTTTTGGTTACGAAGGTTGAACCTGGTAGCATTATTTGTACATATATACTACTTGAATCGAGAATAGAGTCTTGGAAAAGCTGCCTTAAATATGTCTAAGCTACTCTCTTCCTCAACTTTTGTCTAAGATGATGTGAAGTAGTTGTACTGAAAAGGTGAACGAGGAATTCGGGGCATGAGCCATGCCTTCGCACTTATTGTTGCTCAAGGAAGAGGTAACATGTTTACAAAACTCTCGTATACCACCATCTCACCCTTTATGAAAGAACCAAATATACCACAAACTCAAGCAGGTTATTGGACACAAAATTTCTATCCTTCATCCCAACCCCAACCCTACCAGTGTACTTGTATCATCTCTATACTTGAGAAGAGCGCAACAAAATGAACTCTCCCTCCTTAGAAGACACTACGAAGTCAAGCATATCCGCAGCTCCCATACTCACACCTAACCCCAGGGTTGCACACCTTCCCACACTTGCCGCAGTTCTCAACGTCGTAGGCCACCGCGGTGCACTTCCCACTGCAGCAGAGCTGCCCGAACTTGCACTTGTTCCCGCAGATCCCGCAGTTATTGCGATCGCCGAGCACGTCGCGGCAATGGTTCTTGCAGCAGTCCAGGAGCTGGGTGCCATCCTTGGCCCCAGTCCCCGAGCATATGTTGTTCGTCACCGGATCGCATTGCTCCCCCTTCTTCACGTTCTCGGCAAGGAACCGGCCACCGGAACGAGAGTTGAGGCCGAGGAAGTGGTCCGTCATCACGCTGCCATGGCTATCCTCCATGGCTGATGCAATGTGGCATTGTGCGATGGTCGAAACGATCACGATCATCGATAGAATGGAGACCGCTGATGTTGGAGAAGAGAGGCTTGCGGCGGCCATTCTCTCCTCTCTATCTCTCGCCTTCTTCTCTTTTCCGCTCTCACCTCTTCTCCCTCGACTCTCGGATATTTGAAGGAAGAGCTGGACTTAGAAAGTCAGAATATTCACGGGTTCACGTTAACAAACCGTAAGCTCACATTCCTTTGTCTCAGCTCTTTAATTGCACTGCCATTTCTTTTATTTCATCAACGCGGCTCAATGAACAGGTAGCACATGATTTGGTTGCAGCGGTTTCATCTTACAAGGTTGACGTTTCCTACTTCAATGACCTTGGTACGAGATTGGATCTCTCTTGGAAGCTGCTCATTTAGTGGGCTACAAAGTCAAGTTATAAGCACTTAATCGTATCAGGGAGGAGACATTGGGAGCTATCCAAGCTGTAAATTCCTTTGGAACGTCTATAGAGCTCTATATTTCTTGAGTTAAACAGTCTCGTTGAAGATGGTTGGACATGACTTGGCACGGTATTTAGAATCCAGACTTTCGTTTTTAATGATTACTTGATCTAGACTCAATTGTTGTTATTATTATTAATTGTCGACATCATTAAGGATTACTAGTGGAAGTTGTGATGCGATCCACATTTCCGGCGGGAAACGCGTGGGCGCCACAAGAGGTGAGATACCTGATCGAACGTCGCACGCGAGAATGGATGGTGGGCCCTCGTGGATCAAGGCCGACCTCCCATGTGCTGCGGGGGTTCACACGTGCGACGAGGCCATTAGTGGTTCGAGGTGGCACGTGTTAACCGGGCTGGCTCCTTGAAACAAATATTAAAATAAGCGTTATATAAAAATAAAGATTAGGGATTCCTTCGTGGCTATCGAGGAGTCCGAGCGTTTGGGTCGTATCTTTCGCGGGAAAGAATGATTTACCATTTTTCGTGATGTCGACCGTTGGATCCTGCAATGGCCACTTCAAGAGCCGTGCAAGCGGATGATATAAAAATTCCGGTGGTTTCCACAACCCCGATAACTCAGTATTGGTGGCTCGTGTTAGAACCTAAACAGGCCATCATGTCACAGGCTCCTGGGTTTCTTGGGCTTCTCGATATCTGTGGAAACTAGGAACATTAGGAATTTCGAACGCTTTTCGCATTTGATCCTAGGGGCCTAGTTTTGATTAAAAAAATGGAAAAAAAAAGATCCGCGTTATTTATTTAAATTGATTGCTTTTTTTTTTCAGCACCATACGACTCATACCAATTTATTATAAATATATTTTAAAAAGTTAAAAAATAATAAATGCCCAAGGCAACTCATCTTCGTCTGTCCAAAAAAAAACTCTCCTATAGCCATTTGCAACAAAGCAGATTATCCAGTCCGCCGCTTCGTTGGCCTCCCTAAAAATATATTTTGCCCCGAGAATAATGTCACTATTAGTCATGCCTCAGATGTCCCGAAATAAAAAGTGACATCTCCCAGCTAGGCCAAAACACTCTTGGATCTAGTAGATCACCGTGCTCGAGTCATTTTCTAATAGAATGGCATCGGCACACGCCAAGCATAACATAGGTCTACCCAAGCTACTCTCAGCTCTGCCTTAGGATCGAGATGTCGAAGATCATGCGTCCTCTACCTGCCATGACTCTAAAGTCCGAGCCATCGTAAAGTGTACACCATCCTCCTGCTACCATCCAAAACACATCTGGTTAGAACACTTTCTTTGGCACGAGCAAAAAGAGTTCATCTGTTACTTTAAATAAAATGCTCAGGCATTTACAAACTGTTCCTCCCCTTTGGATTTTCTTCTTTTATGGCTATTTTTTATTTCTTCCTACATGCATTATTGCATGAAATGGTTTCTGTTTTCACTTCCTCTATCATTATTACAGCAGTGCTGCATGCAGTAACTTTGTATATGAGCTTTCTCCGTTGCAGGATGTCCATGGTATTTTATCTTTTTCATGTTAAGAGTATTTCAATTTCTGGTGGCATGAGAGACTTGTAAAATGCATTTATAGATTGCAACCTAACTTAAAAATGCATCAAGTGAATTCGTGCCTAGATGTATTACTTGATCATGATAGCGTTAAATTACTCAGAATTCAAACATTGATTAGAATAATCAGTAACGTTTATGAATTGATTAAATTGCTGTTTTTTTTTTTTTGAGAAGTTTGGAGAAAGTAAGAGTCTTCCCCTGGGATTATATTATAAATAAATATGTACAGCGCTGAAGGCGAGAATGAGTGGCATTCGCTGCCGAGGTGAATCTAATAAGCTTTCTTAGTAACAAAAGATGAATCTAAATAAACTTTTCTTGTTTAAAAGGAATTTGTGGCACATTAAATTCATCATTTTTAAGTGAATGCAACTTTCATTGCGGTCAAATGTTACCCAAAAATTTTTGTCTGTAAGAAGTTAAATGCATCGCAATATAAATATATTCATTAAATACAAATTATTTTTTTAGCCCAAATACCGAATAGGAAGAATTAGTTTGTATGAACCGTTAGTGAATCTCAAAGTGCCGATCTTTTATTCGATCACGCATAAATTTACATGTAATAACCTAATATGACTGTCGTGTATCTTTAAATCAATTATTTTATGGTTTCTTTTTCACATTCCACCCACTTAAATCTTGTAGTTAAGGTGATTTTACACCAAAAGGTTGGTAAATGTTGATTTTTTTTAGCATACCACTGAATAGCATGACCACATGTTTGCCTCAAGTTCAGCTTTTCCATGCTGCATGATTTTTTTTTTCTTGGTGTCATTTTGGTAGGTATGAATCATTTTGATCACAAATCACTCCATGCAAGAATAAGACTTCTAAACTTTCACCCGACAGTCATTCAACCTTTTGACATTCATTCTATTGATCAACTTCATAGAAACTAATAATAAGTCTTTATGAGTTCCGGTATTGACTCAAAAATGATGCCAACTGAAAATTGGAAGTTGTCAATTAACAATTTCAGACCTAACCTTGAGCCAAAACCATTAATTATTTCCAAGCCCAACTCAAACTAAGCTAGTTGGAATAGGTTAATGAGTTTATTGTTGGTGCAAGAAGGATTGAAAGGGAAAAATACAATATTATGCAATTGGTCTCTTCGAGAATGTATTTTTAGGAGGAAAAATATCTAGCATTAGTATTTTATGAATGAAATTACTTAAGATTTGAAAACATGAACTCATTAAAAACGGTGAAAAAAAACGTCATTAATCATGGCAAGAGTTCTATTGGTTACATGAATTTTAAAGTTTTCTTATTAAACAACGTTTCTTATTAATTTGAAATGTGAGGATTGAACCAAAAAAACTTGAGAATGAGGAGTTATGAAAAGATCTAATATACCCAACGCGAAACTTAAGAAAGACTAAAAACTCCAACTAGGCTACAGTGATTAATCCCTCTGCAAAATGTGATGGATAAATGGTTTAGATACTGTTGGATCATTAATTTTAGATTTTAATAGAATAGTTTCATGTTGATGATGCCTTTGCTATATAATTATGTAAGTAACTAATTTTGATCCTATGCATTTTCTTTGACTGCTTCTCAATTGTATCCATTGTTTTGTTTTTATGTTTCTAGTTACCAATCCATATGATTTTCTAAAAAGAAGTGCTTGATCTGAAAATTAAAAATGATGAGACAAACTCAGCGACAATGAACTCAAGCATATGAAGATTTTCTTTCATCTTCATTTGTCCATGAAGACTAGGGACAAAACCTTATACTTAGTTTCGAGAGAGAAACTAATTATCATGGACTACACTGTTTCCGAATTTGAGTATATAAACCTGGGCTCCTAAGAATATTCAACTGCAAGCCTACAAGTTTTGATCTCATGTCTGAAATCGCTAAAACAAAGGCCTAATGCATGCAACTTAACCAGGTTCATAAAGTTGAAAGGAAGCCTTACGGTCGAAGTCCAAACTTGTATCCGAATTAGGCTATAAAAGGCACTAAACGCCACCACAAGATCAAACTAAAGGCAGACTTGAGCTGCTGACCTTTTTGTACTGGAAAGTGGGTTCTATTATTTATTTGGATTGCATCTTTTGACTTCTAGAATTCATGTAGGTTCTTTTCTAGGAATCTCCTACGAACTTAGGTCCGTATGATGAAAAAAAAAGAAAAGAAAAAGCATGACTATAGTATGATGGTACCATGACACAACGATGAAGTAGTAAAATGTGTGTTTTGACTTCGGAGTAAGAAAATTGAGGCAGAAGAATGGCTATGTGGACTTTTTATTTATTTATTTTAACAACGGCAATGCACACACAACGGGTGTGGATGCATTCCATACGATCCAAAAGAATAAAAGAATACAAAGGAGGCGGGACCAAGAAGTGGTTGTTCTAAATGAAATTCTTGGAATGCTGAGCTGCAAAGGATGACACTCAATTTACTGCACTGTTGACCTCCTTATAGGCATGAGTAGTCCGATGAAAGGTGCACTCACCCAAAAGTCAGCAGATATTATGGATTAGTCGCATCTTATTGGAAACATGATCCGGATCCTAGATCCACTTGATCATCATAGCTGAATCCCTCTCAAGGATGCTACGGTCTATACTCAGCAATCGTCTCGCATAGGAGACGCCCTCCTACGCAGCTCTGGCCTCGACACTGATCACAGTCTGCTCAAAGATTCGTCGACCCTCAGCCGCCACAAGTCTAACCTCTTGGTCTTCAATGACAAACCCGGCGCCTCCGCTGCCTCCTTCCTCGTTGACGCCGCCGTATAAGTTCACCTTGAGAAAATCAGAGGGTGAGGAATCCCAAAATATAGATATAGTCCTGGGTGTGACAAGAAAGACTTGGCTCCATCCTTATATATCCTTCAAAGTTTCAAATAGAAAAATGTCTTCTTCCTTTCTTTTTTATTTTTTTCCCCTTCTTTTATCTCCCAATTAAAGCTGTCATGTGGGGTAAGATGGGCCAACCGGTTCGGATGCAACTGCGAGATCCATAAAGCTGCCATTGGGGCCCGGTCTGGCCGTGAGAGGCGACCAAACCAAGCCCACAGTTGAAATAGGTCACATGTACAGTTCAGATAGCCCGAGAAAATTCTATCCTGAAAATTTAGATATAGTTTACTTTTATACAATATAGTTTTGTTATCAGTTTTTCAATTGCATCAGTAAGTTTTCGTGGTTCTATTGTTGTTGTTGAGTGCGAATAAGTTAATCAGCCGGCTTTTCACTGAGTGCAATGTTTGTCGAAATTGTAGGATTTTTATCTCAGTAATTAGATATACTTAGTTTTCAATTGAATCATTAATTTTTCATGGTTTTATTGTTCTTGTTGAGTGCAAATAAGTTAATCAGCTGGCTTTTACTAAGTGCAATGTTTGCCAAAATTATAAGATTTTATCATTGGGCAGTTGGTTGAGTATCACAAACTAATAACAAATACATGCTTTTCGAGTTCGGCTCATGTATAATGCGTGTTTGTATTGTAGAAGACCGTATAGCCTTATGTTGCTATGTCATCCATCTCAGAGAGAATGGTATTGGCAACTTTCAGAAAGAGCATCATGTTGGATTTCAAACATAATGTGCCACGACAGCCTTTTATCCTTTAGATGGATGATATGGTGGCTATTCAGGATTCTACCTATGCTTTCTAGCAACTAATACCTTCTAAAAAGTTACATATAAACTTTAGTAAAAAAGCTGCACCTACCATCAAGATTGGATCCGCTACTTCGATAGATTCAAGGATGAATGAGACTCAACATTGGTATGACCAGATAGGTTCAAGGAAAATTGCTCAGAACCAAACCCAAGAAATGATAATATGCTAGGGGCATGTTCGGCTGGGGAAGTTAGGCTCTAGAATGAGAATGGAAAGGACTGACTCTTATTCCAATTATTTGGTTGGGGATTCCATTTCGATTATAGAGAAATAAGAATGTCCCAATCCTCTGAAACTGATCTCCACTCTTCTTTAATATTCTAATCCTATTAAATATGACCATTCCGATTCTAATTTTGATTCTGATCATGAATCAAACACCTCTAATTTTCTATAAAGATATAGTCACTCTCTTTTCCTCAGTGAATTAAGTTAAACCTTAAACTTGCATCAATTCAAATATTAAACATTACAACCGGTTCGAACTCCCATGATGATCAACGCAAGCATAAGCTTCCAATCCAGTCCATTCATGCAATCATACCTATACCTTTCATGCTAAATAGGCCGGTATCATTTTTAGATGCATAAAAGTTCCAATTGGTGCTTCTAATTTATCTTTAATGATTTTCATGTAAAATGTTTTGCTACCAAAGCTAGAGATGAGCACTTACAATGTTGCATTGCATCGTAAGTCCGCCAACGCAAGCTTCTATCCGTTAGCATACTTTAAGTAGGGATAATAATTTACGATTCAACCCGTCAATTTGTTTCGTAAACGATCCACTTTAAGTAGGTTTAGATTTTACATAAATGGATTTGGGTCGTAAATGGATCAATCCATCTAAATGGGTCAAGTTCATGCTTAAATTTTTGATCCGTTTAATCCGTTTTGACCCGTTTAATAATTGGATAAGATTATGACCCGATCCATTTGATCTGTTTCAGACTTATTTAACTCGGCTCCCTCAACTTGTTTAAATTTATTTAACATGTTAAAATCCATCTAATCTATTTAATTCATTTAATCTGATTTAACTAGTTTAATAAATAGGTTAAGTTTAAATTTAAAATTTTAATCAATTTTGTAATAAATAGGTTGAATTTGAACTGATTGACCGCATCTAATTCAATTTGTATCTGACCTCACTCGTTCCAATTGCCACGCTGCGGCTACCTGGACCAAAACGTAAAAGCCATCGTGCCTCAGCAGACGCCTATAAAATCCCCCGACCTCTCCGCCGAAGACGTTGTGTCCTCCATTTAGGCTCCGTTTGAAAACTTGGAATTGAGGAGAAAGAAATGGAGTGGAAGGGAAAGTTAAAAATTTTGATGTTTGGGAGTTTTTTAGTGAAGGAAAAGGAGAAAAAAAAAGAGGGAATAGGAGGGAAAATTTTGGTCTCCAATTCTCTCCTTTCTTTCCTTCCATAAGTGGAAGAATTTGGAGAGAAAGAAATTGGATATTAATAATTTTTTTATAATACATATTTTATCCTCTACTTATAAGCATATCCTTTTTATAATAAAGATATTTTAATAAAAGTGTTAATAACGTATGCTTTCTTTTATTTTCTTTACAAACTTTCAAACAAGGGGAAAAAAAGTACCTTCTTTTTTCTTTTTTCTTCTAAAATTTTCAAATAAAAAAAAATCTATTCTATTTCATTCTTTTCTTTTTTTTCTTCTCATTAAAATTTTCCTTCGCTCCCCCCCACTCGCTCTCTCCCGGCTTTTAGAGTGGCCGGGGGCCACGGAGAGGACCCGATCGGTTTTTGAAGGCGGTGAAGCAGCGGGCGGACGTGTACTACAAGGTCTTCGCCGCCCGGTACGGGCAGCAGATCCTCCCCCATCAAAGTGGTGGTTTCCCCTTTCATCCTCGCCTACGACGCCGCTGCCTCCGCCCCCGCCGCTTTGGCATACCCGAGCTTGCCTCTCGCCTCGCCTTCGCCGCCATCTTCGCACGCTGCGTCTTTCTTTTCGTGATCAGAAACGGGCCTTCCTTTTTTGAGTTCTTGATCGGAGATCCCGGTTCTTTTGAGTTCCTGATCGATCTTTTTTTTGTTGTTTTTAATAAAAGTTCTGGAAAACCCTAGTTCTACAATATCTCTGAGATCTTTGATCATAGATAATTGCGTTTTTGGAGTTCTTGTTCAGAAGCAATTACGTTCTCTGAGTTCTTGATTGGAGATTGTGTTTATCGGAGATTTTCGTTCTTTTAATCCTTGAAAATTCCCGTTCTATAATATCTTTGAGTTTTTGACAAGTAGTTACGTCGTTTGAGTTCTTGAACAGAAATATTTACGTTCGTTTGAGTTCTAGAAAAATTTTGTTCTTTTAGTTCTTGAAAGCCTTAATTATAATATCTGTTAATTCTTGAGCAGAAATTACGGCATTTTGACCAGGTGATCCGAGAAATCACTTTCTTTGAGATCTTAACTGGAGAATGCGTTTTTTTTTTTCCTGACGTCTTTAAAAAAACCTGATTTTTGTAGTTTATCTCCCAACAAATACCCACACCACACGTAACGCACACAAACACACACAAACCTGATTTTCTTCTATGAGTTGGGTTGCAGGTTGTAGCAATTCTTGGAACCTACCAATATTTCCTTGGAGTTTGGAAGGAAGGTGATCTGCCAGAGATAATGCTTCGTTTGGCTTTCTGGTTGATGTTCTTTCTTGTTTTCAGTATTATCTTTTTGTGTTCTTTCTGTCATGATTGTACTTGTGGTATTTAGGAGCCAGTATTTTCTTGATCTCCTTGCAGCTTTATGTATGGCTTGTGGATATTCTATGGATATTTGATGCTTGTGGCAGCGTCCCTTTTTTAATATTCCAATGTTTTTTTTTTAAAAAAAAAATTATATCAAAAAGGGGACTTCGTACGCTGGAACACAAAAGGAAATAATTGACTGTAGGCGTTCATTACTAGAGAGAAAGTTGTATGATTTTATACTTCAGTTATATAGAAAAGTTTGATAAGCTTAGCTTGGTTTTGAAGTTGCAGCATAAGGTGCATATAATTTGTTTTAAGTGTTAGGACAGAATGGATTTGGTAACTTATGCTCGTGTGATTGTTGCCTTTTTGACTAGCTTCAGAGTAAGAAAGCCTCAATATCATTTGCTTCGTTATATATTTATATATTCAGATGTAGCAATAAATTCTCTTAAAATAAAGGAGAGTGATATGAATATGTGCCTCCCAAATCTTAACAAAATGCTCAGGGTTCATCAATGCTCAGCTTTTAACAATTTTCTATATATTTTTTATTTATGCAAATATTGAGTAATTCAGAATTATTCATGCAATTGTCTTCCTCAAATAACATTACCGAGAAAGTTGCATTCTACTATCCACTGTATATTGATATTCTCATGATTCATCAAGCCATTTGGACTCCAACTTGGACTAAAATTCCTAATCTGAAAATATAAATCATGCAAACTTAAATCGCCATAATGTAGTGTATGCTTGCTCATGCTTCGGTAGTCAGTTCCAATGCCTTTTTAAGGTGCTGGAAGCATAATTCTTCCTTTTTTTGACCTTCACTGTAATAGTAATGAGCAACCATCTCCATTTGTAATAATAAATCAGAACGGACTTATGCTTATAAATATAAAGTACATTATGTTGATTTACATATGGAGTTGTCTTATAATTTCCTAGGAATTCTCGAACATGCAATGGTTGGCAAGCATTACGATGCACCATGTGCAAGGGTACAGGGAAGGTGCACCATGTGCAAGGTTACAGGGAAGGTGCACTATGTAGTGAAAATTATAGCCCAAAAAGGTAGAGTCATGTCGATAATTGAAGTTTTCTTTTCTTGTCTTTTCTTTTTCCAGTAATGTTATGGAACTTTATCTTAAAAAGAAAGATATTGTATAAAATTTCTGTATCAATTGCTAACAGTTGGGAAGTAACTGTTGTTTCAAAAACTTTTCCGTATATCAATTTGAGGAACTACAGGCAAATATCCAAATCTGTAGATTTAAATAATTTCTGGTGATGTTCTGCACCCAGTACATATTTTGTTCATCTCAACACCTTATCAACATTATTCCATCAACTCTTCTAGTATGACATTAGTCATCTGTCTTCATGAACTACAATTGCTTTAAAAACTGGAAATTGAAGTAAAAGTTTTAGGCGGAGTGCTCTTATATGAAGGTGATATACAACATGAAAAAGATTACTACTGTCAATAACTCAACCTTAGAGGTCTATTTGTCGAGGATGAGTCCACCCAGTGACCTCCCAGTGCACCAAGCCCAAGTCATTAGACAACACTCTGTCTCTACTCTGTACTTGTTGACCAGATCATGATAGCACTATGCCTTTCTATAGTTTCACTTCTTTGTCAAACCTCACATGTTTCTTTCCTTGTAAATGACTGCCAATTAGAACAAAGAAAAAAGTTTTATTCCATTTTCTTCTTGTTAGTACCCACTCTTTTCCAGGGTAGGCTGGTCATTGCAGATTGTAGGTTTTCTTGTCTGGTACAAAAACAATTTCCACTCCACATCTATTTTATAGTTCTGTCTTGTAAAAGATTTTGAAATTTTTTATCAAGTTCTCACCAGACAATGTATCTCGTTGATTTTCAAATTCTGTTTCATTGGTCGCTTTGGACTAAAATGTTATGATCTAGCAATACTCTGGTTTTTTTTTTTGTAACTTGCAATGGAAATTCAGTTTTCCATCCCCACATTGGAGGCCGTTGAAGATCCAAAACTATCCTTGCCTTATAGGTGCTCCTACACCAATCCGTCACATCCTTGCTCCTATAATGCAACTCAAATGTATATGTCCCTCCCAGTCATCTCGAGAAGTACTTAAGATAGAAACTGCAAATGGACAAAGCCATACACTTAGCTCTCCAAAATATCAGCTTTTCTTCTATTTACAATCTCTGGCCAATTCTAAGCTTCTCCTAGGCCTTCTGCTCAACTTAATGTTGCCAGATCACAGTCCTAGCATAATCTTCTTTCTGAAGTCTACCCATATTCACCTTTCTTCATCAGCTTACGTCATCGTTGCTTGTATTTCCTAACCTTCAAAGCCACCTTTCAGTTAACTCAGTTTCAATTCCTTAACTCTTCCAATTCGCTCCTCCCTCGTTTGCTACAATCTGCTTTGAATTCTCAAAGTTGTGACTTCTATTATTCTCCATACTACTCCTTGGTGGAAAAATTCCTACTAGGAATAGAGACAAGTATTAATTAAATGTGGAAAGTCTCCTGCCATTGTAAAGCAGTTCACTATTATGCTGACAGTCTTGTTATCAATCCTCTCCTAATTGGGTTGAAAAAATATGAAAAATAAACAATTAAATAATCATGATAAGCAGTAGAAATTCACCTTAATCTGTGACATGCAAAAAAGCATCTAGGAACTGTTGCATATTTATAAGTAGACTGGAACAAGTTTTGAGGATAACATGTGAGAGAACTTAATTTTTGGTGTTTTAAGTCATTAGTGTGTCTGTAGGTGACAATGGAGATAGTATCTTGAGAGAGAACTTGAAAGAGAACTTAATTTTCTCATAAACCTTTCGTCAGTTTTCTTAGAACGAAGCACCCATAGTTGACCTTCAGGGCAAACAGACTTATTTATTACGAGATATTGTTATTTCATATCTTCTTTCTTACATAATCCCTCATGTTACTTATTATAGCCTGTAGGTTTGACTCCACTATAGTTTGTGCAGTAGTGTATGCTTCTTTTATCCTTTAAAATGGTAGCTGAGCAAATCAGACACAAAGAACCTGAGATTGGATGGCCGTTCAGTATAAAGGACAGCAGGATCTTTGTTTTGTTCTGGTCTTGGACTGCTCCTATAGAATGTGTCTTTTTTTATTATGGTATTATCTGGTGAGACAAGTATTTAGTGTGCTTTATATTAGACAATAGCATGCATGTCAATTTGTGTTTCAGGTATCTAGGCGTCATGGTTACCATCTCAGCCAAGATATTGGTTTTTAACAGTACAGTAAGATGTATGTAGTAAATCATCTCTTGTTATCTTGGATATGAACAGTTGTATTTCCGCATATTAGCTGATTAAATGTTAATATTTCACCTGAGATTTTCAATCAGTTAATTATATCTTGTTGTTTTTTTAATATTTATACTTGAGAAACATTAATATTAAATTTAAAATGATTATTTCCACTTCTACTATATCAGCTGATATTTCAATATCTTGATTGTTATATATCTCTCAAGATATTGAGTTTCTTAGTTTATGTAATCAATGATAAACCAATATCGAGGTTATCTTGGTATCTCTCACCCATCGGGATAGGTGAAATATTAGAGGTCCAGATATTGTTTGGCAGGAGCCTTTCCATATGGAAAAAGCAATATAGTTTGTAATTTCACATAGGAAGTTACTATTCATAGGACCATTTTGAACATGGATCATAGTGCTTTTACCCTGTTCCTCATACCCTTGATCATAGCATGGGGGATCCGAAGATTACGGCCTTCTGGTTAATTACCATACCTCAAGTTGGGAGAATTCAACTTTAATGATCATGTCAAGCAGAAACTTTGGTGGGCATACAAGGTTGGTCTGTTACATTCTTAAATTATCGGCATGCACCTTATTTTTTATTTACTTTTAGAAATTCTTTTTGATTACTAGCCTTGTGCATGTTACATGAGGACCCATATTTGAACTTACATAAACCAAATTGGAGGTTAATTCACAACTTGACATATGCATAAAACGAAAATTAGCTTGATCTAGATTTCAGTTACAAATGAAATCATCAAATCTTTTAAGAAACTTTACATGAAACATGGCAAATGTGCATAACCACCAAACTGAACAAGGTTATCAAATTCACAAAAGGCTATCTTATTCAGGATCTCATTTTGTTGCTCATCAACCAAAAATAAATAAATAAAGGATACCAAATCCAACATTCTATATTACATGAAACCCAGAACTCCTGGGCTCAAATCTAGCTCCATGATAATGAGGCCTGCTAAGTAAAGCAGGGTCTAAACTCACAATTAGCCAAATTCACTCTGCCTTTTGTAACATTACATAGTTTTTATTCATAACATTATGGTACACTTATATCTTTCTAAAATATTTGAACGGCCTCATGATTATTTGAATATTCTATGCAAACTGTAAGCATGATTTTGAAACCTTTTTTTATTCGAACATCATAGAACATCAATACAAGGGGTAAAAGTTGTGTACTGTTTTCTTTCTGTCCTGTAACTATGTTCTGTTTTCCACCTGGTGATATATTATGCACCCACATATGGAATTTTTTTTACTATTTCGCATCTTAGAGTTTCTAATCAGTTTATGTGTTCATATTGATTTGTGACGTCTTGTATATGAGTTTCTAATGGTTGCTATGTGACAACCTGGTTGGGAGCACCTGCAGGATGTGAGTATCAACCTGTTTTCGAGAATTTTATGTACTCTTTCAGAAATATGAAGTGCAAACCTCGTCTAATGATACCAAATGTATATGTTTTCAAGAAACTGTATCATCTTTCCTCTCTTCTTGTCTTCGAGGTAGTTGCAGTATCAAACCATAAAATATAGTCCATTAATGCCCCTACTGATATTGGTGAGTGTATTAGCTGACTAGAACATTGATAGTTCATATTGGTGCTTGATAAAAGCTTTTGCGACTAATATATGCTTTAAATCAAATATGCGGTTAACGTTCATCCATAAGCTCTAGGGACGGATTTTTTGCATATTATTTGGTCTATCTATACAACTTCCTTTCCTATGATTTTTTTCAAAGAAGATACACAACTATAATCATAACCATCCATTCTTTTCCAAAGAGATACATGATGAACTATATATCAGCTAATTTCCCATGTATTTTTCTTATAGGATATTCTTTTAAAGAGAATTTTTGAAGATAGGAATAAATGTAGCTTATTCAAGGAAAGTGCAAAAAGTAACAGAGAATAAGAAAATCAAATGTAGGAATGTACTCTGGATTAAGTTGATAAAAAGGAAATATATCTTTGCTGCAGTAATATACAGCGCTGAAGGAGGACACGAGCAACTGAACTCATTTATATTTGATTAAATTTGTCATTGTTAGTCTGAAATGATCTGACCACAATGATCCAGTGTATTGAAGAGATTACTTTAAGTTATCATGGTCCTACATCTGTCCAAGTTATCATTTAATAACTGAATTATTTAGAAGTAAAAATAAACAAATGCATTTTAAACAATCTAAGGACTAGTGAGGTGTCTAATACAATCACCATATAGAGGATTGATGAAAATGTGCTTCACAAGTGTCAATGAGATGTTTAACCACCCCCCTCCCCCCACCCCAACAGACACAAATAAAAAACGAAACACATCCTCGCAAAAAATCTTTTTTCCTCGCGCTCTTCTTTCCTATCAAGTTAGATTCAAAATTTCAGTAAGAAAAAGTTTCGTACTTATATACATATATATTTTAGTTCAAACGAGATTTGTTGGAGTTATTAGAATTTAAAACTTTTAATAAGTGGGATTTAGGAAGTAAGAGATGTGATCCGTGATAGTGGATGATAAGGCTTTGATTTAGGAATTTAACCTAACTTTTTGCATGGGCTGTCAGACTGAATAATATTTTTGTGATTAAGAGGGAGATCTACATTTTGGAATGGTAAAACTTTGATTTTTTTTTTTTGTGCTTCTGGTGGTATATGCGGGAAGAAACCAAACTAGAAGGTACAAACAAGATCCATAATGTATAACCCTGCAGACCGTCAAGTTCTTTCACCCAAAAGCTTAAGTTAGAGGCCCTTGAATTTTTATATTTCATTGAATATGATATTTTCTTTGCTTCTAATTGATCCACCAGTTTTAAAGACGAGAGATCCAGATGATATGCCTCATATTTAACATGTTTCATGACAGTAATAAAATTGAGCTGTCTGTTAGTCCTGTCTCAGATGCTCACCAATATTCCACCACACCCAAGTAACTAATCCAATAAAGTATGTTACATTCTTTTTTTCCTTATAAATTTTTTCATAAATCTTCCAACCCTCATTCTGTAAAATAATTCTGCGACCGTTGACCACTTAGAGTGGAATTTTCAGAAAAGTTTTTGGCTCTAAAACACTATGTGGAATTAGGAATATAGTCAGATCTGCTACATGATTTGGTCACCAACATATCCTGTTGGTACTATATCTGCTTGTGTATATGTGTGTGTTTTTTGTGTAAATTTCAAATTTGTTATATGCTTCGCAACTGTATGTTGTGTTGTTGCCTTTTCCGCAATGAAATGAAACTGCTTCCATTTATTCTGCATTGCTCTTGTTAGGAGGTCATAAAGGAAGTAATGAAACATGTACCCAAGTAATTTTCATTGTTTCCCAGGAGTACAGCACATGTGGAGCTAATTTAAAATCTTCCAGAAAGCTTCATAGCAAGGATGCAGGTAGGGGTAGGCTAAAGTGTTAACCTTCCTTCTAGAGACCCATATCCTACTGGGAAACACTGCAAAGAATTTTTGATGGTAGAAGGTATGCTCTAGGAACGAGGAGCAATCGGAATAGCTTGAGATTTGTCATTCCTGTTCATGTCAGAAACTGGAAGTTGGACAGCTACTATCAACTTATATGTCAAATCTGCATGAGGCCAGTTGCTTGCTAGTAGAGTTCTAATTGCTCTATCAGTAGAGTAAGGAAATCTGTTTCCTGGTAAGTCGCTGAAATAATAGGGATTTTATTTTTAACACAACCCTAAAATATTTTTTAATGAAATTTGTTTCTAACTGCAGGAGTTTCCTAGGCTGTGTCATGTACCCCTCTTTTTAACTCAAGAAAGAAAACGAAAATTGGCACTTTTAAAACTTAAAAAAATGGAGGGATAATCATAATATGATAGTAAACATCAAAATAAAACTTATTTTAAGTATTCATAATCAAATTCAGTTAGTTTTGGTTGGGGCTGGCTGAAACCGCTGAAATTGAATTAAAATCAAAACCTGAAAGTAGGGGTCACTTTGGTTTAGTCTTGGCTAGAACTAATCCATTTCATATGCAACTGGTGCGACAGGTCAGTCTTGAGTGAAACCTAAAACCTTGATTGATCACTTATTCTTTCTTTTCAACAATTAAACTGGATTGCTACAAGACGAGGATTTAAATTGGCAAGTTGTGGGTGGGCTAGTTTCAAAGTGGAACAGTCTCTAATGAAATGTTCCTACAACCTATCCAAAGCCCACTACAACATGCAAAACCAATTTGAAACTATGAAGGGAGACCTTCATTTCTTGAAGTTCAACAGTTCCAAACTTGGAGAACAAAGAATATGATTGTCACCTGTTTAGGTGGCAGGGCTGCAATTCCCACGGGATATTATTTGCTTCACCTAAACAAAATGCCGTTATTTTCAGAATAGTATTATGTTGAAGATATGCCTCAAGGTTCCTAAATTCTTAAGATAATTTGTTATATACTGATTCTGGATTTGGCTTGTTTTTTTGGATATAGGCATGAGGAACGTCTGATTAGTTCACCTGGAACTAACTGCTAAATCAGATTACGGTGAATTAATGTTTATAATTAGAATTAGTGTTCATGATTAATTGCACGATTTTTCCAGTCTTGAAAACATTCAATTCTCATTTAGGTAGTGGTATTTTCCCTCTATGTACTCTGTATTAGGCACATATGAACTACTGCAATTAAGACAATGCATTATAGGCAATATTACCGTAATTTAATATGTAATTTATTAACGATGTGAGAAATTTCTGGTCTGCTTATTGGTTCTGTCATATATTGGGACATGAGTTATTAAGCCTCAGCCATGCAATGCTTTCCAATTGAACATTGAAGTTAAAAAAGAAGATTGTAGACCCTTCATGGGCCGTGTTGGATTTTAAGTGAAGAGGCTTGATGTTGGTTCATCTTGCAGGTACTCAAAATTATAGGTCAGATCTTTTGTAGGCCGGCCTATTTGAAGTTCTATATCGAAATCCTAACTGAGAATAGAATTGGTTAAAGTGGGACATGGTTGTTATTAATCATAATGAAATGATAAAATTATTTTTCTTTTATATACATCATTCACCTTTATTTTATTCTTTTTTGTTGTTATTGGTTTTGGGGGAGGGGCATTCTGTTTGGACACAGTTATTTTATAGAAGTACTTGAGTTTTAGTTTTAAGATTTTGGGCTTATCATTTCCTATTCTGGATGATGCTTCTCGTGATCTCTCAAACATTTTCATGATTCTGGACTGACACCGTTTTTAGTTCTTTGCTTGCTATTTGGTACTTTGTCCTATAACCCTACAAACAAAAATGTTTGATATGCTTATGTTCTCTCAAAATTTCTGCATGTGGAGAAGATCAAATCTGCATTGTTCATAATTAAACTTAATGAGTTAATTGACAAATAATATAATTAGTAATTTGTTTCTCATATATATCAGAAGATGACCCCGTGGTGAAGATGGTGGTTATTCTAAAGAAGAGTCTAAGGTAGTCATATGAGCAAACTGTTTCCTTTAGGCCTTACTGTTGTATTGTCTCATCATTCACATGCCCTGTAATTCTGAGGCGGGAAATGCTCCTTTTATTTTTGTTTTTTTTCCTTCCTTTCTTTTTTTGGGCCATTGATATGTCAAGATACTGGATTGTACCTATATCATGCAGGCAATTGAAAATTTAGGGCCCTTCTGGTATTGCTTTTATGTTTTTTTTTTTTTTTCTTTTCAAAAGCATATGAAAAATATACTGGACCGCAGCTCATATGTTGAAATGGCTTCACATTTTCAGATTGTTTAGTGAAAAATTTTGGAGGCTTTGGAAACAAAACTTCATTGCTTTCGGAAATGAGTGAAATAGAATTAAGGAGGTTCCGTGGGAGCACAGTCTCCCATGTCGAGATCTATGTGAAATTTCACGAATCCGTAGATGTTGATTTGTGCTGTTAGTTCCCCTTTCATCTTGGTTGTGGACCGGGACAGTTTTCTTCCCTTTTTTTTCCCCTCAGCTTAACCAATGAAGTTTTTGATAGAGACGGACAACCTATTGGATTGCAAAGGTTTCCGTTCCAGCAAGTGGACCTTCCATCTGGTACTTCAATATCTTTCCAGATGGCAAATATTTATGTGTTTTCAGAATGAAATTTACAGTTGAACATTCTAATATACCTAAGATAACGGGTATCATTAAATTCCATCTATGCGTATACTTCCCAGTCTGCAGGATATAATTCAGATAGATCCAATTCCAGTCCAATATTTTGGGGAAGATTCAGGTCTGACTTATTAAATTGTTATGCTTTTGAGCCCAATGCCTAACCTTAGCTATCGCTGAGTGGTTAGGTTGTTTAAGTTACTAAATTTTGAATGGCAGCGATCTGGATTCGATCCTAATTTTAGCGAGGCTTTCTTCCATTCTATTTTACTTAAGAAAATATAAAACAGTTCAAACCTTAATGCTTGAAAATCAGATATGAAAATTAAGAAGCCATAGCTTGTCTGTGTCCACCATGGCAACTCCAAAGTAGATCATGATAGGGAAATGAGAGAAGCAGGATGCGTGATAATATGTGGGTATGCGGTCCATGCTTCAATGCTAATTTTTAGAAACCAGATCATCCATGCAGCTTCATATACATATTTTCTCCATAACATTCACGGAAACGAGTTGAGAGAGAGAGAGAGAGAAGATAAGAGCCAGCTATAGCTAGGTCTCTTATTACAGCCACATGAAATAATACACGACGGTAATATTAGTATAATAGTAGGGCCAGCAATAACAGCACCAGTCCTGTGAACAAATTGGATAGCATGGAATGGAATGGAAGTTACGACAATTCACGGGGAGGAGGGAAAGTTTTAGGGACCTCGTGATGGACAGTACTGACTCGGAACAATAAAAATAACCAAACCAGATCTCCCCGCTATTCTTTCCTTGCTCATTGCTGCTTTCATAAAAATCTTGTTCGCTTCTACTGGTTGCTGATCAGTTGAAGATCCTCTGGCACTGCGTGATGACGCTGCAGCCACGGCGGTAGGGGTTGGCGCTTTTCCCCCTGGAGCAGTTGTAGTACGACCGGCCTCGGCGGTTGCACGGGACTCGGTTCTTGGAGAGCGCGCCGTAGCTAATGTGCCTGACGCCGGCTCTTGCCAGGCCACGCCGGCTGATCCCGGTCTCCGTCTCCATCTCCGTGTCCTCGTCGATGCACTGGCCTAGAAGCCCGTCACACCTCCCATCCCCCCTGGCGGCAAGGAAGTCCGCGACGGCCTCGGAGCCGACGGTGTTGAGGGCCGACGAGTTGGTGGTGCAGGCCACCGCCAGCAGCAGGAGGAGGAGGAGGAGGAGGAGGGGGAATCCGCGGCGCGGAGCCATGCGGCACAAAGGTGGTGGGGGCGGGCGGGTGGCTCTTCTCTTTGCTTCTTCTCTTATTGCGTGTCGGTTTTGTTAGTTATGGGCTGGCCTGGTCCCTTCCCTCGCTTGCTCTCCCCGGGCAGAGGGAGAGATATGATAGCCGAAAGGAGAGGAAAGGGGGTGGTGGGTCTGTGGGTTTCGGGGAGAGAACGTATATGGCGGGCTTTCGTTTGGGACGCCGTTGGGGCCGGGATGTCTGACATCTATTGGGGCCGGGCGCCCGTTTCTTTCTCCTTGTTTTTCGCTTTGGGGGAAGGATTTCACTTGGCGTTCGCACGAATCGACCGATCGATGGATCATGCAATGATCCGTGCAGGCCGTGGATGAAAGAATTCTCTGAGATCCACGCCCTCGTCCTTCGGTGGCTAACCGCCAGTTGCTATATTTGCCACCTTCATTGCCAGCCTCCAACACCACAGTCGCCGTTTACCAAAACCGAAAGAGAGATTTGACGGACAACCATATGAGTCGCACTTTTTTTTATCGAATGCCTCCTAAATCTGTCTCCTACTTGGGTTGGTGGTTCGCCAAGCATTCCTCCTAGCAAAAGTGTTGCTTAGCTATGTATATATTACATGCGTACCTTGCATGCACGTGTGGTGGCTTGCTTGTGTTGCATTTGATGGGAATCGAATTGACACAAGCTCCACATGCAACCCACATGATGAAATGCTCCAGTTTCGAATACCTCCAAATATACCTTCTGAATTCATACTTTTAAATCTGTCGATGCTCAATCTTCATCTGAGAACACCGATTTACCTTTTCCTCGAGTAGGAGAAGACTTTGTGATTCCGTCGTAATAAAAAATAAAAAAATAAAAAAAGGAAGCATGCCGCTAACTCCCGGTGCGAAGGAAAAGTGTTCTCATTCCTCTTGCTTTAACCGATCACCAGCCTGCAGTTAGTCAGTCTCAGAAGAAGAAAGAAAGAAATGTGGATGAATGGAAATTAATTTCATTTTCATCAAAATGATAAAACCCCGTTTGATAATAAACTTTTTCCCGGAACAGGATAAAAGATTCACACTCTCCATTTATTAAACGAACTGAAAGAGAAGGGATCCAATGTAGCATTTTTCGCTAAATACAAAATCTAACAAGTTAGAAATCAACCTCATTCATAAGATGCATCGAATGAACTGCAAAAAGCGGCATTCAGGACAAAAGCCACCAGTCCTAGAGAAGCCCCTGAAACAATTGCCGAAACAGAGAGAGTGGAGGAAGAAGACGAGGGAGACGACGAGGGAAGACTCGGACTTGATGGCACAGTTGCCAGCGGCGTAGATGAAGTGGAGGATGGCGGTGGTGGCGGAGGAAAGGAAGGAGAAGGAGACGAGGGTGATGGCTGGGGGCTGTGTCTTGTTTCTATCTGCCATCGCCACCACGGTCAGCTTTTGTTCCTTCCTGCATCGGTCGGGAACGCCACCGATGAAAAAGAACGGACCCGACCGATCGACCTGGAACACCGAGCTGCCATCATCGAGTCTTTGGATAGGCTTGTTGGCGTTGCACGAGTCATAGTTCTCTTTCTTCACCCCCAGAACTGAATCCTCCCCCTGCTTGTACTTGAAAACTTAAAATACAACACCAGAACTGTTGAAGTCGGAGAAGCGCGCGCTTCTTGCAGACTGGGTATGGGATTAGCTCTTCTTGCAGTTTATTTTTAATTTTTTCGATAACGAAAGGAAATTAAAACAGCATCAAGATATCCAACACTGGTCCATGGCAGGTCGCGAAAGAAACTTAGAAGAAAGAAAGATGGAAAGCTATAAGGCAATGATCAATAATATAATGTCAAATTGTCTATGAATAAAGGATACAATTGAAGATTTTGGTTCGTACGGCATTCATCGAAATTTGCAGTCCAACAAGCATATATATATATCCATCACGTAGGTGTGCATGATCATGTATAAGATCATATTATATGTCTAGTAAGCATAGATCATGGTGCGATAGAAAAGATTCAAACACAACTTAAATTCCAAATATGATAACACAAGAGTATTTCTATGATAATTTGTTTTCCTTAGTAAAACTAAGAAAGTAAAAAGACAGTAGACCATTCCAAGATTAGTTGTTTGTTGTGATGCTGTGATTCGGCCATGTCCGTGTCGCTCTCTCCAAATGACTGAACCACTCCCAAAAGAGAAAATGGCTAAGCTCATGCATAATGGCACACTGTATTTTGTTTTTTCTTTTTGATATAAACGGAGCAGGAGACGTCTAAACATACAAGTAGTTATTTACCATCCTAAGTGCTCTCGTTCGCTGATCGATCCTCGACAATCCACCCTATTAGTGGTGTCACTGAGAGATATAATCTAGCTCTTTCCGCACAACATTAGTCTTGATTGCTATTTCTAATGTCTAAGAGGCCAACTAAGTTCTAAACTTGGCTTTTCATTGCACCCAATTATTTATCAAGCAAAGTCTGCGCCTAGGTTTACTAACTGCTTAGTCTCTGCAAACTTAAGTGCCTATTATTAATTATGTTGTTGCTGTTGTTGTTTCGCAAAATTGGTGGCACAACCTCCATGATGGTGATTATCATTTGATACACTTCTCAAATTGCTAATTGATCCCAAGAACTCGGTCTACTAATTCTTCACTCACACTGTTTAGATGCCATCCATGCAAGGGTGTTCTTAAACTGATCTGCTGTAGGAACCGTCTTTATTCATCATTCTAACGTAGTTTTTTAACCCAGAATAATCATGCTAATATAGTAAGGAGTTCTGGATGTGTGTGGGTGTGTGCGGGTGTGTTTGTGTGTGTGCGTGTGTGTGAGAGAGAGAGAGAGAGAGAGAGAGAGAGAGAGAGAGAGAGAGAGAGAGAATGTTTGAACACTGACAATGATACAACTAGAAAAACTCAATTCAAACAGAACAGTTTAACTGATGGAACTGAATGGTTTAACACTGACAATGCTACAACTAGAGAAACTCAATTCAAACAGAAGAACAGTTTAGCTGATGGAACTGGGAGCTCTTCCATTGGTCCGCCTAGTTGTCACCATTAGGATACTCGCCTAGTCTTATACCTCCAGATCAATGAAGTGTCGGTGGGCGAAGAAGAAGAATGCAAAGAAACTCTGATTCCTTCAACCCTCCAAGGCCTACTATTTCAGACCTGTCCTCGATCTTTTCCATTCTCTTCTGCCTAAATCATTATTCAATACAGTACCATACTAGAGCAAGATGGGCAGGCATCCAAGACCATCAGCCAACCAAAGACAGTAAATGCTACAGAGAATACCTTGACCTTTCCTATCTTTTAGGACAGTCATGTACTACTCCATAATTTCCTGAAAAGAATGGGGTACACACTTTTCGGATAGCAGGCGAGATGATCTGGCTGCTCAGCACTCATGTCATTTAAAGTGGACTTGATCTGAGTAGAAGGAGAAGGGGACGCCCTTGAGATCAAAAGAACACTCGGGAATTACTGCAGTCATTTGTTACTTCTCCTGCTGTAATATACTGGTGGAGAGCTCAGATCATATTATTCTTGCAAGAGGAACCTGGCACCTGATGCATCAACACCCTGCCATGCCAGTGCCATTCCATCCTTGTGCTCGTGCAGTAAAAAAGGGAAGTTATTCTGTAACAAAATGAGTGCCATACTGGGAGTATAACTAATCCACTGGGTGTATAAACAGAAGCTCACAGAGAAGGTTTCTCCCTGTTTCATGATTGTCCGCTTAACTACAAATTCACTTCATGCTAAAGTTTTTAACGCATTACGAAAATATCGAAAATATGGTAACAGAATGAAAATGGAGATGATGTGCAAGTCCTTCGCACCTTTTTCTTGATCATCAATGCTGTCAGATTGGCATCTTCAGAGGAGTCCTACCAATTTTTTCTCAAAGAAGAAACTGAGAAATATCTGATTGTTATTCAGTCTCTTGTGAAAGAAACTTCAATGTTTACTGCAAGCACCAGCACAGATTTTGTTCTGATCAAACTACTACTACTCTTACATGCCTAAGATCCATGCTGGAACTTCTCTCTCTCTCTCTCTCTCTCTCTCTCTCTCTCTCTCTCTCTATATATATATATATATATATATATATATATATATATATATATATATATATGCTCTCGAGAAATCTACAGTACGTTATGTGTCTGCACAACTTTAAATGCCTTTGGGGCATCAGATTGTTTTGAAGAAGTCACCGGCCACACCTGATCTTGTGGTGCAACTTAGCTATGAATGATGTGGCGTGCGTACTCCAAATAAAGGACATTTGGTCATTGAAGACTCATGCTTACGTTGAATGCGAGAAACAAGGTAATGAATCCTGAACCAGACTAGCTATTCACCTGCATTGTTTCCTCGTGAAGTGGGAGATTCCTATCTAACCATCAAAACAAGACAAGGGCAATAACTTGCGTCTATTAAAATCAGACTGGAGTTCTGATTTAAGTGGCTCAGAAACTCAGGTCGGTTAACTGGTATAAGGTGCTGTGGAAATACTTGGAAGATGTAGAAAATTCGTAATAAGGATTGATATAGGAATAAAAACAGAAACTGAGAAACTGGAAAAGAATGACGATTAAATTGGACGACAACAAATTTTTGATAAGTTTATGATCTTGACCACTCCATTTACAAGCTGGGATCGCCAACCAATTGCTTTTTGATGGCTGATTCAACTTTGAATTTGATAAATTCCATATAGATAAATGGGATATGTGAGTTTTAGAACAGCAGCGACTCAGTTTAGCTTTGATAGTTTAGGCCATAGATTGTTGTTCCTTCTAATAAATGCATTCTGGCTGGCATGGTTAGGCAACATCATGTTCGATAATTTTATGAGTCTTTTAATACTTGTCCCGTTGATGGGAAGCATGCTTCTAAAGCTAATTTCATTGGTCGCATGTACTTAATTTCTGAAAAGATGGCATGCTTCCCATCACCTCATGTAAGAATCTTAAAAACAAATCGTAGCATTAAGCATGGATATAAATATTAATGGAATCTGGCCGCTTAAGGAAGTCCAAGCGGATCGGTAGTATTTCGTTGGATAGTATGCAGGAAAATATTAAATGTCACCCAACAACTCCCTGTCCTGCCCTACCGGCAGCATTTATGTTCATGAATGCAATACCATCCTTCCAATCGCCCCTTCCTGTGTGTATTTATAGGCATGGCCACTCAACCGCGTCGTTGCAGGATCTTGTCTCCAGTACTTTCATTTCTGTTCCTTCTTTCTTCCCTTTGTTTGCAGCAAGATTGATAGAAATGGAGAGGGAGAGTAAGGCGAAGGCTCATCTCATGAGTTTTCTATTAGCAGGTTTAGTTTTCCAGACTGTGATCACTCCGGTTGTGTCTCGGAGCCTTGAGGAATTCTCAGACCAGAAGAACTACTACTCCACCCCACATAGTAGGACTCCGAAACGTAGTCTCTCTCTCTCTCTCTCTCTCTCTCTCTCTCTCTCTCTGCGCGCACGCATGTATGTGTGTTCAAGTGCATGCATGCGCGCTCGTGTTTTCTAAGTGTTCTAGTTTACAGTCATCAAATGTAGGAAGCCTGCAACTAACTAGATTTTGCTACCAACCTAGTGGCTTTCTGGAGGCATGTTAGTGTAGACTCATCTGTGTTTTATTGTCATGGCCACCTAATTAATGAGCATTAACTTGACAAAAATACCATGCTTTGAAAATACCAGAAAAACTAATGAAACATAAGTTGCCCATATTTGAAGATGGGCTTCTAGCTGCAACAACAACAACAAAAACAGAAAAAAGAAAAGAAGACAAAGGCCATCACCTAATGTAGTTCTAGGTGTTTTACTTTCACAAGATATTTTCAGGACTTGAACACCAACTTGCTACTCCTTGACTCTAGATTATTTGATTGTAGTAAAATCTCTCCCATCAAAATTTACAGAAAGCTATATAAGTTATGACAATGCCATGGCTTGCATTCTTGCAGACCCACATAAGGAACCGACATCATGTTCGACTCCATCAAATGGTGGCCCATCGACTCCCTCTCATGGAGCCGGAGGCGGCCATGGCTTGCCAACACCATCACATGGAAGCGGATGCGGCCATGGGTCACCATCGCCGTCACAAGGAGGTGAAGGCAGCTATGGGTCTCCGCCACCGTCACAAGGAGGCGGAGGCGGAGGCGGAGGCGGCCACGCATCGCCACCGCCATCACATGGAAGCGGAGGTAGCTACGATACACCATCACCTTCGCGTGGGAGTGGCGGCTACCACAATGCGCCACCATACAGTGGCGGCCATTCCTCGCCAGCAATAATTCCTCCTTCGTCTCCCCCTATGGTTGTGCCACCCGTCACCCCATCACCAGGAAATGGAGGGAGCTTTGGTACACCAACACCTCGAAGCAGTGGTGGCTCGCCGCCGCCCTTCCCTGTGGTTCAGTCACCAGTCACACCACCTGTAAGTGGAGGTATCTACGGTACACCAACACCCTCCCATGGAAGCGGTGGTTACTACAATTCACCTCCAACTCCAAGCAGCGGTGGCTCGCCGGCCATCATCCCCTCTCCGCCCTCCCCCATGGTTGAGTCACCGGTCACACCACCGGGAAGTACTGGAGGTGGCTACGGTACACCAACACCCTCACATGGAAGCGGTGGTTCCTACAACTCACCTCCAACTCCAAGCAGCGGTGGCTCGCCGGCCATCATCCCCTCCGCGCCCTCCCCTGTAGTTGAGTCACCGATCACACCACCTGGAAGTGGAGGTGGCTGCGGTGCACCAACACCCTCACATGGAAGCGGTGGTTACTATAATTCACCTCCAACTCCAAGCAATGATTGCTATAATTCACCTCCATCCTCCCCTACGATCGAGCCGCCTGTCACCCCGACTCCAACCATTCCGGACATCACACCGCCGTCGCCCTTGATCCCGGATCCAAACAGCCATCCATCCTTCACCGGCACTTGCAAGTAAGAGCAACCGCCCTCCATGATATATCCAAAATTTTTATAACTACTGTTTTATTTTTCTTCTTTGTTTTTTTAACGTAACTTCAATTCTTTCTTGATCTGTCAAAGCTACTGGAGGACACACCCTGAAGCCATATTGACTGTACTGGGATACTTGGGCAACATCAGCCAGCTCTTTGGGGCGGCATGCGGCTTGGCTTTTGGGAGAGACCTCAGCTTGCCTGAAGCCTTGGCAAACACCAGGGCCGATGGGATCGGCGCCCTCTACCGGGAAGGAACGGCTTCTTTGCTCAACTCTCTTGCTGATAGGAGATTCCCCTTCACCACCCAACAGGTCACGGATGCCTTTGCGGCTGCCGTCACCTCCGACGAGGCTGCGGCAACGCAGGCAGAGCTCTTCAAGCAAGCTAACGAAGGACGTCTCAAGTTTTAGAAGCATAAATAATCGTGTTTTTTTATATATGTGTGCTTTTTTTCTTGGTTCTCTAGTTAGTTCATGGGTGCACTCCTGCGTCGGTGTTTTGTCGCGTCTAGGCTTCGGTTGTGCCTTGTAAGTTGGTTGTTTCAGCTGAAACTCCTTGTATTAGTGTGGTTGCTGGGGAACCAGAGTTGAATGAAAAGCTAAAACCAGTACCAGAGCAGAAAAAGAGTATAGATGGTCGTGTTCGGTGTGTTTTTCTCTCTTTTTTTTTAATAAAATGAATGGATCATACATCTTTAGTATAAATATATCCAATAAAGCATAATCTAATTAGCTGACAAGCCGGTCCAAAGCACCTCCACTAGAATAGAAGCAACCCATCCAATAAGACCAGGTCTGGATCAGAATTTGGTTCGTCTCCGGAACAATCTGATCATATTTGGTCCTATATCTTGGGTAGTTCCATTACTCAACTCAAGCTAAACTTGATTGCTTGAATGGGTCTATATATAAATCCTGATCTCTAATCGAGATCTGGTTTAGGTTGCAGCATTGCCAGTGGCTTTGATTGGAGCCAATATGAGAACTGTCGCAACATATCTGGAATGCGACAGCTCCGATCCAAATCTAATGCTTAATTTGGAGAGATGAGTGTATTTGAAGGTCCTACTTTTGTAACCCAATGCTAACCAGGAGTCTATCTGACTCAAAAAGCTTGATGTATCAATCATTCAGGTTTCTTGCTAATATTTCCGAAGTTTCCTCTCCTGCATCCAGGCTGTCATAAGCCTTCGACTTGCCAGCAAATTCATTTTGCTATTCTTCTCGGAAGAATGTGCATATCATCTTCATTGTTCTTTTTGCCATACATATCTCAAGTAATTGCGCCGTCTTCATCGCCTTATAGTTGATATCACTCTAAATTGCGAGCCTTGTTGTGGAGAACACACCAAACTGTGAAATCCACTCTAATTCATTCATGTTGCCTAGGCTGAGCATATCTAGTCATCCTTCCAATAACTCAGGTTAGCGTAAGTATTGACACTACTCACATCTAGTTCGGTACATCATAAATACGGGACCCTAAACACCACACTCTTTTCTCCCAAATTTTAGTCTTTGCAGTCAATCTTGTTCAAGTCTCGTCAAGTCACAATAACACAAGTAAAGACATAGCCAATCAAGAAACAGCAAGGCATGGACGTTAATTATCTTTTCTTTCAGCTGCAACTTCGATTGTGACGGCCAGACGTTCATGGAGTACCAAGTCCTTGTTACACCGCAACAAAGGGTTAAAGAAGCTTCAATACCTCATCAGCAACCTATACAACCTTCCTCATGCAGTTGTGGATAAAAGAACAAAACAGTCACTTGAAAAAAATCGTGCGGTATAGATGATCCTGAGTGGAAATTTCATTCTAAAATCCTTCCTATGTACCTCTTACTCATGACTAAAGCAAAAAGAATCACCTCTGTCTTCTCCCAAGATAGACAGCTTTCAAATGCCAGGAAGAATGAGCCACAAAAATACATTCATTAGCACCAGAATCAATGGATAAATTGAAATACAGCCATCAGAGATGAGCTAATCGTTCGCTTTGGTTAGCCAAATTTAAGCTACCAAGGAACAACTGGGTTACTTAATGGCCGCAAAAGCTGAGGCTTTTTGCCTCTCTGTAGTTTTCTCATGCCTAAGCTCTAGATTGCCTTTCAGGGTTTTCAGTAATCAAAGTAATTAGGACGTTGGAAGCTCAGTTTGGAACCAGTTCCTTTTCGAAGGAGGGGAAAGATGATTTCTCTGCTCTGAACCAGTTTCACAACAGTCAGAGAGCATCTTCAGAAGTAAAGAATATACACTGCAATAAGCACATATCTGATTCAGTAACCGTAACCCATTTTGTCCAGTAAGTTTCTAACAGGCAGGGTTACCCGCTTACATCATCATTGCTTACCAGCAAGCTGATGGGTTGACAAACTGAGACACTTAGGTGCAGACATAGTGTACACAGGGTTTCTATGTCCGATGATCTATCTGAGAGAATTATGGGGACATATCAACTGTACATTTTTAGAATAATTAGGTCCCAGGCGAAGCATGCACTTTAATCTCGGCTGCCAACCTAATTAAAAACTATCTGCAATTTATAAAGTATTTCAGGACATGAGCACTAGCTCAATCAAAAATGTAGTTCAGAAGTTGGCCAAGCAGTAAATACCTTAAGAAAACATTTGCCAAGAGTATCAATTTGTTCCACAAATTTGCTGATTAAGAAATCATTGGAAGTTCGCAACATCTCCACTGGGATAATTCATGGGGCACCAGGAATAAGATGATAAAAATGACTCTTTTCTGGATTGGCTATAAATCTCACCTAATCAAACTTAATGATATGCCCACATCTTGGCTTATTTTGCCCTTGAGGAAAGTAAAAATAGTCAAGAAATGACATTTGACCTAGGTTTCCAAAATCAAAAGGTCAGAAACTGGGATGCCGAGCAGTTTAAATGAGCAACCGTCCTTATCGAAATAGTTCTGTTTGGAAAACTAACTACTTGCAATGTTGCAAAAGCCTGTCTGGTAGCATGTTGAATAGAAACACATAAGGGTTTCAAGGATGGATACCATTAGCATCATGACTAGAGATAGCTGAATTTGAATCAACGGAGCCCACATAATATCTGCCTAAAAACAACTTTGGCAGGTTGTTCTCAAATTTTTCAAGAATTCAATCCATCAGACGTGCCTTTTCCTCATGTCCACTCACCAAATTTCAGATTATACCCATGAACATGAGATTGGTTTAGATGATTAAGATGATGGACAGAGTGTGGAACAGCTAAAGCTTATTTAGAGCATGAGGTTGGGAAGATCAAAAGAGAATTCTTGGACAGATAAGTTAACAAGTAGTCCAATCCTATCTGCAATCGGATATATAGACATTCCCATGCATATATTCAGTTAAGCAGCAAACCATGTTACATATGGTAAGATTTTTGCCTTGATAGTCTTGTTCCAACCACCTTGGCTTGTATTGAAATACTTCAGGAAAAGATCCCATTTAAGGAGGATGCATTTGCCCCTAACTCAGTAGTTTAAACAATTTGACATAACGAAAAGAAATCACTTTTCATCTCATTACTCACAACTGATAATCAAGTATTTTAAATAACTATATCCTTACAATTCTTCGCAATCAATGAAAACTTGTAAATATCACTCTTTTGACATCCCAAGGACTACACTCCTCTTATTTGTCTCCTCCATCTTAACCATACTTCAGATTTTTTATTGTTTCCCTGTCCACATTCTCTAGCATCCTTTCCTATTATTCATTCTTTTCATATATCACCAAGGCATCTTTACACCATTTTTCATTCCCATACATTGCTATAACACTCAGATTGGAACCTTTCTGGCTGGGACACTGTTATCCACGTCTTCAAGATCTCCATCACTGTCTACTCATCCTAGGATACTTCATTTCAAAGAAGCAATATGACTTGGATCCACTGATTTGCACCCCTCTCCTGATTGCATGCACTAGGGAGAGGTTTTGGTGTTGAGCTCAGAAGGTGGCATGCCTAATCTGTTTCTCACAAAAAGGGACAAATAGTGCTAGTAACTTGAAATGAGATCGTCATTTTAAGTAAAGCTCCAGAACTAGTCTTGTCTTCCTAGCTTGTGATCTGTGACCTAATAACCTCTCCCTACAATGGGTTTTCCATGGCCGCTCATTCAGAATTTCATAACTAAGAAAATTTATTCTATAAAGACACGTCTAAACTAAGAAGATTTATTCTGTAAAGACAGGTCTAACTAGGGATTTAACTATATCATACCACGTTAATTTTAGTAACCGGTCAGAAATCTTATGCCATCCTGTGCAGACACGCCGCAAGCACTGGCGCAAAACAGAACAACAGACACAGTTCACATACTAAGTACAGAATAAACATATTCGTTTTGCATATGCACTACTTCTAATTCCATTTAAAGAAGTTCAAGATTTTAAGCTATACCAAAGGTGTGTTTGCTGCTAATAAAAAGAGCAATATACATATGCATTGCATTACTAATGGATTCTAGCACTGGCAAAACTAATATAAAATTAAATTAGAACAAAAAATAAAGAGAAGAATTTCAAAAAAGTATCAAAAGAATTGGCAGAGAATAGTAAGCAACCAAATTCATTCCAATAGGGTAGATTTGTCTATATCTTAGTCCTACCATATATCAAGTTATTGACAAGTACTGGCTTACATTGTAATACACCATTCAAATTTGATATATATGAAAAGATATGGGTCTGTACATACTTTACGAATAATATGCTCTCCATGTACTATGTTGGTAAATTTGTGGTACTATATTTATTAAATGACACGCTACTGTGTTTAAATTAATAACGTAAAAGTCATGTGAACCAGAACTGTAGATTTCTACACAATCATTATTTAATGTTTAAGCAAAGAAATTTTCAATACAATAGTCAAGTGAAAGCTTCTTGCATTTTTCCTCTTCAGATAAATAAGACAAATTGTACACAAACAGACACGTCAAAACAATTGTCATTCAAGTAGAATAACTGTCTAATATCAACAAGTAACCATTTTCAGCCTTTCTGTAAAGCATGTTAGACTCAGAAACACTGTCCTACCCAACAATCTGCGCATCTTACTTCTAGCTTCACTGGAGGTTTTACATTTGTCCAATAAATGTTCTGTAATTAAAAAAAAAAGGAACAAAGTCTATGATGCCTTTATCAAACATGGAGATCTTCTTATGGAAAATCCTATATCATGTCATGCCCAGTGGAAGGAGAGACAGCAGTGTGAAATACAGAAACTTTGAGGACTAAAAAACATTAGTCAATTCATGTGAGACTCAAACCAGTCAAAAATATCATCTGACTGCAAACTGGTCATCTCATGGTATGCAAATGCAAGATTTAGCTCCTCTTCAATGTGCTTGACCAATTCATGCTTCTTCAGTAACAAATTCCTTTGCATAAGAGCTTGCTTCCATGGAATGGCCCGCCCATCATTCCTCATGTATCCATTCTTGTCGATGAATCCTTTCTCATGGAAAACCTTAAACAACCTAACAGACAAGGTCTGGTCTAACCCTGGAATTTTATCAGATAATAGCTCTGGAGCTAAAGGAAACTGCATGCATCTAATCTCTTTGACAGGAATTCCCTTCTGCCTTAGAGCTTCCATGTTCATTAGTATCAACTCCGCTCTGATGCGGTCCTTAGGCATGTGGACAAAAAGGGTGGGTGGGTAGCTTTCTGGTATCGCCATAGAATCAAACCGCCCTTCTGCAATCATAATCGTAATGCTGCTAAATTTTATCTCAGCAGCAAGTGCAGAAACAAAATAACCACCAGAAGATGCCCCAAGTGCTGTAACAGGGAGCTTCTCGAGCTTATTTTTTTCAATCCACCATTTAATAATCCATTTGACGTTTTCTTTCTCCTTCCCAAAGGACCAGCATCTTCCCAAACTAGATACCGATAGGACTGCAAATCTTCGTTCAAGAGCATGGAGCACGATGAGCCTCTCTTCAGGCAATCCGACACAATTTTGGCAGCTAGGAGACTTGTCCCAAAAGTTGGCAGCTTGGCCATTGCAGCCATGAGCTAGGAAAAGAACAGCCTTGGGTGACTTGGGTATTTGCCATATCAAATTGGTACCATTCATGAACTCCACAGAAGGCTGGAACTGGATAGAAGTATGAAAGCTATTCGATTTTAGATTTGAAACACCAGATGGGGAGCTGGGTTTTCCTTTAATAATTATTGTGGAAGTAACCAAAACCAGAACTAAGGATGCCAGAGCAACTGCTCTCCATCTCTGGGTGTCATGGAATGGCTTGGTTGGTTTGTGCCCTCCCATCACATTACTGAAACTATTACAAACTGACTGAATTAGCAACATATACGAGGGGAATTTAAAGCAATTGGCTTTGGAAACAGACAACGAAGAAGGTAAAGGAAAATAAAATTTCTTGACAGACAACAAGGAGAACATAAATCAAAGTAGCAATTAAAATTTCGAAAATTCTAATTCTATCAGCAGAGTAACAAATAGATGCATTTACTAACCAGAAGAACACCTACATACATATAAATTCACAGCATAACAGAGCGAAGAAATGGGAAACTGGAACGATGATACAACTTTTCAGCCCTAAATCATGGGAAATAACAGGAAAATGAGTAGAAGACCTTCAATCGAGTTGATGATCCCTTTAAATAACAAAGCAAGGATAAGATTAGGTGTTAAATAAAGTGGGCGAGAAACCACTTGATCAAAAATAATAACAGCACTATAATTCACCGGATTTGCTTAATTAAAAGAGCGAGGGATGCAGAAGTCACACTGGGATTATATTAAAGATGAAATCTTGGTAAATAAATTCAGAAATAGTTCTTCAGCTTATACCTGGACATCGATCCGCTTTGTTCTATGTCTCGCTTTCTCGCTCGCTCGCCGCTCTCGCGAGTCTTCACCCGCTGTAGAAGCTATATCGAAGGGAGGATTCACGGATGAGTACCTTCTCGCAGGTAGCCTACCATCTCCAGATCAAAGACGCTCTCCCCAGTCAAAGTAGTCCTATATGGGCCCGGAAGGGCTGGACCGGGCCGGGCCGGCCCAACAATGGCTGGGTTCGGATATGATAGGGCCTGCCCAAAGTTTTACTAGGACGGGCTTGCGGTGCGTGCTAGGACATCATGGGCTCCATCTGATTTAAAATGGGTCCACGTCATGCATGGCCGATCAACCGGTCTAATCTAATCCGTTGACTCAATGGGTTGAATTCATATTTTTAGCTAGCCGGTTTAATCTGTTTTGATCTGTTTAATAGCTGGATTAGGTCAACCTGCTTAATCCATTTAACATGTTTAAGGCATGTTCAAAGATATGTATGATATATTTAAAATAAATTTGACCTATTAAATATGTTAAGCCGATCTAGTTGGTTTATTAAAAAGGTCCGACCCAAGTTTAGAATTTTGACTCATTTAATAAACAAATGATGTTTGCATTTGATCCGGACCAACTCGAAGTAATTGCCACCCCCCTCATCCATCTTGGACTATTATTTGATGTCAATTCATCCATTCTTCTCTCTATTTTGCAGTGAATAACATCATTATCAATAAAACAAAGGGTGGTAACACTACCTCCTCCCATTTCAAAAACTCACACACAAAAAAAAACTTTACTTTGAAGTGGGAAAAAAGAAGAAAACTCAACTTCGTAGTATAGTTTAAGTCATGTTGTGCCAACCATTACTTCAACTTTCATGAGGAGCATTGATCGAAAGCTTCCATAATACCATTTTGATCTCACCATTATTCACTCTCTATCATCTATACCGCATTGTGCTACATTCAAGCAACTCATTAAATTATCAAGAATGTTGCTGGCAAACTTAAATGTTTCTAGTTAAATTATTTCCGAGTATGCATATTTTTATTTTGATTGAATGTCAAAATGCGGCTGCTAAAAATTAGGAAAAAAAATAGTGGCTAGTAGTCTAAAGTTGAAATCACATATTATTATAAATCAAGGTCACCTTATCTAAAATGAGAGCAAACCAAAATGACTGTATTATCTCGTGATATCGAAACTTAATTAACGAAACAATTGGCCAGCCTTCGTGTATGCTATATCGTCAACACGTGTCCGACTTGTTTTATGGACATATCCTCTCTTCTTGGCTGCAGCTAATTGATTAAATGAGCCCAATTGAAACATGACCATAAGAAAAAAACAAATCTAATTTAGAAACTCTACATTAAGAGTAATGCAATGGCATGCACATCAATAATTCTCACACACTTTCCACGAGATAGATACAACTTGTTGTACTTGCAGGCAAACAAAAATTTTAATAAATTATAAAGTTATTTAAATAGTAATTATAGATCCAATAAACTTTTCTTCATGAATTTTTTGAAGAACTTTTTTTATAATACTTTCACCAATAAAAAAATATATTAAATAAATTTAGCTACTTTAATTATATTAGATAAATATTTAGACTATTTTAAATTTATACGATGCCTCGTCAGTTCCAGTCACATGCACGTTTTGATCACGTGAAGGCCCAAATTAATTATTGAACTGGTCCCAATTTGATGCGTTATCCCGTAACTGGCCCCACAAATCACCCATAACACCTACCCTGGGAGCAGGACACGTATACGCTGTTGCCAGGCTAATCAACGTACGATTTTGGCAGCTATCTTGCGTCCCTTGGCAATAATCTATGAGGATCCGCACCCACCGGCCCTCTCGGGAAAGGGTTCGTGTTGGAGACCGACGAGAAATTGCAACGCGTGGTTTGACGATTTACTATTAAAAGAAAAGGAATTTAGAAAAAAAAAAGTTATAACTTATGAATACCATCCAAGAATTTGTTTGGTTTGTAGAGAAAAAAAAAAGTTAAATAAGAAATAAAAAAATATCTTATTTGGTTTATAGGTGTAAATAAGTCAGATCGAACTGGATCATAAGCGATCATGATCCAATCCGATTTTTTATACGGATTTTAATTTTGCATCGAGGTCAAATTCAATAGAAGAGCAGATCAGATTGGTTCGAATATATGGCTATAATTTTTAACCCAAGAAGTAATTCAAGTTAGGTCGGATTCGTGTATAACCAGGATCCAACTTAAGAAATTCGAGTCTGGTTAAAATTTGGGTTGGGTCCGATTTGGAATTGGATCTTCGCGAAAAATTTCATATTATTTGTAACGATAACAACTATTATTGTAAAGGGGGAGTTTTGTAAAATGGAATGGAAGGGACAAAGGGAGTGATGCGATGGTAGTGAAGGAGACTAGACTACCAAGAGATGAATGCAGTGTATTGCGAATGGGATAGGTGAACTGGACAGCATTCTGGATATGCAACGGTCACCAGCCGGTGCATGTCCACGGTGTTTTCCTTAGAAATGGAAAAAACGTGGACCTTGAGAATACCATCCAGAGCAAAAGAAAATGTAAATTTGTAATTTAAATTTATAATATCCGGTCTACTTATATATATTTTTTTATTTTTTAAGAAGACAGTTGCAAGATTAAAATGGACAACCCGAAAGAGGAAGAAGAGTAATGGCAAGTACTGTAGAAGGAGAAGAAATATCAACATTTTGCTCGAATAGAGTGCCAGGAAAAGAACCAAAACAATGCTTTGCGGAGCATGACGAACTTGTTGGGAAACCCCTGTGAACTGCAAATCGATGGTCGCAAGATCACAATAGATCTATTTTCAGATGACCAAATCCAAAGATCTTTTAAGAAAGTAGGCCCTTCTCCATCTGAAGTTGCATCAAGTTTGATGAAGTTTCAGATGGCAGAAGGGAAAGAGCATCAATAGAGTCTAGTCCCCTGAGCATAAATGACAATAAAAAAATTATTAATATTAATTTTTTTAGTAAACCGGAATCATTAAATCAAGATAGAGTAAATACATCCGTGAGCATTTGAAAATAAAATGTCCAAATACTTTAGAAGAAATATCTTTTGCAACCATCATGAAGTAAGTCCCATGTGATCAGCAATATACTATAATTGGTTGCAGTATATAGTGGTGCAAATTATTCTTTTGTTTTAGAACTCATATTGCATGGTTAAATAGCCGCTCACTAGGAAATAATATGATGAAAATATAAAATAAATATCAAGGGCATGAGATTAAATTTACTAGATTTTGCCACTACCAAGTAACCAAAACTTGTAAAATAAGTTGGGGTTGTGAATATTCTCACCTATAAATTGGGATTATATTTATGTATTTCTATCCCTAGTTTCATGCTACATTTTAAACTCATTTCTTATTCTAGAAACTCTATCTGGAGACCCAGATGGAGGAATAAAAAAATTCCAAGTGGCCATCTCTTGTTATCTTTCCCTACCTACCCACCATATTTTTGGAGCTACTCTATTCACACGCGCCAAAATCACATGCATTGGTAAAGCGTTGTCGGTAGAATCAGCGACTCATTTTGTTTGCTCCACTGCATCGTGGCTGTGCCACTGTGTGGCCAAATGTGAACTGGGCCTTCATTTAATAATAGATGCCTGCTCGGTTTTGGATCTTTGACCTCTGACTCTCCGGGCATAATTTCAATTTTCATAGGGATACATAGCTTGGGTTGAGTCTTAATAGAACTTGTTTGCACTCCGTGAATCCAAATAATTTTACAGATTCAGATTAGGTTAGATCAGGACGGATCGTAGAATTAAAAATTCAAAATTATCCAATTTTAAATGAGTCGGATCTAAATTTAGCAAATACAGGTCCGATCCGAAAAATAGAACAAGTCCAATTTTATCCCATAGGTCCTCCAAAACAGTCGGGCGGGGTCTAAGCAGGTCGGGTCGGGTCACGAGTCAACCTGGCTCGTTTGCAGTGTTAATTTGGTTGAAGTTTTTTATAAAAAAATGAAAAAGTAACATTTTTATATAAATAAAATTTTCATGCTTCGTGAAAAAAAAATACATAAGAAAATTTTATCTTGGTATAAAGATATTTCACACAACTTTTCTATAAAAAAAACTATTCTGAAACGTACCTTTTTTTAATAGTTAATCAAATATGCTATAGCCATTTTTTTCAAATATTATATTTTTAAAAATTATTTTTTAAATATAATATTTTGATGAAAATTTTTTTCTCGCGGACCGAATGAGTTCTAGAAAATCTCTTATCAGTCTCATTAACCAATAGTAAGAAAAAAGAAACACGACAATAAATCAATAAACCCAGATGATACGATGGTCTTTATTTTTCATAAGATCCGATATCAGTAGCTATTACTAATTTAGAAAAAATATTAAATGTGGATAGAAGATTGCGAGAATCCATCCAGTCCCACTACCTGACAAGCGTGGGCAGAGGTACTACATGGGAATGGGTGCACCACGTGCTCCTCTTCGCCCTCCAATGAACCGGGAATGGCATCTTTCTCACCCACCGAGATCCCCAAAATCAACCATAATACATGTCGCACTAATTTTCATAAGAGATACCACTATCCGTTGCTCCGCATTGCTAACGAATCCACCATTAAAATTTATTCAGATGATTGGATAAAGAAGTTTGGAATGTACTGAGATATGCACGGCTAGGGCTGCAAATAAGTCGGATCGGATCCTGAGTGACTCCGCTTCGATCCGATTTCTTATTCGGATTCTAATTTTGGACCCAGACTCAACTCAGATGAAAACCAGATTAGATCCATGCCTATAAATTTTGACCTGACGGATCATTCGAATTAAGTCGGATTCGAATTTATGTATTTTTATATTTAAAGTTTCACTATATAATAGCAAAAAACTGACCAAAAAAAAAGAATCGAATCGGATCCAGATCCGGATCAAAATTGGGTGGACCCGGCCTGACCCGAAAATAGAACGGATCCAAATTTAGGATCCGATCTGGCTCCGCAGATCCTAAAATTTGGGTTGGATCGGATCTTATGCAGGTCAGGTCGGATCGAATCATGGATGGACCCGATCCATTTGCAGCCCTATGCACGGTAGATGAACCCATGTAAAAAAAAAGATTTTTTTTTTGCGCAAAATATATAACCCGATTTCTAGCAACATAGAACACTTCACTCCGGTTAGAGACTTGGTGCATATCCCTTACTATTACTAATCCAATCAATGCTATTAGCTGGTTGACATATATCCAATCATTATCAAGTTTTCATGAGAAACAATTATAGTAGCAGTCCTATTCATTCTTAGAAGGATAATATTGCTGGAAACAAGTTTAATCATCTTTTGAAACATAGCATTCCATTTTTGAAAGATAACTATAGTTGAGACAAATTTGATCACCTTTCTATGATGGTTGCAATTACCGTCCTATATTATCATTATATGATTTTCTATTGATATTGTAACTTTTTCGTATCTTTTTTTAGAAGTAAATTTTTATTTATTATTGGGATTTGATTCTAACAACTTGCATATAAATGCAGCATTTCAATAAATATAATGAGCCATTATAGCTTGCCAATAAAGTGGCATGCAGTTTAATGTGCAACAGCAACTTATACCAAATTCAGCTGAACCATCACATAACTTGTGTTAGAATCTCATAAATTCTTCAACTTAGGCACCTCATAGCAAATCCTCATCATAATTCTTCTTTTTTTTTTAAAAAAAAAAGTTATGGTGTCTCTCATCACCATCCATCTGAATTGCTAATTATCTATTAATCTTGTGGCACGAGCCATAATATAAGGTAGCACAAATTTTTTTATTTTAGTGTGGCTAATTAAAAAAAAGAGAGACTAAAAAAAAAAAAACCAAAGACAGAAATAGAACTAGGAAAGAAATAGCAAAGAACCAACCCGCGCTCCCTCACACGTGTCTGAAAGGGGCTTTTAACCACCTCGTCTTCATCCCTTTCTCTCTCGGTCGATCGTTCTCCCCTTCTCTCTCTCTCCCTTCTCTGATGTGAGAGCGCGCGCAAGGCACGAATATCTCCCCCAGCTCTCATTAAAAAAAATAGAAGAAAAGAAAGGAAATCTCCCTCTTGCCCTTCGATTTAATTCATTCCCCTACCTACCACCCTTTCCCTCTTCTGCCCGCGCTCTTATATTCCCCGCTCCTGTCTGAAAGGAAAGATCACCGCTTCCTCCCGCGATCCTCTTCTCGTCTCTCGATCGCTGTAAGGTTTTCTTTTCTTATCTGTTCGATCTCTCCGTGGATGTTTAAAGCTATTCGCATTACGCTTCTTCATCTGTTTTTGCTTCGTCTAGTTTCGATCACCGCAAAAAGTTTCCTTTCTTTTAATGCCCTAGATCTGAGCATCGTTCTTTTCTTTTGAATCCATGTAACGCAATATTTCGTTCCTTTTCTTGGTGATTTTGCTTGTAAAGTGTGATTGAATATGGTAATCTTTTTGTATTTCTTGTTTACGTCACTTCTTACTTGGATCTGGTTTTCTTGGATGCTTTGATCCCAGAAGGCGACAAGGTAATTCCAGGGTTTGTATTTTTCCTCTTTTTCCTCATATATGGTTATCTTTTTATGTTCTTTAATTGGATTAGCTTTGGTTGGCTCGTGTGATATGTTTCGAACTGCTGTGCGGTGGTTTTTGATCTTGGTAGATGGGTTTGAGATTGTTGATTAGCGATAGAAACATCCGTGTTCTTGATTTTTTTTTTGTGCGGATTTCATGGATTTCTGGATCTTAGATTGGAGCGATACGATGTAGATACATAGATAGATTACTTGTTACGATGTTCATAAGCCATGCAGTTCCGGCACTCACGAATCCACTATTCAAAGTGGAGACTTGAGATAGAATCTCTGGACATTGGCTATTCTGACCTACGTTTCCTTATTATTTTACTTGCTTACAGAGTAGTATATTTTTGGGTCCCATATGACGAAACCTAATGTTAAGCTTTTTGAGGTTAGCTCATATATATCTCCCAACAGCTTCTGATTGAGATTCCCCCTTTTTTTTATTTTTTATGTCTGATTGTTATTGAAAGTTCAAAATATCAGTTTTTCAATCTCGCCAGCATAATGGATGATCTATCGGCTTCTTATGTTAACATAATGGATGAATAAAAGATCTGATTGAAATGTATGGTTTTTTTTCTTTTGGATATGCGTCCAAGGTTCATGGAATACTTGGAAAAGGTTTGTAAAACCTGTTTGTGCAGTGAATTTCGTGCTATATGAATAATGAATGCGCTGCTCTGCATGTTGTGATTTCTGCAGGATTGGTTTTGGCAACAAAAAAGATGGCGGCACATACACCTAAAAACATCCTCATCACTGGGGCGGCTGGCTTTATTGCGTCACATGTTGCCAACCGCCTCATCCGAAACTACCCCGATTACAAGATTGTGGTTCTTGATAAGCTTGACTACTGCTCTAATCTGAACAATTTCCTTCCTTCCCGTTCATCGCCCAACTTCAAGTTTGTCAAAGGTGATATTGCAAGTGCAGACCTCGTCAACTTCCTCCTCATCACTGAGTCCATTGATACCATTATGCACTTTGCGGCTCAGACGCATGTTGACAACTCCTTTGGCAACTCTTTTGAGTTCACAAAGAACAACATCTATGGTACCCATGTGCTCCTTGAGGCCTGCAAGCTCACTGGCCAGATCAGAAGGTTCATCCATGTTAGCACAGATGAGGTCTATGGTGAGACTGATGAGGATGCTGTGGTTGGAAATCATGAGGCATCTCAGCTGCTCCCAACAAACCCATATTCTGCTACCAAAGCTGGGGCTGAGATGCTTGTTATGGCATATGGAAGATCCTATGGTCTGCCTGTTATTACCACACGGGGAAACAACGTATATGGGCCCAATCAGTTTCCTGAGAAGCTTATTCCTAAGTTTCTCCTCTTGGCTATGAGAGGACAGCCGCTCCCAATTCATGGAGATGGATCTAATGTGAGGAGCTATCTCTACTGCGAGGATGTTGCAGAGGCATTTGAGGTCATCCTTCACCAGGGAGAAGTCGGGCATGTTTATAATATCGGGACAAAGAAAGAGAGGAGGGTGATTGATGTTGCGAAGGATATTTGTAAGCTTTTCTCATTGGACCCTGACGAAGTTATCAAGTTTGTGGACAATAGGCCCTTCAATGATCAAAGGTACTTTCTGGATGATCAGAAGCTGAAGAATTTGGGGTGGTCAGAGAGGACAACATGGGAAGAGGGCTTGAAAAAGACGATGGAATGGTATACAGCCAATCCTGATTGGTGGGGTGATGTCTCTGGTGCACTGTTGCCTCATCCAAGGATGCTGATGATGCCTGGAATTGGAAGACAATTTGATGGTTCTGAAAATACCAAGAACATGGTCTCCCAGATAACTAATACTTTTAGTCCGATGAAGATGGCAATTCCTGCTTCAAAGAACACTGGTGGTTCATCGCTGAAGCCATCTTTGAAGTTCTTGATTTATGGAAGGACTGGATGGATTGGTGGCCTTCTTGGGAAGATATGTGAGAAGCAAGGTATACCATTTGTGTATGGAAAGGGTCGCCTGGAAGAGCGTTTCTCGCTCATTTCGGATATTCAAACTGCAAAGCCAACACATGTTTTTAATGCTGCTGGTGTGACCGGAAGACCTAATGTTGACTGGTGTGAGTCTCACAAGCCTGAGACGATTCGAACCAATGTCGTGGGTACTTTGACTCTAGCTGATATTTGCAGGGAGCATGGGTTGTTAATGATGAATTATGCTACTGGGTGTATATTTGAGTATGATGCAGTACATCCAGAAGGGTCAGGCATTGGCTTCAGGGAGGAAGACAAGCCAAATTTTATTGGATCATTTTATTCAAAGACTAAAGCAATGGTAACTACTAGAAGACCCTGGACAAGCTTAGGATTTGATCCTTTATTTTTACGAAGTGTCTATGCAGTTATAATTAGTTATATGTATTAAGTAGCTAATTTGAATTCTCCTTTATGTACAATGCAGGTTGAAGAACTTTTGAAAGAATACGACAACGTTTGCACTCTAAGAGTCCGCATGCCAATATCTTCTGATCTTAATAATCCACGCAACTTCATTACAAAGATCTCTCGCTATAACAAAGTGGTGAACATTCCAAACAGCATGACTGTCTTAGACGAGCTTCTACCAATATCAGTGGAGATGGCAAAGAGAAACTGTAGGGGCATATGGAATTTCACCAATCCTGGTGTCATCAGCCATAATGAGATCTTAGAGATGTACAAGACCTATATGGATTCTAGCTTTAAGTGGGTCAATTTTACACTTGAAGAGCAGGCCAAAGTTATTGTTGCACCTCGAAGCAACAATGAGATGGATGCGTCAAAGCTGAAGAATGAGTTTCCTGAATTGCTGTCCATCAAAGATTCACTTATTAAGTATGTTTTTGAACCTAACAGGAAGGTTCCTGTAGGTGTAGCTAAGTCAAGCTTTGAGTGACAGCAGAGTTCAGTTACTAACCTTCGCATTCTGCATTAGCTAGTACAACCTTCTCCATCATTTTGTGGGCAGTTTTAGTTATTATATGTCAGGATGTTCATCAGTGTGAGTTCTATTATTATTGCATTGCAGTTAGGGCAATTTGTTAGGTTGCCACGAAGCTTTTGTCTCCCGTTTTTTTTAATAGTCCTGTATTATTTATGGGTTCTTTGTTTCTATGAGGGCATTTAGTTTACCTTAGAATGGATGTCCTGTCCAATTAGGCCTGCATGGTATCTATTGAACTTTTATAAGTGAAGGTTTATCTCCTGAAATACTTAAATTCCCTGCTGCTGTCATCAAGTTCTCTACTGTTACTATGATCAGCTGAACGAATTCTCATTTGATTAATTTTTTGTTCCATTTGGTATTTTGGTTTTCCTGGAAGCCCAGTGGCTGCTTTTAATCCTCAAAACTGAGCATGACATGTTAATTTGTGGGTATTTTTGGTATGAGCCTGTGGATGTGTGAGTATTAGCTTATTCTTGTTCATCTATCTTGTCTTATTTATAGTAATTCATTTTTATTCCTTTTAATTTGTTTAATTGGTCTTCCATTAGTCCACGTTACTTTCATCGATGTGCTATGAAATTCACTTTTGATTTATCTTGATAACTTGATTTATGGGCAAAGGAGGATTGAAAGTTATGTCTAGATGAAGCAGGTTGAGGGTGGAAGACTCGTGCACTTCCAATAATAGCATACTTGCATGTGCAGGGTTTCTAAGCAAGTCATTCATTTAGTAGTGGGCTAAGTGAAAATGTCTGGTGTTTTGACCCACCCTTTTTTAATCTCACCTTCTAGTTGCAGAGGAAGAGTTCATTATATATGATTTTTTATGAGATGTTTGTGTCTCAGTTGTAATACTTCCATTCAAAATCTTTAGCTGCTTTTATTAAGTAAAATAATAACGTGAGGGAAGTAGTCAGTGACAAATAGGATAAAGTAGGAAGTTGAAAAGTTTGTTTCCTAATTTCTGCTGGGGCTAGGGGGAATTACCTAACTAAATTTGGAAGAGTAACACAGGTTAGCTCCAAGTTCAGAATTTGGTGGGGTTATGGGGTTTTTTGCCAAACGGATGGAGATTTGGTGCCCAAATAGAAATAGACAGTTCATAGAGGTTAATGATGGTCTTTAAGTTCAAAATTTGAGTGGAGGATTGGGACTATTACTTTTTTTGCGCTACCCAATCTGTACATACCTTACTTGCACTTGGCTCCAGTATACCTAATGCATCAAATCTTGTTGTGAGATGTAATGCATGTATTTTTCTCATTCTTTGTGAGTTTGATGGTGAGAGAAGACTCCTTTTCTTACTTATACAAAAAATATCCATAAATTCTCGTACTGGTAGAAACTAGGATTTGCCGACTTTCTCTGTTTCTGTTTTCAAGCACCTCTTGACTACGGTCTGATTTGGTTATTTTTCTCAGCAAAACAATAAAGTTTAAATTGAAACTAGCTAATCGACCATTGGGGAGATGCTTTCTCAAAAGCTTCCTCAATCAGCACTTTGCAGTTTGTGTACTTCCCAGACTTTATATTGTTCTCTTGAATAAATTTGATTTCATGAGTTTTCATGTTGAGCATCTATGTTTTGATTCATATTCACTAAATTTTTGGCAGATTATAGAGTTTCTAAAACGTTCATCTAGTTGACTAGGTCTGTATGAATAATGGGTATCTGATTTTCATGAGATTCTTTTCTTGAGTTGAATGGAGGTTAAGGAGGTCGACCTCCATTAACCACCCAAGTTTATTAATCATAAGGGCAATTTACAGCAGAAAACAACATAAGGTTTGCGAATGTAGAGGGATAATATACAGATCAAAGGTGTATGGGGGAAAAAAGAAAAGAACCTCCATCAATGCCACCAGAAATCAGAAAGGAAAAGGAGATTAGACCAAAGATGGTTCCTCCGAGGTTGAATAGAAGTCTCTGATCTTCTCCCAGACCTTGCCATAAGCCCATAACCTGCTTTGTTCCTTCTGACTGCAAAGAAGAGACCAGTCAACTAAAAGGTGAATTCCTTTGAGACCATTGGCAGCGGGAGGCCAATCATGACATTTATGAACTGGGCTGCAATCAAGGATCTCATGCCTACTCCTCCATTCGATATTTTAAGTTGTGCTGGTGAATGATTATTTCTAGAACATTGGTTAAGAATATTTGACTCTTTTTTTTTTATTATTTTTATATGAACTACTTGTGTTCAACTCAATCTGCCACACATGATTGCTCTCTGCCATATAACATGTTATTTTTGGCGTGAATTCCCACCTCTTTTTTTTCTTTAATGAGGGAGACCTGCCCTTCATTCCTTTACTCACTTTCAGTTTCTATATGATGTGGTTGACATGAAAAGATGATTGGCGTGGCCACAATCTAGCCTCTCAATGCTGGAAAAATTTCGGCCAGAAGTCTTGCTTGTTTTTTAAAAAAAATAGAATAAGAAGAAATGTGGCCAAGATGAATCAGAAATTCGTGTCACTCGTAACTAGCTTTATCAACTCAAGAAGTTCTATCGATTAAATATTGTTATCTTATATTCACCAACGGACAATTTTTTGTGGTCAAAAGAGAAGTCTGCAAGTTGGCATTCCTCTTCGATTTTTAGAACAAATCAGACCTGTGTAGAGATAAAAGTGAAAAATCCACGATTTAACTATTCTTGGAAATTAATAGAAGAAGAGCAAGGAAAGCTTCGAGCTTTTCCAGTCACACCCATTAGATCCGATGGTCCCACGAAATCGCACTAACGCTCCAGCTACGTGGGAGAAGCACTCCAAAAAATAGAAAGTACCAATCAACCGTAACATCAAAGCAGAACCGTGACGCTCATAAAATAATATCTTAATGTTAAGCTATACAATAATCCCATCGTAAGCAGCCAGCCCCTAATCTCAGTCGTCCAAAACAGCGGTCGTCCGTGACGCCACGTGCCTCCCAAACCCAACCGAATCCTGCTCTCTTTTTAACGTACGCGAACGGCTATGACATAAAACGGAAGAAAAGGAATTTCCACTGGGAGACATCTGCGACTCCAGTGGCTGGTACGACTTTCAATGCCCGGTTGTAGAAAGCTGAACCGTTGAACACAGTGTTCTGTGTTCGATGCGCCAAAGCTGGGCCTTCCAGGTAAAGGCGGTGGGGATTGCTCCATACCCCGGCCCATGACGTAGTGGGCCAACCAGGTTGCACCACCTCGCCTCTGACACTCCCCGTATCGATGTGACGCCTGGACCGGGCCACCGAACCCAAAGGCCGAACATAAATATATACTGGTTTATCGTGTTCGATGACGTGTCTATCTTCTGTAGGAATGCCAAGTCGGACCCACCGTTAGTTTCCAGCAGCCAAGTGTAGCAAAAGGTCAAACGGATTTCACCAAGGAGTGAAAAATGTTTTTTTTTTTTTTTTTTTGTTTTTAAATTCGTTTTACGTGGGCGAGACTTGTCCCGAAGAGTCCAGAGGCGACACGGGTCCAGATGGGCTTGGCGCCCGTTCCAACTTCTTTCGCGCGAAAGGCATCCCATCCCCCGCCACCGCGCATCATTTTTTTTTTATTTAAAAAAAGCGACCCAGTTCACAACCTTGCATCATCTATTTCTTACTGCCTTTGTAAGCCCGGGAAGCGGGCAGCGATTTCCCCATTGCCCCCAGTTCGCTTATTTGGAGATGGAAGACGGCAGCAGTAACGGAGGCGTCCAGGTGGCCTCTCCCTTCGTAGTGAAGACGTACAGGATGGTGAACGACCCGGCGACGGACTCCGTGATCTCATGGGGGAAGGACAACAACAGCTTCGTGGTGGCCGACCCCTTCGTCTTCTCCCAGACCCTCCTCTCCGCCCACTTCAAGCACAACAACTTCTCTAGCTTCATCCGCCAGCTCAACACCTATGTAAGTTAGGTTGAAAATTATGGAGGAATCGGATCTTTTGGGCTATATATCTAGCGTATATTTTCTAAAAACATGTCCAAATCCAGTTCAGTTCTTAGTTTTTAGGCTGCAGGAAAAACAAAATCTATCCATATATAGAATTTGGGCTGAGTAGGATTTAGTTGATACAGGACCATGCTTGGATCGACGGTTCCATTCTTGAATCCTATAAAATTTTCGGCCAATCCTATGGAAATAGCCAAACATGCCACTATATGGCAACAAGTTCCTGTCTTCGAAGTTCTTCCGACATCTTTCAGATCCGTATATATTGGCTAAAGTTGGTCTTGTTGACAGGGGTTTCGGAAGGTGGATCCGGATCGATGGGAGTTCGCCCATGCATCGTTTCTCAGAGGACAAACGCATCTTCTCCCGCGAATCGTCCGGCGGAAGAGTAGCAACTCGAAGGGCGGCGGCAGAGAAGGAGGGGGAAGGGGGGAGGAGGAGGAGGAGGAGGAGGAGGAGAGGGTGGCGATGGAGGTGGTAAGGCTGAAGGAGGAGCAGAGGAAGATCGAAGAGAAGGTGCAGCGGATGCGGCGGCGGGTGCAGGAGACGGAGCGCCGGCCGCAGCAGATGCTGGCGTTCTTGGTGAAGGTGGCGGGGGACCCGCTCGTGCTCCACCGTTTTATGGGGACGAGCGAGGGAGGGAAGAAGAGGGCCAGGCTTCGGCTGGAGGGGAACAGGGGAGAGTTGGAGGCGGCGCCGGTGGAGGTGGGGATGGACGGCCGTTTTCAGTCGCTTCCGGTTGAGTTCGATGGGGGTTTCCTCGCTGTGGATGGCGTGGACTCGTTCTTCAACACCGTTGACTCGGTGGGAGTTTACGGCAGTCCGGCGTCCGGTGTCGGAGGGGTGGAGGTGGGCCGTGGAGGGCCTTATCCTTACTCTTTCCTGGACGGGAATGGGTTTTAATTTTTCGTATTTCTACACGCTCTTTTAACGTTTTCTTTTCCTCAGTTTCTTATCTTTTTCCCTGTTTCCTCTTTCTTCACGGTTTAGTTCCTTTTTTTTTTTTTGAAGAAAGGGTGGGGGGGGGTGGGGGGGGGGGGGGGGGGGGGGGGGGGGGGGGGGGGGGTGGGGGGCTCTCCTTTTGAAGTAATTATGTAAATATATGTAGTTTTCTTGTCAATTAAATAAGAAACTTTCTAAGTTGAATTTTTGCTTGCCGTTTGAATGATGCGAGAAGGAGCAATTTTATGGTAACTCGGAAAAAAAATCATTTTGAAATTCGATAAAACTTTATAATAATTATATATCAAAATAATAATAATAATAAAGAGAGATGGGGTGACGAGGGCGGAGTTAGAGATGGGTCCTGGTCAAACCCATTCCCCAATACGTGAGTTCGGGAGGAGAGCGGCGGAATCTGCAAGCAATCGCCATGGGCGATGCACTCCACCTGAAGTGCTAATTTCAAAGCATAAATGAGGCCTGACGCCCGGGCAATTCTGATAGCCTGACAAACCGCAATCGGTTGCTGCATGGGCTGATAAAAAATCCATCGTGGATTCGTGGGACCAACTTGGGAGAATAAGTGAGTTGAATTTTATAAAGCGAATCAAGTGTTAGCCTGTCCTTAGATTCTTTGTGTTATTCGCTCCTTTGTAAGCTGGGCTATGAGGGGTCGGCTGGCTGACCACAGCTCGGAGAGAAGATTGGATCAATCGTCCGTCACATCTTGAATCAAAAGCGTAATAGGTGCCATATGTAAAACTGTACGAATATGTAAATCTATATAAATAACAAAATTTATTATTTTACAATAATTTTAAATTAATAATAAGATATTTTTTAATTTTTAAAAATTTATATCTAAATGCCCCAAATAATCTAATCCACTTTTCAATACTCAAAATCAATTATAGATCACAATATGAAAAAGAAGTAAACAGTATAACACTTAAAAGTGAATTAGAGTATGATAAATTAAATACAATAATATATCACTAAGTCAAATTTCATTCTTATCAAATTTTAGAGAATATAGGATTTTGCTATGGCTACGTAAATTAGTGGTATGAATTAGATAATGAATAATACATAACAAATAATAGTGCCGAAGTACTATTAGTCTGATCATCGATGATGTGATGTCGAAATTTCTTTCTTATATTATAAGTCAGCAAGATCAACATATAATCCCATAAACGGAGTTAGATTAGTTCTTAGCTATTCTGAATATAGACATATAAAAATATTTTCATAAGTTACCTAGCTAAATTTTTCAAGACATGTTATGCTTCAGAAAAACTCATTTTCTAGAATATAAAGTATATATTTTATTCTTATATCATTTTCAAAAATAAAATATAACATGCTCAACAGAAATAGAAATCAAAAAAATTATTTTATCAAATAATATAAATTATATATTTTTTTAACGCTCTTTTAAAAAAATATACCGTAAAATATTAGGTTACTTGCCCCATGGATATCAATAGCCGAAGTATCTCACCATAATTCTTTAGCATCTAATAATTCAAAACTACACATAGGTACAGAATTGATGGCATGCTGATATTTAAAAATAAATTATAATTTTTTCTAAAATTCTAAAAATTCTACTTTTCACACCAATGCTTGTTGTACCTGAAAAATAGGCCATTAGCGTCATCTTTGTTTCCTGACGGGAGATGGCACAACAGAAGCCCCTCTGGGCTTGGTCACACAGAGAGAGAGAGAGAGAGAGAGAGTATTAGGGAATAAGAGAATGTGGAAAAGGAATTGGCACTGGATGGGGCAGCCGACTGGGTGGCTGCCTTCGCGGCTCATCATTCAGGGTACACTTTTTGGATGGGGGAGGGAGAGCTGCTACTGGCTCTCCGTGAGCTAGTGTTTTTTGACTTTATTGGGTGTATTCATACAAGTACTGTATGAGAACCCGTTCTCAGCAAAAAAAAAAAAAAAAAAAAGAAGGAGGAATTGGCACCCTTTTCCCTCTTTCTTTCTTAACAGAGAGTGGGAGAAAGGCCCTTTTCTTAACAAAGAAGACAGTGGAAAAGAAGAGCAGAGCTCTCTCACTTTCTCTACGAGAGAAAAGAGAGCCGCCGGATGGGAGGCCACTGGATGGAAGAGCGGAGGAGAGCCATAGGATGTAAGAGAAAGAGAAGAAGAGAGAGAGAAAAGATGGGAGACGTTGGCTTAGGGTGGACGCACGAGAAAGAGAAGGAGGTGTGCCGCTGGGTGGAGTGGAGAGCTGGGCACAGTCTCGATGGGAGAAACGGGACGCGTGCGGGAAGAAGGATGGGCCCGGATTCGGATGGGCCTGGTCCATGGGCCCGGGTATCACATCTTCACTCCCATTTCCGGGTTTAAGTGGACTTTGCCGTAGGTTCTTTTATAATAAATAAATCCATATGTAGATCATGAAATATAAAAAGGGATAAAAAAGATTGTATACCGCTTCACTAGACAAATATTTGCTTAAATCTATTCAAACAGTGTTGATCAATTGGATCATCAATGTTGGTCCCATCTTTTTGAATAAACGACATGCACTAGTAACTTCTGGGAAAGCCAATCACTTGCACGTAGTTGGACGGAAGGAGGGAAGGAGCTGAAGAGGGATTCTTTCTGTTGTTCAAACACAAAATAGTGGAGGCCATGTTTTGGGATGAAATTTTTAAAGGGGGAGGTTCACTTAAAAACAGTTCAAGCAATCCGATTTGGTTTGGTGAAAGCGTGTATGTCGTGAAGAAGAGGAACCTTTCTCCAGTACCAAAGAAAATAGGAGTTCACGTTGAGAGATCTGATCAAAGTAGACACCCTAATTTGCTCCTCTTTTAAGCAAATGCTGCAGGAGGCACGCCGTCAACATGCATGATGGGACTCCCAACAGAACGAACATGGTAACTGGCCCCCATGATGGCACCCATGTAGTGTTGGAGTTTTAAATTCTAAATTTTAGTTGATTTTAATATTTTAAAATATTATTTTTTTTAGACTTTTTTTTTCCAGATAAGTTGTGACTGTTCGGAAGAGAATGTTGGTTTCCGAATGGAATGTGATATTTACTCTTCGAAAGAGAACGCCAGTTTCTGACTGAGATGTGATGTTTCCAAAATATCACGTACCTCAGAAACACAACATCTTATCGGTCACTCTCCACTCTCTTCTTTATTTTCTCTGTTTTATTTATTCCATTGAGATAGAATTCTTCACATTTTTTTCGATGTTTCTTCTTCCATTCTTTTTTCGGGCATTTGAAAAAGTCATTTAGGTCAAGCCTCTCAACGACCGTTCTGGTTAGAGGAAGATCGGGCTGAGCCGGATTATTGTATGCTGGGAATGAGATCGCCGCAGACCCACATGTAGCAAGCGAATTATGTTTTTAAAGTAGTATTGTTCACATGTCTCGATCCAGATAAGCTTTCTACAAATTAATTTTCAAAAAGTTTTGTAGACAAAGTTTTATTTATATTTATTATTTCAAATCACATGCAGCAATTTCTAGGTGCATCACAATTTAATTCGCATCATGAAGGAACCCGCAAGCTTCTTCTAGACATTATTCATAGGCTTATGACCTGCGAGTAAGCAAAATTCTAAGATTTCAACTAATGTGATGTGTAAGTAAGATATTAGGGAACTCCTCACAAGATCAAGAAACATAGTGAAGCTTTTATCCAAAAAGAACCAAATATTGGTGGGCAATAGTCAATAGATAAATGTGGTTGGAAGCAAGATTGAGTAAATAGCGGAGCGCAAGCTCACAAATTTGCAGCATTATGGGTATTTAGAGGTAGACTGCCGCCAAAAGAATACTGTACTAACCATTAAAAATAATAAAAAATACTGGACTAGGCGAAAATTTTAAAGGGTTGGTAATGAGAATAGAGTTCGGCTACTCTCGAGTTTAAGCTGAACCTAGAGGTGGCCATGGTTGGGTTGGATGAGGTTTGGGTTGGGTCAAAAAATTCCTTAATTCATAACTAACCATTTAACCAAGTTGAAAATTACAATCCAAAATGCAAGCTATTTGTTTTATATGGATCCGTATTCGATCTACCAATTCATTTACTGCAACACATATCAATTATATACTTCATAATGAATAAAAAATATAGCAAAAGATGAGAGATTTAGGCATCCAAATAACATAAAAAGGAGAAAAATTGAAGTGCAGAAGAATATATGATAAATTCTAAAAATAAAATTCTTCCTATTTTCCTGTTCATGGTTACGGTGCAACCATACTTGATCGATATATAATTGATTTGCTCTCGTGTTACTCATATCCAACCTATTTAGAATAAGCCCTCACACAAAAATGCATCTTGGACGTGTTGTGAGAGCTAAGTCAAAAATTTCCTATCTTTAGTTGAATCCAAGTATTTGAACTTGCAACCATGACAATCCCTATAAAAAGGACATCCATAATTGGCTACCCAAGCATATTAGATGCAATAGCATGCTGCATACGCCACAATGAGGCATATGTAATCATAGACATTGTACGATACAAAGAACAATCATGATTGTAAGAGTGGTTCTCTCTAGTTTAATCTCCAAATAGAAGGAATCTCGACGTATTGAAATTTATATAGTTAAATTTTCAGAAAAATAAGATCGACTTTTGGACCCACCTAAATCAAATATTTAACATTTTAGGATCAAGATGGTAGCAATTAGGCCCTCTTCTTACTTAATTTTTATTTCAAAAATTAAAATATTTTTAAAAAATTATATTACCAAATAGAAATACAAAACACTAGTGATGTTGATACATGCATTTATATATTCACTATCGTACATTATAAGGATACCAGAATAATATGTCAACTATATCATATTAATATGGTTTAAATTCAAAAACCACAGACATGTTCCACAAAAAAAAAGGTTTATTTTGCTCAAATAGAAATATAGATCTTTTATCAAAAACTCTATGTGAAGCTTGACAAAGGAACAATTTTACATAAGGAAAAGTTGCAAGATTACAGTGATGAGCAACACACAGACCTAGTATCTCATATCTCCACCCATCTTTCTGCCGGATTGGTAAAAGTTTCACATTCAGGCATTTAGATATGTGCATCACCTAAGCCAGAAAGTCTTCCTATGACTGAATAATCGATTACCACAAGCACCCGTTCGTCTCCATCTGAAATTTCTACTGTTCCACATCAAAAAAACTCGCTGAGGGCAAGAATATATAGTCTTAGCACTGCTTGCCTCATCTATTTTCTCTCTCGTTTCCCTTGAGACCCATTCCTAAACTGCTTGAAAACTTTCAACTAAACGTACAATAGTTATCTTCATCATTGGCAAAACCAAAACAATAAGATCAACAACATTCTCTAAGCTTTGGAGGAAGCCTAATCTCACACCATACAATGCAGTCATTAGTTGTGTGCAATACTTTAACCTAGCAACATGCATACGTTAACCCAAGGGGATGTTGAACTTCTGAAGTCTGTAGTGAGGTATCATCACATTATATATCTTTGGTCCTATCACCTTATCCTGGTAGCAATATCTCCATCCACGGCCATTAGTAAAACCTATCGAGTCAACATTTGCACCTAATTTTACTGAAACCACCTACATTCTCGTCCATATATATAGCTTCAAAAACTTGACTAGCATAAAAATATGTCATCCACCTCGGTACTCAGACCTCACTTATTCCGGGCACAACAAAAACTCCATCATCCAGATTTCTAGAAATTAAGATTACTAATATCCCATCATTATCCTGCAACAGTAGTAATAGCAATAAAATAACATTATCTTCGATGACCACGACAAATAAGAAAAACACCAGTCATTTATGTTGCAATTTGAAGTGAAAAGGCATACAGTTAGAGCATACAACTAAGTGAAAATGTTTATATGTAGCACTCTGCAAACAATAGTCTTATGAGTCAATTTTGGAGGAGAGAGCGTGACTTGCCATAAACTACTCTCAAACATTCCAACTCTACACCAACGGGCTTGACATTGCAGAACCACCAAACATGGAGTCTCATCTACCCAAAAAACAAAGGAAATGAAATGGATCGATGTTAGTTCTTGTTAACAGAATCAACAAATGATTGAGGAGAAAATAAATGGAATGATATAGTAGTATACAGAGGGTATGCATGAGCCAGTGCATGTGCGTGCTTATTTGCTATGAAATTTGGTGATGCAGGAAAGGTCCGTACCCCAGTTGGAGAGCTGTCTGCTGCTGATGAGGGTAATGCTGATTGCTTTGCATGAGATTCACTTGAAGGAAGTTCCTTGAATCATATGGAGCCATGACTTCATATTCAGTTGTCGGGTGTAACATATTCATCTGTTGCTGTGTTCTCTCGTTCTCAGCAATCTGTTTCCACATAAGTTGCTTCTCAATTTATTGAGGTCACAAATTGGAGAGAGAGAGAGAGAGAGAGAGAGAGAGAGAGAGAGAGAGAGAGAGAGAGAGAGAGAGAGAGAGAGAGAGAGAGACCTTGTTCCTTAGGTACATGTTGTCATTTTGCAGCTCCATCTCCTAAGAAGTAAACGAAATCAGACTATAAGACAACCAAACAAAATAATGAGAAATCAAAATGCTTTAGACTCAACATGTACCCTTTTCTGCATGTATTCAATTTCAGCAAACAGCAACTCATTCTGGCACAATAAGAAACAATCAATAAGGAGAGAGAGATGTGCAAAGTAGAAGCAGATACATGTAGAAGATTTTATTGGCAATGCTCTTTCTAGATGACTACCTTTTTAGTTCTTATTTTGTTTATGCCCTTTTCCAACCTACCCTCCAGTTGCTTCAGGTCCCTAAGGTTCATAGAGCCAAGAGACTCTCCCATCAAATTCCTACAAATCAAAGACATGTTAGAACTAATTAACTCCAAAACTTGAGAAGAAATGATGCTAGCTCAAGTGTGCATGTTACCTGTTTGAATTCTGAAGGTTGATTATTTGCTGGCGCAGTTTTGTTGATTCTTGTTGATAATACTACAAATTACAAATCAGAAAGCGTTAAGGTCGTTCTTTGAGGAAATCTATATGAAAACATGAAACAAATTTTAACTGCCAATTTGGAATAATAACAGGAACCAGCTTTTGTAAGTTTGGAATTCAAAAGATAGTGCTCCAAAAAATTTGATTCCCTAATAAAATGCATGTTAAGCATACAAAGAATAATCAATTATGCAAACGGAATTTTATATGTCAGTATTACTAGCTATTGGATTGTTCGAAATCAAGCAGAAGGTAGAAGTTCTAACGACTCCATATTGGCTGAAAAAGCAGACTTCGAATAATATTAGAGAGCCAAGATTTTTTTCTTTCTTCTTCCTAAATGCACTAAAGAAGCTAAGATGATCGACTCTATCAGTATGTCTGGTAAGTCTTGCTTCATTAAGTCGACATACATGCAGTCTATCATCAAGCAACCAGATGCCCTTCTTTTTTTTTATACATGGACTTCATTAAGACCACCATTGTGATTAAGCACAATAAGATCAGAAGAAAGTGCTTTCCATGAAAAAATACATCACGTGCTATAAGTAGATTGCTTTGAGAAATATCCATGCATTGCCTAGTTTTCCTTTGAGAGATGGTAAGCACCAATATCACGAAAGCTATGTGTATTGTTGTAAAAAGATAAAAGTTTAGTTGGCCTCCATTTGTCTAATTGAACTTTAAACTAGTTAAGCATGATAGGTTTGTAAGAAAAATGATAGATAGAGAGAAGGAAGAACTTATCAGTTGAGGCGTGATTTCACTGTCCTTAAGAATAGATCGCGCCCCTCGGAGAATGAATCTCGGTGTAACAGGTAATGGCGGCCTATCCTCCAGGATACAACAACTGGATCACTCCAAGCGCGGCTTTTTTTTGATTGATTAACTCTATCGGATCTGATAGGGTTTAAAAAGAAATGAAGAGGCGTATTTAAAAGACATGTCGTTTTACGAAAGAGGTGCGACGTTTTATCAAAACAATTCAAAAAATAAAACGGCAAAAAGAAACCTGACTCAAGCCCACACCCGCGGGGGGGGGGTCCCCCCTGCGCGTGATAATCGCAACGCGTCCGGATCGGATTCGCCAATTTTGGCTTGGACCTCCATTGGGCTCATGTGCGCGTGGGCTACTTTCTTTCTTTGCTTCACCAAGTTAAAAGGTTGAATACTATATAAAGATTTTTTGAGTTTTGTTCCTTTCCAATGTGGGACTAAAGAAAGTACACTAGACAAAAAGACAAAAGACAAAGAAGGACAGACTCGGAATTTTGAAATATTCCAACAAGGTTTAACTTGCAATAACCAAATTAATTGTGCATGCCATGTGCAGATGTCGAGGACAAAGATCCTTCCATGCGCTGGTCCCAAAATGGACCAAAATAGAGAAAAAGAGAAGGAGATGACAGGCAGAGACCAAAATGATCTCGTACTCCACTTCTGGTCCCAAAATGGCCCTTCATAACTCTTTACATAAATGCATTATAATTTCCTAAAGGACAGAAGACATGGAGACTTCGATGAGTTCTAGGAGGAGACACTACCACAACTCCAAAAAGGGCATCTTCTGTAACCTTCTCATCTCTGAACAGACCTGTAAGTGTTTGTACTTTATAGATAAAATAAATTGGTTTAATTTCAGATGTCACAAAGAATTGGGGTTTGGGAGTTGGGACGATAAGGTGCCTGGTGAGCTTAGGTGATCATATAGAGGAAACCAATAAAATTGATAGGAGCATGATCAAATCCACAAAAAGTTTTTAAAGAGAAATTAGATTAGTGTTTGAACCTCTAATGCGAGAAAGTACCATCTAAGGCTGCAAATTTTTGTCATGAAGAGGTTGGTGGCAGCAAATGTAAGGACAAGGTGGATTAAGATCTCTAGTTATGGACAAGCAATAATCAGTAAATTTTCATATTAAGGCTCATATTATATGTTCTCATGAATACCATTTTCAAAAATTGGATGATAGAGAGGCTTAGGGCTCAAAAGGACGAGCTGGTGTGAGAACCCTGGATGGCTAAAGTGTCAGAAAAAGAGGTTGGTCTTTGCATGTTAACTTTTGTAAACAAAAGTTATGGCATGATTTTGTAATCCAATTGAAATCATTCCTTGTTGCTATGAGGGCGGATCTTCCATATTGCATGTAGGGGTGTTTCCAGAGTAAAAAGGATAGAATCATGACATTACATGATAAATTAAATTTTGAGTCTTCTTGTGAGAAAGTAGATCACTGTGGCTTTCACTGAAATTTCCACAGTAGATGGACAATGCAGACGAACCTACTTCACATTAAGCATAATTCTGCAGTACATCAGTAATTTTTGGATCGCTGTTGAAGTAGCCAAACTTAGGGAAGAAGAATCAATTTGATTCTTGTTACTCCCAAAATTGCTAACAGTTGTTAGCAAAAAGAAAGAAAGAAAGAAAGAAAAGCAGAACCTGCCAATAACATAATTGAAGGTTGTCTGCTAGAAGGGATGCAATAATCATCTTCATCAACAGTCCCTTGATGATATCATTAGCACTATATATATTCATGAGTTTATTTATTATAGATTTGAGAATATGGGCTTATTGTTAATTAAGCTAGGAATCTCAAGAATTTTGAGTTGATAATCATTTCAGTTTCCAATTATATGTTTTGCTCAAAAGAAAATTTGCCAACATATATAGTATCACATACCATGTACTCAAGCAAAACCATTATAGCATTGGGCTCCAATATATATATATATATATATATATATTTAATGACAAAGGATAAGCCGGGCAAAAGAGAATGTACTAATTTATGCACTTCCCCGTTGGAATCTAGTTCTTCATTGTACTTCCATTTACTTAATTTATTCTTACGTGTGCCCTCATAAAATAATTATTGTATTACCTTTAGCAGCATAGCATCACCCATAACACTAGCTAACTAGAAGATGTATTCAATCAAAAGAATAATAGATGACAGCACCATCTTAAAATACGTAAAAAATAATATAGAGCAGGAGAAGAATAAAAATCAAGTTGGGCTGCATGGCAAGTAGATGAAATTAACCTTTCACAGAATATGGAACTGAAAATGGCTAGGATGATGATGAAATGTCATAATAAACGTTGTTCAAATATTATCATCATGGAAGACTGATTTTTCTTCTAGAAATTATAATGAATTTCCTTTTGAAGTGGGCTTATAACTTTGAGAAGTGTTTTAGGATAGGCAGATACCAAGGGGACGATCTTACTACTTATTTTTGCTTGTGTGGAAGAAACTAGATCTAGATTTCCTGACTTATTTTATTCAGATTAGAATGATAAAGAATTGGTGGGTGACCAATCTGACTGGGTCGACGATCAATCTGTACTGTGACTTTGCTTTGGAAAGACTGCCAAATGACCACCTACCGCTTCGATTTCACTAGGGTAGATTGATATAGAATGGTTGAAAGGAAATGGATGGTCGATTTCTCAGAAAAATTTCCTCCTTGGAAGAATGTAGGATATGAAACTGCCCATAACTTCTTTAGGATTAGTATCGTATGGTTCAGTCCTGACAATTTTATTTGAAATATGTGGCTTTTGTAAAAGAAATGAAGAACTTTAACAAATTTGTTGATAAAAAAACCCTTAAATTGTGGAAATTAAAAAAAGGGGATGTAGCACTTGTCTTAATATTGTTTAGCAGTGTTTCATAATTCTAGATTTGTTTATCCTGGGGCCAGTTTTTAGTTTCCATTCAGGATGATGTTATTCATAGATGCTAAGAAGTGTTAACTTGTCAAATGTTGTGCCCATGCATCCAAGAAAATATCTAAAGAAATTTATAATGGGAAAACTATTAAGACAGTGGACAACGATATTCAAAAGAGAACTATTAAATTTTTTTTGTCGACTTGAACAACACAGGTTCTGCATGAGGAGATGTTTTTTGCTTCCCTAATAATAAGTTGGGATGGTGAAGACAAGTGTAGATAGTCTGGTTAGTCTACAAAATGAGCCTTCATGAAGGTTAAGCTTTAAGACTTTTTTTTTCTTGGAAAATAAGCTCTAGGTTTTCACTTCATAGAGATGAACTAATTATTTGTATGAACAAAAAAGACCCTTTGTAGTCATAGGTATCTTGATTTGCTTTTTGTTGGCAAAGATTTTGCATGTTGCTAACGCCAGTCTTTCTTAAGTTTCTTGCTCTTACACAAGTAACTCATGGAGGGAAATCAGTATCCTAAAACTAACCAAGCTACTCATCTTTTTGAGGAGACTAAGGTGGCTGATAACAATCTAAAATTCATGAAGCATTAGGCTTTTGACATTCTCTAAATTATCTTCAGATGTTATCTTGATAAACATTTGTTATCCTTTTACTATTCTATAGAATTATTGAAAGATCATGATGAGTGGAAAGTTAAGAATACCCTTGCCCCACTCTACAGTTTAGAATTCCCTTGAAGGCTGATTTAGCACACCACATAGAGCCTAGAAAGGTGGAGTCTAACTTTAAAACTGAGGCCTTCACGTAAGATCACCATGCTTCATATTAAGAAGAAAAATTAAAACCCTAAATCATAGATCTATTTTCTTTGACTGCGCTCAGATTACATTGCAAATAGATTCTTTAAGATCCACACTAATATAAGAAGGAATACTTCTTTGGAAGCATTTCATCTTCAAAGGAAAAAGTTGACCATACCTTATGATAACAGCCTAGTGCACTTCTTTGGTTTACATGATAACAGCCTAGTGCACTTCTTTGGTTTACAGGTTTATATTTCTGGTTTCAAAATCCCCAAGAGATTACACACTCAAGTCAAGCATATTCTCAACTATTAGTTGTGGTTAAGAAGTGAAAATGAACAAGTTCATTGTCGAGCTGATACAACCATTACTTTCATGACTTGTATCTCTGGCTTTGGCTGTGACTATATTGGACCTTATTCCTGTGGAGATATTCAGAGTTCTATATTATTCAGTTGATTCAATGAACGGCCCTTCAACATCTCGAAGAAGATACCTTAACATGAGTAGATTTTATGGACATTTAATAAGAATCACTAACAAGGGATACTTTCAAGAGAGCTCTATGAAGTTATAGCTCACTCATTATGGTGCTTGAGGTTTTTATATTCTTCAAAGGTGCAAAAACTGAAAAATATGCTCAAGAAGAATTAAGCTACAGAAACTATGTTCTCCCTTTTTAATATGTTTTCTGTTTCTTTGTTCTGTACATAAACTGTGTATATACCTTTGATCAAATAAACCAGTGGCAACTCACTTCCCTTTCATTCAAAAAAAGAAGAATTAAGCTGCATAAATTAGTAAATTGTATGTGGACTATATCATTCTAAGGGCACAAGCTATTAGGGCATGATACATATAATTCAAAATAATAAAGACTACAAGGGAGAACAGTTGAATTAAAGAACAAATCAGAGAAGACTAAACCGGAACATTAGTGTCCATAATACTATTTTTTCCTTCTAGCACTCAAGTGACATTTAGAGTTGGGATCAACATAACAAGAACTATGCAAATTTGCTAGGAAAAAAAGTATGAACCGGTTAGTTTGTGCCCCAGTTGTTGAATATCCAGATGATGACGCATAGAGAGGGCTTAGCTAATATAGATGCATAATATATTGATTTAAATGTCATCTGCCTAGAAAGAACTCATCCATTGCTCGTGCGTACAAGATGAACCATGCACTTGGACAAACACATCTCTCCGAAATGGATTCTTGCAAAATGAAATAAAGGTAAATATGTGGATTAACCATGACAAAAAGATATTACCTGGGAATTAGCTTCAAAAACAGATCCAGGGTTGGAGGTATCAGTGCATGCTTTTTTATACCTCTCGATGGTAGCTTTCACACTGCACACAGAATAGTATGTTTATTAAAACATTAGAAGTCGTGTGTTCCAAAACCTTTCACTTCACTAGGTCATATTTTGTCATATTTAGTTTAATTGATTGGTTGATTAGAAGTATTCCTCCAGAATCTTTCTTAGGTTGCATTTAGAGATTGTTCAATCAGTTTTATCAACAATTCATCAGCTTATAAATAAAGCAAAAAAAAAATTATCTGCTACGATTGGATAATTTTGGCAACATAACCAATGCATCTTCCTTCCTATTTTCAGCTCCCATACTTGATCTAACACCATTAAGCATCAGTTGCAGCATTCCAAGAGGGTCATTTGTTGGCTAATAAATGTGGGTTTTCACCTTTTTCTACATGATTAAAGATTTAATATATGTGGAGCTTTCATAAAACTAATAATCATTCTCTTGTGACAAATTACATTACTTAATGACAGAATATAGTAACTACATATTATTTCCAATTTCTATTTTGAATACTATGATTACTTTTAAAGTTGAAATAAACACTTCTAGAAAAGGATATGCCCTTTTGTTTGTAAGTATCTTGTGAGATGAGGCATGCTGTGAAATAAAATCTTTCTTTGGAGAAAAAAAAAGCCCTTAGAAATTATCTTCTTCACGATCTACTAGAACATGATTGTAGTTCTGAGACTGCCCACTTCAGCAACCACATGATCCTGTCGTCTTCCATTTCAGATCATTGATCTTGAGTAATTGTTTTTTTCTCCCAAAAGTTCTCATGTTCCACTTTTGGAATTTATCAAATATATATTAGAACATTTTATTTCTTTTTATGAGGACATGCAAAAACTGAGATGATCTAAAATCACTGGTTATATTGAAAAGGTTAACATCGGAAAGAGCCAGATCATTCAAGGCATTATTGCATGCAAATCATAAATCTTCCATTTTATAGGAATGATTCATTGTCAAACTGTGATCTGTTGAAACCTAATGCATAATAAGTCTTAGAGTCCAAGACATGGTCAAAAGAGTCTTGTGGGATCCATTGATCTAGAAAAATACAGAAGCATAAAGAAACTTGCACAAAAAGAAGTTGGGAGTGCAGGTGCCTAAGAAACCCATTATCACAACTTAAGGTCGTATACAAAAAGGTTAGCCTGAAGATGTTATTTGGAGTCTTTAGCTCTATATATATATTCAACATCTACTTAATGCATACCTGATGTTGAACTAACCAGTACAAGTCCTCACAGTCATCGTAGAAGTAATGTTAGATTAACATGAAAGAAATGCAGAAGGCTTTGCAATTGTCTCCGCTGAGAAGTTTCCATAATGATTTGCCATAATGATAATTTACATTCTTGAAAGGATTTGATGGGACCAATCGGCCAAGTTGGTAAAGTCTTGTAATGGTACGAGAGACTTGGGTTTGGTTCTATCCTTGCTCTGATAATTTGCTGGACCTTTAGTGATCCTAGCTCTTAAAAGAAGATATCTTGAATTGTTTCTGAAAAATTTCAAAAAAATATGCAAGAAAGTTATCACATATTCTTGATGATCTATTAGCATCCTAAATACCATTAAAAAAAACAACTGGTAATTTTGAAGGCCCCCGATCAACCACCAAAAACAATATAAATTTCTCATCAATTTAAAATCCAGTACGGGCAACCCAGGAGTAGAAAGTAAGGAAATCCATCGAATATGCAGAAAGTTCAAGGAATTCCCGTCGTTCGCCCATCACATTATTTCAAATTCCAAAAAAAATTCGATTTTCAATATTCCTATTTATTTACGAGCAGGTTGACATTATTTTAGCAGTAGAAGGTATATGTAAAGTAACATCTTAACATGTCGTTTTCAGAAACTTGATTTCATGTATGAAAAATTTTATGGAAGACTTGGACGGCAGTAGTTTAATGCTAACTTTTCTTTGACATGGACTAGGCATCATTGTGGAACAAGAGAAGCGGAAATTGTATGTGAAGAAATCTGTTAAATGGTTGAGCACTACAAGTACTATGATTTTTTTGGTCGGTGTTGTTACAGTTGTCCATGCCAATATTGGCTTGAAATAAAGTCAGAATTAGCCAGCAGCATGCTTCCCTATCTAAAAAGAAAATGCTTCACTTTGCAAAAATCTTTATTGTGGTGGTTTTCTTACAATAAACACTTCACTAAAGACAAGAAAAGAACAAAAATCTGGAAATATAATGATCACCAGAATCCTTTATGAAGAAACACAAGTTTAGCAAATTTAAAAAATATTGACAGTTTGTGTTTAGTTATCCATGCCCCTTCATAATGCAGATGATCATAAATTTATTAACAATTCTTTAAGGGTGTTCCAGCAAGCAAGAGATATCAATGAATAGAACAGCGGCATATTGGAAAAAAACAAATGATAAGCAAGAAACAAGCCTGAAAGAGCCAAACAAAAAAATAAACTTTTGCATTATTTAGCATCTATCTTTGCTATTTCTACTAATGCTTCATCAAATTTATATGCATGGCAAATTCTAGCTGAACTTAGGGGAAAAAATCAGAACTATGGTTTTTTATGCTTTGTGAAATAATTCCTGGTAATGTTAATCAAATAAGCAGCAGTTTCCAGGGCTGTAGTTGGATAAGGAATGACCTTACACTGATTCAAAAAATAGTGATTCGTCTATCATCAAATTTACAATGGCACTGTTTTCTTGGGAGAGTAGCCTTGGGTAACCTTATATGCATTCATTTTAATCATAACTATATTTCATTCTGAGAATCTGAAAGTTAGCACAACACTGGCAAGCTCCCTTTGACAAGGCTGCTCAAAGAAGTGATAGTATCTGTAACGTTATTCATGAAGAGAATGGCAAAGAAAGTCTTCATTGATGTGGCCGTGATTGCTTTGTAGTAGTAAAAGGACAGTCTTTTTGGTGCCAAAGGGGGAAAGAAAAAGAGAGAGAAAGAAAGAAACTAGAGGTGTTTTTCTCAAAATAAATAGAAGGTTTGTGTATCAGACTTCATTTCCCAGTTTGAATCATAAATCAAGAAAATGATAGGATATATAACACTAGGTACTATAGCTAATTTCCAGTAACCCAATATGTTGTATTACTTTATCAAACTTTTGTTATATATTCGTAACATAGAAATATTAGCAAAAAAAGAACATCCTGCCACATAAGGAGAGTTTGGATGCAGATGTTTGCTCTCTAATACTGACATATAAGATGTCAGTTTATGATAGATTATTGAAAAAGAAATTTATCTTTGACCCCACCTAATAAATCGTCAGAGAACTTTTTAGACCGAATCACATATTTCTTCCTTCCATTTGGTAAAGAAACTCTCATTCAGCGTGCCCTCAAAAGACTAAAACAAAATCAGAGTGAAAGGAAACCTAATAATAAATTATGGGAAAAAATGAATTGTTATACTTGAGTGGCTTTTAGCGGAGAAATGGTCTTACTTGTGCGAAAGCCATACTTTGTCTGTCCTAAATCCTATGGCTTCAGTTGCTTAACAGCAACACAGATCTTAAGAATGTTCAAAGGACTATTCAAAAAAAAAGCATGTTATAAGGGTTAGAAAAAAAGAAAGAAGCGATTGTTGATTTTCTAATGGGGATTACTATTATTCTTTTCAGAAAAAACCAAAGAAACTCTGCCACAGGTATAATTATATTTTTTCGAAATATCTTACTAGTCAGCTAATATGTTGCTATTGAACTCAGGTCCTCAGTGCACCGTTTTAAGCCCTTTATACCCACAACCTCAAATCAAAATACGCTAATATTATGCATTTTAATATATCTCAAATCCAACTAAAGAACATCCAAAAGATTTTCTCACTCAAGTGAATCATACTGATTTGAAGACTCAAATCAGATGCCATCAGAGGTCTTTTCAAATATGCATTTAATATCATCTACTTTCCAACGTTTTCTTATTTCCAGTTCCAACTAGGTTTAACCCTGCCTCATATCTTCAACCATAAAATAATGTAGTGCTGAGAGATTATTGCAAGCACCAACAGAGTGGATATATCAAACACTTCCTGTTAAACAAGACGAATAATAAGAAGAAAGGATGGATGGCACCTGTCGATAAATAAAATAATAAATTTCCGATTCCCAAAGCCCCAGGTCTTGTCTTCCGCCACCGGACCTTTCTCCAACCTTAGTTTCCTCGAGGATCCGATTGGCTACTCTCTGCCACGCTGGCACGCGATCCCACGATATGATTGGCCCGACCGCCTCCGCCCTAGAGACCGCGACGCTTGGCCCTCCCACGCCGTCGCCGCTTCCTTTACCCGCGGTGCAATCACCGTCGCCCCACTCCTTTGCCCGCCTCGATCACCTCCACCCCCTGTCCTCGCGTCCTTCTTCTGACGCTCTCGGCCTTTGTAGCCTTTCCATGCCAAAACCCCCGGAGTACAATCACCCCATTGGCTCCAGTTCTCCTCCGTATTCCCTCGGCTCCCACAGAATATTAATTTTCTGATGGAGAGATGGGAGGAGAGAGAGAGGTTTGGGGGAGGGTGGCAGAGATGGTGTCAGAATGGGAAGAGCTGGGGAGATCTCGTGAAGGGTTCCCTCCAAAGATTCGTAGTAGCTAGCAACTTGTAACATACGTAGAGAGAGAAAGAAAGAGGGGGTAGAATGGGAAAGCAGAGTTTCAGTGAAACCCTAATCCGCACCGGAGAAACCCTAACCGGCCATTGGGTAACTAAAGAGGAATAAAGGAGTGACGTGTGAAGGGAGGAGTACTTTGGCCGAGGAATGGGCTAATGGGAGCGTGACAGCTTCTTATCAGGCTGATGGGTGACGTGAAGAGAGAGAGAGAGAGAGAGTTTTGAGAGAGGAAGGAAGGATGAGAGGAGCACAGCAGGAGGGGGTTGGGGAATAAAGAAGGGAGGAAAAGAGAGAGGAAGTGGCAAGGCTGAGATCCTAAAGGAGGCCGGGGGTGGGACTTCTTTCCTCCAATACCAATACCCCAACCACTAGCAGCCCCCATCCTTAACCTCACCTTTCTATTCCGACCACTTCTCCCAACTGCTGCGGCCTTGCACAGATCTATGCTTCCACTCAACAAAGCAAGGAAAGGGAACAAAAGAGAAAAAAGAGATTTTTATAATACCAGATGGATCTCTAAACAGGAAGCTCACACAATAACACCACCCCATCAGAGAGAAAGGAAAGAGCATAAATACAGAAAGAAAAGAAGAGGACCAGCAGTCTAGCAAATACAAGCTCAGCACCGCTCTGTACTAAATCTATCTAAACATCCCACCGCCCACACTGTTAGATCTATCACCAGTTCAGATCTAACTACAGAAAACCAAAAGGAACAAACAAGAAAAATCAGCTCCAGCTAACAATCCAACAAGTCTCACAAGAAATAATTCCCCCTTTTTTTGTTCCTTTCAAAAAAAAGTAGAAACATCTCTAATGATCCATGCCTCCAAACCTACAAGGAGTAGCTATAGCAGACTGTTTTACCCAACAAAGGAAAAAGAGGAGGAAAAGAAGGTAAAAGAGCGCCTCCTTATGGCATGGAACTGAAGCAAGAGGGAAGCAGGTAGTTGTAGTTGATCATCGAAGAACATCACCTGTTGTTGGCGTACTCGTAGAGGCGGCCGCGGCTCGAGAAGACGATAAGGGCGACCTCCGCGTCGCAGAGCACGGACAACTCGTAGGCCTTTTTGAGCAGGCCGTTGCGGCGCTTGCAGAAGGTCACCTGCCGGTTCGTCGTGTTCTCTATCCTCTTGATCTCGATCTTTCCCCGGCCCATCTTCTCCGGCCGCTCCAGTGCTTCTTCCTCTTGGCTCCTCCCTTCACCCGAACGAAACAAAGAAATTGGAAGCCGATCGAGGTGGCTTCTTATAGTACAGCTGGTAACATCAAATGGGTAAGGGATGGAATTGGGATGTGAATGGAGAAACGAACATTTTAGCGGTCATACTTTTATATATATATATATATATATATATATATATATATATATATATATATATATATATATATATATATATATATATATATATATGTATGTGTGTATATATATATATGTAATCGCTTTTTTTTTTTTGTTTAGCTTACCGGTACAAGATGGGAAAGTGGAGAAAAGAGGGAGGTGAGGTGAAGAAGAAGGCTGAGGACAGAAAAGGAGAGAAATTCTAGCTGGGGGCTGTCCTTGCCCTCTTTCTATCCTCTCTAGAAAGAGAGATGCAAAGAGCGTAGTGGGGTTTGCTTTTGGAAACAGGAGAGGTTATTTATAGACTTAGAGAACCAACTCTCCTTCCTTCCACTTCTCCTTCCTCTACTCCACTCTATTATTTCTTTTCTCTCGATCTATGTGTTCGCATCTGTCTAGCAGCAAATGCGAAGCAAGGACTAGTTATTTAGTGAGCCATCCCTGACCATCAGTTTCATGGATAAGATGATGGGTGGGGACTAGAGAGTAGAGATAGATAGATAGATAGAGAGAGAGAGAGAGAGAGAGAGAGAGAGAGAGAGAGAGGGTCTTTGAGAAAGTGATTACTAATGGGCTGCGAATAAGAAAGTAAAACGAAGGGTGGTCTTGATTTCGGTTTTTCGCTATCATCTAAGTAAGATACAGCTGATGTTAGTATGAGTGAGATTTTAATTTGGGGAATGCTTGCGACATCGAGCTCTACAGCACTAACCAACCTCCTCCCATCTGCTCAAGTTTCTTCGTATACTTCTACCATCTCAAATAGTAAAAGAGCCTTGTGACACGAGAGAAGGCAACTCCCATGTGCTTCCTGCCCTCCATCTCCCCCCCAAATCTTGCCTCATTTATGTTGATATTGAGAGGGTGCACTAGGTATTCTAAGGTGCCACTTATTCACCCCTCCTTTAAGGCATGGACCCTAGCTCCTCAAATGTGATGCTGACGTGCTGCTCGATCTCCATCGCACGGTCGAGCTCCGGCCTTGCTCATCTGACTCGAGTGCTGCGAGGCTTTTTCTGTTCACGTTTGCTTGCGGTGGGGTTCACTTTCACCACCCTCGGCCCCCAAGGGTCCCTCTGTGATTCTCGCTTCGATCTCAGAGAACCTAATCAAAGGCTCGACAGCAGATTGATAACCAACAGGCTCTAATTGCGCCCGCTCGACTTGTTGCAGCGATGGCAATGACATGTCGTTGTTGGATACCGACACCCTTGATGATGATGCTACAGCACCATTGCAGAAACCGCCATGACATATTATTGTACAATGCCAACCTATTTCTCTTTCGCTTAACCCATCAATGGGACCATCAGTGTGCAAGGGAAATACGTTGCGAAGAAGAGGAAACGGCAGCACACCTATTTCATATGCAGATTCTCGAAGGAAATTTGGCAGTTGGTAATGCGGAAAATGCAAATCCCGACCTTTTCTCAAAAACTTTGGAGGAGCTATGGACTATATGGCGACAACAGCTCTCAAAGAATATAACGAACAAGGCTTGGGATTGCTGGGTTCTGTGGATTTTTAGATTCGAGAAAGGCCTAACACTAATTAAGAGCTGAACATCAGTATACAAAGGAAAATGGGAGACAGCATTGACGAAGTTTATCGAAGAACTTGGCGAGCAATAGAGCTGGGAATATCCAGGATCCTTTTTGATTCGCATTTTGGTCGCCTGGCTAACTTCACTTGTGAGGGATAAATATTGTTACGTGGTCACCTCGAGGAGAGGTTGAAACCAATGTTTGCTGAGGCCAGACCCGCCTTACATGTAGAACAATCACCTTTACTTTCATCTTTATATTGTAAATAACTTCTCTACAAATAAAACCTGGGTGGGTTTTCATACCCTCCCTTTACATCAACAACTAAAAAAAACATCAATGGGACCATCTACCTCACCTCCATTCTTCAAACTTACTCATACGAGTGCTTTAGCTACCTTGTCTCTAAAGTGGATGATTTGGAACAATGATTTGAGATTTTCACTAGGATAACAATTTCCAAAATTTCAATGGAACCATCTTCCAAGAGTCTTGCCTATTGCTACAAACTAAGCAATTAACACGCTATCATGTCATACTGTCCATACTTATGCTTGCATTACATCTCAACCACCCAGAAACCAGCTACGAGCAGGCACCATGTAGACAGAGTTGGACAAAGTCAAGCAAATGAAAGCTTCGTGATCCTTGTCAGGTTTGATGGATTTTGGTCATGATAAATTTCATGAATTGTATGGAGCGATAAGCTAAAGGAGGAAGATTTGGCTATAATATTGACAAGAAGGCCAAAAGATTAAAATGACAATAGTCAACCATAAGGATGATTGGATAGGTCTCAGGGGTGTTCCAAGGTATAGAACAACATATTGCAGAGACAGCCAGCACAAGCCGAAGGTAGATTAATGATGGACCAAGATCGATACAGTATCGGTCTATCAGTTGATATAACTTGACTATCCTAATGGTCGAAAAGTAGTGAGAAAGCAACTGGCACCAAATATCAGAAACATTAGGAATGGAGAATGTGGATAACAACAATCTGAGTAGACAAATATTATGTATTAGTATTAATTATGAACTTATACTCTGTATGAGGAACTCTTTGACAATCAACTCAATAAATCTTTAATTTTTATCTTAGTTTTAATATACCTTTTATCCTAGAAGTAGGTGTAACTGAACTTTCTACTATAGGCCAATACTACACCCCTTATCTACCTTCAAATGGTGGTATGATGGTGGCGAAAGTTTTTTAAAATTAAGGCACCTAAATTCATATTACTTTTCATTCTCCCTCCGATCCCTGTCACCATCTTTCTGCCTAATCAGACACCAGTGGCACACCTATGCATATCAACCTCATTGTCGTTGAAGACTCGGCACCTTCCTCCGCCAACCAAGAGAGTTCCTTGGGACTCGAACTCCCTAGTGCTCATCAAGATGGGATGGAAAGAATGCCAACAACTTGATACCACATTTTGACGTCATTCATTGATCATTCACATCGGGTCTTGTACACACTAACTAGTTTAGTGGTAAAGGCTCTCATCCGTTTTCCTTTTACAACTACGTAAATGTCCCTATAACTTTAGAGTTCATCCCACTTATGACCACACATATTGAAAATCATCATTTTATTTAGAGTGGCCGCCATGTGACATCGAGGAAATTCCACTTCATGGCAAGAGAGAAATCATGTGGGACCGCCAAGTGAAATATTTGCTATCATGTTAGCATCCTACATTAAGGATGCTAAGGACTCTTCATTCACTAACCGGATCTTGCATAACGTTTTCTTAGAAGACTACGATATAAAGTCTGTGGAGGTTTACCATTAATCCACTTTCGTGCTTGTGAAATTGCAAGCTAAACTATATAGGAAATCTACAACTTTGAGCCTCTTTATCTTGTTGGAGATGAAGAGCAACCAAATGACAGCAAAAATGCATGCAGGTACTCTTTCCTAAAATCTTAAAAGCGGTGCTTTCATTGAGAGAACATGGCCAGTACAACCAAGATTTCAATTCAAAGTGTACAACCTAAAGCTGGGGGATTGCAATAGATATATAAGATCCAATTTGAAGCTATGAAGATGCAAAATAAATTAAACAAGTTCTATTCATGATAAAAAAGTTTAGCAGACAGTTCCTATATTCTATACCGCTCTCGCATTTTGAAGTAGAAGATATCGACTTCTATTTGTTCTATCACACTTTTATATTTCATTTGAGAGTATTATATGAGAGAACAAAAAAGAACCAAATCATATTGAGAGTATTCAGTTTAATGTCAACTGAATGTTGTAGCACCATAAGTTGTCCTCTCAAAAATACTTGATTAAGAACTTAAGTTGAGATATGTCTTGTTTTTTTGCAGAGGACAACTCATAGTGCTACTGTCACGCCGTGAACTTAGAGTGGAACAAACGCTGCATACCTATATAGCGGACCATACAAGCATGCAAGGCTACAGATCATATCAAAGCAATAATAATTTCTAAAAATTTATTTAATCAAGAACTTATTCAAATGATTCTTACAATAGTTTCAAAGTGACATAAGTCAGCAATTGCTAACTACTAACATAAATCAAATAAAATATTCTAACTAGATTGAGTAAAACTTCAATAACTGAAAGTATCTTTAAAAGAACTAGCACACTCTTCAAGTCTCGAGCAATCATGTATTCTGATCTGAAAAATAGAGAAACCATAATAATAAGCTACATTAGCCTAATAAACAAACATAACACTCCAAAATGGGTCAAAGCATGCCAAATAATTAGTTAAAAGCATAAAATATTGACTGAAAAATAAATTATTTCTCGAATAATGCATATTTCTTTTTGAAGTATACTAGCTATGTAATTCTGTGGCCCAGGTTAGAATGCACAAAGTGCCAAAAACTTTATTAACCATCGGTGGCACGATATCCCAAATACCACTGCTCCTAATCACCGGTGGTATAATGTCAAAATCAATTTCTCATAAATTACAAGTCGAGAGGGCCAATGAATAATTCCATTGGCGGGGCAAAATCAAATTATAACTGTGCTGAGAATGTATACTTATAAAATAGGTTTTTCATGATTTACCGCGTCATATTTTTTCAAATTTTATAGCATAGCATATTACATATTTTAAAATAATCGTAACATTAGCATGCCTGACCCATTTAACTAATTATAAAGTAGATATCATAATTAATATTTAATCAAATTATTATTATTTTACCAAAAAATTAGAAAGTACATATTGAAGCATTAGGTTACTTATCTCTTATCACTTCAAAATTCTACTTCAGTTAAATGGGTCATGTGCACCTTTTTTTAATATAATTAAAATATCATAAATTTCATCATCATTTCAGAAGTCAAACGAAGTCAAAATTAAATACTATTGGAGAACGATCTCATACCCCCAAATCAGGTTGGTTAAGTGATAGTGCCCAATTGCTTAGGTCGGTCCGAGTAAGAAGAATTTAACTAGTTAGGTAAAGTTTAAAAGTGGTCAAATTTCAAAAGATCTAACTGGGACTGAAATAATAGGCCGATCTATCTCCAAGTACCAGAGCAGTTCAGGGCCTCCACAATGGAGTCAACTGGAATTCGAACAAAGAGAGACAGGACTTTATGCTCAATAAGAATGAAGAAGGATAGGGCTAATTAAGTGGTAAGTGCCTGACACCCTAATCGGTTCGATCAAAGTAGAATTCATCTGACCACATCCGCACTAAGATGCAGGAGTTTAGATAGATATCAGGGTGACCAATTCTAACAATATCCGAAATAACCAAGGAATAAGAAGGAAGAGGGTGGCTACAAGTGGGCTTGGTGTTAGGAACCCACGGCCGGCCAACGGCGGCTGGCGGCGACTAGTGGCCAAAAGCACTAGTTTCACTCAAAGCAAGGGTTTTCGACCCCTTTAAGCCGAGGAATAGAGCATCCTGGTGGCCAGAACTTCGGCCATGGTATCCTACCACTAAGAGGAACTAGGGGAAGACCCCGATGACGAGTGCTAGCGGTGGATAAAGATCGAAGAAAGAGAAGATGGCTCGACATCTGAAAATAGGAAAAAACAGGGCTGCCCTTCTTAGCTAAAATCTAGCAACCACCAGCCAGTCATCGGGCTCCAAAGAATTCAGAGAAAGGGAGAGAGGGTAACTCGAGGGAGGCCGAGCCCTTACCTAGTTTTCCGGCGAGAATTGGCCGCGACGATGATGAGAATGTGATCGGCCTTCAGCGAGGAAAAATTGGACCAGGCCCAATTTGCTTGAAGGGTCGGGTCTTACAGGTACATCATTCACTAGTGATTAAACTGAATTTTTAGTGATCATATAGTTCAATATGATGTTGAGTGTTTCATAATTCACATCCAATGGTGCATGAAGGACTTGGAGGTACAGATCGTAGAGTGCCCAAAGCTTCTGCTCTTCCAATTATCTACCTCTCGCATCTCAAAAGTTACTGCAGACGACTATCTTGGAATAAATATCAAGAATGTTCAGTTCGACCATATATATGAAGAGTTAGGCTTGGAAGAGTCAAACAACGGTCCCTACATGCATGTGAATCAGATGATGGAAATGCCCACCACTGACTTTTGTTGGGATTTTAGACATTTAGCCTACGGATAGCAATGCTCAGCCTTCCAAAACAGAACTCCAAAGAGCAACGGAACTCCATAATTTGTATGGGAGGTTAGTGAATGCTTCGAGCTGTTTGTGAAATTAACTGATGGTGATGGTAAATGACTTTTGGCCCATCCAGGTCGTACTCTGTTGAAAATATCGGCCGGAATGCTTCTCGCACAGGAGAATTCAAAGTTCTTGAAATAATAAATAAATTACGGTGCAGCTCGGTTGATTTATTAATCTTGTGGATGGATGCTCATGAAACATGAATTTGAGGTTCCAATTCCCATCAAGATGGACTCTGTATCGATAGACTATGATAATTAAGTGTTTATAACAATGTATTAACCTATCGGTCAGCAAGACTATATAAATATATATAGATATATATGTACTTTACAGGGAAGCCACAACCCTGGTGCGAGAGGACCACCTCTCTGACGAGAAGGTAGGCTATCCATTTGGCTACCGAAACAAATCAGGGAGCTCAATGCCCCAATAATTGCTCATGGGCATCGGTCTAGCCTTCTCGAAACAAGACAAGAATGGTGCATTAAGGTCGAAGTCAAGCTTTTAGGGAGATAAAAGAAGAAAAAGTAGTTCCTCGGAGAGAAGGGAAGATAGATTTACATTTGAGGGTGGCACAAGCCAGGATGACGGCCCACCGAACTGTTGACCCATCTTGGAGGAGATGGCCCTTTGTTCGGCTCACGCAAGTGGCGCGCGCTTCTTGTTGGTGATGCACCTGTGCAGGGTTTGAGTTGTATCTTTCGTGCGAAACAAAATGATCGATCAACCTATGCAGGGTTTGATGCACCTGTCATGTAAACTATAGAATTGGGAATGAACGTGAGATTTGATATCTATGATTGAATACGTGAATATAAGTCAATTTTTGATAGAAATTTATATTATAAATTTTAATTTGGTAAAAATGTATCATATTACTATGTAAGTTAGTTGATTTAAATTTCTTATACAACTTACTGACATGCCAAAATCTATCCAACATGCCACATACAAATTAGCAACAAAGCATCGGAAGCCGACAAGGCAATAACATTCTCAAAACCGACAAAAAAATCATCAAATGGGGAAGGGAATTATATTGTGGTCTGAAGGTAGAATTCAAGGTAGCACGACTTCAAAATGTTCGACATCATGCAGTGTTGGTCGATTATTTTTATAATTAATGTACTTCATAAGATATACTGTATTTACATAGCATTGAGCTGTTTTTCCTTTCCCTACCTTCTGGCGGCAGGTTCCTGCCCTAAAATATATAAAGTTACAATTAATAAGGTCCAATATTAGGCTTACGTGACCAGAAGGATATCCATCTGAGTCAACCAAAAATCTAATTCGACTAAAGATTGTCCTGTCCATAGACTTTCTTGCTGTATAGAAGTTTCCATGTGAGCTACAACTTTTAGATGATACTAAATATGTGATATCTTTAGACGTATTAAAAGTGTTTCAGTGCTGATTGTTTATTATCAGGCTGTGATTTATTGTTTGGATGAGGGAAAGTCAAGCGTGCCAATAATTAATGCGAACGGACGTTCATACATGGCATGGTATCGTGTGCTCTTTTGGAAGTGAATATATTCCCCTCCATCTTGGAAGGATTGTTCTAAACGTTGCAACTTAATCCCGAGAGGAATTAATATTTTGCTTTATCTATTTTCATAATGGTCTCTGCAGGGGTGATACTTCTTCCTTTTATAGCTTCTATCTTGTTTTAAATTTAATTTTTTAACATTCGAGATAAGAATTGGGAATAATAAATATTCCTTATTTATAGGGAAGTGAAAAATGAGAATAAATACTGTGGCATTTCTAGAAGAGAGGTTCGTTCAACTCACTTTCAGGTCTTCTTGTCATGATCCAGAATCTCATCAAAAAAGACTAGCCAAAAAGTATAAGAATCAAAGATCTATTCAGTGCGTAATTGATGTGGGATTAAACATATACCTATACAAATCTTTACATACTCTCTTCATTTAAGCTCTAACTCCCTCGCCAGCTTAAGGATTCAAATCCATTTAATTCCGATAACAAATACTACGATCAACACGTGATCAACCCAAATAGGTATGTGCTACAATATCCCTTAATCTATATAGGTGATGAACCGAGTCTACTCTAATATCATTTGTCACGACTTAGGGTCTCATCCATAAAGGCTAACCAGAAGATGTTGGGTTCTTTGGTCCTGTGTAAATATCCAAGGTCTACTTAGTGCATAACCGATGTAGTACTAAACACATATCTGCACAAGTTCTCACACTTCTTAAAAAAGAATATCTGCTCTCATGTACTAGAGACTCTGTAGCTCCACCCAAAAGCTACAAAAACCTTATTTTGGAAAAGCCAATATTCTTTGATTATAAGGAAGAAAATTATTTCAATTTCTTTATTAGCATGATCTTGTATCAGCTTTTATTATTTTTATTTATTAGCATGATCTTGTTAGCGTTATTTTATGGATCACACAACCTATATCAACTCGTGATATCTTTCTTTGTTAGCATGATTCTGCTACAGTCTATATTATTTTTCTTGTTTAAAGTCCATACACTAATATATATAATCCTTAAGATATACCAAATGTGATAAGACAAAAATAGAAATTCCTTTCTCTCTTTCTCTTATTTCTTTTCTCTAACAATAAGGATGAAAATTGTTCTAATTCCAAGCAGCTTACTAAATTTATTCTGCGTTCTTTCAACCTTCATCGTTCAAGTTTTCAGAAGATATCCTGTTCCGAAAAAAGCAAATGCTACAAGCTTTGATCACCCCGAATTCGATTTCTCATGCGAGACGGAGGTAGACGATATAAAGATCAATCGTGGGTTAACCATTTATTGGATTTGAAAGACCCATTGACGGTTATTCTGCTCGCTCTCTGGCCCTTGAGTAGACCGTTCGTTCAACTCGCCTGAAGAAGACTAGACTTCCTTAGATGGAAAAACTCGTTTCGATCTACGAAAAGAAATTTATACTGATATCTGCTATGCTCACGCATGAAAGGAGGTTCATGAAACATTATTTTTCTCTCCAGATTGACAGCCCTCTGAAAGCATCCGAGCCATACTGTCCAATTCCCCACTCCGACTTTCAGCTGGTATCCAGGTTCATCAGTTTGCAGCATCCTTCTCTTCTCCTCCTGGTAAGTCAATCTCGTGCGACCTCAGCCTTAAATTGGTTACGTAAAACTACTTCATGGATTTAGGCAGATCCTTGTGAATCATAGCACCAGCCAGGTATAGAATGTGATTTTGATGCAAGGGCAAGGAATATGCTATACGCCGGTGACGACAATCAAATACTCCTATATTTCTTTCTTCTCTCATCGCCACATAAGATGACAGTGTTTGTAATTTGCTAGTATGGGATCGCATTAAGATAGATCATTAATTCCAACACGAGAGCTTGAAAGGCATGATTAGTCAGCGGATCACTCAATACGTTGGCAGTAATTAATTATCCAAGGTAAGATGCTTGAGAATTATTTGCCTTGACACGGATCAGATCATCTTCTTGCATACGTGGGGGTAATGTGGCTGCTATAGCTTCCCGTATAAGAAGTACAAAGAAAGAGAGGCCTTTGTAAAGAAATATCATAGTTAATCCAGGCACTCTGCCACTTGCAATGGATTGGCTGTACAGTGGAGTTCAGATACATAACTCTCAGCCATGATGTTCACTGCACACAAAGATGTCAGGAAGAGTAAGCATACATCCACTTTAAAAGAATTCGAGGAATGGACTGAAGGCCAAGGTGATCCAGTGAATTCAAGAAAGAAAATCCGCAGTACGGCAATTGGGTCCAGTTTCCAGTAGTGTCAAAACTCTAAGAAGTAAACTCATGGTAGAAGGCCGCAGGGTCTTTGAATTCTAAACATTGCGAGCCATCTTGTTCGGTGGGTCTATCAATCTGCCTCGAAAACAGGTGCAGGTTTATGTGTGACCCTACAAACTCAAGGTGGATGGAAATCATGAGATTGGATCACTTCAGCTGGATTGTTTGATGATCAGTCAAAGGCAAATGCAGAATTTTTTCAAAGGTGACGTTGAACGGGGAAAAAACTTTGAGGTTGTTCACACACATGCATACACAAAGTCCGAGCCACTTGTACGTGACGCGCGATCTGATGTCTTGACTCGTTCGGTCCGTTTAGAAAGTTGGGCCATGTCGTACCGGTTTCGGAATGGTTTCATGTCTTGTAGTTCAATTCCTCTTTGTGTTGTAAAACAAAAAGTAAAAGGGTTGGAGGCAATAAACTAAATAAGACATAGAAATTATAAAAAAATAAATTTTTATGAACTAATATTAATTCTTTAAAAATTGGTATTTTTTTTAAGCTTTTTTTTTTTTTTTACTTGTGTACATTTTATCCTCCTTAAGATATCCTTTAATAGACCTAGGATTATAATGAGTAGATATGATAGTCATAATGACAAAACACCTAAAGCCAAAAGAAGGTGAAAATGTGGATGAATGTAGACATCCCCAAAGAATAAGAGGTACATTTAGGAGTTACAAAAAGTGGAAAACCCAAAAGATGGAGAAACTCAAGAGGTGAAAGCTAAGTGGTCATCCATCCAAATATAGTGGATTCATAACACTTTGAAAATTTTGGGTCTTTTCACTCCGTGCTCAAGCAATTAGCTGTCACTAAGTGATTAGGAGGCCCCTTACTGTTAGTTAAATTACATTTATCTGATGACAGAATGCCTATTTTTCCTTTGAACTTGTAGCGTTGCTGTCAAATGCACAGTCAGGATATTGCTGAAGGAATCTGTCTTCATTTGAAGTTATGTAGTAGAAAGTTGATGACTTCTCATGAATTCTAATATTTCGAAATGGATTTTTTTTTCTTTTTTTTTTTCCCACATTGTGGTTTGTGACCTTCAGACTCATCCGTTGTCTTGTGGGTAAATCCCATTGTTAGATAAGCCTTCTTGAGAAAGACCCCTATTCTTCAAGGAAATGTATGTCAGATATTTCGGATGTAACTAACATGATTCATTCCATGATAGTTGGACCCATTGATTGATGTTCAATAAATTTCAGTTCCTAGTCACACTTGTATTGACTTTTTTTTTTGGATGAAAAGTTGTATTGGCTTTTAGCTTTCGAGCTTTTAGCTGGACGACGCTGACAAGATGATATCCTCAGCCGTGGCTGCTGACCCACAGGTAAAGTTCTCTCTCAAAAATTACACTTTATCTGCTACTATTTCAACTAATTAGTCAAATTAGTTGAATCAGACTCCCGACTCGGGAAGATTAAGAGACTCCATTTCACAAGTCATGATGACGTCCACTTGACGGCAGAACATCATAAGCCAACTAGCACAAGGATAGCATGGTGGTTCAAGTGCATGGTTCAGACATCAGCTTCAAACAAGATGGATAGCATATGACACCTGCATACTTAATTCGTACTATTGGAGCCAAAGCATCACCGTACATGTCTGGACTTCCGAGGAAACAAATGTATTGAGTGGCTTCCAGCCCTTCAAAACAGTAGCAGAAGCACATGCATGGCCACAAAACATCCACCTTTTCAGATAGCCCCATTATATGTAGCGTAAGATAAAACTTTCTTCTCTGATGTTTGTCCTTGTGAGGGGAAAATTGAACAGAAGACGCTTAAAGAACGAAGATGGCATTACGGTTTCGTAGTAGTATTTTAGCAGGCATCGGACTATTTCTTTGCACTGTTATGCATCATAATTACTCACATTCACGGAATGGTGGCATGTATGGCCTTCAGTTACATCTAAAGAAACAGAAGAAAACATCTTAGCAAGGAAGATTGTTCGCTGTCACATCCGCTAGTCCTGCAACTTCGGGCCATGTAACGTCTCTGGGAGCAGCAACCACCCCTTTTATTGATCCGGACATCTTGCTCATTGGATACAAGGAATAAACAGAGCTTAGATGCACCGCATTACAAAGCAAAGAAGAAAAATTTCAGAGTGTGATGAAAAGTTTGCAGATTGATTTGCTACTCGTGCACCTTTTCATACCAACCCCGGATAAACAATCTGATCAACCAGATGGAGACAGCTGTCTAGCTCACATATAAATTGCTTATAAACGGGCTTTTTATAACTAGTTGCTTGTCATCTATAGAACCTCTTAGTAAATGAACATCTTGCTTAGTTTAATTGTAACTAAAAAACCTAAACTAATTCTATATTGGAAGAACTAGCACCGTGAATACAGTAACTATTTTGGATAATGAGTATATCATTAATACTCTTAACATGAAGAACTGTATATCAGTCGTGTTCTGGATTCAAATCCCTTTCTAATGGAAAAAAAAAAACAATAAGAGAAATGTCCTTATTAAATTATACCAACAAGCGCAAAGAGGATCTCTCTTTCTATACCCAAGCAAACCAATGTTTTTACTAAGCCTTGTGAATTAATGTCATTCTCCTCTAGCGGTTTTTCTCCTAATATTCACATTACATTTCAAGCAGCAGAAGACATCCCTCATAAAGGTTGAACATGTCAGAACATTAGCATAGCAGCAAAAATATATTACAAGCGAAATATAAACATCACTGAGGAAGTTAGGAACTGATATTTTTGCCGTGAAACTAATTATAAGAACATTTCAGTGGTAGATCATCAAAATATCCAATTGTGGCAACTACTGCAGTATCATACTCTAGTTCAGCCCCTAAAGTGGTGAAGTATGATCTCTGTATGTAGATGTCTGTAATACCTATTATACAAAGTAAGTCAAAGTGACTCCTAAAGTTAACATATTCACTAGTTTAGCCCCTCAACACGGCATGATCTTGCCCCATACAATACAAAGAGTATTTACATAACATAGCTCCTAAAGGTTCTTTATGCCCTCAGCGCTTCTACAACAAAAACATCTTTTTTGTTTGTTCAAACATTTTAATATACATTAATTTGTTTTTATTAATGTGGATCTTACTTAGCTCGGTAATTTATCAAGGTGAAGTTTGGGAATGAGCACTCCCTAAGAATCTTGAAATTTAGATATTCTAGAAATATTATAAGATGTATTCAAGACCTATTGAAGCCATCATAAGGGCTATTGCATTTTTTCTAAAAAGTATAATAAATCTAATTAACCACCTTTGCTTCTTTTTTTTTTTTTTTTGGTACAACGGCGGCTCACACACAACGGGTATAAGTGCAGCCCATAAAATCAAAAAGGATCCGAGACATGGTTGTCCCAAATAAAACCTCAGAATGCTGAGCTGCAAAGGATGCCACCCAGTCCGCTGCACTATTTGCCTCTCTGTAGGTATGAGTGGCCCGATGGGAGGCGCACTCATCCAGAAGTCTGCGGATGTCCGTGAATCAACCGCATCCCACCGACCCCACGGCTCGGCTTCTAGATCTACTCGAACACTATGGCTAAGTCCCTTTCAAAAATGATGCGGTCCGCGCCCAGCACTCTCCCCGCATAGGAGACTCCCTCCCACTGACTCTGGCCTCGACCCCGATCACCCACTACAAGAAAAAGGAGCTTTGGCGACGCTTTTGAAGACTTTTACCGACGCTTATAAGCGTCGGTAATTTTCTTCCCGACGCTTTTCAAAGCGTCACCAAAGCGTCGGCTATGTCGGAGTGGAAAAAAAATTGCTGACGCATTTGAAAAGCGTCGCTAAAGTTATTTTTAGCGACGCTTTTAAGCGTCGCTAAAATTCCTCAACCAGTTCAATTAGCGACGCTTTAAAGCGTCGTCAAAAATTTTAGCGACGCTTTTAAGCGTCGCTAAAATTCCTCAACCAGTTCAATTAGCGACGCTTTAAAGCGTCGTCATAAATTTTTTTTACAGAAAAAAAAAATAACGATGCTTTTGGTTCCATTCGAATCTGGGGTGTTCCCAGTTGGGCTTCAAGATTTCCACCATATTGACGATGCTTTTGATCATGTCTTGGCAGTGACAGTTCACAATCCCTCGAGGGCTTGGCTTTAATTCCGATCGAGCGATCCGGCGAGCGATCGTGGTGGGAGGAACGTCGGCGGGGCCATGGAGTCGGGATCGATGAAGCCCTCGCCGCTGGATCTGTTGTCGGCGATCCTCACCGGGAAGTTTGGCGTTGAAGGGATGTCGCAGGAGACGGGGGCAGCGTTGATCGCCGAGAACCGGCAGCTGCTGATGATACTGACAACCTCGATCGCGGTGCTCGTGGGGTGCGCCATCGTGTTCGTGTGGCGGCGGTCGACCGGGAAGAAGGCGAGCCGGCCGGTGGAGCCGCCGAGGCCGCTGGTGGTGAAGACGGACTTGGAGCCGGAGGTGGATGACGGGAAGAAAAAGGTCACCATATTCTTCGGCACGCAGACTGGCACCGCAGAAGGGTTCGCCAGGGTTCACAATCCCTGGTGCGATTGGTACCTTGGCGGAGGAGAAGGAGGAGGGATCGGGGGCTTGGGTGGCCTGAGAAGGCATGAAGCCGACGCCGGAGAAGAGGGAGGAGCTCCATCGAACTCCATCGACGCCGGAGAAGAGGGATCGGGGGCCTGGGTGGCCGCTCTCTCTCTCTCTCTCGCGCTTCTTGGAAGGATGGGTTTGAGGGATCGGGAGAGGGGAGGGGATTTGTAGAGAGGAGGGGGGAGTGGGCGAGCGGCGGAGAGAGAAGGGGAGGGGGGCGGCTGGATGGGTTAGGGATCGGGAGGAGGGGAGGGGGGATAATGGCCTCCGACGACGCTTTCTAAAGCGTCGTTGGGAGGAAAAAAATAAAAAAAAAAGGATTTTTGCTTCCGCCGACACTTAAAAGCGTCGGCCTAAGCCACGGATTGCGACGACGCTTATAAGCGTCGGCGGAAGCCAGACTTCCTGGGAGAAAAAAATAAAAAACAAGGATTTTTGCTTCCGCCGATGCTTAAAAGCGTCGGCCCAAGCCACGGGGTGCGACGACGCTTATAAGCGTCGGCGGAAGCCAGACTTCCAAAAACCTTACCGACGCTTCTACTTAGCGTCGGCAGAAAAAAGTCGGGAAAGATAGTTATTTTTGTAGTGACCGTATGATCGAAGATCCGTCGACCCCCAACCGCCACCAATCTGGCCTCCTGATCTCTGATGACAAACCCGGCGTCACCGCTGCCACCTTCCTCACTGATGCGACCATCGAAGTTCACCTTGAAAAAACCAGAGGGTGGGAGCTCCCAGGAGATGGGATTAGCCTTGGACACTACGAGAGCAGAATGAGATCCATCTTTGCCTTTGGAAGGCGGAATTATAGTAGTAATTGTGAAAAACATGGCCTTGTCCTTTTACTCCATTTGTTATATTTCTATCTGATTTTTAAATTTCATATTTCTTCACACCTGTCAAGATCCATCTAGTATATAAAGATATTTAAAGCTAAGGCCTTGTATTAATATTGCAGAGATGAGATATCGACATGGTGAGAATCAACGGGGAAGGGAAAATTTTTTTTGCATGAGAAGACTTTGATCTTTGACTCACCAGTGTTGTACATGACATTATAAGTTAAAACATGCAACAATGATTAATGAAGACAAAGGGCCTGCTTGGCATCACTGCAAGTTTCTTATTTTTGATTTTGATTTCAGGAAACACACAAACTGAGGCTAGAAACTCATTTCGTTACCTTTTTTGCTTTTTGATTTTTTGAAAACACTTCCAGAATTTCTCAAAAAAGTGAAAGCTCTAAGGAGTAACTTTCACTTTTTGAAAGCATCGTCCATAACCATCACCATCTCTGTGCCATTGCCGCTGCCACCCCCGCTATAGCCACCATCACTCACCGTCCACCTATCGCCACCACCACCACTGTAATCGCTACAACCCAAGTGACTACCAAACAAGGTTTGGATTTTAGTTTTCAGGAAAACAAAAAACAAACTAGTTTTATTTTTCATGAAAACTAAAAACTAGAAATGATGCCGCACAGAACCTAAATGTTTGTATAAGACTAGGCCAGGTCCTGTATCACAGTAAAGGATCTAGATGAAATTTTGAAATTTAATTTTAAGCTCTCTCATGATGAACACATTTGAACATATCTAAATCTGACTAACTCTGAACAATAGTCTCACACAACTAGATATACCAAATAACACATTCTAGATGGCTTAGAGTATCAATTTTTCAAGAAACGCCAATAGATTATCAAAACCACATACCATCTTTTAGGTTTTTATGCTGACATATAGAATAATATAAAACCATACTCCAACTAACTATGCTGCTGTTATGAGCAAAGTTTTTTTTTTTGTTATTGTTACACAATAAGATAGAAATAATATCAAAGATTTTCTACATTCTTTTACATCGCATGTATGATGTCTGCATCAGTAAGAGGGATCATAGAGGGAAAACAATATGAGTCAATGCAACTGATCGAAATCAAGTAAGAAAGAGGATAACAATAAACTGAATTGATGCTACAATAAGAATAAAAGGGCACATAATGTGGAAAACTTGAGGCAACAGGAAAGGAAAACTTCTTCATATGGTAGGAAGCACAATTGAAAATTGAAATCAATGTAATATAATTTGTCAATAATTATAAATAAGGAATATCCATATATGGGAATATTCGGTTTTCGCAATTCCTATCATCTGTGCTTCAACTTACTAAGTGCAGGTCTATTAATAATAGTATCATCCTCAGAAAAAAAAGGGTGATTCTACTGAAAAAAGGAAAAAATATAGAGAGGATAATCAATAAAAACTTGTGCTATTAGTTTGATAGGATATGTCAAATTCCCAAACAATAAAAAAATCTGTCTTCTTGATAGTATAGATTGCACCAGTCATAAGCACATGAAAAGGTAACTTATGGTCAAAAAGGTATAGAAAGTCTAGAAATGATCATACACATGTCAAGAACATATCTGTTGTTTGGGGGGGGGGGGGGGGGGGGGGGGGGCAAAACCGTGAGGGCACCAGTCTCCCCCCTTTTGCGCTGGACGCGCGAGCCGGAGCGCCCAAAGCGGACAATACCTCGGGAGGAACGCAGTCCTCTTTCTCTGCTAGCTTAATGTGGGCTATGCTGTTGTGTGAGGCTCCGGCCAAAAGCCGTCCCCGCAACAATATCAGTTAACAAAATACTTGATGGATCTGTCATAGTAGAATTCCTACTATATCATAGTGGAAAGAAAGAAAATAAAAAAGAAAAAAAGGGAGGAGGGGGGCCGGGGGAGAAGGACTTAGTTATCAGAGATAATTCAATACTCCAACACCATTTATTTATTCTCATTAAGGGCAGACTTGAGGAAAAAATCTCTCCTGCAACATAAGAAACAGCAAACATTCTCACATAATGTAAAGTAAATTCTGCAATAATCCAATTGAACTCAAGGAAGATTCTTTATCTAACTCATCGCAGTTGATAGGTATCTTCAATAGGGAACTAATTTTATGAGTAAACATGCAAGTTAGGCAAGTCAAACACTTTAATACTGTCATTACGTCTATATGGGTTGATAAACAATCTTAGTTTGTTCCCTAGACATAAGAAGTACACCAGGAATCAGTATATGTTCTATCTCTGTACTTGATAGCACTAATAAATGAAGATGGAATAATCCAATAGACTCCACCATAATCCAAGTCAAAGTAGTACAGTAAGCCATGATTATTTATTTATTATGCTGTTAGTGTTGCTCAGCAGGTTTAGACCATGAAACCGAATCAGTAGTATCCTGCTTCTAACTAATAATTGGTCTATTGATTAATAATGATAGACATCCATCAACAGTAAGTCAAAGTAGTACAGTAAGCCATGAATTTTTATTTATTTATTTATTATGCTGTTTGTATTGCTCAGCAGGCTTAGACCATGAAACCGAATCAGTAGTATCCTGCTTCTAACTAATAATTTGTCTATTGATTAATAATGATAGACATTCCATCAACAGCATGCAAGATATATTCAGTTGTTTAGAAGTCGTGAAGATTTGCACCTCGCGTGCAAGTGTGCACTTACATGAGAAATAAAATATCTTTGATAACAAAGTAGAGATAAGATTCGTTTCTCCATGTAAGTAAACAAAGTTCTGGTGCCTGCAAGAAGTTCATGGAACAATCTAGCTGAGAACGGTATGAATCATTTAGGAATTAGGATGATAACAACTGCAAAGGACATTGTCTAGACCTCGCTGCCTCTGATCAAAGGAACTTTGCCTTGTCCAAACACAGTAATACTAAGATAATTATTGTGCAAAACAAGTGCAAGCACAGCAAAATGACAACAAAGTATAAAGCAAAAGGATCATGCAAGTTCTATCTTAGACTTGGAGCCATTGAAGTTGAAACAAAATAATCTTGAAAAGAAATCAAAGTGACACCAGCATATCTAAACAAGACAACACGCATGGAGAAAACATGGGGAAAACAGGCATGGACATACACCACAAGGCTACTTAAGTTCAGGGAGAAATATTTAAATTACCTGACGAATATAACTTGAGGGTGAAGCTGATACATAAAAGAAAAAAACAGAGAAGATAGGAAAACCCAAAACCTGATGGTTTTATCATGCAATGTTGCATGTGCTTGAGTTTACAAAGCATATTATATCTGATCCAGGCAACAATATTTATCAACCACATCAGAAGTGTTCCCGCTACGGATAATCAGTTTTGTAAAACACGGATTGGTAGATGAAATCATCATTCAGAAGCTTCCATGTTGGGTTATAACCTCTAGAACCCGTAAACTTTTGATGCTTTATTCTGAGAAACTTGTTTCCTGTCAGAGGAAGTCCCTACAGCAAAACTTATGGTTGAATGAACTGGTCGAGATTTATCTTGATCCATATTTTCACATGGTTTCAATATATGCTTTGCTCCTGCACTAAGTTTGACAAACCCCGATCTTTCCTGTGGATAGAAATTTGAAGCACTGGGCCCAGATGTAACTACCAGATTGTCTTTCTCATTTCCTAAAGCTGGAAGTCCAACATCAGTGATCTTACTCCCACAAGCATTGATTTCTGATGATCCTATGTTACATTTTTGATGTCCATGCCTCTGTTCTCTTCTCCCTGCATCTTTTTGATCATTGGATTCTTCTTGCAGATTTACATTTGCCTTCTTCGCACAATTCATAGAAGTATCATCTTTATCTGCAGGCCTTTTTCTAGTTCTGTTGGTACGATCAAGACCCTCAACATTTGCAAATTGAAATTTTGTGCCATTGTTGTTTTTCTTGCTTCTACAGCTGGTATTGACTGCTGGGTGGGATTTGTTTGCTCCCAAGGGTGGAATAGCTAAATGGTGAACCACAGGAGCTGGACCAGGCAAGCTATATGTTTGAGAAATATTGCTACCATGAAAGGGAAAAGAAATTGCAGGTGTTGGATATGGAGAAGAAAAGGTGAAAATGTTGTTTTCATGTATAACACTGGGTTGGTGTGCAGAAAGTGGGGCAGAATAAGGACAAGATGACTGCTGGAGTTTCTTCTGCCGTGTTGCATTGAGCAGCCAGTGAGGAAGGGTTGGCGAATGAGCTGTAGATGTTCGTGAAAAGTTCCAACAGTCCTGGTCAGGACAAGCAGGGTGAAAAGTTGGCATATTGTAAGAAACACTTTGGCTGTGCTTGCAATGAGAAGGATTTAGAAGCATATGCTGGCTGACATTCTGAGGGTAGGGTCCCAACACAGGTTGCTGATGCCCCATCTTGACATGCTGAGTTCCTGAGTTACAATGGACTACAGCGTTGTATGTCTTTTTCAGCAAATGTTGAGGAATTGAATGGCCAAATAGGTCTACATCATAACCACGACTCTCTATGGCTGGGGATATCTGACTTCTCGATGACCATTGTGGTTGGAAATCAAGATGCATAGGATTCGACCTAAATTCAGTTGCTGGCATACAGTAAAAGCTTGATGGAACTTCTAATGACTTGAAAAGATTTTCTGTTGATGAAACAGATTCTGCATTCCCAACTGATTCCCCTGGAGGCCATCTCTGCAAAAAGGGCTTACCAGACACTGTTGTGGAGGGGCAGTTTTGAGCTCTTAGTTCCTTCTCAGTCCATGTCTTCCCATCATTAAATCCTAGGCATTCTTCATTACTTCTACCAACTGCGACATTTTTACCCATCAAACGCATCATTGGCTGGGTAGCAGGTTGAAACTTGTTCTCCAAATTCATTTCTGCATGGAAGTTCACTCTGTCAATGTAATTTTCAGTTTTATTACATCCCCTGCATACACAACAAGACACTTCCATTTCATTTGGATCACAACGAGTAAATTGTTCGAAATCCTTGTGATTCTGGTTTTCCATTCTTACAAATCCTTGTAAATCAGTAAAACCCAACCCAGAGGTTGCCACTTTGCTGGCGGGGTAGTACTGCTCCAAGGACCAATTTGACCGATCCTTTTCATACAAGGATGCACAAAGAAATTTCCCCTTTAATTTAACATGGCCGCAATTTGGCTCAACATAATTGGGAAGTGGGATGCTACAGACAGAATTCCGTACTGAGTTTCGCTTCTTGTAGAAATCACTGTAAGCAGACTTGGTATTAGAATGCAACTGCATTAGTTCTCCCTGTGAATTAAGTGGCAAACCAATAAAGTCCTCATCAATGCTCTTCTCCCCACAGCTAGACATCAGATCTGATGTTAATCTGCACTCACCTAATTCTTTTGATCCAACTGAAGAGGATATGCTGCTAATCAAACGTTCAGGAGAATGATGGTGCACTGGCTGAAATCTTGGTTGTTGACTACAGAAATCTATGGTGGAATCCACAACACATGGAGGGTGTTGTCCCTTATTGGCTTCCAAACTTTTTTCCACAGAAGATGTTGAGTGCTGTAAACCTGGATTTCTTGTTAGGGTCAGGGAGCTTCTTGCTTTAGACCTTGGTACACACTTTTCAATGGGACCATGCTTATTTCTTATATCATTTGTTGTCATTCGAGAACTTTCTTCCCCATGAATTCCAGCATCACAATTTGACTTGGCTTCATGAATAGGATTCAGAACCTGTGCATTACCTGAATAAGCATGAGTAAGTGACATAGTTGAGCCATCCGGTCTAAAGCAACTCAATTCACTACAATCTTGTACAGCATAATTTAAGTCTACAGATTCACACAAGGGGGTCCCCTTTGTTTCAGGAGACTTCCCTTTTCTTGGATCAGTAAAGCTCCAGGGATTGGCATGACCACAAGAATCACTCAGTTGTTTCTCTTCAGATAAAGTTTCATCTGTCCTCTCTACACTTCTAGCCAAATCTGTATCACTTGCATTCACCACCTGAGCTCCCTCAGTAGGAGTTGGACATTTATCACCTTTGCTCAAATTGTCCGCAGCTGATGATGCAGCCAAGATGTCGGAGAATATTTTGCATAGGTTTTGCAAGTGAGGCAGCTTCATAGGCGAATGTCTTTTGTTTAGGCCAAGTATGTCATCCTTGCCAGAAAAACTGACATGCTTTGCTGATTCACAACAAAGTTTGATGAAATTTCTGCCCTGTGCCTCACCTATTGTCTTATCCTTCTTGACAGAAGTGCCTCCTTTCCAGTTCTTTAGAATACTACGTAGCGGGAGCACCCTTGTCACCTCCTTCTGATTTCTAGAGATCAATCTTGAAGTTTGATTAAGGTTGAAGTTACCTTTCTTTGGCAAACTTTTTGTGGTTATAGTTTTCTTTTGGCTGTCAATAAGGTTCCTCTGTATCTTCCTGAACTGTTTATCACGCAGTTTGTTCTGGAGTATGCAAGGAATATCAACTGGAGATGGCATTTTGGACTTGCCAATTTTCTCCTGGCACAGGAAAGCAAGCATCACATATCATTTCATTTATAATCTTTAAAAATTTATTCGCCCAAGAAATTCAAACACGCATGCATGCACGCGTGTTGAAATGGGCTATCTACGGCAAAATTAAAAAAGCTAACTACTGTTTCAATAAATTTTAACACAATGCATAGCAAAAAATAGATTCAATATCTTCCTTAAAAGGAGTTCATCACCACATACATTTAAATTACTATAATTGATGTTATTTGTCCCAAGGTTTTAGATCTCGTGGGACAAGGGTGTTCCCAGTTTCTCCATGGAATGGGATGCCCCATTGTCCCAGCTCGTCCCGACGGCAATCTCGGTCAGGAGACCCGTAGGTACTCTGTCTCTCTCCCCTTCTTCTTTTCTTTTCTTTCTTTTTCTCTCTCTTTCTTTCTTTTTCTTCTTTCTTTCCTTTCTTCCTTCTTTCCTCCCTTTTTTTCTTACCTTCCTTTTTTTCCTTTTTATTCTTCTTTCTCTTTCTTTTGTTCCTTCTTTCTTTCCTTTCGGGCTCGTTTGGTTCGCGGGAAGCATTTTCCTTCCTAGGAATATGATTCCTGGGAAACAAATTCCTAGGAAGAGGATGCCTAGGAAAGTATTTTTGGCATGTTTGGTTGACCATGGGAAAGTGACAAATTTCCAAGGTGCTTATGTTTGGTTGGCCATCCACTTTCCTAGGAAAGTTATATATAATTCCTATTATGCCCTTAATAAAAATTAGGTTTTTAATGCCTCTTTAATGCTTCTTTAATACTGAAGGGACTTTTTGGGAAAAAGTAAAAATGAAGTGATTCCCGCCTCATGGGAAAGTAACTTTCCCATGTTTCTCATGGAAAAGACTTTCCCATGAAATGTGGGAATCACATTCCCATGGGAATACAACTTTCCCTTCTCTCTCCTTTGAAAACTCCAACCAAACAAGAGGCATTTCATTACTTTCCCGTTGACCACACTTTCCCCCCTTCTTTTCCCGCGAACCAAACGAGCCCTTCATTCTTTTCTTCTCCCTTTCTTTCTTTCTTTCCTTTTTCTTCTTCTTTGCTCTCACTTTTCATTTTCTTCATCTTCTTTCCTTTTCTTGTTCTTCTTCCTCCACATTGATGGGTTTTGGAGTCCCGACCCTATCCTAGTCTTGTTTTCTTACAGGAACGGGACAGGGCGGCTGCGATGCACACCATCCCGCAGGGACTAAAAACCTTGATTTGTCCTAGGTTATTACATTTAGGGCCTGTTTGGGGAGACCTTGCAGGATCCTGCTGGAGAGAGAGCCAGGAGCAGAAGGAATGGAGGGTGCAAGAGAGAGGAGGGAAAGCACGGAGTTGCAAGCCACAATCCCGACGAGATTAAAATAAGAACCTCAAAATGTCCTCTTCTAATCCCACCAGGATTGTGGCAGGTGATACCCTCATGGCACACGACCCCATGCTTTCCTCCTCTCCTACTCTCTCTCCAGTCGATCCTGCAGGGTCCTCCCAAAGGCCCTTAATTTTTAGTTAGCTAAGACATGTCTGTCCTAGAAGGTAAACTTGTATTTATGCAAATCTCTCGAAATTTGAAGAACAAACAAACTCACACCCAAAGTATCAACATGCCCTTGATCTGGGAATTTGATGATATTTTTGGGTCACGTGGTACGATACAAATCTTTTTGTTATACATCAACAAACAAATCAAGAGAAGATAGCCAGAACAACTACCGTTCAACTATTTTACATCACACCAAACACCATAAGTCAGAAAGTAAATTATAAAAGAGATTTTATTATACAAGTTTGTTTTCCAATTAAGCAGTCCATTTGAAGTTTCAGTTTAGCAGCAAAAATGATCTGTCCTTAAGACATAGGAAAAGTTTCAAATGAAAAATAATGTAACTTGGAATGGAGCATTCCCCATGAGATGCACTATTTTAATACCTCATATAAAATCAAAACATAATTATGAAATGCTTCCTAGCATGAAGGACTCTTACAAAATTTCCAGCCAAATTTGCAAAGACTGACATGTAGAACCTGGCAATCTATCATATGTTTAACATTCAGGATATATGATTTTCAAGTAGTTATGCGGCTTATGCCATCACATACTTTAAATAGTATCAGATCTTATATAACTTTTATATAGGCACTGACAAATTTAATAATGGCTTCTCCAATGCATCATCGACTTACATATGTAGGCATAGTCTTGAAACTTATTGGAACTCCTCTGGACAACAGATGATAAAATAGATACTTTTGAGATGATAGATGTTCATTATATGGAGTTGCAGAGTAGTAGTTTAAATACATGGTCCTCATGGATTATACATTAGTATATTAAGGTCATAATTTATTTATGCATCTCTTAGGCTACTGGCCATATTATAGGATAAGAGCAGACATTACATTTCCTCCAAAATTCCAAATAGTGCTAGTCAATTTCATGATATAAGAGCATATAACATCATAATAAGACCTTCCTGGAAACTACAGAGACTTATGGAATGAGATAATACTCATTTATTGCTAATCATGATGTTGGATTGAATCACCATGCACCTTACTCCCTGCCTAAATTTTCTCTCTGAGCACACATTCGAAAAAACCAATGCACATTTCATCAAGGACCATGTATGCTTTCTTTGGACTATGTTGCTGGAGCATCCCACTCCCACCATTCAGAGTGCTGTTAGCTACTTGTGGCTGTGAAGTGAACTGGGTTGAGTCCTGACGCTTTTGACCATCACTGCAGCAAGATCAAGTCCTTTGTCCTATTGCCCGAGGTTTGTCAGAGAGAGAACACCATGAAATAATATTCTGGAGGTTGATTTCAATATTTGATTTGAAGAACTTGAGTTTCAAATCTCAGATCTACAACATTAGTGTCATTGTTGGCTCCGCTTCCATGTATTAGTGTCCAAACACCCTTCTCTTCCTCTAGAGAGATATGTAAGACCAAGGTTTTCAGTATCAATTTTGGGGACAGACCGTTAACAACATATGGTACGCTGTGGGAGTTGGTGTACGGCAGCTGTACCACATGTCATACAGTGCGGTATTGAGCCTCCATACCAGGATTGTACTGGGTTGGTACAGTATGCCCATACCAAGCGGTATAGTCGGTGACTCGGCATCAACTCCGCATAAAATCATATGAACTGACTTGAACACCACAATTTTATTTAAGTTTCATAAGTGAGCTCACAATTTTCCTCCAATTCAGTTCTGCAAGATGTTTTTTGGTTTTCCTATTATCCTCAAACCCTTTGAAATTTGAAGCACTCCAAACATTGTTAGTATGTTCTTAGACATTTTGGGAATAGGTTTGCTTTATTCTTTTGATAATATTCGGTTTTGTAAAATTTTAGCATTTCTTTGGGCCTCTTTGATGTCCACAAGCCCTTCTCCCAAAGATTGTGAAATTCAAGCTCCATCTCTGGTATACTTGAATACACAAGCAACCCTTGCTAAAATTAGTTGCTTTGCATTAAGTGAAGATGCACAACAGGCAATAAACATCTACCAATAATCCATCAGAATTCAACATGTACCTACCATCTGTGCACCTCTTAAGTATTCATTATTCAAATCACCATATTCTGCAAAGTTATGGCAGGGATTGTATCAATTTATGGTTTGACCATGTGATACAATGGCTTAGATAGTCTTGCCAGAGTGGACGTGAACATTAATTGAGTTATAATAGCCCTAGCATAATTATCCATCAAAGATCCTATTTTTGTGTGAATAGCCGTTACATCGACATTCTTATAATACCCCTAAGTACTATCAAAGCATGGAAGCATGTATGACACCATCAAAAGATACGCTCCTGACCATGGTACATCGTACCAGCTCAAACCAGACAGTACAAGGCGTACCGTACCAAGTTGGTACCGGTATCCAGTATGGATGACGTACCGATACTCGGTATGCCAAAAAAATTTCGTATCGTACCATACTGACACTGTGCTAGTGTGGTACCGGTACCGGGTCTGGTATCGAAACGGCGAACCTTGCTCCTGACATTATGATTTACATAATTTTGTGTGCTATTCGATAACAATGCACATATAATGCAACCATTCAAACAGAAATTTTGACTCTTTTAAACAAATCTAGTATATCAAGTTAAACTATAAGAATGTTGTTAGTTGATAACCCAACCCCAAAACAATATTTGATAATTGTACTAGATTAAGCAAATTAATACAAAGAGCTCAATTTCATCATGGAAAATGCAAGGCGACTTAGATTCTAGGATATAGACAGAGACTAGTCAAGCACGTGCCACCTCGCCAGTAAATGAGTAATTTAAGAAAAAGCAAGTTGGATACAGCTTTACAAGAAAATGAAACATAAATACAAGGACATGCTAGACACCTTTACTTGTATCCACAAATTTAGTATGTCAAACTAATAATACAGTAGGTTTTTATCATCAATAATAATAATAATACAGTAGGTTTTTTCAATGAAACATGAGGTGGTTCGCCGCCGTTTTGCTCAGAAAAGAAGTTATGCTGCTATAGGGTTAATTTTTTACCCCACAGTATCTCAAAACAAAGACCATTTGAACATGTTAATATCACCAATTTTAGAAAATTTTGTCAAAGAATACAAGGCAAATCTGTACAATTATGTCCATAAAGCATATATCCATAACAATATAAAATAACCTATAAGTTAATGGCCGTTAAACTCTTAAAATTGTGGCTGATCCTATTTCAAATGTTTTTATACCTCTTATGAACTAAAACAGCACAAAAAATTTATTTTCATCTAAGTCTGGGAAAGTATAAACTCAATCCAATAAGCAGGAAATCCAATAAACTCAATCCAGTAAGCAGGAAACCCACGTAATGCTGTAAAACAACCTATCAGTAAGATAATCCAGGATATTAGCCAATATCACAAATATCAGCTGATATACAGTGTCTGCCCCATGTATAAACATGCAGCAAATAAAACATTGTATGACATGAAACATGATAATGTGATTGGAATTTAAATCCTTACTCACGAACCACCTTCAAATAAACGCATTTTTTTTTATTTTATAGGTAATCTGGTATTTCTTAATTGGATCTTCACATCTCACCAATCATGTTAACCTCTCACACCATTAAAATATTGTAAAAAGATGGCTAAAAGCAGTTGCAAAATGTCTCAGACCAGAAATTGTAAATGCAGTGTACCACAGACAACTGAAGTATGGCCTGGTGTAGGTAACAGAGAGCATACAAACTACATAATGTCTCACAAGCCACCATCCATACCCCTAACCACAAAATCCGACAAAATTTAATAGGCAGTGGGTAAAAAAGCCGTACGGTTATTTTCATTGAAAGCAGCAGTCACAGGTTGTTGATATCAAAGTTTATTGAGATACCTTTTCCAACCCTGAATCCTCTCTTCATCATTTCCGGTAATCATAAACATAAAGTGCAAGGATTGTGGTCATATAGAACAAAATTTTCACAGAAACTTATGTAACCTTTGTAGGTCGATCACAATCTATCAAACCATGCCTGAGGTTACTGTTTGAGGGCATAGATAATAAATTTTTACTTGTACACCTTTTAATACCTCCCTCCACCACAAATTTGAAAACCAATAGGAGACTTCATGTATTTCTTCTTTAAGGCCTCCATTTCAAGAAGGTGTTGATCGGATATCACATAAAAATTGGTGTAGATCCCAAAATTTTTCAGAAAACTGAGGCTCTAATATTCTTTTTTATAACTAACGCAAAATTCAGAGTCAAGGAAGATCCTGGACCTATAAAACTAGATAAAAAATGCGTATTATATGATTTCAAATCAGAATACAGTGCATATATGCACTACTTCAGGGTCTTCCACATCTTTAGTGCAGCAGGATGGTATAGGCTGAGGACTTGAACTCCACATGTCACGTGAGGTAGAGATCTAATGGAGATTATAGATCTCATGATATAGTTGATGATATCGGGGCATATTTGTATTATTGTGTTTGTGCATGTTCAACTACATCCAAACTTCCGTTGTAGTTTTGAGGTGAAAGTGTTTCAATACATATATCACTACCCATCAAGAAGATATCACTAGACAATAATCAGATTCACTATCATATTTGGGATCACTATAGTCTAGTTCCAACAGTTAAAAATGATCAACATACAAAAACTTCTATAGTAGGAAATTGCATGCATTTAAAATTTTGATGATAGAATTGAGGCATGGGAGGCTGATCTTGATCATCATAAAGATATGGGTGAAACCATTAGTCATCATGTGGAATATCACTAACAAGGTTCGCGATCTCGGTACTGAACCTCGTACCACTACCATATCAGTACAATGTCGGTGCGCCCGACTGGATCAGTTTGGCGTACCGACACTCATATGCCTCCTATACCAAGTATTGGTTCAGTACCGGTAATACGCACCAGTACTGCGAACCTCCAGAGAAGATAAAAACAAGGCTAAGGCAAGGTCTTGGTGTTTGGGGACCATGAGATGAGGTGGAGGTTCCATCTTATGGGATTCAATCACCTCTCTTTTTGTGTAGTCCACCTCTCTCCCTATCCCTCTTTCTCTCACACATATAGAGAATATAGGATAGGGGAGGGCCCATCAATTCGTTATGTGTAGAGTGGATGAAATAAATTCACGAAAACAGCTCATCAAAGAAAAGATGGATGAAGAAGCACCATAAGTCACAGGCCCCACAAGAACATAAAATATATAAGTTGAGAAACCAACAAAAATTCCTTGTAAAAAGTCTTTCAAAAAAGCACCCAAAAAGAGCTTCTAAAATGGTTGCAGGATACAATTTCCTCCAAGCCTCTGTAGAGCATCCACATCTTCCATGCAGTACCATAACTCTGGTAAATAGATCTCTTTTTGCCTTGCAAGTTGCAACAATAATCAATCCACAGTTCAACTAGAAATTATAGGACCAAAGAATAAAGACTCCTCCTTAGGTAAATTAAACAGCCTTTGCAATTTGTATTGTTCTAAATTAAGACCCTGCATAAGTAGCATACAGTGCACTGCTAGCCCTTATAGGAACTCTTCTCTCTCCAAACAATCAACAGAAATTTCATCCTACCTAGTGATCCTTCTATGTTAAATTAATGTTTATAATATAACCATGGAGTAGTATGCTAGAAACATAGAAAAGGATATCTCACTAATTTCTACACATTCTGCCCAAGCTTGTGTTTAGCAGATCACTAATTTGTTTTGTTAAAATAAACACTATTAGGATTTTATAATTGAAACAGAGCTATATGAGCATCCTGTTGTTACAAGTCTAGATGCCCCTAAGGAACCTCATCAAAAAGAAAAAAATATCTTCATTCGCTAAGAAGTACTTCAGAAAAATTTGACAAAGAATATCCCTACTTCACCTCCTTGTCTTATCTCATTAAGATACTAGAAGTCTAAAACAAGTTTAATAGTTCCATAGTTGTAGCCTCTCAGTCCTCTTGTAATTTATCTTCTGTAACTGGGACATAAATGCCCTGTCCATCCAAAGATGATGTTATTATTTCTGGTTGTCATATGAGAATCACCTTTTACTTCTGAAAGCACATGGCTTTAACTTCAGCCCCTCAAGTGCACAATATTGCCAAGTATGATCCCCAAATTATAAAGATAACCTGCTGCCTTCCCAGTGCCGCCGTCCTTATCCAGTTATGAATCAGGGCTGGTCAAATTGGAGCATGGCTTATTAATAGGACAGCCTTTCTAGCACCACAGGCATATCTCCTTTTCCTTAGCTTTACTTTCAACCCTTGATCATTCTGACCATTCTATTCAAACTATGTGTTTCTTATTGCTAGAACTATCTAAAGTTTCAGCTAAAAATCTGAAAAGAAAACCATGACATCTGAATTGCAATTTGACTCATCTAGAACCATGGTCAATTTGAACTGACTTATGGGGTCACATTTATTATATATATGGTAACCATAGAGTAGTAGCTCTTCAAATTCCAAGAAGCATTCTGTCAAACTTAAATCATGCAATATCTGAGAAGAATTAGAAGCATTTATGAATTAGAATATTGGGTTCAAAAGAAATACAGAATAATATCACCATATGTTACATTTTCATCAAAAAAGAATCATATATCACACTCCAAAACACCATTTTTATAACTTAAGAAATATTCAACAATGTACATTCCTTCAGATTTTGTCTCAATATAATGTCACTGAAAGAAAAAATAGCCACCTTGTACAAGTGGCTAGTAGTTCTCATTAGGCCTTACTGTACTCAATTTTTTAGGTGATCTGATGTGGTGGAAGTCTGGCATGCGATTCGGCTTTCCGATGTGATAGATCTTACCATCGAATCCTATCCAATCCTCCCCATAGTAGCTAGAGTAGTTCACATCGAGTTCAATGATCCTCTTGGATCAATAAGAGCTGATACTAGGATTTAAGCCTGGCAACAAACTATTGATAGAGCACGATTTGGACAGAATATTGGAAATAAAAGAAAAACCTTGATTGATTAAATAGAGAAGCTCAAATTAAAGGAATACAAGAAGACGAAGTGCATTCGCTTACTCTCACAATATGCCTAGTACAAAGGAAACAATTTGGAGACCTGATACTTCCTCATGAGCTAATCCCTCCTCAAGTCATAGATTTCATCCCTTTGCTATTGGGCCAAGATGACAATCCAAAACTAGCCTCTAAAGACATTCCTTAGACACACTAATTAGTGGGCACGTAATGATAGACATATAGTTGGAGAGCATATTGGTTTAAATTCGTAGTTGATTGGCAATGATTGACGGAGTATGTTGATTAAAGTAAATGTTGGATCATGTACATCAATTCCCCCATTATTTGAAATACCTTGCTAACACATTTTAGAAATGAAGAATAATTTGATAAAACATGCTTGTAGTTGTCATCGAGAGTGTCTGGCCTTAATGACAGAATATCTTCCAGATTCTCTATTTTAGGCAGTCAATTGTGTTGTCATCAAGAGTATCCGACCTTACTGACAGAATATCTCCCAGATCCTCTATTTTAGACAGTCCATTATGAAAGAGTAGATGCCCTATAAGCCAATCATTTGATGGGTTTCTCTTTGTAATCCTCCAAATCATGTACTTTGACACTCGATATATATCAATAAAGGCATTGTGTTTCATCATTTGCTGCTTATCTATTTTATTATTGGATGATGAACCCCATAAATTAGGACATTGGTTTTAGGGTTATGATGAGATCATACCAGTGAGACCTAAAATCCTAAAATCCTAATTTAGAATATTCCCAGTCAAATTGGTATATTGAGTCGGGGATCAATATTACCGGAAAGACTGGCACATCTTATGTATGCTCAATGTAGAGGGTGATTGATCTCACAATCACTTGTGTGAGACACTAATACAAAGATGTGGGTGCTCATTAGAGGAATGAGTTCACTGAAATGACCAGCCATGAGAACATCTTATGGATTCTTACTTAATTATCAAAAGATGGTTCTCATAGTGGGAGTTGTGCAAGTGATCCTTAGACCTGAGATCACCATGGTACCTTGTGCACTTGAAGCTATGTTTTGGTTTACCCTCATTCACGACATTGCGTTGTGTACGGGGTATTCTGGATATGGTGGATTTTGTACGAAGGTTGTGAGTAGGTCAACAAGGAATCAGTCGCTTCTAGTAAGAGAAGGTAACATCCTACTTACTCTAATCTTATGATGATTCAAGAAGCCTTTGATCAAAGCAAAATGAATATTAGAAAGAGTTTCTAATGTTTCATTGTTTGAATTATCATATAAAAGATTGAGAGAGACATGAATAAGTGATTGAGTTTGATATTGATCCATACTCGAGCACTTATTCAGGATGTAGTATGACTGAGGGATTGAATTGCACAGTAACTTTCCACTGAAGGGTATGTTTGGATTTGTCCAATACATTCCTCATCTTCCGGGTAGACATGATACGTTGCTAGACGTCAATCATGTCTTGTGGGTTGATCGGATCAAAGATTTTGATTAGATCAAAGCATCAGAAAGGTTCTGATTGCTAAGTCAGGTTTAGCACTAAATTGAACCTAAATTGGATTAGAGGTATTCTAATCAGGTTAGGTCAACTTGCACCTGCACCTACTGCTGGCTAAGATAAGGAACCCAATGGGTCACACACAAGGGAATTGATCAAGGGTCTAATTGGATTAGATCATGTTTGCAAGATGAACATGCTAGCACGTGTTGCAAACCCTAGCTCCTGATTCGAATTAAATTCGAATATGATTCTTAGATTAGGTTGATCTAATATGATTAGATCATGACCTAATATGGGTTAGCCAAGAGTTGAAACCCATTTGGCTTTAATTAGACCTGATTTGATTAGGTTTAATGTTTTCTTTAAGTTGGTTAAACCCAATTGGATTGGGTTTGATAGGGCCTTCACTTCTGGACCATTGGATCGCTTCCTGGATGAAGGATCTGGTCCACTGGTTGGCGCCTTCATCTGGACCATTGGATGGCTTCCTGGATGAAGGATCTGGTCCACTGGTTAGCGCCTGAAACTGGACCACTGGATGGCTCTCTGGATGAAAGATCTGGACCGTTGCTCAGCGCCTGAATCTGGACCACTGGATGGCTCTCTGGATGAAAGATCTGGACCGTTGCTCAGCGCCTGAATCTGGACCACTGGATGGCACCCTGGATGATGATGCCCTGATCTGGACCATTAGATGGCGCCTAGATCTGGACCATTGGCTTTGGTTCACTGCATTTGGGCCCTTGGATCATCAGGATTTAAGAGGGAGATGTGAGAAAGAAGTTGATACACCCTTCTCCTTAGCACCCCATCATGATGGGATGCATCTCTTGGCACATGCCTCATCATGATGAGGTGTGTGGATGGGATGCATCCCTTTATGATGCATCCCTCCATCTCTTATAAATAAGGAGGTGCCTTGGGGTTCTAAAGATCATCCAAGAAAAAGCCTCTCCTTCTCTCTCCCTTATCCCTTCTTTCTTACAAGCCTCTCTCTTTTGTCCTAACCCAAGACAAGAGGGTCTTCTTTAGGACAAAAAGGCTAGTGAATGTTTTAGAGGTAGAAAGGAAGAAGGAAGTGAAGGAAAATCAGCCAATTAAATCCTTTGGAAGGATTGAACAATTAGAATCAAATTTTGGTGGAGCTAGAGTCTTGAACCCATTCCTGTGTGGATCAACATCGGAGGGTGAACATTTGGGCACCTTAGGACATCTTCAGATATATTGGATATAGCGTGATAGGTATTCTTCTATACCAAGATTATATTTTCTATATTATTTGGTTATACTATTAAGGCGATCTTGGCTTATTAGGGTTTCATATAATGGGTTTTATAAGAAAATTTTATAATCCCGTATCTTCCGCTGCGCCCTAGGGCACTGGAAAACCCTAACAGTGGTATCAGAGCCACCCTTAATCAGTTTAACCAAATGATAATACATGCTATTATCTTGATGCTATGAGATAGCTAGGTTGTTTGTATGCATGATTAGTTTATGCTATGAGATAGTGTTATATTCATGTTGTAGCACAGTATAATTGCTAGTACTAAATTATAGAATGTGCAATGAGACCAATATAGTAGTATGAAAATTTTGGGCTGACCCATTCTGGAACAATCGACTCAGTTGGTGTCTAGGAAGGAAGCCACAGGTGGTTACTTAATTAGGACCTCACTCTCTGAGTGAGGGGTGCCTCCCACCTGCTTTCCTGGCCAATTATTTGATTGTCTTTTATGGTTGAGCTTAATGTTAGTAAGATACTACTATTTGAAAGCCCTCACTAAATTCATAATTAAGTCGTAGTGTTAATTGCTTTAAGCTGAGCCATTCTGAATCAATTGACTAAGTTGGTGTCTAGGAAAGAGGCTACAGGTGGTTATTTAATTAGGACCTTACTAAGTAAGGAGAGCCTCCCATCTGCTTACCTGGCCAACTATTTGATTGACCTCCATGGAAAAGCTAATTGCTGATATAACACTATAAAGGTCCTTCCTTCATGCTTAGATATTATTATGTCAATATCTACGCTAGCTTGTTGTGATTCCCACAAGGCTAGTATTAGGGATTGATATTGTAATATCTTGGTGCATATGATGCATATGGCATATTTTAATATGTTGCCTTGTTGTGATTCCCACAAGGGCAGCATTATTCAAATATGACTGTATAAAAATGAAGGGTTTGACTTAACTAGACACAATAGTTTGTTGTGATTCCCACAAGACTATATGTGTGCTAGAGGACAGAATAAAGTTGGGAATTGCATGGGATGCAATTGGAAAGAGTTTCCTACCTTTGAACTTATAAGGGCTTGTTGTGATTCCCACAAGGTCTTTTATAAGAAATTTGGATCTCAACCCCACTAAGAAAATTAGTATTTTCTCGTTCATCATACTTGAGGGTTATGATATTCGATAAAAATAGTGGGAGTAACAATTAGATAAAAGTCCTTGTCTGATTGAATACATGTCATCATGATTGGTCTGCTTATATTAGTGTTCTTTGTAATTATAGATTAATTCTGCAAAAATGGCATCTTCACTCTCACTTAGAGGTATCTTAGATACAAACAAATTGACTGGTCCCAACTATGTGGATTGGTTGAGGAATTTAAAGATTGTTCTCACACAAGAAAAACTTTCCTACATTCTTGAAACCCCTGACCTAGGGTCAGCAGGGGAAGATGCAACTGAGGAGGAATTGGCCACATATCGTATGTGGAAAAATGACAGTTTGACTGTCAAATGTATCATGCTTGCTTCTATGAATAATGAATTGCAGAGGCAGCATGATAGCATGGATACTCACTCCATACTCCTTAACTTAAAGGAGCTATATGGTGAGCAGAGCAGAACTGCTAGATATGAGATATCTAAACAGTTGTTCCGTGCTAGAATGATCGAGGGATCGTCTGTGCAAGACCACTGTTTAAAGGTTATAGACTTAATCACTCGATTAAGTCAACTTGGTTTTGCTATGGACAGTGAGCTCAGTCAGGATTTGATCCTGCAATCACTACCCGACTCATTCTCGCAGTTTGTCGTGAATTATCACATGAACAAACTGAATTCCTCCCTGCCTGAGCTTCTAAATATGCTGAAAACAGCAGAGTCTCACATCAAGAAGGACAAGGGTCCGATCCTTCTTGTTGGTGAGAGCTCAAAGAAGAAGTCGGGCAACAAGGGTTCAAAGAAAAAAACTAAACCCTAAGAGTCGCATCAAAAAGAAGAAGGGAAAGAAAATCTCTGGACCCGGTACCTGTTTCCACTGTGGCAAGACGGGGCATTGGAAAAGGAACTGCAAGAGCTTTCTTGCAAGTGTGAAGCCTGATGCAAGTGTTGCATCAAAAGGTATGTTTTTATTACATGCCAATATGACATTAAGTTCTTCTAATTCTAATTCATGGGTATTGGATACCGGTTGTGGTTCTCACATATGCAAATCTTTGCATGGACTGCAGAAAATTAGAAGACTGAAGAAAGGTGACTTCGAGCTATATGGCGCTGGAGGAGAATCCATCCAGGCTGAAGCTGTTGGCACCTACATACTGGAGCTACCCTCCGGAAAGTTCTTGAAGCTAGAAGACTGTTATTTTATGCCAAAAATCATTAGAAATGTAATTTCAATTCCTTTGTTGCTTAAGAAAGAATTCGAAATAAATGGAAAGAGCAATGGTTGCTCTATTTCTTTATCTAATGAGTATTATTGTCATGGCATTATGGAAAATGGTCTTTTAGTATTATGTCTTAATAATGTTATGTTTCATATTGGCAAAGATAATAAAAGAAAAAGAGAAAATATTAATAATACCCTCCTCTGGCATTACCGATTAGGTCATATTAGTGAGACAAGGTTACATAAGTTGTATAAAGATAAATTCTTTGACCCTTATGATTTTGAATCATTAGGAACTTGTGAATCTTGTCTTATGGGTAAAATGACCAAGTCTCCATTCTCGGGACATGGAGAAAGGGCAAGTGAGTTGTTAGAACTCGTACACACTGATGTGTGCGGTCCTATGTCAACTCAAGCTAGAGATGGATACTCTTACTTCATCACATTTACTGATGACTTATCAAGGTTCGGTTTTGTGTATCTAATGAAACATAAATTCGAAGCCTTTGATAAATTTAAAGAGTATCAAAGTATGGTCGAAAAACAAACTGGAAAGTGTATTAAAATCCTTCGATCTGATCGAGGAGGAGAATACCTTTCTAGTGAATTTTTAGACTATCTTAAATTAAAGGGTATACTCTCTGAATGGACACCTCCATATACGCCACAATTAAATGGTGTAGCTGAAAGAAGGAATCGTACCTTATTAGATATGGTACGGTCCATGATGTGCTTCACAAATCTTCCAATTTTCTTTTGGGGACATGCCCTAGAAACTGCTGCATTACTATTAAATAGAGTACCATCTAAGTCTGTATCTAGCACTCCATATGAGATATGGAAAGGAAAGAAACCTAATCTTAAGTATCTTAAGATATGGGGTTGTCATGCTTATGTCAAAAGAAATTTTGGACATAAGCTAAGTGCTAGATCGGACAAATGTATATTTGTAGGTTATCCTAAAGACAGTTTAGGATATATCTTCTATAATCCTACCGAACAAAAGGTATTTGTTGCTAGGCATGCCACTTTCTTGGAAAAAGAGTTTTTTTTAGAAAAGGGCAAGGATAGAAGAATTGAACTTGATGAAGTTCAAGACCTACAAGGTGAGACACATAATAATCCTCAACCAGATGTACCCATGGAAGAGGTACAGCCACTACACACTACTCCTTTTCGAAGGTCAGAAAGAGTGCGAAATGCACCTGAGAGGTATGGATTTATCATTGAGAATGATGAAGCCCACATCGTTGATAACGATGACCCTCTGACCTATTCGGAAGCTGTCAAGAGTAGGGACTCTGACAGATGGTTGGACGCCATGAAATCCGAGATAGATTCTATGTATACAAACCAAGTGTGGACTTTGGTTAATGCACCTGAGGGAGTGATTCCAATAGGGTGCAAATGGGTATACAAGAAGAAGATAGGAGCTGATGGCCAAGTAGAAACCTACAAGGCCAGGCTAGTGGCAAAAGGTTTCAGGCAAAAACAAGGCATTGATTATGATGAAACTTTTTTGCCAGTAGCTATGCTCAAATCTATTCGGATTATCCTTGCTATAGCTGCATACTATGATTATGAGATATGGCAGATGGATGTCAAAACCGCCTTCCTTAATGGTCACCTTGAGGAAGAGGTCTATATGACACAGCCAGAGGGATTTGTCTCAAGAGGGAGAGCAAATCAAGTATGTAGGCTTAAGAAATCCATTTATGGATTAAAGCAGGCATCTAGAAGTTGGAACATCCATTTTGACATGATAGTCAAAGAGTTTGCCTTCATTAAAAATATAGATGAACCTTGTGTGTACAAGAAGACTAGTGGGAGTGCTATTGTCTTCTTGATATTATATGTGGACGATATATTGGTCATTGGAAATGATGTTCCAATGATGCAATCGGTCAAGACTTGGCTATCAAAGAAATTTTCCATGAAAGACTTGGGTGAAGCATCCTATATACTTGGTATAAGGATCTATAGAGATAGATCTAAAAGGATGCTAGGTTTGTCCCAGTCTAGGTACATTGATAATGTGCTGAAGAGGTTCAACATGGATGGAAGTAAGAAAGGTTTCTTACCCATAGGACATGGCATACAACTCTCTAGGAAGATGTCTCCTAAGACATCTGAAGAGAGGAATAGAATGAGTTCTATTCCCTATGCTTCGGCAGTAGGGTCGATCATGTATGCTATGTTATGTACCAGGCCTGATGTAGCTTATGCCTTGGGTATGGTAAGTAGATTTCAGGCAGATCCCGGGGAGGATCATTGGAAAATTGTGAAAAGCATTCTCAAATACTTGAGAAGGACTAGAGATGTTTTTCTGATTTATGGAGGATCAGAATTGAAACTAGAAGGCTATTCAGATTCTAGCTTTCAATCTGATCCAGATGATAGCAAGTCAATCTCTGGATATATCTTCACTTTGAATGGTGGAGCTGTGAGTTGGAAAAGTTCCAAACAGCAAACTGTAGCTGACTCAACTACTGAGGCAGAATACATAGCTGTTAGTGAAGCTGCTAAGGAAGCAGTCTGGATGAAGAAGTTCATCACAGAGCTGGGTGTAGTTCCTGAGATTGCCGGACCAGTCCCAGTTTATTGCGATAACACTGGAGCAGTTGCACAAGCTAAGGAACCAAGGTCTCATCATAGATCCAAGCACATTTTGAGACGCTTCCACCTTGTTCGAGAGATAATCGAAAGACAAGACGTCAAGATTGAACGAGTAGACACAAAGAACAATATAGCAGACCCATTTACTAAAGCTCTACCACAGCAGCAATTCAATCGTCACCTCGATTGTATGGGGTTAAAATATAAGGGCGATTGGCTTTAGTGCAAGTGGGAGATTGAAAGAGTAGATGCCCTATAAGCCAATCATTTGATGGGTTTCTCTTTGTAATCCTCCAAATCATGTACTTTGACACTCGATATATATCAATAAAGGCATTGTGTTTCATCATTTGCTGCTTATCTATTTTATTATTGGATGATGAACCCCATAAATTAGGACATTGGTTTTAGGGTTATGATGAGATCATACCAGTGAGACCTAAAATCCTAAAATCCTAATTTAGAATATTCCCAGTCAAATTGGTATATTGAGTCGGGGATCAATATTACCGGAAAGACTGGCACATCTTATGTATGCTCAATGTAGAGGGTGATTGATCTCACAATCACTTGTGTGAGACACTAATACAAAGATGTGGGTGCTCATTAGAGGAATGAGTTCACTGAAATGACCAGCCATGAGAACATCTTATGGATTCTTACTTAATTATCAAAAGATGGTTCTCATAGTGGGAGTTGTGCAAGTGATCCTTAGACCTGAGATCACCATGGTACCTTGTGCACTTGAAGCTATGTTTTGGTTTACCCTCATTCACGACATTGCGTTGTGTACGGGGTATTCTGGATATGGTGGATTTTGTACGAAGGTTGTGAGTAGGTCAACAAGGAATCAGTCGCTTCTAGTAAGAGAAGGTAACATCCTACTTACTCTAATCTTATGATGATTCAAGAAGCCTTTGATCAAAGCAAAATGAATATTAGAAAGAGTTTCTAATGTTTCATTGTTTGAATTATCATATAAAAGATTGAGAGAGACATGAATAAGTGATTGAGTTTGATATTGATCCATACTCGAGCACTTATTCAGGATGTAGTATGACTGAGGGATTGAATTGCACAGTAACTTTCCACTGAAGGGTATGTTTGGATTTGTCCAATACATTCCTCATCTTCCGGGTAGACATGATACGTTGCTAGACGTCAATCATGTCTTGTGGGTTGATCGGATCAAAGATTTTGATTAGATCAAAGCATCAGAAAGGTTCTGATTGCTAAGTCAGGTTTAGCACTAAATTGAACCTAAATTGGATTAGAGGTATTCTAATCAGGTTAGGTCAACTTGCACCTGCACCTACTGCTGGCTAAGATAAGGAACCCAATGGGTCACACACAAGGGAATTGATCAAGGGTCTAATTGGATTAGATCATGTTTGCAAGATGAACATGCTAGCACGTGTTGCAAACCCTAGCTCCTGATTCGAATTAAATTCGAATATGATTCTTAGATTAGGTTGATCTAATATGATTAGATCATGACCTAATATGGGTTAGCCAAGAGTTGAAACCCATTTGGCTTTAATTAGACCTGATTTGATTAGGTTTAATGTTTTCTTTAAGTTGGTTAAACCCAATTGGATTGGGTTTGATAGGGCCTTCACTTCTGGACCATTGGATCGCTTCCTGGATGAAGGATCTGGTCCACTGGTTGGCGCCTTCATCTGGACCATTGGATGGCTTCCTGGATGAAGGATCTGGTCCACTGGTTAGCGCCTGAAACTGGACCACTGGATGGCTCTCTGGATGAAAGATCTGGACCGTTGCTCAGCGCCTGAATCTGGACCACTGGATGGCTCTCTGGATGAAAGATCTGGACCGTTGCTCAGCGCCTGAATCTGGACCACTGGATGGCACCCTGGATGATGATGCCCTGATCTGGACTATTAGATGGCGCCTAGATCTGGACCATTGGCTTTGGTTCACTGCATTTGGGCCCTTGGATCATCAGGATTTAAGAGGGAGATGTGAGAAAGAAGTTGATACACCCTTCTCCTTAGCACCCCATCATGATGGGATGCATCTCTTGGCACATGCCTCATCATGATGAGGTGTGTGGATGGGATGCATCCCTTTATGATGCATCCCTCCATCTCTTATAAATAAGGAGGTGCCTTGGGGTTCTAAAGATCATCCAAGAAAAAGCCTCTCCTTCTCTCTCCCTTATCCCTTCTTTCTTACAAGCCTCTCTCTTTTGTCCTAACCCAAGACAAGAGGGTCTTCTTTAGGACAAAAAGGCTAGTGAATGTTTTAGAGGTAGAAAGGAAGAAGGAAGTGAAGGAAAATCAGCCAATTAAATCCTTTGGAAGGATTGAACAATTAGAATCAAATTTTGGTGGAGCTAGAGTCTTGAACCCATTCCTGTGTGGATCAACATCGGAGGGTGAACATTTGGGCACCTTAGGACATCTTCAGATATATTGGATATAGCGTGATAGGTATTCTTCTATACCAAGATTATATTTTCTATATTATTTGGTTATACTATTAAGGCGATCTTGGCTTATTAGGGTTTCATATAATGGGTTTTATAAGAAAATTTTATAATCCCGTATCTTCCGCTGCGCCCTAGGGCACTGGAAAACCCTAACACATTATGCTGTCATCAAGAGTATCTGGCCTTAATGATAGAATATCTCTCAGACCCTGTCAATTATGCTGTCATCGAGAGTATCTAGCCTTAATAACGAAATATCTTCCAAATCCTCTATTTTAGGTAGTCAATTATGCTATTCATTGTATAGATTCTATATATTATGAAATAGAAGTAGGTGCACGTGTTGTACAGCTAGAATAGTAAGAATAGCGCATGTTTTGCATAACTAGAATAGCGTAAACTTCCTTGTACAGATAAACTTCCTTGTACCGATGCTTCTCTAATTAAGAGACCGCATAATCGCATAATGTCAGCAAGTTTTTTTGACATTTTGACTTGGTATCAAAGCTATCTTGGAAATTTTTCTCTCTTCTCTTTTTGTGATTGTCTCAGTCTTGGAGTTCTTGGAGATTCTTAGTCTTGGAGTTCTCTTGTGCAGCAATTTCTGGCATTGTTTTTGTGCGTGGGTTCTGTGGGGGAATTTTTTATTCTTGTTGCCTCTGACTGTTATTATGTCTGAGAGAGGAGAATCCTTCTGTGTTCGGTTCACAGCAAAAACTACTCCACTTGGGAGTTTCAGTTTGAAGTCTTTGTCAAAGGCAAGGAGTTATGGAGACATATTGATGGTTCCACAATGTGTGACCGAAGTGCTGCTGAGAAGACGACATAAAAAGCGAAAGATGCAAAAGTTATGTCTTGGATCATTGGCTCTATGGAGCCACACATTATTCTTAGCCTGCGTCCTTACAAAATGGCTAAGGACATGTGAGACTATTTGAAGAAGGTTTACAATCAAATAATTCTGTTTGACGTTTTCAATTGGAGTATGAGCTTGCTGGTTATTCACAAGGAAGCCAGACCATTCAAGAAACCACTCTAATTTTCTGAATCTTTGGACTGAATATTCTGATCTCATATACAACAAGGTGACATCTGAATCCCTTGCTGTAATTTAAGGAATCCATGAGACCAGCAAGAGGGATCAATTTCTCATGAAGTTGCGACCTGAGTATGAGGTTACACGCTCTAATCTTATGAATTGTGATCCTCCACCTTTGTTGGTCATCTGTTTAGGTGAGCTTCTAAGAGAGGAGCAATGCACAAGGATTCAGGTAGCCATGGAGCAGCAGGCTTCCTCAAGTGGGCCTCTGAATGTTGCTTATGCTGCACAAGGAAAGGGTAAAGGCCGTGACATGCAATTAGTTCAGTGCTATAGCTACAAGGAGTATGGGCATATTGTACGAGATTGTCCAAAAAAGTTCTATAATTATTGCAAAAAGAATGGGCATATCATCACTACATGTCCTTTTCAACCTCAAAATCGCCAGCAAGGGGCATACCATGCTGCTGTGTCTGTTGCCCCTCCTGTGCTCACTGCTGATGCCTCATCCTCGTCCACTCCAGCCCCCACGGGTGCTGTAACTCCCAAGATGATTCAACAAATGATCATCTTTGCTTTCTCTGCCTTAGGCATCTCAGGTAATCACAAAACTTGGTACTTTGGTTCTGTTGCTTCAAACCACATGACATCTTCGCCTACTGCCCTTACACATGTCAAACCATATGATGGTAACCTTCTTATTCACACAGTTAATGGGAGTGCTTTGCCCATTACTGCTGTTGGAAACTTGACCCCTACCTTGGATAATGTTTTTGTTTCTCCTGAGTTATCCACTAATCTCATTTCTGTTGGACAATTGGTGGAAAACAATTATGACGTTCACTTTTCACCTGCTGGTTGTGTTGTGCAGGATCAAGTGCCAGGGATGTTGATCACAAAGGGGCCTAAAGTGGGTCGTCTGTTTCCGCTACACAAAACCATTCCTCCAGCAATGTTTTTTTCCTTTTCTGCTATTGGTACTAATGCGAGTCAGTTATGGCATAAACGTCTTGGCCATCCTAACTCACATGTTCTTCTTTCTTTGTTCAAATTTGGATTACTTGGAATAAAACTCGTGGTTTGATTTCTGATTTTCACTTTGACTGTACTACTTGTAAGTTAGGTAAAAGTAAGAGACTTACTTTTTCTCCTACCTGTAAGTAAATGTGTTCACATAATCCATAGTGACGTTTGAGGAATTGCTCCTGTTGTGTCCCATGGCCAATACAAGTATTTCATAACATTCATTGATGATTATAGCCGCTTCACTTGGATTTATTTACTTAAGTCCAAAGCTGAGGTCTTTGATGCTTTTAAAAAATTCTTAGCTCTTCTTGAAAATCAATTCACCACATGCATTAGAATATTACATTCTGATTCTGGTGGTGGATATATGTCAAATGAGTTTCATGATTTTTTCAGCAAAAGGGGATTCTTTCTCGGCGGTCCTGTCCTTACATGCCTCAACAAAATGGCATGGTTGAACGGAAAAACTGTCATCTCCTTGATATGGTTCGCACATTATTATTGGAGTCTTCCGTTCCGTTATGCTTTGGGGTGAGGCCCTCTCTATTGCTGTTTATTTGATACATCGCCTTTCTTCCCCTACTTAAGAGCATGATTCTCCTTATTTTCGTCTTTAAGGTTGTCATCCTGCTATGCTAACTTGCATATGTTTGGTTGTGCATGTTTTGTTCTTCTCCCTCCTGAGCGTACTAAACTTACTGCGCAATAGGTCAAATGTGCTTTCCCCGATTATGCTATGTCTCTGAAGGGATTCCTATGCTTTGATCCCTCTTCGCAACGTCTCCGCATTTCTTGGAACGTGGTCTTCTTTGAGTCTCAGTATTTTTTTCAGTCTCATGCTGACCCTTCTCCTTCTATAGTTTGTTTATCTGATTTTTCAACTTTGGAGAATGAGATATCAGACTCCACTCGGTTCAAGCCTGGTTTTATGTATGCGCGACGATGCCCACAAGAAACTCTTCCGTATGTCCCTCCAGCGCCTTCCCCACCTTTGTCCGATCATACTCTAGCACCTGATCCTCTGCGATGCTCCACAAGGCCCTCACGGCCCCCGGATTGGTTTGGTTTTCCATCTATAGACATACCTCATGTTTCCTTTTCCACTACTCCAGCTACCACCACTATTTCCTTCGGTTATAACCAAGCAGTGCAGCATGAGTGTTGGCAGTAGGCTATGCAGGATGAATTATGTGCTCTTGAGGAGAATCAGATATGGAAAGTTGTGCCTTGTCCTCCTAATGTGAAGCCTCTTGGGTGCAAGTGGGTGTAGTCGGTGAAATTGCATCTGAATGGATCTTCGGATCCCTATAAAGCATGTCTGATTGCACTTGGTAATAAACAGGAGTATAGGATTGATTATGAGGAGACGTTTGCTCCCGTTGCCAAGATGACCACAGTTCGGGCACTCTTAGCCATTGTTGCTTCTCAGTCTTGGCCGCTCCACCAGATGGACATGAAGAATGCATTTCTTCACGGTGATCTCAAAGAAGAAGTTTATATGTGGCTTCTATCTAGTCTTCGTAGCTCTTCTCCGGAGCATGTCTGCCGATTGAAACAATCTTTATATGGCTTAAAGCAAGCCCCCAGAGCATAATTTGAAAAGTTTTGGTCTATATTGAGAAAACTTTCTTTTGTTCAGAGCTGCTATGACTCCTTGTTTCTTCATACTGCTTTGGAGGGTACCGTATTCTTATTGCTTTATGTGGATGACATCATTATCACCGGCACTAACTCGGCTATGATTGGTCAGCTTCACACGTCCTTGAGTGTCTCTTTCCATATGAAGGACTTGGGTCCTCTCACCTACTTTCTGGATTTGGAAGTACATAGGATTTTTATGAGAGTTTTCTTGGATCAGCATAAGTACACGACCGATCTTATTTCTTTGGCTAGTTTTGCTGATGCTACACCTATGGATACATCGATGGAGATCAATCTTAAGTTGTGTAAAGAAGAAGGGGACCTTCTACCTGATCCTACTCTCTACCGAAAGTTAGTTGGCAGCCTGGTTTATTTGACTATTACACGCCCAAACATTGCCTTTGTTGTTCAGCAAGTGAGCCAATTCCTCACTACTCCTCGGCATCTTCACATGGCTGCAGTTCGTTGTATCATTAGGTATCTTCAGGGGACATCCACTCGAAGCTTGTTCTTTCCATCTAGTTCTCTCCTCACCTTGACAGCTTATTGTGATGCTGATTGGGCTAGTTGTCTTGACACGCGTCGTTCTACCACTGGCTAGTGCGTGTTTCTTGGTAATCCATTGATTTCTTGAAAAGCCAAGAAACAAGATGTCGTCTCCAAGTCCTCAACGGAGGCTGAATACCATGCTACGTCTGCTGCTGGTGCCAAGATTGTTTGGCTTCGCAAACTTCTTGCTGAGCTTGGTTTTGCTCAATTGACTCCTACTCCTCTTTATAAGGATAACACTAGTTCCATTCAGATTGCGGCCAATCTAGTTTATCACGAGCATACTAAGCACATTGAAGTTGATTGTCATTACAATCGGGAGGCTTGTGAATGCCGTGACATTTCACTTCCACATGTTTCCACTGGTCTCCATCTTGCGAATGTCCTTACCAAAGCCTTGATTTCTCGGCGGCATCAATTCTTGATTGGCAAATTGTTGCTAGTTGATCTCCCAGCATCAATTTGAGGGAGGATGTCATCGAGAGTATCTGGCCTTAATGACAGAATATCTTCTAGATTTTCTATTTTAGAGAGTCAATTATGTTGTCATCGAGAGTATCTGGCATTAATGACAGAATATTTTCTAGATCCTCTATTTTAGGCAGTCCATTATGATGTCATCAAGAGTATCTAGCCTTAATAACAAAATATCTCTCAGATCCTGTCAATTATGCTGTCATCGAGAGTATCTGACCTTAATAACAAAATGTCTTCCAGATCCTCTATTTTAGGTAGTCAATTATGCTATTCATTGTATAGATTCTATATATTCAGAAATAGAGGTAGACGCATGCGTTGTACAGCTAGAATAGCAAGAATAGCATACGTTTTGTATAGCTAGAATAGCATAAACTTTCTTGTACAGATACTTCTCTATTTAAGAGAGGCATAATCACATAATGTCAGCAGGTTCTTTTGACATTTTGACTGTAGTGGTCTAACTTTATTTGAAAGGAGTTAGTTGGGTTTAGAATATATGGGCCACAAGATATCTGTGACAATTTCTTCCATACATGACACAAGGTTTTATTATGAGTTAAAACCAGTAAAATCAATAAACTTGAACAATCTTCATGGGCCCTCCTTCATTAACTTGTACGGAATCACTCTCTTCAACCACTTCTTTATCAAAGATTGGTGGCTTCTTCCAATTATCAGCGAGCGTGGAAGAGACATTGATGTGAATGGCCACTCTAACTCAAATAAAGATCAAACAAGAAATTAAGTCCCACTCTGATATCAATTCACAGCTCATGATTTGGACATAAGATTGGAAAGAAGAAAAAGAAAAATGACCATTGGAATAGAGAAGTTCAACTTCCAGATATCACAAGAACAATAAAGGAGACAATTTGAGGAGTCTCCTGCCCAAATGCAGCAGACTCCCTTACCCTTAGAGTGCAAATTCCTAACTCTTACAATGTCTAGCACAGAGCAAACAACTGAGATATTCAATACTTCCTCTCAATTTACAGATTCCATCCTTGGTTGTCAGGCCCAGATGACATTCCAAAACTAGCCACTGAAGTGACTGGACACGGCCCTCACTCTCATTTATTGCTGGTTTGGGAAAGTGGCTGTTTGAGACCATACTTGGTCTGAAATTACCCGTTGGTGGTTTGATAATTATGGGAGGAAGTGCGTTGACAATAGTGATCATGTGGATCTCCACATCATTTGTTGCTTTCTGACCATAGATGAATAAAAGTAGAAGCATGTAGTGATGTTTTGATAGAGGTAGACTATCCACAATAAGTAACTTTACCTTTCTTGTGAAGCAAGCTAGTTACTAGGAGTAAGAATCTATTGTCGCCAGGTTTAGAGCTAAAGCTAAGTACAGTGGACTCATTGAGATTGTCAATTGTTCTTGTTGGAGGAAAAATGAGTCGCTCCGGAACATATGACCGCGTGGCCAACACGTGCCTGAAGGTGCCCGACCCGGCGTCCGACCTGATGGCGTCCGACCTGAAAGCGCCCGGCCCGGCGTCCGACCTGAAAGCGCTCGGCCCGGCGTCCGACCTGAAGGCACTCGACCTGTCTACTGCGGTCACATCCACCTACAGTACGACCAGGAACCATGCCCTGCCACCGCCATCAACAATTAATGCGCATGGTTCCTGCAGACCTTCGGCTTACTTAACAATTAATGCGCATGGCTCCTGCAGACCTCCGGCTTACTCAACAATTAATGCGCATGGCTCCTGCAGACCTTCGGCTTACTCAACAATTAATGCACATGGCTCCTGCAGACCTCCGGCATACTCAACAATTAATGCGCATGGCTCCTGCAGACCTCCAGCTTACTCAACAATTAATGCGCATGGCTCCTGTTATCTACGAATCTCAAGTCCTCCACGGCAAATCAGCTCAGCTGCGTCCGATCAGCCGTGACAACTCCCTAGCTCTGGCCTGATCTCCTACGGCAAGGCATTAACTCACGCGATCGTGCACTAATTCATACGACATGCTTAATCGTACGGCAACTTCGCCTCGTCACATCACAGGTAACCCAGTACCCCTATATAAAAAGGAAACCCCTCCATCTTAGAGGGGGGACGGAAAAACTCAAAACTTGAGACATTGATTCCCCTGTATTTTCTCTCTCCATATACACTTTTTCCCTCTAACTTAGGTATCGGAGGGTCGGCGCCGGAAACCCCGACCACCGACTTTTTGCAGGCCCCACGGAGGACGCCGCCCGCCGACCCTCGCCGGAGCTCCTCTTTCTCAGCCGACGGCCGCCCCCGGGTCCAAATTCCAGCAACAGTTGGCGCTAGAGGAAGGGCTCGAGTCGTGGCCATGAAGTTGAGAAGTAAAGGAGCCTCCAACGCCTCCCGACGTCCCCCGCCAAGTCCTGAACACTCTGTCCAGAATTCACCGCCAAGACCTCTGGTGGACCCAGCCCCCCAGGTCCAGCGGGAACAATTTAGCATCCTAGTGCAGCAAGTTCAAGCCTTGGCTACGGTGGTCCAAGGCTTGCAACGTATGGAGCCCCTGCCGCCTCCGCAGGAACAAGTTCCCCCGATACTTCCTCCAGACGGACTAGTGCCCCAGGGCCAAAACCTCCACGGCTCTTCGAGGGCTGAGGAGCGGTGCTGCCGCCAAGGTTCAGCTCGAGCATCTCCCTGGAGAGAGTTGCCAGGGAGGGGCCTAGGCAATGGGCCGCAGCCGTCAGAAGCCGAATCGGTCTCGGGACGGCTTGCACCAGAGCAAACCACCGTGGCGATCCCCCAGAGTGGAGAACTCGACAAGAAGGTCGAGGAGCTTGAGCGCCGAATTGAGGCACTCCATAGCAAGAAGGCGAGGTGCGAGAGTGACTTCGAATTCACCACTAAGTCCCCCTTCTCCCACCAAATCAAGGATGAGCCGGTCCCATCGAGGTTCAAAATGTCCCAGGTGGAGCCCTATAATGGCACGACTGACCCTCTCGACCATCTGGAGAGTTACCGAGTCCTCATGGCGTTGCAGGGGTCCTCGGAGGCCATGCTCTGCAAGGCCTTCCCAGCGACACTTCGGGAAGTAGCTCGGCTCTGGTTCTCTGGGTTGAAGCCCAATACTGTGTCTTCCTTTGAGAAGCTCGGCAGGCAGTTCGCAACTAACTTTGTTGCCAGCCGACATCAGCGGCGGACTTCAGACTCCCTCCTCGACGTCAAACAAAGAGAGGAAGAGTCTTTCAAAGACTATCTCGACCGTTTCACCGCCGCTACTTGGGAGATCCGCGAGCTCGACCAGTCGATAGCCATGTCGGCACTTAAGACTGGGGCTCGGTCCTACAGGTTCCTATTCTCCGTTGAGAAGAGCTTCCCCTCCGATTTCACCGAGATGCTGGTCCGAGCTCAGAAATACGGAAAGGCCGAGGAGGCCATTGCTTTCAGGCGAGCTGCGATCGAGCAGACCTCCAAGAAGCAGAAGAGACACCGCGAGGAGCGCGATCGTCCTAAAAGCCCATCTCCCCGCCGAAACAAAAATCTGTCGTGGCTAAGGAGTCCAACTCGGCAGCAGGGACAGCGCAGACCAAGGTCCCCGCCCCGACCAAGATCTCTAGCACGGCCACTAGTACTCTCGAGGAGGTATGAGAATTACACTCCCCTCAACGCTCTCCGGACAAAGATTATAATGGAGATCGAGGGCCGAGATTATTTTCGGCCTCCACCCCCGATGCGGGATCCCAGAGCTTACCGTGATCCTAGAAAGTACTGTCGCTTCCACCGAGACCACGGCCATAATACGGAGGATTGCTTCCAGCTCCGGGACGAGATCGAGGCGCTCATCCGTCGCGGAGTGTTAAACCGATTTGTGCGGAACCGGCATGAGGAAAGGAGGCCAGCAGAAAACACCGCGCAACCCGAAGATCCAAATGCCAACAGGCTCATCGCCGGCACCATCAACACCATTGGGGGAACCTCGGTTGGAGGGCCAGCCGAGGAAAGGGTTCCCCCAAAGCGCCCGCGCACTTCTGAAGCCATCTCGTTCTCGGACGAGGATTTGGAAGGGGTTGAAACCCCTCACGATGACACTGTGGTCATCTCTATAATTATAAATAAGTTTGATGTAAAGCGCGTCTTAGTAGATAATGGAAGCTCGGCAAACGTTTTGTACTATGATGCCTATCAAAAAATGGGGATGACAGAGAGCCAGCTTCGGAGAATGAACGCTCCGCTGGTCGGATTTACCGGAGATTCGGTCCCAGTGGAGGGCGAGCTTGGCCTTCTAGTCACGGTCGGGCTCGCCCCCCGAGAAAGTACTGTAAGGATGGATTTTCTAGTGGTTCGTCTGCCTTCGGCCTACAACGCCATCCTTGGACGACCAGGACTGAACGCCCTCCGAGCTGTGGTCTCGACTTGTCACCTGCTCATGCGGTTCCCCACCAGCTAAGGAGTGGGCGAAGTCCGTGGGGACCGGTCAGTAGCAAAACGGTGCTATATGGCAACCCACAAAGCAAAGCGACCGGCTAAAACACCAAGCCAAGGGGAGCGACCGGCTGAGGCATCGACTCCAATACCAAGTCGGACGCTCTCCATTGAAACCCTGGAAGCACGGGACGGCCCTCGAAAGAAACGGGTGGAACCTGGTGAGCTTCTTACCCAAATTTCCTTACAAGAAAACTGCCCAGAGCTAACCGTGCAGGTCGGCTCCGACCTGAGCGCCCACAAGAAACACCGCCTGGTCGAGTTCCTGCGGGCCAACATGAACGTCTTCGCCTGGTCGCCCGCCGATATGCCAGGAGTAGATCCCGAGGTCGTGGTTCACCGACTCCAGGTGAAACCGACCTGCAAGCCCGTGCGGCAGAAGAAGCGAGGCTCCGCCCCAGAATGACAGCGAGCAGCGGCCGAGGAAGTAGACAAGCTTCTCAGGGCCAGCTTCATCCAGGAGATATCCTATCCAGACTGGCTCGCCAATGTGGTCATCGTCAAAAAAGCCAACGAAAAATGGCGCATGTGCGTGGACTACATCGACCTGAACAAAGCCTGCCCGAAGGACAGCTTTTCACTCTCCATCATCGACCAGCTCGTGGACTCCACCTCGGGGCACCAACTGCTGACATTCATGGACGCCTTCTTAGGATACAACCAAATCCGAATGGCGCCCGAAGATGAAGAGAAGACAGCCTTTATCACCGACGGAGGCACCTATTGCTGCAAAGTGATGCCTTTCGGCTTGAAAAATGCTGGAGCAACTTATCAAAGGCTGGTCAGCCAAATCCTTAAAAACCAAATAGGCCGAAATATGGAGGTTTATGTGGACGACATGCTGGTGAAGAGCCGAATGGCGGAGGACCACGTGGCTGACCTCAGCGAAACATTCTCCGCACTCAGAAAGTACTGGATGAAGCTCAATCCTACCAAGTGTGCATTCGGGGTCACCTCGGGCAAGTTCCTTGGCTTCGTGATCACCCAGCGTGGAATTGAAGCAAATCCCGAGAAGATCCGAACACTGCAGGAGATGGTCCCACCAAGGACGGTTAAGGAGGTACAACGACTCACAGGATGAATCGCGGCTTTGGGGAGGTTTGTTGCCAGATCGGCCAAGCGGTGCCTTCCATTTTTTGCAATCCTCAAGCGGCCGAAGAACTTCTTGTGGTCAGAGGAGTGTCAGCAAGCTTTTGAAGAGCTCAGGCATCTTCTTGCCTCCCCTTCATTACTCACAAAACCCCAGCAGGGTGAGCTCCTCTACTTGTATCTGGCCGTCTCCCTGGTTGCAGTAAGCTCGGTCCTGGTCCGAGAAGAGGATAAGCTTCAAAGGCCAGTGTATTACACCAGCCAGATCCTGAGGGATGCTGAGATCCGATACTCCAAACTAGAGAAAACCATCTTCGCCCTGGTCATCTCGGCTCGGAGACTACGGCCCTATTTCCAAGCCCACACAGTGGCCATACTGACCGACCAACCCATGAAGCAAATCCTGCAGCGGTCGGATCGTGCTGGAAGGATCACAAAGTGGGCAGTCGAGCTCGGGGAGTTCGATCTTGAATACCATCCGATGTCAGCAATCAAAGCCCAGGCACTCGCTGACTTTATTGTGGAATACACTGTGCCGGACGAGCCCGAACCCGCACCCACTCCAGCGGAGACCCCGGAGCAGTCATGGACCCTACACGTTGACGGCTCCTCGACCTCGGGGGGTAGTGGAGCAGGCCTCATCCTTACTAACCCGGACGGGGTGGTTGCAGAACAAGCTTTGTGCTTCGAGTTCCCCGCCTCGAACAACATGGCGGAATACGAGGCGCTCGTCGTCGGGCTCAAACTGGCTAAAGAGCTGAAGGTTGAATACCTGAAGGTCTTCAGTGACTCCCAACTGGTCGTGAGCTAGATTTTGGAAGACTTCGAAGCTAGGGAGCCATCGATGCAGAAATATCTCCAGAAGGTGCGAGACCTCACCTCTACTCTGAGCTCCTTCAACATTCAACATATTCCTAGGTCGGAGAACCTGAGGGCAGACCAACTGTCGAAACTGGCGACCTCCCGCATGAGCGAACTTTCCAAAGCAACAATGCTCGAGTATCTCCAAACGCCCAGCACGGAAGAGCCTGAGCTGACCCTCTGCATCGAAACCGAGCCAAGCTGGATGGACGAGCTCATCAGTTATCTGCAAGATGAAGCCTTCCCTGACGATGAGCTCGAGGCTCGCCGAATCAGGCGTCTGGCCTCCCGATACGTATTGTATGAAGGTAAGCTCTACCGGAGATCCTTCACCTTTTTCCTCCTCAGATGTCTCCGCCCGTCAGAGGCGGACTATGCTATGCGAGAGGTTCATGAAAGAATTTGCAAAAATCATTTGGGAGGCCGAGCACTGGCCCATAAGATCCTCCACCAGGGATACTACTAACCCACACTTCAGAAGGATGCAACGGACTTCGTCCGAAGGTGTGATCGGTGCCAGCGGAACGCCAACATCCAGCGCCGACCCTCAGCCCCGCTGACCTCGATCGGCGCCCCCTGACCATTCGTCCAGTGGAAAATTGACATCCTGGGGCCATTTTCCCTAGCGACCGGGCAGAGAAAATTCCTAATTGTCTCTATCGATTACTTTACCAAGTGGGTCGAGGCCGAGCCAGTGGCTCAGATTACTAAGCAAAGGATGCGGAATTTTGTCTGGAAGTCACTAATTTGCAGATTTAGACTCCCCCGCATCCTCATATCTGACAATGGCCGCCAGTTCGACAACATTCATTTTAGAGAATTCTGCTCCGAACTCGGCATCGACCACCACTTCACCTCGGTCGCCCATCCACAGACAAATGGAGAAACCGAGGTAACAAATCGCACCATTTTGCAGAGACTCAAGGCCAGGCTCGACCGATCCAAGGGGCAGTGGGTCGAGGACTTATACAATATTCTCTGGGCCTACCGAACTACATTTCGACTACCTACCGGCGAGACCCCTTTCAACTTGGCGTATGGAACAGAGGCTGTTATCCCTTTGGAGATTGGACTCCCCTCACCGAGGGTGGAGTGCTACGATGCTGACTCCAACTCCTCTCAGCTCAGAAACAATTTGGACCTCGTTGAAGAGGCGAGGGAGGCTGCCCGAGTCCGTATGATGAGATACCAACGGAAGACGGCGCAGTACTACATCGCCAAAGTCAAAGCCAAGTCTTTCAAAGTGGGGGACCTCGTCCTCAGAAGAGCTGAAGCTTCTCAGTCAATCGAGTAGGAAAAACTGGCCCCGAATTAGGAAGGACCTTACCGGATCGTACGTGTCCAGCGGCCCGGAGCATACAAGTTGGAATCCCTCGAAGGGACCCTCATTCCGCAGAGCTGGAATTCCGAAAACCTTCGAATGTACTACCAGTAGAACCCTAAGGGGTCCTCGGTAATCGGGACATGAGTCCCGTCTTCTCCTTATGATAATCTGCAGTTCTTTAATCATGTTATGTTTCTCTTGATATTGGGATATTTGTGATCCTCAGACTACCCGACCAAGCCCGGATGTCTGACTCAACTCGGATGCCCGACCAAGCTCGGATGCTCTAGTCAAGCCTGAAGCACCTCGCCGTGCCGATATCGAGCTCAGTCTCGATCTCCCTCAAATACTTCGACTAAGGTCGGGACGCCCCGAGTGTCGATAGTACGTTTCCAGACCCCTCGACCTCAGAAAGAGTCGCAGGTCGATAGTGCGTTCCCAGACCCCTCGACCTTGCGCACGATTTTCCGACTAAGGTCGGGATGCCCCGAGTGTCGATAGTGCGTTTCCAGACCCCTCGATCTTGGAAAGCGTCGCAGGTCAATAGTGCGTTCCCAGACCCCTCGACCTTGCGCACGATCCCTCGACTAAGGTCAGGATGCCCCGAGCGTCGATAGTGCGTTCCCAGACCCCTCGACCTAGGAAAGCGTCGCAGGTCGATAATGCGTTCCCAGATCCCTCGACCTTGCGCACGATCCATCGACTAAGCTCGGGATGCTCCGAGCGTCGATAGTGCATTCCCAGACCCCTCGACCTCAGAAAGCATCGCAGGTCGATAGTGCGTTCCCAGACCCCCTCGACCTTGCACACGATTCCTCGACTAAGGTCGGGATGCCCCGAGTGTCGATAGTGCGTTCCCAGACCCCTCGATCTTGGAAAGCGTCGCAGGTCGATAGTGCGTTCCCAGACCCCTCGACCTTGCGCACGATCCCTCGACTAAGGTCGGGATGCCCCGAGCGTCGATAGTGCGTTCCCAGACTCCTCGACCTAGGAAAGCGTCGCAGGTCGATAGTGCGTTCCCAGATCCCTCGACCTTGCGCACGATCCATCGACTAAGCTCGGGATGCTCCGAGCGTCGATAGTGCATTCCCAGACCCTTCGACCTCGAAAAGCATCGCAGGTCGATAGTGCATTCCCAGACTCCTCGACCTTGCGCACGATCCCTCGACTAAGGTCGGAATGCCCCGAGTGTCGATAGTGCGTTCCCAGACCCCTCGACCTCGGAAAGCGTCGCAGGTCGATAGTGCGTTCCTAGACCCCTCGACCTTGCGTACGATTCCTCGACTAAGGTCGGGATGCCCCGAGTGTCGATAGTGCGTTCCCAGACCCCTCGACCTCGGAAAGCGTCGCAGTTCGATAGTGCGTTCCCAGACCCCTCGACCTTGCGCACGATCCCTCGACTAAGGTCGGAATGCCCCGAGTGTCGATAGTGCGTTCCCAGACCCCTCGCCCTAGGAAAGCGTCGCAGGTCGATAGTGTGTTCCCAGATCCCTCGACCTTGCGCACGATCCATCGACTAAGCTCAGGATGCCCCGAGCGTCGATAGTACATTTCCAGACCCCTCGACCTCGGGGAGCGTCGCAGGTCGATAGTGCGTTCCCAGACCCCTCGACCTTGTGCACGATCCCTCGACTAAGGTCGAGATGCCCCGAGTGTCGATAGTGCGTTCCCAGATCCCTCGACCTCGGAAAGCGTCGCAGATCGATAGTGCGTTCCCAGACCCCTCGACCTTGAGAAGCGACACCAGGTCGACAGCGAGCCCGAGCTCCCTCGACCTCATGCTCGATCCCTCGACTAAGGTCGAGATGCCCCGTAAGTCGACAATGAACCCAAGCCCACTCAGCCTAGGGAAGACATACAGGGTAGAGCCTTCGCGCCCCCCCCCCCCCCCCCCCCCCGCCGTAACACTCGACAACAACAGAGAGGTGGCACCTACGTGGATTCCCCGACAACAACACTCCAGCGAGAAGCGGACTACGGGCCAGAAAGCGCCCCTAAAAGCTAGCCGCAACGCAAAGCGCCTGGCTCCAACAGTGCAAGAGTGATCTCTAGTCCAGTCCATACAGATCCCGCCGAATGAGGACTCGGCCGAGCCCAACGACCTCAAGCCTTGATACACTGGCCGAGCTCAGAAGTACCGAAGCACTTGCCATAAATTTTGATTCTGCTTGTTGGTACATTGACCAAGTTTGAGACCGACAGCCGCGAAATGGCCCAACGTTAGTTCGATCTGCGATCTCCTCGGAGACCGACCCTAAAACTTTTATGAGCTTATACCCGGAAAGCCGGATCTTCCGAAAGGCAGACCTAAAAGACGAGCCCCTTTTGGGGCCCAGAGTCCGAACGCAGCACTTCGGCGATTCGGGAGCCGAGCTCAAGGGCTCGGCAAAATTTGAACTCGAGCTCAAGGGCTCGATGAAACGTGAGTCCGTGCTCGAGGACTACACGAGTTTTCCTAAAGTACATTGGACCTAAGCTTAATTGCCTAGCAAACGTGGTCGGAACCTAAGTCTATGGAGCCCAAGTCTATGGACTCAGTCGAGTCCAAAAACTCGGAATGATTCACCAGAAAAAATTCAGCCCAAAAGTTTATATGCTACGAAAGGATATGAAAATTTGGAAAAAGCGAAATTCTTTACTGATAAAAGCCCGAGGGCTGAGTACAAAACCAAGGATCTGTACAATGAGTTCGGAGACCGACCTCGTTTACAAAGAAACAAAAAAAAGGGATAAACAAAATCCTAAGGGGCGGGCGCAGCTCCGAGGTCATCCGCAGCAGTCACCTCGGCGCGCTCTATCGGAGCTCTCCCAGGTTCATCCGCAACAGGGAACCCGGCCTGGGTCTCACCAGCAGCTTCGAGGGCGGCATCAAAAGCTCCTTTGGGATCCCCCTCAGCGGGAGCCTCCCAAGTGGCCTCCTCGGCCGCCTGAACTTCAGCCCCAGCCGGGTCTTCAGGTGCATCCTCCTCCTCGACCCCCGCTCCAGGTTGGAGCAGATTGAGGTCGAACTCGAAGCAGAGCCGCCTCAGTTGGTTGCGGAAGTCTTCAAAGCCGCGGATGAGCCCATCCACGGCCTCTTCCTCCAACAGATCGCGGAACTCTTCCGATTCCTGGAAGAGTTGCGCCGCGTGCTGAGCCTCCTCCTAGGCCCTCTTCTCGTGGGCCTCGAACTTCTCGACCTTGAGCTGGGCGTCCTTCACCTCCTGCTCACGGACGGTGAGCGCCGAGCGAGCCTCGACAGACCGTACCTCCGATCTGGCCAGCGCGTGCGCGGCCTTCTCCTCCTCGAGCTCCGCAAAAAGTGCTCGAAGCTCGTTCTCACCGGCCTCCGCTCTCGCCAGAAGCTCCCTCCGCGAGACTTCAGCCTCGCTGAGCTTCCTCTCGGCCTCCTCTTGCCCCCGCAGACACCTTCGGGCCTGGTCCCAATAGTCTGCCGATATGGAGATCAAGGTATCGATCTCATGGAGATGTTGTAGATAGAGCAGAGAAAGTGAGCTAGGGTCAAAAAACAGAGCACAAAAAAAAAAGAAGAAGAGGCTAGGCAAACTTACCCGGACGGTGGAACGGCGAGTCTCATCCAGGAAGTTACTAAAACTCATAGCCCGGATCTCGGCTTGGTCGATCGGGAGCAGCGCAACGCGAAAAATCTGTCGCGCCGTTTCGACATTATTGAGGGTCGAATCACCCTCGAAGACTGCCCAATCATGGCAGTAAGGCCTCCTCTCCTGACGGCCTTCACCCTCCGAGGGACCCGGGAGGCTGGGCCTCGCTGGGCTCGGCAGGGACGGCCTTGCAGCCCCTTGGCTACGTCCCGACTCGAGCCCTGAGTGCTGAGGTCGGACGGGCGACCGACCCGGACGTTGCGAGATGGGGGCCGGGCATGCGAGCGCCGCAGACGCCCCCGCAGAGCTCAAGCCCCCACGGTCGGAGCTCGGGACCTTCTTCCGAGCGGGCCTGGAAGACCCGGCCTAGGCTGTGCTTGCCTCGGCACCCGCGCCAGATGAAGATCTGGCTTTCTTCCTCGGCTCGGCGGGGCCCCACCAATCTTGGCTGTCCTCTTTCGGAATCGAGCGTAGAGGGTTGCGCTCTTAGTCACCATCTTCGGAACGTCTGAAAAGACAAGAGAGGAAAAAGTTAGAATGTCAGAGAAGAGACAAAGGAAAAGTAAAACGAATAAAAAAAAGGAGAGAAAAGAGAAGGAAAAAACCACCACTACCCTTACCCTGAGGGCGCGTCGAGCTCAGGCCAACATTGACCTGAGCGTCCTCGCTCACGAGGTCATTCAGCAGAATATTCTCCCCGAGGCCGCAAAGAGCGTCGAGGATCCCCTGCTCGCCCTTGGACAATCTGGGGAGCTTGTTGGCGGTTTTGAGCCGGGCTTGCTCCCACCGAGGGTCGAACCCCCACGCCCGCTAGGAAGACAAAAAGAAAAACTTCTCCTTCCATCCATGAATGGATGTCGGAGCACCTCGGAAGAGTGACCGACCACCCCGAAGGGCAAGGTAGAGCCACTCTCCATCTTCCGGGTTGGACTTCAGCAAGAAGTACCACCGGAAGACGTTTACGGAAGTTGGTATCCCGTGCGCCAGGCACAAGGATAAGAAGCCGACAATCATCCTCCACGCGTTCGGAGCAAGCTGCGCCGGGATGACTTGATACGCCGCCAGGAGCTTGTTCACGAACCCGTGGAGGGGGAATCACAGGCCGGCCCAGAGTGTTTCTAAATACACTCCGATCCGGCCCGGAGAAGGTCTCGTTATCCGATCCTCCGACCCCGCGCGTTCCAGACGGAACCCACGCTGAGGAAAGAACCATTCCTCAGCCATCGCCACCTCCTCACCACTCATGGTGGACCCAACTTCGTCCGGGCCACGACCCATCCCAAAAGAAAACAGGAGAAAAAGAAAAGGAAAAAAGCGAAAGCAAGAGCCCCCCAAGCAGACGAAGGGGAACACCTACTAAGATCTTCGCCGGAGACGTTGAAGGATTGGAGAGGGAAAACCGAAGTAATCGCTTCGGGAGGCCGTCGGGAGAAATGAGGGAATGGAAGAAAGGGATACCAGAGAACAACAAGCGATGGCAGCCAAACAGAAACCCTTAGGACCGGGACGGGGGTCTATAGACCCCCCAACGGCCCGGATCGGCGAGACAGAATCCCGCCTCCCATCCAGATCATGCCACGCGTCGGCCCCGAAAACCAAAGTGGCATATCCAATTTGGATCGGCGCTTTAAATACAAAATCAGGGAAGCATCCCTTCGGGTCGTGGAGCCCTGCCACCGCCATCAACAATTAATGCGCATGGCTCCTGCAGACCTTCGGCTTACTCAATAATTAATGCGCATGGCTCCTGCAGATCTTCGGCTTACTCAACAATTAATGCGCATGGCTCCTGCAGACCTTCGGCTTACTCAACAATTAATGCGCATGGCTCCTGCAGACCTCCGGCTTACTCAACAATTAATGCGTATGGCTCCTGCAGACCTTCGACTTACTCAATAATTAATGCGCATGGCTCCTGTTATCTACGGATCTCAAGTCCTCCACGGCAAATCAGCTCGGCTGCGTCCGATCAGCCGTGACAACTCCCTAGCTCTGGCCTGATCTTCTACGGCAAGGCATTAACTCACGCGATCGTGCACTAATTCATACGACATGCTTAATCGTACGGCAACTTCGCCTCGTCACATCACAAACAGCCCAGTACCCCTTTATAAAAAGGGAACCCCTCCATCTTAGGGGGGGACGGAAAAACTCAAAACTTGAGATATTGATTCCCCTGTATTTTCTCTCTCCATATACACTTGCCCCCTTTGACTTAGGCATCGGAGGGCCGGCACCGAAAACTCCGGCCACCGACTTTTTGCAGGCCCCACGGAGGACGCCGCCCGCCGACAGACCACTACCCGCCGACCCTCGCTGGAGCTCCTCCTTCTCAGCCGACGGCCGCCTCCGGATCCAAATTCCAGCAACATTTCTAATTTAAAGTACTACTTCAAAAACTGGCCTTTCCTATATGAAGAGCAATGAATCTGAACTATAATAATAATAAAGCCTATATCAAGAACAGTGCACACAATCAAGTTCAACATGATGGAATCAAGAATCTGTTGTAGCCAGGTGTAGAGCAAAACCTAAGTACAGTTGACTCATTAATATTGTCATTTCTTCTAATTTACAGTACTTCTTCAAAAACTGGGCTTTCCTATAAAAGTGTCATGAATCTGAACTATAAAAACAAAGCCTACATCAAAAGGGCACATAATCAGTTTCAACATGACGGAACCAAGCACATTGGAACAAATAAATATCTCCCTAGAAAGAAGGCTATAAAAAGAGTTTTTTTTTTGCCACAACCAGCTAATGTCATCATGAAAGCCCTTAGATATGCTTAGTTTACTAATATCATCTACAAGCTGGGTAAGTTGGACTTTTGTGAACCAGCTTGAGGGAGAGTGTCCATGTTATTAGTATGGCATCAGCAAATTGTGTTAGTGTTAAGACAACAACATAAGGCTAGCTAGACATGGCATGACATATCTGAAACAGGATTTGAAAGGTATGACCTAGTGATCTCTTGTAAATAGTAAGCTGTCTCTGCATGCATAACAAGCTTCTTTTCCCCTCGCTTCAAGGAGGAATAACTTACCTTACCAATGTACTCTTCATATGAGGAAGACTATCTGGTCCACCCAGCTAATATCTTATAATTCATCTTGTTTCTCTATCAACAAAAAACAACTACTAAATTTGATGGGACAAGTTAGCGGCAACAAATAGGTCATGATTACTTGAAATTAACCTAAGTAAATTCAAGCTAATCTCGACCATATATTTGTAAAATATGATCTTAACCATTTAGCTGAACTTAAACCAAAAAGAACTTTATTTGACTTACGTGAGAGTGATTCTACTACAATGCATTCTACCCTAGCATCTTGAACAAATTGGAACATATAAAACTTCCAAAAGGTTCTCACCAAGATATGCTACAACAATATATAAAATATACAAAAAATAGTATATGACCTTGAAAGATCAAACTATAAATGAATTTTAAAAATACACTTCTAACAAAAATTTTAGGTTGATTAGGAATTGAAGTAAAGTCAATCTTAGACCAATTTTTAATTCCTATGGACTGAAGAAACAAAAAAATTTAATAAGAAAAAAAAGACAGATAACGTAAGAGAAACTTCTAGTGCAGCATCCTACTTAGCAAGCTACTCGGTGCAACATCAAGCTGTACCTTACGCGCATCAAGCGAGACTCACCATTTATGGACCGATATAACGACCAACAGCATGAAAGAAATCCAAACTGACATAATCAGGTATTCCAACAATAGCAACAGCAAAAATCTCCATTCGTTGTACTACCATCCGAATCCTACTCCTCTGAGGTCCCAAAATTTCCCATGGATGAAATCACTCGTCATATATTGTTCAACTGCCACCTTTTTGTAGTATTTTCTGCCTATATGACACGGAACTCTTTGCAATCAAGCATTTCCCACCTACATGAAAAGTGCATCTGTTCCTTCTAGACAACTTAAGAAGAGTATTGCTGTTATCCTAAAGACTCTAAGCTTCTTGGGTATCCATTCCTCCCTCCCACTGCACATTAGATCTTGAATGTAACAAACATAAAGATTTCCTTTAAACCATAAAACTTGAGGCTACTCCTTTCTTCTGAAACAACTTAAAAGAGCACCAGAGTTATCCCAAGAGGATCCAAGCTTCTTGGGTATCCACTTATCCCACAACTTGCAAAATAGAGATCCTAATTTGACCAGCTTTTCGTTATTATTAATGCAAATGCTTTTTGTTATCATTAATTAAAATTCAAAAATAACAAATAAACAAAAGGCATTCAGTAAAACATGAAAAGTGAATTCTCTACCACTTGCGCGTAATGCACAGTCACCAACCCCAGTCCATACCCTTCTAATAAAGTTTCTCGCTGTAAGGACTTTATGAAGAAAGGCTTGGTGGAGAAGTGTCGACATGGAATACTTTAGAGATGGACCACTTTCTCAATTTGTTTGATGTTCCTTACGCATTAAGGCACCTCCACCTTCTATCGTTATCCCATTTCACTAAGTGAATGTATTGGCATATTCTATCACGCAGAATGCTAGAAGCCTCTTTAGTGTCAAATCACGAGAGGAAACTACCAATTTGACCCTCCTATAAATATCTTCCAAGAAAAAACTCCTAAATGATCCCTTTTCGCCCGAAACGAATATCAAACATCACTAGTCTGTAGGATAGCAGTAAGCTGCCTATCTTGCAGAACGCACAGCAACTTTGCGCTTTCTCTTTTGAATCCTCTTCAACTAGTTCAAACTACATGTAAAGCACAACCTGACCGCCCCCACACCCCCCACCCCACCCCCCACCAAAAAAATAAAAATAAAAAAAGGATAAATAAATAAGTCAATCTCTCCTTTTCGAGAAAGGTCATTTCGAACCTACCACGCAAAGCCATTCCTTGCTTTCGAACAAAGACAATAACTGGAAGCAATAAAAACCAAGTTCCCTAGCCGAAGCCTTACCCTTACACAAAAAACGTTCCATTTGACCTATGTAGCACATCCGCTTATCCATAGTGTATGAGAATAGCTATAAGGTGATTAGAAAGAGCAGCAATGATTTGAATGTATTACAGCAACAAATATTCTCTCATTTCATGTAAGTCTTACCACATTAACATACTAATTGGCAATTACCTTGGAGGTTCAACAAATTACGTGAACATATTTTGAAGTCATCCATAGCTTCGAGCCCACATAGCAAAGAGTAGCGTACGTGTTTTACAAGTATGGAGGTGAAGGTAAACTTCTAAGCAGTTAGTTAAAGAAGAGCACTGCTACGGCTGCACAGTTTTTTTTTTTTTTTCCGTGTACACAAGAATAAAAGGATAGAAAGAAAGAAAAAAGAAACACTATGAGCATGACTGTCATGAAGAACATGCAAATGCATGCACCGCATGTCAATCAGTAAGCAACTAAAAGACTTACAGGTTTTGTAGTAAAACAGAAAAATGAAAGTTGACCGCTAGACCCTACAAAAGAAGCAACTTTCAGGTTCGTTATGTGAGGTGAAGATGCTCTCTAATATTGAAAGAGAAGCGCAACATCGGAATAATAAAAGACTTATAAAGCGGAAACAATGTAAAAATAGCATCCAAGAAGCACGAAATCATGCAAAAGTGAGTCGCCTGGCCATGCAAAGGAGAACTCCATGAAGCCAAAACTCCCTATATCCATAAGATTAACGTAGGACAGCATAAAAGAGACAATGAGCAATTTACCACATAAGCAATTACGGGCTAGATATTCCATCCTGCTCCAAATGTTTCAGGACAACATAAAAGGACTGACTTATCAAAACACTTTGAAAGCATATGTAACCTCTAAGATCAGACGGCAGTCAACCCACTTATCAGTCCTGACTTGATTCAACAAAGCAACCGCTCTCATACCATGAATTTACACATAAAATAACACTACTTCTAGCCAGCCAAAGAAGCTATCAGAAGCGTTCCTCTAATGCCAGCATAGTTAACTATATTATTGTACGCGCCAGCATAGTTAACTATATTATTGTACGCAACTGCATGCACATACGATTAACAGTCAACTAAGCAACATACCATAATGGTACAAATAATGCCCAAAAGCAAAGATACATATTTAGCCGTGACAGCTGCGTACGGTATACGCTGTGCGAAGTATGGGAGTGGGGAGGTGGAATTACTACGTCTAGATATAGAGTTGAAAAAAAAAAAAAAGGCAGGACGGAAAACTTATCTCATGTCCAAAAGCTGAGAGCGAAGAATGATTTAAGGATTTGGTCGCATACCTTTTCAGAAGCGCAGATCTCGACCTTGAGCTTCTTCTTTTTCGACTTCATAATCTTGTCCTTAATCTTTTTCCCCATCTTCACCATCTTCTTCTCATCGTCTTTCAAATCCAGTACCTTTCTCTTCCTCGGAGGCTCCAAATATTCTCCACCGCCTTTGACCCCAACTCCCAGATCCTTCACCTCGACTTCTTGATCTCTTTCTCCCCCATCTTCTCCGTCTTCTTCTCGTTCTTCTCGTCCGTCACTGCCGTTATTGTCATCTTCGAAGGTCTCGACCAGCGGCGCCACAGCAAACAGCTCAACGATGGACCGCTTCTTGGGCGCCCTTTGCTTCCCCCTAGCAGGAACTCTCACCAGCCTTCCCTCCTCCTCCACAACCGCCGCCTCGCCGGAGTTCCCGTCAACCGTTGGCTCCGAGGGCGAGGTTTTGACCATGGAATCGTTGTTGGACCCTGGAATCACCTTCTCATCCCCGTTCTTCTCGACCTCCACCCCATCATCGACTTCCTCCCGCTTCTCTCCCCCCGATCGTGCCGCCTGGAGCTCGTCGAACCACCATCGGAACTTCCGCGACGAGATCGGCGGGAGCGACCGCCCCTTCTCCCCTCCATCCCTGTCCCCATCGAACGGCCAGCTTTTCTTGAAATCCCCGCTCCTCATCTTCCCTGTGTACTCCCTTCGAAAACAAAAATCAAGAACCGATGAGATTCGATAAAGAAGATCAAGAAAAGGAGAATTAAACCCTAAAAAGATTCAAGAGACTCACCGAATCGAGAAGCTCCCCATGGCGACCGCCATTGCGTCTCCTTCGCAAATAAAAGAGAGAGAGAGAGAAAAAAACAAAATAAGACCTCTCCTCCGCGTAGAGGGAATCTTATTATTGTCGAAAGGGGAAGAAAGGGGAGAGAGAGAGAGAGAGAGAGAGGAGGGGGGGGGGGGGGGGGGGGGAAGGGGTGGAGAAAGCGGTGGTGGAGACCAGAAGTAAAGATAAAAAAAAAATAAAGGAGAGGGGCAACCGCCTTGCTTTTTCCTGCGTCCTTCCTCTTTCCAGTTTCCCGCTCGCTCTCCGCCTCGGTCTTTCTTCCCACTTCCTCCCTCCCCACGATTGGACCGAAAGCGACGTATACTCGGAAAAATATATATCCTAGTGACAGCCCGGCGTGGGCCGAATCGTGGCCGTCGGTTGGCATGAGGGGATCATGGGGCATCACGGCATATCATGATGGGGTACGAGGCATGAGACAGGGCACATGGATCGCCCCCACTCGCTCCGGCCTCGAAAGCGACAGCGCCCCCAGGTCTCCCGCAGGCGCGGACAGTGGGGCCCGCACTCCGGGGCCTCTGTCCCGTCGTTAGCGGCACCCCACGCGATAGGGGACCCGATCAGACGGCTGGGATTACTCGGTGAACGCTTGGCTTCCAAGGACTCGCTGCGCCCCCGATTCAAAAGGGCCGGGCCCCAGCCTTTGATGGCACGTGATTGGGCACCAGATCTCGTACCGTGGACGGCTTGGCCTCCGGATGCCACTTCGGGGGCGACTAAGTAAACGAGTGGACGTGAACGAGTGTCGGTTTTCGGAAAGTCGGCAACGTACTCAACTATAATAGAGAGATAGGACTGAGTCGGGGGTGTTATTAGATTGGATGGGTTTTTACCTCTCATTTTTTCTTTTTTTTTATCTACTTTGTTTTTATGGAAAATGAATGAGAGAGGAGACTGGAGCCATAAATAAAAGTAGGCGATAGGAGCCCCTTGCGTCACCTCGATCACCTCTCCACTATTTTTTCTTATTCTTGATATTAAAATGTTAGAAAGGGACATCTATCAAGTTTCAAGAGAACTAACAAAAATTCTGATATGGAGTCGGGTGGAAACCGTGGTTAGAGCAGCTGGATTTGGAACGCATAATTAAGTTTGAAGTTATCAGCGAAGAAAACTGGAAGGAACCCTTTTTGGCCTTTTTATTTTTTTTTTTGGGCATTGAAAGAAGCCTTGAGAGAACAAAAAGAAACATAGTTTGGGCTGCAGCTCTTTGTGCGAGAGAAGATCGATTGGAGTTACGTGGACTAAACACAGGTTGGTTCAAAGTGAATGAGCGTGCTTGTTGTTGTATGTTTGGGCGTGGAGCAGGGGATCTCTTTCTTTCTACAAGCATGTGAAGTGGACGGGAATAAGTACGTGTTTGAGGGGGTTATCTCGAGATGGCAATGATGCAGCTGCTGTGTGTTGTCATTATGAGCAGAACTGGAACACGCTTGGCTATTCATTACCGGTTTGAGTCACCAGGTTTCACATAGAAAGGGGAAAAAAAGGGCATGTTTTAATAAAGAAAATATTTTTTTATATTTTTTATAAAAAGTCTCCAGCTTGACACCATCTACCACTTCAAAGTATAATTTAGAAGATAAGAAAATTTGAGCTTTGAGGTAAATAATTATGGTTGAGGATCTCTTTGTTGCTTCGACCTATTAGCTTATGCTTTCTAACAGGAGCAGATCTGATGACCTTCTCAATGAGCTTACAGGCATCTCCTTATATTAATACCTCTAGTTCAAATGTTAGTCTCACGCACTGCATCCAAACACAGTTTAAGAAGCTCTTTTTATGTAACATTCTCGTCCATTGATTTCTTTCTGGTGAGTAGGAACGAAGAGAGAAGAATTAATCTATCTGTGTGCATAAGAAAAGAGGAGGGGGAGTACGTACGTAAAGTTTTTTTTTTTGGGTTAAGAAAGTGCGGTTGGAGGAGATTCTCTCTGTTCTCCTGATTCCTCTTGTTGCCCACTAGAGAAAAGGCGTAAAGTTTCAGAAAAGCCTAGATATCCTCGATCGACGGATGCCGTTCCATTCCGTTGGATAAGTTTTACGGAAAGAGCGACCGTTGCTTGCCCAATTTAGCCCCCAGTTTTTGGGGGCAAACAATAATGGCTGCCACAGTGGCCATTTCTAATAGAAAGTGATGAAATAACGAGTGAAAGTAAAAAATAACAGTTTCATTTGAATATAAAAGAACAAAAAGCTTGAAGATTCGGTAATTTAAGTAGATAGAATTTTCTTTTTACACCCTTAGTCTTTGGTACTTAAATTATACGAAAGAAACTTAATTTCTGATTTCTCAATTTCAAAAGTAACCCCAATTAGATTTCTCTTTTTAAAATATCCCTATAAAAATCCTAATTTGATTTCTCTCTTTAAATTGTCAAAACATGCTAGATTCCTATAAGAGAAAGGATTCTAGTATTTCCGCAGACTCATTCGTACTCCTCCAACTCAACAGGAAGAAAATCTAATTTAGTAAGAAATAAAGTTAATTGCAAGTTATTTACTTTCATCTCCTCTTAAAATTTGGTTTTAAGTAAATTATCCCAAATCTAAAATACTTAGTAGGATGTGCACCTGCATATGCATTATAATGACAATGGTGAAAATGCTAGATTTGAGACCATACTAGGATGCTAATTTTTTATTTATTTTTTATTTATTGAACTTTTAATGGTTTTATCCTAAATTAGTATATGATTGAGTAATAATATTTGAGGTAATGATGGGTGTATCATGCTTAACCTAACTAGATCGTCTGGCGCATGTGCTCGTTCTCCTCTCCCTTCCTCTCTCTCTCTCTCTCTCTCTCTCTCTCTCTCTCTCTACTTGTTTGGTTCGCAGAAAAAAAGAAGACAAAGTGGGGTCAACGGAAAAATGGAGAGATACCTCGTGTTTGGTTAGAGTTTTTAAAATAGACAGATGGAAAAGTAGCTCTTCTATGAGAATAAAATTTGCATATTTTGTGAAGAAAAAAAAACCATTTGGGATACAAAAAAAAATCAATTTCCATCGGCTGAGAATTAGAGTATTTTATTCAAAAAGTATCCTTAAGCTTTCATATAGAATGGGGTAAGGTCTTTTCTTTTATTAAGGACATAATAGATATTTTATATATCTTTTTCAGAAAAATAGATACTCAACCAAACATAAGCTACTCTGTAATATATCATTGTCTCATAGTCAATTAAACATGCAAAAACCATCTCTCCAGGCATCAGCTTTTCAGAAAAAATATTAGTGACAAAAATTCTTTCCACAAATCAAACGAGTCCTTTATGTTCTCTCTTATCCCTCTCTCTCCCCCTCTACTCATAGAGCATGCCCCCCACTACTATTTCTTCTTTTTTTATTTTAGAATCAAGCAACTCAATTAGATTGCTCTTGATGCTGTCTAAATCGATCATGGTATCAAAGAGATGGAGCAAAATGTCCTAATTCATTAATGAATTGGTGTTGCGTAGGTGCCTCAAACCCTGGTTTATGGTACTTTAACTGCCTTTCTATATCAAGATCGAAATTCTTGATTTAAAGTGCTTGGTGTTATAGCTAGCTTTTAAAGTGCCATGGACTTTTCAAAATATTCCATTTCACATCAACAATGTTTATCTTAAGTCAATGTATCACCATTTCGGGTAGTTCATTCATTTTTAGGATTTTAAGGAATGATAAACTTATTCTTTCAACAAGTTTATATTAGGTGGTTCTATGAAAACACTCAACTTTCCTAATAAGCCTATACACATAAAAGATAGGAGTGAGGATATAGTTTTTCCTCCTTTTTATTATTTCTCCTACATATTCTTATAGCTTTAGACATATCACATAACCTAGTCTCTTTATTCACTTTTCCGGGTTTTTAAGGAAAGGTGATGTGTCCCAATTCCTCCCCTTCCATGCCAACTCCTTATATTTGCATCTTCACAATAATTCTTTCTCTAGTTTTTAGCTTAGATTTAGTTTAATGAACCCAAAATAATCTGATGTCTTCATTATTTTCTATTAGGCACATTTGAAACCTCTAGGCTATGCATGTCCTTTTCCAACAAAGGTTGATCCTAGATCAAATATTTTCCCTGGAAGTAATCAGGTATCTTAGTAGTCAAACTAAGAGCATTGGGTGATCCCCACAAGAAGTCCGTGCATAGCGGTGGAATCCTGAAAGTAGACTAGCTATATCATACATGCTAACAACCTTTTATTGAGGAGTGAAAAGTGACCCAACTAGATCCTACAGACTAACTTATAAGGAGAGAATGTCAAGAAACCATTTCTCATTGGAACTTTATCTTCATGACCACATTCTTGTGACTCCAAAAATAAATTGAAAACCAAATAAACAAACAAAAAAACAATTTTCTTTATAGACAGTAGATGGATGGATGGATGGATAATCAAATTACATTGATATATGCAAGAATTAAAAGTTAGTTTGGGATTATATATTAGATCTGAATTGTAATTGATGGATGACACTCAATTTTCAGCATGTTTTATATACATAAAATTGTTGGTGAAATTTAGTTACGAATGCTTGTATCTTTGCCCCATCTAAAAAAAAAGGAATGCTTCTATCTTTGAGCCTACATAATATAAGACCAGGAATATAATCTGGTTCACATAAAGTGTACCTAGTACTTGTCTAGTCTACACACCAACAAGATTGGGGTCAATCAATAATTGTTAGTTACCTAGTTGACACCTATCTTTTCATAGCAGGGGTTTAATGTTCGAACCCAAATGGTAGCTTATAACGGCCATATTTCTCACAAAAAAAGAATAAGAGGAAGAAAAAGGATTGGGGTGCATTAGTTGGCAACACCCCTCCCGAGTGATCACACCATGGACATTGGATAGGTTTACATGTTCGAGCCTTAGTGGCATTTCTATTATATTTCTCAAAGTTTAAAAAAATTAGTTATTGTATTGTCAAATAGTTTAACTCAGCATCACACACACACATATGGACACGCACATGCACAAATGTGCGCACACACGCACTACCCAGAAGGATCATCAGACATGCTGTAAATCACTTTCGCTACTACGGATAGGGCTAGATAGGCTCCATGACAGAGATCCACCACATAAAGTTGAATTACGCGGCTATAACTTGATCCTACAACGTCCCATTGAGATTATTTTTCTTAACTCTGTTAACTTTTCGAGATTTTTGATGTGGCGCCACCCTAAAGGCGGGGGCTGCGTAGCTAGAAATCAGGCCCAAAGTCTGTCATACAGAAAAAAAAAAAAAAAAATTATTTGACCGAACGTATCTTCCAATCTGAAAAGAATTAGATGAAGAAACAGAAGGTAAAATTTATGTAGGAATTGATATCTCTCTTATGTAGAATTTTTAGATTTTTTTTATTTATTTCTACTTAACATATCTATTTTCGGAAAACTAGTTCTATTTGAACTAAAAGAGAAATTTGACTCAAATTTTGTAAGAACGGACTTCATTATTATAAATAAGAGCTATGTACCTCAATTTTTGAATAATCAATTAAAAAAAGTGAATCTAAATTCTATATTCATCAATTTTTCACCTTTTTTTCTAAATTTTTTTGAGAGATTCAAGTTGAACTGGTTGAAAAAATTCTTTCTTCTTCCCGATCGGATCACATATTACACACACATATATAGATGGCATTCCTATCATATTTCTCAAATAAATAATATTCTCAGCCCAAATTGAGATTTCATCTACTTAATGAAATCTAGGTACGCTGCTTCCCTCCTTTTTCTGAAAAAACAAATCTTTCCCAGACATGCATACTAGTATCTCTCTCTCTCACACACACACACACACACACACATATTGAACTGATGTAGCAAATGCAGTCAACATGACAAAATTGTGTTGGAAACGTCATATAAAATCAGAAATAGTTGAAACTTTGACCCATATATTTCTAGGTTATGATTGAAATCGAGTGAATTTTTTGGTTATATTAGAATTTCAAACATTGGATATGAACAATTGGCAGCATATAGTTTAAGTTTCTAACCATGAGCAAGGTTTGCATGATTAGAGTATAATTAGATGATGCGAAGAATGCAACCATGATTGAGATCAAAGTTTTATCATCGAAATTTCAACTTACACATTGCATAAGGACTTTAATGTATCAAATTGCAATTAGAAGAATCTCACTAAGTGTCGGAAGTTAAATCTATGATTAGATTAAGTGTTAGATTTGTCTAAAAATTAAAAGATGGCAAATAATAATGATGATGATGATGATGATGATGATGCTGATTGTTTAGAAAAATTATAGCAATATGGTTTTTGACCACGGCTTGTCCTGGATCACAACTATCTTCTGGCAACCAGGAATTCTTAGTTCTATTCTGATTAACCTGGTTGGATGCTCTTTTTATCACCGAACTGCATCGGATCATTTTTGCCTGGTGTGAAGAAGTCTCCTGGTTTGGCTTTAATTAGAGGAGCTGGCATGGAGTCCAAGACAAGCATAAGCAGGAATGATGTCATCATGAGAAATATTATAAGATCAGGGTAATGATAGTAGAAACTCTCACTGGATTATGTCCAAATTACCTCCCAATTATATAACTAATTTAATGTGATAATTATTATGGCTAAGTACACCAAATGATCTACCAGATTATATCTTTTGGACTTTGAAATGATATTCAATAAATTCAGGAGAAGCTTTACGTCATGTAATTCTTTTCTATAGTGTTGTAAAGTCAAATTCCAATATAAATCAACTATGAAACTTGAATTGAAACTTGTATATAATGTAGCAAGAAGATATATATATATATATATGAAGTGCGGTCTTTAAAAAAAAAAAAAAAGAACAAGTTGAGATGATCAGCGAGACTAACACATTCTAATGAGCAATGCGGATACTGCCGTTCTCCGAGGAAGAGAATACCAGTATTGCATATATGTACCATCCAAGATGTGCCGGCACTCATGATAACGTCTAGAGCACAGAAGATAATGGGCTTTGTGTTTCTTCTAAATGAAACCAAATCAAATATAATTTAATTCTGGTCTGTCAAGTAGAAAATTAACCATCACTATTGCTATTCCAAAACTTCTGATATTTGTGTATTGAAATTGTAAAACCTAACTTTTGTTTATTTTTGAAATTCTCAACCAGCATAAGAAGACTTTTCAGCTTATCTCCCTCCTCCATTCAAGTTGTTATCATTTCATCTTTTACTTCTATAGCGAGGAAAGCAACAGCTTGACCATGCCAAGAGCTAACATCAAACTCTAACAAAAACATGGTAAGGGATGCGATGGTAAAGTACTATCTTTGACAAGCCAGAAGCTATGCTCCAATCAAGGCTTGCAGTTTGTTTCTTTGATTAGTAGTATACAGATTGTGCATCAACCTGAATAACTTTTATTGAGGCCTTAAACCTATAAGCACGAATTCACTGAATTTTAAATTAGAACCACAAACTAAAATTTATCTTCTTTTGTTGAAATCACAACTATATTTCAAGGCATGGGATTTTTATCACACTTGTAAAAAAAAAAAAGTGAAGGTGTTTTGGGAAAATGTTTTACTTTGTGGCCCATTCGATAGCTACAGTTGGTCGTTTGGCTGTGTTACTTAATGCAAAAATTGGTGGTTAACCTAGAACAGCCCTAAGGACTGATTTATGTAAGTTTTTTGACTCTATGGAGGTGTCATCTTTGAGGGAGGCTGATTGGATATTGGAAAGTCGGAGCATGGTAGAGGACAAAGTCCACCAAGAGATAGAGCTGCTTTTCTTCCTTTGAAAAAGAGCGATGCGAGATTGACTGGAGTTTAGGGTGACGCAGATAGCTTCCTATGGTAGGAACTGGGAAGCCACTTAAAGAGCGAGCGAGAGAGAGAGAGAGAGAGAATAAAATGATGACGAAGTGGAGGAAGCTGAAGTGGCATTTCATCTTGTGCAGTGAAGAAGAGAACTAGAAAACCAAACGAAAAAGTTAAAACCGTCATGTGGGCCAAACAGTTTGCAGGGGTATCTAGGTCCCTACGACCAAAGAAGGCGCACCAAACGCATTTTTTTTTATTAAATGCTCCGAAAGCTTTAAAATCTTTACGAAAATATAACAGAAAGCCTATAAGAAATTAAAAAATATTAATTTAGAAGAATTACTAAATTTGATATAAATCATTTTAGCTACTATGAAGAAAACTGTACACGGTCTAGGAGCAAAATTTGTTATATTGAAAAGCTCAATCGTATGCCAAATTTCTAAAAGTTCTAACTTGCCCGCACAACATCCAATTAGGATGCTCTCTTCTTTTTTTTTGAAATCGAGAAACTTTTCTAGCTCTATAATGTGGCGCCACCTATTTAGAATGCAATTTACCAAGCGATCAGGACTAAATTTCATCGTATAGGAACAAAAAAAATAGTCAGAAAAAAATACTTTTTAGAAAATACTTTGACTGGATTATTCTCCCAATCTAGGAAGAATTGGGCAAAGCGGATGAAATGTGCATGTAGGAGTTGAAATGTACATCCTGCAAGATTTTAGCTTTTCATAACTATTTCGGAAACCTGCATCTTATTTCAACTACAACAAAAATTCAACCAAAATTGTGCAAGGATGGACCTTACTAGTATGAGTAGAAGCTATGTAACTCAGTTTTAGAATTCATTAATGAAAGAAAAGAGGGGCTTAGATCATACTTGTCCAAATTTTTCCAAATTTTTGTTATTTTTTTTTAAAAAATCGAGTTGAACAGATTGAAGGAAGTAATTCTGATGGGGAAAATATTGAACATCTGAACCTCGGATGGAACCGACCTCTTTGACTTCGGCCATAACCGAGGTAAATAACTTCGAAATAGACCGAGGTGCCATTTTGCTCAAAGCGATAAAGATTAGCAGTTGTGACGACACTGCAATTAATGCATGATCGGCATGATTGTCGTCATATATTGCTCGTGCAAAATGGTTACCATGTTGTTAATATGCGGCCGACCATTACCACATAGTTAAAGTATATCAATCAAGTAATAGATGTGTATTTTACCCTATATAAAGAGGTAACTCGGAGATCCTTATGTAACTCGGAGGCCTCAGTGTGAGCCAGTTTCTATTCACCTCAGTCTCATCTAATCTAACTTCTCTTTGGTTCTCACCGACCTTAGAGTACACCGAGTGACAACAGACCACGGCTCAATATTTAGTAGCAACAAATTCCTTTCTCCTCGACCGGATCAATTGTTCACAAGCAAGTTTGCATGTTTGCGTAATTACAAACTTGAAAATCCTTGAGCAAATGGGTTGATGTCCAGGATAAAGAAAAGACTAAGACAAAGATGATTGATTAAGAAGTTCTCAAGATGAATCTTGGATATTAATGATCAAGTAATCCCACATTCCTCCTCGATTTGTAAATTTATATAACTTCACCATCTTGTAGATTCTTCTTTCCCAGATATCCCTTCAACAAGAATTCAAATGCTTAGATATAAATCTGAAGCGAGTGTTTGGATTAACTATGGATCATTAACAGAAAAGTTGTTAACTAGTTATAACTTTGAAATAATTATTGGATAGGATAGGAAAATGGACGGGAAGGAAGAGGAATTTATTGGTTTTTAAAGATAGAGTATTGTGTATGGTGTGAAATGGTTGACAAGGGAAAATGTTTGGATATGTGAAGGCGAAATGGCATTTGTTACCTACAATAACACTTTGGAAGTTGAGAATGGGAATTGCATAATTAAAACCTTAATATCCTGTAAAACTACCTGTCAATAAATTGAAAGGAAGTCATAACCAAATAAGAACACCAAAGTCTCATCCCGTATAACCATGTTGTAGTTCCTAGTCTTTTTATTTGAGAATAAGGGTGGTAGTTCCAGGTCTAAATCAAGGAAAATGCCAGGTTTTCAACAAGCAACTTTGGTATAAAAGGGGACCTGCCTTAGAAGGTTAGTTGGCAATAAAAAACTAAACTAATACCTTGTTTAATCTCGGGAAGCCATATAGCAACCTTCAAAGATTCTCGTAAACTTACAAAAGTTTTAGCCAAAGAGCAGAAAAATGAAAATATAGAAAAAATTAAAGCATCCAACTCTTCTGTTAGGGTGTCGCAAATTGAAAGTGTCAAATAAAGAGAAGAAGTATGATTTTATAGCTGGATATTTATGATATATACTGAGGAAGACCATTCTATCATAAAGTCATAAAGAAACGTTATTACGAAAGATAAAGAAATGCCGTGGTTCACCATGAGATAAGCCTTCTCTATTTATGGGATAAATCTATAAGTGGTCCAAATTAAATTTGCAATCTAAATATTCAAAAAAAAAAATCTGTTTAATTTGGTAACATTACTAACTTCAGAAAATAATGCACAAAGAAGAGAGAGAGAGAGAGAGAGAGAGAGAGAGAGAGAGAGAGAGAGAGAGAGAGAGAGCAAGAGTGCTGCATATGAAACTTGTCATTCAACCAAGAATTGTGAAAGAAAAATTATGCGAAATAAGAATTTTTTTAATTTTCCTCCTCAAGTCACTATTATGCAATGATCATCAACCTCAACACATCCGCTCATCTTCTAGACTCATTGCATCACATCTTTCATACATCTAAGAGATCCACAAATAAAGGTCTTGGATACATCCCTCCCGTGAGTTAATCACGACACTAAGATCATCATTATACTACTAGTAAGTGATGACTAACAAAGACTTTTCCCAAAAACATTTGTTTGCAACAGCTACATTAAGATACACCATCTTAACAATAAGCAGATCAAATATGATACCTTTGGCTCATATTTGCATTGATGGAATCTTGAAAAGAATTGATAAACATGGTTTGAACATGCAAGGATCGTGTTCAAATTTTCAAAAAGTTGTCATAATTTGTATGAGAGACCTTGGTTCTAGTTCCACCTCTGTTGCTTATTAAAGTGAGTATTTTCCACCAGGTAGTCCAAAATCACTTACCATGCACCAAGAAATAATGTTAGATCGATGATTTTTATTTTTAACTATTTATCTCAAGAGTTTATGATGACGAATATGAATTCCCTGGAAACAATGTATTTGAGGCTCCTGAAAAAGATTCCAAGCCCTAAATGAGATATGCTTGACATTCTCATACTAGATACCAGTAAGAGACATTAGAAAATTGTTGTAATGTTAGGTGCTTTATTACTCGTCTCTCATCTTAGTCATTTGAGCACATAATGCGCTCACCCTCTAATTCTAAGATGAATTTTCCTTTTGTGGAAACACTGAAGTTGGATGAAGCTTCAGCATAGAAGCATCTTATCGCTGCTCCAGTGCAAAGTTAACTAAAGAAATGTTGCTCAAACCTGAGCTTGTAGCCGCAAAAAAAATGGCCATCCGGTTGCAGAAGTAGTTGAAGCAAAGTTGATCAAAGTCAAACCTATTCTTGCCATCTTTAAAATGATCGACTACAAAAGACTGCATCACTCCTTCTTGATCCTAATCTAATTACAGAGAGTGGGGAGGAGAGATGGGAGAAAAGAAAAACATGGAAATGCACCCAGAAGTCCGCATCTACTGTGTTAAAAAACAAAAGAGTGGTCACAGAACCATCCAAAATGCACGGTATGACTCTTCTACCTTTCTTCTCATCCTCTTTCTCTCTCTCTCTCTCTCTCTCTCTCTCTCTCTCTCTCTCTCTCTTCTTTTTTTGCCTTTTTTTGAGAGACTTTTATCTATCTTTCTACCCTATTATGTCCATCCATCAGAGCTGACTCTGACCGGAAAAGGCGATACCAGCCAAGCAAGCGTTTCAATTTCAATTTCATCCACCTCGCCTCCTACCACCCGTTAGAACTTGACGCACACGCAAGAACTCCCTATCCTACTATTTTCCGAGTCAAGTCGGCCGTAGAGCTCCCATCCACAAACTTCTATTTGATAAGGAAATTACATGGAACAAATCCCAATGAAATCATCCGTGACCAGCGGCATCTCACAGTCTGTGATGCTCCCCGAGTCCCAATGAAATCATCCGTGACCTGCATGCAATGTGGCACCGGTTCTTTTGGTAGGGCCCTGCCTAAAGTCTAAAGATCGTACGTAGTAGGGCCACGCCTAAAGTTCGTAATAGAATTAGTCACGACAGCCCAAAGTGGAAGGCGCTTTTCCCATAGCTAAATTTTTTTTGAGACTAGCTGCTAGATGCCATCGCTGGGCGCACTGACAACCAGGGACTAAGAGAAACATGCGAGCCAACTCACTTCTGAGGTATCACCTGACCCGCATTAGCTCGCAGCAGCAGCACCAGAATGGTGCGCCACTGAGGGACATGACACGACTGCAGAGCGAACAAGCGGAGAGTCACAGGCCAAGGAATGATTGAATCCGTTGTACTAAAAGAGAAAAGATTAAAAAAAAAAAAAAAAAACCGAGGAGGATTGAATCCCCCTGCTGCTGCAGCTCTATAGTCACAAAGATCCCCTCAAAATCCAATGACACAAGAGTGATTGCTTCTTGCCAGGCATTGAAATCGGGGCCGCATCTATTACATATTGGCCTGTCCGTGGTTTTAGGACATTTAGCTGTTACTACTAATGGGTCGTATGGTGAAAATTTCGACAGGGGCACTTGATTGGAGCCAGTCTCAAATCATTTGGGCTTACATTCGAATTCGTCAGTTCTTGAAGACATAAATTTATTTTTCTCCATAAAAGCATATTATAGATGCTTATGGGAAAGGAATTTAGGCATACCCACTAAAGTCGATTAGTTGGATTCAAAGAAGATGTGAACAATCACAACCACCAGATATTGCTTTTGAGTCATGGGAAATCATGACAGGTTCTCATTCACAGGATGCTCGAGTATAAAGGCCTTCATGATGCTTTGTGCTGGGTTACAAGGTTACAAGGATGATGTCTCTGGGGCTGAACCTTATACATGGGGCTCTCTTGCTTATACATGGGCTTTTTAAGATTCGGTGCTTCTCAAACAAACAACGTCAAACAAACCTAGTTGACATATAATGATATTGTTCCGAGAGCTTGAATAAAAAGATTTTTCTCATCTGTTTGAAGTACAAATGATATCAAGTTTCTAGGTTCTTGGCATGCAATCCATGCTTGGCAGCACAAATCAGTGGTAACAGCTTGATATAATTGACAAAGATAAATTGAGTTAAAGCATTTAATAAGCAGTTTATAAGTTAAAGGTCAAATTCTGATCAAGTCAATGTATAACCTTGATTAACAAAAACAAATAATGAAGGCTTTATTAATTCTAAGTAAGGGATCATCGAGAGGACTTAATTCATAATTTCAAGAATTGGCATCACTAAATAGCCTTGCCCAGGTTATTAACAAAATTAGTGTAAGACCATATTGAACCAAAGAATTGGGGGGAAAAAAACGTCATTGCTATATCACAAGTACATCTTCAATTAGACAACATAAAAGAACAATTCTCAAGCTACAATCACAATGTCATGATTCTTCTTTCCTTGCTCAGTTCATGAGTCTATTCTCATTAATTTGAAATTATCTAGTTATATAAAACCATTGTGGTTGTTAAAGCTATAATTGTTTTACTAAAGATTTTAAGAGAGATTTGTTTCAATCTTTCCAATGAGTCCCAAAAGGACTCAAATTCAGTAACTCGTGGGTCAAGTTTAGGACTCCTCTATAGAGAGGATCAAGCAAAAGACAATAGTGCTCATTTTCTTGTGAAATGAAGTGAAAGTTGGAGGCCAAAGTTCATGCACCCACCCACTCAAAAAAAAAAAAAAAAAAAAAAACTCTAACTCCGATTCTTTTCTTGTCCGGCATCAACTACTTACCAATTGCCAGGCAAGCATGAACGAAGGATATCTTGGTAATTCAGCCATTAAGACTAATTTCTCTAGTGTGATAAATAAAGTAGATATTCACCTAATTTATGAAGATGAATTCCTATTTCCCTTCATTTTGCTCTTTTACTATCTCAGTTATTTCTCCCTTGTATCCCGGCCCTTTTGTTTTCTGTTTGTTTTTATTCAAATCTCTTCCACTGAAAAAATACTTGACCTGATTTTAGCAACTTAGAGAACACAGAATGGCATATTGAACATCCACCAAGATATCAAAGAGAAGTCAACATTGTATTATAATATGTTACATGTGCTGAAAAAAAATATTATTCAAGAAAATGGACAAACTCTTTAATCAAATAAAAGGAGGCTAATCAAATAAATATGCTTTGGGAACTTCGATGTCTCGTGTAGTGGAACATGGTGGAGACCCTCCAATCATCTGGATAAAACAGTCTACAAAGAATCAAATGTTAATGAACTATATTTCAGCAGCCTTTGCCATGCAGGTCAACATTGATGCTGTTAAGCAAATAAATATATCTCAGCATTGTCTTAAGCAAGTAGTTTAATTCAATAGAAGAACATAACCCCCGAACTTGCTGAAGTTTCTCTCAGGGTAATTGAGCATTTCAACCCCCACAGATCTTACACTCAACTATTGCATCAAAATTTTCAGCCACATGAATCACATTTCCTATTTCTATGGAGGTTTCTTTTCTTTTCCACACACTACTCTTTTAAGAACTTAAGCCTAGGTACAGAGGAAAAGAAGAGGAATTGAAATCAGCGAACGCCACAATTGAAGTACCTTGATGTACATTTCAGATCAAATAACAAGAGAAAAAACACCCTCGATCATTACCATCCAAGTCCTTTCCGACCAAATATGAGGTTGTAGAGGGGAAATTACAGTTCTGTGCTGCATTCTATTTCCTCCACAGATAAAATTTGCAAGAAAAGACTCATACAAAACTTTGAAAATTCAACATAAATTGCCACTGAACTTTTAGCAGCTATTCATATTTACACGATCATTTCAAAGATCCTTCAGTGCCAAGTTTATCAGCCATCACCCTTCCTGGCCTAAAATAATAAAGGAATCATGACATCTACCGCAGATCATCACAATATGTAACTAAAGTATAAAAAGCCCTAGAGGAATATATGTTTAAACAGGTTGCTTTTGCAAGATTTAAACCCCAGACTCAAAAATCTTTACATGCTACACACAAGTAGGTTTGGCACAATCCAAAATGATCCATACTTAAATTGGGTCAAAATTCACTTCCACTCTGATCGGATTTCATCAAGTTTTATGATTTATTTTATTAGTGTATCGGTTTTTCAGATCAGATCAGGTTAATAATAATCCAAACACAATTACAATAAATATATATTGGCAATGTTAACAAATTGTATCCTAAAGATTCTATGCAAGAAAGCAACAATTAAGACAATATGAATGCATTATCAACAAACCATTTAGCATAAAAACAATTAACTACATGTATATTATCATTAACACCAGAAATTGGTGATTTGAGCACAAGCTTGCTGTCAACAAATGAACTCTATGTTAAACAAGAAGTGCCAATTCAACTGTGCGCCACCCAGAACTCTAGTACGATTTTTTTAGATAGACAAGATTATGCACATATTTCATCGTAAATGCAACCATCTCTGCAGAATGCATATATAAACATGTATGGAGGCATATGAACCAACATGAACATGAAAAATGGTAACTCAAGGGCATCAAATTTGAGACTATTGCACCTCATATAACTTGAACCCTTTGATTCACTATGAAGCACCCACCCCCCACACTTAAACATGGATAGGCACTAGGGTAAGGATCCATTAGAGGAAATTCTTAACGAAGGATCGGATGCTAAGACATGCACCCCCTCATGATGCTCATGTCTGAGTTGGTATAACATAGGTTGCCTGTACCTCGCAATATGGCCTAAAACTCCGCAGATACGAAGTATTACATTCAACACATCCATCTTGCTTGTCAATGAGTATTTACTACATGAGTACTGAATAAATCTAATGAATGATGTGCATTTACAGAGGACAACACCAAGGAAAAGCAGAAGAGCAATCAGTAGAGCTCATCTATCTACTTGAAGATGGCATCTTTTCCTGTTGCAATAATATATACCAAATGATATTACAATAACAAAAATGTCTAGTACCTATTTAGGTACAAATTAACACAAGTGCCTGGTATACTTATGCACACTTAACATCTTTATCTGCATTATTTTCTAATTGATTGGTACAAAGAAAAATACACTGGTTGGTTTTGACAACAAGGAAGTTCACATTTGGGAAGTTTTTTCCACTAGTTAATAGCAAAGGGCATCCCAGTCACGAGGCTCCCGCCACTACAGGATCTAAAGAAGGTCAGATATATGCAAGCTTACCCCCTAGTGAACAACAATTTGAATTTTTTATTAAGTTAAAGACATTTCATTCTTATGTTATTATTCATGGGCATGCCCACAAATAAATTAGTTTGTTCTCTTGAGATAAACGAGCAGCTAGAAAGTTGCAGGGCAACCATTCTCCTATATCAGTATTGCTGAAATTACCGTGCTAAATATGTTTATAGACTTGCAAGCTTTTAGAAAGCATACCTCCTGAAAGATAAAAAAAAAATGAAAAGACATCCACTTTTATACCATATTCTCCATTTGGAAGACTTCTGGAGCCACATACCTGCCTGCTCAAAAAGTTTATAGTTTTACATATACATTGCTGAGTTTAGAGGCGAGGGCTTAAAACAGCATGATCAAGCTAGAAGCACAAAGAAAAAAGAATATTGTAGAAATGGGATGAGACATGACAGCTTTTGGTTGGTATATTAGGTTATTCATAAGAGTAACCACACAGATTCATATAACAAAGCATTTGAAAAAACTAATCAATTAATTGCACTACTGAGTACTGACCATGTCGAGTTTCATCCCATCAATCTAAGTAAGCATTGGATATCTTTGTCAACCAGTCCTATTAAGGGTCTCTTTGTAGTAAAGGACTTAATGTCCTTTCTCATCAATTCTATACAGGTGTTCTTAGCACCTATTCTTCTTCGCAAGCCTAGTGCTGCAAGACACATTGAGTGCCACCTTAAGGGGTCTCTCTAACATCTTGGTTGCACATACAATCTTGATCAGTTTCATATCTTATCCACCATAATCTTTGACTATTCCTTTGTAACTCCAAAATACATCAATCTAAACATGATCATAACCCTTGTGCTCGTCAAATGCGCATGCACCCTATGGAAGCACAAAGTCTCTTAAACCACAACATCATATCTTGTTTGTAGAGTCTCTCCACCCATTCCTTCCTTTTTTTAAGTGAACTTGTAAGCGGCCATCACATAGCACTCAATCTAATGTCCACCTTATTAGCCGAGATATAGGGGAAAAAAAAGAAAAGTAAAGAAAACATTTATGGGCATCTTAACCTGGACTGAAGCCCCACCTTCATGTATTACCATCAAGTCTTTATTCAACATAACATAAGCCACACTAGCATAACTAACCTGACCCCCTACAAAATATATTAAGCTAGACTTAGGTATTGGTTCCTTCCAATAATCATCTGAGTCAAGAAATCTGCTAATGTTTTACCAATCAATCTACATTTCTGTTATGACTCTATCCACATTACAAATCTCGGAATCTACAAATTCACAGAAGCAGTGGATCAGCCAACTTGTAGAATTCAATTGTGGGGCCTTCCCATGCTTGATAATCTCAACACCCACTAGGCATCTGCAAGAATCACTGTGGTATCTAACATCTGCTGATGAGTTTCTGGCAATGGGCTCCACCTTTACACTCTCCACACATGGCTCATAAATTCCTGGTCCACGAATGGCTAATAAATTTCTGGCATGTGGACTGCTTCCATTGTCAACAATGATCCAGCTAACCCTCAAAAATTGCTCCTGAAAAGGAATAATCCATCATGAACTATAAAATGTCGCCTTCGTTATTGCACAAAGGGAAAAAGACAAAGAAAATCCATGCAACACTAACCTCCTTCATTTCCTTCGTAATTCTAGAATATTTTTGATGGTCTGACCCAAAAAAAGATGTCTCCCCTTTATCCTGATGCAAGTTTCTCACTTATATGATATGCTGTTATTATAGATGATCTACATGCAATTACCAAAACTGATCAAACAGAATTTAAAATATCTGCTATTCTTTAAGACAATTTTTAACCTAAAGACTTTAACCTCTGGATTTCTTCTAACTCTGATACTTAAAAATGTCTTTCATTTGATGCTTTACTTCATATAGTGAACAAATCAAGTACATGTTGACTAATCTATTTCACTTCATATTGCTTTCAGAAGTTATATAGGTGGGGCAAGTGAAAGCTGAACGATTCTTGTAATCAAGCGGTCTGTCCTCACAGACAGTTTCACTACCTTCAGCAGCTTGCTGACATCAAAATTTGCAACTTACAAATGTTTAGCATTATCTAACAATATGATTCTGTAATCTTACTCATAATAAGCAAAGCAAACACGTCCAAAAAGCTTCAAGCTATTCAAAGAGTACTAGGTAGTAAAATCGAATCCATATACGAGATATAAAGAAATAAGAGCACAAACATAATCATTTATGACACATGCAAAAAATTCATTCCTCTGGCAAAATTTGACCCATAGGTTAATACTTGCATTTGCAATGCTTGAAAATTAAAGATGATGGGAAAACAAAATTCCATAAGTATTTTAGGAAGTGTTAGAAACTCATGTCTAACTTGATTCTCACTAGTAACTACTCATTAGCAGGTTTCTTTGAGAAAATGGAAGGCAAAAACTAACTTAACAACCTTGCTATATCAAGTGCAAATTGAACTGCCATTGATGGATTTATTGCTCCTTTCTGGTATAGATCACCTTGCACCCAAGAATGAAGTAAACTAAGACATCATGCAATATATAGACCAGGCTGCCCTTCCATTTGGTATAGTTTGTTTGACATCACTCTGAAATCTGAACCAGTACAAGAGTCAAACTGGAGATTCAGACCAAAGAATACCAGTTCATTTCTCTTAATCAGCTCTTATTCAATCAAATCACATAGCTAACATGTCGTATTACACAGTCTAAAACCAAAAGAAGTAATACTGACATATATTGGAAATTTTAGACAGACAAATGCTATATTGAATTGATCTTAGAAGATGGATCTCTTTATTGAACATTTTTTCTCGAACCACCATGGCTTATCTTTGACAGTGATGTATAACAATACAAGTAAATAAAACATGTTTATGAAAATTCCAATGGGAACTTAACAATCAGCCTTTGTTTGACCGCCATTTTATGTTTAGCCTTTAAATAGTTGGCATTTTTACATTCTTCTTCTATAGTCAGGCAGTATTTTTCAGTTATGCCTGTTTCTACACAGAGTTCTCTGTTTTATACACACTTATGCATAAGTACATATGGGGACAGGGATTAAACATAAAATGGCCATCAATATCAAGGGTGCAATAAAACTTTTCAGTCAACAGGGACTAAATGTCAGATGGCAGTCAATGCAGGGGGCAGATGCCAATTATCTCAATTTCAAAAGCAAACTTGAGGTTCACCCAGTGGTGAATTGGGGATGTACTGTAATATTCTAAATTGTTGATATCAATTAAAATTTATAGGTTAGGAGTTTGTGCTTTCAATTTTATTAATCTGGTTTCCTTTTAGTGCCTTAATCCCAGAACATAAATACAATTACATACCCAAACAGCTTGATGCCAAAGACATTACAGTTTAAACTTTAAAGTTTTATAAAAGATGATAAATATGCATGACTATTATAAGTTGCAGTTATTAGTCCTAACTCCATTAAAATAACAATTCATATAATAATGGACAATTGGGAAGACCACTTTATAACTATTTACATCTTACATTGTTGTTCATGAAAAAAAAAAATCCTTGCATTACTGAGCTGATATTGGCCCAACCCAGAAGAAAACATGATAAGGCGAGACCTGGTTAGATTGGTTAATATCATGATTGGAAAAAGGAAGGAATATGTAAGATCGGATGAACAACAAATGCCAAAAATACACAGATAGGTTTAGTTTTCACAGCTCAAAAAAAAAGAAAATGGAAGCTCAGAAAATCAGCAAACAAACCTTTGGCAGATATTCCATAACTGCCATCATTCGATTACTTTGTAGCGCCCAAAAATTGGACAATATTTGAATGCTGTATTTGCTGAAGCAATGAAAGCCCGTGTCTAAGTTCCCTTCTGCAAAAAATCAAAGATAAAACAGAATGACTAAGAAGCTGACCAGGTAGAAAAGAGGTGCGACATTATAGAATCAGTTAGAAATTAAAATAATAAGAAACAAACATCAAAATACTATACATCTATATACTGAGATCAACCCACATTTTATCCTTATCAGTAATAACATCTTCATTAAACATTTTAACAGCAACCTCTATTCCTAGCCATGTTGCAAAATGCTCCCTGAAATGGTCTTAAATGAGGGAAAAACAGATTTGACTGTCTGTGAAATATCATGTGCATTGATTTGTTCATAGAATAGTAACTATGCAAATCAAATACAAATGTTGGGGAAATGCCTCATCAAAGTAGACTCCAAATGTTTTCTGCACTAGGCATGTACACTGAAGTCGTTTTTACAAAGAAAGGAAATGCACGTAAAAAAACCTAGAAATCCTGTGATTCAGGAATCCACAATTTAGTATGCCTAACATGAAATAACAAAATTCTTTCAAAATGAGCAAAAGCCAAAGCAATATTATAGCTAGAAAAAGGCACTAAAACTACTTTAATTTTGACAACGAGATGATTTGGCCACTCTAATTCCCCTCTTATAGTTTCTTCTGATCTAACTAAACTCTTTAACCATTGCTCGATTGCTATACTGATTAATTACAATGACTCCTACAAGTCAGATCCATTTCATAAGAAGTGAAAGAAATTTAAGAGGAACAAAAAATTGGATTGAAGATGTTCATGCAGTTCTCATCCCATTGTAACTTTTCCATTCAGAAACTAAAGCTTTGAAACATTGATCAATGGCCACCTCAAAATGCTGTATAATGTTGCAATTGTTTGTCAGATATAAAAATATGAAAACCATAGAATCTGGCAATGCACCAGGGAAGGTTAAGAAAAATGGTGGTAGTCAAATCCTACCTCTCAATGGCAATTTTAGAGACATGTTGGTGTTAGAATCTTGCCTTCACTATTGTGGAGGCCCATCCTCTTCAAATCCATCTTCTAGAAATTTCTTGGAAGTTAATAATGCAATCTCAGCAGCCCTCCTCATCTTTAGCATCAAATTTGTTGGACATGCATATCAAAGATAAGTCACCATGCCTGTGGAGGGTTGAAGGTTTTAGGGATTGACAGGCCATTTCGACTTCTAAAATTCATTTGAAAAATTTACCTGTAAGCTACTATTATTCGGAACATCTTCAAATAAACATCTTCAAAGAGCTTCATCATAGGGTGGGCTGTGGTTCTTGACAAGGGTTTAGAAGAGATGGTATTATAAGCCTCCCTTTCATCTAGATTACTTCAGCAGTTTTTTCATCCTTTAGAAAAAGAATACGGAAGGTTTTTTTTTTTTTTGAAGAAAAAGTCAAATACTATGGTGAAATATTCGAGGTAAAAACTTTTCAAAATTCAAACTTGAAATGGGCAATGTTTGTTCAAAAAAAACCCCAGAACTCTCTGAAAATATGTTCATCTGTTTATGATGTAAAAACAGCTCTCCCATATCAACCACACAATGAAAAGAATAGAAGTTTACAGAATTCTCCAAAATACATCTAGTGGAACAACATATGCAAGAGATCATAATTACTTAACAGACTTCAACATGTATGAATGGTAAAATAAATAATTCTGCCAGACCAATTATGACCATTATATGACTTGACATCCATCAAAGTCACATCTAGGTAGTCATTCTTTTACGGATACATCTCAGTGAAACAAGATTGCAGTGATATAATAACCTATATTCTGGTTTATGAAGTTCTGACCTTGGTTAAAAGTGACTGGAGCTCAAAAGCAATGGTGATTGGTGAACTATATCTGATTCAGCATTTAAACATAGACACTTTATTGCCCATGCGAGTCTGAGCTAAAGCTTATCAAAAGGAATGCTTTAGGAAAAAGTGGCAAAACTATGCCTAAAAATATAAACTTAAAAAATAACAGTTCATCCTATTAAAAACACACCAGGGAAAAAACGATAAACCATAATAATATTGAAGAATACCATCTCATAAGGAATAACTAACCTTGGTTATTTCAACACTGTTTGTGAAATCAAGTTCACTTGGATGAAACCCATAGTCTGGAACTTTACGTGCCATTTTCACATGCATAGAAGCAATCTACATAACATACAGTTCAACGAAAAAATAATTGCAGCAGACTATGAAGGCCAAATAGTCTTATGCAATTCACATTCAAGCATTAACTTGCAAAACATACCTGAGCTTAGCACCAAATTTCTCCAAAAGCTTGATCACATCATGATTCTTGTATTATATTGCATTTCCAAGTGGCTATTCAGACAACAGTAGTAGGAAAATCAGTCTGAAGTTCTGATGATAAAATTTAGTTAACTGCAAATGTACATACGATGTGCTCAACTTCAAATCTTAGCAGGGAAGTGTTCCTAAACATTAAAAAAAACAAAAAACAAAAAAAGTATTAACCATTTGACTAAGAGAATACATATGTCGATGAATTCCTGAAAATTCCTCTTTTCTCTGCAGGTTACTACTACAAGCATCGAATATGGTTGAAAGAATCATTTAAACTGCAGACTCCAAGACCAGATGCAAATAGATCCAGATGAGATTTGAACTTTTGAGGTTCAGCATATCAAGAAGAGACCTGAACCAATAAAATTTCATAGAAGAAAATCTGCAGTCAATAGTTTTTTTTTTTTTTTGAATTCAACAATGTTATGCAATCCTTTGCAACAAAGAAGCAGCAACAGTTAATATGCATGAACAAAGCCTGACAGTAGGTGTTAGAGTATTCCAATGGACATTAAAAAAACTTCAAAGGATATAGTGCAAAGTCAATAAAAAAATGAGGTTTATAAGGTTGCATTGTCCTAAACTTGGTTTTTGAATCATTTTAACAAAGAATAGAAAACAAAAAAACAAAAGGAAAAAAAGAACAAAACATAAGAGAAAACTTTGATGAGATGAGCTTTGACACAATGATTATATGAACTTGTTGGAATGCAAATTAGTTGTAGATTTTCTTCTTTGTCCTTTTCATATTTACTGTATACATACATTCTTGATGACCTCACCATCTTAGTACCACATAAACTGGTTAATACCTAATTAGCGAATAGTATTCATCAAAACCATCTTGAATTGAATTGTGCCATAAACTATTTGATGATTGGGCGGTGTGGGTACAGAGAAGCAAGTAACATATAGTCTTAAGGAAGCTCTCAGGAAATGGGTGCAGGTTCAAGATTCCAAAAGATACCAAATTAAATTTATGGAAAGAACTCTTCTTTCATTAAGTTCGGATCATGGTTCTAAATTAAATATAGAAAAAAGGAGTCTTCCTAAAGTTCAGAACTTTGGGGGTTATGTTTACATGTCAGTTTCTTTTTGCATTGTATAATTGATGACGTATGTGCTTTTCAACATGCTTGTCTTTTAGCTTCGTGAATCACTAATTACTTGATTAAAATATTAAACAAATCATACCAATAGTTCAACTGTGATTATTCTTTTTATATCATTTATCATTTCCCCAGTTCTTATGAAACTAATTTCAGTTTGACTACTTGTCTTATAATATGTACTGCAAGGATAAATGAAATTCCCTGGATGAAACCTTGTCATATCCCTCTTTATCTATCCTCTTTCCAACCCTCCTGAAACATTGGAGGGCTAATCCCTAATTTGATGAGCTTAGAGTATGATCAATAAGGTCAATCCCTGTACCCACATTGCCGAGCCCCTCTCTTGCCTAAAACTGCCTTGAACAAGAACTAAACATCAATTCTTAAATGACCATAATTCATACATTTCTCCAGGATTATAGATAAGAGCCTTCTCAGCTAAAGAGCTTGATTCTACGACTGCTACCATTATGATGCAGAAAGGATTAGATGGTGATGACAATAATCGAGCCCCATCATTCCTTCTATCTTTTTAAACTTCTATTATATTAAACTGTCAGTCTTGTTTTGTTCCAGTGGAACTTTCATGTATCTACGTGAATATTATTTAAACATTTTTTCATGACACCTTTCCCTTTCATGACTAGACGAACATTGTCTAATCATGGGATGTTCATCCATTGCTTGATACTGCAGCAACTGACTTTCTTTAAAATCTGACATGGAAAGAAGAAATCCACCATACATTGCTGATCTATTTCATTGGTGAATGTTTCAGCTCCATGCAAACAACGAAAAGAACTTGGAACAACACAAAGATGCTGAACATTGTCTTTGTTTACAGCTAAGAGAATTACCATCTAACATCATGAAATGAAATGCTACCAACACTCAACTAATCAAACCCAAAAAAATATTAATTAAATATAACAAGATCCACACGCATAGATAACCCCAAGAGCAAACAAAGGATCATCCTTCTCGGCTACATTCTTATTGCTTCAATTCTTGGCTGCATTCAAGAACTTCAAGAAAGCAAACAACCAAGAACAAGAAGAAACCAGAAGAAAAAGAACTACAAGAAACGCTAGAATTAAGAACAAGAAGAAGACCGATAATATTAGCAATCGAGGAAGCAGCGTACCGCGCTGCCTCACCGGTGCCTGGGATCCACCACGGCGCCGCTGAGGAGCAGCAAATCGACGACATCGAGGCGGCCCTGGAACGCGGTGACGTGCAGAGCCGTCCTCCCGTCGATGCCCTTGAAGTTGACGACGATGTCGGACTCCAAGAGGCCTCGGATGCCTCCCCCATCGCCCTTGCCGGCGAGGTACATGAGATCGACCGTAGATTCAATCTCCGTCGGGGAATACTCCGCACGATGGGGTGGTCCGCCGGGCCGCAGCGCGAGGGAGGACTGCTGGAACCCCCCGAAGCTCGAGGGTTCCCTCGTGGAACGCCGACGGGGTTGACGCATTCTAGACGACCACGGGCCCGGGGCCCAGGAAAGGGGGTGCCTCCCCAACCTAGATACAAGGGGTCGGGTCTTCCTGGGGATCGATCGGATCTTGGAACGTAACGGGACGAGTTACAAATTTCAAAAGCAACGCCCAAGATTAGCAAGTTCCTCGCTTAATTAATGCCATAGAACAATGGGATGGGGGTTGTATCTTTTGCGCTTAATGCCACGGAACAAGGATGCACCTTGGATCGTTCAATAATTGCTTTAAAGGCTGTGCAAATGGATGGATAAATAAGTTTGAGATGGTTCGAGATTTGTGCAAAATGCAATCCAATTGTGGATGTGGCGAGACAATATTAATCATTCATTCGTGATCAAGATGCACCGCGAACACGGAACAATGTTTCTTACCAAAATCATTATTTCGTGCTTAAGATGCAACACAAACTCGGAACAATGTGAATTACCAAACGTCAGACTGATGAGACATGCAGTGGAGCCAGGGAACTTCAATCATGCATGCACAAATGAACATTAATAAAAACATCGATACTGAAGAAGCAAAAGCAGCAGGTTGCAAGGGATCATCAAAAAATTTCCAGTCATGATACTCACAGAACCGAGCCCTGCATCAAAGATTTAACTGTTGAATTTGCCTACAGAATTATGGAAGTTAATTAATTGGAATTTTCCATTAAAATGCATTCTAAGTAATTAGGCCTTAACCTGTGAGGCTGTGACTTGTTTAAAACCCACATTCAGAAGGCACCAGGTAACGCCATCATATCCTAACTCTGCTTTTCTACTGCATTGACCTGTGACTGTAAATATCAGTAGTATCGATCAAGTCTCGGATCACTGGAGAGAGTCGTAACCAGATAATATCAGCGAAGAACAAATATTGCTATGTCAAGTCTTGCCAAGGAACTTGGGCAGTTACTCAAAGTTTGCAGGGCAACTAAAAATATTAAACAGCATCAAAGATCCAAGAAAATTTGTGATGGAAAATAAATAATTATTTAGATGTCATAAGATTCCTAGCAAGGTTGGGGGAAAATAGAGATGATGTTTTCGGCTTGAAAGGTTCAAATCATGGCTCTCAAGAACCTGTACCACATAGTATTATGCAATGCACCACACATCAACATCAAACAGCAGAAAAGAGTCTTCAGCTTACCAGCAGAGATAAACAAGAATGTTAGAATAATGGGACAATCCTGGTTGAACTCATGTTCCGGATCTATGCTTCGACATGCATATTAGGTTCAGGAGAGGTATATAAACAATTGCTTGAAGCTTCATGAAAGTACCAAGCTTCATTGGTGCACTAGAACTCCTTTCATGTCTATAATCTGATACACCCTCCCCATCCCCCAATTTGTGATTTTTATACAACTTACGTTAGTGTTGCCAGCACAGACATCATTTTTCAAAGCTTCATCTCATGTACCACAAGGAGAATTCTGTCCCTACATCAATTAAAATGCAAAGCAATAAAAAAAAGAAACACTACGAGTATCCTTGTATCAATTCCCTTTCTGAAACAAAATGATCTCTCTTCTCAAAATTATTGTCGATATCAGCTAGACTCGTTCTATGATGTCACTGAGTCTCAAAGATAGTTACTTTAATTTGCAGGGAGAGAGAAGAGGCTGACGTGGCAATGACTGCACAGCAACATTCTGAGCTCTCTCCTATTTTACAACCTGAAACATCAGCTTGATCGGTCAGGCAAAAAATTTCTAGCAACATTAAAGGGGACCATGTTGATATATTGCTCATTTTCATTGAGATATCAACCAGCTACCGACATCCCTACTGGGACAGTTTCAACCTCAGAGAAGGTATCACCTGCTTGATATGAATGTGTTACTGGAATAGTATCCCAACAGCTTATAAAAACTAGCCAGAGAATGAACCTTACGTGAACAAGTGTGGGTGGGTACGTGATAGCTGAGGCTGCTTCATGGGTGAGATTATTAGATTACGCAAAGTAGCAGCAGGATTGCTCGCACCAGGTCCAAATAAAGCGTGTGGCTGTCTCCTGGTTCCAGCATCTACAGGAACTGGAGCAGTCTGTGCTGGTGAGCCCCCAGAAAGATTATAGGCACCCGAGTTGGAATTTTTCTGTCTGGCTGAAGGCCATATCTCCTCTCTCTGCCCTGGAGTTTCAGGAGTAAGAACAGAAGAATCTGGGACAAATAAATCAACTGGTATTTTTGGGAGAGCCTAAGGAAAGAATTATTTAGCTCTCTGATAGATTGGAAATAGAAATGGGACAACATCATTAAGTTTGATACAAAACTAGTATAGCCAATCATTCAAATTTGAAACTTGAAAAATCTTCTAAACATATTAATTGTGTACATCCATAAATTGAGCTAAAAATGTTTCTTTAGATTAATTTTGTAACTAATTACCTTGTCTGAGGCGGTCTCTGCTATCCATCATGTCACCCATGCCGGAGAACAAGTCTGGTTCAGTTCTTGAAAAGAAGTTGCCTGCAGGTTGGATTGCTGAACGCTTAACAGACTCATACCCACTCCTCAGCTGATCATACATCTCATCTAGCTTCCTCTTCTGCCTGGATCCCAGAGAAGTTTTCAAAATTAGATACGCATATGGACAGAGAAATAAAAGGGGAGGGAGTCAAATATGAATATCATCTCTTTTAATACTTCAAATGAGCAGCAAAAGATCGACCTGGATTTCTCAGCATATTTTTCTTGTAGTTCTTGCTTATCTTTTGATAAGCTTTCAATCTCTTGTTCCATCATCTGGCACCTCTTGGCCATTTTCTGGTATGCAGCATGCACTTGCTCCAATTTTTCCATAATTTTTTCTTGCATGACCTCACATTTCTGCTGGCATTGCCCAGCGATCTTGTTCAATTTGTATTGCATCTCTAATTCCTTTTGTCCAATGTAAAACATCACGCCTCGATATGCAGTCTTCATGACTGATTTTTAGGTGTCAAAGGCAGACAGAGGAGAAATGCTCTTTTATAAACCTTTAGCTTGATGATTGCTAAGATTTTTCTGTTTACTTATCACAATGAGATGGAGTTTGTACTTTTTTATGGGAGAAAACAGTCTGAAGCCCTCAATTACTTACAAAATGGATAAGCTTTAGTTGATTGGAGCTTTTGTTACAAATCTCCAGAGACAAATGCACTTCTAAGGTCTGAGAAATTACTAAAAAAATTGCAAATAGGATACGAATTTGCGGGGGCACTCCAGCCATCGCCATCTGCAATGGATACTATAATGAGAAAAAAAAATTAAAAGGAACTAAAAATACAAACGTTATAGGTTTAGTTTATCTGAGTGCTTCTTACATTTATCCAGTGATCACCAGGATTTATATCAATTGGTCTCATGTGGCTGAAAGGCAAACATTTATGATGTTTCACCAAAATAATAATGAAAAAAAAAAAACAAATGAGGCATCAAAAGAAAGGGATAGTAAGTTACACTATGCTTTCCCCTTGCAGGAAAAGCATCTATTTGGCTCAAGGAGCATTCAAAACATAGATGTGAAAAAAATCGTTTAGAGAATTCCTGGAGATTGATAATAATCATTAAATCTACATTATCCAGACTCTGAAGAATAAAAGATGAAAACCTTTTGGAGAGCGCTTGATCACAAACTGGGCATGCAGAATCGTTGCTGAGTATCTTGCTTGCATCTTCAGTGCCTTTTTCATGTGTTAAAGAGAATCAAACATGCAATATTCACATATACATTTGGTCACATAAATAGAAGCGTGTGGATGGCTGTAATTTCATCATATATAAATGTTTTTTTGGATACACAGGAGGTGGCCACAGGTGGTTGATATGGCTTTCCCATCCAATTCCCGCCAGCAAGCATTGCACCTCATTTCACGTCTTGACTTCTAATTCCATGGCTCCTGATAATTTTCAAGACCTGCCGTGCCTGTAAAATTGTAACTAATTATTAAAAAAGAACAAAAACCTTTCCCCGTCCATTATCGCTGCTCAATAGAGAAAACATAGAGGGATGAAGACAAAAGAGATCCTTTCAATGTTAATCATCCATATGAACTCCAGTAAAAGGCCAAAGTGAGAACTTGAGCAATTAGGGTTTAAGATCATTCATTTCGTAAAGAAAATAGATGATTAATGCTGGAATAACAGGTATCGATCGTGCAATGCTTAGATAGAGGGAACCAACCAGTTAAACAGCATTCTAGGAGCACCACGAATCACCTGATTAGCCCGTTATATTCTTGGCTCGCAAAAATTCACCGAAATCCTTCGGACGAGTGCATCATGTATAAATTCAATGGAATTAAGAAATCTTTAAGAACTTCTTGAATACCCATACAAATATCTGTTGAAAACCTAGGTTAAAAACTCAAAATTTAGGGCAAATATAAAATGGACACCACATGCCTGCATCTGAGATTTTATAAAGACAACAGGGAAAAAGGGGGAAAAATCGGATTTGTTACCGTCAAAAACTATCAAGTACAAAATATTTTTCGAAGTTAAAAGCCCAGAGAAGGATAATAATCCGCCACTCCTTAGAACATCACTAGGAAAACTAGAAATTACTCTTTTATGCTCGGTTCTTGGCGGGAATCACAGGGGGGTAAAAAAAGGAATTTGCGACCTTTTTATCGAGGAAAAGAAATCCGCACTTGGGTTTGAGATTGGAAAGTACTAAGCAAAAAGATAATAGGATCAAGGTAATACCACTGCGAATCGGTAGAGAGATCGGCGAATTTAGATTCCGAGCTTGATTCGTAGAGAACTCGAGGAGAAAGCGTCTCGACGCACTAGGAACTCGTACCAAAAAAAAAAACCTAGATAAGTGACATCGCCTTCTCGAGCTGAGTGGGAGAGGCAATCGGGAGAGAAGCATTTAAAAAACGGAAACGGCAGCATTCGGTCTTTTATAAGCGGACATGGGCGATGCCCGAGATGCCCACGTGACAAGTGGCTACTGGGCTTGGAAGGCGGGCTGGGAATTTCGAATACTTTCTGGCTGTTACTTTCATCTACATTCTACAAGCTCCCGTTCTTCCTGTCCAATCATACACCCTCCATTTCAGGTGGGTCCCCTTGAATTAGAAATGGGTACTGATATCTGATGGAGCCGGACGTACTTGATTTCAGAGCAAATCTCACCTGTACACCCAGTGATCACACCAGCGACACCAACATCAGTGGATGGTGATGGGTGATTTGAGTAGTGTACCTACATTGCTTAGCAAATTTGCAAGAGATAATTTCTTGATCACAATCCTCGTTAGCCCACCACCCAGAATAATTCATTTGGGGCAAGACGGAAGTGCATAAATGCCCAGTCTTTTTATTATATTCTTTTTCTTTTATTTTATTGGTTGTACCATGCCAGACTTGCATAAAAAAAAAAAAAAAAAAAAGGTTACCAGGCATAAATCACACGATATTAAGCCCTAACCAATAATATCCCGTCTATAGAAGATATACTTAGTAGAGGATTTTATACCATGCAAGCTCCCACCAGAAAGTCAAAAAAAGTGGTTATCAGGCATAAATCACACGATATTAAGCCCTGACCAATAATATCCCGTCTATAAAAGATATACTTGTAGGGGATTTTATGCCATGCAAGCTCCCACCAGAAAAGTCATGATCCTCAATGGAATTTTATACCATGCAAGCATACACATTGTGTATCAGAATACGTGGTGTTACCTCTCCTGCTCATATAGTCCATATAGTCACCGCGGACTTGGTGACACTTAGAAGTTCTCATATGCTATCTCGAGGTTTCCAACGCAAATTATACCACCTAAATTTAGTTTGAATGATCCCTAGCTAGGAAAGAAAAGGATTGGCAAATGAGCAAGTTGTTTGCGAGCTAGCTCAAGTTTGGATTGCTTGGTTAAAAAACACGCCAAATTAAAACTATGATTAGCTCATTTTAGCTCGGCTCGTAGTCTCAAATTATCTCAAAATACTAACATATAAATATTATTATTATATATCAATAATTATTTTATAGTTTTGAATTATAGGTTGATATCCAATACGATAGGTTGTATTTTAACCATAAGAATGAAATATGATCAAAATTGTTACTCTAGATTATGTAAATGAAAGTCTTAATTAATCTCAAGCTCTTATTTGATCTTTTAAACAAGTTGTTTGTGTACATCTTGAGTTTGGCTTGAAATTAAATACCTAGCTCTAACTTGACTCGATTATTAAACATGTCTGACTAAGGCTAGGTCTAATTTAGCTAATGTTAGACCCATATACATCAACTCCTATATAAAGCAAAGTATGATGGTTCAATTTTGCATGATGTTAACCATGATTTTGGTCCTTGTCATTCAGCAAAAAAATATCAGGTTTGGGCCTAACCCATCTCTCAAGTTTATTAAAAAAATATCTTTCTATATATACACTATATTATCCAATACTTCATTTTATATTCCATTTATCAGATTTTGTAGCTAGAATTTTTTTAGTTTTTTATTGATAAATATTTAAGAAAATATGATTACCATGCTGTTATTTATTTCACTATCTTTAAACTCTCTATCACCCCAAACTAGTAGGAATTTATTTTTGAGGAAAAAAAATACTCTATCCATCCATTTCTAATCCCTAATTTTTAGCGTATTGAACTTCTCTAAAATTTAATTTTTTAATATAATTTATATATTTTATCATTTTCATCCTTATTTTTTTGAACGTTTTTCGGATTGCACGTATCGGTTACCATTATACGTATATATAAACTCCGTTTCTTAAACATCCTCCATTGCCCGGTTTGGGGGCGGAGTGCGGGTCCGCTGTGTGCCGTCGGATCTTTTTAGATCCAGTCAAGCGGCGACTTGTAAATGTGAGGCAAAGATCGACGCGACCCGCACCACAATTCTTCTGGTTCTCAATCTCCGTGCACCACTCCCTATTCCCCTCTGTCCCCGGAACCCTAAACCCTAAGAATTCCGCTCCACGGTGGTCTCGTCCTCGCCGAAACCCTCGATCCTTCTGGCAAACCAGAAGAACCCTAGACTCCTCTACATCGAAAAATCGTATTGGCGCGCATTCTTTACAGTGCGGGCTAGCTGCCACCGCTGAAGCCCGCACGACTCTGAGAGGTTAATCTTTTTCTCTTCTCCCGCCGCGTGTTTTAGATAAAGGATTGAAACCCTAGATCCTACTTTCTTTGATCGTTTTTCTCGTGTTTCCAATTCTAGCCAATGTTTGATCTTTATTATGTCATGTTTCACTGGGATTTTAGCGCTTACCGAGGTTAGAATTTGTGATCGTAAGGTTCTTGATACCTGTTTCTTTTGGCTTCTTGAGATGTCTGGAGAGAAGGTTAAAAAAAGGAGGGAAGTTGGTGTGCATCTTCATCTTCAATTGATTGAGTTTGTTTTCTTGATTACTGAAGTAACCTTACAATCTGATGTTGAGTAAGCGTCCTCTTTGAGTAAACTTGGTGTGTTCTTACTAGTAATTATCTGATTCTCAATAAGTTGCAGCTTTTTCCTGTTCCCATTGCCTCTCGATGAAATGCTTTATTCCAAGAATAATTAAACAATGCCATCTATTAAGAATCCCTTATATTCCAGTATGCATTTCGACAGCAATGTAATACCATGAATATACAACACCATCTTTTATACTCACCAGCGATCAACACCAGCAGGATCAACTTAAAAAAGTTCGAAGCTTTTATCCTCAACCATAAAAGTGATTCTTTTTCAGAAATTAATGTCAGGTGCTTTGCATGATTATCAAGCCAGCAATATCTAAAATCTTGATACAAGGAATCAGGGACCTTAATCCAGGTCCTCTTTTTTTTTTCTTTCAATTTTTCATCTTCTAGGTATTTATTGTATGCATTAATAGCTACCAAGAGGCAATTAAGGCTAACATTGAGGAACGTGTCTGAAAAAATTTTGAAATTGTTTGCACCATTCAAGCCTTAGCACGGTTGGCCTCAAATTGTTGTAATAAAACTTGCTGGGTAATTGATGAAGAAGCTGTGTCAATCTAATGTTATTTCTTTGGTGCTCAAACAGCTCTAAGATATAAATCTTTTTGATGCATAGCAAGTTTAATGTTTGGTGTCTAAAGGGCAAAACCTAGGATAATCAACTGCTCCAGGATCATGCTCATGCCCTTACACTGCATCTCATATCGAGTAACTTATTACTGCTGTTGTTGTTAGTGTTATCTGAGTTCTTATAGCATTTATCTGGAATGCAGAAATCAAAATAGCATCTCCCTATAAGTTTATAGTATTCTACATTATTGTAGACGAACACTTCCTAGCCTTTCAAAGCCTAATTTTTTTTGAGCTCTCTGTTTCTATGTCTTTCCCAATTCAGCACTGCCAGTAGCTAACCTCTATTATTTGAGCATTCTTTTTTTTTTTGTGTGTTTGTGTGTGTGTGTGTGTGTTTGTGTGTGTGCATGCGCACGCATGCATGCTGAATGCTACTTATTTTTGTGCAGTGCTAATTTCTTTTGCTTTTTGATCGTTTTCTTTCTTTTTCCATTGCCCAGCTGTAATATCTATCCACCAGTACTTTTGCTTCTGTTTGTAGTATTAACCAAGCCCATGATCGGTCGCATTAGCCTTTTGCCTTGCTTTACTGGATTATATAAAATGGCTAATACCAACCCACTTCTTAATTATATTTTCTACTCACAGTCAATACTCCAAGTATCAAGATGAGTTATTCTCAGTTTCGTGGCACATATTATGTCCATTGAGGTGTTGGAATTGTTGCTGGACAGGCTGCTTTCATCTTGTCACCTACCAAACCCTTGCTTATTGCTATTAGTTCTTGATCCTTCAATACTTGTAGTCATTCTAGGGATTGCTTTTAGCATTTTCATATCTGGAACATAATTAGCTGGAAATAAGTAAAGCGACGAGCTTCCTGACCCTGCTATTTAGTGTTATCTTCCTATGGGTTTGAGCATATCAAGATTAACAATGGCTTTGATAATCTTCAATATGATTTTTATGTGGGCTGTTCTGTCTCCTAGGATTATAAATATCCTTCTTCATTGCGTGCTTCTATGTTAAATAATTTACATTTACTTGTGCCTTTTTCCTGCTGTAAGTGTACTTGTTTTTTTTCCTGATTTAGCTCATTAAATGTGATCCCCAATATATTCTAACAGGTGAAGTTGTCTATGAAACTTGTTATTTGATATATTGAAGTCTTAGAAGAAGCATAATTCCAGATGACCAGTATGGTTGAAAATGCAAATCCAAATATTGAACGAGCAGAAGAAATCAAGCTCTTAGCTAACGACGCATTCAAAGGTAATTGTGAGTACTGATGTTGTTGTCATATTATGGGCTTTGTAATGGAGGTTTGGATTTTAGATATCATCAGAGATACATCATTTTCCTGGCAATATCATGAGCATCTTCTAAACTTTGAGCTGTAAATGTGTGCGTGTATGTGTGCAGGTGAGTGGGTGGGTGTTGTGCATGCTTGTGTTGTTTGTGTGCACGATATGTGTGCTTTCTAGTTGTGAGCACTTTTTATCTGGTCTCTATGCTCTAACACTCTAATTGCTAGATTATTTTGCCAATGCATCTCTCCATGTATGTTGGGGGCAAAGATGTGTATCAAACCTTTAGATAAGGTCTACTTTAATATCATTCGTTTGACTATACTCAACTATGTGATTATGTAAAATAATTTAATAAATTGTAATATGGGGTTATTAAGGGTGAGCATTGGCGGAATGGCAATGTTGCTTCATTGTGACCTAGGTATCACGAGTTGGAACCATGGAAACAACTTCTTTGCATGCGGGGATAAGACTGGATACATCCGACCCTCCTAAGACCCCACAATGGTGGGACTCTGTGTACTAGACTGCCTTGGGTATGGGGACATTAATTCGATTATAAATGTTCTAGAATATAAATTGACCATGTTTATGATGTTTTGCAGACATCATTCATTGAGGTAAAACTTTTAGGCCTTTAGCTGGTGGTAATTAAGTGGAAATAAAAAGTTCTTGGTATTAATAAAATATATCAAGATTGAGGGTTGTTGTAATAGTGAAGTAGGGAGCAGTGCATGGAGAAGATCGATGCATGAAGAGGAAAGAAAAACATATATTTTACTAGAGAGTTGTCTTTATTTGTTGCTATCTACATATAATTCTGGATATTGGAAACATCAACATATCCTGTGCATCTTTTTTTTTGGTGTGATAATTGAAAGGTGTTTTACCAGCAATCCCAGCATTATTACCTTATGATCTATCTCCCTTGTTCCTTCATTCAGCCAACAAGTTCTCCCAAGCCATAGAGTTGTATAGTCAAGCTATCGAATTAAATGGTCTCAATGCGGTATATTGGGCAAATCGTGCATTTGCACACACCAAACGTGAGGAATATGGTAGCGCTATCCAGGATGCAACAAAAGCAATTGAGCTTGATCCTAAATATTCAAAGGTAAGGAAATCATAAAGTTCTATATTTTATATACTTATGTATGGACTCTCAAATGGGTAACTTGAAAATTTATTGACAGGGTTATTATAGACGGGGTGCAGCATATCTCGCCATGGGGAAGTTCAAGGAAGCTTTGAAAGATTTTCAACAGGCATGTTTAAGCCTGATTCATTTCATTATAGGATGAATCTGATAACCTTATATGCTTGATGTTTAGAAGTATGGATGGATAGACAAACACACACACATGCAGAACAGACATCTAAGCAATTAAAAATGTTTGGTTTTTTCCACATTGTTCCTATATTGTAGTCTCTGACCTATATTTAAGCTGTCAAATGGACATCTCGTGATGTTGTGTATGCATGAGACTGAAGGTCATTCAATTCACATGTTTGAATAAATCCAGGCCAAGTTCAGAAAATTAATGGTTAGAGAAAAAAAGATTGATGAATGCTCCAATCTTAGCTGGACTGCATATGCTATAAATGTATCTAATGTACTGACAGAAGTGGTCCTTAAATATCCAGTTTGCCTATGCAGAGATATTGGAATTGATTGATGGGGCACTAAAATATCATCTCAAGTAGGTTGCAGTGAGTAGTACATAATTTTAAGTGACAAGAAGTGCAAATTACCTTTTTCCTCTCTCATTTCCCCCTTACCGATCTTATTTATTCTTGTGAATGTGCCAACAAAGGATTCCTATGATTTTTTACGGATTTTGTAATTTAAATAACATTGGAAGTTGGCATATTAGTAACTATACATGCCAATTTCATGTGTTTGTCTTTCATATCTGTTTATTGGTTAAGCTTAGAATCTTCTACTGTTGAAGATCAAGTTTATGTAATTAACTCAGCTATATCCTTAATTGCCCATATGCAACCTCTTGACCGCACATTATCCAGAAGCATCATTATATGTGACACGACTTTTGATTTCTTATGCTAATAAATGCTTGGTCATTTTATGCTATATAAATTTAGATCGTCATTTCTTATTTTTTTAATTGTACAAAGATTTGTATTTCTTCATTTTATTGAATGTACTAGAAGCATTTTTCTTAACATTTCTAGTTGTCTTAGGTGAAAAAAATTTGTCCAAGTGATCCGGATGCTTCAAAGAAGTTGAAAGAATGTGAAAAGGCTGTCCAGAAGCTTCGATTTGAAGAAGCAATTGCTGTCCATGAGTCCGCGAGACGCTCTGTTGCAGAATCTATAGATTTTCGTTGTATAGGTATTATCTGTACTAATCATGTTGTTGTCAGATGCCTGCCTGGCTTTTATATACGAATTTTTGGCTTTGCATATTCCTGCTTACATTCCCTTTCTGTTTTTACATGCCTTTGTTGGAAACCTGTCCACCACTTTTTTTTTTCTCTTTTATAGCGGAAAAATAGGTAAATTATATATGAAATTTTGGAATACTTTGTTTTTAAACTAATATAAATATTCTCAGTTGAAATAGCCTTTTGGAATAGATTCTTTTTAGGAAAAAATCCTTTGTTTGAATGTTTGTAATTTAATCCATAAAAAAGGGCCTTTGGCCTCACTGCTGTGCAGTGAAATCCTTAGACAATACAAATTTGTTTCTTGTTAGAACAGAGTCCAAGATAGTCTTTGCGATTTGATATATCTTTCTCCATCGGCCATAATAAAATTTGGATGGTAAGATGGTGCATTTTGGTATTTATATTACTGCGATCGTAAAGGATGGGAGGCGTTGTGTTAGGAGTGTTTGAAGAAACTTCAAGCAATTGTTTGTGCCTACGCATTTGAGAATTTATATTCCTGGAGAAATCTTATGGGTAAGCTTAGGTAGGCTTATTAGATATACGGCAGGTCTAACATATTGTCATTTTTTTTTGCCAAACTTGTCAATTTGTACTTTTTGATGGAAGAAACTCTAGGTGTTTTGTTAGTTTTATATGGTGCTATCCTTTTGTACTTATCTTGCACAGGCTTGCGTGCTTGTGTGTGGATATGTGTGCTTGTATCGGTATGCATGTCTCTCAGTCAGTTTATTGTTGAAATTGTGTGTTGATTAAGAACTGTGCAGCAGTAGGCACCATAAAACATAATAATCTCTTGCCCAAAATAGTAATAAATGATAACATCAACCTAAAAGCAGTTTTAAAATGGATAATATCTTTTTTAAAGTCATTCTGACATGCTTTCACATGATGTATGGAAATGTTATCTATTAACAGATGTGGAGCCACACTATACTGGAGCAAGAATAGAGGGCGAAGTGGTAACTTTGGATTTTGTGAAGAAGATGATGGAAGATTTTAGGAACCAGAAATGCTTACACAAAAGGTTCTTGCTCATAGTAATAGTACTTATGTACTAAGCTATCAATTTCTTTTCCTTCCATTCTTTAGTTCTTCTATTTAAATCAATTAATTGCATCTATTGTTTAGGTATGCATATCAGATTGTCTTACAAGCCAGGGAGATGTTGGGGGCTATGCCGGCTCTTGTTGATATCACTGTTCCAGATGGTCATCATTTCACAGTTTGTGGTGATGTGCATGGCCAGGTAGCTATGTAACATTTCTCCATTTTAAACAGTTCAACTCAGCCATTTTATTATCTTTTTTTTTTTGGTGAGAAAGGGAAGGAGATCGACCTGTACTATAATAGCCATACCTAAATACTTGGGAATGCACCAGCTAAGGCTGCAACCCACAACCTTTGGTTGCTAAACAAAGGAATGTGACCACCGGGACAAGCTGCCATTCACCAGCTATTTTATGTTCTTATCTGAACAATTTTGGTTCCTTTTATTTGGAAAATCATGCTACTCCATGTAATATGTTGAGCCCTCTTTTCCTCCCCCCGCCCCCAATCAGATTGTTCCAGTATTTCCATTCATGCTTTATGGAGGTATTTGTATTATCAGATATCAGCATTTGTGCCTTTTAAGTAAAAAAAGGGAAAAAATCACTTGCATTCAGAACGGAACAACTACTAATCTGCGAATCTTGAGCTTTTTGCTGTTGTACTCACTTGAGCCCACTGATAGCACATTGGGCTCCAATTATTTGGCTTCTTGTTTCCATCATCAAACCAGATATATTGAATCTTCGAATGCCATAGGCCATACTTTTTCTTTTCTCCAAACACTCAGGTCTGAAATTATCTGTTTAAGCACCTGTAGTTTAAGCATGTTCCTTTTTAATTTTGAGGAGGAGATTATGTTCATACATTTGGACTAGAATATGGGATTAAAACTATGGGAAACTCCAATTGTGAAAAGCACTATTGACTATACCAGTGAATTCCCAAGGATCTTAACTGATGACTTTGAGTTTTAGATCCTAAGTATCTCGTGTAATAGTTGTTGCATTTTTATGAATGCAAGGATGTCCAGTTACTCCAGCGCAGATTAACACATTCTTTACTAGATAGATCACTCACCAACTATTGTAGCTTTGTTGGGGATAACCTTGTAGCATGGAAGATTAAGGAGAGCCTCGTCAGAGGATTTCGTGCAGAAGCTGAATATTGGGTTCTTTCAGATAATTGAATTAGCCTGGTCAAAAGAACTGCTCGTCGAGATGGATTTCACTAGCAAAGGTTCTAGGAATTTGTATTATGATGATAAAGGGGGTATGACACAGCCTTCCATTTTGTGTCATAAAAGTATTAAGCGTGTCAAATCAGGTGGCCATTTTATTTATGAAAAGTTGAGGTTAAGATAGTTGTTCATTTGCCAAACAAAGGAACAAGTCGCTGACATGTTCATTGATACTCCTGGGAAGGCAAGTCTACTTTTGTCATAGTATATACCACTTTACATGCTCCTGCTTGAAAGGTTACCTTAAATTTGTTGATTTCGATCTTTTCTTTATTAAGTATGAAGTAAACGGTCATAAATGCTGCAAGGCATTTGATCAACAAAGCTGCCATGTTGAAAGCCAAGATATGATCACATTCAGATCCCCAAGTCCCTGTATCAAACTATATCCACACGGACCATTTGGTCAACATTTGTTAGCCTAGTTCTCTGCCAAATTTTTAACTCGTTTTATCATGTTTCTTCATTTTGAGAGTTTTCTTAGGTTGATTTATATGCAACTTTGCTGCTGATTGTTATTGTTATTTAATAGTTTCAAACCTAACTTGTAGTACCAACTTATCACATTTCACTATCTGTTGTAGGCTGACCTTTCTAGGGGCATGGTTGCCAGTTTATAATTAGGAGTGTAGCTTTATTAAGTGGTCATGATAGACTGCTCAATTTCTTCATGTTCCCGCTTATGTGACCTTACCTATAGTCTCATACTCTCATTATATTTTGTCAGTTGATAGCAAGGGGGCAATGCTCTAGCTTAAATAATAAAAGGAGGGGCATTCAGGTTGCTCACTAAGTCTGCATGCCTTTCCTCTTATATCTTCATGCTAACTTAATGCTCTCCTCTCTTTTTTTTTAATTGTTATCTCGAATCCTTCACTTATTTTCTTCTCCCTAATCCTTGAGATGCATCACAACATATGCTTGCAATGCAATAAATCAGTTCTGATCATCTCACTGGTTGATTTTGTTGAAAGGCATTGCCACTAAGGCATTCAGACGTGGTTTCAGGAATGGGTATAGGACTCTATAAGCCTGGACACATCCTTTTCCAGGTAGATGCTTCAGCAGCATTGGAGCTAGAGGCATCACCTTTGATCCTTGAGTAGCCTGCACCTATTCAATGATCACTGGACAAAATAATTTGTCTGTATCGTAGCCTCAATTTCTATGGCGAACCTCAAGTTGTGCGCCTGAGTCTTTGTGGATCTCTTCCATTTGCGTAGCTGACTTGACAGTCTTATACTATCAAGAACTTTGCTTGTTTCTTTTATTGTTCGATTTGCAATATTATGCTTGTTTCAAACATCTAAAGTTCTCTATTCTAAATGTTTGCAGTATTTTGATCTCCTAAATATTTTTGAGCTCAATGGACTTCCCTCGGAGGAAAACCCTTACCTTTTCAATGGGGACTTTGTGGACAGAGGATCATTCTCTGTTGAAGTTATTCTCACACTGTTTGCATTCAAGTGCATGTGTCCCACAGGTATTCCTTTCTGTTTTATTAAACAGTTTGTCTTGTTTTTGGTTTTCATGATATGACCCGTACCTGCGAGAATTTTAAGTGCTATTTTATGCAAAAGAAGGTTAGACGGTCATAACGTGCATTCGAATGCAGAAGTTTAAGAAACCAGTGCAGTTGAAGATTACATGCTGATGCTACAAAAGAGTTTTTACATATTGACATGCAAATACTGCATCGTTCTGTTCCTGTTCTATCTGTTGCGTTCCTTATCATATAGTTTGTCTAGATTGTGACCACTTCTTTTCCCACTGGCAATCAGCAGACTGATGAAAAATCATTAGGATGGTGGCTGAGATCTGATGTAAAATGGTTGATGCACAATAAGTATGTATAATTTTGGGTTTATGACTTGATTTAACTCATCGGAGGTTACTCCAAGTAGGCCTGAACTTTCATACCAAGGATTCATGTCCCAGCGTGTCCTGGTGCATCCTGCGGGTACCATACCTTTCCAACTTCGAGTAAGCTTAAGTGAGTTGCATGAACCAATAGCTGAAACAGAGATTCAAATATTGCAGAAACAAGGATTAAGCACCAGGATGTGCACGCTCTCTTGCCACCTTTTGTTCTAACTCCTCCCACTGAATTTTAAGCCTATTTCTATTAAGTGACTAGTTTTTTAAATTCTCAGGTGTGAAACTGGCTGTTCATAATAAAATTACTAAATTTATGAAGGTAGATATCTTGTATGTGTGTTGCATATATTTGAACACAGTTCTGTAAGTTATGTATACTTTTCATGTTTTTTTTCTTTGTAAAAATATGTTACTGTCTATATGTTATGAAACATGGTAGCATAATTTAGTGATTTTGTTTATGTTTTGGTGGTTGTTTGGACACTAGTTGTACTTGGGTAGTTAGATGCCACCGTAGACATAAACCTTTATGTTTAGGTTGCTTCTAATTCTAATACCTAGTTTGATTAGCGGCACTTAAAATTTGTTGTATCATAAAAATTTTATCCTTTTTTGACATTTATGAGATGCAAATTGCTACTGTTGTAAGTCAGTGTTGTTTTCCATAATATGTTTTCATTTCTGAGTCACCATTATGGTGCTGATATTTCTTTATTTAAGGTTATTAGCATCTGAAACTGTAATAGCATTGTTCTCATATGATAATTTTCTGCATCTTTGTTAATCTCCAAGGTTATCATCATTTTTTCTTAATTTGCTTCATGGTAGTTTGGCACTTAACTTTTATTAGATGTTGAACACAACGAGACATTTTTAGTTTCTATATGCAAGTTACCTTTATGGTTAGTCTTCATAATTGGCTTTTTGAAAATTTTACAGCTATGTATCTTTCGAGAGGAAACCATGAAAGTAAGAGTATGAACAAGATTTATGGTTTTGAGGGAGAGGTCAGGTCAAAGTTGAGTGAAACATTTGTTGAACTCTTCGCAGAAGTATTTTGTTGTTTACCTTTGGCTCATGTCATAAATGGCAAGATCTTTGTAGTTCATGGAGGATTATTTAGTGTTGATGGTGTGAAGCTCTCTGATATACGAGCAATTGATCGTTTCTGTGAGCCTCCTGAAGAAGGTATTTTGCAAGTATTTCTTGTTTAAAACATCCAATTCTTAATAATTAATGGGTGAAATACTTACAAGTCTGTACTTTCACTGTTTCATGCTTAACCGGTAAAAAGCTACTATTTTCTTGTTACTCGGTCTTTTTTACATGGTTCGAAAAAAATTCATGTATGTGGTGATTTTTCCACTATATTGTCATATATCAGGCCATTTTTTGGATTTTGTTCCTTTTATGCTCTCCCCTTTGCCTACCATGAAATTGATTTACTTGACAATTGCGTAACAAAAAATCTACAGTTCCTGTTTTTTGTGCTGAGACATACCATATTATTTTAAGACAGAGGTCCTTATGTCCGAAAATGATAATCTTTCAATAGCATGGCTATGTATTTAGCTTTTAGAAATCTTTGGTTGTATTTCGATATTAGACATCACAGTGACCGTAAGTGACAGTCCTTATTATCCACCTCATTTGTGTGGAATGCTTTGTATATGGCCATGCCAAATGCAAGCTTTCTCAAGTTTTCTGTCCACCACCACTTCACTCATCTAGTAGTAAATTGCCTCTAGTTGAGTTTAATTTGATGATACCAAGAAAGAAGATCATTCATGCTGCAATTATGCAGAGTTATGTATTTTGCTACACCACTTCCTTGATTTGACAATGTAGATTCAGCTTCCCTTTCTTAAAGACCTATATGTCATTTTGTATCTGTTAATCATGACTTTTGTTACCGTTTAATGACATTTATGGTGATTTCCTTATCAGGTATTATGTGTGAATTGCTTTGGAGCGACCCGCAGCCTCAACTAGGTAGAGGCCCCAGCAAGCGAGGTGTGGGTCTTTCCTTTGGTGCAGATGTGACAAAGAAATTCATAGAAGAAAATAATCTTGGTAAGTCGCCCTCCAATATTCTTAAAACATCTTTTGGCAGATCTTTTTGATAAACATCTTTTTTATATTCTTAAAACTCTTTTGGCAGATCTTGTTGTTCGATCCCATGAAGTTAAGGATGAGGGTTATGAGATCGAACATGACGGGAAGCTTATAACAGTATTTTCTGCTCCAAATTATTGTGATCAGGTGATTAGAATGTCATCCTTATGCTTACTTTATATCAGCTTCGGGTTTTTATTTGAGATAGATAGTCTGTTTCTAATGTAGGTCTTTAAGATTTCTCGTAATGTGTTAGAATCCTAAGATTTCATATATGAGGTCTTCCCGAAGATAGAAACAATTAGGTGTTGCTTAATTCTCCATAGACAGGAGGATTCTTGCTCATTGATTCTTTGACCTTTTTTTAGGAAAACACTCTTTTATGAAAGAAATGTACATTTTAAGCTGTCAAAGTTAATGGATCTTGGACTTAAGTTTACATCAATTTCCAATGTCTAATAGAAAGGTAGTCCTTTCTATGATTGTTCAAAACCTTAGTTACTGGCCTTGTCTCGACATTGTGGTAACCTTAGTTACGTGCCTTGCCCCAACATTATGGGTTTGAATCTCAAGTTGAAGCTATAAAATGTCAAGTTATTAGAAAGATTTGCAACCGGTTCTCAAAATGGCTGCTGAAAACCTAGCATATTTTGACAATTAAAAAGTTCTTTAGCAAATAGTCATGATTTAACAATTTCATCATGCATAAAGGTTTCAATCTTGATTGCGGCCTATCCCGTTCTGAGGCTGGGTCCTTATGATACCAGTGTGGTCCATGTTTGGTCCTAAACAACCATTGAAAACAAGAACATAGAGGGGGAAAAAATTAAAAATTGGTGTCCTGGAATGCCAGATCGCCCCAAGTGTCTTGATGCAATGATCTTGATCTAGATTGACCAGGGGTCTTAGATGCTTTAGGATTCGGTCTCTCTCTGGTCTGGTACAGTATTGTTAACATGGACTAGGTCCTTACTCCTTGATCATACATGTGCATATTGGTTGAATTTAATTATTCGAGCGTCATTCATCTCATGCCTTAGGGCAAGTCCTTATGAATCATTGTGAAGCATATGACTAAGAGGCTATATGAAGTGACATGTACATATTGTAGATAGAGACCTATTTGGGACATGCAACTTGGGCATTATTTATGCTGTATATTGTTTCATTTTTTAATGTGATTTTGAGTGGGGCTTAGGTATTTCTAGGTATGTTACAGTACACCATAAGCATTACGTGAACATTGTGACATAATGAGTTGTGAATCTGAACAAGCCATTTGTTGAGATGCTTTGAAATTGTGCATACTTGGAATAAGCATACTGAGGGCAGACCTTGACACAATGGTAAGGTTGCTCCATCTTGACCTAGATGTCACAAGTTCGAAACATGGAGACAGCCTCTCCTTGCGCGGATTAAGATTGGGTACATTTGACCCTCCCTAGACCCTGCAATAGGCAAGCATGTTGGATTAGAATTCAATATGGAGGGCCCAAGATAAATTCATACGTCTCGTTCTAATTTCAGTATAATTTTCTTTTTTTTTTATTGTCACCCTTCTAGAAAGATAATATATGAATTCTGCAAGTTATGTATTTCCCTTATACAAATGGATGAGCATGTTTTGACTAAATGTTTGTCTATGGTTACAATTTGCATAACTTAGAACAACCAGCAATTAGCTAACACTAGTGTAACTGCTAAGGGTTGATATTTCTAACCATTTTTTCCTATAAAGAGATGCCATTCTTGCCGATGAATTTTCTACCAATCCTCTTGAGGTAAGCTTGCATTTTTCAAATCCACATTTTTGAATTTTGATGGAAATCGAAGCCTCGGCATTTGTACTGCCGCTTAAAGTGCTTCTTTGCCACTCAAGTAACCTTCTTGCTTCCTTAGCAGACTTGGTTGGCTTTGGCACGCTGTTCATAGCCCATATTATTCTATAACTTTTTTAAGGAGGTAGGCACCAACGCATCTCCCCCACACCTGAAAAAAAAAACAAGAAAAAAAGGAAGAGAGAGAGAGAGAGAGAGAGAGAGAGAGAGAGAGAGAGAGAGAGAGCATGCATACACGCAGTCCCACAGAAGAGATTCTACATTGCATCAAATGTGCTGTATGAATTGATCACCTGATTTTGGTAATGCACCATCAATATGAAACATGCAAGAAGATGGGTGCTTCAGACTGACCAGTGGAGTTAGTTAATGCTGATTGGAGAAGCATTTAATTTGTCTCATTTATAGCAGACTCGAGTAACTAATGGTTATGATGGAGAGTAAACATGTTAGTTGTTAGAAATCAGACTAGTCTTAACTATTTCGATATTTTGAAAGATAAATTCTGTGTGTAATTTTTTGAAATTAACATATAATAGTGGATTAGCATTTTGGAAAGGAACAAGCAGTTCATTTCCAGTTCTTGCGTTTTCATTTCCAAAAAAAATAAAATGCAAAAATACGCAAATTGCATATTGTTGAATCTTTGAACAATATCCATTAGGAAGGGTTTCATTATGATATATACACTGCATAGAATTAAGATCCTAAATGAATCGAGAACCTCGTTCTCTCCCTGAAAATACACTTTCAGCAACCTGTTTGTCTTTCTCATTATCTTTGGCCAGTGTCCAATTAATTTTGTGTCCCTTATTTGATGCTAATCTTCAATTAGCCTCTTGCTTTCTTATCTTAGGGAAGTACATATTTGGAAACTAGGTTGGTAAGGTGTTCAGTAGAGTACTAAAGGGAATTAGGGTGCACTAGTGAGGACAGTGGTGAAGGAATGGATCTAACCATAAGGGATGATGATTAACAATTAAAGAACAAGAGGGGATGAAGCACTTCAAAATTAAAAGTAAATATTTTGATTGGACATACAATTTTGTTCTGTTTGGGGAAAGTTTTGTGGACCATAAGCTGAATAAAAACCGTAGGTTAGCATAATCTTAGTACTTATCCTTAGTGCTTTTGCTTAAAGAAAGAGTACAGAATTAGGAGTCAAGGCACCTTGAATTGAAAACTCAAGTTGCCGTGGCAGTATGTTATTTTATTTTATTTTATTTTTTTAAGAAAGCCATAGCAGGAAGGAAAAGTCATCATCCAACCAGAGTAAGAGGTTGGTTTGTTAGGTTTGGGTATTCAAGCTTGATGCTGAAAGAAACTCTGATATGGATATCATTTGAAAGAGTTCGTCATGGGGGTAAGACCCCCGGAAATTGGTAGAATTGGTACTGCCATGGCAGAAGGTTAAGCTTCTGGATAGAGAGGGATGAAAGAATATTGCTTGAAAAGTGGTGGAAGCTTTTGATATGCTGTGCAAGGACACATACGTCTCAGAAGTTTTTACCATATTGAAACCTCCATGAACTTGATGTTTGGATGGTGTTTTAAATCAAAAAAAAAAAAAAATTATGCTGTACATCGAACATCGCACCCTAAAACAATTCCATTGCATTAATTGTACTTCTCCATGCCTCTCCACAGTCCACTAAAACATTGTTTGCTAGAAATAAGCTTAACATGTTCTCTGATAGAGTGCTATGGATGAATTGATGCTTCCATGAACGTGTTAAAATGACCAGTTCTTGCTAAAGAAGCTTTCATGTGACAGTGAAAAACTGTTCTTCTGTTCTTAAAAAAATTCTTTTTATCGAACTTCCTAACATGCTTAAGACCAACAGCTGGCCAATGTAGTAGTTGCATTTTGCATCTTTTTGTGAGGGTATAATTGATTGTTGTTGTTTGTGTTCATGTCTTAGCTGGTCATCTTCTTTGAGGTTCTATGAATTAAATCATTCAGGAACTTCAGAAACGTCTATGATATCTCCACTTCTTGCAACAAGTGGGCTTCAATGAACTTTGGGTTTTACTACTTCTCTAATCTTTATTTTTGTAGTAATTTTTGTCTAAACTGTTGTCTGTGTTTTGACATCTTAACTTCCCTATCTTGTGACTAGTTATTTTTAATTTAGATATGAAGATCATTTTCTACCTTGATACAGATGGGCAACAAAGGTGCATTCATACGCTTCGCAGCCCCAGAACTGAAGCCAGATATTGTTTCTTTTTCAGCAGTGGTAGGTTTTAACTATATTCTGAAGGCTGTTTCTTTCAACTATAAATTACTAATGCTTGTTGCTTTATGGAGCCAAAAATTTCATTGTTCTATGCCCCTTCTTCGTGCACACTGAAACTATTTCTCTTCAATGCACACACACTGGTACAGTCATATGCAAGCACAGGTAAGTGTGGCTAAAAATTGACACCGTAGACCATGCAAGTTGCAGCACAGGACACATTCATATTTGCAAGTTACATCCAGGCCTTAAACCCTGTTGGGCGCATAGCCTCCATATCTGCCAAAAGGATTTTGTCTGTCGCTGTAGTATCACTGCATGGTCGCATTGCACATGAATTTTAACTCGTTTGAACTAACATGCAGCGTTTGTTTTGTGGCCCATAGCTGATTTTGGTCAGGTGGTGTTTTTACTGTTGTAGCTGTTCAAATGTTTTTCAAACATGTGCATCCGTGCAAGCTGTCTCAATTCTGCTCCTTTTTTTTCCTTTTGTCATATTGCTTACATGTATGCTGATGACCATTTTGTCAAAATTTGCAGCCGCACCCGGATGTGAAGCCAATGGCATATGCAAGCAATTTTCTCCGGTTATTCTCATAATTTATCAGGTGAATGCAACCCTAAAGGTATTCTGGTATTTTCTCACCCTTTTGAACATACACTGCATGTAAACAGCTATTGCAGAGGTCAGAAGCAGATCCCTGCCTTCTCCTTGGTAACTGATGTGCCATTGACAGATGTGATGATAATTCTGCCACACTCAGCCCCAGTAGGGCGTTTTTTTTCTTTGTTCTATGATGACTTTATTTTTCGACCGACAAGTCTAGTTCAAGGAGGTGCTCATTCATTTTGTTGGCAGTGTCATTTGCAATTATGTGTTTATTATGTGAAATTTGCCTTTCGATCCATCGCATCAGACAGCCAAGCTACTTGGCTTGATGGTTTATTGATTGTATATTTTCTGGAATCCATCTTGGATGTTGGTCTGCTAGATTCGCCTCAATTCAGCGTGCCTAATTTATGCTATTAGAGCATGCGTCAGCTAATCTTGTGAATTTTTTTTTGGGTGATTCTGGATATTTCGCCCTATTTCAGCTTATACTTTTTTCGCGGACAACTTTTATGTGCCGCCACAACCAAGTTTTGAATTACTCAGTTTTCATTTCTTTTTTCTTGAATTGGATTTTTTTTTTTTTTTTCCACTTCGATGCAGCATACTCCAGGTTCTGTTTGGGCCTTGACGCTTAAATAAGCAGCCAGATACACTAGCTCGGGATATTTATTTGATGTTTGCTTGATAGGTTGCATCCAATACATAGACGGCAGGATTTTTAGTTAACTAATCTATAACATGGCTCCATGACATCATTATTCTCATCTGAATCTTCTACCGCCGGAGCCAGATTCCCTCTGGCAATTATAGTAGACAGCAGCAACCGGTGGCCCCAGATAGTGTTCCCCTGCAAAGCTCCTGGTGTTGAAGTTTTGCCGCGTCGCGGGAGCAAACACACTTTCTCTGCCTAACTGTTGGAATAGAACGAACACAATCCGGTGGATCCCTGACACCGGTCTTGGGCTTTCATAACCTATGAGCTCCCGGCCTGATAAAATCGAAACACAGAGTCAATTTAGCAACAATTCATCGGCAGCTCTATGGTCGACAAAGATCGAGATTGGTGTTTGGTCTAGGTTGCTTTAGCCTTATCTAGATGTGAATTCTGGGCGCGGGTTTGGCACCAAGTTCTAATGCTAATTTGAGCGGACGTGGCTGGGTTGGAATTGGGTTCTGCTAGTGCTAGCTCATTAAGGGAGCAACAAAACTGAGCTTGGTTTTGGAATTATTTTTTAACCTGGAAATTAAACTCGATTAGCTTACCACTACTTCATTCTTAATCTCCAAGTGAGCCGAACCTGAGCCTTTTCATCTGGCACGGTAATCCCAAGTTGAGTTGAAATCAGTTGCTTGATTGAATCTTTCTTTATAGTTTGAGCTCAAACATGGTTCAAGCCTAAATCAACATTTTAATTGATTTCAAGAATAAATAAAATATATCAATTAAATTAGATCCTTTATCAAATAATATATCATAAAATAGATTATTTTATTTTCTCCCGGCGCCTAGTTCATGTTTCTTCTCGGATTTTCGAGTACAGGAACAGAAAATGAAACTGAAAGCAAAGGCAAAGGGGTACCGTAGATTAAAAACTGATCTCGAGCCGTGTTAGGCGATAGGGAAGAAGCTACCACCCAAACACACCATGTATGAGCATCACTCGAGCATCATATATTTTAGCGTAGTCTCGGTGGTTTTTCCGGAGTCATAAAAGAAAAACTCGTTCGCAGCCCTACTTTCTTTAAAACCAAAGATACGTCCTTAGCCCAAAAAAAACCAAAGAGCCGTACGTACTCACCGAAAGTGGAATCAGTTGTCCCGGGGATGTCCGTAACCATCCTATAAAACCATCAGCTCAGATTAGTTATAGTACCAGAGAATACTGCACGCGTGTGCATAGCCGTTGGGCTTCCCCACGTAATTTTACGTTCAAAGTAAGAACAGTTTGGGCGGCTCATCAGCCAGCATGTAAACGGTCGGAGCTCACCAGTGCAAGTGCTCTCTTGACGTCGGATTGCTTGGATTTGGGGCATCTGGATCCACCATTATCTTGCAACGAAGAAGTTCCAACACAACAACAGCATCAGCAACGACAACAAAAAGAATCATGAGAGAGCGAGCAAGCAAGCGAGAGAGAAATAACATGGTGTCTATATATGAAACATTTAGGTAGGATGGACGCATGGTAAGAACTTACAAGCGTGTAAAATACCCGGAGCTCGTCTCCTCCAACCTCGACCCTGGGTTTGTTAACGACGGCAGAGGGTTTTAGCTCGGCGCCGTTCAGCACCTGCCTGTTGTTGTAGAATATTTTCAGGGACACGGACTTGACGAACGGGTCCAGCACATCCCCCACTACGTGACCCAAAACCAAAGGATCCCCGGACATTGCAATATAGCCTTGGGATTTGGGAAGAGGATGAGGACGGAGGAGAGAGCATGGGGAAGCGGAGGAGATGAGTGGTGTTAATATAGAAGTCTGTCCAGTCGTCAGATTCTCGCCCTTTTGTCTCATGTTAATAAAAAGTAGAGGTCCTGCGGCCGGCAACTCATTTTCTTTTCCCTTCTTATGAAGTGAGAACTACTGTCGAGCCTCACTAACCTGCGGTTAGGAGGCAGCAGAGGTTTTTCGTACTTCTTAGACCTCCCTTCCTCCATGTCCAATTAAGGTCCTTGTCAATGAGACTAATCGAGGTCACTTCCAAACTTTCAGGTGTTTTGATGAATGTTCGATCTTCTTCTTCTTCTTCTTCGTTTTTTTTTTGTGAAAGAAAAACTTACGGTGTTGCATGCATTTTCAGTTTGAGTTGTATGTTAGAATAATTTCAAAATATGGGCTTACACTGATTGCGTATTTTTGTTTTATAAAATGGGTTAGACGTATGGCTCAGAATGGTACTATGATTAAGCCCAATATGATGTGTGATCATTTTGTTTTATGGGCTTTGGTGCACCTTGGATGTATAGGATTGAGTCCTATTTATTGTGGTACTTTTGGTATGTAGGCCAGGAAACCCAATTAGGGTTTTGGAGCCTTTAATGGGAAGGCTCCTCTATGTTTCCTATATATAGGCTAGGTCCCCCTCTCCTCTCCATATGGTTGATAGCTTGCCCCATTGACGGCTATCTTTTGTGAGGAGCAAGGAAGGGAAGATCCAGCCGCTATTATTCCAGGTGATTGAGGAACGTATTCAATATGTCTTCCGCAGGTATATCTCTTAAACTTGAATACGGTATTATTTGTGATTCTAAATCTTAGCATGTTATAATTTATTACTAACAATTGGTATCAGAGCCTCCATGCTAGGATTAGAATCCTTCGTATACAATTATTATTTTATCTGGATTTATGGATTTTATGCATTGCTGAATGGATCTTCTGCATAAATGGATCTTCCATTGATAATCAAGTATCTGGTTTGATTTTAATAATGATTTGAATGAAATATGATTGAATATAATTTTCGGATTAAAAAAAAAAAAAGGAAAAAAAAAAAAAAAAAAAAGGGAAAAGGTTCACTGTTCATCTTTTTCCTTTTTCCTTCCCGTAAGCTTCACTGTTCATCTTCCATGGAAGATGTTCTCAAAAAAAAAAAAAAAAAAAGGGGATGAAGGGGAGGCAAGGCCTCCCTGGACTCGCGTCCGGCGTCCCCGGGAGGCGGACGGCATGGTCCCGCGGCTGTGAAGCCGGGGGCGCGTCCCAAGCCACCCCACGGCCGGCCGCAGGCCGTGGGGGCCTCTCGGCGTCGGGGGGCTTTCTTTCGGCCACCCCACGGCCGGCCGCAGGCCGAGGGGCCTCGCGGCTTCGGGGGCCTTCTCCCGGCTACCCCACAGCCGGCCGCGCAGCGGCCCGGGGAGCCTCGCCGGCCGCTCGCAGTGGCAGGCGTGGGTGGCAGCCATGGGTGGCAGCCGCGGGCTGCCACCATGGGGCAGCCATGGGTAGCAGCCACGGGCTGCTTCCCAAACAAGGGAACAGCGGCGGCCAGGAAGAAGATAGGCCAAAAAAAAAAAAAAAAAAAAAAAAAAAAAAAAAAGGGTTTTAGGGTTTTTGCCCTTTGATTGGGCTTGGGCCTACTAAGCCCAACCTGAATGGGTCCATGGTTGCAGGTTGGGCTCTTTTATATAACCAACCCAATTTTATTTAATGGACCATAATGGGTTTTTAGACCTGGGGCTAAGAGTTAGTAACCTATTTAATTATTATTTAAATATTGAATAAGCTGAATCAAGGCCCTCATGCATATTAATTATTGAGGTGTTAAATTAATAAATTATTAAATTTTGGACATCTCTTGCTGCCATATATGTCTTTTGTAATTAACATTTTTTGTTTAATCAATCACATATGTTGTTTTTGATTATTTTTGTAGCATGTTTAATGGTTATGATTTTGTCACATAACTATCATTTTGTGATTGAAATTGTTGGGCATAAAGACTATCCTTATTTTCCTATTTGAGAATATTTTGAAATTGAAGTGGGTGGTAGCCGCCAAAGTGGCACACTCACTGATATTTATCTGATTTTCTCAAAAAAAAAAAAAAAAAAAAAAAAAAAAGGTAGCATTGCATTTTGCCAGATCATTGAATGCAATATCTTGCCCGAAGGTGTTATTGTGTATAATGATTTGGAAAAATGACATGAAGTGATTAATGGGATTACATTAGCCTAGAATCATTCTTCTGCCCAAAGGTGATGGTGTTTTTGACAGCTGATGTGATTTTGTTAATTGGCTTCATGATATGTCTTAAGAGGACCTTATAGCGTGTTGTATTGTTAGCCCAAAGGTGACTTTACAATGATGCACCAAGGCTCTTACCGTAATTAGACTTATATGTTTTTCAAGTTTGATTACGGACTATCTAATTAATAGCCCAAGTTGATTAGATAGATATGTTATCATCCATTGATTGCATGCATCACTTTTGGATGATATTAAATAAAATATGTTGTTTCCGCTTTTTTTTTTTTTTTTTTTTTTTTTTTTTTTTTTTTTTTTTTTTTTTTGAATGCCTGTTCCCTATCAAGCCAAATGTCTGTCGTTGAAACCTTGACTGGAAATAATATGTGAGATGGAAACGAGGCATAGAAATAGCACTGAGTTTTCTTGGGTTTAGATTTTGCTTTAGAGGAGCAGCACCGAGCTACGACCTCTCTAATGCACTAGTAATTTCAGCACCTCTTCACTAATCTGCAGATCCTCTCAAGTCATGAGCTAGGCTTCGGTTCAATTTTGATAGTCAAGTAATGGTTTAAGTTTTATGTAGGCAAACAGATAGATCCCAAGCTCATCTACTAGGTTTTATTGGGGAATTAAGAATGTGTCGATAAGCATTAGGCTTTTCTAGGCAGAAGTTAATGAGGGTTTTCAAGATAAAAAAAAAAAAAAAATAAATAAATAAATAAATGATGATGGGTTTCTGGAATCAAACAACAGTTGAACTGATATGGACAACAAATCGCCCGCTGATCACAGATCCATACTTAGCAGCAATGGATGGAGTGATGTGAGCAACAGACCAACTTGCTAATCAAAAATCTGCACTTAGTAGTAGACTGGTCACGGTTAGTAGACAATTAAGAGCTGAGTATTGAGACAGCATGTTTGTAGACAATTAAGAGATTGATTTGAGCATCGGAAAGGGACTATAAGGGGCTGCTTTAAGAGCAGACCGAGCTAGTATAATCAAATCTGAGCTAAGTCGGACCAGAAACCCTTATTCAAGCTGGTGGCTACTTCTGATAGTTGAGGTTATATGCATGTAGAACTTGAAGCAGATTTAGGCTGGTTGGGTGCAGAAAAGGGAAAAGAATAGAAAATATTCTGAAGAAAGAAGACTTGCTCCAGACTCCCCATCTTGGTCAAGCCTTTTACTGAAACAATAAAGCCCCTAAGTTGGTTCAAACTTGAAATTAATTTTTAAGGAATCGAAACATTAGAGAAAGTAATATGTGACCTTTTCATAACCAATACAAAGGTCAACTCATCTCAACATTTTTGTCGAGATTCATCCAACATCTTTAATATGTCCTGAAATCATGGCAGACTCCATGAGGACTACTACAGCTAATTGATATGTCCTAAATATGTGGTAGACTCCACAAGTCCTACTACAGTTTATTGGCATGCCCTATCTCCTTTGGCAACCATGACATTCAATATGAACCTGCTAGCATGGTCGTTTTATGGTCCAATTTCATGATATAGTCACCTGCAATAAGGCATGTACTATACCTACTATTAAAGGCAAAATGCAATTTCCCCAATTGCTTGGAACAAAAGATTTGGTCATCGAGCCTCTGTTGGTTTTGATGCAACTGACATATTTTAAGCCATCAATAAACATCCATTTTCTGTGTTGTGGCATAAGCATTTATGCCACATTTCAAAGGAGCGAATGGAAAGATTGATGAAAGCTGACATTCTGCCCTCTCTGAATTTTTCAGATATTTACACTTACGTAGATTGTATTAGGAAAAAGCTGACTAAAACTATAAGGAAGAGATCCACTAGGAGCGATGGTTCTTTTGGATCTTATTCACATCGATATTAGTGGACCGTTACTTTCTACTATATGTGGGAACAAATATTTCATAACCTTCATTGATGATTTCCCGCATTATAGTTATGTTTACTTGAGTAATGATAAATCTCTCGCTCTTGAGAAATTCAAGATATTTAAAATGGAAGTTGAAAAACAATGTGGGAAAAGTATCAAAGTTGTGAGATCTGACCGTGGTGGTGAATACTATGGTAAGTATGACGAGTCTGGTCAGAACATGGGTGATTTTGCAAGATTTTTACAGCAAAGTGGGATAGTCCCTCAATACACAATGCCAGGAACACCTGAGCAAAATGGTGTTTCTGAAAGGCATGATCGGACTCTGAAGGATAAGGTTAGCAGTATGATTAGTAAAACAAATTTGTCAGAATTCTTATGGGGTGAAGCATTGAAATCTATCGTATACATTCTGAAAAATGTTCCTAGTAAAGATGTTGAGAAAACTTCTTTTGAATTGTAGACATGACGTGAACCCAATTTAGCCCATTTTAGAGTTTGGGGCTGCCCAGTTGAGGTTAAGATTTATAATCCTACTGAAAAGAAATTAGACCCCAAATCTACACCAGAATTTATAGATCAAAGGGCTATAAGTTCTATAGTCCTAATCATGGCACCAAAATTATTGAGTTCATTATGGAGAAATTTCTTTCTTGTACTTGGTACTAGTGGGAGTTCTGTATTAAAGAAAACTTTTACAGAACCGAGTCAAGTTGTGGTTTCAATTTTCGTTGTACAAGAAAGAGTTATTTTTCAGCTGATTGCCACAGTTCATGAAGAACGTAAGCATCAAGAAGAGCCTCACGTTCCTCCTCAAACAGTGGTTGAGTTAGTTTTTTGAACCACAGGTTAGGAGACCACAAAAAAAAAAAAAGAAAGAATGTCTGCCCTGCCTAATGACTATATTTTCTATTTACTAGCGAGTGATTTTAATATTGGGCGTAACATTAATTCCGTCCCTTTTAAAGAAGCATTAACAAGACCTGACTCAAATAAATAGCTGAATGCCATAGAAGATGAAATATTTTCTATGAAGAGAAATAGAGTTTGGAAACTTGTTGGGCTTCTACCACATGTTAACACCATAGGTTGCAAATAGGTTTACAAATTCAAGTTAGACTTAAAAGGAAAATTTGGTGTGTAAGTTGAACAAATCTATATATGGGCTCAAGCAAACATTCCGACAATGATATTTGAAATTTGATGAAGTTGTGACTTCTTTTGGTTTTATTGAAAATACAGTGGACCAATGCATTTATCTCAAGATCAGTGGGAGAAAATTCATTTTTTCTCGTTTTGTATGTGGATGATATTTTACTTGCTAGTAGTGACTTAGGGTTACTTCATGAGACAAGGAAAATATCATTGCTAATTTTGAAAAGAAAGATCTTGGGGAAGCTTCTTTTGTACTATAAATTGAGATACATCGTGATAGAGATCATGGCTTGTTGGGACTTTCGCAAAAGATATACATACGACGCATCCTAGAGAGGTTCAATATGCAAAACTGTGCACCTGGTGATGTACCTATAGTAAAAGGGGATAAGTTCAGCAAAGCCCAGTGTCCAAGAAATAAACTTGAAAGAGAATCTTTGAAGAACATACTCTATGCAAGAGCTGTAGGGAGCCTGATGTATGCTCAAGTTTGCACTAGAGCAGACATAGCCTATGCAGTGAGTGTCTTTTGTAGATTTTAATCGAATCCAGGACAAGAGCATTAGAAAGCAACTAAGAAAGTTTTGAGATTATTGAAAACGACTGAAGGTTATATGCTTACCTTTCAGCGTACAGATCATCTTGAGGTGGTAGGCTACTCAGATTTTGATTTTGTAGGATGTCAAGATAATCTGAAGTCAACTTCAGGTTATATTTTTATAATGACTAGTGGTGCTATTTTTGGGAAAGGTATTAAGCAAACTCTAGTGGCTTCTTCTAACATGCAGGCTGAATTTGTGGCATGTTATGGAGCTACAGTCCAAGCCATTTGGTTGAGAAATTTTATTTCAGGACGAAAAGTTGTTGATTCCATCTCGAGACCAATTACCATCTATTGTGATAATAGTGTAGCGGTATTCTTTTCAAAGAATAACAAGAGTTCTGGTGGCTCTAAGCATATAGACATCAAGTACTTGGTGGTCAAAGATAAAGTTAAAGAAGGGCAGACAAAAAAAAATAGAGCATATAAATACAAAAGCAATGATTGCAGATCCATTAACTAAGGGACTCGCAACGAAAGTCTTTAAGACACATATTGCTAATATGGGCATTGTGGAAACCTTTGATGTTTTTGGTTAGTGGGAGTTATTTATGTAAGAGAACTATATTTTGGCTTGATCCTTTTTACAGGGTATGTAGGCAACCCATATGCTTCGGGTACAGCCTCTTCCAATTATAAAAAAAAAAAAAAAATTTATCTTCCTATTTATAATTCTGTATTTTGTGCACAGAAATTATAATTATGTTTGAGCATGCATTGCACATATGTCTTTTATTATGATATCATTTTGATCTCGAGATATAATGCATAAAGACATGATGTGAGTCTCTTTTGAGACATGTGGCTTCTTTTGAAGCATTTATGAGGACCAATATGAATTAGCACACCTTTGATCACATTTTGGTGCTAAGTTCATACTACATACTACCACATTGGTTGGAGGATGGGGATCCATGTCGATAAGGATGTTAGCATTTGTAGCTGTGGAGTGGTCTTACATCGATTAAATGGTGTAACGACTTCCATGTTCAATGTTGATGTTCTTGTTGGACCGGATCATGTATCCAAGGTGATTATCATTTGAGCTATATGTGTGGCCACTTTTGTAGTCTAACCCGAGAGTCGTTTTCAAAACAAAGTTTTTAAATTAATATGACAATCCGTGTTCGCCCAAGTGGGAGAATGTTAGAATAATTTCAAAATATGGGCTTACACTGATTGCGTATTTTTGTTTTATAAAATGGGTTAGACGTATGGCTCAGAATGGTACTATGATTAAGCCCAATATGATGTGTGATCATTTTGTTTTATGGGCTTTGGTGCACCTTGGATGTATAGGATTGAGTCCTATTTATTGTGGTACTTTTGGTATGTAGGCCAGGAAACCCAATTAGGGTTTTGGAGCCTTTAATGGGAAGGCTCCTCTATGTTTCCTATATATAGGCTAGGTCCCCCTCTCCTCTCCATATGGTTGATAGCTTGCCCCATTGACGGCTATCTTTTGTGAGGAGCAAGGAAGGGAAGATCCAGCCGCTATTATTCCAGGTGATTGAGGAACGTATTCAATATGTCTTCCGCAGGTATATCTCTTAAACTTGAATACGGTATTATTTGTGATTCTAAATCTTAGCATGTTATAATTTATTACTAACATTGTAAAGTTGAGGGAGAGAGTAGATGTATGCATGCATGCATGCAGAGGCGTACAGAATTATATGCACTACCATATGTAAACCTATTTAATTAGTGATGGCTTTCATTGTCCTCCCGCGTTATCTTGGATAATCAAATCTATATCCATTTTAAATTATATAGTACAGTGCAAATCCGAGGCAAACTAGTTTCGTATTTAATTCGGAACACCTCTTATTTTTTTCTCCTTGGTGCAAACCAGTAGTGGCACTAAATGCTGCAATATGATCAACCGGGGCCTTCTCGTCTCCAAATGAGCGCAATTCACAAGAGTGTGTTAATACAATTCTAGTTCAATTGCATATATGACCAAAAAGAAAACATAGAAAGGTTCACGAGCGTAGGGTAATTTCGCGGAAAGCTTTACATATTCTAAAACAGTTTCAATTCATAGACATGACTGCTTTTTTTTTCAAAAAAAAGTAAAAATAAAAAAGTAAGAAAAGAAAAATGAAGCCTCTGAAAGGAATATATATCTAACTTACCACATCCGGAGTAAGGTACTTAAGAAACAAGAGCATGGACTCAAGTTTAGTGCAATGGTGTTTGCTTTCTTGGTTAATTTGCATCAGTCCATGAAAGATTGGTTGCATGCATGACATGCTGGGGGTCACAATTTGAGACTTTTTCAAATAAGTTAACCAAAGCACACTTTGTAGCTGGGAGTAGTAGAAACTGGGCAATGAAAGAAAAGTAGAGGTGGGACATAAGAGTCTGTGATTTGTTTGCTCCAGGAGAGCAGAGGTGGCATGAGACCCTCGTTAGGCGGATGTTTGGGGAGTAGCTCGCTGAGCGGATCCTATCTTTGCAGATCCCTGTAGGAGAGATAGTGGACAGGAGAGTCTGGAGTATGACCGGAAGGTCTGTGGTACGAGCCCGAGATTTATGTCAAGGACCTCCGCAAGCGGCGCCGCCAGGACGCCAAGCCGTGAGAGGACCATGCGCCAATCGGAGGCCAAAGTGCCAATTGATGTGCCTTGTGGCCGGCTGACCCTTAGCCGACCAAGAGGATCATCGACGACATCAGCATCGCGTGCGATCAGCCCGCACGCCAGACCTCCCCAACCCAACAGGCGCTCGACCGAGAGGATCAAGCCGCACGGATAGCCGCGCACATAGGACCGCGCGCATGGCACTGCCAAGGCGGGTGCAACACCAGCGCACCCGCCCAGCAGCATGCCCACACACGCGCGGGCTGCAGGCGGGCGGCCTGCGTGCCCACACACGCGCGGGCTGCAGGCGGGCGGCCTGCGTGCCCACACACACCCGCGCGCGCAGGGCCGTGTGTGCCCGGCGGACCGCGCACGCCCATGCGCACAGGCAACTGGCGGGCACCCGCGCCCAGCCCAGTCCCACCCGGATTGGGACTCTTCCAGCCAGGTCGCACGACCCGATCAACCGGGACACGCATCCCGTGCATTCGGGATGCGCGTCCTATGCAGACGCGAGAGGAAGACTTGGAGGTATTCTAGGACTCCTCCAAGCCGTTGATCTCATACAAATCAAGGGTGGAGAAGCCTTGCACACGGCTACATCAACAAGGATCTATGGGGAGGTTTTTTTTCATGTTTATCTTAGCCTTTTGTTTAGGAATTCAAGTTTATCTTGGTCTTTCATTGTAACTAGAAGTCCTAGGGTTTTGAGTCTATAAAAGGGGTTGTAGGGAGCCATTGTGGGCATCCCAGATTTGAGTTGATTTTAGTTCTCTTGTGAAGGAGTCGACCGAAAGGCTTGGCAGTATTGTGCCGATTTTGGTTCTTAGATCTTGTATTCTAGGACTTGGGCTAGTGGTTGATATATCAATCTTCACTAGATTGGGCTAGGAAGAAATTCTCTCGATCCTTTGCTAGATTTCTTTTGTTTGCTTATGATTATTCTTGTTTGTTCTTCAATTAGAGTGGAATAAAATTCAGTTTAGTTTTATTGTTGATCTTTATATTAAGTTGTTCTACCGGCGTTACCTACAATCGGTCTATAATCAACGGCTTCTTCAAGGGCGCATGCTAAGGAGCAAGGCTAAGGGGCTTGGTGCAGGGCTTTGGACCGTGAGCCCCCATCACGGTCCTATCTTTGCAGCTCGCTGAGCGGGTCCCGTCTTTGCAGATCCCCGTAGGAGAGACAATGGATATGAGAGTTTGGAGTATGATCAGGAGGTCTGTGGTGCAAGCCTGGAACTTATCTGTGATGGTCGGAAGGCCTCTGGCTTGGCAAATTAATGGAGGATGGATTTGGAGGATGCACATCCATCCCCGTGTAGCCCTGTTCCTCTGAAAGGTGGCTTTGGGGTGTTTGCTTACTAGAAGTGTATTGGTGCGGCGGGGAGTGAGGATCCCTTTAGTCTGTGCAGTCTACACGGATGTGGAGGAGTCTATCTACCATGTTCTCATCGAGTGTCCGTGGGTCAGTCAAATTTGGAGGTGTGCCTTGGCCCACCTCGACCCGCGGCAGGAGTGGACGTCCATTGAGGACTCCTTGTGCTTCCTGGGGACCTCGGTGTGGGAGCTCGGGCTTGAGAAGGGGGGGACACATACTGCCTACCTGGCCTACCACTGTTGGTTGGATAGGAATGCCCAGGTCTTCGAAGATGGTAGCTCTCATCTGAGGTGTGGTGGCGGATAGTGCTTTACTGCATGCAACGAAGATTCTCGGTATTACTGAGACATCGCTTGTTGGGTTGGTTAGAAAAATCTAGGGCTCTCATTCTGCTCTTGCAGCGTTCAAAATTGTGCTTGTTTCCTAGGTGCCCCCACCTCCTGGCTTTCTCAAGGTGAACTTTGACGATAGTGTGGGCGAGGGAGAGAACTGCGGAGGTGTGAGATTCGTTATCAAAGACCACGACACCAAACTGATGGCGGTGGGGGGTCGGTAGATCTTCGACACGTCTATTGTTTGCGCTGAGCTTAGAGCTACATAGAAGGGTATTATCTATGTGAGGCTAGTGCTGGGCGCGGATCGCATCCTCCTCGAAGGGGACTCGGCCATGGTGATCAAGTGAATTCGGAATTGGGGATACGCTGCTGGGGGAGGCTACTGCTCCACGACATTCGCAGACTTCTGAAAGAGTGCGGCTCTCATCAGGCTACATATATATACAGGAAGGTAAACGGTGCCATAGACGGGTTGCCTCCTTTGTAGCTCACCACTTTGGAGGTTTTATTTGGGCAAACCACACATCATTGCCTAAGCCTTTATGTAGTCTTTTGTTCTTTGATTGCATGTAAGCCGTTGTACCAAAAAAAATTTTTAAAGAAAACAACAAGAGAAATAAGGGAAAAAAGTATAGGATTAGACGAAAAGGAATCTCTCAAGGAGATGACGAGGAATAAAGAAAGAAAGTATACTTTCCACATTCCTCAAAAAAAAAAAAAAGGTATACCTTCCACATATGTTATATTCCTGACTTCTAGCCAGTTCACTAATTTTAGCTTCGTACCTGCTCCTTTCTAGCCATACCTCCATATATTCTTCTAAGAGAAAGTTGGGCAACGTCGACATGGTGCATAGTAAAATACCTAGAAATATACCCCTCGATCGTCATTGGTCATGTCCGGGATAAAAATCATATGGCCGGTGGATTTCAGAATTTTTGCACAGGATTTCACGAGCATGTTTCCACAACTTGAAGAATCATTTTTCACTCACATTTCTTTTTTAAAAGGAATGAAATGGTCCCACGACCGTGGTGTATGGAGAACATACTAAATCTCATCCACCATCTCAATTCATCAGAGTAGGGGAAGAGAGTGAGAGTGAGAGTGAGAAGGAGAGGGACAAGGAGGGAGGGGGTGTTCTACTTGTACAGAATTCTCCGGTCACCATCCGAATACATGTCAATGTCAGGTATTAATGAATTTCATTACTGATATATTCTCCAAAAATAACCTAAAAAACCTAATAGCTAATATATGTAGTTTTTACCGACTTATGGTGGAGAGTGCCCATGTGCAGGCGACAGAGCTCAGTCACATCTTATCTGTCGAAGAGACCTTGATAGCTAAGGACGTCTAGGGTTCTCATTCTGCTTCGACAGCATCCCGTATGGTATTTTTCACCTGAGAGTCCCCTCCTCCGAATTTCCTTAAAGTCAACTTTGATGAGTCTGTCTGGAACGGAGGTATGAAAGGCGGCGCGAATTTTGTTATTGGGGACCTGTCGGCCAAGGTCGTGGCTGCAGGAGGCAGTCAACTCTTCGACATATCGGTTCCGGAAGCAGAGCTGAGGGCCGCTTGGGCGGGCCTTTGTCATGCCCGGTATGTTTTACGGGCCAGTTCCATTATCCTGGAAGGGGATTCGGCCACGATTATCAGTTGGGTCCGTGGAAGCCTAAGAGGTAATGGTTGCGTCCATCCTTTGCTCCGAGATATCTGGACAATGGTGGGGGCTGGAGGGGCCTTCCAGGCCAAGCATGTTTTCCGTGAAGCTAATGGGGCTGCGGACTGGGTGACTGCTTATGTAGCCAGTCACTCTGGTAGTACCCTATGGGCTGAAGATGGGGAGTTGCCTCTGGCACTTCTAGTATTTTGTTTTTCGATTTTATTAGATGTATCCGTATTTGTCAGATACGATCCATCCGCCTTAAAAAAAAAAAGAAAAAACATATGTAGTTTTTTTGTTATTTATATCTACATCAGTTTTGTTGCGCATGAGTAAAAAATAGCAATCGAGTTTCCTAAGGATTATGTAGAAAATGATCTAATGATGGATTGTAGTTAGCATAAAATTTTTTATAGGAGGCTAGGAGTGGCAATCGACTAGACATAGCCATTCAAGGCATTGACATAGCCATTCAAGGAATCGACTCGTCCATATTAGATAAAGGATTAAGAATAGGGTAGTATGTTCACATAGGGTGAGTGTTATCTTTTCTTGTATACTCAATCGGATGGTTTGGACTCGAGGATTAAAAAAGTTGTACCCCAGGCATCACGTAGGTTATAAGCTTGTTATTGTCTGAAACACATGTACTAGCCCATGCCCATGCAAGGGATGCAAGTAATTACGACTTTAATTTTTTCTTTTCTTTTTCAAAATAATTTCTTAATGCCAATACTAACCAAGATCCAAGATGAAAACCTTGCTTTGGAAGTAGGATATTTATTCTAACAAGTAGTTACATTGTCTAAGTAATGCTAGCAAGGAGTATCGATTATACATTAGTTCATATTGTTTTTCTTATCAAAGTTATAATTGTAATACAAAAATAAATTTCTTGCTTAGTTTTAATATAATATACATGGGCAAGGGGTGAAACATGTAAAAATCAGGGGAAAGAGCAGGGAAGCTAAAAAATCTTGGGCAAATCTTGCAGTATAACTTACCACCCTTAAATTAATGGATCTAATTGCCAAATCAGCTACAAATATTTTGAATTAATGACTTTTAATGTAAGATTTTTTTTTTTTATCTAAATTGAATTTAAGCATTGACAGGAGAGTACACTAGCATTTCACAAGTGGAGATGAATTTTGGGAAAGCCAAGCAATTATGAATTTTGGGAAAGCCAAGCAATTAAAGAGTCATATTCCTTCTTTCTAACATATCTTTGTTTGATAATCCTGAATTAGGATGGAGATAAGATTTAACTATTTATTCTTGTTATTCCTTCTTTCTAATAAATACCTTCTAATTACTTTGTTGAATTGTGGATTTAATCAGACTTCAGAATTCTAGGATCGACTGATATTTAAAAGTATAGTCTTGTAAGCTTATAAAGAGTAACTTTTATTCAATATCACTAAAATACACATAAAAAATTCATATAATATATGGTAAAATATTTTCTTCAATGTGACAAAGTAATAAGACTAGATTTTTCATCATTTCAATTTAGATAGTTATATTTATTATACATATTATGCCCTCCTCCCTCCTCCATCCCAACAAAATATCTTTGCTCCACCCCAGTGGATGGGCTTCATAAATTAGAAGAAATTATTTTGTTACTAAAAAATATTTGTAACATCATCACCTACCTACGTGACATCTGTTCTACTACATAACACGACTTTCATGGTGTACATGGAGCATGTCTGTTCTTCTACATTTCTTTTTCATGCTTTTTCTTGCCTCATACATTCCCTCGCCTCTTCCCTACTTTACATTCTATCCACAAGAATAAAGAAAAGAATCCTTCATCTAATATTTATTTATGTATTTTTTATTAAAAACAAAATTTTAAAAAAATCAATGTTTCAAAATCCTTGTTTTAGTATTTATTTAATTATTCATTTGTATCAAATTTATTTTAATCAAAAATAAAATAATAACTGCATATGCCATATTCTAGTAATAATACTCAAACTCCAAAGGGCTCCTTGCAGCATGGGTTGACGAGAGGGATACTGATCTTGGTGCTCTATCCAAGCTATTTATACAAATTCAAACATGAAGGTCTAGAACTATCTTGGTAAATTAGTAAGATAATTGAATAAAAAGTCAATTTTTCCTAATCCTAAGGCCAAAAGCAGATGAGATACCAATATATCCATATATGTACTTATTTTATTTGATGAATACAAATATAGATATAGATGTTAATCAGATACAAAATTTATATTGATATTTATTTTAAACGAATATGGATACATATCTGATCCTAGAAGTATTGACAAAAATATAGATATAAGTTGTATAATTAAACTTTGTGATCACATAATCAAAAAAATTACTAAATAGCAGATAAATCATGCTAATAGCATGTTCATATGATCATTTATTGTTCTTGAAAATTTATGAGTGCTATATAAAATTAAATAGGATTATAAATAAAATCGGATATTCGAATATGTAGTTGTCTATCGTTATCCATATCTATATTTTTTTGCTGAATATGGATACAAATATGGATATTAATCGAATACTTAAAGTTTTATCCATATCCGGATAGATTCGAATGCAAAAATAGATTTTAATGGATATTATCTGGTCCATTTTCATTCTTACTGGATACCCTGCTATGCATAGAAGATATGAAGGTATAAAGTGTAGAAGACAAAATATTGTCCTTCTCAAATAAAGTCTGATAGATAAGCAAGACGCGATAATATGCAAATCCTTAGAACATGTTTGGATAGCGTGAACAGAAGAGGAAAGTGTGGTTAATAGAAAAATGAATAAATGTCACGTGAATAAAGAAGAAAGATGAGAAAGTAACTTTTTTATAGGAATAAGATCTGATAAGGAAAAAATCAATTGCCACCCACTAGGAGTAACTTTTTTTTAAAAATATTCTTAAGCTTTTAGATAGAATATATTTTTTATTATTAAGAACATAATAAATATTTTATATATTTTTTTAAAAAATAAATACCTAATCAAATATAAACTAAAATGTGCCTCTCTTTTTTTCAATCAACCATGCAAAAATTATTATTTTATATATCATGTTTTCAAATATCAATTTTATATATATATATATATATATATATATATATATATATATATATAAATAAAAAAAATTCACAAACCAAAGGAGCCCTCGTTCTTTGTATTGATAATTTGAAAACCTATCCATATGCCCTAAAAAAGTTCTGAACCATCTGCTGTGACCTTCTCTTGGGTAAAGACAATAGTTTAATAGTAATACAATATCTTTAGCTACGGAAGAAGCCTCCTTTTAAGGCCGGCAACTAATTAATAAGGATAGCCAAAGGTTAAGCAGTAAACAAATAATAAAAAATTAAGGAAGCAGCGCCTTCCCCAAACCTCGGCTACGATCTTGTAGTCTCCGTGGCGACGACGCACGCCTTCTCCACCGTCTTCATCTCGTTGGAGGTCTTGGTTCTCTGAGAGACTGAGAGCGAGCCCAGCTCTTCGAGATCCGAGGAGAAGGAAGAGGAGGCGGAGGAGAGCCTCGAGATCTGAGGAAGGATGTCGTACGCTTACCTCTTTAAGTACATCATAATCGGAGATACGGGTATTCTTTTGATTCTGATCTCTAGGTTTCGCTTTGCGATTTGACGGGTTGTGGGTGTTGGGCACCGAATTATGATTAAATTGAATGGAATGGAGGTTTCTAGGGTTGATCTGTTTGGAGTTTGGGAAAGGGGATTGGATTTTAAGTAGGGATTGATTGCTCTGATTTATTTATATGTTGAATTATTTGCAGTTTACTCATCTTTTTGATTTTTAGGGAATTGCTTTGTCACGTTTCTTTATGAGTTAATTGGAAAACGATGAGAATCTGGATGTGTTGGATGATTTTTTTTTTTATTTGTTTCTTTTGATTCTTAATGAAACTTGGAATGCATCTGATTTCCATTAATCACTTGTTAACTCGAAAAAAGATTTCTATTAATCATATGACCTTGGACCCGTTTTCTTGGGGAGATCTTGATTGGATTCCTGGGTTTGGGCTTTTACGAGAATAATCAGTGTTTGTTCTTTTGCTGCATTGGTGATTACTGATATAGCGTGGATAATAAAAAAATTATTATTATTTGGATCTGTACAAGTTCTTGTTCTGGTTCATGTTCCTGTTGCTTCTCCGTCTGATGTTCTTTGCTTCTCCCTCTGATGTTATTTTATTCTCCTTCTTGTCCTTTCCATTTTATTCTCCTTCTTGTCCTTTCCGTCTGTTTTCTTTTGATTTCTAAGTAATTAAACACGCTGTTTTGTATTTTCTTTGTCTTTTTGCACTTCAAATTTTGGTGATTGATGTGCTAAATATGGTCTTCATTTACAAATCTTTAAGTAATGCCATGTTTTTCTTACTTTCTTCTTGTCTTCTTTTGGAATTTGGCAAGTTTAATTTGGAAGTAATTAGTTAGGCATCGTTATTAACAGCATGATAACAATAAAAGGACCTGGAGGCAATTAAAAGAAACAGAAAAGAAGTAAAAGGGTGTCTGAAATAGTATGCCACCACAGACAAGACCCGGATTGATGTGTCTGCACCCATTCTTCATCCAGTTGCCTTTTGTTGAAGATGTTTCTCTTTTCCTAAATTTCCCACCCATTGGCAATGCCTGGGTCCCAGGATATTGTCACTGAACCTACACCATAAAATTCAAAAGATAGCACATTGGAGCAGCAGATGTGGGACTCTTCCTCCACACAGCACAAAGCGGCTTTTCTATAGAACTTGCAACCCCTATGGGGATGGTTCTCCCTAGTTGGACCGGACAGTAGACAATTATCCCAAAAAAAGCTTCTTTGTCCATAAAGAATTACATTAAATATATTAAGCTCTTTCAGATTATGAAATACTTAAATATTAATTGGACTTATATACAAGAACCCGATTGCTTTAAGTTGCCTGAAAATAGAAGCCTTCTTCCATCTGTTCTTATCCATGCCAAAGAGTTCGTACAAAAATTTACCTTTAACCATAATATATTTTCAAAACAGATAAGGGGGAAATTGGATTTCACTAGTTATAATAACTGTGACAAACTAGGACGAATTGTCATAAATTTGATGTGGATCTGATTTCACATCTCTGAAATCCTTCAACTCATTCTCTTCCTCTTCTTAGACCTTTTTGTCTGAAAATCTCTAGCAATTAAAAAGAAGGGGTGAACTGGGGCATCTTCACTGAAAATCTTTGGAATTTAAAAATATTTAAGAGTTCCATTATCTCACGATGAAAAACCTCGTTATCAATGTCAGTTAGAGACTCAAAGATAAAGGAGAAGAAATTTAATTTACCAGATTACAAAGATTATTTTCAGAAAACAGCAAAATACCATTGAACATTTTGCAGAAGTATTTTATTGATTCCTGATTTACATAAGATCTGAATCTTCATTTGAGCCTCCCTCATTTCTTGTCTTAACATGGCGAATATCTTCACCCTAAGTAAACATAAGGCTGATATGGGGTTTGCTTGGAGAAGACTTTGGATGAATCAGAAGTCATTTATTAGGTCAATGGACTAAGACGAAGAAATTCACTATCTTGATACGGCAGTTTTGTATCAAAATAATCCTTTTTTTTGCACTATATATTATAGAAGATGTAGTTCAAATTGCTCCATCCTTTGCCTCTTCAATGTCTGCTTCATACAAGTTACAAGTACTTCCTGTACCATTTATGATTCTTACTCTGGCACCTTCACACCTTATGTTGTTTTTGTAACATTGGGATCTCCTTGATAGAAAAGTCTTGGATTGAGGCGATGATCTGCACTATTGAGGTTGTTTGATTGCCTGGACTTTATGAATGGTTTCAAGTTTTACTAAAAGGCAGGATTCTATATTTCACAGACTTTTCCAAATTGATTATATGGAACCACTTTGTAGTATTCTTGTGAATCCTATTTATTGTTATGTTTTGCCATTTGCTATATTAATTTCTTGTCCTATAACATTGAGTTCTCTAGAGTATTCTTTTTGTTATTTTTTATAGCAAATTTATGTTTATTGATCTTTATGATGTGCTTTTGCTATGTTTGCACTTTGCTTTTCATGCAGGGGTTGGAAAATCATGCCTGCTATTGCAGTTCACTGACAAGCGCTTCCAACCTGTGCACGACTTGACGATTGGTGTTGAGTTTGGAGCCAGGATGATTACAATTGACAACAAGCCCATAAAGTTGCAGATATGGGATACGGTTGGTTTTTATGTTCTTGCTGTGCTCAAGTGCCTTTATTAGGGATATGGATTAAATTTTTTTATAGTATTAACTGTTTTAGTATAGTTATTGTTTATGAATGACTGTTTATTTAATTGTCTTTTCTTGATATGTTTGATAGGAAATTTTTAGTAGAAATGCTGTTTATTTCAGAAAAATTATTTAAAGCAACCTTTTTTTTCTTTCCCGCATGTTACCCAACTTATGCTGACTTGCCATGGACTCTGGTGCTTTATTATGCTTCTGTGCTTCCATCGTTTTAATATAATAGTACAATAACTTAAATAACCTAAATGATATGTAGAATTGGTGAAACTAATATCTTAGCTTTCAAGATGTGCGAAATATCAAATATAGTCTGATAACAGCCAAGATCAAATGGAATATGATGTTTAAATAAAAGACTAGGTTTATATAACTAGGCTTGCAATAGCTTCAATTTCAGTTATGTATTCTATAATCCTCTTCTCTTTCTTCATCTTCTTCTCCTTGTATGTTGTTACACTATTGTTTCAAATACTCAATTTCAACCATTGCTCATGAATCTCATAACAAAAATCTATCATGTTACAGGCAGGCCAAGAATCCTTCAGATCAATTACAAGGTCCTACTATAGGGGGGCTGCTGGTGCACTGCTAGTTTATGACATTACCAGGTGTTTCTGCTGTTCAAGTTTCTCTAAAATGGGTGACTTTGGTGCAAATCGAATATTTCTTTCTTGTTCTTTTTTTTTTCTTTCCTGATTTAAGGAGTTCAAGTAGGTCCTTAACTTTTTCCCAATATTAATTTCAGGAGGGAAACATTTAATCATCTTGCAAACTGGCTGGAAGATGCAAGGCAACATGCAAATGCTAATATGACAATAATGCTTATTGGGAACAAATGTGATCTGTCTCACAGAAGAGCTGTCAGCACGGAGGAAGGGGAGCAGTTTGCCAAGGAGCATGGATTGGTCTTTATGGAAGCCTCTGCAAAAACTGCACAAAATGTTGAGGAGGTTTGGCACATTGTTACAAATTTTATGCCAAATCATGTGCAGTATTATTATCTTGTTTTGACTTTCTAACCCTTCTGATACCTAAAACCATCCAGGCATTTATTAGCACAGCAGCAACAATCTACAAGAAAATCCAGGATGGGGTCTTTGATGTATCAAATGAGGTTGGCTTTCTTCCTTCTATCTTTTGAATTTTCTGCTTGAACTGGATCATCATATCATAAGTCATGACAACAATTTTTTGAACTTATATGAACGAGAAAGGAAATAAACTTATTTTACAGACAGTTTTGTTTTTTGAAATGTTATACATATGGTAGTATTACCACGTGAAACTAACTGGATCCAAGAAAAGAAATGATTGCACGTATTGCCAACAAAAAGACCTTGTCTTCCTATGTGGTCATTGGCTTGAGAATCGCCAAACATCGACATTTTTCCTAAGTACATGGTTAATGAAAGTTGGACCACCTAAAACAACACGGTGAATCCTTAAAAAATGGAGCCTAGCCTTTTGCAGACCAAGTTTCCAAGGAGGCGTTCAACATTTCTTGTCGCATGTTTGTTGTGGACCTTAGGAGTTCGGCATTCAATTGTCAGCCACATCCTCTATCAGAATAATTACCCAAGTCCTCTTTTAACCATGATATTTATTCAGCCTCCATGTTACAGAGTCAAAAAAAAAAAAAGAGTTTCATGTTATAAGCTATACACAATCATATAGATTAACTAAATATATGGTTCCCAGTTCCAATATTATTATGCTTATAAAGCATTGACTTCATATGTATTTTATCTTACTTTAAATATATTTCTTTTTTCAATTTTAATAAAGATCTGTATGCCCCTCCTCCAAAAAAAAAACAAAAAACAAAAAACAAACTAACTCCCCAATAGTTTTGTTGGTATGTCAGAGAAGACATCCTTGGTACAATGTCATTTATTTTCCATTAATTTTTTGAGAAATTTTGCATGTACCTGATGGTCATGGTTTTCTGTGGTTTATACATCTAGAATTTTACATTTCTCCTCCGTGAAGCATGTTCATTTAATTTACTGCTTCTTTGTGTAACCATTGACCTTTTTGTCATACTTATTCCAGTCCTATGGTATCAAAGTTGGATATGGTGGAATTCCTGGCCCATCAGGAGGGAGAGATGGCACCTCTTCTCAAGCTGGTGGCTGCTGCAGTTGAACACCTGCCCCAGAATAAGATCCCATTACTAAAAAGGATCCTCTTCTGTGGCTGTCTGGATTCAGTCTCTTTGTGGTCTCCTGCTGTTCCATTTACATTTGTAACCTGGACTTCTGTAATGTGCATGAGCAAAATGAAAAATGTTGTATAGTCTCCTCTCTCCTATCACTTTTGTACATCCATTTGCAACTGTTCAAATATCATTCAGTCATCCATATGTAATTGAGAGGCATTTTGATTAGATTTGACCGGCATAGCTTGTGTTTTGTCTACCGTTCTCTTTCTCCTATCTTCAAGACAGATGTCTGCTTCGGATGATCGATTAATTTTTCATGGCAGATTGTAGGAAGGCGACTTACGACACTAGCATGCTATAATATGCATGGAAAGTGGAATTGCCAAGGGTCCTCCTGAAAGTCTTGCAGAAGAACAGGTTTGGCAGAAGAATGGAGTTTGTAGCTCGATCAACGCCACCTATATTTTTAGCGGGTTGACCCTAGCAGCAAAGGAACGAGATTGGGACCTAAAGTCTCTTCCTCACCAGAATAGAGATTGGGATCTAAAATATTTGGCTCAGATTAAAACTGGGTGTAGTTTGGGCCGGTGCTTCGTGACCCCTTTTGCTCGATATTCTTTACTACGTATGCATATCAGATATTTGTATTTCCTTACATTTCTATTCTATCTGCATTTTAGTATTCATTATTGTCCTCCTTAAAAACTTGTCATCGCGCTTTGCAGGATTTAGGTCGTCATCATTAGAAAAAATTTACGTTGTTGTCTCTAAAATTTTTGCATCATTGGCTATCAAATTGATAAGAGAAAGCACATTATAATCTCTCAAATGGAAGAGAGAGACAGCAAATCCTATTCCATTGCTCCTAACCTGAAGCCATTCCAATCTCGGGCCATCCAGAAGGGTTTCTCATATAACTTTCTTCCCTTTTTATCCCAAATCTTTCCCTTAAAGTCGTTCTGGAGGGATTCTTTGTTTTCTCCGGTTGGAAATTGGTTGCCTGTTGATTTCGTGCGACCAATGACCAACTTCGGAATGGCTGCAACAGAAAGTTCAGAGAGGGAGAGAGAGAGAGAGGGAGCGAGGGAACACAGAAAAATTAAAGGTTTATTCTCTTATCCTACGTCTCCTTGTCGATTCCGTGCAAGATCTTGCTCCATAACCAACAGATTTACGCATTTCATATTGTCAAACTAAATCATATCATGCCATATAGCACAAAATTTCTCAACATGCCCCCCCCCCTTTTTTTTTGGAACAGCATGATCAGAAAGTAATTCAGAGATGAGTATATCATATGCTTTTGATGTTCTGTTAACTGTAATATCCGCATAGATGGGGTCTGAATAATTTGCTCCGCTGCATACTTTTGATGTTCTGTTAACTGTATCCTCTCGTCGCCAAGTAGCTGATTGATTTTAGGCCTTTCTAAGCTGTTTTATTTCGGGGGTGTGTGCTGATCTATCTTGGAATTCATTATGTCATTTAGTAGATTATTTGGAATTCATTATGTCATTTGGTAGATTATTTGGTAAGAAGCTGCCATCTTCGTATTGAATATTACGATGACCTCGGTTTCGATCTTGTGGTCTCCGTGGCGACGACGCACGTCTTCTCCACCGTCTTCGTCTTGTTGGAGGTCTGGGTCTCTGAGAGCGAGCCCAGCTCTTCGAGATCCGAGCACGAGGGAGAGGAGGTGGAGGAGAGCCACGAGATCTGAAGAAGGATGTCGTACGCTTACCTCTTTAAGTACATCATAATCGGAGATACGGGTTTTCTTTTGATTCTGCTCTCTAGGTTTCTCTTTACGATTTGACTGGTTGTGGGTGTTGGGCACCGAAATTATGATTGAATTGAAGGGAATGAAGGTTTCTAGGGTCGATCTGTTTGGAGTTTGGGAAAGGGGGTAGGATTTTAAGTAGGGATTGATTGCTCTGATTTATTTATATGCTGAATTATTTGCAGTTTACTCATCTTTTTGATTTTTAGGGAATTGCTTTGTCATGCTTTTTTATGTGTTAATTGGAAAAAGATGAGAATCTGGATGAGAACTGGTAGCTACTTTTTTTCTCATGAATTCATTGGATTTGGGGTTTGACATAATCTCAATGGATGCCTATACTTCTAATGGTAATGCGAAAAACGAACACTTCTTACATTTTTTTCTATAAAAAAAAACAGAAGAAGGTATATAATTGGACTTTGTTTCAAGACCTTGGTTCTATTTATCAGAAGGCATTTCCTTCACGACCCAAGCAGACTGTACGCATGCTTGTATGGTCCAAGTACAAGTACATTGACATTTTCTTGTTTTGATTCATTGATGTGATCGTGCAAATGTTTTTTGTTGTTTGATATGCTGCATCTTTTTCTTTTTTCTTGTTTTTTTATGGTCCGGAAGTGAACTTATAATGCTGATCATGGTGGGCAAGATGATATTTCTCAAAAATTGTGGTTAAGATGATGGTAGAGCATCGTTGGCAACAATCATGAGTGAATTGTTTACAAAGAACTGTGAAAGTGATCAAGCCGTTCCCTTCACGAGGTTCATTTAATATGCTCTTATCATGGATTCTTAAGTCTGCCTATTTTATATTCAAATATATCTTTTTTGAAGATTTTGTTTGGGTTTGATGTAAAATGTCAAGTGAGCTATGGCCTCCGAGCCCTGACAATGATCCTATGCGAGTTTCTTACCACCTTAACTCTATTTTCTTCTTTTTTTTTTCAATAAAGATCTTGCTGTCAGATATGTCGAGTCCTCCATGTTATGCACCCCACAAAAATATAGCAAAATTCATTTAAACATGATATGCCCAGCTCATTCAGTAAACTTGTCACGATCTCACAAGAATATTGTGCTTGCATGTCTATTTTGCTTATAAATCTGATGCTTCATTTATATGTTTTTAATAGTGAACAAACCCAGAATTGTCTAATGGACTGCGATATGGAGGAAATGAGTGCAGATAATGTGAAAACTTCACCTGCAGACCACCTCCAACAATGGAGCCAGTGGCAACTACTAGATTCCATTCTTCCTACAGGCGGTTTTGCTCATTCTTCTGGTCTTGAGGCTGCTGTCCAAGCTCGCTTTGTAGTGGGCCCTGAAGATTTGAAGTTCTACATTATCCAAGTCTTGGAGAACACCGGCAGCCTACTTCTTCCATATGTATATTGTGCAAGCAAGTTTCCTGACGTTGAATCCTGGTTTAAACTAGATAGATTGCTTGAGGCAACACTGACTAATGAAGTTAGTAGAAAAGCATCAGCATCTCAAGGATCAGCACTTTTGAGAGTGGCTGCATCTATATATGTGGAGATTCCATCTCTTAAACAGATGCGGGATACTTACCTGGGTTCAGGGGCGGCTTCTTTCCACCATGCACCGATTTTTGGGCTCATATGTGGTCTTCTTGGTTTTGATAGCAGTACTTCGCAGCGGGCCTACATGTTCATAACAATGAGAGATGTTGTTTCTGCTGCAACAAGGTTGAATCTGATAGGGCCCCTTGGTGCATCAGTATTGCAGCACCAAATTGCTCATGTTGCGGAACAGATGACGAAGAAATGGATGGATCGCCCGGTTGAGGAAGCAAGCCAGACTTCTCCTTTGGTTGATATTGTGCAGGGCTGCCATGGATACCTGTTTTCAAGATTATTCTGCTCTTGATAAGTTGGCACGGTTGTCTATTTGTGTTTTGTTCATTCATAAAGGCTTTCCCTGCTTTCTTTTTATTACCTTACTTTTCTTCTAAGGTGGGAAGTTTTCATGTAAGCCCAGCTAGGGTTGTGTGTTTTCTGGAACATGGTAAATTTTATTAGTTTCCATGAGGCATATTAAGATGCATTCATCTTGCTGAGGGAGCAAATCTGATACTTGGCTCCATCCAAATGTTCTAGGCTAAACAAAGATGACTTGATTCATATGCTTATCATATTTGAATACCTTAAAGTGGGTCAATGCAAAACCACATATAATTCTAAAGACAATGATTTAGTTAATGCATTTATTTCTCATCAAAATTTGGCCTCCTAAGTTGCACTTATTGCATTATTTTGCTTGTTCCGTATCATGCAATGACAGATGATTCTTTTCCTTGGAAAATTAATAGAATTTATTTGCAAATGCTGACAATGAGAGTTATTTGCTAACTTTTAAGTACGAGGACACAGGCTTTAGTACCATATCAATGCATATGAAGTCTTGAGATAAACTTGTCCTATGATAGATATGGATGAATTTGCTAGATATGGAAGAAAACAACACACGTCTGTTGAGGCATTCCTAGATATTTCGGTTGGTTCAGTGTCTATTCATCTTGCGTCTACGGTCCTCTTGAATTCTATGATGACTTTCGGGCCAGAAATCTCTTTAATGACTGTTAAAAAGCTGACTTGCTGTGAAATTTCCTAACTGCTGCACTTTGTGTTTTATCAAGAATACATTATAATCTAATGGTGACATGAATTTTTGTTATGTTTGTCCTAGCTATGGTTTAAAGTTCGTGTCTGCCGATATAACTAATGCACAAACACATTGTTTTTGAAGCTCTCTCCTTTGCAGGTTACTAAGCATCATGGAGTATTTGGTCAAGAAGAGAGATGATTTGGTAAGTTGTTTCACATTTAAGTGCAATGCTAAACAGCTCTACCAACAGATTGTAATTGTACATTTTATCCCTTTTAGTACTTACTTTCAGATGCTGGAAGGGTCACTTTGCTGCCTGTTACACATTGGCTTCTTTGAAGCCCAAAAGAAATGTTTTACTATGCTGTTGGAAATAGTAATTGAAATTTGGATTCGGATGTTTAAGTGTTAGTTTTGTGTTTGTTTGAGTTCAGCGAGTAATGGACGGTAGACTCTTGTAATGGGTACCGGATAAGCAGCATAAGAATGAAGTATAGCTAGTATATTGGTCCACTTGGAAGTCTTTAGAAGAGCTCGAATTTGAGAGGGGGAAAAAAAGAACTCAGCTGTAAGGCAGCGACGTTGATACCTGTGGTAGAGACTGGTGAGAGGTTGTATCTCTGGCCACTACAGTAGAGACCGATGGGAGGTTGTATATCTTATCCACTGCAACATTATGAGAAATAGGGTTGGTATGATTATAAGTATGAACGAGCCCAGGCTCGGTATCAGTGGCGCCGAAAGAATATAGGCTAATTTTTTTTAGGTAGAAGTACCGTCCAAGACTCGTGAAAATGCCATTGTATACACCTAGCTGTCAAGTGTCATGAGAATAGAAAATTAAGGTTGTAAACATATAGATTTTTAAAAAATATGATGCAGATGTTGCCCACATCAAAGTTTGATTTCTCCAATGCAGAAAAAAATGCCAATAAATTGATCTTAGGTTGGTTGATCAGATTTCAAATATACAGCTTCAATATTCTAGGCAACACATTTATTGTCTAATATATATCAAAAATATGCGATGGCTGTTTAAATGCCTAGATTTCTTATCTCCAGATAACATGTGCATGCACATCAAACAAACCTGAAATATTAGGATTCTCTATCACTTCTAAAATATGATTTTTACTATCTTCCTTTAGGTAAGTGCTCTTGAGCCCTCTTATATTCTTATGCTGCCATTTGATACTTTCATAATATCTCCGTTGTTTTTTGGGAGTATGTCTGATCTAGATATTGAAGGATCTTTTGTTGAATCCTCTTCGACAAGAGACTTTCTTATCTTTATTATTTCAAGTCGGATTGTGAGCACATCTCTTCTTTTTAGCATCATCTTAAGAGCAACTAAAATTGGAGCCATCGCCACCCGAGCATAGTGACTACCATATCATCAGCCCAGTCTTAGCAATCGATTGTTCGAGCATTTTAATAGCTAGGTGAACTCAACATTTTGATTTGGGCTAATTCCCAAAGGTAACATAAATGATTTTTAAAATATAGCAATTTGAGAGATGGAAGGTCTCCCAATCAAGAAAAAAACACTCTCAACCCTGCTTAACTATTGTATCTAATACATGCAAAAGGCCTATTTGGAAGTGCGGATAAATTACTCAAAATAAACGTCTCATGAAGGGCAGCGCCAAATGAGAAAAGTCTTAAATAACCAAGGGAGAAGCATTCCATTATGGTTAAAATATATCTTATTGACCGATAATATTCTCCGGCATCCGAACAGAGGGCTTGGCATGCTTTATGCATGACTTGTGAGTCCAGCTCATTTACGGCATGGAAGCGTATTCCGGAGTCGAGGTTTAAAACCCGCGCCCACGGATCCAAGGTCAAGCCCTTATTCTTGCCCTATCTTTCGTCGGAATCGTTCGCCTTCTCGTCTTTCTTAGCCTGTTTCTTGGGAAGAGATGGCCTGGAGATCGCTCCATCTCTTTCGAGATCTTTATAGGAGCCGTGATGCCTTCCCTAAACCCTTCCTCCAAAGCCCTATCGCTACCCTTCTCCACCCAGCGCTCTCTTCAGCTCTTCTTCAGAGGAGATCTCACGCGGATGCGGCTCCTCCACCGTCTGCGGTTCAAAACCCCAAGGCGAGCAACGCCAGTGGAGACGAAAACAAATCGCCTCCCTTCCGTTCCTCCTTGAATGAAGCCGAGGTTGCTAAGTTTGCCGCCATTGCTGAAACCTGGTCATCTCTCTTTCTCTCTCTCGTCTTTCAGTTGGAAAATACATGTGGTTTTCGATTAGTTTGAGAAATTTGAAGATTTCTTGAAACATGTAATTTGAAATCGGATCAAGATTGTCTCTGTCATGCCTTTGGCTAAGTTTGCAGCACGTTTTCTTGATTAAAGATTGATTTCAGTTCCAGTAATGCCAAAAAGAAGACTTATAATGAAAAAACAAAGACAGTCAGGCTGCTGGATGTGGAGATTACAAGAATTCGTTAAAAGAAACTCCAAATCACATCTTTACTTTCCTTTTTCTTCCAAGAATCTCCCTTGATAAAGTATACGATGCAAAGGGAGATTTTTAATTCTTTTTTAGGCTAGTTCTGCGTCATCTCATGTTTATATTAGTGTAACAAATGAAATTAAGCGTAGGCAAGTTTACAGGTTTTTATGTTGGAACCATCCTATTGAACTATGAAGGAAATTTGACGTATTTGCACTCATTAATGAAGGACATTGTAGATTCCATGAAGCTGTATTGGATGATTATTGTAGAAAAACTAATTAATTCTATGAAAGTACCAAAAGAACATTGCTAGTTCAACTGGGTTTTGCCAGTGTAGGAAAGGAAGGTGGATAATACTCTACGAGAGATGAGAAAACCATGATTACCACTTGGTCAAAGGACTGAAAGGCCATTTCAAAGAAAAAAAATGTTAAGAGGTTTCTTTAAGTAAATACCTCTTTTATCTTCACTGCTGCTACCTTTTTTTTTAAAAAAAAAATCTTTCTGTGCTACTTAATTACACGGTCCTACTCTCCTGCCTGTACAAGATGGAGAACTATTTCTATAGCATTACCATCTTTTAAGTTGCAAATAGACAGACAGTTCCTTTTGTTGTTTCAGAATGATTGTCACATATGCATGCTACTCAAAAGGTACCTATTAAATTTCACTGAATATTGAATAATCATTTACAACTTGCTAATAGAATAAAGAAATAAACACTCTTTTCATCTAGACATAGTACAGTGATTGTATGACATTTTATTGTTTTGTGTATGCAATTGCACAATGACTTATGTGTTGTTATTGTAACTGCTATTCAAATTTGTTAAGTTCATGTGCCTAGTTTTTCAATAAAAGGTTCTTTGATGAAATTTCTTCAACTTTGGCCTGGGTTTTTAAATTGTAATTCCATTGCCCAATGAACCCTCTTCTTTATTTTGTATTGCTGACTTTCATTCTGGACATTAGTATACTCCAAATCTGAATCTGCTTTAAATTCTCACTGTCAAACATTTCAGTTTTAAATATCAAGAAGCACTAGACATTTGAGGAAGTCACAGGAAGTCATTGTCACTAGGATTTGATAATAAGAGAATTTAGAGTGGGCATGCTACATGCATGCACAATACATGATCATAGATACAATTACTGCGTGCATTTTACAATATCACTTGCCTCACACTCTCTAAATTTTGTGCATGATAAGAATTCTTTGTCTATATAAAAATGTGCATGTGTACGTACATTTGTGCATATGTGCATGTCTGTGCATATACACTCATTTATAATTAGAAAGTTAAACATCTCATGTTTTACTGAATGTTGTTTGTCACTCTTGCATATTATTTTTCTAAATGATTCTTATTTACATCTTAAGCATCCTTTTGTCTATAAGATCATGTTATATTGACCTCCCTTTTCTCAATGATTTTGTGCAAATGGATAACTCAAACATCTTTTTCTTGCTTTTTATTCATTTTTAACTGCTTTCTTGCTTCCACATTTGAAATTGCTACCACTTATATACCTAGTTGTGCAGCTGAGCTTTGTGATCCATACCAGCTAATTAGCTTATGGTTAAATCTTCTTTCAGTCATTATCTTGTCTTCTTTTTTTCTCTGGATTTTTTTTCTTTGTAGTCATACTTATAGTAATCAGAGAACCAACTAAATGGTTCTCTGATAACATAGAATTTAACTATAGGGTTGGGGTCAGGTTTCAGAGCATAGCATGTGAGTATTTCAATGCGCTCATAGCATGTGTATATTTCAATGCACTACCTCTCTACTGTATGCTAATGAAAGATCAGTCACTCGCAACTTTGTGATGTTTTTCTTAATCTGCTTTTCTTTAATATGCATGTTGAAACCTGTCTTAGAGATGTCTGACATTGTTAATTTAAATGTAAGCAAGCCTAGTTGTGTTGCTGACTCAGACTATTTTGTGTTATATGTTATAGGAAACTTGATTTTTTGGTGATGGATATTAGATTCAAGAGTTTATGATAAAGCTTCATATATCATGCTTTTAGATGCATACTGACTGGAATTTATGCACATGGAATATGCAGGTGGGACTTTGAAGGTCCCTTCAAACCATTGCATTTGATGAATCCTACTCGAGTATCATTCATTCGCTCCACACTTTGCCGACATTTTAAGTATGTTGCATACATACTTTTATTTCCAAATGTTACTATATAAGTTTTAGCATTTGAAAATGCTTATGCCTTGGATAAGATCTTTATTACTTCTTGTCTAAACAAATTACCTATGATGTGTTTTATGAATTTTAACTAGAGTTTCATACTTTGGTAATATCTGTCAATTAGAAACCTGTGTTATTGAAAGAGTCTTTACTTCTTATTGTTGTGAATGCTAATGGAGAATTTATATCTTAATTCATAGGCAAAATAACCGTGTAACATTATTAACTATGATGAATTAGAATAAAACTTATTTCTAATTCTACTAACATTTTACCTCTTTTCTCATAGCTGTGACTCCATGCTACTTCATTGGGTCTGTCATCTGTGTCACCATCTTTGTCATGGATTATTGAGTGTTATTGTTGGAGATGTGAAAAGGGATTTAAGCTATGTGATGCTGCTGACTAAAGAACTCATGCTATCAGACATTATAATTTTATCGAGTTTAACATGCGGCCTTTCATTGTAAATCACATTAGAAAATATTAATTCAAATAGGATATGGGGACTGGGATGATACTGTGACTCAACTCAACTAAGACTTAATCCCAAACTAGTTGGGTTTGGCGTGGGGGAGATGGAGGCAATAAATAAATTCGATTATTTGCTATTTGCTATCATATAGGATGAGTTTAATATAATTGTGGTCTACATCAATGAACTCGGGATGTGTTATCATTGCAAAGTAAGCAGATGATTTTGGAGCACCAGCTTACATGGTGTTTTTTCTTACACTAAATTGAGTATACCAGGATTCTGTAGGTACTAAACTAAATTTGGGGCTTGCTCAAATTTATTTTGAGTTCTAAAGAATTTATAGTTTCTTGTTGACAATTTTTATAAATGTGATTAGTCTCCTTTTGCTCTCCAACTATCTTAGCTAGTAACTCTTCTGTACATCAAATGTCTTAGTTTAGTTTTTTTAGCTCAAGCTTCTCATTGGTATATATTGCTTGTATAACACTCTATTGCATCTCTACCTTATCAGCCATATTAAATGACACCAGATTTCTTAACTTTTCGATATTTGTGGTCTAACTGTTCTCTTGTTTTCTTTGGTACTTACTGATCATCTAGCAGTGCATATGATATTTACATATTTAGCTCTGCAAAGGCATTTAATGGCATTATAAATCTCTCTGCTTCTTCTATAGTAACAGTTCCAATATCTGAAAACAAAGATGGAGGTTGATATTTGACCAACAACTAATTGTAGAAAAGAGGTCAAATCCTAAAATTAATTTCAATTCATTTTTTGGACATGAAGAAAACCAATGAAAAAAAATGTAACTAATATTTAGAGCTAAAAGTTGAATTACTATAGACCAGAAACTATACTAATTAAAAGATTTTGCTCCTACATTTGTCTCATACAATATCTTTTTTGAGTTTGTGCTTCATTGTGTTGATTGTCCATGCTTGCCAACTTCAGCAATATTTTAAATCTCAATACATGTCTATGATATATGAGTGATGAATGGATGTATGTGTGCATGTGTGCATGTGTGCGGAATCTCAGAGAGAACACAATAGGCTTCTTAGTTTTGCATACTAGGACCAAATCTAGGGACTTCAAATGTGGCATTCAAGAATGTGGCATGTAGGCCTGGTCGGGCCTGACCAACACCTTTCCTGAGCCTAGCCCAAAATCGTTTTCATGGAGTCCAGCCTGAAGCCCAAATGGACCCAAATCCATCCTAGCCTGATCTAGCCTGAATGGATTAAGGGCTTTCCTTTTCATTTTTGATGGCCAAAGCCCCTTAGGTCAGCCCAAGCTCATTTCCAGCCCTAGCAGTAGGTAAATATATGACTTCAGTTCTAGTAGATACTAGTTTCACTAACTGGGAAGAATTCATGTAGATGGCTTATTGCATGCACGGTGCAAGAAACAAACCTTTTCTTGTAAGACTCTTTATAGCTAGGCACAGCTCTAAAGCCACAAATATCAACTGCATTAGAGGAGCCTCATTGAAGTAGTCACTTACGAGATCAGCAGGTGAAAAGGCAAAAAGCCCCTAGGCTCCATGAATGCACACATTGGATTAACTTATACTCCCTAGGAGGAGAAAAGGCAAAAAAATTATTGTGGCATGTTCATAGATTGTTGGCTAAAGCCTAGACACATTGAGGAGCATATGAATGCAGCTTCGGCAAAAAGAAAAACTCGAAGAAAAAGAGAATGTGCTTATTGGGTAGATCTAGGTATTTGCTGTGAGAGATAGGGAAAAGTAGGCAAAGGAGAAGGATGGGGGTGTATGCTAGTCTTTATCGTGAAAACTGAAAGTAATAGTGCCTTATGCTTGGACATCTTTTAAACAAACCAACAACCTTCTCAACCTTGTTCATTATTTGCTTCTTGTTTTGGTAAGGATGTGTATCCCTCGACTCAGATGAAGAATTTACCAAGTTGCAAAGAGTGCTGGTCCACTTAGACCTTGTTGCTTGCTTAAGAGCAAAAACCCCTGCATTGCTTGATGGATCTAGTTCTTCGAAAACATTTTAGTGCTTAGACTTTACAGGATACATCAACAATTTCAGTTCGTAAGTCTGGATCCAATTTCAAATACATACAGCCAGTGTTAGTCAGTCACTTATTATATAGCTATCAAATTGTCTATTTACTGACTTTGCCTGCAAAATGTGTCTGGTGGGGGCTGTCGAAAATTCCTCAGATGCAGAAGGATCATGCTTAAAGATAATTACCTTATATTTATGTCGTGCAGAACAGTTCCGATCCATATTGTTGGCAAAAGCTGTAGTTTGATAGTGTTTCTCTTCCAAAATTGCAGAAATGCAGACAATATTGTGGACCTTAGTTTTTTGGAATCATGTGCTGCATGTCTTTCCTTCTGTCTGCTCTTTACGTACTTTGCCTTTTGTGTTTCTTTTCCTTTTCTTTTCCCTTCCGTAGATGTTGCATAATGCTCCTACTCACCTCACACCACGCTTTTCCGCCCCACCCGACCTCACCTCAAAGAATGGTAAATATTTATCAGTGTGGGAGAATAAGGGTGCTGAAGGTCCAAGATTACAGGAGCATGTTTATCAGATGGATGTGATGAAAAACAAAGGGATAGTTCTGTTGAAGATCCCATCAATTTGGGCAATCAATAGGAAAGCATGATAGTCAAAGATCCTCAAATGGAAATTCCTTGGTTTTGGACTGTTGAGGGGCATTTAACTTTATCATTCAAGTTGGCCTTTCTTGCTTGGAGTTGCATAAACAACTTTTTTGAGGATAGTTGCATAAACAACTTTACTTTCTGATTTATGCAATTAGAATTTCATAAGCATGCATGTTATTCAGGTGATGATAATTTACTGTTATTTGAGATTAGGGGTTGGTTGGTCAAAGCTATTGACATGCTCATGATGTTGTTTTTATTTTTTGCATGCTACCATTCTTTGTAGGAAAGATCCATATTGCGCTAGGCCTTTTCAAGGATTACAAATTATTGACGTTGGATGTGGAGGTGGCATTCTCTCGGAGGTATTATCTGATTGAAACAGGACAAACTTCTTAATTTTTATTTGTGAAGTAAAACCCTATCTTTCTTTGCTGCATAGTGTCGAAAATTTCTTTGTCATATTTGATAGAAGGTACAAACAGCTGGAGTCATTTAATTCAACAGGGTCATGGACCTCTGAAGTGTCTTCTAGTTTCTTGCAATGATGTTCCTTTTTAGATGCGCTTTCTTGTCATTTTATTTATTTATATTTGTAGTTTCTTCTACTAATTAGGTCTCTTTTCTAGAAGTGTTTCCATGTCACTTGACTTAGATCACCTCTAACTTGCATTGTCTTAGGATCATGGAGTGCCTCTTCACTATAGAGTGGATCAACTTGTTGTATGAATGGTTATGCATTACTTAAAAAAAAGTTATCGGTGCCAGCCAAACAAAAAAAAGTTAAGCACTTCATGAAGATTGATGGTTTCCTTAGGGGCAGTAAAGAGCAGCCACGAGCATTCACAAATAAAATAGTATTATTGATTTAAGCCAATGTGAACTTTTAATCATATTGCTGCATGTCATGTTGGACAATCAATTTTCCTTCTGTTAGAAAGAGGCCTAGGCAGCAGGCTAAAACATGGGTAGCCTTACCCAGATACTCCTGACCTCAAAAACCCTAGTGAAGGCGGAATCTAACTACAGCTCTTTGTACAACCACAAGAGACTTTAACAGCAAAGTTAGTTGGCAACCTGTGTCCTATTAGAAAATTCTGTTAGGTCACCAATTGAGAGTTAGGTAACAACAGTCAGGAACATCCTCGTCCTAAGAGGCTTGCCTTTTGACATGATATTCAGAATGAGAATATTTGTGTAATAATTTCAACCAAGGTATGCCGGACTAGTATTGGGCTCATACCGGCTGGTGACTGATTCGGTATTATACGGGTTCGTGTCATGCTATGCAGGGGTGTACTAAAACAGGGAGAGGGAGGGGGAGAGGGAGGGGGAGAGGGAAGGCGGGAGGGAGTGGGAGAGAGAGAGAGAGAGAGGGAGGGGGAGAGAAAGGGGGAGGTTTATTGGTGACAACGTCATGATGCTGAAGGGGGGGCAGTGTGCGGCATTCGGTGGAGAGAGAAAGTGGGATGGGGAGAGAGGGGGGAGGCTTAGTGGTGACGGCTTCGTGGCGACGGCTTCGCAACATCGAAGAGGGGGGAGAGAGTGAGCATTTGACGGAGAGAGAGAGGGGGGAGGCTTACTGGCGATGACCTTACAACATTGAAGAGAGGGAGTGAGCAATGTCCCACAGAGTGGGAGAGTGGAGGAGAGAGCCCCCGAAGGCTCTTGAATCATCAAACTAGGAAGGAGGAGGGATTTTATAACTGAACTAACCTGATCTACCGAATTGTCTCAATTTGGCATTGATTCGATTCAATACGGGCCGAATTGGCAGTTCAGATGGATTGGGCAATCGTTGATTTCAACTACCTCTATTATTCTGAAGTTGCTTCTTAAAAATGCTTAAATCAACTTACTATTCCCCTCAAATCCCAGGTGAAAAATAAAGCTTTTTCTAGCTAGTTATGCAAAAGCACTTTCTATCAGACAAAAATTTCACCAATATCTAAACATAATAAAAAAAGACTGACATGGATGTAGAGATGGGCCGTTCCCTACCATTTCCGGTGTCGTGAAAGGCAAAAGGATATGTGCGTGTGGGAATGGTAGGGAGTATACTATGGTGCCTTTTGATTTCTAGAGTTCTTGCGCATATACAGGAATTGTTTCCAAGTACAAGCTTAGAAGTCAAGGCTAGAACTATGTAGGGATTTACTAAGAGGACTTACCATTTGGTTGATATCCAAAGTCAGTTGTTTTTCTAAAAAATTTCTTAACCTAGGAGGAAGCACCAATATGCTTTCTTGATTTATCCTTCTATGATTCAAATGATGAAACTTAACACTAGCATATCATCTTTAATCCAACTTTTAAACAACCTCATACTCATACTTTAAAATAATATTGTGTTTTCTATGGACAAAATCTTCTTATCCATTGTATAGTCATTATGTGGTATTTTTTTTCCATTCTGCATCTTCAAGTTTTATATATTGATGATGTTGTTGGTGATGAATTTTTATTTCTTGTTGATCAATTTGTTTGATAACAAGCTGCTGTTATAGTGAGGAAGCATGTACCCTGCATTTTCTTGAGTCTCATGTGGAGCCTGCATTTTCTTGAGTCTCATGTGACTGTCTATCTTCAAATTCTCTCCAAGAAGCCCATAATATAGAGGAAAAGTGTATTGGCTATATTGTAAGTATTGCTAATGGGTTTTGTTGCTGGAAATTGGACCCGGGGGCCACCGTGAAGCCGGGGAAGGAGGAGCTCCGCTGCTGCAGGGGGCGGACGGCGGTGCGCCGGCTGGCTGCGTCCTCCGCTGCGGGGGGGTGTGCAAGTCCTGCAAAGAAAACCGGTGGCCGGACTCCCCGGCGCCGGCCCTCCGATGCCTAAGTCAGAGGGGGCAAGTATGTGGAGAGAGCAGGGGAGAGAGTATGTGGAGAAGACAAAGAGAATCTCGTGTTCAATTGTGTCTGTGCTGTTTTCTTCCTTTTTTCCCCGGTCTAGGAGGGTTCTCTCCAGCTCCGGATTTTTTCTCTGGTTTTTGGTCCTCTCTCCCTTTTCCCTCCAGGTTTCCTTTTATAGGAGGATTTTTGTTACCTGGGAGGTGACAGGAGGTTTGTCCTGTTTTGTAATAATTGGGCACGATTCGGCCCATTAATGGCGTAATGGAGAACGGGACCGGATCAGACCGGAATCAGGGAGTTGTCACGGTCGATCGGACCTGTTGGAGTGGTTGAACCGCCGGCTGTGGTGGGCCTGGGGTCCGTGGATGGTAAGTGCATTTATTACCGAATGAACCGGCGGTCAGGGAGAGCCATACGTTCTGATGGTTCAGTGATCCGGAGATCGTCTTGGGCCGTGTTCATTAAATGCCTGAGTGCATCGGAGACTTGAGGGAGTCTCATGCATTAATGGCAGGTCGTGCCGAACGCCTGAGGAGATCTTATGCCTTGATGGCTTGGAGATAGTGGCAGGTCGCAAGCCGTAGGAGTTGTCAAGTCCCTTGGACTTTAGGCGGAGGTTGAACATTTGGTTAAGGCATCGGCTCGGCAAGGGTGCCGAGCCGAGCTAATCGCCCAATGGGGCGCCCTGTGGCGGGGCTGCTTTGAGTACTCCTGGTCGGCGCCCTTTAGGCGAGCACCTTCTAACAGAGCGCCTCGGCGCTGTCTTTGGTCGGCACTTTCTAACCGAGCAGCTTATTTTGGTTGGGCACCTCTTGGCGCGCACTCTGGTCGGCGCCTTCTAGTCGAGCGCCTTCCTGGTCGGCGCCTTCTAGCCGAGCAGCTTTCTGGTCGGCGATCTTTGGCCGAGCAGCTCTCCGTTCGACACTCTTTGGCCGAGCAACTTTCCGGCTGGCGCTCTTCGGCCGAGCAGCTCTCTGGTCGGCACTCTCTGACCGAGCAGCTTTCCGGTCGGCGCTCTTTGGCTGAGCGCCTCCGTGGATGTATGACTTGGGGTTTTTCCCCCAACAGGTTTAAACTTGGGAAGGAAAGACTGTGCATGTAGATTGCCAACTTGCACTCTTTCATGTTATCATTGGCTGATGAGAAAGGACATATTCTGGCACAGACCCTTTGGTCAACGGGAAAAATCTGAGGTATTACATATAAAATTATGAAGAAACTTGTCTGCTGTAAATGAAACAATTAGGTGTGTTTTTCTTTTGATGACTCCTGAGATTTAAATGAATTATCGATAGGTTTCTGATTAGGTCTTTTTGATTCATTGATGCAAGTGTAGTATTTCATTTTATGGTAGAATACAGTGATTCATGTCAGTTCATGTCTCTTATTATAAGAGATTTTACTTGAGCAGAAAATTTTTATGCATCATTTCTTATATACCATGTGCAATGCATCATGCTCATGTTTTCTTTTCTTTATCAACAGCCGCTTGCTCGGATGGGAGCTACTGTTACAGGCATTGATGCTGTGGAAAAGAATATCAAGATTGCTCGCATTCATGCTGTATGGTCAATCTCGCCTTACAACAAAAATGTATTTTGTATTTATAAATCAACCATTCAAGCCATATCTTTAGTCAAATTATCATTTGTGACATCTTCTGTTGGTAATAAGTTCAAGGAATTTCTATCAAGCATTTGAAAATTTTGTGCCTGTATACATTTTTTGTATGGGCATTATTCAAACTTTATACACATTATACTTTCTGATTTCTACTTATGTGAATCATAATAATAAATATTCATGTTTAGCGAACTCAGAACAAACATGAGATGCAACAAATAATGTTTGCAAAACTTTTGCAATCCTGTATCTGCTGCATACACTAGGGCTTGGACAAATCCAAGGTTGTGTGAACCTGATTTCTTGACATCATAGCCAGCCTGTCAGTTTGAGTAACATAGTCCTGTAAAATATCAAGACATCACATACTTTTGATGTCCAAATTGGAAAATAAGCACAGATATATTTCTCAACCCCAGGTTTAGTAAAGCAATCAGCTAGTTGATCCTTGTCTAACCTTGTGAGGTTATGAGAGCAGTGTAAAGAATTGTGTAAACAAGATAGAGACAGTAGTGGCCTTGTAAAAGAGATTTATAAATTGACACCATGGTTCTCATAGGCAGCCACCTAAGCACCTAGGGCGACCTTCCTTGGTGCTTGGACAACCCAAATGCCTAGGCACTTGGAACTTTCAAGCCTTTAGGCGAGGAGGCCATCAATCACCTAGGTAGGCACTTGGCTGCCCAGGAGCTGCCTTTGTCTTAGGTAGGCACCTAGTTTGTTGATTTATTGAAGGTTTTTTTTTTTTAACTAATCCTTTCTTCAACTAAAAAATATTTACTTCAAGAGAAAACTCTATGTTTAGTCCATTTATGATTTCTCTTAGAAATTAATTGATGCTTGAACATCAAAACATCTTATGTTTCTTAGAAGCTTTAATCAATCAATTAATTAATTAATAAATAAAAAATATGAAATAAAACTAAAATAATTAAATCAAAGATTTTAATATTGCATAACTTATGTAGTTGGCAACCTTATTGTTTATCAGTATGATGGCCTTTGATGTGCTTTTTATGAACTGTAATGATTCCATATATGAAAACATACAATTTCGTTGTTTTCTAGGATGGGAGAGTCTCTTTAGGGCTTGCTGATTTCTTTTAGGTATATGGTCAAATTGAGGGTTGGATACATGCTGTAGAAGAGATAAAGGATGAGGAAGTAAAAAAAATAGAAAAATGTACTGCGTCCAAGATCAGAACGAGCTTGCCGGCGGACCACTGCCGTCCCATTCTTTAGTGAGCTGGAGCGCAGCCATCTCCCTTCGCATGCTTCTAAGGCCCATCTCTTCGATTGCTTTCTAGCTTGCTTGACTCTCCATCCCCTCTTTGCTTTCTGGCATATTCTACTGAGCTACCCCTTTCCACTCTGGATAAGGAAAGGCTTTCGGGTCAGCACATTTAGTGTACTTAGTCTTTCACCTCACGGAATTTCATCAAGCTATTCGCCTACCCCTCTGACTTCTGGTGCCGTCAGCAGATACAGACCTAGCCTATAGCGGACACCAACGCCTTCTAGCTCGTAGCAGCAATAATGCTCCTATTTATTCCTCTTCTGCTTTAGAAAGAGGGTTAGCCCTGGCTAAAGCTTAGCGGAATTGACTTCTCACTGAAAAAAAAGGATAATCATCAACTTCTAATACCCCAAGAAAATGAAAGAGGCAGATAGAAAGGAAAAAGAAGAGGAGAGATAGTAAGAACAGATAGAGGGAAGGACAAAAGGTTTGTATTAAACTTATATTTATCTTCCAACTGAGCTTTTGTGTTCCAATAACCACCGACCTTTCCCATTAATTCTTAGAAGAAAGTCATAATTTCAATGCTGGATTCCCAATAATAATTCTAAAGACATTTCAGAAGAAAGACTTCTGTTGGAAGTATGCCCGTATTTTGAACTTGCAGCATTCTTATTATCTACAAAGAGAGAAGTTTCAGTGGCCAGCTAGTGGTTGTTGCTATATAATCTCATTAAACTAACCCAATCCACATCATGTGACATTGTTCCTTGTAGTCACAAATGATATGAACCTTGTAGTCACAAACATGTCCAAGACTGATCAAATGAATCCCGTCTTATTGTAAACTTTTGCACTAGTTGCATCATTTGCTTCTGTTTTGCATAGCTGATACCTGAATTGAATAACACGATCGTTCTGTTTTCACTCATCCTTGATATGGTCCTGTAATTTCTTCTTGATGGGAATTTGTCTTCATGAAAGTCAAAGATGAAGATTAAAATACTAGGTGCTGCACTTATATCAATCATGCGCTAGCATGGTATGGAACTGTACCATGCCATGTTATGCCTGTCATGTGCATGGTCTTGTGCCAAGGCACATAGTGCAAAAAAAGGAGATATGTGCAGGTTCACATCGACAGATCGAGACGTGTGATATTAGGGCAGATGCCTCATACTCATACATTACAAGCACTCTACAATCTACATACTATTCCATATCGCAGCATGGACCAGCATGTTGTAGCACTAAGTCATCAGATGAAAGTAGCTGAAGGAGTACAAGTTTTAAATCAAAAGTTTGCACTTGGCATGCTTGAGTTGACTTCTCTCTATGCTTCATCAGATGAATCATATGATCTCTGACTTACATGGTGTGTCTCTTTCTTGAATTTATTCTATTGCTTTATGATTGCGTATCCTTCTAAATAAACTAATTGCAACCTGGGGTAGCATCACATTCTAACAAGCACCTTTGTGTGAGCCTTGCATTGCTGTCTTATCTAGCCATTTGACTAAATATTTGGTTCATATTTTATCTAAAGTAAATTTCGATGAGATGATATTTAGTGAACTATTACATCGAAATAATGATATTCCTCTGCATGGGTAACAGTGGCATTGATTATGTTCAGGAACTCAATCGATTACATTTGAAAATTCAGTGTTTCTCCCTTTGTAACACTCTGTAACAATGTTTTTGATTTTTTGATCTTTTCAAATATGCGACTGTTTTATGCAATATTGATATTGTCATCCTCATAAGGCATTCTAGTAAAGCAGGCATTGACATATAGCTACATGTTCTTATTTTGGGGCTTTCTTCTATTTTTTTTTGTATATGTTGAGTTATCTTGCTCCCCTATTATCACCCATGTATCATCAAAACAGGAGTAACTAGAAAATACCTTTTATGTATAAGTTTTGTATTATTTGATCAGATAAAGGATTCTAAATATTATGTTTGTTGTTTGTTTTCATCAATATTTTTGTGGAACACTTGATAAGCTAAGAAGTCGTCTAAAGTGTAAAGGATACATGATTTGTTTTGACTTATTTCATTGATTGCATTTTTGCTTGCACAGGCATCGGATCCTGTAACTTCATCTATTGAATATTGTTGCACGACAGCTGGTAAATTCTCTTTCTTTGATCATACTCATTAACTATATTATCAGTCATAATGTGCCATTTCAAGAGTCTTTTCTGAGCCATGTTTGAGTTGTCACATCTATCCACTGTGGATATTGTCAATCCCTCTTGTTCACTTCACTGTAAAATTATGATGTTTGTGGAGGTGGTAAAGAAATTTTGCTGCACTATATTTTATAAGATTGACATTTTCTGTTGCTGATTGAAGATCTGTGATTTGGGAAACTTGTTGGCTTATTACTTATCATTTCCCTTAATCTTATCTAGGGTAAATCATGTTCTATGCTTACTTCTAGAATTGATTGTGTTGATGTCTCAATCCATGTCATGTCAAGCAAGTATTATCATTCTTGCTTTGAATTGCTAGTCTGTGTTCCATAAATTTCATGCTAGCTAGATCCCTGTGTATAAAGGGCATTATGCAGGCTGTCAAGTCTCTGCCTGATTCATTTTTGTATAATTATATTCCTACCATAGCTGGATACCAACAAGTACATGGTCAGGGTACATAGCTGGATACCAGCAAGTACATGCTCTCTAATATTATATAGATAAAAAATATCCACTCCCCAAAAAAGTACTTTGTTATAGTTGTATTATGAATCATGTTGAATCTTATTATTTTGCACTCATAAATTACAAAAAGTATGTAAAATTTAAGAACTTCCTGATATTAAATTTCTAACTTCACATGCCTTAGACTTTTACCTGCAGCCTCAATCAACCTATTAGTCTCCTTACAATATATTTTACACATTTCTGAAAGTGGTGTTGACAAAAATAGAAAATAGAAGTTATGCTTTTTTTTGGGTCAAACCATTGAGAATTTAGTATTTTGTCCATTTTTTGTTTTCTAATTTGAGTCTATCTGATTACATACTGAATTTCATCATCCAATCTCAGCCCATTGTTTATTCAAGATCATATTTTTTTCAATATAATTTACACTAAATTCTATCATTCCAATATGAGCTTAGTTTGATGTTTTCATGAGTAGATTTGCTTAGCTTTGATCAAACCGCATTGTTTTAATAATTATTGAACTATTTCATTTTCAAGATGTAGATTGCTGCAATTTTTGTTGTATTTCATGCATATGATACAAAAGGTTACATGAATACTTAATGTGTCTCAGAGGAACTGGTTAAAGTGAATAAGAAGTTTGATGCTGTGATTGCCCTTGAGGTATGTTGTTGGTAGGGTAAGCAACTTATCTTGAGTCTTTAAGTTCATAAGCAAGACCTTAACTTTGATCAATTTCCATAAAGTCTGTACATCTTTTGTTTCTGTTAAAGCATATCGAGTAAATATGTTGTCACTGTACGAGTAATTAGTGAGTGTAACTTGAAGAGCAAGTGCTGGAAAGCTACAGTAGTCTAATGAAATTACTATACCACTTACAGTAATGCAGCTTTTTTTCCTAAATCAAACTGTTGAATCAGGTCAGCATGATACCAATGGGGGAAGGTAGGGTGCACCAGATGTCAGAGTACAAGCGATCTGGTCATAGTTTAGTTAAAAATACTAATCTGTTCATTAGGAAAACTATTTCTTTAGGAAGGTTTAGTATCAGCAATCTTTTTTTTTTTGGTTTGAAGGTTCCCAGGGGTAATTTTTTTTGGTTCTTTCCTACAATTTCTCTTTTTCCATTTTTATAATGTCATGTGAAGTGGAAACAGGGAAGCATGCAAACCTAGCTGGTTGGTGCATGTTGTCCTTTTCAAACTAGAAGTCATTCCAGTGAACTTTTAGTTAATAGACATTTTGGGGGCTTCTCCTAAAATAATTTAGGAGTCCTGCTCAATAGGTGTTTTATGTTTTATCAATGACTAGAGTCCCATTTTAATCAAATCGATGTTAAAATTCCAGACCTTTTCATATTTGGGGCTGTATAGGTTAGGCTGAGTCATTGACCTATACAGGTTAGTCATAAAAATAAAAGATAAAAAATCAAAAAAATCCCTATGCCTCGGTCCTTTTTTTCCCCATCTCTCCTTTATGTCTTGCTTGCTTAGGGAAGATATTATTTGCCATCTGCAAGACACGTAAGTTTTGATGAATCTCGGACAAGCTGTCATAGGAGGTGACTTGTAGCCAAAAGAGGTGATTCATGGGTGAGCCTATAAGGGAGGCAATCTAAAAGATTCCACAGGAGGTATGATGGCGAGTCCTTTGGTGGATGCAATCCACAAGGTTTGATAGAGACTGGAGGCTGCTGTCGTTACATAAGGAGATCCTCATGTTTGGCAAGGTGAAGCAAGGTTAATGGTGAAAAGGAAGTCATACTGCTACCAATGGAGAGAAAAAGCAAAATCGAGGTTGTTGAACATGGGATGGTAAAACTTGAGTCGTACTCAAGGCAAATAAGTTGTATCACAACCATCAAGGATTTAAATCACGTGGGATGGGGCCATCCTGATTTTTCCGTGGAACAGGATGTGCTGTCATCCTGCTCATACTGAACTAAGCCCCTCTCGATATGAGGGTACACAATGATATTAGACAATTGAGACCCCATTGATTAATGTAAATTGATTTTATATAGTAGAATAGCTAGAACAATTTTAAAATGAACACAACAAGCCATCTTTAATAGTTGCATCATTATCAATAATAAGATAATAGTCTATCATTTGCCACTGATTATTGTAAATTACAAAGTTTCTCTCTTTGTTCATTGTTCAAATGATTAGTGCTATTTCTAGACTTCTGTCAGATACATTAATCCACTAGTATTAATTGTTGGTAGCGCTTCGTATACTGAATCTATGATTTTTAGAAACCTAATTGCTTTTCAAATGGTGATCTTAACATCTGTATGTTTTACATGCATTTTAAAGTCGAAGTTCTATGACTTAGGTTAAATATGTATGTTTCTTATTGCAGCATGCACAAGAAACTATGGCTATACTTGCACTTGCGAAAGCATAACACTAAGGAAAAAACATGATCAAGGATATGAAACCAGAATTTGGAAGCCCCAAAATGACGTTCTAGGGTGTTCGCGGTGTATTTATGCATACATATTGATACCTTTGTCAACACAATTATTGATATGCCATGTGCTATGTCCACAGTCTCTATAGGGGTTCGATCTCTGGTATTTTGAACTTTGCCATCAAGCCATGACCGTAGCACCGTAGTAAGTTTCAAGAAATTACAGCAAAGAGATTTAAATTATGTTTAAGTTTATTGACTATCCAAATTTTGGGTTTAAGTCTATTTATATGCCTATCTTTTAGTTTGTTAATTGTTGGTTATTTCCAAAGTTTGAAATATTGAGGATCAAACCCGTATTGGCCAATGGTGGGTATGACACATGTCGTATCCAGAATCATGCCCTGACACCCATTCGTAAGGCATTTTTGGGTTTCCAAATTTCGGTTTTACATGGTTTATCATGTTTTTTTGCTATGCTTTTGCAAGAGAGAAGATAGGTATATTGAGTAACTCCCCTAGTCATGGTTTCCTATGCATGTTGAAATTAGAAATATGCATATTCAATATAAATCACAACTTGGAATCTAATATGCATGTAAAGTATGTAGATGTTAAGATTAGCTTATAAAAAGCAGTCAGGTTACTGAAATTCATAGATTAAGTATACAAGGGGCTAAGACATTTACAACTAGTGGATTGATATATTTTAAAGAAGTCTATAAGTAGCACAAATCATTTGACTAGCACGAACAAAGAAAGAAACGGATTAACTTACAATAAGCAGTGGTAAAGGATATGACTTTTTGACATTGTTGCTGATGTTGGTGTTACTGTTAAGGTGATAACTTTATTCAGTTTAAAGTTCTAGTTGTTCCACTATAAAGAATCAGTTTACAATTATTAATGGGGTCTCAATTGTCTAGTATCATTTTGCTATTTAAAATACCAACATTGACAAGGTTTTAGGACAATACTATCATTACTAAATTTTTGCTTCTTGACTAACAAGAATATACAAACTATTGTTACTTATATTTTGCTTTTATCCAATCATGGAAGATGTTACTTGTATCATGCTTTAGTCAAATGATTGGAGATGTCTATCTTGTTTCAATGTGTGAATAAATTCTTTTATTCTGAAATTATACTAGGAACTGAAACTTTAACACATCACTTGTTTAAGGGTTTTTTATCTTTTTACATGTGCTGAACTCATTGTTGGAATATGCGAACCTTACTGATTTGTGACATTCTTTACCAGTCTCATTCTCTGTGATATTGAATCTTGCCTTCTAGGTCTTGGTTTTATCTCTCTCTCCCCCCAACTCTTGGCAACAAATTGATTTCAAGATTTTTTATAATATTAATTTAATTTCTAGATTTTTTCCTTTTTCTTAATCTTCAAGAAAACTTGTATCTATTACTACAATATCATTCAACTAACAGTAATAATATCTTTGATTTGATTCTTCGTTTTAAATGTTTGACTAATTGAGCATTTCAATGGATTTAAGACCGTTTCGAAGTCTTTATAATCAATGTATTGACATTTACCTTCCTCCTCTTGTTTCCACCTTCAAATAGTGGACAATGAGTAAGAAACATGGTAAAAAGGGCAAATCCTAAATGGCACCTAAGTGTGCTGCTCTACTTGAGAGCAATTTGAGTATAATCAAGGAAAAATTATGCACCTGAACCACTCAATCCAGGTCGGTTTGAGTGGTTTAGGTGTGGTTCAGGTGGTTGATGCCTGTATCAAGCCTCATTGTACTAAGAGGGGCTTGGTTATGTATGAACCAAGGGGTACGCTGTAACGAACTGAGCAGTTCGTTAATCCTTGGTTATTTCTTTCAAATACGCATGTACCATGTATCCCATTACATATAATGCTTTGCCTATATCAAGCTTGTCCAACGTGTCTTGTCTATGTTAGGTCAGCTTAGTGGATCAAGGTTTGATCCATAAAGTTTGAGAATGTTCCATTGTGAGCTATGAACCTAACATGAAACCCTAAACTGTTGCCATGATCCTGATTAATGAAACTTTGGCAACAGGTGGGCCTATTATAAACTTAGAAGACCAACCGGTGAGTTGGATGCTTGCTGTACTAGTTACATAATATATGTTTATTCAACTAGGGAGCCACTCTTCAAGCTTCTCTAGGCTTGGAAAGTCTCTAAGGTAGGAAAGAAGGAAAGTTAGATAGAAGGAATTGCTTTAGTCTAGAGGACACACATTATAAGTCAGGGCATAGGATTGAAATCCGTTAATAGAACTTTCTTGTAAACACACCTTAATGGTATATAAATGCACAAAAAATTATAGGAAGTCAAAACAAGAAACCTTTATATGCAATCTTATATTGATACCTTGGGGTACCATGCTTCTGAAACAAATTTCATTTTCATATTTATTGCAAATCAATAATGTTTATGGAACTTAATTATTATTGTTTGCTCAAATTTGAGTCAAAAAAATGTTTGCTGGTGTATGGTTGTGTCATGAGGGGGCATAGATAAGCAACATAATTGTCTTCATTGTTTTGCCTATATTGAAAATGGATTCAGATTAGTACTGAGGAAGAGCAAATAAGCTCCGGAATTTTTTAGTTTTGCCCTCAATTCTGATTTTTGGCACTGCAAAAATTATATAAGGCAATGACAAGGTGGTAGATAAATTTGCCTTGAATGACCTCACTGCATGTTGATGTTGAAATCAGAATCTCACCACTCACACTTTATTAATCGAGTCTCAGCTTCCACCAAAGTTTGGGCATCCGATCCGACATCGTTATACTTATGCAGAAACACCTGCCTTATCATTAAAATTCTGTAAGAAGCTTTTTAGAATACTTGCAGACAAACGTTTATGATCTCCGAAGTTGGTACAAAGTACTAACCTATATAGAGTCTTTTCTAGTATTGCAGCATGAATTTTGTGTGTGTGTGTGTGTGTGTGTGTGAGAGAGAGAGAGAGAGAGAGCCTAATGCAAACCTTTCTTAGTTTATAGATGAGAAATAACTAGCAGAGAGGTCACTTACAGGAGCCTCGTACTATGTGTCAAAACTTATTTCCAAAGGAAAGCTGATCTAATGCATTGATTATAGAATATACCATTGTCCAATCCCATGGACGCCCACACTGACCTGATTGAGGTGACACATATTGGCTCATGTTTAAGTGTTATTAGCAAGATCTGGAAAACAGACAGGATAAATATTTTCTAGGTGTCCCCCTAATTGAGGGATGAGAAGAAAATAACAGGGTGATCTACATGCTTGGTAGGTGGCACACCTATGTAGCAGAACCTCTTAAAGGAAATAAAGTATCATGCAGGACAGTGGGTGTGGGGGATGGGAGGCATTGGTTGGATTCAGAGAGACAGCTGATAAGTTGAGACCTCTTGTGCCACCTCATCCTTTATCTCTTTTGACGATGCTCTAGTACTCTTTGGGCTGAAAATGTAGTTCGTCACCGATAGAATTCTGGTGCTCCAGGGTGATCCTGAAGCACTGTAAGATACAAAATAGGGCCTTATGCCCCCCTTTAACTATTATACATCTCTTTAGTAAACCCCTTCTTGCAAATTCTTTCATTTAGTCACTTCAGTGCGAGAGCATTGAAGATGAAGTGGGTCCAAGGGTGAGATTCCAAAGTATGGGCATCCCAGGTAGATAATTCCAGCTTCTACAATGTTGTGCTCCAGCCACGAATGTTCTTGTACGGTCAGCTTTCTTGGCTTTACCAATAGTTTCTAGGAAGTCCCTTTGTGTGCTCACTGACAAACCACTGATTCGAACTAGGTACAGCTATGCATTCTAGTATGGTTTGATAGGAGAGCAGACTTCAATGAGTGAGGGGTTCTTCCAAATGATGGTGCCACATGCTGGCTTGCCTGGTTGATTCTTTCATCTTCGGATCAGAGTTGATATCAATTCATTATGAAGTTACTTTCTGTTTTTCTTCTGATATCTTCTGTGAAATATCATTTTTTTGATAGGTCATCTACTGTGATTCAGAAATAAGGATAATATTTTAGAGAAATAACTGAACTGCATGCTTGATGAATCTATAATATATAGGTTGTTTTACACGTAAGTTTTGATTAACAGGTAATCGAGCATGTTGCAGATCCCTTGGAGTTCTGCAAATCCCTGGCAGCATTAACGGCTCCTGCTGGTGCTACTGTGATCTCTACCATTAACCGCTCTGTGAGATCATATGCTACTGCCATAATTGCTGCCGAATACCTTCTCAACTGGGTATGTTGCTACTGTGACAATGTTGCTAAATTTTACTAAACTTTTCTTAAACAACAAATTTGAGAGATAAATGACATTTTCCCCCAATTTTATATATCTGTTGTGAAGATTTGTTGTGCACATTATTTCCACTCGTGTTATCCTGAGGAGCTCATGTTATTCACGCATTAGTTTTTCGAATGAAGTGCAGATGTTGTGAACATAATGTTGGAAAATGTTTGAATTTTAAAGTCTGGATTAATTATAGTGTGCTGGATATATTTTTGCACAAACAGAAGCATGCAAAAAGTTCTCTCCACACTTTGCATGTGGTCTGTGTCGTTCAAATGAATGATCACATGTTTGACATTCAAAAAGGGCTTTTATGACTTTTAAAGCAAGAAAACACTTTCTAAAAAAGATTAGTGCTAGGTAACATCATCTGAAAAGTGCTTCTACAGGCAGAAAAGTCAAAAAAGTGCTTTTAGGAGAAGCTACAAAACCTAGCTTCTGCCTTTTTCTTCTTATAAAGCAGAAGTAACAGCAAATATGCACTAGAAATCTTTCCACAAACAGAAGCATGCAAAAAGTTCTCTCCACACTTGCATCTGGTCTGTGTCGTTCAAATGAATGATCACATGTTTGACATTAAAAAAGGGCTTTTATGACTTTTAAAGAAAACACTTTCTAAAAAAGATTAGTGCTTGGTAACATCATCTGAAAAGTGCTTCTACAGGCAGAAAAGTTAGAAAAGTGCTTTTAGGAGAAGCTACAAAACCTAGCTTCTGCCTTTTTCTTCTTATAAGGCAGAAGTAACAGCAAATATGCACTAGAAATCTTTCAGAATAAACCGTCTAGAAATTTATTGTGCAGTAGTCCATGAAGTACACGCTGTAGAACGAAGGTGCTCCACATGCGGTACAAAGAAAGGTGCAATAATTTATTAAGTTATATTGAAGAAAGCTAAGGTTCATAATACTGTCAGAATTTATCCTTCTGAAAATTATGTGCATGTGCTAGTATATGTATATTTTTAGAAGGGACTAATTAGGATCTCGCCCCTTTTAGTCGCACCATGCTTGGAGCATGCATTAGAAAGGAATGGAATAGGGTCAGCAATTTCTGTTAACCTGCATGATTTCTGGTGTATAAAGTTTGGATAGTTTCTGAACATGTTTATGTAGTGGAGAGCCATGAGAGAGTCCATTTTGGTGAGGATTTGTTTTATATAATTGTACAGATTTAAGCATCTTGTTATAATTCTGATCCACTGAATATCTGAGGGGCTCCTGCACAAAGGGGTAATTTAATCTTTGTGGAACAGTTTGGGAAGAGGTTGACCAAAAAAAAAAGAAAAAGAAAGAGGGCTATTGGATAAGGGGGGGAAGGATTTATTAGTACACTTGAAAGATAACCTAGAAAATAGAAAGAACAGTTTGATAATTGGTTTATATGGATCCTGTACGGTTGAGACCAAAAGTGAAAATAATATTGCCAAAAATTGACAAGGTAACATTTCCAAGCTAACATGTATGGAATGTGAGAAAAGACAAGAAAGCTTGAAGTAGCAGACTAAATAAGAAGGCACATAGCTGGTAGTAAGCTTGATAATTATGATTATGGTTATGGTAGCTTCATTCAAAGTGGAAAATCATTCCATATTCCATTGATTGTACGACATACTCTGCCTTGTATTTTGCAGCTACCAAAAGGTACCCATCAGTGGTCAAGATTTCTCACTTCCGAGGAACTAGTGTTGATCTTGCAAAGGGCTTCGATCTCTGTAATTTTTTACTCCCCTTCATCAGCCAGGAATGCACCAATATTTTATTGCATGTATTATACTCCAGGTGGGCCTGAAGCTTGTTAATTTTATGGACTTTTTTATGGTCAGGTACAGGAAATGGCAGGGTTTGTTTACAATCCATTGACCGGAGAGTGGTCTCTATCAGATGATACAAGTGTAAACTTCATTGCATTTGGTACCAAGGGGAGTGAGTGTGACTCGTGAAGTATGTATCTCTTCAAATTACAGCCAACCGCTGGTCCATCTCCACTAGTCCTGCTAGAGAGCATGGGTTTTGTTCAATGTTTGTCAAAGGAGCATTACTGAACAGCAGCTGGTTTAGATTTTTTTTCCCCCGTCTAATCTGGTATGTCATTCCTGCAGAATTGAAGTAACAAGGGTCTATCAGCCTCAGGATGGCTGCTTCATCTGATCAATGGAACAAAGCAGCTTACAGATAAACCCTTGTAGTATGAACTTCATGGTCTCTTGACTCAAGGCATCTAGGGATCTTCTTCTTTTATTTTGTTTTCCAAATATTTATAGCTTTTTCTCACCTGTAGGCAATTGGTGTAGATGGTTGATTCATTTAAAAAAGTATTTTAAAAGCTACAACTTTTGTCAAGATTTACGCTAGGAGGGTCAATTTCAGATAATAAATGATACTGTATATTTCTTAATCAGTATCAAGACATGATTGGTTATATGTGTACCTTTTATATTGAGAAGTAACATTGTTACATGAGAACTAGTGGTTTATTTTTTCAGGAATGCCTTGATATGAATACGTTGTGGGCAACTTAGCAGGGACATAAAATTCAGTTGTAAAGAACCCTAAAAAATGCTACAAGCTGCTTGCATCTCTAGGACAGAGCGCGTTCAAGTCACCTCAGCTATACGCACGTCAGTGAGAGGTGGAATATGTGGTACTACTGTTGCTTATTTAAGAGCGTTCTTGCAAGTGGCTTGTGAGGTGAGCAGTCAATGTTCCAGCCATGCTTCTCAACTGGTTCATTATTGGATGCGAGTGCCGATTCGTGACAAGATTTAAGTTGCATTTACCATCAGTTTCACCCTTTTCCTATTTATAAAAATAAAAAATAAAAAAAATATTTTTTCTTTGACATTTCAAAGGTTTTTTTTTAAAAAAACAAAAAACAAAGAAAGCCGACCTCTTATCTGATCTCTACGGCTGCGGCAACGGTGCTGAGCGCCGCTGCCAAGAATCGTGGTGAAGTTGGTTTGATATATATATATATATATTGAGGGTATGCCGTGCTATATAGTAGCAGCATCACATTTTTCTTGGATTTTATTTTTTTAAAAAAAATATAACGGCGAAAAGAAAATATGATGCCGATTATACAATGATGATTACAATGAATGGCACATGTCCTCCAAAGCATATACTGATAATTATTAATTAATTTTTATGAATCTAGATGGATGCATGTCGACAACTGAATTTAGGATAGCATCCTCAAAACACGACCTGGATGGCGTGGAACGCATGCCCATGGTTCTCTTACGCTAGAGCAATTCAACATAAAAAAAGTTTATCCTTCACCCTTAAAATCATCAATATGTTCGGTGAACACTCGTGACATCGCGGAGCGACCGTTGCGATGCACGTGCATAAGCCATCTCAACAGAGCAGACCCTCAATCAGCAGTTACTTGCATCACATTCTTGCATTCTATTATTAAACAATCACCCGAGGACATTTCACGCGTTCATACAACTCAGAACAAAACCGAGCAGATCTTCAAGCAGTAGTTATATCGCATCCTGGCATTCCACTATGAAACAAGCACCAGAGAACAATTCACTCATTCATACAGCTGCAATATCCTTGCACTCGTACTTTCAAGAGCCACAAAAAACGAGTTGCAAGTTTTTGATTAAAATGTTCCAGGAATATCAGATGCTATGGTCAGAGTAGCTTTTACCCACTTCACTCACCCATTTCATATTCGCTAACTAGGCAGCATCATCTTCAAGGTTGTTGACACGTTCGCATTCATCTATCCATTCACTATATCTGTGACAGAGATTTTTTTTAGTCAGAAGAATCCCCTTTCATAGCCATTAAACAACTATCAGAAGAACTAATATATCACAGGATAATCAGTTTACATGTCAATTGGCTAGTCAGTGCCGCGAAGAGGAAAGAGGGGAAAATAAAGAAAAAAAGAATTAGTGGCCATATTCCGCTAACCATCTCTAGCATCGAATAACCTTTTGAGATTGAATTTGTTCCATCTAAATAGTCTTGGGCTTGTTCAATACTGAATATATATGGTTAACAAAGTGATGGCACCAGTTTTATATCCATCAAAGTTACCAACTACTTTTGCTCCTCGTTTCTTCTTTTAATGAGGAGAAAATGATTTTTTGGTTCCCCCACGCGGAGAGGCGGAGGAGGAAACAAGTCCCGGAGTGTAACAACTCAAATTTTGGGCTCGTAGGCAGGCTTAGAGTGGCCAGGCCTAGCTCGACCCATAGCAGCTCAGTCCCGTGGGCTTGTGGGCCGATTCGAAAAGGCCAGGCTCAAGCCCGACCGTTCCTTGTAGCACGATGCAAGTAGAGAAGAAGACTCCTATGCCCTGTGGCACGATGCAGGTGGAAATCGGAGTTATTTGGGGCAATCTGAGTTCGATTCGAACTCTAGGATTACACCTATTTAACTCTCCTCCTCTAATTTCCACCACCAGAATCACCGAGAATTGCTTCTTCAAATCTCCTCCTTTGATTCCTTGCCAGAACGTCGCCGAATTTTTGCTGGACCGAGGTAAGAGTCCTTTTTCTTCTTCTAACCATGTTTTGGTATTCATTTGCTTCGATTTGAGCCGGCATTCGCCAAAGTTGCATCCGAAATAGAGTACCCCGGTTTCGGTCTTCTTTCACTGAACTTTGCCACCACCGGTCACTGGTTCGGCCAGAGCTGCATGGCCCTGCCACCCCTTGGCCCTGCACGGGAAGGGGGGAAGGAAAAAGAAACAGAGAGGACGAGCCTCCTCATTCGTGAAGAGAGGAGAGAGAGGGGGTTTCTCTCTCTTCTCTCCCTCTTTCTCTCACCTCTCTTTAGTTTCTCTTGCTTTCTTCTTTTTCTTTCTCTCTTGGTGTCTTTCTCTCTCTAGTTGAACCGGGTAGGTGGTGACGGGGACTCTCGAGACCAGGTGATGGACCCTTGGTAGATGCCAATAGGCGGTTCAGGATACTAGTCTGCTGTTTGATTTTCTTTTGATAATTGAGTTTGATTATGTAGAGGAAGAATCATTTGCGCAAAAAGGTGCTGATCGGAGTACTCTGTACTTCAGCTCGTAGGCTGTGAAGCAGGATAGCTATCATTGTGTTTAGTCAATCTTCGGTAGAGATAAGAATATTTGTATTTGAATCACCATATATATATATATATATATATATATATATATATATATATATATATATATATATATATATATATATATATATATATATATGTTTATTGGTTTGTATCGCTGAATTTGCATCATGAGATTTATATCGATTTGGCATGTGACGATATGCTTTTATATAGTTTTCGGTACAAATATATTTATATGGTTATTATACATATCAGATGCTGAGAATATGATCATGTAAATAAAGATACCTTGAAGTTGAGAGAAATTCATTGTATATGTAATAATTGATTTGACAATAATAACAGATAAATCAAACGAATATGATATGATTTGGACTGACCTTGTTATAGCGCCCATAGGGCGGACACATGAAAAGCCTCCATGAGCTTATGTGTGGGAAGCCCCCACGGCTATAACGTGGGCCGAAGAACCGCCACGGGTTTCATTGGTGGAAGTCTGTTAAGAAAGGGGGTCATCTTAACTACTGATGGATTTGTGCATAATAGAAGGTGTACAATGCTTTTAAGATAATTTTTTTTTGTGACTCAGAAATAGAACCTTTTGAAACTTATAGAATAGTACCTGCTGATAGATGTATAAGATGTGGTCATAGAAGTAAAATAATGAAATTTTATGACTGTTATGTATTTCAGATGACACCAAGGGAAGGAAGTTCTGGAGCTGTGGCATGATGCTTTCAACAGAGGGACCATAATCAAAATGAAGCTTGATGTTCATAAGAATAGCTACTATTGATCACAAATTAGATAGATTTCTCATTTTCTGATTTAAAATGAAAATAGATAGGTGCGAAATTAGTGTTGCTTGGGAAATTTGTGCTGCACATCATTTGACGTAGCCTTCTACATTTGTTTTGTAGACAAATATTTGATAGAAAATCTAGAATCAAATTAAGATAGGTGGCTTTTTATTCTTTAAGACTGGGTACTTTATAGAGAGATGCATTAATTCATACTGGTGGAAAATGCATTTGTTTATGGTTCAGTCGGAGGACTAATCTTGACCACCTTTTCGAAGGGAAAACTGATATTTTGGTGGTGCAGTTAATAAAATGGAAACATTTTAGCATGCTATCATGTTAAAAAGTTGCTTACTGTCTGCAATAAGATAGTAGTGCTGGCAATTATTGACTTAAAGCACAATATGATAGTTGCTGGAATGATAATGTGAAACCATATTGTTTCTTTTAAGGTTCTCAACTCTAAGTCCCTTTTCATCTCATGTCACCTCACCTCATCTCCCTCCCTCGGTGGGGGTGGGTTTTTATTTTATTTTATTTTATTTTTTGGGAGGGTGGGGTCTTGATGTTATATTTTGTTAACCATTCCTGATTAGTTCTAATCATAGACCACATAACACGAAAACCACTAAATTAAATGCACCAACAACATATTGCTATATGAAAATGAAACTATCTGATGGTGGTTGTTTCTGCTTTTATTGCAGTCATATTGCACATATGATGACTTTCATATCGTTATAGTGACCATGCTATTTGGTTGTATACATGTTATAGCAATAGCAACTGTTGTAACAATCAAAAAGACCATGGATGCAGCATGCACCAGTTTCATGTCTTCCACCTTCATCTTGAATTTTCAGAAATTTTCAATTAAATTCGTTATGTAACTACGGACCTCCTCTCTCAAAAAACACCTGTCAGTGAAACCATCTTGAATATCATGACAAATTTATGCATAGTTATTAGGACATTCAAGATGCTTCACTGATTTTTTGACTGGAAACATGTTATAACATAGAGACCATTATAATGGCCATTATGATGTTATACTGGTTGTTATAAAAAAAAGCATTGGTTGCCCTGCTGAAGTGATGGGGACCAGCTAAGCTTCAATTTTCAGTGCCTATCTCGAATATGAGAGAAGCCCAAAGCTCATGCTTGTCATTATCCGTTTGCATCTCTCCCCGGATGTTTTCATCTTCTTCTTTGGTGGGAACCCTGTAAACAGATAAGCACTTGTTCTTTGGTAAATGAATTACTTTGATATATCAAATGAATGCACTTTGTCTCTAATATCTTGCCTCTTCGCACCTTGGTTTTTACTGGTGTATGGATCCGGCATTATACACCGGCCTGTCAGAGAGCGATTGGCGTCAAATGAGGCTGACAGGCCCGGTCAGGTGGCAGTTTCAAATGCAACAAGGCGGCAGTTGGCAGGATCTGGTGTCTAACTTGGCCTAGACCGATTGCAAATGCTTTAATGAGGCGAACAAGCAACCTTCTCGCTGTAGTAGCTTAATAATGCCAGGACTGAAGCTCAAAAATGTTTTAGCCTGAATAACCGAGCAATTATTGTTCTTGGTCACCAGGAGGCCAGGATAATGTGAGCAAAATGAATATTAATAAAAATTTAGAGTTTTTGCAATGTTACAGATGCAAACTGTTCTCTCTTCCTCAACCCTTTTCGAATTCCTTTTTCTGACGTGCATTTGTTACATACATGCATACATATATACATACATACATACGTGCATGCATACTGACATACATACATAGATATTAATTCAACATGTGGTATGATGTGTGATGTATCATACGGTGTTTGGAATTTGATAGATATATACAGCATTTGCATACCTTCTGTGGCGTGGTGTCAGGCATGCTGCTGCCATTGGCCTCTTGAGTGGAGGGTGCTCGTGTTAACCCGTGTGCTATGCATGGCTGCTTGCAACCCCATGCAAAGCCCCTCTAGGCCAATGGCTGCGTGCGCAGAGAGCGGACTCATGCTTGAAGATGGCAATCTTTTTTCGTGGCTAGGGTTGAAATCGGATATTAATATTTCATATCGATATTTATTTTGTTTGATGAATATAGATACATATGTTAGTCCGATGAAAAAATTTATATATTTATTTGTTTTAAATGGATATGAATATAAATCGGATGCTAAAAGTATGAATATAAATATGAATATAAATTAGATAATAAATTTTATAGTCATAGATATTAGTAAGTTGATGACAAATCAAGCTAATACCAAATTAATATGGTCATTTATTTTTTACAAAAAATATAAGTGCCATATAAAATTAAATATAGTTATAAATGAAATCGAATACTCAGATAGCAGACCCAACGGATCATTTGGATCGGGTTGGATCCCTCGCCTCAGTCCTTTTTCCTTGCCACCCTCTCCAAAGCCCGGTCCGACCGCCGCTGCCGCCGGGGCTAGAGTCGGGAAGGGTTGACGATGCTGTACTTGCCGATGGCCATAGCGTGGAGCTTGATGTCCTCGAAGATACACTTGGGTTTGTCCGATTGGAGGTCGAAGCAGAGGGATCGGGTAGGCGAGGCGAAAAGAGAGGCCAACGCCAAGTGGATACCCACCGATCCTCCTCCTCTAATTTCTGGCCCTATCTCATCCTGATTCACAGAAGGACAAAAAGAAAAAGAGTGGACGCTTTCCTTTTTTTTCTTTTCTCATTCTCCACTCCTATGGTCGGATGGGATAAGGAGGTGGTGGGTATTGGGGCAGAGGAGATCGGAGAGGAGATGTGAAAACCGGTTGAAGATTGCGACGCCGCTGAAAACGTGAGCTCTGGACGCCAGCGGAAAATAAATATGCCGCTGGCTCCTACGACGCGAACCCATAGCCATAAATGCTCTGGCTGATCTACCTGATGAAATGAAATGGGCATTTAATGTAATATTATGTGGCTGGTTGATCTACCTCACTAGTCAAATGGGCATTTAATGTAACATTACGTGTGGAAAACCAGCATAGAGTCTCAAACGGATTTTTGGCCAAATTATTTATTATTTATGTTAATTTTTAATTATTTTATATATGGGTCGCTCGGGTCTGAATTTGGTAAATAGAACGGTCCAATTTTAAGACCCGATCCGACTCCGCAGGTCTTCCGATTCAGATCCGAGTTGGGTCTAACCGGGGCGGGGCGGGTTGGGTCATGGGTAAACCCGACCCATTTGCAGCCTTAGATACAATTGAGAATCAGACATCAAAGCAATGGTCGACAATTTCAACTCACTATGGGACTCATCAGTAATTTTTCTCATATAATGACCTCACATGGTTCTACACCTCTACGGCTGTGATTGGAGAACTTTTGCGTAATCAAGGATTTTGTAAGAATCTTAAAAGCAATTTAGCTTCAACTTTATTATTATATTGAATAAAGTTGGCTCCTCCGTCCTTGATTTACCTTTCGTTGAAACCAACCCAACCCTCTGGTTTGCCAACCCAACCCTTTTCCCCCTCCCTATTCTTATTTTCACTTGTTTTAAACAGGATTCCTCCCATCTTTATAGATAAAAAAACTGTTTAAGTTGAGCAAGACCTTTCCTTGATTTGAAATATTCCCTGATACTTCATAACAATATGGGTCGCAAGGTATCTGAGAATTGTTCCAAATTCCACTACCAGAGCTCTATTCATAGAAAGCGAGAGACATTTAAGAAAGCATATAGTTACAAATAGTCTCCTTCCATGGGGAAACTTGCATCACACGCTATTGCAGAGAGAGTCTCTTTCTGTATACATTGATAGGAGGAGGAAAAGGAAATGGCTACAATAGTGTTTCTTTGCCTAGAACTAGACGTTTTAGTTGGAGTTGCTCCTGCCGAAGCTTTTAAGGAATGAGGTGCTCTTGGTGATCTCGCGCAGGGGCTTGTTGGTGAAGCGGATGAGGTTGTAGGCCCATGCTCCTGCAACTGCGCCACAGATAGGCCCAACTATGTACACCCAAATACCCCGGTACCGGTTACCCACAATTGCTGGGCCTAGGCTCCTCGCTGGGTTCATCGATGCTCCTGATATAGGGCTGTCACCCAAAAAAAAAAATAAGGGAAACTAGATTCGTGCAACTTTCGAACAAGAGAAAAGGTTTCCAAACAAGAATTGTGACCCAAACATGCTACATCATGCACCAAAAAACCTTAAAAAAGAAAAAGAATAAGTTTTTTCATTATAGATTTGAATGGCTGGTTATGTTTGAATACCCGGCAATTAGCACATTTAGTAGGACGGTAGCTCCAACTGCTATCCCTGCCAATTCTCCAATCTGGACAATAGAAACGGGTAAATAAAATAAGATCGCCATTATGAACAAGAGAAAGCTAAGAAGTTTAATCAACTCTCGTGCAACCCAAAATGGAACCAGAGTACATTTCGAGCATATAAAAATTTGGATGAAACTTCTCCAAGAAAGTAGTTTTGCATTTCATCCTTATCCTGCAACTCATCCTCATCCCACAATTGATGTATATATATAGCCTTGTAACATATGGTGTAATATACAAAAAAAAAAAAAAAAATCTTTCTTTTCTTTCTCAAATATTCTACTTGTTTGATATGTTATCAGAGCAGAGGTCTTGAGTTCGAACCTACACTCTTTAACTTTATTATTAAAAATTTTACATGTTGGATTCACTTATTAAAAAAAATAATATAAAATATATAAATAAATTTATCTCATCCTACCGGCTTTAACGCTTACCGCTCTGTTGTCGGTGGCCACACCAGATATCACAAACATGAGTAAGAAGGAGATGATGAACTCGAGCACCAGGGACTGCACATCCGAGCCAGTCGGAATTGTTCCTGCAAAGAGCTCACGTTTCCCTCCAAACAGCAGCCGCAGCGTACCACTTGCAAGGATGGCTCCCAACAACTGAGCTGATACGTATACCGGCACCTGCGCGTAGGCAATATATATAGGTGGAAACAAGAACTTGAGATAACAATGGTCGTATCGAAAGCATAGAATTCTCGAACATGGAAGCAATGAAGCTCCGAACCTGCTTCCATGGAAACCTCCGGCATGTAGCGAAGGCAATGGTGACGGCAGGATTGAAATGAGCTCCGGAGATGTGACCGACGGAGTACACCATGACCATGACCACCAGCCCCCACACAATGCATACGCCAGGGAATGTAACACTGCCCTTGCTTAGATTCACCGTCACTGAGCCACAGCCGGCGAATATCACGAAGTAGGTCGAAAACACTTCAGCCATGATCTAAAGATAAATTGGGGTGGGGGAGGAGAAAAACAGTCATCATCTCTATTGAGTAATCAGGGTGTTGGCCAACTACTTACAGCCACAGCTTTAAAAGGCCAACCCCTTGCATCAGAAAAGGAACTGGATTTTATCTATATGTTTGGAAACCCCCTTATTTACTTCTTTTTGAGAGAACATGCCAGTAAAAGTCGTACCTAACAAATTGGTAACAATTTATATATGTATATATATAAAGAATATTGATCTTGGTGGGTCTTGCTTTCTTTTACGTTTAATAAAAATGATGTTGGGGTTTAGAATCAAATCCAATTAACTGATCAAAGATTGAAAGTAAGAATGGTCGAACTGCCCAACGCCCTCCAAGCACGATGTATTTTTATTGAAACAAAGACAGAAATCGCAACAATATATATAGATGTATTGGAGAACTGCAACTAAATTTGATTCTTTCTCGGAGAAAAACGAAAAATTCCGAACACAGACTTCGATCCATTGGAAATAGGAATCTCGAACAAACACAGGCTAAGATAGAAAAACTATATTGAAGTATTCGTTTAATCCACCTCCGAAAAATGCGGACAGGAGAATAAGAAAGAAAGAACAAGGAATGGGATTATAAGATATGGGAGGAGGAAGTTTGACCTTTTGGAAGAAAGGAACAGAGAGACCAAAGGCACAGCCTTCGTCAGAATTTCCACAGCCAGGGTGTGGAATAGAACGCTCCTCGTCTCTCGGAAACCCAGTGTTTCCCTCCTCCATAGATCTCCCCTGCATCCCATCAGCAGTCGAATTCTCTCCACTCCCTCCCATCTCTCTCTCTCTCTCTCTCTCTCTCTCTCTCTCTCTCTCTCTCTCTCTCCAACCCCAAGAGAGGCACTGAGAGCAACTCCAAGGACAAGGGAGAAACCTTCGACTTGGGCTCCTATTTATCGTCAGTTGGAGGCCCGGAAAGGGGGGAGTAGGAGAATACCTAGTTGACCGGTAGAACTCGTATTCTTGGCCGAAGTCACGGGTATGAGCGGTGGAGTGAAGGAATGATGGGAAAGAGGTCTAACCGGGGAATGGTTTGGAAGGTGTGAAGGCCTGACTCTGGCTTCGGACACAGGCGGAAAAAACCAGGATGGGGAAGGGTGAGAGCATTAAAAGCTGCCCCATCGACCCGCCCCCCTTCAATGCGTTTAAACAAAATGTCAAATTTCTACAAGGTGATTTTTATTTACCTTGCTTTCCTGCAAACAGTGTTTGGGAGGAGGTGGGGACACTCATGAAAGCTACAAACACAAAATACAATAAATTATAAGCCCTAGTATTGTTTCTGCCTAAAATCTGATCAGACCGAGTTAGGTAATTTGGCAATAGGTGATTGATCGGCTCAGAGGGAATTGGTCCAAGTAGTTTAGGATCCGACCTGTAAATAAAAAAAATCAATCAGGGATTGCCGGAACATATTCAATTGGGATCCTTCTGCTTAGGTCAAGTGGAGTTTTAGTCAAAGAGTAGAGATTTGAGAGTACGAGCAATGAGCTAAAAGCAAGATGAAAGTCCTCTTACTTAGGGTTCTTTGGTCTAATTTATAGAGAGAAGAGGGTGAAAGTCCGTTGTGATTTGATTGCATGATTCTCACTCTTTTCCTTATCTATTGCCTTAGGCGTTGATGCCTTTTTTAATCCGATACCCTAATTTTGCACTAAATTGTAACTGCCCCACTATCCCTCCGGAGATTCGCTCGACCGTTGATTGCGTGCGCCATATGTTGCTCAGCCATTGATTAGCCAAGCTGGCAGCCGTAATTTTAGTGGACATCGAGTCCAGGCCGTATCAAGAATGTTATATAATGATAGTGGATATTTAAATCTGTTAATATGATTATCTGAAAATGGTGGTTAATCTCAATTTTATTATCTTGGCTTAGACTTCGAATATATTGATGATAATATAGTGACAAATGTTTTGTGATATTTCAATACTTCTAGATTCCTCTATCCCTCAATCTTGACATATAATTTCATCTCAATAGCAGTCTTTCAATTAATATAGTAGATTGGGGTTTTTCTCACTATTGCAGGCCTCTACTTAGCATTGGGAGGTTTGAATCACCCTTTAGATGGTTCATCTCCAACAATTTTGATAGCTCTATCATCATTCAGAAAAAAAATGCATATGTCTTAATATATATATATATAGATATAGATATATATACCTCTTAATTTTTTTCTTGAACTTTATATATTTAGTTTGTTTGTAATACTTAAAAATGCTTTAGGGTCCAAACCTGATACCAAATAAAAGTTGTGCTACCATGTCCCACAAGAAGATTTTATGCTTCATACAACAATCCGGCGAACTAATCTCCTTATACCACATGGCATTCTACAAGAGTATTGCCTTTCTTGATACGAAGTTTGGCCCCTGTGGCATCATAGTTAATTTTTAAGCAAAAGAATGTCTATGTAATTAAAAACAAATATTTTTAAGTTGAGAGTAGATCAATTCATAAAAAAATGGTAAATTGCTAGGATCTTACACAAACTCTAGACCAAATACATGCAGCAATCCAAGCACTAGTGTTGCTAATGATAAGAATCTTGATATATATATTTATATATATATTCACTCTCTGGCCTCTAGTTATTTGTAGCAATTCATACTTATTTGTATCATTGTCTTCAGTTCATACTGTGTTGTGTAGGATTCTACACATCTGGAGTCCATCTGCCTAATCCATCATCTAGATGGTTACAAAAACTAAATTCCATCATCTCTTCTTTATTGCTAACTTTTCAATGACTTCTCCTCCTCTTCTCTCTCCTATACACTTGTTTTTGTACATAAACTTCTCATCAATAATTTTGGGGGAATTATTTCATTTCCTACATTACAAGTTTTTTTTTTTAAAAAAAAAGGCAATGCATTGTGTTGGGGGGAAAAATAGACCACCCCACACGTACAATTAAAGCACCCAAATCTGACAACAAGCCTGAGCTCACCATACAGGCCGAGCTCATCATGCAGGCCGAGCTCAGAGAGCCGAGCCGAGCTCATGCAAGCCGAGCTCATCCATGTTGCCGAGCACAGAAGGCCGAACCAGAAGGCTGCCGAGCACAGAAGGCCGCCGAGCACAGAAGGCTGCCGAGCTCATCCAGGCTGCCGAGCTCAGAAGGCTAAGGCCCAGAAGGCCGAGCACAGAAGCTGCCGAGCTCATCCAGGCCGAGCTCATCCAGGCCGCCGAGCACAGAAGGCTGCCGAGCTCATCCAGGCCGCCGAGCACAGAAGGCTGCCGAGCTCATCCAGAAGGCTGCCAAGCACAGAAGGCTAATCATAGAAGGCCGAGCACAGCAGGCCGAGACCAAAAGGCTGAGCTGACCTCAGAAGGCCGACCTCGTCGTCTATATGCTGCGGCCATCCCCTGCAGCAGCCTCACCGCACCATACTTTACTTGCCGGCCACGCCACGACATATTAATCAGGGACCATACCCTGCTACGACTGTCAACACCTCACCATTCCCTAGAATGTACTGCACTGCGCGCCACAAGCAAGCTCTGGCTACACGCCATCTCCTCCCATGATGGAAACGGGCCATCCACGGCAACTCATTACTTCACACGCCCACGTCCAATCGTGACGGTAACCCATTAATTCGTCTAGTCACATCACAGGTAACCCTGCCACTCTCCCTATAAAAGGGGAGCTTCTCCCTCTAAAAAGGGGGCTGGAGGCTTCTTCCTCCCAAGGGAGGCTTCGGACTTGGAAATACAGTCCCTCTCCTTCTCCAAAATTAAGCCCCCCTCTGACTTAAGCATCGGAGGGCCGGCGCCGGAAACTCCGGCCACCGGCTTTTTGCAGGCCCCCCACGGAGGACGCCGCTCGCCGACGGATCGCCGCCCGCCAGTATTCGCCGGAGCTCCTCCTCCTCCCCGGTTCGCGGCCGCCCCCGGGTCCAATTTCCAGCAACAGTTGGCGCTAGAGGAAGGGCCCGAGTTGTGGCCATGAAACTAAGGAGCAGAGGAGTCTCTGATACCTCCCGGCATCATGCTCCAAGCCCCGGGCGCTCAGTCCAGAATCCATCACCAAGACCTCCGGCAGATCAAGCTCCACAAGTCCAACCCGAGCACTTCGACGCGCTAGTGCAGCAAGTCCAAGCGCTAGCCATTGCAGCCCAAAGCCTGCAACAAGTGGAGGCTCCTCCTGTGCCGCCTCCACGGGTTCATGTTAAGCAGAGGAAGAAACTTTCTCCCGAGCCATCTCGAATCAGGCATGGCTCCCGCTACAACGACGTACGTGGGGGCAACTAGTGAGAAGTAGTAGCCCAAGTCTCACATCAACGAGTTGGAGGGAAAGAGAAATAAAAGCTGAGGTCTGAAGAAGGAGAGTTATGTACTCCCTCCTCATGGGTGTAAGTCCTTACGACGGCGCTCGTGACGTTGCTCTCCTTCAGAGCGTCGCCATCACCGAAGCCCCGGCCGTGCACAGACGGCTGCCGAGCTCATCCAGGCCGAGCTCGTGCAGGCCGAGCCGAGCTCAGAAGGCCGAGCTCGTCATCCACATGCTGCAGCCACGACCTGCAGCAGTCTCATCCAGGCCGAGCTCATGCAGGCCGAGCTCAGAAGGCCGAGACCAGAAGGCTGCTGAGCTCATAAGCCCGAGTGCAGAACACCCCTCCCAGAAAATCGAGCCAAAGAAGGCCGGTGCTGAGCCAAGTCCTGAGGGACTTCGAAGCTCGAGAGCCATCAAAATATCTCCAAAAGGTACAGGATGCCACTTTGGCTTCAAATAATTTCAATATTTCATCTATTTTCAGGTCGGAGAATCCAAAAAACGACCTACGGGTATCCCTATCTCCAACGTCGCCCCGCTCCGAATAAGGGCGCACGATCGCCAACGAAATCCATCTCCTGTATGTATCTCCAATGATGCCCCGACTAAGTTCGGGATGCCCCGAGTGTCGACAGTGCGTGCCCAGACCCCTCGACACTTCGGGAAGACGGGATAGTACCTTCGCGGCCCTCCGTGGCGCTCAACACCAACAAAGGGGTAGTACCTTCGCGGCCCCCCGTAGCGCCTCCTCGACTAAGGTCGAGATGCCCCGAGTGTCGACAGTGCGTGTCCAGACCCCTCGACACTTCGGAAAGACGGGGTAGTACCTTCGCGGCCCTCCGTGGCGCTCAACACCAACAACGGGGTAGTACCTTCGCGGCCCCCCGTAGCGCCTCCTCGACTAAGGTCGAGATGCCCCGAGTGTCGACAGTGCGTGCCCAGATTCCTCGACACTTCGGGAAGACGGGGTAGTACCTTCGCGGCCCTCCGTGGCGCTCAACACCAACAACGGGGTAGTACCTTCGCGGCCCCCCGTAGCGCCTCCTCGACTAAAGTCGAGATGCCCCGAGTGTCGACAGTGCGTGCCCAGACCCCTCGACACTTCGGAAAGACGGGGTAGTACCTTCGCGGCCCTCCGTGGCGCTCAACACCAACAACGGGGTAGTACCTTCGCGGCCCCCCGTAGCGCCTCCTCGACTAAGGTCGAGATGCCCCGAGTGTCGACAGTGCGTGCCCAGACCCCTCGACACTTCGGGAAGACGGGGTAGTACCTTCGCGGCCCTCCATGGCGCTCAACACCAACAACGGGATAGTACCTTCGCGGCCTCCCGTAGCGCCTCCTCGACTAAGGTCGAGATGCCCCGACGAGTCGACAGTGAGCCCGAGCTCCCTCGACCTCGGGATGACGGGGTAGTACCTTCGCGGCCCTCCGAAACGTTCGTGATTGACAACAAAGCACCCTCAAAATGTTCGTGGATAACAACAAAGCAACGCCCACACAGATCTCCAATGCTGGGAGAAGTGCGACGTGGAAGATCTGCCGCGTCGTCTCGACGTTCTCGAGAGCTGAGTCGACCACAAGCCAAAGAAGGCTGCTGAGTCGACCTGAAGCACTTGACTCCAACTGCATGAGAGGTACACCCTACTTGGCACGCACATCTCCATATATATTTGGCTATATCACAGGATGATCAACGACTGGACTACTTCCTTCGTCCGAGCCAAAAAGCAGCTCGAACTCGGAAGTCAGGGGGTAGTGTTGGGGGGAAAAATAGACCACCCCACACGTACAATTAAAGCACCCAAATCTGACAACAAGCCTGAGCTCACCATACAGGCCGAGCTCATCATGCAGGCCGAGCTCAGAGAGCCGAGCCGAGCTCATGCAAGCCGAGCTCATCCATGTTGCCGAGCACAGAAGGCCGAACCAGAAGGCTGCCGAGCACAGAAGGCCGCCGAGCACAGAAGGCTGCCGAGCTCATCCAGGCTGCCGAGCTCAGAAGGCTAAGGCCCAGAAGGCCGAGCACAGAAGCTGCCGAGCTCATCCAGGCCGCCGAGCACAGAAGGCTGCCGAGCTCATCCAGGCCGCCGAGCACAGAAGGCTGCCGAGCTCATCCAGAAGGCTGCCAAGCACAGAAGGCTAATCATAGAAGGCCGAGCACAGCAAGCCGAGACCAAAAGGCTGAGCTGACCTCAGAAGGCCGACCTCGTCGTCTATATGCTGCGGCCATCCCCTGCAGCAGCCTCACCGCACCATGCTTTACTTGCCGGCCACGCCACGACATATTAATCAGGGACCATACCCTGCTACGACTGTCAACACCTCACCATTCCCAAGAATGTACTGCACTGCGCGCCACAAGCAAGCTCTGGCTACACGCCATCTCCTCCCATGATGGAAACGGGCCATCCACGGCAACTCATTACTTCACACGCCCACGTCCAATCGTGACGGTAACCCATTAATTCGTCTAGTCACATCACAGGTAACCCTGCCACTCTCCCTATAAAAGGGGAGCTTCTCCCTCTAAAAAGGGGGCTGGAGGCTTCTTCCTCCCAAGGGAGGCTTCGGACTTGGAAATACAGTCCCTCTCCTTCTCCAAAATTAAGCCCCCCTCTGACTTAAGCATCGGAGGGCCGGCGCCGGAAACCCCGGCCACCGGCTTTTTGCAGGCCCCCCACGGAGGACGCCGCTCGCCGACGGATCGCCGCCCGCCAGTGTTCGCCGGAGCTCCTCCTCCTCCCCGGTTCGCGGCCGCCCCCGGGTCCAATTTCCAGCAACACATTGTTTGTCATGCCATAAAAAGGTGAAAATATAAAATATTAATTATACTGATTGTGGTCCATTGTAATAAATTGTTTTTAAATTTTTTAAAGAATGGTAGCTGGGCAAGCTAGGATTAATTTCTCTATTTATTCGAAATCACGGCATGCTTACGAACTGATGATATAATAAAAAAAGAGAAGGGAAAGTGCATATAATACACGGTCCCATGCCCTCACTTGCATACTTTTTAGCAATCAACGGACTTCCGTCCCATGGAGAATTAATTTTCGCAACCTAACAATACGACATCTTAATGATGCGACGCATTTCCCGTTGGGCAGCTAACTAAATTATAGGCTTTAAATTGTGACCGCGGGGCAGTTGCACTTGATGGTAAACGTACATGAATCATGGACAAGCAACAAAAGCAATACGTATGTCTTAAATTCATTTTGAGATTATTTATATTTTTATAATTTCTAGAATGGTAATTTATTCTACCCTATTCTGTATCCATCTGACCATTCAAGCCTTATGAGACTGATTTTATCTGACCAATGTGGATCCAAAGTGGATCGAGATAATGGTAAAACCCATCCAAATTGAATCTGAATATATATAAATTTCCATCATATTCTTTATCTTAACGGCCCCATTCGTGATAAAATTAAATATATTAAAAGTTAAATGCCATGATACCTAATTATTTATTTTTTTAGTTGATTGTTTTCTAGTTTAAAAAATATTTGGCTAAAAATATTTCTACTTTTGTTGAAAATTTAATTTTTTATATTTTATATTTTTGACTCTTATTTTATTTAATATTTTATAAATAATTTTTTTTATTTTTATTTGTTTGATTTGTATATGAATTATAGTTTTATTTGATCTAACCTAAGACGGATATGAAGTTGGTATGAGTTGGGTACGGATAACAGTCTTGCATAACTGACTCATTAACATTCCTATCTTTTCCATCGCCAAATGGTTTTCGAATTTGGACAGGTACATTGAGTTAAACCTTTGGTTCAGCTTACTTTTCGGCACTTAAACATATATATATTTATATAAGGTATGAAGTGACAACGTGATGTGTTGCTTCATATAATCGCATCACAAAAAAACCAATCAATGCAGCTTATTCCGGCCGGAAGCAATCCAGGTTTGAAGTTAAAAACAAGCCTGTCTTATCAAATTGAAAACTAATCCTAACTCACCTCTTGAATGATGATGCTGAAGTTCCTGCAGTGACATCGTCAAAGCTTCGGCCCTAGTCGTAGATGGACCTGGCGGGATGTTAGATCATGCCATGCCACACTTTATATCGTATAATTTACTGTAGAAATGGGTTAGTTGATGTCATCAAGTCACATTTTTTACCATCTCGTTTACCTTGGAGGTTGATGGGTCTAGTCTTCTAATTTGGTTTATCCTCCTCCTTTGTTTCATGCCATGCTTAACCCCAGATTCAAATGCATGATAAAGCCCAAACTTGATTGAATCCCCCCCACTCTAATCCACCAGCCTCCACTATGCAGTGAAAGTATTGTCTGTCCTAATTATTATATGTAGCACAAGAATCTCATTGGCAAGTCCACCAACATGCATGTATCTTAACATAATTTTGGTGTCGGACACGGCGAGCAGAATCAAACCTACATTCCTAATGCCTCGCAAAGCCAATAAATTTCCACATCGAGTAATTGTTGTACATGGACTTTTAAACCATCAATTGTATATGTCAAACTTTGGCCTAGTCAATTGTAATTGACAACCTTGTCTTGCATCTGATTACGGAGCATTATTCTTGCGTAATTAACTCATAGCACCAACTTTTCTCCTAGCATTCACACCATATATTTCTCATCGTGCTCTCCTACTTAATTATTGAATAGCTAACCATGAGACTTAGCCAATTGGAGGACCCCCACTATTTGAGATGGTTGACGAATTCTCTCCCACCATTCACGCTCGCCACCCTCCTTTGTCTCGTCGCACCCCTTTTTATCTCCTCTTTTGGACTGTTCTCTCCTCTTTTACTCACTTTGTGATAGGTTTCAAAGACGGAACCTCCCACGTGTCTTCACGGGATTCTGATGCAGTCTTTTGTTCCTTATCTCTCACTCACATGTTGCTACTGAGGCTGACGCAAGGATTACGTTGCCTTCTGCATCACTCATATATATACCGTGAACTATTTGATTGTTTTAGTATTTTTTTTTTTAAAAAAAGCTATAATGTTATTTTTTTCTTTCTTATATCATTTTTTACTTTTTAAAAAATATTTGTGTTAGAACTAAATATAATGTCTTTTTTTCCTTATCTCTCACTCACATGTTGCTACTGAGGCTGACGAAAGGATTACGTTGCCTTATGAATCACTCATATATACCGTGAACTAGTTGATTGTTTTAGTATTTTTTTTTTTATAGAAAAGCTATAATGTTATTTTTTTTCTTTCTTATATTATTTTTATTTTTTAAAATATATTTGTGTTAAAACTATATATAATGTGAGGATCCGTGCGGTTGTGTGTTTATTCTCATATCAGTTATTCGTTGAGTAGATCTTGGGTACTTATACAGAATCAAAAAACTCAAATAATATCTTCCGACTCGTCATTTTAGGTAAGGTCGTAGGTTGTTACAAATGATATCAGAGCGGATCCAGCCCATAATCTATTAAAATTGGAGGACACTGCAGCATGGATCCATTAGGGCTAACCACGGACCGATCGTGGTGTTTGTGATTAGATTTGAATCCTTAGCCTAACGAGGATGTTAGAGCTTGAATGGAAAGAGTATGTAAGGATTCGTGCGGGCGTGTGTTTAGTCCCACATCGATTATTCGTTGGATATATCTTGGGTACTTATATAAGATAAACGAACCCAAATAATACCTTTCGGTTAGTTATTTTGGATGAGATCCTGAGTTATTACATATAAACTATCTACTTTATAAAATAAATAAAAAAACTTTTACTTTTACCTCCCACACGGGCAGTAAATGGAGCACTTCAATCACATGATATTTTTATTCACAGCAAAAAAAAGTCACCTCTTTTCTAGAAGGGGAATGTTCAGCGGTTTACCATGGGGACATGGATTAGTCAAAGCATGAGCTTTCCGATTCTTGTGACCCCTCGGCGTGACAAATCTATGCTTTAGACAACGTCATGGTGTGAAATGGATAAAATTGTCAGCTCGATCTGGATAAAGAGAATTGCAATAAAGAAGAATTAGATCTTTTACCAAAAAAAAAAAAAGGTAGATTTAGATCCAAAACCTTTTCTTTAAAAAATAAGAATAATAAAAGAGCATTGACAAAAATGAAAGTTGAGACGACGTAATCTTGGTCATACGCGGCCGAAATTAAGCCAAAGAACGTGCAATTTTTTAAACTTTGTCATACCACATAATATGTTGATTGTGTCAAACTGTGTATGCCTGTGTATTGCATGGGACCGAGTGTGAACCATAATAAACCATGTTGCTTGAACCAAATTATTAGCTTCAACACTTGGCTTGCTTGGGCCGATTTGCCATGCTAATCCATACTAGCCTAATCCATCCCCCGAAGGAACCGGACATGATTATTTTTCATCATCCGGCTCGAGTGGCAGTCTAGTCTGGAACTGAACCCGCTAAAAAATAAGATCCACCGCGTAACCTGTACAAACACATCAAATTGGCTCGCAGCTCCGAAAACAGTAAAGTTTCTCTATAGCCTCTTCGTTTTGAGACATTATGGCTTTGGGACTTCTTGGCATTGCGCAAACAAAACTGCCAACCGATAACGGCGCTGACTCGCGCGCTTTCAAATTCTTTTAGACCCACTATTTAAATAACTAGAAAAAAAACTTTCTGCGACTTTTAAATATGAGTAGGCGACTTGCTTGCGTTAAACATATAGCGGCGGTTGGTTCGCCTCGTTAGGGAAGAAATATGCGCATGAAGAAGCGGTTCTTTGATAAAGCAGATACGGATGCGCTAAGGATGGAAGAAAGACGGATATTCCTTGCTCATTATCAGACAATCACTTATTCACAAACCGCTTTTATGAGTTTCCATTGATCTCTCCAACGAAGTTGCGGAAGCTATTTATGAATGAGCATTGATATGAACAAGAGGCTTCGAGAAAACTAGTATTTTCTAAATTATATGAAGCCTTATAGATTTACAGAATCAAAGAAAACTGGAAGAACGTATCCAACAACTACTTGAAAGAGTTCTAAAAAAGATTTTGGCTATCTGCGCCCCATAGTGCTGTAGCGAAACTGATTGCAAAAGAGGGTAAATTGGCCACATTAAGATTACCATCTGGGGATCCAGCACAATATTACCTGTGCATGACCCAGGAAGAGCTCGGAGGGATTCAAAGGCAGCACCTCCTCTACATAACAATCAGCGTTGTGACTATCAACAAGCATAGATGGGATATGCTTGGCTGATTAGCTTCCAAGTTCGCAGACTAGCGCGAACTAATAATTTTTTTTTCTTCCAAACTTGTCAAAATTATCTTGAGATGAATGAATAGTGAGATGAAATGAATAATAATTTCTAATGCATCTATTGCACAAATCATTGTTTTAGCATCAATCATACACTTGGGTGGCATCAACATCCAGAGAAGCAAACTCATAATTATCTTTTCTAGCAGGGCTCTCCTCAAAAGAAGGAAGAAAAAGTGCCACATTGGCTATCGTGTATCAGGGTGCAGTTTTGCTAGCACCAGTGGCTTATTCACTTGCGATTCGTTGGATCATATAGGGGCACGAGTTGACACCTTTGACCACCAGACATAAAGGTTATCACAACGTTCAAATGTACAAAACGGCCAATTCTTCTCTATATTTCCGGAGGCCAGCTTATGCCAGTAAGTAATTTCCAGAAATGCGATAAAATGGGGGGCGTGTTTTCTCCCGACCGTTGCAACCAAGCGAAATTCAAATTTCCGAACCCTCCATGACCGTTGCGTCCATCTCCCCTCAAAACGAGTAATAGTGCCAATCTCCTCCTCTCCCCCCCCCCCCCGGGCACCCCATTTCTCCCTCGAAGAAGAACAAGTTTCGAGAATGGTCTCCAAAACCCCCACGAAATTCTCCGAGTCCACCACCCCCAAATCCGCCCGCCGCCGCCGCCGCAAGAAGCCCTCCCCCCTGAAGTCCCTCATCGCCACCCCCTCGGCCGTGGCCGCGTCGATCGACCGCTCCCTCCGCTCCTGCCGCCGCCGCCTCATCAAGATCTTCTCCTGCTTGGGCATCCTTGGAACCCCCAAATCCCGCAAGCACGGCTTCCGCCGCCTAAAGACCGTCCCCCACGACGACCCGACACCTCCCGCCGCCCCTATACCCCTTCCCCCGCCCTCCTGCCCGGGAAGAAAGACGGTCATTCTGGACCTCGACGAGACCCTGGTCCATGCCAAGACCGACCCCCCTCCCGAGAGGTACGACTTCACCGTCCACCCCGTAATCGATGGCCAGGTCCTCACCTTCTACGTTTTGAAGCGCCCGGGGGTTGACGAGCTGCTCGAAGAGGCCGCCAAGGCCTTCGAGGTCGTCGTCTTCACCGCGGGGCTCAGGGAGTACGCCTCCCTCGTGCTCGACCACCTCGACCCCGGAGGGCAGATCATATCCCACCGCCTGTACAGGGATTCCTGCAAGGAAATGGAGGGGAAGTTTGTGAAGGATCTGTCGGTGATGGGGAGAGATTTGGATCGGGTGGTCATTGTGGATGATAACCCGAATGCCTATGCGTTCCACCCGGAGAATGCAGTCCCGGTGGCCCCTTTCATCAATGATCTTGGGGATAGGGAGCTTCGGAAGGTGATGAAGTTCTTGGAGGTCGCTCCTGTTTTCGAGGATACGCGGGATGCCATCTTACACTATCTCTCAGATAGTGGGAATCAGAAATCCCAGATTTGAGTTGGGTCTTCTTCACTTCTGCTTCATGATATTTACGGATTGATTGACTTCAAGATAGCGGGCACCGAGTTATCATCGAAAAGGGGTTCTTGGAGTAGCTGGAAGCCAAGAATTTCCTCCAGAAAAGAGGAGATCGTAGCGGTCTTCAGGATCCTCCTGAATGTCTTGCTCCATCTGAGGTGGAATGCTGATGCAGGCTATGGATTCTCTGTGATGGCAGTAAGGAAAAGTAGTTGCATCTTAGATTCTCTGACATCGTAAATTTTATTGTTATCAAAGTTTAATTCTTTCAATTCTGAAATTTAAGTTGCCTGATAGGCCCGTTCGTGACATTTGTATTGACTATTCTTTGGTCATTCACCACCATTCTATACACCTCTTGGCCAAGCTGATTTGGTGAAATGTTGGGTGCAAAGTGTCCGACTTTTGTTCCTGATCGGGTCCCACTATCCTTCCAAAGTTACAAGGAATTTGAGATCTAATTTTAAGTTTAAAGCTTGTGTCCAGCTATCTGGAGAAATATGCTCGATGAATTTTTTAGAACTCCATTCGGGTCCTACATACCAGTTTTTGTTTCATTTTTCTGGATGATCGCTTTGATCTCGAAATACCTGCAGCTTGCTCGATGAGTCTTGTAAAAATTAGGCGCGTTATTTACTCATTTTGCGCAGCATAAGAAATGGAGAGACCTTTGGCATCCTTTTCATGTCATAGAAATCTTTCACCAGTATTGGCTCAAATTTTTCCAAGAAGGAGAATCAAACAGGTAAGAAAGTAGAGAGCCTTCATTATCATGCCATGATACATCATCCATCGGAATAGGACTGAATAAGTATTCATGATTCTCTTCTTTATTGCAATCCATTCAAATCAGACAGGCTGCAACTGACAAGTTCAGACTGCTTTATTTCTCCTCTGACAGCCAGATAAGTTGATAAACTTGTGTTTCAGTTTCCCCTGCATGCAATAATGCCATTATTGGATGTTGTTGGTGGTTGGAGAAATAATGTTTCCATCTATGCAACGATAGTTACTTCTCATGAGTAAAATTATCGATGATCACTCTCACAGTCTACAATTACAAACTAGCACAACCCAACAAGATGAAGGATAAGCCAAAAGTAATGTATCATATAATTGTTTATTATCAGAACACTCTGAAATTTTTATCTTTACATAGAACTGGATCATCTTCCATACTATTAATCTTTAAAATTCCAAAAATGATGATAATTCTAATATAGTATGGCCACTCGATCTTTACATTAGTCATAACTTATACAAAACCACTCTTATGATTCTTATTAATAGTTGTCTCAAAAGAACAATTTTTATCAGTAACTTAAACTGCACGTTTAATTGCTGAGAAATATTTATGTTTTGTTTCTTTCTAATTGTTTTCTTCTTGGAAATGCGTTGAAGGACTACTTTTTAAGTATTCAAAAGAAATATTCAACAACTTATAAACTATCCAAAAAAATAAGAAACTATTGTAATATAATAACAAAGAGGATATAATTCTGGCATAAAATACTATATCTTCAACTTTTATGGTGATTGTTTCATAAAGTTTATGGTTTATTAGGATTATTGTAATACTCAGGCCTTTTAAGCCTGAAACCAAATCAGGCCAGCTCCGTTTGATCGGCCCAGAACTATGTTTCGGCCCCCAAAAAAAAGAAAAAAGAAAGGGGGCCATGCGTGCCCAACACATGTGACGAGAGTTTTCTTCCTCCCGACCTCATCAGAAGGAATCCAACCAAGGGCCAGATTCCAGCTTTTCTCCACCTCTATTTAGAGCTGCTCCTCCCTCTTTGAGTCCATCCAAGGTTGAGGCTCCGAACCCCAACTCATCTTCAGTTCTTCTTCTTCTTCCTTGACTTGTCGCCGGAGAGAGAGAGAGCTGTCAAAACCTCACCAGACTAAGGTATGGTGCTCCTCTCTTCTCCTTTTCCCTCTCATGATGTGGAAGTTTGTTTGCCTCGCTTTGGGTCGACAAATTGTAGAAATTGCCAAAATAGGGGAGCCCTATTTCGGCCATTTTCGCTCACCGTCAACCCATGTTCACCGCCATAAGATGCCGAGGTTGGTCGAGCCTACCTTGCCACCTCCTGCCGCCATTGGGGTTGGCCGCCGCGGCCGCCCCTGGATCCGATCGACGAGAAGGAGGGGGACGGATCCCCTATTTTGGAGAAAAAGAAGTGAGCAGTCTCTCTCTTCTTTCTCTCTCCTCTCTCTTCTCTCTCCTTCTTTCTTATTTTTTGCCTTTTTTTTTTCTTTCTACAAAGTTTCTCTCTTTTGATTTATGATTAGACATGTTAATTCATCTAGGTTGATTGTGCATTGACAACCAAACCTAGACCCCTGATTGAACTCGAATTGAGATTCTCTCTCTACTGAATTTTTTCTTCCTACTCTCTCTCTAGGGTAGTTGGATCCAATAGGGACTCTTCACAGTGATTTTGAATTGACCTTGAGGAAGGGTTCTGATCTAAGGTTGTCGGGCAACATGTCAACCCCACCTCGGCCCCTGCCAAATACTGTTAGATTTGCCTCGATTTTTGTTGAACCATCTGTGTCCTAGTCCGAGTATGATTTGATAAATTGCACTTTGATCGAACCGATCAGGATGTCGGTACTCCCGCTTGGTCTGTCCTATAAAGGTGTTGGAATTTAAAGTTTTTATAATTGTGATGAAAATTTAATGAAAAATATAATTTTTGGATATTAGGCTCTAAGAAGGATCTTCGAAATTAATTGGATATGTTAGTCGGATTGCGTTTGCAAGGTAAGTAATGTATCACTTTTTCTAAATTTATTAGTAATCATTAAATTATTATATTCATGACTTTTGAGTGGTATTATTCATGATGTATGAATTTGATGTATAGTATATTATTATGTAATATATTATTTTGGAAGGTTATGACGATATATAATCTTATTCTGGATTTGATCGATTGATTTTAACACCTCATAATTTTAGAACTGGAATATGAAATCTAGAACTATATGAATTTTGACCTCGCTATGTTGAGGATCCCACCAATGGGGCCTAATGCATTGGCATATGATTTATCCTGAAGGTCATGTCCAAAATGATTAGTGACATACCACCAACAGATCAGCGATCCTAAAAGACTTTGCTGCAAAATGATGCGCAGCTCACGCAAGATGATTAGTCAGTGTTATGACCCTGCAATAGGATGATGTAGTCATAGCTGAGGATTGATAAGATAAATTGAGTATTTAAAACAATATGAATTCATGAACGGAATTTGAGAAAGAGGGTTTGGAAACAGCCTTTGCTGGCTAAAATAAATGAACGACTGATCATTAAAGCAATTTGCTGCTGTCATTTGCTTAATGAAATGCAGGCTTTTCTTTTCTTTCTGTTTCACAGTGAAATCAAATTTGAATACATTTTAAATTGAAATGTTTTAAGCTTCTAAGCTGAAGTGAAAGGTCACATGGCTTGTTCGACAGACATCTGAACAGAACACTGATTTTTGAGAAGTAAATTGGGCAGAACCCAATCACAATTCATTAAGATAATGAAATAAATTACATATAAAGGGGAGAGAGAAGAAAAAGTGCTTACCTGAAAGAGGAGCTCAAAAGAGGAAAGAAAGAGCAGAAAACCTCCAGGAAACTTCCAACAAATTAATCCCACAAAGGCTAATATAGAACGCTGATTGAGTAAAAGTTTCTATCGGAGGCTACGATGCAGCTCGGCATAATCTTTTGGTTTCTAATTACCTAACAAGATATATTCTGGTTGATCGATGAAGTTTGATTGAAGCTGGAGTTTCTTGCCGAGCCGAGCTCATTTTGATTTTGCTGGGCTATAAAATCTGTTTGAGTGCAGCTCATGTCCTCTCCGAATCTTGGTTTACATCCTTGAGCCAATCTTGTTAGTTCGGCTTTATAAGTCGACGGTCATAAATATAAGATCTCATTGTATTCACAACTTTTCAATTCTGGTTCTTGTATCCAAGAGATCTTATTACACATCATTCAAAAATATCCATGCTAAGAATTTTTCATTTGCTCGACTATGAAAGTGCCAGTGCTGTCCCTAATTAGTGTAGTATTTTTTGGACCGAACTTAATTGAAGTTTTCGGATCGGTTTTAAGCAGTTGCTGTAAATAGTTGGTTCGATTTTAATTTCTGATTCAGTTTTAGAAAACTAATTTAAATAGATTCGGTTTCGGATTTAATTACAAACCGGCTCGGCCCGGCCCGTGCACATCCCCAGCTACCTATTGGTATATCTTAAACAAAGTACACCATCAAACAACATCAAAAAGCTGGAAATCAGTAACACACAACAATGTGGTAAATAACACACCCTAACTTGCCTAAAGTGGTTTTTGGTCTACGATTGACCTATTTACTCCATAGGGTCCGGTTCAGGGATTTGGTTGGTTCACCTACCAGAGCTCCAACCTGCAGAAATTTCTAAGGAGTTACTAGGGCTGGCTTAAAGCCCATCAGGCCAGGTCAACTTTAGGTCGGGCCACGGGCTAGACCTGAAAAATTCTAGGCTGAGTTTGGGTTTAATTACGAAGCCCATTTATTTTTCGGGCCGAGCTTGGGTAGATATTGGCTCGGCCTGAGCGGCCCAAGCTCGAGCCTGAATTCAGGTCGGAATCTAGCCCAGTTCGATTATTTAGGCTCATTCCAAAATGGGCCTGTTCACTACTCCAAGTCTCCAATAGGTTCATTGGGCTAGTGGATTAATGAGCTCCAGAGTATAGCTGATTGGTTGGATATTTCATTTGTTTTATATTAACCTTAAGTTGGCAGCAGAATATTGAACTATAATTAATTTATTTTAGGTGTCACTCAAACGGTTTTTGGAAGGTTTAGAGCAGCCTAGTTTTTGGCCTAAATAGGTAATTCGGTCTGGCCCAATTGAGTTTGGATCGGGCTCACATTCAAAAATTTTAATTATTTTTGGATCTAAGTCCGATCCAAAGTCTAAAAAAAAGTTCGAGCCGGCTCGGATAGAGATGTCGCCCGGCTCAACCTGGCCTGTTTCCAGCTGGGCGACGAGCGCCGTAGGCAAGCGTACCTCGAAACGGGTTTCTTGGCGGGTACCTTGCCGGACTCAACTCTCCAAGGTTGGCGGCTCCTTGAAGCCTTTGGACGCGTGGGGTTTGATATTTTTGCTATTTCTTCTATCGTTCATTTCTTTTATTGGCGTCCCCGTTTGGCTTCGTCTAGTTTTCTTCGGCAGCCGGAACTCTTCTGGATTCCCCTCGCTACCGGAATCCCCTTCGAATTCCGTGTTATCTTCTCTCTCCCCCGTCCATGGCCGATCTCCTTTGAGGGAGGAGCTCTCGATCTTCGAATAGCGTCGCGGCCCGATGGCGGAGACCAAGAAGCTCTACCCCGTGATCGAGAGCGATGAGCCTGGGGCGTCGGAGATCGACGGGTTTCTTGAGCCGTCGGAAGCGACGGAGTCTAGGGTTTCTGTTCTTCCTGGACGAGGGTTGGAGAATCCCCCTTCGTCCCCCCAGGTGATGATGCCTTTCCCTTCATATGGATTACTCTTTCTATTTATTTATGGAACTATATTGTATTTTTGGTCGTTGCTCTGAATTTTAATTCCTTTGGTAGTTATTTATTCAGTTCTTGGAAAGATTGAATCTTTTGTATTGGAAATCAAATCTCGTAGTCTAAAGGTTAGATCTTTTATTAGTTTTCCGTCGATTGCACCTCAGGAAGTTTTAGGGCTTCTCCAATTTATTGTCCGTATTGAGATGGAAGATACTTGTGCTGGCAAATATTATGGTTGACTCATGGATATATCCTCTTTTTTCCCTCAATTGCTGATTTCATTTTTTCCTAATTGAACACTCTCCACTTTTTCAGAAGATTCTTGGAAAACTAAATTACCTGTTGGTGCTGTCAATTGCAACCGGTGTACATTTTTTTGGTGCTTAGTTGCGGCAGTTCTCAATACCGCTTGCCTGCTTCCATCCAAAATAATGTCCAATTAAAAACAACTACCTATAAAAATTTTCAAGGTTCATCTCTTCACATATTTTCCACAAAATTTGCAGTTAGTGATTAAGAAGTTCTTGTGATCTCTAGGAGTTTAGGGATTAGCCAGCTGGAGAGATAAATCTCAGTAACTATGAGAAGCTCAATCCCCAGAATCGTTTATTAAATTTCATTATCCTTAACACATTCATTTTTCACTTTTACACAAACGAGTATTGTAGTTACCAAGCAAAGTATTCCCTACTTATGTCATGACGAATGATTGATGGAATTAGAAATATCTTAATACTTACTTGAAAAGGATTTTCTGCTATGGTTTCAGAATTAAAATTTCAAACAAGCTTCACTTGTTATTTATGACTTGGGTTTTAACCTTATGGATGTTAAAATTAGATTCCTGGTTCAATGGAGCATGGCAACAGTAATTTGCCTCCAATGTGCGACAAACCCCAGAGTCCAGAACTGGTTCAAGATTCTAATTGTAGTACTGATGCTACTAGAGATCCTGTAGACCAGAAATCAGGCAAATACTTCTATTATGAGTCCCCACTTTATGAAGAAACTGGCATTTGGATACCTGTTTCTGTCCCACCCATGACAGAAAGTGACCATGAGGAATGGCATAGGGGTTTCAGTTCCAACGGTGGATACTTCCCTGAAGGGGAAATCAGTTGGGACCAGTTTATCACAGAAGACAAGGAGATGACCTTGTGGGATGTGGTTTCGGAGATGCTTCTTGTGGCCCAGGGCAAACTGAGAACACTCAACCCAGGTGAGCTACAGAATTGCAGGATGTCTTGGTTATCAACACACCTCCTTGAAGATGCTTGGAAAGAAATGGCCCACACTCTCACAGAGGCCAATTTTGGGAGTGCACAGGAACTTCTTGAAAGAGAACCTCCTAAGTGGTTGGCTGACAGTGTTGCAACCGCATGCATGCTTTGTAACATACGTTTTCATCCGATCATGTGTTCTCGGCATCATTGCCGGTTTTGTGGTGGGATATTTTGCAGTGAATGTTCAAAAGGCAGGAGCTTGTTGCCTCCAAAGTTTAGAACTGCAGAACCCCAACGTGTCTGTGATGTCTGTTGTGTCCGGCTAGAGTCTGTTCAGCCTTACTTAATGGATCAGGTGAGTCGTGCTTCACAGCTTCCAACCCATGACTTGACAGATCTCAGCACACTGAGATCGTGGTTAAATTTCCCATGGGGGCGTACAATGGAGTATGAGATTTACAAGGCAGCTAATACAATTCGTGGCTATAGCAAGGTAAACCTTACTTTCTCATGTCACTGCACCATTTATGATTTTATTTGCTTAAGCACCCATCCTATATTGCTTAGCTTGTGGAAATTGCCATTTGCCTCATGGGAGTACCCAGACACCTGTTTCCTTTTTGGATACTTTGCCTTTTTACATTTAAGAGGTGGCCACGTGAATTGTTACTCAGCACATGGAGCATGGCTCATTGACTTCCACCTATAATCCCCCATCATCCCCTAAATTCTAGTATCTTTGGCTTCTCAAGTTAACAATAGAATATGATGTAGTTTTACATGTTATTTTTTCAAACACTGCCAAATGCTACCCATTGGCTCAACAATTGAGTTGCCTCAGGATCATCACACTACTCAATCCAGCTTCATCTCTGATTTCAGTCCATCTTACTGCCCAGAAAATTTAATTAAGTTAAGAGACAGAAAGCATGTTGCAGCATCTCTAATTCATGGCCATCACAAGAAGAATGTCATGTCATTTTAAACGTGAGTTTTCATGACATCATCTTCCTCTCCTGCAAGCTCTCGCAGTGTTATTGGAAAACCAAGTCCTTCACAATATGTTCCTCTTCCATGTTTTAGAGCTCTTGGAAATGGATTGTCTTTTTGTGGCATCTACTAGAAATTAAGCATCATACAGACTACTCTTGTGGAAATGTATCACCACCTTATGGCTTCAAAAGAAAACTTACAAGATGTAATATGTTATTGCTCAGGTGGGTTCACTGAGGCCTGAGAAGTCCATCCCAGATGCTATTCTAAATCAAGCAAAAGGCCTTGCAATACTTACTATCGTAAAGGTTGGATTAATGGTCACTTACAAGATTGGGACTGGGCTGGTCATTGCTCGAAGAGAGGATGGTTCCTGGTCTCCTCCCTCTGCTATTTCTTCATTTGGTGTTGGATGGGGAGCTCAGGTTTTTATAATCTCTGCTTATCTGTACAATGATATGTGAAATATATTATTGATGCTAACAAGGACCATCTATGATATGCTTGTGCTATGATTGTTTCACAGGCAGGGGGGGAGTTAACTGACTTCATAATTGTGCTGAGGACCAAAGATGCTGTTAAAACCTTTGGTGGAAATACACATTTGTCAGTAGGGGCTGGCATCAGTGCAGCTGCTGGCATTGTTGGACGGACAGCTGAGGCTGATTTACGTGCAGGTGATGGTGGTTATGCTGCATGCTACACGTACAGCTGCAGTAAGGGTATGCCTTCATCCAAACAAATATTTACTTTTAAAATAATATAAGATAATATCATTATCCTTGATTTCATTATATTTCTTCCACTGACATGAGATTAAATCCATGAAAGTACGAGTCACTTTATGTAGCTGCTTAATTGTTCTCGCACTTGCCTTAAGCATCCACACTTTTGGACTAGTAAGTAGTGTGTCGAATGATGTATTGAGAAAATGATCTCAATGAATTAAATATGGTGAAACTTAGATGTTATCTAGGTGTTATATTCTTCTATAAAATTCCTAAAGGCTATAATCATGATCATTGTTAACAATCTCTCGATGTTCTTTCCTGTAAATATATTTAATATAGATATTAGTTGTTATTGCATGTACTTTGCTGGAAGGCAAACAGACCACCAAAAAAAGAGAGAAAATTAATGACATCTAGTGATTCATTTTGAGATATATTTCAAATAAGTTATTAATGTGGGCTGCATTTATTGGTACATTATCACATATTCTGAAAGAGCTGATGTAATATTTGGAGTACGTGCTTGTGAACTAGGACATAAATTGTTTGAAGTTCGTTGGTATTATGGAATGGTGAGAGTACCATAAAAAAGAGAGAAAATGAATGATGTCTAGTGATTAATTTTGAGATATGTTTCTAATAAGTTAGTAATGTAGGCTGCACTTATTGGTACATTATCACATATTCTGAAAAGGCTGATGTAATATTTGGAGTACGTGCTTGTGAAGTGGGACATAAATTCTTTGAAGTACATTAGTATTATGGAATGGTGAGAGGTATCCCTGTTGTGATGATGGGAGGTGTGAAAAAAAATTGAGCATTATATGGGGTGGTGAAATGATGATTAACCCTTATTCATAAGCATTTAGGTAAACTTAAGTCAATTGAGCTTTGGCATGTAAACACCACTCTATGTAGTGTGAAATGTACTAAGTTTATCATTGTTCATCTGCATTAAGGCTATATTGGTTGGGAAATAAGGGTGCAATGGCCCCTGTTCTAGCTTAATCATTTGCCAATTCTGGGTTATTCTGAGATTGGCTTTTCTAGTCAAAGGGCTTTATCCCATGAAAATGGGGATAAACTATTCTTCAAGGAGGGTGTGGTGGGGTGGCGGTGTTTGGGGTTGAATGGTTATTCCTGAAGAGAGTGGGGGAATTTAATTCACCTGATTTTTCATTGCTGACTTATTCCATCATAAGGTAATCAAACAGAATTCAGGATCATTGATGAGAAGGCTTTGGAATAGGAATAGCTATCCCACGTTTTGCCGTCCTGCAACCAAATACAAACAAAAGCAATAGCTTACAAGGAAAGACATGGGCAATAGATATTTTTGGGCATATATTTTATGGTTGTTCTGATGTTTGATGTTTTTAATGATAACCTGATTGTATTGGAGAAAGCTTATTGGGTATGGTTTTATTAAAATAGCCAAGTTATACTTTGAGTTTAACCATCTAGCTAATCAGGATCATGTTACTACAAGTAGCATTTTTTGGCAACAATTTTAATGTACTGATATATTATAATGATACTCTTTTATGAATCAATCAAGCATTGTACAAATGTCTTTTATTTATTGAGGTGCTGTATGTGTGGGTCTTCACGATATAAACTGCACTAGGCAACACCTGTGATGAGGTACTGTCTAGTGCATCCAGCAAGAGCAGCAAGTAACCGAATGCAATCATCGTTGTCACGATTTTAATGAAAAAAGACTTTGTAGCATTTGATGCGTCAATTATATAACCACATTTATCATGTTTCAGGTGCAAAAATGGGGCTGTTTAGTTATAGTTTATTTTGAATACCTAAAACTTCTTGTCAAGAAAAATTAATGAGCTTGTAAAAGAAGTCATTCAGGAAATTTCTGAAGATCGAGATGGAATCAAGCATGACAAAAGCTCAGTCATGGTAATTTGGCTGTGATTTGGTGGGACTCAGATGTATTCACCAAAGATAGGGGGAACTGATGACTTATGTAATTTTGACAGCCAGATCAAGTTCTGTGCAAGAGCGTACACGAGCATTTGTAGCAGTAGTATCATGAACATTGGTTCGCAGAGCAGATTTATCAGCTTGTTTAAACATGGAGAAGTAATCAAAGCAGTCTTGCACTGGGGGATTTATGGTGCATCATAATTGAAGAAACTTAATGCTTGTAATTTTCTTCTTCTTTGGGGTGTGAAGGGTTGTCAAAACATTTTGTAGGATTATATTTGTCCTATGACTAGTAGTTGAATAGGACTGCTAATGGGCCTAAGCCCGACTTAAACTCAAGGACCAAAGTTATTTCATGCCCAGCCTATCTAGAGCTTGGCCCTGCCTTTTTTTCCTCCACCTTGGTGCCACCTTGTCTCTGTCACCCTGCAAGCAGACAAACCCTAACTGGGCAAGTAGTTCACTCTCCTCTCCCCTCCTGTTGTCTATCTGTCCTACTCCACCTTTTTGATTGTCTGCCTTCTTGCCCTCATGCATGGCCCTGATGCTACGCCTCCATTCTCATCTTCCGCACCCTACCCAAAAAAAAAAAAGAGAAGAAAAAGAAAAAAAGCAACCCTTGTACAGACAAACCCAGTTTGGCAACCCATTGTTGCTGCAGCTTCCAATTGGTCCAGCTGTTCACTCTGCTCTCCCTCACTCTCTTTATGTCTTACTCTGTCTTACACCCTCTTCTTGACTGTTAACCCCTTTTGATGGTTTGGTAGCTTACATCTAGTTTCAGCCAAAAAGAAAATGACAAATATATGAAAGAAGCTTGGAAAATGAAGGATAAAATATAGATGAGTTTAGGAAACAAAATCGGTGAGGGTGGGCCTTGGTGAAATGGTAAGATTGCTCCATTGTGGCGTGGTTGTCATGAGTCTAGAACATAAAAACGGTCTCTGTATGCGAGGATAAAGCTGTGTACATCTGAGCCTCCTTAGACTCTGTAGTGGCAAGAGCCTCATTTCAAAATAGGTTACATTTCAAAGTATATTGTATTGTTCAGGGCCATTGAGTATTATGGTATTGTATGTCTATATGAGATGTATGTGTACACATGTATGTACATATTCAGAAAATAAATCAATATTCATGTTTAATTTTAGTGTTACATTGTTTGACAAGAAGTTAACAAATAAGAATTTAAAGGTCTATGTGGTTTAAGCTGTAGATAGCTAAAGACTATGGCAGGAAGTTCACTTATCTAGGTTTTTTGGATCCCAACATCCCAATGCTTTTAAATATTTGAAAAACTAGCAATATTCAAGCTTAGTCTTGAGAAAATTTTTCTTCGAAGCAATGGCACCATATGCCTAATAATTTTAGCTTGAAAACAAGTTTGTGCCAAAACTCCAACATCGGCCTTTGAGTCGATAGGGAAACCAAAAAGTTCCAGTTTTGGTTGTGGAGTTATGGATGAAGCTTTAAACTATGATCATATTGCTAGATAGCTTGGTGTTCCCTCTGCAGATGCCGCTAACCTGCAAATTACAAGCATTCTACTGTTAATCTGGCTCTTTTTTTCTCATCAAAAAGGACACTTGTAAAGTTACACAAACAAATGCCACTTTATTCGTTACCCTTTTATGAGAATTGCATTTGGTTTTGTACTGTTGGTGGTAATAAGATATGGCATCTCATACTGCCAAGCATGTAGTACCATCACCGGCACCACCTCTGCCACTTTATTATAATTGTTGATATTCTGGCTTTTCCTTGCATGACCTTCAAGATAAATGTATTGCAGGTGCATTTGTAGGTTGTGCGCTCAATGGAAACATAGTCACTACACGAACTTCTGAAAATTCCCGTTTTTATGGTGGTTCAGTCAAGGCATCAGATATCCTTCTTGGATCTATGCCAAGGCCACCTGCAGCAGCTCTTCTCTATCGTGCTCTATCTGATCTATACCAGAAGCTGGAGAAATAAGGATCCAAGAATTGACTTGAGCATAGTTTTATGCTTCAAATTGATGATTACTTCTGGTTCTCAGAGTTGTGTACTGGGTTTTTGCTGCATGCTTTCTATCTGAGGTCCATTGGCTTTATGTACTGCTCATAGCAACAAACAATTGTACAGTTGGACTGCTCTAACATGTTCATTCATTTATATATGTGGATAAATTTGTGGTACTCAGGTAAAATACACGGAACCATGATGTATCTGATGAACACAGAATTCAGCTGCATTAGTTTCAATATATGGCGAGGAAATTCAATTAGTTCAATTGCTCCTTGCACAAATAATGATAATTTGATGCTTTTCAACCTCCTACTGGATGCATGCATGACTTCAACAAGTATTTTTGTTTTCTTTTCCTTTTTGTTCTCTCATGAATCTCAAGAAATACAATGGAAGAGTCTGAATGTAGCAACTTGGCCAAAAAAAAGTGGGGACCAATGAGAGCATGCAAGAGCATGGATTGTCATTCAAGATCAATTCAGAATTTGAAGATGCTCTGCACGGATGGAGTTCAGATAGAAAATGTGATCCAAATTAGAAACTCGTAATGGTGCTGGGGCCTGCGCCACTAGTGTCAAACAAGGACGAATAATCTCAGTAAGCATGTTCACTGAGATGGCTTTTAAAAACTGAAAGGTTTTTACAGTACTCATGCCTTCAGAGGGGCTCTGGAACCTATATTCTTAATCCACTTTAGTTCTACTTGTTTGGGGGATGGATGATGCAGAAATCACTCTAGATCCGTAGTAACATATCCTCACCTGGGGCTGTTCATCACTCTCTTATAACCTGTTTTCACTTGAGCAATAAAGAAATGCTTTCTTATAGAAGCAGTGCGAGTCACTCGAGCTCCCGAGGTTCCAAAGTTTTTCCTCTATGAAGCTCCAAATTCAGCTTCCCTTCATGTATCTTTGAAGTGTATCTTATAAGCCTTAAGCTCTCCAAGTGTAGGGTGGCATATTCTGCTTGAGCCTGAACTAATCCAAGAAACGACAGCTCAAGCATCTCAGCTTCCTTGAGACCTTCATTTGCTGCAGTAACTTCAGCTGGTGGCACGATAAAATCTTAGGGACCCCGCTGTATTTGATCATCTTCTGAACCAACACTGCTGAAGTGTTTTGAAGAATCCTGTCAGGCACGATCAGACTTCCGTTTAAGAGATTTCATGTATGCTCCCTTCCTATTTGGTGCTGAGTGACTCAGAATTTCCTTCAAAGCAGCTGATAGGAGAGCCAATTCCTGTCATCTGAGTAAAGATATTCCATACCTCCTTCAAAGTAGAGCAAGAAAACAGGACATGGTCAAGTTGTGCCTGATTTAAAGTGGAGCAAGAAACAAGCCGAAGTGCTAAGCCTTCACCATAAAGAACTGAAGCACTAGGAATTTGTCTCCAATTTAATCTCCAGGCGAACAGTTTGATTCTTGTATGTACTTAAGCTTCCAAATCCAAACAAATATATACTTTCATCTTGAATTGATGGCTTCAGAGATCTGAAGACTCCTTAACATTAATTTTGTTCCTAAATCCATCGCCCATCCTTTAATATCTTATTGCTGTATAACAGCCTGAGGGAGTTCACTAATTTTCACAAATAATTGTGGAGGGAAACATTGTGAAAGTAGTCCATGATTCCATTCACCAGACCTAAGAAAGAGATGCTACACCAAATTTAACTCATCCAAGGTCTCCGTGTTAATAGGAACAGGCATTCCAGAAAAAAAAGGCAGATTGTCCGAGGTACAATATCGAACCAAGGTTCCGTAAAGATATTAATAGCTTCTCCATTCCCAACGGACCACTTAAATTCTGCATGTAAGCGAGTCCCTGCACAGCTGACTTCCAAATTCTTGAGCTTATACTTCTTTGGAGGATGATAGCCCAGCCATTGGCCATGAAGTTTATGCTTGCTCCTCACTGTTCCAGACCAGATAGGAGCAGGCTGCAATACATCTTTCCTGCCTGCTTTACTTAGTAGAGATTTGCGGCGGTCAGTAAAATCGGAAAATTTGGTCCTCCATCCTCTGATCAAATTTAGTAGATAACACCTCCCACAAGATCAAATTTAGTTCTCCGAGCAGTGCATCCATGCTCATTAACACAGAAACGAACCCCACTGCATATCATACCTGTTTGTTTTAACTGCTTTATCAGCAGGAGATAACAGCAATAAAATCCATGCATGTTCATCTGACAATGAACACAAACGATGCATCCCGGGCCATTAACTAAAATATAATGATATGAAGAGGAAAAAAAAAGGATGCAACAACAATTGCAGACTCTCACATCAATTTTTTTTTCTTAACCCTTCAATTTTCATCTGGCATTCTCAAGACGCCCTTCCAATAATCTTGCCACAATATTTTCCAAAGGGTTTCCTGGTTTCAACACTCACCACAACAAATAAAATCTCAGTTACCTAAAAGAGGATGGAGGCTATGTGCAAGAAACCATGGGCAGGTCTCTCGATCCCTCTCTATCTCTCTATAAACATCATGATAAACTAAAAAGTAAAAACAAGTAGTAAAGAACCTATTAAGATGATGCTTCTCCATGATGTTGATCAGGCATCAGCTCTGGTCCTCGAGCTCCCAAGAGTGAGCTCCAGCTCATCTGATCCACACTCCTCATGGATCCTCTCTCCCTCCCATGCCTTCACCAATCCTGGTGGTGGATGATTGCCGTTGCTGCTGCTGCCAAATGCAAACTCATCGGACATGCCATCCGACATCTGAACATCTACATGGCCAGCCCCACCTGGCATGACTGGGGAACATGTGCCGCTCTGCCCTGGTGTCATCATTCTTGAAGATCCCCCACCTGCAATCACCTCCTTGAAGAAGCCGAATGGATTTGATGAGACAAGGCTGAAAGTGGGCGATGATGGACCTCCGGTTGGAAGGTGGATTCCCGCAAGCCAGGCAGGATCAGGAATAACCTGACGGCCAGGGCTTGGTGGAGTGGAATTTGGTATGAACATGTAACTTGCACTGGCCCAAGGTGGCTGGGCAGCTGAATCATCCCAGTCAGTCTTAATGCGAGGCGTACGAGCAGTCGGAGAACTCAAAGGAGGGGTCACTGGAGCACTGATGGAACCACCATGCATATAGAGATGGTGCTGTGGGAAGTTGCCATCAGCAACACTGACAGCATTGTTGGCATTTGTTATGTAGGATGAGGATGCAGGGCTCGGGAAAGATGACGAGGCAGGGCTAGGGTTATACGAGGCGCATGGGCTTGGAGAAACAGAGCACCCTACTACATCCATGCGCTCTGCCGGTGGTGGCTTGTATCCCTGTCAAAAAATACATATGTAGTTTATAAGTTATTAAGGCAGTTTATATGCCTTCCAAGCAGGAAAATATGCAAACAATTTTAGTGAAAAACTCGAATTTAACTGCCAGAAGGATACAGACAGTTGTAGAATGGCAGTAAGCTTAGGAAAAAATTTATTTCAATGACAACTTAAACATCTTTATGAGTCCATGCATTGATTAGGTTGCATTTCTACACGAGGAATTGATACATAAAAGCAATATGTGAAATTATGGATGTCTCCAATGGGTGAAAATTTATGATCAATCATTTCACCAGATATCTATGTTGTGCAATTTACAACCACGACAATAAATAGACAGTTAAAAATAGAATACTCTGCACCCAGAATGTTAGTGCATGCATGCTTGTTCGAGAACTAGATTGAGAGAGAGAGAGAGAGAGAGGTGGTTTTGAATTCAGTTGTTTCTTTCTTTGGCAAGGGCAAAAGTACTTATTTGAATTAACGATTACAGTTTACCGAGAACAAAATTTATGCACCTAAAACATTAAAAAAAAATAATATTGTAATTGTTCCTATGAAAAAGATCGCAACCCCCTCTCCCTCCCAGAAGGAAAAAAACAAAGGTGGCAATGTTACATGCTTGAGTTTTTAAGAATTTTAAAGTGCCGACACTCCTACAAACTGTGACATGACATGTTGCAACACTGTATGACATATTAATAGTATAAAATGAGTGTCATATCCATGAAATTCATTTACTTCGCTTGACTTTTTGTGTTGTCTAGTGAGAAAATATATCACTAGGAGCAAACAATGTTCCATCACTTATGGTCAGTCAAATGTAAGACTGAGACAGCTTTCTTTTTTCACAAACGTACATATCAAAATGTGATTGTTTTTTTAACAAAAAACACCGCCAAATTGGACTATTTTTTATTTGTTAACATATAGATAACCTTTTAGAGGCTGGAGTATTGACTACTTTGTGGACGCCTAGAGTCCTATTTAAACGTGCAAAACTCTGCTTGTATTTCATGGATAAGTAATCCCCATATGGAAGCATATTAAAAAAATGCAAGGTACATCAATAAGATGTATGATAACAAAGGAGAGGTCATATTCCTCTACTCTTTTAGAAGATAAAGAGGGAAGATGAGGGGAATTTGAATACGAGATTGGGAGAAAAATGTATATCCCAACTCCAACGTTGTGTCTATCTCACAAACATTGACCGAGCTACACAGTGCCTAGAGTCTAGACCTCTACAACAAAAAAATCTGACCCTCCAGTTCACCACACCAACACCCCTGATTTCTCCTCTAAATTATACAAAAATACAATTCATAAATCATGTTCTACTCCTAAATGCACCAACGATGCTATCCAAATGATTCCAATTCATTTCCCCATTTTAGTGAAACCAACTTGAATCCATTTTCACCAAGTATTTATTCATATCTAAGTCTTTTTTCCCCCAAAAAAAACCTGACCAAGAAAGAAGGTGGGCTAAGGAAAAACGTTACAAACTAAACAAACTTTTAGCAGCATTTGCTCCACTCTCTACTCCTAAATTATACTTTCCATACCGGTGCTTTCGCGTGCCCACCCAACCCTCCTTTCACTTTCCGAACGGTTCAAAGAATGAAGACCAGTTCATACCACAGAGAACCCTCAAAGAAAGGCCAGCTCCAATCAAAAGTCCCAAGTCCTGTCTTCCATCTCTAGAATCTCGCGTGGGAGAATCTAAAACCGTTCAAAAAGCGAGCCCCAACACCGGTCCGGTCCAGCCGATCGGTTTGACGCGAATCATTCGTATTCCAAAACGGAACTATAAATTGATAAACGGCCGGCGCCATCGAGAAGGACGGCAGTCTCGTCAAAGTCCGAAGCCAGAGCTAATCATATCGCGCACCGGCGGGAACGCGTGGGTCGCGTGACACCAGGGAGGCAAACCACCGAGGCCAGCAGTTACATCAGTGTTAAAATTACCAAAATGTCCCCATGGAACAACAAATGGAAGGCCACCGTGGAGGGAATCGGTGTAAAAGCACAAGAAAATCATAGCGCAGAGGGGTCCGGTCACCGCGTCTGCAGGCGGCACGGCATCCAGAATATTCCGGATAAAATATTGGATTTAGGGGGGGGAAAAAGGAAAAAAAAAATTGACGAACGTGCACACACGACCGTCTGAAGAACCAGCCCAAGCAATCACAGCCGTTCATTTCAGACAAAAAAAAGGAACCCAACACCGGCCCCGCAATCCGCGGGCTTCTACCCGGAGGCCGACGTGCGCATGCTGTTAGTGACGCTAACATGCGCCGGTCGGTTAAAATTTTCTCTTTTTTTTATAAAAAAAGGTGCCTTTTAGCAGGGCAGGAGCAATGCGCTTACATGCTTCACCTCCGGTGCATATTAATGGCTTTATGGAATTCGTGGCTACCATGCGCCTTTATTATTTCTATTTTTCTTTTCGAGTTTAACCACGAAAAAAAGGAAAGAGAAGAAAAAAAAAGCACAAGCAAGGAAAGCAAGGGAAGAAGGGGGAGGGGGTGGTAAAGATACCTTGCGGTAGGTGGTGCCGTCGGGCTCGACGATCCAGCCGGCCTCGTTGCAGAGGGCCTTGAGGACCTCGTTGTTGTCGCAGTGCTTCGGCAGCTTATAGTTGCCGTACATCCGGAGCCCCGTGTAGATCTTCGCGGCGATCGCCCGGCGCCTCCTCTCCCTCCGCTTGTTGTTCTCCCTCTCCTTCCATGTCGGAAGCCTCGTCCCAGACGTCATCGCTCTTTTAGATCAAAAAGAGAACCTTAATCGATCGCTACTTCAAACCCTAAAAATCTCCCAAAACCGGACCAAAACCCACATCCAAGAGCAGAAGACAAGAGGAGCTGTCCCGAAATCCTCCAAAATTGATTTCGGCCGGAGGAAAGATGGGAAAGCTCTAAATCTGAAGACAGAAGCAACGGATCCCGGCGTTTAAGAGGGAGGGCGGTATAGATCGGAGATAAGGGATGGTGGTGGAGGCGTTCCTCTAAAAAAAGCGAGGCGGAGACGAAAAAACCTACGGGCGGAGTTAAGACCTGGACCAGTCCGATAAAGAAGACGACTTAAAATAAAAGAAGGGGTGAGGTGGGATGGGCCGACGCTTGATGGGGAGCCTAATAAATGTGGCATCTCTGTCAGAGTGTCAGATGCCCATGGAAACAACAGAAGCTACGAATATGCCATCGCTCGTTTTACCTTTCATTGTAGCGGCTAGAGAGACGGAAAAAAAAGACGGTGATGAAAGTGTAAAAAAAGGGCAGAAGTGAGGGTAGGAAAGGAAATGGGGTCCGAAGCTTACTACGGTAATCGCACGAGCCGATGCAAGCATGAGCTCGCCGGACATAGCAGGCGACGGGACATCGTTGCTCTCCCCGAACCAGATGTTTCGCAGCGTCGCAGTCAAAAAGGACGAAACTTGCCCATCCGAGACTTGTCAAATCAAATGTCCATTGATGGAAAGCAAGCATCAACCCGGGAGTGGGAAGGCGATCGGACCGGTTCGGCCGAACTGAACCGGGAAGGCACGAGAGGTAGGACCGTGAGGTACGATAGTACTTGAACGCGAAGCGCCCGAGCCGGGTGGGAAACACGGGGGACAGTTGTGGGAGAGAGCCACCTTTTACGGCGAGTCATTTCTTTTATGTCACCTTTCGCCGCTTCCAGTGCCAAACCTTTCGCTGTTTCGTCTCAAACAGCAAAGCAGACCGCTCTACGGTCAACACGTCACCTAAATAGAATCATGGTTTCCGTTGGGTCCTTCGGAGCGAGGGCAGGGTAAAGAGGGGGGAGGTGTAATAATAATTAATAAAATAGGGGAGCAGGGGGGCCTGGCAAGCGGGGGCACGTGTACGGCCGAGGAGGCCCCGGTTGACCCGGCGAGGGGCGGCCAGCAGTGTGATGGGAGTTGGAGGCGGGGGCCGGCGCTGTGAAAGGGACGGGTGGCGCACGCAATGATGGGTTAGGAGGCCCAGCCGGCCTGTTCCATGTGATGGTGGGGCCCACTTGGAGCACGTGCGGAGCGGACGCGCAATGCGTGTGAGGGACTCGGTGGGGAGTTCGATCCAGGGTTCACGTTTCCACGACGGTTCATGGTCGGGTTGGGCGGGGAGCCGGGAGAAGGGGGGACCACGGAGCACGAGGCGAGAACGAGCGGCGGGGTCACATGCAGAACGATGAGCCCACCACAGACGAGGCGGAGCACTTGCGGTCGGAACGGCCGGAGGCAAAAAGTTCGGAAAGAAATAAAAATATACAACAAAGAGATTAGTAGCCCTCCATGGTATCATTTTAATTTTTTATTTCTAAAAATAATCTTACAAAATTAAGATAAAAAAATATATCTGGTACTACTATTTTTATTTTTAAAATTATTTTTATTATTTAAAAAAAATAAAAAGAAGATATTTTTACTTCTAGTATTTTTTTAAATTAAGAATTTATATCTCCATAGCCGCCACTATTGCCATGCCACCATTGTCACAGGAGCTATCATCTTTGCCACCACAGTAACTACCATTATACCATCGCTGCTATATTCACCATATTTACTATATTGCCACCACCTCCACCATCTTATTAACAAACTTTTGAGAAAGAAATATAATACTTTTCCTTAGAGATGACGCCCTATGTTTTGATCAGTAAAACTTTTAACCATAGTACTTTTATTGACCATCTAACGACAAAATATTATTGTGATCAAATTTTTTTCACTAAAAATTTGAATTTATATAATACTATCACTACCATCACCACCTCCACAACACCACCATCCCCATAGTTATCACCTCCATCACATCATTGGTGTTCTTGCCACCACTATAGTCGTTGCTATTACTACAACCATTGTCTGGCTTCCAATATATCACCGTGGCTCCCGTTGCCATCTCCATTATTCTACCATCATACTTGTAATGTCCGGGCCCAATACTGTAGGGCCCAGTTGAATAGTATTGGGCCAGGGAGGGGTTAGCTGGCCCAAGATGGCCATAATCTCCCGCCTGAGGGCTGAAAAGACAAGACCACCAGATGGCTAACGGAGAAACCCCCACCGGCATGCAAAATAGGAGCCCGCCACCTCCTCCCCCTCGGGCAACGGAGCTGTGAGCTGGCCTGAGGAGGAGGGGCAGCTGGTGGCTCCCGGAGAAGTGAGGAAGGAGAGAACGCCACCTCTCCTTTGGGGTCAAGTCATAAGCCCTGTATTTAAAACCCCTGAGATTTGCTAACCCCGAATTGAATGTACCCTCCCTAAACCTCTAACCCTCTGGATCTACTGCGCCAGAGAGCCAAGCCTTGGAGCTGGAGGCGGAAGGGACCCTGCAGCCCAGGAGAGGAAGGAGGGACTGTGAACCGAGGTGATCCCCCACAGCTTCAACCGACCACAAAAGGTAAGGCTCTGTAAATAGATCTCTGGGCAGAGACAGGGTGGAGGTACCCCTCTGTGGGGTATTCTCCCCTCTGTTTCACTGATGAAACAGAGGGGAGGAGACCGGCACAGTGAGGAGGAGACCGGCACGGGAGAGAGAGACAGGAGGAGGACTGCAGGCCGGACCTACAGGCCGCGGGCCGGCCTGAGAACGGCCCGAACCCGAGCCCAACGCCACCCGGGCCGAGCCCAACCGGACTCGGCCTGCGGATGACCGACCCCGGCCAAGGCCGCCCTCGGGCAGAGGGGCAGCCAAGGGGTCGCCGGGTCTGGCCGTACCGGCGACCGGCGCGGCCCCGAGGCCGCCAGCCTCCACCGAGCCCCCGCCTCTCCACCGGCGAAGAGGTGGCGGCGCGGCTCCCACACACACACAAAAAAAAAAAAAGAAAGAGGAGAAGAGGAAATAAAAAAAAAAAAAAAAAGAGAGAGGGAACAGGGACTCACCAGTTATTGTCACGTGCGGCGGCCACCGGCTTCGGCTGCGAGCGCCGCCGGCACGAGCCTCGGCCGCAGGCCGGCCGGGGATGCGGGCGTCGAGCGTCGGCCGCGAGCGCGGCCGAGGGCGTCGCGGGCTTCGGCCGCGGGTGACGGCCGCGGGAGCCGGTCGCGGGAGCCGGCCGTCCGGGGCTCAACCCCTCCCGAGCTCACCCTCCTCTCTTCGCGGCGGAAGGAAGAGAGGAGTCGGGAGAAGCTTCGGGAAAGAGAAGAAAAGAAGAAAAAAGAAAAGAGAAGCTTCGGGAAGGAGAAGAAAAGAAGAAAAAGAAAAGAGAAAGAAAGGAGAAGAAAAGAAGAAAAAGAAAAGAGAAAGAAAGGAGAAGAAAAGAAGGAAAAAGGAAAGGAAAGAAAAAGGAAAAAAAAAAAAATGAAATGGGTTAGCCAAATTTGACTAACCCAAGCCCAATTAGACTAGGCTAAGTTTAAAAATCGAGCCCCAAAGGCTCTAAATTGGGTAAATTGGACTTGGGCTAGATCCTTGGATGGGATCCAAGCAAGTAAGTTCATAGTATGATGAGCTAAGAAATTTTATAATAAATAAATGGGGAATAATGTGATCCCTATGGTGTTGTTTTAGGTGATTAAGGATTTGTCACCTGGACTTGAGAAATTTGGAAAGCGAATTGAGGTAAGTAATCTGTCTTAATCCTATCGTAGATCTTGTATTACGTTTTATAAGATGAACCAGTGTTTTTCATATAATTTGAATTGTATGCATGATTAGTGAAGAATGTAAGTAACCTGTCCTAATCCTGTTATGGATCATGTCATGTTATTAATGTTTTCCTAAGCATTTATTTTAAGTATATATATGTTTCATGCATGATATGTTACAATGCATAAGTAACTTGCATGATCCCAGAAGCTATGGCTATGTATGCAACATGATGATACTGATATTTTAATCATGCATGTAAGTTTATAAAGTCTTAGCTAGCCCAGAGGCACTATAATGGGCTCAAAGATGCTACTGAGAATGACTGAGCTGCCATTGGCTGAATAGTAACTGAGCTGCCCCGCCAGTGGCTGAATAGTAACTGAGTTGCCCCGCCAGTGGCTGAATAGTAACTGAGCCTGCCCCGCCAGTGGCTGAGTTGGAATTGGGCCTGCCCCGCCAGTGGCTGAATAGTAACTGAGCTTGCCCCGCCAGTGGCTGAATAGTAACTGAGCCTGCCCCGCCAGTGGCTGAATAGTAACTGAGCTGGCCCCGCCAGTGGTCGAGTCTGACTTCGCAGTAGCATCCGAGAGAATGGACCACGGCATGCCGGGGGCACGGTTTTATATGCATATATTATGAAAATTTTGTGATTTGCACTACTACCTTGTTTAAATTGCATACATATTATACCATGATGATTATTAGATAAACATGCATGTCAGCTTCTCAAACCCTGATTTACATGTTTAGCCTACTGGTTGATCCGGTAGGATTATGCAGGATTACTTACTGAGCCGTGTAGCTCACATCTGTTTATGCTTCGTTTTCTTTCAGATCCTCATCAGTGATCGCCACCAGATATGTTTTTTATTTTGTTACAGAGCTTCGTATTTTTGGAGAAGCTTATATACTTTTGTACATTTGAATAGCATAGAAGTTCTGTATTTTTGGTTTCAAACTTGAAGGTTGTACTGCAAAACTTTTAATATATATATATATATAAGTTTGAATCCTTTTGGCTACCTGTTACCCCTGTATGAGGCTGCGTGCTACTGTAGGCGATAGTCGGCAATAGCACGGCCGTGTCACGGATCCGGGTCCGGGGCGTGACATCTAGTGGTATCAGAGCCTTAGGTTAAACAAAAGAATAACCATAAAATGCCTAAGGAAAGGGGTAGTTAAGAATGTCACTGTCATAGAAAGAGTTATAATATGCTAGTTTATCATAATCTCACTTTAAAATTTTTGACTGCAAGGCGATTGTTCGAGAGATATGGATGACGACAGGAGACCACCCTCCCCGGAGCCTAGTGAGCAGTCGGTTCCCCCAGATACTCCACGATCTGCAGCAGGTCAGGCAGGCCTAGCCGGAGTGTACCAGCTTATGGCACAAGTGCTGCAACAGCAGCAGATGATGCAGCTGGCCGCTATGCCACCGGCAGGCACCTGCTATGAGAGGTTTCGCCGACTAAACCCTCCGACCTTTGAGGGTGGGCCTGACCCTATGGCAGCAGAAGCATGGATCCGGGAAATAGAGAAGATGTTCCGAGCTCTTCTTTTCCCCGATGAGGTGAAGGTCCAGATGGCGACCTCTATGCTGACAGGAAACGCCGAGTTCTGGTGGACGGCCATGGAGACAGCCTATGCCGTCGACGGACTTACATGGAGGGACTTCAAGAGGTTGTTTTACAACCAATATTTTCCGGATTCAGTCAACCAGTCTAAGCAGAATGAATTCTTGGCGCTGACCCAGACCGACCGGATGTCTGTTCTGGAGTATGCCAATAAATTCAACGAGCTGGGACGATTTTGCCCCCAGTTCATGGAGGAGGAGAGAAGTAAGGTAAACCGGTTTGAACAGGGATTGAGGTACGGGATTCGATCCCGAATATCCTCCCATCTGTTCTCAAGCTACAAGGATGTACTGGACCGAGCCTTGAAGGTTGAGGCTGACCTAATACGGTCCGGGAGGGAGAGAGAAGACATGAAGAGGACCCGATCGTCGGGAGCTCAGAGTAGTGGGTCTGGAGGCAGCAAGGGATCTGTGCCCAAGAAGAGACAGAGCAGAGCCTGCCCCACCTGTGGCGGAAACCACAAGGGTACCTGCATGAAGAAGACTGGAGCTTGTTATTCTTGCGGGCAGACAGGACACATCGCCCGCAACTGCCCTAGCCGAAGGAAGGACGAGCCTAGACAAACTGCACCAGAGGACCAGAGATCGAGGGGTAACCCTCGAGTTTTCGCACTGACTCGACAGGATGCCAGTGCTAGCGATCAGGTGGTGACAGGTACACTTCTGGTCAACTCGGTTCCTGCCCTCATTCTATTTGATTCTGGTTCTACGCATTCTTTCGTGTCAGTTAGCTTTTCCAGACAACTACATAGCACATCTGAGAAATTAGTGGAACCATGGCATGTTGCTACACCCCTTCAGAAAACCGTAATTGTTGACATTAAATATAGAGATTGCATAATTCAGATAGGGGAAAAAGAATTAGAGACAAATCTTTTACAGCTTGACATGCAAGACTTTGATATTATCTTGGGCATGGACTAGATGTCACAGTATCACGCCCACATTGATTGTTACCACAAGAGGGTGGTATTTCGGATACCTGGGGAACAAGAATTTTTCTTTCAGGGCGATATACCCCTTCAAGATGCTCCTACACTACACTTTATTTCTGCCTTGAAAGCTGGAAAGGCTTTGAGAAAAGGGTGTATGGCCTATCTGGCCTGTGTAGTGGATACCCAGAAAGAGACCAAACTGGAAGATATTCCAGTAGTCAGAGAATATCCGGATGTCTTCCCGGAGGAACTACCAGGATTACCCCCAGATCGAGAGATCGAATTCACTATCGACCTCGCACCAGGAGAGGGGCCAGTCTCCAAGGCTCCTTATCGGATGGCCCCTGCTGAGTTAAGGGAATTGAAGGTACAACTACAAGAACTCCTAGATAAAAAATTCATTCAGCCCAGTGCGTCGCCATGGGGAGCTCCTGTCCTGTTTGTGAAAAAGAAAGACGGGAGTATGCGGCTATGCATCGATTACCGGGAATTGAACAAGACAACCATAAAGAACAAATATCCCCTACCCCGGATCGATGACCTGTTTGATCAGCTGCAAGGCGCCCAAGTCTTCTCCAAGATAGATTTGAGGTCGGGTTACCATCAGCTAAAGATCAAATCTGAGGATGTGCCAAAAACTGCATTTCGAACCAGGTATGGGCATTATGAATTTCTGGTTATGCCTTTTGGATTGACCAATGCCCCGGCTGCATTTATGGACTTAATGAACAGAGTCTTTAAACTATATTTGGATCAGTTCGTGATAGTTTTCATCGATGACATTTTGATATACTCAAAGAGCCGGAAGGAACATGAGGACCATTTGAGGGTGGTGCTACAAATCCTTCGAGAGAAAAGGCTGTATGCCAAGCTGAACAAATGTGAGTTCTGGCTGAACAGTGTGGCGTTTCTCGGCCATATAATCTCCAAGGAAGGAGTGTCAGTGGACCCCAAGAAGATAGAAGCGGTGGTGGATTGGCCTCGTCCTACCAACGCCAAGGAAATAAGAAGCTTTTTGGGATTAGCCGGGTATTACCGGCGATTTGTGGAAGGGTTCTCCAAAATAGCTACCCCCTTGACCCAGTTGACTAAGAAACGGGCCAAGTTTATCTGGGACGGCAAGTGTGAGAGGAGCTTCCAGGAGCTTAAACAAAGGTTAGTTTCTGCCCCAATTTTAACATTGCCGTCCTTAACTGGAGAATTTACCATCTACAGTGATGCTTCCAAGAACGGGCTAGGCTGTGTGCTGATGCAAGATGGCAAGGTGGTAGCCTATGCCTCGAGACAGCTGAAACCCTATGAACAGAACTACCCGACACATGACCTGGAGTTGGCCGCAGTAGTGTTCGCCTTGAAACTTTGGAGACATTATTTATATGGCGAACACTGTGAAGTGTACACCGACCACAAGAGCCTAAAGTATATATTCACCCAGAAGGAATTGAATATGAGGCAAAGAAGGTGGTTGGAACTCCTGAAGGATTATGACCTGAGTATTAAGTACCACCCAGGAAAGGCCAACGTGGTGGCTGATGCCCTAAGCAGAAAGTCAGTAATGAGCTCCGCCGCATTACTCACCACTCAACCACAGATTCAGAAAGATCTCGATAAACTGCAGGTTGAGGTGGTTACCCGAACTACAAGAAGTTTGCTGGCCGCCTTGAGTATACAACCAACCTTGATCGACAGAATAAAGATTGCCCAGCAGTCTGATGAGCACATCTGCCAGCTCAAGGATGAAGTGGAGAAAGGGTTGCGACCCGAGCTCCAAATACACCCCGATGGCACCCTAAGGTTTGGCCACCGACTGTGTGTACCGGCAAATATTGACCTAAGAAGGAAAATCATGGAAGAGGCCCACCAATCCCGTTTCTCTATTCACCCAGGCAGTACTAAGATGTACCGGGACCTTCGGGAACATTACTGGTGGAAGGGGATGAAGAGAGAGATAGCTGAGTTTGTGGCCCGATGTTTGACCTGTCAGCTGGTAAAAGCAGAGCACCAGAGGCCGGCAGGGTTGCTAGAACCAATAGAAATTCCTGAATGGAAGTGGGAGCACATCACGATGGATTTTGTTACAGGACTTCCTAGAACAGTAAGGAAGAATGATGCGGTATGGGTGATAGTTGACCGTCTCACAAAATCGGCCCACTTTCTACCATTCAGAACTGGTACTCCTCTAGACAAGCTGGCCCAATTATACATCGACGAGATTGTACGCCTGCACGGAGTACCAGTGAGTATCATTTCTGATCGTGACCCCCGATTCGTGTCCAGATTCTGGGAAAGCTTTCAGAAGGCCATGGGTACCGGACTGAGGCTCAGTACAGCATACCACCCCCAGACCGACGGCCAGTCAGAGCGGACAATCCAAACTCTGGAAGACATGTTGAGGGCTTGCACTGTGGACCTAGGTGGAAATTGGGACAGTCATATACCACTGGTGGAATTTGCTTATAACAATAGTTACCATTCCAGTATCCAGATGGCCCCATACGAAGCCCTCTATGGGAGAAAATGCCGATCCCCCTTACACTGGGATGAAGTCGGGGAGCGGAAAATGCTAGGCCCCGAATTGGTCCAGCACACCAGGGACAAGGTACTACTGATTAAGCAAAGGCTTCAGGCTGCTCAGGATAGACAGAAAAGATGGGCTGACAGAGGAAGAAGGGCTTTGGAATTTTTGGAGGGGAACTTTGTCTTCCTGAAAATTTCTCCATCGAAGGGCATTACCCGATTCGGAAGACACGGCAAGCTAAGTCCTCGCTACATCGGCCCATTCGAGATTCTTGCCAGGATAGGCAAGGTTGCCTACAAATTGGCCCTACCCCCGGAGCTATCAGGCGTACACAACGTCTTCCACGTCTCCTTGTTACGGAGGTATGTTCCGGATCCCAGCCATGTGGTGCCACATGAGCCTCTGCAATTAAATGAAGATTTAACCTATGAGGAGGCTCCCCTGCGCATCATAGACAGAAAAGAGCAAATCCTCCGAAGGCGCACCATTCCCTATGTTAAAGTCCAGTGGACCAACCACACTGAAAGGGAAGCTACCTGGGAATTGGAGGAGGAGATGCGACAATGCTACCCTCAGCTCTTCGAGAACCAAGGTATGCTTAATTTCGAGGACGAAATTTATTTAAGGGGGGGAGGATGTAATGTCCGGGCCCAATACAGACCGGGCCCAATACTGTAGGGCCCAGTTGAATAGTATTGGGCCAGGGAGGGGTTAGCTGGCCCAAGATGGCCATAATCTCCCGCCTGAGGGCTGAAAAGACAAGACCACCAGATGGCTAACGGAGAAACCCCCACCGGCATGCAAAATAGGAGCCCGCCACCTCCTCCCCCTCGGGCAACGGAGCTGTGAGCTGGCCTGAGGAGGAGGGGCAGCTGGTGGCTCCCGGAGAAGTGAGGAAGGAGAGAACGCCACCTCTCCTTTGGGGTCAAGTCATAAGCCCTGTATTTAAAACCCCTGAGATTTGCTAACCCCGAATTGAATGTACCCTCCCTAAACCTCTAACCCTCTGGATCTACTGCGCCAGAGAGCCAAGCCTTGGAGCTGGAGGCGGAAGGGACCCTGCAGCCCAGGAGAGGAAGGAGGGACTGTGAACCGAGGTGATCCCCCACAGCTTCAACCGACCACAAAAGGTAAGGCTCTGTAAATAGATCTCTGGGCAGAGACAGGGTGGAGGTACCCCTCTGTGGGGTATTCTCCCCTCTGTTTCACTGATGAAACAGAGGGGAGGAGACCGGCACAGTGAGGAGGAGACCGGCACGGGAGAGAGAGACAGGAGGAGGACTGCAGGCCGGACCTACAGGCCGCGGGCCGGCCTGAGAACGGCCCGAACCCGAGCCCAACGCCACCCGGGCCGAGCCCAACCGGACTCGGCCTGCGGATGACCGACCCCGGCCAAGGCCGCCCTCGGGCAGAGGGGCAGCCAAGGGGTCGCCGGGTCTGGCCGTACCAGCGACCGGCGCGGCCCCGAGGCCGCCAGCCTCCACCGAGCCCCCGCCTCTCCACCGGCGAAGAGGTGGCGGCGCGGCTCCCACACACACACAAAAAAAAAAAAAGAAAGAGGAGAAGAGGAAATAAAAAAAAAAAAGAGAGAGGGAACAGGGACTCACCAGTTATTGTCACGTGCGGCGGCCACCGGCTTCGGCTGCGAGCGCCGCCGGCACGAGCCTCGGCCGCAGGCCGGCCGGGGATGCGGGCGTCGAGCGTCGGCCGCGAGCGCGGCCGAGGGCGTCGCGGGCTTCGGCCGCGGGTGACGGCCGCGGGAGCCGGTCGCGGGAGCCGGCCGTCCGGGGCTCAACCCCTCCCGAGCTCACCCTCCTCTCTTCGCGGCGGAAGGAAGAGAGGAGTCGGGAGAAGCTTCGGGAAAGAGAAGAAAAGAAGAAAAAAGAAAAGAGAAGCTTCGGGAAGGAGAAGAAAAGAAGAAAAAGAAAAGAGAAAGAAAGGAGAAGAAAAGAAGAAAAAGAAAAGAGAAAGAAAGGAGAAGAAAAGAAGGAAAAAGGAAAGGAAAGAAAAAGGAAAAAAAAAAAAATGAAATGGGTTAGCCAAATTTGACTAACCCAAGCCCAATTAGACTAGGCTAAGTTTAAAAATCGAGCCCCAAAGGCTCTAAATTGGGTAAATTGGACTTGGGCTAGATCCTTGGATGGGATCCAAGCAAGTAAGTTCATAGTATGATGAGCTAAGAAATTTTATAATAAATAAATGGGGAATAATGTGATCCCTATGGTGTTGTTTTAGGTGATTAAGGATTTGTCACCTGGACTTGAGAAATTTGGAAAGCGAATTGAGGTAAGTAATCTGTCTTAATCCTATCGTAGATCTTGTATTACGTTTTATAAGATGAACCAGTGTTTTTCATATAATTTGAATTGTATGCATGATTAGTGAAGAATGTAAGTAACCTGTCCTAATCCTGTTATGGATCATGTCATGTTATTAATGTTTTCCTAAGCATTTATTTTAAGTATATATATGTTTCATGCATGATATGTTACAATGCATAAGTAACTTGCATGATCCCAGAAGCTATGGCTATGTATGCAACATGATGATACTGATATTTTAATCATGCATGTAAGTTTATAAAGTCTTAGCTAGCCCAGAGGCACTATAATGGGCTCAAAGATGCTACTGAGAATGACTGAGCTGCCATTGGCTGAATAGTAACTGAGCTGCCCCGCCAGTGGCTGAATAGTAACTGAGCTGCCCCGCCAGTGGCTGAATAGTAACTGAGCCTGCCCCGCCAGTGGCTGAGTTGGAATTGGGCCTGCCCCGCCAGTGGCTGAATAGTAACTGAGCTTGCCCCGCCAGTGGCTGAATAGTAACTGAGCCTGCCCCGCCAGTGGCTGAATAGTAACTGAGCTGGCCCCGCCAGTGGTCGAGTCTGACTTCGCAGTAGCATCCGAGAGAATGGACCACGGCATGCCGGGGGCACGGTTTTATATGCATATATTATGAAAATTTTGTGATTTGCACTACTACCTTGTTTAAATTGCATACATATTATACCATGATGATTATTAGATAAACATGCATGTCAGCTTCTCAAACCCTGATTTACATGTTTAGCCTACTGGTTGATCCGGTAGGATTATGCAGGATTACTTACTGAGCCGTGTAGCTCACATCTGTTTATGCTTCGTTTTCTTTCAGATCCTCATCAGTGATCGCCACCAGATATGTTTTTTATTTTGTTACAGAGCTTCGTATTTTTGGAGAAGCTTATATACTTTTGTACATTTGAATAGCATAGAAGTTCTGTATTTTTGGTTTCAAACTTGAAGGTTGTACTGCAAAACTTTTAATATATATATATATAAGTTTGAATCCTTTTGGCTACCTGTTACCCCTGTATGAGGCTGCGTGCTACTGTAGGCGATAGTCGGCAATAGCACGGCCGTGTCACGGATCCGGGTCCGGGGCGTGACAATACTTGGCACCAACATCATTGTCATCTGCACTGCATCTGTTGCAACTACCAATGTGTCTATCGCTCTCTATATATTTATGTAAAAATACAGGACCTCACACAAAATGGCTAACTGGAAAATATTATTTGGATTCCTTGATCCTGTATAAATATCCAAGATCTACCCAGCAAATAACCGATATGGGATTAAACACACGTCTGCACGGACCCTCACATACTTCTTCCGTTCAAGCCCTGATATCCTCGTCAGGCTAAGAGTTCAAATCCATTCAAATCTAATCACAAACACCATGATCGACTCGTGGTCAGCCCAATGGATCCGTGCTGCAGTGTCCCCTGGTCTACATTGGTTACGGGCCAGGTCCGCCCAAAATGGCCAGTCGTAAGGTATTATTTGGGTTCCTGGATGCTGTATAAGTACCCAAGATCTCTATTTAATAGAGCCTCTGGACTAGATAGCATTCAATCATAGGTAGATGGAAGATGCGAAGACAAATTCTTGCAAGGAGGCAAGAGGAAAATGATGATATCATCATCAAAATCTTTTCTACCTCTTTAACTTTATAGTGAGATGCTAAATATCCTGAAGGATTGCTGTCTGCATGTATTTTTCGATTGGGGTGAGAAACAGTATCTAGTTTGAGAAAAGAAAGTTCTGTTTGCAATCATCTTCTAACAACACTGCAATTATGTGGTGGGCATAGGATGTTATCATCTCAAATTGTCATGTATATTGATGTTTAAATACATGAAACATGCATCTAGATAAAAATATCATATATATTCTTTTGGTCGTCATCAACATAAATGGTATTATATTTCTGCATTCATAAACATTGACAACTCTCCTTATAATGATTACAATTTCAGAACAACTAATAAAGCTAGAGATGACGGTAACAAATACATCGATCTGTTTGAGTCGCATCCTTTCAACTATCCTTCCCTTGGATAGTATAAGAGGCATAGAAGCTATTTCTTTTTTATCCATTAATTTGTCATGTAGAACTCATTACATTTCCATGGGAAAACAAAACTGTATATGCATCAAAACTTTTGTCATTAATAACACAAATATTGAGCCAGCTCATAGTTTCATTATCTTGCATCTGTCGCTATACAACAATTCCACTACAAAAACATAGCCACTGTAAGTGTTCAACTGAGATTGACTACTTCCTTCAGCAATTTGACGACAAAAAATTTTAGGTCATTGGGAATGAATAGTTGTTGAGGAACAGAATGCAATACAAGTAAAGCAGAAATTCTAATCACGTCTATGAGGATCCGTGCGGGCGTATATATGGTCCCACATCAATTATTTGTTGGGTACATCTTAGATACTTATACAGAATCAAGGAATCCAAATAAAACCTTCCGACTAGCCATTTTGGGTGAGATTCTAGATTATTATAAATAGTATCAGAGCGAACCCCTCCCATAACCTATATGGACTAGAAGACACTGCAGCACAGATCCATTGAGGCTGACCACGGGCCGATCGTGGTGTTTGTAATTAGAATTGAATGGATTTGAACTCTTAGCCTGATGAGGACGTTGGAACTTATACGAGAAAGTATGTGAGGATCCGTGCGGGCATATGTTTAGTCTCACATCAGTTATTCGCTGGGTAGATCTTGGGCACTTATATAGGATCAAGAAATCCAAATAATACATTTTGGCTAGTCATTTTGGGTAAGATCCTGATTCTTACAACATCAGCTAGGATCATCTTTTCCTCCCTGCCTACTCTTTTGTTCAGATATTTGCATGAGCTTCTAAGCTTGCATCCTTGACATATCTGGAAGGATTTGAAAAAAGAGAATCATCTTCAAGTTTGAAAAAATATTTAGTTAGTTTAGTTTGCACTAAGAGCTATGAAACCACTTACGGCATCCTCCTGAATGCTGAAGAAAAAGCGCAATCTTTTAGTTGTGAAAACTGTTCTTCTGTCTATAGATAGATAACAAAAGGGAGCAAGCTTTGTTAAATCACTTCCAGACACCACCTGCTATTCATATATTCAAAATTAAGGTTTTGCACCATGTGGCAACTAAAAGAAAGTTAAAATCAGGTTCTAAATCAAGCAGCAAGCATCCTCTATCTTGTTGTCTATTGTACACCTTCAACTACTGAAAGTTTCAGCCAATGATGACCTATTGGCAAATATAAGTAGGGATGCATATCTAAAATGACTATTTCAAGGTAATGAAAAGCAATAAAATAGTGGTAGAATTTGAACCAAGTAGCATGGATACAGAAAGGTTTTTTGTACCCACAATAACAATGCACAACACAGAATTAAAAACTTATTCAATATTCACAGAACGTACATTAGAGCACCTATGTGAAAAAATATATCTATGATCATCATAGGAGTAATTGATTTAAACACTGGAGGCAATGAAATATTGGAATGAAGAAGACATGATTGCGCATTAGAGTGGACACTCGCAGGGCACAAATTTGTGGTCAGATGACGAATAAGAAAGAACCAACAAAAACTTCTCATTCATCAGCAAGAAGAAATCTTGCTTGACGCACTCTTTGAACTGAAGATGCCAATGAAGGTGAATTCATTAGCTAATACATTAAGCCAGTCCCATCAACTAATAACATAAAGAGGAAAATGATGGTCTGTTACCAAGTCAAAAAACCGGAATTGGTAATGTGAGATAAAATCATGGTAAATTCAAGACTGCTTCAAAATTACAGTGCCCTTTCACTAACTCAATATGCATGCTATGAGCTTAAGATTAGGATAAACAAGGATTGTATGCTGAAAAAAAGAAAAGAGCATTCGTATAGCAAGGCAGCTGCAAACAAAGCTGTTGCCTAAGCAGCACAAACGAAAGAGTTTATCATAACTATCCAAACCATCAAATAAAAGATCTTCTACAGTTACTTGAATGCACACCTGGTAACTACCACAGGCTTCTCCGCTCATAATTGCCAGTAAGAAACAAGTTCTCAAGGGCACACCAAAAATATGAATTTTTGCAATGATCCCTAGAGGCTATGAGCTTGAATGTAATCAAGACAATCAAATGAACTGTATTAACAAACTGTTGTCAATACCTTTTGACTCAATCAAATTCAATCAATTCACTGATAGATGCTTCATGAAAAAGACAGAAGAAAATAGAAGGGTGGCGAAAAAGAAGTTATTATCACTGGTAGGAGCACTAAATTTTCAAGTCACTTTGTATTCCTATAGCATGTATTAACTCTTCAGGGAGCTACCTCAAGATAAATGAAGCTTCATCTATAAACCTCCTTCCTAGTGGTTCAAATGAAAATTATGATTTTTTTTCTAGTGTGTTGAGACAGGTTAAAAAGTATGGACACCTAGTCATAATAAGCCTCACAAGTGGCATTCAGTCTTAGGCAACCCTAGTGAATTGTTCAAGATGAGCAAGAATTGCGAGTGCAGCAGGTCACAAGAAGATGCCTTCATGGATGCTTATATTGAGCAGCGTAAACTTGCCATGTTACAAGCCCAAGAAGGCATTAGATACTTTATAAAAAGAAGCAAGAAGGGGGGCACTGACCCAAGCTTGCCTGATGGATCTGAACTTATATACACATGCCCATTCACCAGATTGGCATCAATGAAAACCATCAAGAGGTTTATATCCCACCAATCTTGCACAAGATAATAAAGGGAACAGTTTTCTCAAATCTGCTTGTTATGGGAAGATATAAAAAACTTCACAAACTGATGCTGCCACAAGCTTATGGATGCACATTTATACAAGAGTCACACTTCAAGCTTATGGATGCAAAGTTGATAGCTTTCTACAAAATCATTAAGTGAAAGAGTACGCATGCCTAAAATGACAGGATTGGAACATCTTGACATTTGAGAACAAAATGCAATTGAATCAGCTTCCAAGAAACAAATATGGTGACATGCATTTGGTGACATGTCACTGAAAAAAAAAGCAAGATGGAAGCATATCAGATCTAAATATCTAGAATAATAATCTAATTTTCAAGACTGATGCATCAACATAGAGATTCAAGGAGAATAAGTAAGAAAAGTGATGGGAAGCACTCAGGATCGAGGTCATTTAAACAACCAAAGTAAAGCTCAACAGTGTTGGTGCAACTAAACCATGAAACCAAAGTTATTCACAAAATCAATTTCCCATAATATTTATAGACATATTCACATTATTGTCAATGTTTTATTGGTTAGAAATTTTAATATCATTATATCCTCAGAAACGTCAAAACTAATCTCATTAGAGATTTCTAGGAACTCTATGAGACCCAATATGCTTTTGTGTACAGGTTCATATGAGACTGGAGATTTCACATGACCTAGAAGGCAACAACAAGATAAAGGCCAAACACACAGATTGTGCCTACATAGCATTTACAAGTAATATTTACATTGTAATGAAATAGAACGACCGAATATGTGAGCTCATCATCTTTGAATCAACTCCAAGCCAACAAAAATAAAAATTGAAAGGGAATGCAAAATAGCAATGCCAATTTTTGTATTTCTTAAAAATAATAAACTAATGTATACCATAAAAGTGCAGCCCAAGATTTTCTATAACATGGTTTTCCACTGCTTTAGACCTGGCTGAAATATTATCTTTTTTATTTCTCCATGAAATAAGCTGGAAAGAATATATTCTTATCTTCCATAATATCAAATTTTCTAACCTTGTCTTAATCTAAACAATGTAGTTTAATTAACTGCACCATATCACGGGCTTATGATTTTCACACAGTCCAAAGTCCATGCGACACCAAAACTACCTCCATGTAGCCGAATCAGGCTCTCCCCCGTTGCTATATCTTAGTTAGGCTAGTACTCCTCCCTTCACAACTAAGAACCCAACCAATAGAACTTGACCAAGTAGGAGAGCAAGAGAGCGAAGGAGAAGTTGGAGCCACTTCCTGGTAACTTGGAATCCAATCCCTCAAACTTAGGCATGTAGTAGAATAAGAGAGCTAGGTAAGTAGGAGAGTAAAAGAGCGAGAAAGCAAGGAAGATAAATAGTACTCAGGCATTCACTGTATAAGCGGAGAGTCCAACTCTAGAGGGGTCGGTTTACATGAGAACCTCTCCCCTGCTTAGAAAGCCGGGCTATGCGCAAAGATGCCGTTTGTTATCCATCTAACAGTTAAAAGATTACCGATACAAGATATATATCGGAAATATCTAGAGAAGATCTACAAACATTCAAGAAACAACTAAAGTGGTGAAGAACTCTAGATTTCTCCTATTCTCTTAATAAAAAAAATAAAAAAGCCTACTCCCTTGAGTCATACTAGTTGATTCAGGGAAATTGGTAACAGTCGGGAAATAAACATACCACTTGAAGAAAGAACACACCGCAAAGATTGCTCGCATTGTAATTTCTTGACGATCTTGGCCGAACTTTTCCGGGGTCTGATTTCAAGAAATGGCGGCAATATAAGGTGGCAGGGATTTCTTTGGGATCCGTCGGGCCGTCTCGAGAGAAATTTGCGTCTTGCAAGCGGCTCACAAGTGATAGCACCTCGGGGCTGGGGACTGCTCTTGGGGGAATTCCTTCTATTCCATCGGCCGGTACCTAGAAGAGCCAGACACGGGCACCCACTTCTTATCCTTACCGATGTCATCAGGTAAAGGTGGAGGCTTTTTGACCCCGTGAAACCACAGAGGGCTTCTTGAAGATCAAACAAAGGCTTCTGGGCTTCGATTCAAGGTCCTTGAATTCGGCGGTCTGGGGATTGGAGCAGAGATTGGGGGAATCCGAGGCAATTTCTTGGGCCGCGATAGAGGAGAGTGTTCTTTTGCGGGGGAGAATGATCGGGGAGGACCGAGGAATGTTGCAAAAATAATAGATGAAAAAAAAGTAAGAACTTATCAGTTGAAGCATGATTTTACTGTCCTTAAAAATAGATCGCGCCCCTCGGAGAATGAATCTCGGTGTAGTAGATAATAGCGGCCTATCCTTGAGAATACAACAACTAAATCACTCCAAGCGTACACTCGCAGATGCAGTGATCTATCGAACAGCCTAGAACCGCTAAGAAAGATAGAACAAAGATGCCAATCTGGTGAATGAGCATGTGTCTAAACCTAGCATTGTAACGGACGTGCCGGTTTAATTTGGACTTATCTGCAGTAGCTACAACATTCAGGGGCTTGAAAGAAAAAAAACGACTTTTACCAAAAAAAAAAAGAAAAAAACGATCAACAAATTTGAACTAACATCGGGCCTAGTTAAAACGTATACGTAATTCCGGACATAAGAGTGGTACAAATAAATTTTCTTTTCTTAAGCTTGAATTGGGACAGTCCGCTTCAAACAGAACCTGTCGAGGCACCGAGGGTGAAAGATGGGGAACTAGTCCTGACTTGGGTTTCGAAAATCCTGCTAAAACTTTTTGAAAACGTTTTCGAGAAATCTCTATTTCAGGATCGAAGCGGCGAGGGCATTCATAATTGACAAGACTTCACACAATATTATATAATACCATGGTTATATGCAATAAATAGAATGGTCACAACCTTAGATTGTTCCAACGGCCTTAACCGAAATGAATGATCTTAATATGTCACTGCTTGCATCCCATATATAGAAATGGCTAGAAAACCCTCATGCAAGTATTTTTAAGCTTTCCTTTTTTTTTTAGAGCCCTCTTTCATAGTCAATTTTTTTTCTTTTCTACTATTCCAGCAAGTGGACTTCTTTTGTAGGCCAATCTTGCCTTCCTCCTTAATTTCAACCGGTCTCAGCATACCTCGGACCAACTTAAATCTAGGTTATCTCTCTCTAATTAAATATTTAATTAAAGAGGATCTAAACTATTTACCCGTTATATTGCTCATTTAATAATCAGTGGATTGAGTGCCGAGTGTTGACCAGGGATAGCACTTGATCAAACTCATCAAACGTGACAGTGTTAGCTCATTCTAAAATGGTTCGTAATTACTTCGAGGCGCAGATGTGGACACCAAAGTATAGCCTACTATATAATTAGGTTGACTTAGCTCTGGTTCGTAGGGTAGATGGTCACAAACAATTTTTAACTAATAAATCTATCTGAGGTATGCTATTACTTATTTATATAATTTCTATTATTTTATAATGTTGACTTTCTAGTAAGATCTCTTACACAAAATGTAACATAGTTGTTTAACAAAAAAAAAAAAAAAGATCGTGCATATAAGCAAAATACAATACTATTGCCAATGATCAATGCAATAAGTGAAAAATCCATGAGATACTATCAATATTTGCTTGAGAAGAGTATGCCTAGTTTGGGCCAAGTCTAGACATGTATGATGGCTCGTACGGAAGTGTATTTAGTCGTACATTGGTTATTCGCTATATAGATCTTAGATATTTATATAGGATCAACAAACTCAAATAATACCTTCTGACTATTCTTTTTAGATGGGCTTCTAAATTGTTACAAATGGTATGAGAGTGTACTCAACCCATGACCTATATAGACTAGGAAACACAACAACACAAGTATATTTGAGCCGACCACGAGCTAATTATGGTATTTATGATTAGATTTGAATAGATTTAGATCCTTATTCTGACGAGAACGCCAAAGCTTAAATAAGGGGAGTTTATAATAACCTCGTGCAGACATGTGTTTAGGCCCACATTAGTTATTCATTGAGTAGATCTTGGGTACAACACCTTCCGGCTGCTCTTTTTGGATGAGGTCCTAGGTTGTTACAATATGTTTGTTATCAATATCTAAATTCAAATTTTGACTTTACATGATCTCCTCTAAGTCTATCTCATTGCCTCCGGTCCAACAATACCAAAGGAATTTCTAAAAACCTCATGCGATGCCGAACTTATTCTATCTCTCCGGAAAAAAAAGGCAAGCACAAACTCTAATGCTATGGTCACGGATTCTACCATCACAGTATAGAGCCACCTTATAGTTTATGACTTTATGTTGTCTAGCCTCATGCAAATAAGAACTGTAAAAAATTTGTTGGGCCTCATACAAGCAACAAACATGGAGGGCGAATCAAGCATTTTAGCAGACAAGACACGTTTCAATAGAATAACATAACAGAGGCCTACGTTTATTAAAAATGGAAGAAAAAGAGCAAGGCTATTTTCAAAACTATATAGTAACGTGGATATGTATGCCTTGTTTTTTAGCCCATGTAAAAAAGATAAGCTACATGCCGATTTTTTCAGGTATTCAAAGATCACAAGTTCCATTATATTGAATTTACTTTATTAGCTCAAAATAAAATGCGACAATTTTTCCCACCATAATGAATCCATTTAATTGATTTAGACAACATTTAATTTATCATTTTGATATTTAAGGATTAATTAGCTAGCAAGGTATGGCTCTTTGACCATGCCAGTTATGTAAATTGAAGTATATATTTGATACCTAATTAACTTTTGAGATCAATCTTACATGATGCTAGAATGCTAGGCAATTAATAGCTCCATGATGGCATTGCTCATGGTCGAGCAAGTACCATGGTCAAATCCTCAAGAATTCTCTTAGGATATCTATGCTAGCAATATGGCATGGGACTGTCTAATTGAACAAAGTGTTGATGTGATTTTGTAAAATTCATGAAAGTTGATAGAAAGTCAAGTGCAATCTAGCAAGAGTTAGACTACATATATAGAGCATGTATTCATACAATATTGAATGACTGTCTCTCAATACTTTTTCCAAACTCTAAGGAAAAAAGATTAACCAAACTTTTACTCATTTTCTTAAAAGCACAAAACTATAAATCGAGGTTTATAGGTGTGCCAAATTTAGAAATGAAAGTGGATCGGATAATATCTGTTCGGATCTATTTTCGTATCCGAATATATCTGGACATGGATAAAAATTTGTGCATCTAATTAATATCCATATTCATATTCATATCCATCAAAAAAATGGATATGAAAATGAATAAACAATTATCTGATCCATATCCGAATATCTGATTCTATTTGTAACTCTATTTACTTTTATATAACACTCATTAATTTTTTAAAAAATAATAATAATAACATATTATTAACTTGATTGATCATCCATTTAGTAATATTTTTGATTTTATGGTCATAAAGTTCAATTATCCACTTTAATTATCTAATTTATATCCTTATTTATATTTATACTTTTGGTATCCGATTTGTATTCGTAACTATTTAAAACAAATATGAATATGAATTTTTGCATATGACTAACGTCCGTATCCGTATTTTTATCCGTTAAATAAAATAAATATATAGATATAGAAATGCTAGTATCTCATCCATATCTAATTCGATTTGAGTCCGAGCCAAATCCATCAATGTCTTAAAAATGGATTCAAAGAGGGTATAAATATTGCAATACAAGGAAGCATGGAGAGGACATAATAAATCACAAATAAAGAAACACGAATGACATCTTATGTAAATAACAAGTAACCAAATATTTTTCTTTCAAGTGTCATGTACAAATATGTGAGTAAATTTGGATCCATTTTATATTTTTGACCATTTACTATAATTAGTCAATTTGATCAATTAATTATGGAATGGAAATATAACTATTTACATAATTGACCAAAATCGCAAGAAGAAGGTGAAACTATACAATGTGATCCGACACTATGCGGACGATCCGTTGGTCATCCCGCTCGAGAGTGAAACGCAGGAGAACAACTGTCTCCGAGCTCGGACTCGGACTCGGACTCGGACCCGAAGCGCTCCCGAATCAAGTCGAGCCAGACCTGGCGGAACACCTTGACGATGACGTCGTGGTGCTCGTCCGAGTTGACGTACAGGTAGCAGGCCAGCAACCCTTCCAGCTCCTCCGCCTGCCGCATCCCCTTCTCCGCGATCATCTCCATCATCGACTCCCTGAAATCCCTTTGCGGATCCCGCGAGCACTTCAACACCGCGAAGCTCTCCAACTCCCTCCTCCCCTTCTCCGCGTCTTTCCCTCTCACCCTCGCCGCCGACGCCTTCGTTCTCCCCATCTCCGCCCGAGGGGAGTAAACCCTAACCCTTGTTCTGCGGCGAATCTTTCCGGCGATGGATTTCCGATCCGGATCTGGACCGTGCATCAATCTTCGAGGAGGATCGATTCCGGCGTTCTCGATCGGTTTTGGAAGACGAGGAGGCGTGGATCTTGTTGTCGGATCCGGACTTCCCTCTGTTTCCTCTGTCGCCGGTCCTTTTAACCTGCGATCCCCCAAAGGTCTCCTTCGAGGCGTCTCCGATCCATCGTTCGGTTTCCACCAACGCTGATTCCGTCGCCGGAGCCTGCGATCGGCCCCAGACCGCTCGATCTCCGTGGGGATCTCAAGAGCCCGCGGCGTTTCTGGGGAACTCCCGGCGAGTCGGAAGTCCGATCTACGACAACGAATCGGCCTCAGTTCGAGATCAGTCAACGAACTGGGCCGAGTCGGGCGACTCGTCCTGGATCGGACGAGAAGTCTCTCATCATCCACGGATGGCGGGAAGCGGGCGGCGATCCGGCGGAGGATGTCGTCGACAGGTGAGGAGGGGAGACGGTGGGCAGCGGAACGGTGGTGGTATGGGCTGGGAGTGACGCCGGCGGTGGAGGAGGAGGAGGAGGCGGGGGAGGAGTGGGTGATGAATTTGGGTGGGGTGCTTCGCTTGGGCTTGTGCGGCCGGGAATTAAGTTTGGTGGCGAGGCGCTTTAGCTTCGAGATCAAAGAGGGAGGAAGGACCCGGGTAAAGGAAAAGCTCGTGGAGGACCTGGACGTGGAGGACAAATGCTTCTTCTTCTTCTTCTTCTTCTTCCTTTTCGTCTGCTCTTGCTGCTCCCGCCGCCTCGTCCATTTCATCCCGATCTCTTCTCTTACTCAGGTACGTTCTAATTCCGCCCTCTCTTCAAGTTCGTTTCTTCTTTGAATTAGCTTTGTTTGGTTCTGCATATATAGTTTTATGGGTTTGGGGTTTGAAATGGAAACGTGGGATGATAGAGAGAAGAAGCGGTTGGGAAATGGCGGTTAGTTAGGCTGTCTTCGGGAACGTGGGTTTCTTCGAGTTCAGGGGCACAACAGAGTTGAGTGTTACATGGAACACACGAAGACACTCGCAATCGCGGAGTGTTCAGTCTTTCATCATCGGGGTGGTAAGTGGGTGGAGATGTGGGTGTGATTAGGAGGAGATCTTTTCTGCATTTCCGGAATTTAAAAGAAGTTCGCGTCCTGAGACGTTGTGACGGTAGGGATCCCTTTCTCTCTCTTTCTCCCCACGTTCTGGAAAGTGTAACCGCCCACACGAGAGTCAAGTTTCTCGCTTTGGAAAAATTTTTGAACGTGGCCCCACCATTTTGCATTGCTGTTTGGTCTCCTTGTAGGCGTATAACTACAAGATGTATAACTAGGGATGAAAGCCGGCCGAATCTATTTTTTATTTGAATCTATTTAGATGTAGATAAAAATTCGAGCATTCGATTAATATTCATATTCGTATCTGTATTTGTTAAAGAAAAATGGATATAGATATGAATAGACAACTATCCGGTACGTATCTGAATATCGATTTTATTTATAATCCTATTTAATTTTATATAACACTCATGAAATTTTAAAAAAAATGACCATATTAGTATGCTATTAACCTGATTCATCATCCACTTAGTACTATCTTTGATTCAGTGATCATAAAGTTTAATTATTCTATTTATTTTCATATTTATATCTATACTTTCAATATTCGATTTATATCCATATCTGTTTAGAACATATATGGATGAATATCTGTATCCGCTTAATATCTGTATCCGTATATACATTAGTCAAATAAAATAAATCTGGATATAGATATGCTAGTATTCGATCCGTATTCCATCGATTTCAGCCCCACGTGTAAACCATCAAATAGCTTATCCATCCTATGCTATTTAGTATTATGTTTCCTAACTTTCTAAACTATATGGTTTGCACTTCTGAAAAGAAGAGTCTAAATTTGATGACCAAAAGAATAAGTCAGGGCCTGATCTTCTCATATTTGCTTTATATCCAATTCAAGATATCAATTGGTTGGTGAACCCTTAACTGAAAATAAAGATCGGATATGCTTAGGGATCAAGGATTAAAGAGGCTTTCGGATGGATTTGGGGAAGGGTTTCCGTAATACTTAATGCTATAGGACTTTTGACAATTTCCTGTACCAAATTTTGGTCAATTTTGAAAGGATTTTTTGTGTTTAATGAGTAGATCAATTTTAGTCAGAGGACTCTGAAAAAGTCCCAGACTATGGTAGTAAAAAATGCTATTATTTTAACGAGGAAAAGTAAGAGGGGTGGATGAATAGCTTGATGAGCTTTCTAGAGGTGAAAGATTAAGTACACTAAATATGCCGACCTAAAAGCCTTTTCTTCGTACGATATAAAAAGCAGCTAACTTGTGGTTCCCAATGCTACTATCCATGGTGGCCCTAGTTTCCTGTTTCGCCGTAGTATCTTTGTTGGCAAACGGGTGTGTTAAAGAGCGAGCGCCAGCAGAACATAATGCTGATCAAACAACCTAGGATAGCGGCCTAGCCCAGCATTCATTCATAAATTCAGTAGCGAGATTGAGACTGCTCAACCTCATAAGCTAATTCGCGTGTAGGCAGCGCTGTCTATCTACCATTGACTGTCTATTCATTGATACATTGGCTCGCTCTCTCCCTCTACTGAATGATTCGAGTGACAAATGAGAGGCTGCAACCGGAATAGCATAGATGATCCAGATTACAGTTTGTTTGCCCCTCTTAGTTCGGGCCTCCTTAGGTTTCGTTTCTCATGCATTCAAATCAAATGCTAGATAAAAATTATTTTGGATCTTTTTTGTTGTATTGAAACTCAGTTGACTGAACCTAATGGTAATTTGATTCGGCTGGACAACTGCTCCGGAAATGCAGAACTTGACTATTGGTTCAAGTGAACACTCTAGCTTATTCATAGGGCTCGTTTGGTTCGTGGGAAAAGAAGGGGGCAAGTGTAGTCAACGGGAAAGTAATGAGATGCTTCTTGTTTAATTAGAGTTTTCAAATGAGAGAGACGGGAAAGTTGTATTCCCATGGGAATATAATTCCCACATTTCATGAGAATATGATTCCCACATTTCATGGAAAAGTCTTTTCCATGAGAAAGCTACTTTCCCATGAGACGGGAATCACTCCATTTTTGCTTTTTCCCAAATTGGCTCTTTAGCATTAAAGAAGCATTAAAGACCTAATTTTTATTAAGGGCATAATAGGAATTATACATAACTTTTCTAGGAAAATGGATGACCAACCAAATATAAGCACTTTGGAAATTTGTCACTTTTCCATGGTCAACCAAACATGCCAAAAGTACTTTCCTAGGCATCCTCTTCTTAGGAATTTGTTTCCTAGAAATCATATTCCTAGGAGGAAAAATGCTTTCCGCGAACCAAACGAGCCCATAAGACACGATTCAAAACAAGTGGAGCATTCTATGAATCCTTTGTCGTCAGTGTTAAAACAATGATCTATAAATTTGTTCTGATTCATTGTCAAGTCTGGATATACTTAAGATTTGATTAAAAAAAACTGTCAACCAATCAAAAGTGAAACCAAATGGATTTTTTTTTTAGATTTTTGAACATTCTTGACAAATAAAACTTCAATTCTTGCTTCTAGTATACCAATATACATAACAAATGTACCATGTGCAACACTTTCTTGGTGTTGTTTTAGTTTATAGATTTGAGTAACCAAGTCATCTGTAATCATGAAACCTGATTTTACATTTAACATGACCAGCAGGTTGGATTTTTCTTATGAAGATCTAAAATACAATCTCACCATAGAGATCCAATAAAAAAAAGGAAAAAAAAAAATCCTCACAAACTAATTTCTAGATGTTTACACTAGCATTGTTTCCAAAATGATATTAAAAGCAATCAAGTAAATCTTCTTCTAATTTTTTTTTCTTTAATTTCTTACAATCCTGTTCTTGGGAAATCTGTGAATCAAATATATTTGGACCTTGAGGTCCTGCTAATCCCTAGTTTGCAAAAATAAATGAAATATATCCCTTTTACTACTCTCGTATCTTAGATTCCGAAAATTTTTCAAAATAAAGTGGTGAAAGTTTAGGTTCACCATCCTGCAGGCCATGAACCCCTCCTTTGATTCGCAGAAGAATGGGGCTTACCAATGAGACTTAGAACAAACCCTGCATTTAGCACAAACAAGAAATTCAAATTCTTTATTTATGTTTAAGACAGGTTTCTTTGTTTTATTAAAAAACATGGTTATAGTTGATGCAAACTGTTGTATAAATTCCTTCTTTGTTCATTAATCTTGTCGCAATAATACGACTCTATTATTCTTGAACCCAAGTGGGCTTCATATGATTTCAACCAGAGGCCCATCATGGTTCAGTCCATATCTGCCAGTCAATATTTCAGTCCATTATAAATCTCTAACATTTATAGCAGCACTTTAAATGAACCTTCTCAAGGGTGTCTTGTGAACCAAGATGTATAAAGTTAGTCTTGATATTGTAGGATAACCAGCATCAAATATGTTCGCTAGAAACGTAAAAGGAAAACTACCAGCTTCTCTTCACGGGTTTGGTTTAGCATGCTCTGTAAGTAGAATCGAGTTTTTGCTTCAGACCAGCCTGCATAAAGTGATCTACAGTGCATTAAAACATTATCTTAGAGTTTCACATGAATTTCAAAATCTAAATGTCTTGCAAGTGAACTCCAAGCCAAAACTCACTTTTCACTTTGCATGGGACGTAAACTTCGTCCATGGTTTGCAATGACATTTCCAAGAAACAAGGAGCAAAACATGGCTTCCTATATTAGGGGAGTATAAAAGGATTGATGGATCCATACCTCTCGTGATTGAGCTTATATCACCGAATTGCTTGGCAATCATTGTCCCCTTCTCTCTCTCTCTCTCTCTCTCTCTCTCTCTTTTTCCCCCTCCTATTGAATATTGAGATAATTGTAGAACATCTCGTCTTGGATTGCAAGGTGAGAATAGAAAAGAGGGTCTGAATGGTGGGGAAGAGTGGGCAGATGGAGAAAGGGCAGATAGACGCAGCATGAAAAGCAGAGTCTCTTGATATGAAAGAATAGATCGATTTGTATCTTTCTCTTTGGATCAATCACTGCATAAAATATTTAAAATGACTGATTGTCATGGAGCTTTTTTTTTTTGGGGTTCAATTGTTTTTGTTTTAATCTTCTGTATACCATTAGATGCTTTAAAAGAAACATTCCTCTAGTAAAACTTTTATTTCCATAGCTCTCCCTGATCCATGCAGGGATGGGTGAGGAAGCAGATAGTCTCTAAATAAAATAAAAAACTAGAAGAAAAAAGAATAGGAAACATATGCAAAGTGGCTGCAGGAGTGGCTTTCTAAGATATTTTGAAGCATGCATGACACTCCTAATAGAAATTTCCGATTATTCTCATCGTCTGGACGAGCAAATTGTAAACCTTATTACGGAACTAACATTATCAAATTGTAAACCAACTTGGGCCAGCACGAATCAGTAATTTGACACATTTTTCCCCAATCATGCGAGCTCATTAGCTTTGCACCAGGTGAGGGTTAAATTTGGGGTTCAACTCCGATAAATGACTAATTTGCCTTTAACTTATTATCCAGTGCATTTAAGAATTCTTTGTTTCATTTTGAGATATCAACACTTTTAATGATTTTACAGAAACTTTTGGTAATTATAAAAATTTTAATGCTTAGTGCCTTATCCCACCCCTTGAGATCAAATTCCAATAATAATCCACCTCTTTGCCCCTTGATGCCATAAAACAAGTACTTGGTGATTTAGTATATGTAACACTATTAACACATACTTTGGTCATCATATGCCGATAAACCTATCATTTTATCATTATCCTTTTATGAGGTATTTTACGTAATATTAGAGAGAATGCGGAACCTGGGCCAGCATAAAACGTGCTCTCGATTTGCAAATCGGGTCCACAGAGCTCAAGCGTCTCAACAACGACAAACTTTCCTTTTTCTTTTTCCTGCCATTCTTCTGTGACCCTTCTTCCTTTTCTTCCCGAGTGCTCGTGTGAAACCTATGCACGCGGCCTTGCAGCTATCGCATGAGGTCTCCGCCCCGTGTGGCCTCACTGCGGAAGTCCAGATCCGAGATCAGATAGCTGTGACTTGTCTCACGCTTATCTTCCCGAAAATGCGCATAGACCTTTCTATGCGGGATCCCGATCTGCCGCCGGTTTAGCCATCCAAACATATCCCGTCAGTTCATATACGAGACCAGTAGGTAGAAGAACTATGAGCGGTAGATCCAATGGTTGCACAAAGCTCTCCGCGGGGTCTACCAACACGTGGATTGTTCTGTCTTTAGCTCACGTCGAGTCAGTCGGTGGACCAGCAGGGACTCACGGATGCATCATCATCATCATCCCTCTTATGCCCTACCCAACGTGGGGTAGTTCAACTTGGGAGATTAGCCGCTGAGGTTGAGTATAACTTGCAAACTTGTAAATCCTTTATACTTTAGGATGTTGGTAGGTAGTGGGGAGAAAAGAAAAAAAAAAATTGAACAGAAATTTTTTTAGAAATATTTATTTTTCTAGAGAAACAGATAAGATAAGTATTAGAGGAGTACTTACATCAGAAATTCTTCTTTATTAGCCACTTCATACCACAAATAAGGTCACAAGCTAATCTTCCCAAGCGTGCATCTGATTGACATTACATCCACATCGTTTTATCCTTGCATTCTTTCTATGAGGTTGGCGTGTGTGTGTGTGTGTGTGTGTATTCTCTTGCCTAGTGATAAAAACTTTTGGTAAGTGATTGGTTTGGTGGCTGATTGCTGAATGGCCAATACTAGCTTCGAACCCTCATATGGTCTTTACAAGCCGGACCAGATGTCAATAGATAGGTTGGGACTGTATAGAAAATTGGGAAGCGACGGTGTCTCCAACCAGCTTAAAGAAGTGAAGTTTACGTAGAAGAATATTGCTCCCAAACACCCGCTAGGTCACCTCAGGTTCACCGGATTGATGTGGCAGTCGGATGCTGTTATGGTACACAACGGGGTTGGTGGCATGCGTAAGTGCTTGCCGACCACCCAACCAATTACTGACTTCCACGTCAGATCGGTAAATTCACTACTCACTAGTCATCTGGTGAGAGATCTCTACCTTTTTCCTCCGTAGAAGCCATTTCATGACCATGCCGCGTAAAAAATTAGAAGATACCGTGAAAAACCAACATTGTGTTCGTATAAATTTTTGAAGAAAATCTTTTTATAGACCGTTGGTAACATGGAGACATTGCTGAAAGATCTACCGTGCTTGAGAAATGGGTCTAGTAATTTGTTTTCGTGCTACGAAGAAATTGTGGAGGAATATATAAATGCTATGGAACATGTTCTGCTAAATTAATCCGAATTAATTTATGGTGCTCTAATTTAGTGGATAAGCATGATATATGGTGAAGTGCTTTGGTTCCGTGTGGTTGGTGATGATGGTATGTCAAATTCACAAGACATGACCCTTGGCTTTCTTCAATATCTCTTGTCGATGTCAGCTTAAATAGACTATATACGGTCGTACATATGTCAACAAATTTAATTCATATCTTTTCGAGCCAGGGCAGTCTCTTTGGGTTATGGAGTTTGTGCATGGGCAGGATGGTGAATGACCGCAAAATTGGATAAAGTATTTTTTTTCTTCTTGCATAGTGAGAGTGCTTTTGCTTATAAGCCAGTTTCTTGGTTGTTTTTTTTTTCCGCTTCTGTTTGAGAAGCAATAAGGAACAAAGAAAGGTACAAATTGAAAGAAATAATTTTTCTAGATTTCTTAGAGAATAGATTCCTCAAAATAAAAATCTAGATACTTAATTGGCCCAGAACGTTCATGTAAAACTGATTTTCGGAATTATGTCGACGTCTTTGTTTGCTAGGCGTAGAAATTATCTAAGAGGCTTCTATCAGATTCAGAATGGTATTCTTGGACGAGTTTGAGTCGCATTTTTTGCCCCACTTCTTCACCCAAGCCATCCACATACAAGCTTAGTGAGATTGGAGCCTACTTAGGAGACCCAAATAGATCTAAGCAATAGTTTAAAATAACCTCATAAAGGTCGCAGTATCAATTAGATAAATATGTTAGGGCCTTGACCAAATTCCAAATCTGAATGTAACTTGAGTTTAACTAGCCTTTAATTGGGCGTGGACTGAACCCGCTAGCATCCTTACTTTGGCGGCGGGGAGGGGGTGAGAGATGGTTTGCCATCCGCTTATAGTTTAGTCTTTTTTTTTTTTTTTTTTTGCTAGTCTTTTGATCGGATAGTAGGAAGGAAATAATGATAGGTCTTGTTAGGAGTCACTTGCTAACCAACACTAGTTATATGCTACGGAATTCTAAAGACAAGGAGATTCTTTAGCAGTGCTCTCAATCTGGTAGCCAATCTGATGTTAGTTACGATGGGTTGGGAAGGTTATAATTCAAATCCACCTGATAAGTGCTGCAAGAAGAGAGTTTGAAAAATCTATTGGAGGAGAAAGAGTTTTAAAGATGTATTTGGTTCAAGATAGAAATCAAAATAAAAATGGATTGAACCGAAAATCAGAATGGCCATATCTTTCAACATATTTGGATTGTAACTGAAATTGGAAAGAAATTTTAATACTAGGAGAGAGCATAATTGGATTTTGGAGGATTGGGGCCTATTCTTGTTTCCCTTGAAATTGGAATGGAAATGGACCTTTCCTAACCAAATGGCTAGTTTGAGAGTCGCCCATCCTTATTCCTATTCCAAGTCTCAACTCTTTCTAACCAAACATGTTCAAACATATCTCTAAAAATTAAAAATTAATAAACAAGCTAATTTTTTATAAGCCACTTCTCTCTATTGTAATTTTAGCGGTGAAGCATCTCTGGAATGCTTCCTACGCGAGGTTTCTGTTGCATTATAACTACTAAATTGAAGTATATATTACATACATAGCGTATACACATCTAAATGATATTTGTATATAGTATACGAGTGGCATGCGTTGCGCATCCACAAGAAGACACTCAAAAGCCTTATAGAACTGCAAATTACTAATTAGTTAATAGTTAGTAGATGTCATCGATCATTAACTATTAAATCATGAAATCAAGGGAATTTTTTTTTAATTATTAGTACTTTTTTAATCAATTAAGAAAGAATTCACTGTAGTTGCTTGAATTAAAATCCTCTACGGATGCACCCCACCCATCCGGAGGTCAAGCTTGTTGCCGTGAAGGGAGAGAACATCTGGACTAGAAAGTGCGGAGAGCAAAATGTCCTTGGGCGCTTGCAGGACAAACCGCACGTCAGGAGAAAGACTTCGTGCACCCCCCCGCGGACCCTGCCCTTCTCCTTTCAATCCATGACTCAGATTTCATGGCCAGTTTTCCTTTCAAACCTCAAAAGAACCGCACGTCAGGAGTAAGACTTCGTGCACCCCCCCAGCAGACCCTGCCCTTCTCCTTTCAACTATGGCTCAGATTTCATGGCCAGTTTGCCTTTCAAACCTCAATAGTCGCACGAACATCACATTTCATATCCAAGTCCATCCTCCCGTCCCTTCTTCTCCCTTTCCTCGGACCTTTCAAACTTCAAAATACCTCCTAGTTTCGTTCCTCCGGGGGGCGGCGATGTGGTGGCTACAGTGTCCATCTTTGACTCCTTAGCCGCAGATCATTTATTTAGGCTGAATCAGCCGATTACTTTCTAAGACCACCACCAGCAAATGGACCCTACTTCAGTTATATTGGCCTTGGGTCAAAGGAAACACTTGCCCTGAATTGTGGGTGTCGTTCACGCTCAAACAACCCCGCCCCACAAGCTGTTTTCAGGCCTCAGTCTATCAAATCCAGGCTTTGGTTCGTGCAAATAGCCAACAAATGCAAGCACTAGCTATTTGGTAAGAGCAAGGACTTCCTTGGAAGGAAGAACCACTTATCGGTTGCTTTTCGCAAACAAAAACCAGATACTCCATTCTTAGTGGTGGCGACTGTGTCACCTTTCTCAAAAAATAGTGAAGAGCAACAGCCAAACTTTAATTCTTATTCTAACTTAATTATAAAGAGCCACAAGTACAACTGGTCCATAAGATACTTATTAACTATAGAGAACTTAATTGTCAAATTTAATACTATGATATTGGAAGGCTTAGGAGATTCCAAAATTTGAAGACTTTCGGTGTGCACATGCATAGTGTCAAAAGAGTTCTGGTAGAGTAAGAATCGGGTTAATAGTTATGCTGCACCATAGTTAGAGTTTTCGGACGAAGAATTGAGTCATGGCCCAATAGTTGCACGCACCATTGATCTGGGAGGAGTTTGTGGGTTGGATCGTTGAAAGAAAGCTCCTCCTGTTTTAACCAAGGTAATTTAACAGTTTAACTTCACCCCAATTATTGTCCAAAATAGAAGAAGATGGCGTTTCAAAATAGAATAGTTGAAATAATGTGTTCTCGATAGCTTTAAGAGCTTACTCCAAAATAGACCGTGGAAAAAAAGAGAGAGAATCCAACAATTTCACGAGGTTCAACGCGTCCAAAGCCGCCTCGACCGAACCGGAGACGAATTCAAGTGATGCTGACGGTGGGGTGGAGAGAAGGTGCGAGGAAATAAGATGCCGGCGGCTTTTTATTTATTAGCCTCGCACCCGCCCTCCTCATGCTTCCACGCGGCAATGTCCTAGATTTTACTTCCCAAGAAAGACCTCTGTTTCTCCTGCAACAAAAACCAGAAGATGACACACCAAAATCGGAAAAGAATTGAGAGAAATATATATGATACATATGCAACATAAAATACTCATACATGATGCATCTCTCTCTCTCTCTCTCTCTCTCTCTGTTTTATTTTTATTTTTTTGAAGGAAAAAGCATACATCTATTTGACTACTATGCCACTTAACTTCATCCCCACGCTTCTTGCTCTCTCGCCTCCCTGCCCTTGCTCTTCGGTCTATTCCACTTAGCACGCGGAGAGGAGTAGAGCCCACCATCCCTCCTCCCGCTTATAAGGCCTCCACATCCCCTCCAAACCTTCCCGAATCCATCACACACATTCCATTCCCCTTACTCCTTCCAGACCCTGAACACCTCGCCCCAGACTCAACTGTTTTCCTCTTTCTCCATGGCCTCGGATAACAGGAGAGTGCCGCTTGTCCTATTTATCTCTCTTCTGTTCCTCGCACCCTCTCTACAAGCCAGGAAGCTCCGGAGTGAAGCAGAAGTGAAGGTTCCATCCTTCGAAGCTGGCTTGCTGCTAAGTGCCCTCCCCAAGGGAAGCTCGCCACCTTCTTCTCCTAGCAAAGGTGGCCACAACACTGTCACAGCCGGCACATCCAAGGGCAACACTCAGCGGCTGTTGGGATCGGTTCCGAGCCCTGGGGTTGGCCATTAATTACTTCTTCCCCTAGCCCCAGATGAGTTTGGCTTCATTATATTAGGAATTTTTGTTGGTCAGGATTCACAATTTTTACCTATTGTTAACTTTCTCCTTTTTCTTCGTTATCATTGGTTTGGCTTGCTGTACCGAGTACATACATAGACAAGAATGAGAAGAAGTGTATATAAGATAAATAAATATTGGAGAGGGAATCCATCATCACTTCTGTATTCTTGTGTCCCTTCAATTATATAGACAGAATTTTTACAATATAGTGTTGAGCATATATAAGCCGAGCTTCATGCGGTTGCTTCCGATTCCTAAATTTACTATATTGCGTGCTCGTAATGTAAAAGCAGTAGCAACGACGGAGCATGCGATACGAATTTGCACGTCATGGTACTACGTGCTCCATCTCGGGATGATAAGATGTAATATGATCGTCTTTAATTTATTGATGGGATTGATTTTTTTTTAAAATGCGAGCTGAACCTGCTGCAAAGCCTTGTGAGTAAGAATATAATTTAATCTTTTCTTCAAGAGTTACATCAGGTGTCGTCAATCAAAATTAAAAAGAAAAATGATGCAAGAATTATCTGTGTTCAATCTCTAGGAGACACCTCTCAGAGCCCAAAGTTGGAAGGAGCCTTCTCTGTCAATAGGCTATGCTAGCTTGTTGACGACTGTATATATATATATATATATATATATATATATATATATATATATATATATATATATATATATATATATATATATATATATTCAACATGAACCAAATATAATATAATTCTCGATAATGCTAAACCTCCTGTGCTGCCACGCATTTCACACATCTCAAGAGACTGTGGTTATGTCTTTTTTCGTGCAAGTTTACCGTTAGATCATCGACCATATAGATCTTAGAGCAATCTAAGTCTGTCGCTCACCTGCCTACATAGATCTCAAAGTGACAGATAGATGATCTAACAGCGAACTGGAAAGAAAGATACGACACTTTCCCCCATCTTAGGAGGTATGTCAGCATTAGTGATGGTTAATTTGGGTAGACTAATTAGAAACCTTTTTGAGTTATTTGACTAAATCCTGTCGTCCTGCTGCTGTGGAGATCTCAAGGTATCTATCTAGTGCCGTCTAAAACAGTTGGATGGAGGGTACAAGAAGAAGAAGAATTTGGCAGAAGGCCATTGACTTCATTGCAGGGATACAAAAGGGCTAAGTTTTACTTTCACCTACTTTTTGGGTTTGGTAATCTCAGGGATCCACCGACTCGAGTGTCCCCATCGTTTAGGTAGAGGGGTTATTATTTAATGGGGATAAAGGATCCTCGGTGCAGGTAAGTCCAAGCAAATAATGCCAATTAGTCGGAGATCCTAAGTCCTATTTGGGCGTTAGGCAAACGAAAGCTAGTTGTAAGCGAGCACTAGTGTCCTATCTCGAGTGCAAGCTGGGCCAACTACAACGCTACCGGCCATCTACAACGCCACCCGTTTGTATGCTATGATATCATCCGTACTCCTAACTCTTTTTTCCTTTTTTCTTTTGTCCCTCTACGAGGGGAAAAGAACACCTCAAGTCAAACTACATTAATCTACTGCTCGAATGCCGATTAATTTTTTAAAACATGTTTGATATTTTACATGTTTATGCACATGATTGATTCAAGTGGATGCATGGAATATTTCATAAACAGTCATGGTCCTATCGATCAATGAATTGCTCATGGTGAACCATCTCATCGCAACTTTTTCTATTGCATGGCCATCAAAATGCACCGGTGCTTATTGCTGTTTCATTGTAAGTTTGATCGTTGTTTGATTTTTTTTTTCGCTTTTTAAATGCGAACTGACATGCATAATTATTATTTCAATGAACTTTTTTTTATATTTTTATTTTTATTTTTTTGTTAAATATATATTATGATTTTTTTTTTCTTTTTGCATTAAATGTTGTCATTCCAAAGACAGAAATATATGACAGATTTTGTTTCTGTTTCTGTTTTTTTTTCTATAAAATTTCATGACAGATTTTATAATTGGAAAAAATCTGTTTCCATGCTCCTCTACCTTACAAAGATCTTTATGTGCCATTTGATTTTTCTTTGTTCATTCTGTATTCATTTTTAGAATCCTATATATATATATATATATATATATATATATATATATATATATATATATATATATATATATATATATATATATACATATATATACATATATATTGCTAAATGGATATTCATGCAGTTCTACAACGAAAACATTCAAAAAAAAAGTCAAAAATAACAAATTATGGAGCACCCTAGACAACATTTTTTTTTTTCAATGCACTGAGAGCCTTGAGAGGTGTATTCATTGAATGGTAACGTTTGTTCAAAGAGGTTTCACATGCCTAAAAAACCATTGCCAATTATACATGGCATTTCATATTAGAAAGTGTTGCTTGATGTCTCCATATAAGCATGTGATAGGTAAAGTTAGTGCACTCAATCACTTTTGACTTCATGTGAATGTCCTACTTGTGGGCCATTAGGCTGGAGAACTCCCTCCCGTTTAGCAAAGGCAGAGCTCTTATGACTAACTAATTGTGCTCTTGACGTACACTGCATGAAACCAGCAGCGTTGATGGTGAAGCAGACAACGGTAGTATTAGACTCCTTAACTCTCTGCTTCCTTAGGATATACATGGAAAGATATGACACTCAAATTCTCCACGCTACATGAGAGTTCCTTACGGACATACGGATTTAAAAGGTCCCATTCATGAGAATATGCCTTGTGATCATAAGATTCGACTCCAAAAGGAATAAGAGCAAATACGACAAGAGAAAAAACAAAGCACCAACTGGTTTCTTTACAAGCAAGATCAAGGGGGAGAAAAGAAAAGAAAAGAAAGATCACCAGTTATTGAAACAGTATTTAAAATCAAGAGTAGCAGCTATAGATTATCTCAGGAGAGAGATGTGCTTGGATGGCCACCATGTTACCCATCTCATGAGAGAGATGGATGTGCTAACATCAAGAATAGAGATCGAGTTGAGGTGCTCAACAATAGTCATCCATCTTTTGAAATAGATGACATAGCACTATCCAGACATATACAGATTCGAACCCCCTCCCATGGCCGTGCTTGAAGTTCCAAGCGGCCTTTTTACTCCCTAATTCCAGTGGGAAGAGGCTTATGCTAAACGTGAGCCATTTGTACACGGAATTGGCCCAAACTGGCTGCCTACTCGGTGGCGGAGGACGAGCACTTTTGGTCTCACTTTCAAACATGCGCGCGGCTCCATCTGGATTTGTTGTTGGAAGCTGGAAATTGGATGCGAGAAACATATGGCAAAAATTGGCGAAGGTTGGCAGCAAACAATTCACATCACCTTTTTAGGTGATAATTGAATCCTCTACGAAGTTGCAGAGGCAATGGAGACCTTGCTGGCCAGCACCGAAAGGTAAACTGATGTTCTTTTCTTGTCGGTCGATGTGTTGAATTGCAGTGTTGGTGATGATGAATATTACAACTCCACCAAGAAGAGCAAGACAATGAAGCCTTTATTTCTGTAACATATATAATAGCACCATAATTGAAGGAAGAGAAAAAGGGGGCTTTCTTTGCATGCATGCCTTCGAAAGATGCCTTTGCTATTTGTACATTATGTATACTTAGTATTTTAGAAATGCAAATAGGGTGGATTTGGTAGGATGAGTTAAAAAATTGAAACCAAATTTGAAATCTACCACAGCCACTCGAAATCGAAATCGAAACCAAATAAATTTTGAAATAAAATAAAATTATAGCCCCCACAAAATCAAAAACTGAAATTCATTAAAAAATTTTTATCCATTTCCAAATATTTATATATAAATATCCAAATGAAAAATATCATCTATAATTTTTATATGATTCATACCAACTCAATTAATTAATATGTCCAAAAATAATCACACAATCATCCAATAAATTCAATAATTATAAAATATAATAATCTAAATAAAAAATAAGTACTACATATCAAAGAAAATAAGTGCGACAGACACAATAATCATAAAAAAAACTGAAGGGGAAAAAAAAAAGGTGTGTCTCTAATCTCCAGAATTCGCCCATTTAGTCATTTATCCAACCGAAGGGCGTTGGGTGATTGGTGAGCTTCTAAGCTTGCTGCCTTGCACACTGAAAAGAAAAAGATTCCTATGTGCTTGCCATCAAGTATTAAACAAGTTTTGCATGGGTTTAGTTATATCCTTGGTATATTCTCTAATTTCCTTGTTGTTTGAATTGTGGCATCTTATTGTATGTACTATAATATAGGATAGGACAAATACTATAATTAATTTCTTAATTGGGATAATTATTTGTTTATATTATCTTATTCACATTAATAAAAGTTGAATTTCTAATCACTATTGTCCCAAGGACTCCAACCTTCTAACCTCATGCTACATACATACAATATTACAATATATAATGGTAACAAATTAGAGCCGGTCTATGACCTATGTGGACCAGAGGATACTGTAGTACGGATTGATTTAAGCTAATTATGAGATGATTGTAGTGTTTATGATTGGATTTAAATGGATTTAGACTTCTAGTCTGGCAAGCATGCTAAAGCTTAAGCAGAAAGAGTTTGTGAGGACTCATGCGAATGTATATTTAATCCTACATCGACTATATACTGGGTAAAACTTGAGTACTTATAAAAAATCAAGAAATTTTAATAATACCTTCCAACTAGTCTTTTTAGATAAGGTCCTGAGTTGCGACAACATATTCATGAGTCCACATAATTAATTATAAGTGTGGATTTAGGTCCAAGTATTTAAGATGGCCTAAGTTAGCCCAAAATAAATGGCTTGCTAATGTGGCTTGAACAGTAATATGATGCTGTAAACCTTATTGAATATGGATGGATGTACTCTGCATATGTTTAACCAAGGATACCAAGATAAGATGACGCGACCTGACTGTAATCTTGAGAGAAACGTCATGGATAGCAAAACAATTGGGCAAGGAAAAGGAAAAAGAGTATATTTCAGAACTTAACAATCGAGATGGTATCCTTAAGATATCCAATTCTTGTATGGCATTTGGGTAAAGCATTATGAAGTTGGTGCAACAATGTATCAATGTTGCAACTTTTGCCCAAATTCTCATCCAATAGACCAATGTACTGCAATGGTGGAATGCAGTAGCATTAGAAATTCTAAATTTTGCCACGAAGAAAAGGCCAAATATGAAGATAAAAGGAGGTGATCAATTATTTCATCTGCATCTCCACCAAAAACACGTCTAAGGACGATTCCAGTTTCTTTTCCCTAGATTCTCAACAGTAATCATTTTGTTCTGCCGAGAAGCCAATTATTTGTGTGAAAGGGTGCAATGCAAAATGGTTTGGATGGAAATTTTAAGGACTCTCATATTATTGTATCTTGTATTCAAAGGATACATCGTTACAAGGGCCCACATGCTTGGGCCCTTCGCCTAAAACCAAGTCCCACTGTGTCCATGGATGGAGAGCCTAAGAACTACACGGAAAATAGATAATAACCATGTGAAATTCAAATATGATTAGATCTAGATCAATATGCAAATAGGACAAAATAATGGATCAAAAAAAAAGTAATTAGAAGATATATTAGAAAAAAATAAGGGAATAAAAAAAGAGAAGGGAAAGAGCCAGGCCAACTCTCCGATTAAATCTATATAAAAACTCCAAAAACTGCATTACATGGACTCCAAATCCCTATTTACAACAATAGGAAAACGATAATACAAAGCTATATTTCCAACCTATCCTTAGAAGTACTCTCTTACTGTTCACGTAGACAGTGGAGCATGAATAGTACTGTAAATAGTACAGTTACCATAATGTGGCTTATTTAACTATCTATTAAAGCTTCAGATCAGAAGATCTCAACAATAGACTAACACAAACCAAAGATCAAAAATAAACAAAATATTAAAACAAAATAGACTTGTTCTTGGATTGGATTTGGTGACCCGCAACCTGTCGATGCCTAAATAACTATGCTTGTCATGGTAAAAGTTGAACCTATTTTATTGGCTTGAAACCATTCGATCCTCCTTAATCTCCTTAAATTTGACTTCACAAATAAAAAAACTTCACTAGGCGAGTTGATAATGTTAGTTACCAAAGAAATTGTAAAGACTCAATGGCAGATGGAGCTTAGCAACTTGCTTTTTAAATTTATATATATATATATATATATATATATATATATATATATATATATATATATATATATATATATATATATATATCCTCTTCTAGCCATCAATCTATCCATATTCAACTTAATTCATATTAAAATGACAAGAATAAAATCCCATCCTGTGTCTGATATAGTACCAGGAACAAGCAGGGAACAGTAGAGAAAAATAAAAGAAGATGAGAAAAGTTGTTTGACATCCATATGAAGCCATCATGCTGTACTTGGTAGTCTTGGAAGCATAGAGCTAAATTCTTGCCACATTACCAAAAAATACAAAAATTGCATTTGCCACTTGTAATTATCATAGCACAACTGAATGTATAGAATGTTACAGCATAGAGATATCATCTTTCTGTCATATTCTCTCAGTGAGAGATCATCTTACTACACCAACAGAATGTATAGAATGTTACGTTCTCTGTTTATACATGACAAATACCACCTATAATGTTTGAAGCTCTCCCAAAATCTACATTGTTTTGGACGGACAGTTGTTGCCTTTGGAAAAAGGCGGCCCCCGGGCTCCGATGGTAACGCTAGCGTCGCTGGGTCGGCTCTAAGTTGGAGGGGTCGAGCCGGCCTGGACTTTCAGAAAACAAGGTCGGGCTTTTGGGCCTGGGTCGCTGGATAGGTCCTCTTCCGAGTGAGGCCTCCGGCCGCCAGCCCATCAAGAAATGGAGCCCATCAACAAAATAGGTATGCACTCATCAACCATGAGAACATCTGACACAAAAAGAGGCAAAAACGTAGAGCCGATGGACAACTGACCATCCAAGAGATATATGTTATAATAATAAAAAAAAACTATCTTGTTTTTCAGTAAGTGATGAACTTAGTGAACTCATTTATGGATTTATATTGACCGAGCGATCTAGTTCTCTCTTCCACGAGATCTTGATGCTGGTTTTCCCAATTTAGACATGATTAAAATTAACTTAATCCTTTGCTGAAATTTTTGAAAGGAAATGGCCCCGAGCATGGTTAATACGTGAACCCAACTTGGCATCAGCGCGACTTATAATTCGGTGGCTTGCCCATATCATCGGCTTTGGACATGGTTGCTTGCTATCTTTTTCATTGACGTTGCTTTCAGGCCTGTCATGCTTTGGGGAACACTAGCTCGTTACAAGCACCTTGATTCACGTGTCAAGCCCATGCCAGAACAATTGTCTCTCCCCTTAAGAGTCGTACAACACAAATGAAAGTGACCTGTTCCATGGGAAGAAATCAATTAAAACTTTCCAAATATTTTCTTCTTTCCATCAATTCTAAGCTGAAAAGCTAACTCGAGTTCATCATCTATTTTAAAAGTTTAACTCGGTAAAACAGAGCTATCATCTCCAATAAACTAGCTTGTTTGGTTAAGACGTGGACGCGCTACCACCACCGGAGAATCAAAACTATAAAGAGAAGCCTGGTCTGATATCTGAGACAGGTCGCCGTCAAGCACAGATCTGAGACACAAGGACTTGTTTTACATGAATTTGTAATAGCCGATGAGAGAAGTTGGTGCTGTAAACGGAAAATCAACACCACACAAGTACGTAAGCAACGGAAAGCATCAACAGAGTAGTAGAGAGTTCATATGAAAAAGGCTAATACAGAAAGCTCTTACCACCATTAATCACCAATTTGATTTGAGTACCCTGATTTGGGTGAAAAAACCCAGCATTCCTCTGTGGATCAATTCGGAACGCAGTCACGTAAGCTAACCAGGTCCAGCGTGCTAGTAATAAATAATAAATTTAACTGGAACCATGGGGTTGGAGTCTTGAACTACAGAGCCGGGTTGTCCTGCATTCATCCTCAGCACAATCCAGCCATTGTAGCGGTGAAATAAACTCCGTCTATCTCAAGACCAATAACCAAAATTAACAATAGAGAACGCATCAGCCCAACCGGGACACAACGACAACAAAACGGTCTCCTCCGGGACAGCCACGGAGCATAAAAAAGGCAGCAAAAAACCAACCATTCTAGGATGTCGACATCCAGAGAATCCCATTTTCTTTGGCGCCCATTCGTTCCACCTCCCACCAAATAATTCTATTCTAATCACCCCCCAAGACCAACCTCCATTATTATTCTTCTAATTAATCCCCCCCCAAGACAAACACCCCCCAAGTTCCATACTCACTGAGCATATTACCACAACATAACGTAAATCAGTATACCATCTGACGCTATCTACCTTCCAGATATCTCTAATAAATACTCATTTAAAATTCTGAAAAACAATAAACACTACCATATATATACATAGACGTTTAAAGAACCCCTGCGCCACTTCCCATCAGATCTGTCACCCACCTTACCACCGTCACGCGTTACCGCCCCACGGTCCTCAACAGGACAAAAGGACCGCGGGGCCCAAATGGCAAAACTCCTGATGACATCACGACCTTAGAGTCCAGACTAGGCTTGGATACCTCCACCGCCGTCCGATGGATATCCCAGAGAAGAATCATGACCGCCCGCCCACCCTAGACGAGAGATAGACCTTGCACTGTATCAGCGTCTTCCCCACCCGGAACCCGGGGACCACCGTGAACCCCACGGCGGGGGGCCTCACACCGGCCGTGTCGTCGTCGTCGTCGTCGTCCTCCGCGATGCTCTCCATGTACACCTCCGAAAACCGGGTACCACGGCGGGCCTGGAAGATGGACCCCTCCTCCTCCGGCCCGAACGAGAAGAAGAGGCAGTGTAGGAGCCACACGCGCCTCGCCATCTCCGCGAAGCCGGCAAAGAAAGCCGACTCCGGGAACCCCCGCCCCGAGCTCACCAGCGCCCTCTGATCTAGATCACCAAAGAAGGACGCCTCCATCTTCGGGTGGACCAGGGCCAAATACTTGGCCCTCAAGAACTTTCCCAACGCCGACTTCTGGCCTTTCCCATCGAAAGCCTGTTTTAAACTCACAAATTGGAGGTCGGTGAACTCTTTAAAGAACCGGCGCTGGTCCCAGGCGGACCGGTCTGCCGAGGAGCTAAGATTGAAGTCACGGCGGTGGAAGTCGGAGAACATCTTCTGGCAGACGAAGGATTCGAAGGCGAAGATCCGGTGGCGAGGCTTCCGGCGGAGCACGTCAGGCTGGATGGACCCGGCCGCGGCGTCGAGGTCCCACCCGGCCGATTCCATCTCCCTGACCATCAGCTGGACAAAGGACCGGATCGATTTCACGGCGTACCGCAGCGCGGTGAGGAAATGGGTGGGGTTCAAGCCGGAGAGGTGGAGATCATCAAGGGCGGCGAGGGAGCGGCCCGGGTGGAGCCTCGCGTCGAGGGCTCGGTTCTGCTTCTCGGAGGACAGGAGCTCGGCTTGGAGGGAGAGAATCTCGGAGTCCTTGAGCTGAATCTCGGCTTCGAGCTTCTTGGTGGTGATCTGGTATGTCCTGAGGAGGCTACGATGCTCCTGGATTTGGGCCTCCAGGGCCGACTGGGAGGCCGGGGGAGCGTGGGATTGGAGCTGGTTCTTGAGGTAGCACTGCTTGAGGACGGAGAGGTGCTTGAGCTCGGAGACCACGGACTTGTCGGCGGACTGGATGGAGTCGGGGTCGTAGGGTGACTGGGCCACCTGGAGCTGAGCGTAGGCCGCCTTGATGGCGGAGATGCTGGCGAAGAGGTTCGCAAGGAGGGACTCCATGGCCTCTTTATCCTTGGAGGAGAGCTTCTGCGAGTGCTCCTGCTGCTGCTTCCCATCCTCGTCTTTGTGAGGCTCGGAGAGCATGGTGGAGTACTCTGTGAGGTTTCCTGAGAGCTTGAGCTTCTCCATGATTGGCTTATATTTGTCAGAGGCGACACCAACGCCGCCGCCTCCGCCGGAGCCGGTGGCGGCCCGCCGGAGGCGGAGGATCTTCGTAACGGTCTTGGCCAGTGACCCAAAGTTAGATGGCGCCGGCCTGGCGGTCTCCATCTATTGCTTTCTTCCGAAGGGGAAGCCCGTATTGTAACCAAGACAGAAGAGACGGTAGGGCGAGAGAAATAGAAGTAGCTGGTGAGAGGATAGATGAAGAGGAACAAACGGAGCTGAGGCGTCCCGCGCGGAGAACAAATCCAACGGCACTGAGAGAAGCAATCCGACGGCTGCGGTCCCTGCTTTCTTAGAGGAAATGTTCCGTTAGAACTTAGAGGTGGTCTTTTTTAAGGGTTTATTCTACTTTAAAAATGGAAAAGAACCGGCAAAGGAGATTTTAAAGAGGGCAAAGAGTTTCTCATCTAAAAATAAAAAAGGACAAAGTGAAAGGCAAGAACGAGCTAGTGTGTACGGCATTAATCAAAAGTATGAATTATTCATTTAAAATATTTTCTGCAAGACATGATATTCTCATATGGGCCATGATGGGGAAATTCCTGCATTGCAACATTAAAAAATCTACATATATGATGTAGACAAAAAAAACCGAGAATATGTTATTTTGAGGGAACAAATCTAGAATATGTTAATGGTGACGATTGTCGCTAGGTATCGGCCTAATCAAGACGTCGAGCTGATCAAGCTACTAGAGTGCTCGAATGATCAGCTGCTCGAACCATACGGATTAGCTGAAGATAGTGATATGTCTTCGAGGTGGAGATATAATGGATGTTTTGCTCGAATAGCGATGGTTTCAACGTTGGTCGCTCCCAAAGTGGTAGTGGAAAGAAGAGATCATGCTTGGACCTCTACTCCAGCACCAGATCCTATCTGAAACAACAAAAACAAAAAAGTCCTTTTGCTAGAGAGTGTTTCGTAAGGGATTAAAGTTGAAATCGGATTGAATACTAGTATATCCATGTCTATATTTATTTTGTTTGACAAATATAGATGCAGATACGAATATTAGTCAGATACAAAAACTTATATTCATATTTATTTTAAATAAATATGGATACAAATTGGATATAAAAAATATAGATACAAATGATAATTAAACTTTATGATCACAAAATCAAAAATATTACTAAGTAAATAAGAAATCAAGTTAATAGAATGTTAATGTGGTTATTTATTTTTAAAAAAATTTTATGAATATCATCTAAAATTAAATAAGATTACAAATAGAATCAAATATTCGAATACTGATTGGATAGTTGTCTATCTATATATCCATATTTATTTTTTTTGACAAATATGGATACAAAATACGGATATTAGTAGAATGCTTACATTTCTATATATATTCGAATAAATTCGAATATGAAAATAGATCTGGACGAATATTATCTCATCCATTTTCACCCCTAGAATGAATCTTTTGATGCTTAAGTCAAATGAATTCTCATGAAACAGTAGAGATGTTGTAAGAGCGGTACAATGGCGGCACAAAGATATTGTAACAACTCAAGATCTCACCCAAAATAGCTAGCTGAAAGTTTTTATTATTTGGATTCCTTGATCCTGTATAAGTACCCAAGATCTACTCAGCGAATAACCGATGTAGGACTAAACACACGTCCGTATGAGTTCTCACATACTCCCTCCATTTAAGCCCTAATGTCTAAGGGTTTAAATCTATTCAAATCTAATCACAAATTCCACGATTGGCCCGTGGTCAGCCCCAATGGATCCGTACTTTAGTATCCCTAGTGCACATAGGTTATGGAACGGGTCCGCTCAGATACCATTTATAACAACCTAGGACCTCACCCGAAATGGCTAGCCGGAAGGTATTATTTGAGTTCCTCGATCCTGTATAAGTATCCAAGATCTACCAGCAAATAACCGATGTGGAAGTAAACACATGCCCGCACGAATCTTCACATACTCCACTCATTCAAGCCCTGACGTCCTCATCAGGCTAAGGATTCAAATCCATTCAAATCTAATCATAAATACCATGATCAGCTCGTGGTCCGCCCTAATGGATGCGTGGTGCAGTATCCTCTAGTCCACATAGATTATGGGTCGAATCCGCTCTGATACCATTTGTAACAACCCAGGATCTCACCCAAAATGGCTAGCCGGAAGTTTTTATTATTTGGGTTCCTTAATCCTGTATAAGTACCAAAATTTTATCCAACGAATAACCAATGTGGAACTAAACACATGCCCGTATGAGTCCTCACAGACATAAAAGAGTTCAAAAATATTTACCTATAGGATCTCCGAGAAATGATTTATGCATACAAGGATCGATGCCCATCGCTAAAGAATTTAAAAGTACGAATTGATCGTTTTTGGTAACCAACCGCACATCCCAAAATCATGTGCGGATGTTTCACTTGCGTTCACAACATGGTCCAGATGTTGCCAACTAGAGGAGATTTTAAAATTTAAAAGACTCTCTACGTGTCTCTGGATCGATCATGTGGCAAGCTTTGTTTGGTTAGTCAAAAGCTTCATGGTAGCTATTGGTCGATCTCCCACGTCAGCTACAAATAGCAAATTTATAGCAGCTACCTAAACATGCTCAATTCTCGATATTATCAGATTTGGATCACCCTTATAAACTCCCGAACCCCAAGTTAGTGTTAAGAATGGAAGGAGTATTATTAATATATTTACCCTCTCTATAGGTCACACTTTATTATGTAGACCCCCTCTAGACAATGAGATAGGCGTGAACTTTTAATAGCTATAAGCAAGCTTTTATCGGATGAAACATGCCGGTATGCAACGCCTGGAACTCCCAGACAAGGATACCATATTTAGGTAGATACATGTAACATGATCTATTAAGAAAGAAAACAAAAATCGAGTCAAATATGGAAAATACAATCCTGTAGAAACGGTAGGATCCTATGCTTACATTCACACAAAGTTTTAGAAAGGTCGTCTGCATGATTACTTTCAAATGAAAAATAATATTGGTAATTTGAATATTTCCAAGTGCGCAAATTTAAGACCCGGTGCAAAAAATATTGAACGGCAGATGGGCAGAAGTCCTGAAGTTCTGGAAAGATCCTTTGGAAAAGTCGGGTCTTAGATGGCCATTTGGTCCAGGGGTATAAATGGACCGCGTCAGGACACCAAACCAGGGGTACGATTAAGTTCCATCCGTTGAAGAATTAATTGTAGAATTCATCGAGTTCCAGCGAACCTACCGAACGTTGACATTGGCAAACGAACACTTAAGAGGGTTCGGATTGCATCTTTGGCCCGAAGTAATATTTGTTTTTTCTTTTTTTCTTTGCAACATCAACCATTGGATCAACCTTACAAATCTCTTAAAGCATTTCAAACTCTCTTTCATCTATCAGCACAGATGTTATAGATGCTATTGCGCGATCCAACAATACACTTCTCGAAAAAAAAAAAAAAATCTTTTGTGTGAAGGATAGAATCTAAAATCGCTTTAGAGTCATAAGAATTATTATTGACAATTACAGCTCAACCAACAATTTCCTATACTGTTATCAAGTTATGAATATAATGCATCTGCCAATAGCCAGCACAAGGAATTAAAAAATACAAAGATCTTCATACATCAATGTGGTATCCGTGGTTAATATGTTGGATTGTGGATGTGGTTAGGTTAGGCTAACACAGACCAAGGAGAACCTAACGATTACTGGTAGTCTAAAACTAGCCAGGCCCAGAATAAGTTGATTAGTTTATTTGGTTAGCCTGATGACACAATAAACCATAACCTTGCCGACTACAGTCCTCCTAAACGGGAGCCAATGGCGAAATAGGAGGAACATAATGGAGACCAAAATGACTTTTACGTAAAATCCAACGCAAAGTAGAGTTAGACTTCTTTGTTTATGTCTATTGATCACGTTGCATTTTCTAATTCGTCAGTAAAAAAAATGGAATTCTTTTGTTTTATTCTAACACGGAATCTGGTGGGTTCCTAGTTGTATAATATGACTCGCACAGGACAAATATTCCCGAAGCGGACCCACCCACTGCTAAAATGCTCACGTGGACCATCACGATAACGCGCCCAAAAAGCACTTCCAGATTCAAAGCGTGGCTCGACATGGGCAGGACTTTGTAAGGAGAATAATAGCGGTTTTATATTGCTACCCCGGCCCAGCGCTTTTTGAATGCGTAGCCCCATTTAACCGGCTATAACCGGTAACTATTGATATTCGAATTCAAAAAAATTCGAACACGACTCGTACGGACACTCGATGCATACAACGGGGAGTGAAAATATAAACCGGCGCTTGATATTTTCAATATCGAGCTAGCAAACAGAAAACCACAAAAAAAGCATAATTAAGGAAAAAATAATTAAACTGTAGTTTTTATTAAAAAAATTCGAAACCAAAAAAAAAATGGCGAGCGGCAAGGCCTGGCCATGCACGGCTTATAATTTTATTTTTCTGATCTTCGATTTTTGTCGGATTGCAGCGATCGATTAATCAATCTAACTGAACTGAGTTTTTCGTTACTCGGATCGGAAGAAGAAAACGAACGCAAATATTTCAACCACTGAGGTTTGAAAACTTACCAGAAATCTTGGATCGGAAAAGGGCTATGTGCGCACTTCCTCCCCTTGGTCCTTCTATCCCTCTTCGACGAAGCCTGCGCTTCCGATCCGATCGTCAGACATCGGACGCCTATAGCTATTTTACTAGTTAGAGAAGTAGTATGCGGAGGAGAAATCTTTTTCGCTCAAAGCTCGTCAATGGAGAAAATTACCTCTATTTTCTAGTAATCGGGGGCTTATCGCCTAGAAAACATCGAAGACGAGGGCGGAGAAAGCGAGGCGGAGAGCGAGGGTGGAAGTAGCAAAAGACGAGAAAGTCGCGCGGGAAGGGAAGAAAAGGAGCGCAACCGCGTTCGAAAACGCGGCATCGGAAATAAAGAAACCCCTCTGAACTTCTCCCGTGTCCATTTATTTGTAGGGTTTACCACGCTTAATTACAGAAAATGCCCTCCAATTTAAAACCTGAAATTCTGGGAACATCTTTCATCCCGATTTCTCTAGAAGCTCCGTTTGCGTGTGAACGGCAGGGGAGAATTCTATTCAAAAAAAAAAAAAGGACCGGGGGGTGGATGGTCTTGCCTTGATTTTGGACTTTTGGTAGGCGTGTTCTGGGCATTCTAATTGTTACGGTCAATGGAGTGATCTTTTTCCGCTAGGTGGGGTGCGGGTTATATTTGAAAATTATCGGATAGGTCCGTTGCCACTTGCCACGTCGCTCATTCGATTTTCTTACACCCGATGCCCCTTTTTGGTAGAGTAATTATTTTTTTTCTAATCACCAAAACACTGATCTTGAAGGCATGCGGTAGATTCGGCGATGTGAAGTCGGGCTGTCAAATAGTCCAATAACCATGGAATGTAACCCGTAGACCAAAAGATGATCAAATGTTGTTGAAACAGATCCGATTGAGAACCCTCTTAATATGATAGAATATTTGTCAACCCGATCTCGGACAGACCGAAGTTTTTAATCTCGATATGGTCCCAAGTACTTTACCTCGATTTTGGCCAACGTGTTGTTCCGGCTTAATTCAGTAATAGGAAAACTCCATCTATCTCATTAAAGACCTAGAGAAGGTGGTTAATGCCCGTTAAGAAAATAGTCATGCCTAGCTTAGTCATAATTGTATAATTAAAGCAATTATCACAGTGTACATGTTTTTACCATTGAATGTTGTGAAGAGTCATTACCATGCAGTTATTGCATGCTCCATTAATCTGAGTAACCAACGCCAATCTCATCCTCTATATAGAGGAAACTAGAGGATTCTTAAGTCATTCATTCTATAAACTTCACTCTCTCTAGAAACTCCATCTTTTTTTTATTATTTTTTTAGAATTCGGCTAACTTAAACCTCGGAGGATCGCCTGCTAGAAAATTGCTAGCAAAAGAATTTTAATTTCAGATTGGATTTACATCTTGAAAGCCTAGTTAACCATTTCACCAATATCTCCATCATCCATCAGCACAAAGTGTTTCACTTTAGATTGCAGCCAACATCAATCTCACCTTGAGAGTTAGCCAAACTTAACAAACCTTAGATTCTAGCAACAACACTTCCGATGCCTAAATTGGGTAGAACTTTGGTAAAAAAAATATAAAAAGATTTGAAAAGTGAAAAATACAAGTTAATAAACGAGTAATAAGATTAGGTTGAAATAAGATGTATGCCTGAGTTTTCTAGCCCTATCTATATAGAAATGAGAGTGCAATTCCATTAGGCTCTAGGTTCGAGATAAGTGGACGGGCTACAACCATCTACTCTTATCTGCACCCTTGAACTATGTGAAGCTATAACTACTTCTCCTGATCTCTCCAGTTTTTATATGTGCTTGCCATGTATCACGTTGCCGCTAAAGGTGTTGTTGCTAGAATCTGTCAATCTGAGTTGAGGTCGGTTACTACTTGAGCTCTGCTAAGGTTGGCTGATACTAAGGTGAAAGCAGGTTGGCCAAGATCTAAGGAGTAGCTTTAGAATTTGATGGCATTCAAATCAATGAAAAATAAAAAATTGCTCCTTAGTAATGCTACAGGACCCAACCATGATTCCCCAAAAATGAGATGCCATATAGCATGGGAAAAATTGTATAATTAAATAGCTTTATGAGATACATTGTGATGATAGAGATTTAGAGCATCAATTCCTTCGTAACATGCGGCAATAAGGATTGCTCTTGATATGCAGGCTAGTTCCCACCCCCCCCCCCCCCCCCCCCCCCCCCCCTCTTTTTGAAGCAATTTTCTCTTCGTGTACTACGTGGTTTATTAGGGTGGGATTGGTGGGAGTGGGACCATAATTGTATTTCGCACTAAACCAGTTAAATATCCAATATACCGCAAATACAGATGATAATAATACAGGAAAAAGCTATAAGGAGACATAGAGAGAGAATATAATCAGAGACATTCATCATTCGTATAAGCTTTTCTGCATAAAATCATTGCAGCGTCCTTGGAACTTTTGAAAAAGCTGAGCTACATGAATGATAAGCACGTAAGCGGATAGGAAGCCGCAGATTGGAGCTTCGTTAAAAGCCCACAGACTACGCCATTAGCTTTCAGATTCCCCAGAAAGGTTGCAGACGGGCTGGTAGTCGCTCTACTGTGCCCCATGCCTCCATCCGTCGGCCTTTACCGAGCGCACCAGCGTCAAATCGAAAATGCATTCGAACCCAAGGCCCAGCGGCCATCACACTCGGATCGAGATTCCCGGGACCCGCGCCTGACTCGGCGCCCATGCCCCGTAGCACTGTTCCATCACGTGCAGGCCCGGTGGGGCCCGCCCTTCTCGGAGTCGCAGCCCACCGCGCGTACTTTTTCACCTTAAAATATCGATCACCTGTTCGACGTTTTTCGTTTTTGCTGTACCGCCGCAGCGTCGGACGACGCTACCGTCCAATCGTACTCTGGCTCGTGGAGCGTGGGGGCCCACGGGCCCCGCGCGCCTTGGGTGGGTCGGCAGCTGCCGTGCCGTCCTGCCTGGTGCCTAAAAGAAAGAGAGGGCTTCCTTGCTTTTTTTTGGTTCGGTGAGGCTGCGCGACCAAACTGGGAACTCCACCCACAACCGGTGCCGGCACGAGGCCCAAGCCTAGCTGATGAATACTCTATCCATAATTCTACGGGGAGCCAGAAAATTGAATCTAGCTCGTAGTCCGTTAAAAAGGCTCCTTAGATGGTTCGGCTGAATATTCTTCAAGATTTGTGAATAGAGTCCGTACAACTAACAAAATTATATAATTACAAATTAAACTAGTCCTATACCTATGAATATTGAGAAATAGTTTTTGTTATGGGGGAATTGAGCCGCCATGCCCCACGTGATCGGCACGCGTATCCAGGAAAGCTACAGCTGCCCTATGATCCAGCACTCCGACCCCGAGTCGGACCTCCTCGGCTCCGCAGCCCGACCCCGGGTCGGCTGCCCTATGATCCAGCACTCCGACCCCGAGTCGGACCTCCTCGGCTCCGCAGCCCGACCCCGGGTCGGCTGCCCTATGATCCAGCACTCCGACCCCGAGTCGGACCTCCTCGGCTTCGCAGCCCGACCCCAGGTCGGCTGCCCTATGATCCAGCATTCCGACCCCGAGTCGGAGATCTTTTGATAACGACAGGCTATTCTCCAGAGGCACGCCGCGGCCTCCTGCTCCACTACTCCCTGCAACGGCTGTACCCGATGCTGCCCACGATCTCCTGTATCGACCGTACAAAGCGGAGCTCCACTACGCCCTGCCATGACCGTACCCGGCGCTGCTCCACGACGCCCCGTAACGGCCATGTCAGTAGCCATTCTATCGAGCCCCACGACGACAAACCCCCCTGAGAGACCTCCCAGCCAGGTATATATGCGGCTGGGGGGAGAAGGGGGGGGTAAGCAATACCTCCCAGAGCACTCTCTCCCACTTGTGATTATCATCTCTCCTCCTCCAATCTCCTCTGACTTGACCGTCGGAGGGCCATCACCACCCTGGTGGTGGTGCAAGGCTTGTTTGCAGGTTCCTTGGCGGAAGGTGGAGCGCAACCAGCACCAACCAAGACAACTCAGGCGGAACCCCGTTCACACCGTCGTGTCAATCGTTCTCGGTTTGGACCACCAGCAACAGTTGGCGCTAGAGGAAGGGCCGAATCTCAGAACGATCGTAATGGCACGGCGAGGTGGTCGCGGAGCTTCCAATGCTTCCGGTCGCGGAGCCTCTCGCGCCTCTGGCCGGGAGGCTGCTGCGTCCCCAACACACTCTCAGCAGCATTCCACCGCTTCTCCTCCCATTCAGACGGTCGAACCTGCTCAGTTCGACCAGCTAGCCCAGCAGGTTCGCACCCTCGCGGAGGCAGTGCAGAATCTGCAGGGTGTGATCTCTCGGGTGCCGCAGCGGGCTCAGGAGCCGCTGCTCCCCGAGCACTCGCCTCTTCTTCACAACCCGCGCTCCTTCCTCTCCCATGGAGAGGAGCGCCGGCGCGGGGAAGATTCTCGAGTGCGGTCCATTCTGCCAGGACCTTCTCATCGGAGCTGCGCGGGGTACGAGAGGCGGACCCGGGCGCGTTCTCAGACACCCCAGTCCTCGAGGGGCCCGCACTCCAGTCGGTCCCCCTCGCGCCGCTCCTTGTCTCCCACCCACCGGTCGCGCTCCCTGGACCGGCGGGTGGACGATCTCCACAGACAGCTCCAGGTCCTGAAGGGCCACTCCAAAGATCCCTTCGCCGACTTGGAAATCTCCTCCCAGCCGGCGCTTGCCTCAAGGATCCTGCGAACCCTAAACCCGCCGGGGTTCAAAATGCCGGCGATCGAACCCTACGACGGGGCGGCGGACCCACGGGACCACGTGGAGAGTTTCAGGACTCTTATGCTCCTCCATGGAGCATCGGATCCTCTCCTCTGCAAGGCCTTCCCGGCGACCCTCCGCGGCCCGGCAAGGGCGTGGTTCGCCGGCCTGGAGGCTAATTCCATCCAGTCCTTCCACCAGTTCACCCGTCTCTTCATCAGCCATTTCGCCGTCAGTAGCCGGCGAAGACTGGTCTCCGACTCCCTCTTCGATGTCCGGCAGAACGAGGGAGAGAGCCTGCGGGATTATCTCACCCGCTTCAACAAGGCAACACTGGAGGTCCGGAATTTGAGCCAGGAGGTGGCTCTCTCAGCCCTGAAGCGAGGCTTCCGGAAGGGCAGACTCACCTTCTCCCTGGACAAACGTCTGCCGCGGAGCTTCCCGGAGCTGTTGTCTCGGGCAAACCAGTATGCAGACGCCGAGGAGGCAGCCTCCCACCGGAACAAGGAGGCCGCCGAAGCCCCTCTAAAGCCCGGGAAGAAAAGGCGAAAAGAGGCACCCCAGAGGAGGAGCCCGACGCCTCAACGCCGGCGCAGAAGCCCGTCACCAGCAAGGAACCACGGCGCCACACGCCCTCGTTCTCCGCACCGACGCTTCAACCGGTACACCCCACTCCTGGCCCCCCGGGCCCAGATCCTCATGGAGGTCAAGGGGCGGGAGGACCTCCCGGTCCCGAGGCAGATGAAGAAGATCCCTGGGAGGAAGCCTTCTCGGGCGTACTGTGAGTACCACCGAGACCACGGCCACGATACCGAAGACTGCTTCCAGCTTCGGGACGAGATCGAGGCTCTCATTCGCCGAGGACGTCTCGGTCGATATGTAAACGACCGACGTCCCCCCGCAGACCCGCGTCCAGCCGACCCGGCCCCTCAGGAGCCTCGGGAGCAGAATCGACCCGTTGCGGGAGTGATCCACACCATCACTGGGGGCTGCTCTCGGCCCGTGAGGAACGCAGGGGGCTCGGCGGAAGTATCAGGAGTGGCCGTCGCGAAGAGGCAGCGGGTCGGAAATGTAATCACTTTTTGTGATGAAGATGTAAAGGGGGTTCAGACTCCCCACGATGACGCCATGGTGATCTCTCTCACTATGGCGGACTATGATGTAAGGCGTGTTCTTGTGGATAGTGGAAGCTCAGCTGATATTTTGTATTACGAGGCCTTCCAAAAGATGGGCTTTTCCCGACAATTGTTGTACAAAACATCCACCCCCCTCATAGGATTCACTGGAGACGCTATCTCGGCCGAAGGTGTCATCGAGCTGCCTGTGACTGCGGGCATTGCACCCGCAGAAGCCACGGTGCGGCTCGGGTTCTTGGTCGTCCGTGTCCCCTCGGCCTACAACGCTATCCTCGGACGACCCGGACTGAACGCCCTTCGCGCGGTGGTCTCTACCTACCATTTGCTCATGCGGTTCCCCACAGCGGCCGGGATTGGAGAGGTCCGAGGTGACCAGCCGACCGTACGGCAGTGTTTCCTAGCAACTCTCAAAGGGAAGAAGCCCATGGAGGCCCTAAGCGTCGAGTCACTTAACGCCAGAGACGAAGTGGCCTTGCGGCACGGGGAGCCGGCCGAGGGCGTAATCGAAGTTCCCCTCGAAGAAGACCGCCCGGACCGCACGGTCCGGGTCGGTGCCAACCTCGACTTGGAAGCTCGGCTCCGGTTAGTGGAATTCCTCCGAGCCAATGCAGATGTGTTTGCCTGGTCGGCGGCCGATGTACCTGGGATCGACCCGGAGGTCGTTTCTCACGCCCTCAACGTCGACCCGACCCACCGACCAGTAAAGCAAAAGAAGAGACACTGTGCCCCGGATCGGATCCGGGTGGTCGACCAGGAGGTAGACAAACTCTTGGAGGCAGGTTTCATAAGAGAGGTGAGCTACCCCGAGTGGCTGGCAAACGTCGTACTTGTCCGGAAGGCGAGCGGGAAGTGGAGGATGTGCGTCGACTACACCGACCTGAACAAGGCGTGCCCCAAGGATAGCTTTCCGCTTCCACGGATAGACCAACTGGTCGACGCGACTTCCGGATATCAGCTACTGTCTTTTATGGACGCCTTCTCCGGCTACAACCAAATAATGATGGCTCCACAGGACGAGGAGAAAACTGCCTTCATAACAGACCGGGGGCTGTACTGTTACAAGGTAATGCCCTTCGGTCTGAAGAACGCTGGCGCCACTTACCAGCGCCTCGTCAATAAAATCTTCAAGGAGCAGATCGGCCGGAATATGGAGGTGTACGTGGACGATATGCTGGTAAAAAGCCGCCATGCAGACCAGCACATTGCAGATCTGGAGGAGACTTTCACCACCTTGCGAAAGTTTCGCATGAAGCTAAACCCAGCGAAGTGCGCTTTTGGTGCTTCGGCCGGGAGGTTCCTCGGTTTCATTGTCAACCAGCGCGGGATCGAGGCCAACCCGGACAAGATCAAAGCCATCCAAGATATGTCCCCTCCGACCAAAGTGAAGGAGGTTCAGGAGCTCGCTGGAAGGGTCGCCGCGCTCGGACGATTTGTGGCAAAGTCGGCCGAACGCTGCCAACCATTCTTCAAGGTGTTGAAGCGCCCAAAAGACTTCCTCTGGACGGCCGAATGCCATGCGACGTTCGACCAGCTCAAGGAGTACATGGCGTCTCCTCCCCTGCTGTCCAAGCCGCAAGAGGGGGAGATGCTCTACCTTTACCTGGCGGTCTCCCCAACCGCAGTCAGCGCAGTACTGGTTCGGAAAGAGGCAAGACTTCAGAAGCCTGTATACTACATCAGCCGAGTCCTCCGGGATGCCGAGACGCGGTACACGAAGGCTGAGAAGATCGCCTTCGCGCTGCTGACTGCGACCAGGAGGCTTCGCCCCTATTTCCAGGCTCATTCTGTCACCCTTTTGACCGATCAACCACTGCGGCAGATTCTCAGCAATCCAGAGAATGCGGGACGGCTGGTGAAGTGGGCAGTAGAACTTGGTGAGTTCGACATCCGCTACCAGCCCCGACCAGCCATCAAGGCCCAGGTACTCGCGGACTTTCTCGCTGAGTGCACTGTGCAGGAGGCGGAACCTAAGCCGCCGGAGACACCCAGCCTCGATCTCCCGATCTGGACGCTCCACATTGACGGGTCGTCGAACCCTGAAGGTGGAGGGGCTGGGCTGGTCCTCACCAATCCCGATGGAGTGATAGCCGAGTATGCCTTGAGGTTCGGATTTCCAGTGACCAACAATGAGGCGGAGTACGAGGCCCTAGTCGCGGGACTCAAACTCGCCAAGGAGCTCGGCATCCGGCGTCTGAAAGTCTTCACCGACTCCCAGCTGGTGGTCGGGCAGGTTCGAGGGGAGTTCGAGGCGCGGAGCCCGACCATGCAGAGCTACGTCCGGAAGGTGCAAACACTCATTCCCGACCTCGGCAGTGTTGACATTCAGCAGGTCCCGAGGAGCGAAAATGCCAGGGCCGACAGGTTGTCCCGCCTAGTGGACGCAGACGCGCACAACTTGTCGAGGGCAATCTACCTGGAGACCCTGGATGCCCCGAGCATTGACGGGGCTGGAGCGGTGATGGCAATTGATCCGGAGCCGTCTTGGATGGACCCGCTCGTCGCCTACCTCGCCGAAGGAATCCTCCCTGAAGACGAAGATCAGGCCCGGCGGCTTGTAAAGAAGTCCGCCCACTACGTACTTTATGAAGGGAGGCTGTATCGGACCTCGTTTACCGCCCCCCTCTTAAAGTGCCTCCACCCCGCGGAAGCGGCCTACGCCCTCGGCGAAGTCCACGAAGGCATCTGCGGATCGCACTTGGGGGCTAGGTCCTTGGCGCATAAGATCATGAGGCAAGGCTACTATTGGCCGACCTTGATGGAGGACTCGAAGGACCACGTGCGGAAATGCGACGCCTGCCAGCGCCACGCCAACGTCCAGAGAGTCCCCTCTGTCCCCTTGGCGCCAATCACCGCGCCCTGGCCCTTCGCACAATGGGGAATGGATATCCTCGGACCATTCCCCGTCGCTTCGGCCCAGCGGAAATTTTTGATTGTCGCCATCGACTACTTCACCAAGTGGGTGGAGGCAGAGCCACTGGCCACCATCACGGAGGCACAAGTCCGGAAGTTCGTGAAGAAGAACATCATTGTCCGATTTGGAGTACCTCGGGTCCTCATCTCGGATAACGGTCGACAGTTTGATAACAAGCACTTCCGGGACTTCTGCGAGGAATTTGGGATCGAGCATCGGTTCACATCCGTGTCGCATCCCCAAACCAACGGCGAGGCCGAGGTCACAAATCGGACAATCCTCCAAGGTATCAAAGCGCGGATCGGCCGGACGGGGCAAGCTTGGGTCGAGGAACTCGAGAATGTCCTTTGGGCGTATCGGACCACACAACGGACTCCTACTGGAGAGACGCCTTTCAGCCTAACCTATGGCACGGAAGCCGTTGCCCCCGTGGAGCTCGGACTCCCCTCGCCTCGGGTGGCCGCGCACCGACCCGAGGCCAATTCAGAGCAACTCCGAGGGAACTTGGATCTCTTGGAAGAGGCAAGGGAAATGGCTCAGGTACGGATGGCAATGTATCAGCAGAGGGTGGCCCGATATTACAACTCCAAAGTCCGACCGAAGCTTTTCAGAATTGGAGATCTGGTGCTGAGGCGAGCTAAGGCATCTCAACCTACGGAAGGTGGGAAGCTAGCGCCAAATTGGGAAGGCCCGTATAAAGTTCGTTGGGTAAACCGACCTGGCTCCTACCAGTTGGAAGCCCTAGATGGCCGAGAAATTCCAAGGGGCTGGAATTCCGCTAACCTGCGGATGTATTACCAGTAGAACAACAAGGCCAGAAAGACAATTTAAAAAGGTGCAATACTTTTCATTTCAATAATTTCTGGTTACTGTGGCGTGCTCGTGTGATTACAAGGAATTCCCAGAGGGGAATTAGGGAGTAAAGAAAGTAAAGAAGAGGTGGGGACCCAAACCCTCAACCCAGGGCGGCTGCAGTCCCACCAGAAGTGGGTGCTTCTAACCGGAGGCGCCATCCAGCACCTCACCAAAAAGAGGAGGAGCCGCCGCAGAAGAAGCTCCCGCTGCCCCCAGGGGAACGCCGCCTCCAAAGGATATTCCCATCTTCCCCAGTGGTAGGAAAGAGAAGGGATTCGAGGGGGAAGAGTATATGGAGGCGCGGTCCCGGATTGAGCGTCCGGCGCAGAGCTCAACCGGGAGGCTGAACTTCAAGGAGGGGAGATGTGATCCCGGATGAAACGCCTAGAGCGGAGTTCCGCCGGGGAGACCCTCCTTGTTGATCCCAGATGAAACGGCTAGTTGGCTGAAGTTGTAAGGGGAGCGCCTCCCCTTTCCTTCGACAGGAGTCTCTCAGTCATATGCCAAGGAGGAGGTCCGCGATCCATGGCAACCTGCAGCTCCGGCTTAGCAAATTCCATCGTACCTGCACCTGTATTTATAGCCAAGCTGCGGCCCCCTGGTAGTTCCGATACGGGTGGCTCCAATAAATGCAGGCGCACTGAATCCGGAGCCGTACCGGCTCCCGAGGCGTATCTCCCCGCGATTTCCTAAGCGTCATTCTCCTTAAATCGCATTCTTTGTGCAGGACGATCCGGGTGACGTATACCCCTAGGTCCACGTGTCTCCGCTCGCGCCCAGGCCGCATCCTCCTCGAAGAACCCGCGTATCGCGGCCGCTCAACTAACACTCCTCACCAGCAGCAACTGGCGATCCGATTTCCCAGGTAACGCATTAATTAGCGTTTAATACCCTCTCTCGTGTTCCCCCCAGGCAACGCTTGGAGGAGAGGAGAAACACGGTCGCGGCTGGGCACAGAGAAACCCCGATGGGCGGCGAGCGACAAGTGGCCGACCAGCGAGCGGAAGAATTTCCTGAGGCCTAACCCTCGGATGCCTGGCTAACCCGATGATCATCCCGGGAGCAGACTAGCCGGAAGCCCCGACCGGTCGCCTCGGCTTGCGCCAGCCTTGGCCGACCAACGAGCGGAATTTCCCTGAGGCTTGACAACCCTCAGATGCCTGGCTAACCCGATGATCATCCCGGGAGCAGACTAGCCGGAAGCCCCGACCGGTCGCCTCGGCTTGCGCCAGCCTAGGCCGACCAACGAGTGGAATCTCCCGAGGCTCGGCCCTCGGATGCCTGGCTAACCCGATGATCATCCCGGGAGCAGACTAGCCGGAAGCCCCGACCGGTCGCCTCGGCTTGCGCCAGCCTTGGCCGACCAACGAGCGGAATTTCCCTGAGGCTTGACAACCCTCAGATGCCTGGCTAACCCGATGATCATCCCGGGAGCAGACTAGCCGGAAGCCCCGACCGGTCGCCTCGGCTTGCGCCAGCCTTGGCCGACCAACGAGCGGAATTTCCCTGAGGCTTGACAACCCTCAGATGCCTGGCTAACCCGATGATCATCCCGGGAGCAGACTAGCCGGAAGCCCCGACCGGTCGCCTCGGCTTGCGCCAGCCTTGGCCGACCAACGAGCGGAATTTCCCTGAGGCTTGACAACCCTCAGATGCCTGGCTAACCCGATGATCATCCCGGGAGCAGACTAGCCGGAAGCCCCGACCGGTCGCCTCGGCTTGCGCCAGCCTAGGCCGACCAACGAGTGGAATCTCCCGAGGCTCGGCCCTCGGATGCCTGGCTAACCCGATGATCATCCCGGGAGCAGACTAGCCGGAAGCCCCGACCGGTCGCCTCGGCTTGCGCCAGCCTAGGCCGACCAACGAGTGGAATCTCCCGAGGCTCGGCCCTCGGATGCCTGGCTAACCCGATGATCATCCCGGGAGCAGACTAGCCGGAAGCCCCGACCGGTCGCCTCGGCTTGCGCCAGCCTTGGCCGACCAACGAGTGGAATCTCCCGAGGCTCGGCCCTCGGATGCCTGGCTAACCCGATGATCATCCCGGGAGCAGACTAGCCGGAAGCCCCGACCGGTCGCCTCGGCTTGCGCCAGCCTTGGCCGACCAACGAGCGGAATTTCCCTGAGGCTTGACAACCCTCAGATGCCTGGCTAACCCGATGATCATCCCGGGAGCAGACTAGCCGGAAGCCCCGACCGGTCGCTTCGGCTTGCGCCAGCCTTGGCCGACCAGCGAGCGGAAGAATTTCCTGAGGCCTAACCCTCGGATGCCTGGCTTAGCGCCGGAAGAGTTTCCTGAGGCCTAACCCTCGGATGCCTGGCCTAGCGCCGGAAGAATTTCCTGAGGCCTAACCCTCGGATGCCTGGCTTAGCGCCGGAAGAGTTTCCTGAGGCCTAACCCTCGGATGCCTGGCCTAGCGCCGGAAGAGTTTCCTGAGGCCTAACCCTCGGATGCCTGGCTTAGCGCCAGAAGAGTTTCCTGAGGTTTAACCCTCGGATGCCTGGCCTAGCGCCGGAAGAACTTCGGGAATCAAAAGTCAGCAAGAAGCAACCAAGAAAAAAAAAAAAAAAAAAAAAGAGGACGAGGGCGAGATGAAGAAATATTCAACGTGCATTAATTTTCAGGGCCGAGGCCCATACAATTGGGCAAAACGCCGACATACAAAAATAAAAAAGACAATGGAAGGTACAAGAGGTCAGCTTGGAGGATGCCCTCATTGATGGCGATCTTCCCTCGGGGAGGATGAGACATCCTCTCCTCAGGCCCTGGGAGCGTGACATTGCAGGCCTCGGGAAGGTGGTACCGAGCCACAAATCCGTCTAAGTCCTCGGCGACCAGTTTTGACTTGATGCTATCTGCTCCCACTTCGCCCATCCCTAATGGCCAATCTACGGTCAGGACGGGGTCAAGAAGGAGGGAAAGGCCGGAACGACTGGGGTGCACTAGTACAAAAAGAAAAAGTATGAAGAGCTCAAAGTAGAAGAGTGGGAAACTCACTTGAAGAGGAGGAAGAACGGCTCCGAGAGCGTCAAAGGAAAAGCAAGCGAACGTTTCGGCGGCAACAATGGTAGCGCAAAGGAGAAACTCGAAAATGTCCGTAAAGAAGAAGACGGACGGGGGAGGGCCCCCGATTAAATAGGCGAAAGGGCAAGTGACACCTCGATGACGCCAGAAGACGCCTGGCCGCCGAAGGGTCGCTCGCACCCCAAAGGCGAATCGACACCATTAAGGAAGGATGTCCGCCGAAATCCTCAGGTTGCCAGGTCAGCAGCAACCGCCATACGCCATAAAGAAGGCGGGAAGCTTGAAGCGCGCGCGCCTCTCCGAAGGATGGCGGCAATCTCGAAACATCACTCCCTTCACCTGTTCCCCTTCTGGTTCCAGGCTCGGAAGTGGGGGGCTACTGTTATGGGGGAATTGAGCCGCCATGCCCCACGTGATCGGCACGCGTATCCAGGAAAGCTACAGCTGCCCTATGATCCAGCACTCCGACCCCGAGTCGGACCTCCTCGGCTCCGCAGCCCGACCCCGGGTCGGCTGCCCTATGATCCAGCACTCCGACCCCGAGTCGGACCTCCTCGGCTCCGCAGCCCGACCCCGGGTCGGCTGCCCTATGATCCAGCACTCCGACCCCGAGTCGGACCTCCTCGGCTTCGCAGCCCGACCCCAGGTCGGCTGCCCTATGATCCAGCATTCCGACCCCGAGTCGGAGATCTTTTGATAACGACAGGCTATTCTCCAGAGGCACGCCGCGGCCTCCTGCTCCACTACTCCCTGCAACGGCTGTACCCGATGCTGCCCACGATCTCCTGTATCGACCGTACAAAGCGGAGCTCCACTACGCCCTGCCATGACCGTACCCGGCGCTGCTCCACGACGCCCCGTAACGGCCATGTCAGTAGCCATTCTATCGAGCCCCACGACGACAAACCCCCCTGAGAGACCTCCCAGCCAGGTATATATGCGGCTGGGGGGAGAAGGGGGGGGTAAGCAATACCTCCCAGAGCACTCTCTCCCACTTGTGATTATCATCTCTCCTCCTCCAATCTCCTCTGACTTGACCGTCGGAGGGCCATCACCACCCTGGTGGTGGTGCAAGGCTTGTTTGCAGGTTCCTTGGCGGAAGGTGGAGCGCAACCAGCACCAACCAAGACAACTCAGGCGGAACCCCGTTCACACCGTCGTGTCAATCGTTCTCGGTTTGGACCACCAGCAACAGTTTTGAAGCGGGCTAAATCTATATTCGTGAATTGAGTGGAGGTTTTTTTTTTCCCCTCTCTTTATGAGTTTCGGCCAATCTACTTCAAAACCACTGCGGAATAATTATGGATATAAGCCTAGTCCGACCTACGATTCTATAATTTTGCTGATTGTGCTAGCTTAACTAATGAATTTTATAAAATTTTTAACTCAGCCATCCAAATAAGACTTAATCCTCAAGATGGCGTGGCCCTATTTGTTAAGAAATGATGGTATTTGGATATGGGGCTGAAGAGTTGAAGTAAAGCAGGCTCCGGTTTGTTCATTATCCCGGAAAATCAGCTACTAGGTTGAGTGGTTGAAGCTTCCACCCAAATCAACGACTGTGTCTACCAGCGAACCAGTCTACAAACCTGAATTGCTATGAAGCTTGAGGCGGAGGAATCATCGTCGTCGTCATAATTAATATTGATTTAATCCAGTGTAGTCCTGCAAAAGGTTTCATTCATCTAGAAAAAGGATGAGGTTGGCGTTGATATCGCAGAGCTTGGAATCATCCTGCAACTACTTGTTGCCTGGGTAGCAAATAAAGTGGGGTCAAGTTTAAAACTTGATTATTTTGCCTCTAGAGTTTCATCAGCAAGCGACTTATATCATGGGAGAGAATAGACTAGTGGTTTGATTCATTTTAAATATAAAAACGAAGCTCGCATGAAAATTCTTCAAGACTGTGATTGCTAACTTGGCAACTCTACTCTATTATCAACTCGTGTGCTATGCTTGACAACAAATTCACGAGTGTTGCGAATTTTTTTCATACCACTTGGCAAGAGGACTGCATGCGCGCACTTTACACGAGCTCTTTACACGAAGCCCAATCCACTCGACTAAAGTTTGAAACCCAAATCCCTATAAGACACCCATCTTCCTTTCCCCTTAAGGGTCCCCAACCCTTCTTTCTCTCCTCTTTTAAGATCAAGATCATTCATTTCAATCTTTTTTTTTCTTTTTTCTTTTTTTTTTTGATAGAGTCAACGAACATCTTGAAGGAAGCATTTTTATTTTTTTTCCTTTCTTTCTTTTCTGATTGTGCAGTTGCAGATACTGTTTGTATCAGACTAAAAATCTTTTAAGGCCTTTCTATGGGATCATGAGACTGGGCAGAGAAAGTCGTATTTGATAGCATAGGAAAGCATTTATATATCCAAAAACAAGCAAGAATTGGGATTGCAGCAACAAAAGCTTCGAAGAGATGCTTTTATGAGAAAGGCAATTGGGCAATTAATTGTGAACGTACAGTTCATTTGGAGTCAAGTGGTGTCAGCAAAGTATAATTTCACTAATTGAGATAACTTCCAAGTTCAAAATGGACCATTGCCAATTTGGGGAGCTATTGGTTATATACAAAATCTGTGAAAGTTTATTCAACAGGAGAATGTATATCCCATCTCAATAATTTAGCAGGCGACCATAAACAAGCAATACATGAACGAGATAAAGGAATTGGAACAAATGAGAGCCATGTGACTCTGGCTAGATTTAGGAAAAAAATCCAGCCATAAAAATGCAACTAAGTATTGGGAGCATGGGCTGAAGGATCATGACTTGGCCATAAGCCAAAACATGTTAGTTTTATTTTGAAAAAGATTCAACTTGTGGTTATATTATATATAAAAAAAATGTTGAATTGTGGAGATGAATTTCAAAAACCTCTAAAGATCATGATAATATGGTCGATTACAAACGGTTATTTTATAGTTGTTGTACCTATATAAATAGGTGGATGTACGCTGAAAAGAAGATCTTTTGATGCATCAATAAATTTAGTTTATTTTTAATTATTTTTATTTTATTTTTTACTTTGTCTTGCTCGTAGAGTCATAGTTCATCAGTATAACTCTATCTTTAGGAGCAGTAATAACAGTAGATTACTTAGATTATAGCCCTAGCTCCACCTTATTCTATTTTATTCATCTTCTTTTGAATGAGCGGTATGATGATAATAAAAGTTCTTAAAGATCAAGGTACATTGACCCATGTTGTTTTCACAATCATTTGATCACCCTATTTCCGGCTAATTCAACGTCAGTAGCACGCCCATGCATCTATCACAATCTTATCGCTAACTTGTGATCCCATCTTAACAACAAAGAAGGAAAATGGGTAGATAGAAGATGGCCAACATATTGATGATTCGTAGGATCCATGATTTTCAACATACCGATAAATCAACTACCAATCCCTAACAATCCGGATCAAAATGAGAATGATTGGCATGTCTCATAACTCAAGTGCCAATGAGGGCTCTTGGAACCAGCAACTGCCATATAAATTGTTTTCTCTAGAACTAGCATAGAGGTTTACTTCGCCATCCTTCTAAGCATCAATATTTTGATACGTTGGTACGGCAAGCAGCTAGCTTCACGAGACTACGGGCGAGAGATGTTTACAGGATCATTTTGCAACAATAAGGCCCATTCAGACACAAGCTGCAATTTTCTTGGATTTGGAGACTCGCGGCAGGGCCTGGGGTCAGAATCTATTGGAGGGAAATTGCATGGGGAAGAAATCCTCGGAGAGATTTCTTAGGAAGGCTTCCTACAGGAAATGCTATCAACTGCAAACTTTGTCCATGTTCTAAGAAAGATCTCCAATGTCTGCTAATAAATTACAACTTTGCTGTAGATGTTTGGAATGAAAAGAGGGTCAACAATCCTAACCTTCCAACGATTGACATAATGCATGGAAGCTTCTATGCGGACATATATTTAGTCCCATATTGGCTATGCACTGCATAAATTTTGAATACTTTTATTAGATCAAGGGACCCAAATAATACCTTCCGGTTAGTCTTTGTGGGTGAAATTGTGAGTACTTACAAATTGTATCAAGTCGGATCCGGCTTACAGTCTTTGTGGATTAGGAGACACTGCAGCACAAATTCATTGATGTTGACCATATTCGATCATAGTGGTTGTGATTAGATTTAAATAAATTTGGACTCTTAGCTTGGCGGGGATGCCAGGGCTTAAATGAGAAGAGCATGCGATGATCCGTGCGAGCATATATTTAGGTCTACATCGGCTATGCACTAGATAAATTTTGGGTACTTACACAGGATTAAGAAATCAAAATAATACTTTATGACCGATTTTTTTATGTGAGGTCTTGGGTTGTCATACTGCAATCTATACTTGCCTATCTATTTGATCCTCATATTCCAGCAACGATAAAACTAAACTATATTGGATGCCTATTGCCGTCTATTAATAACCATTATGACCCTGCTTATGCTTATCATTGGGCAAGTTGTTTGACAACCAAATTCTTTGATATCTTGTCATCCATCACCAATGGCACCACACATGGATAAAGGAATCTCATCCACATTTTCTTCCATCTCCATCTCCTAGGCACCCTATCCTGTGATCGTGAAGATGAATCTTGATGCATCACGGAAGGATGACAAGGGATTCATCAGGAGGAATTATTGACCAGGCACCGTATCAATGCAAGGACAAAAAATCTTCTATACTCCCACAATGCTGGAAGCAAAGTTAAGAGCAACCCTAAAGGGCTTCATAACCGTTGCCTATAAACTGAACTATTCTAAAACATAGTTAGAAGGAAATTTTACTACAATTATAGATTGAATGAATAAAAACCATATTTCTGCCAACATGCCCTCAACCATCATCTCGTAATCAAACATTGTCTGTTCCAAGTCATTTCTCAGCTTCGTTCTGCCAAACCATGTTTGTCAAGAGGCAAACCAATCAGTATTTTTTTATATGAGAAGTTTGAGACCGTTTGGATAATCATAAAGGATCCAACAAGATTCACAGGATTAAGGTTAGGCCAAGTCCATATTCACATAATTTATAGAAATTTTTATGGGGTAGGTCGGCCAGAATCATACGAGAAGATAAAAAAAAAGTCTCAGCAGTTTTTTTTTTTGTTTTTTTAATATGGAAACGGGTTAGGGCAGGCCCTACTGTCTTGGGCTGGGTTCGGCCTCGAGTTCTGTAATACTAACAATTTTACCACTTTATCCTTTTTTGTTTTTTTATTTTTATTTTTTTCACACAGAGAGAGAGAGAGAGAGAGAGGGAAAAAAAAAAGACCAAGAGCTCTCGAGACTGTAGAGGCCACTTCTGGTGCATCCTCCACCGTCCGTTTGTCCATTCTCGGCGCTTCTCCTACCCCGGCAAACCAACAGCGGGGTGTTTATCAAGAGCCGAACCTCGCTTTACCAGCGACTCGCTCATCTTCGCCGCATCACTCCGCGCTAAAACCCTCTTTACAGCTATATAATAGAAAGGAAAGGGATCACTCTCCCGGAAGCCCTTTCTTCTGCCAGAGAAGAAAGAAGAAAGCGCCATGAAAAGATCCCTTCTCCTCCTCCTCTTTCTCGCCACCACCCCTCTCCCATTCATAGCTCAAGCTTCTCCTACAGGTAATCCTAAAAAAAAATGAACCCACTTTCTCTCTCCTTTTTGCATCCCCGCCCATTCTTTTTCTTCCCCTGTTTTATTTCTAAGTAAACCTAAAATCCTTTTCTGGCTTGTTATTTTCCAGCAGGAGCTATCGTGAAGCACTTGTCTTCCGTTCTTAGATGGACGAGGGCTTCTCCCAAAACCCCCCAAAACGGTCAGTTGAGATCAATTTTAGGTTATGTTTGAGGGGTGCCTGTGATCACTGAGTGTTGTGATGCCACATTTGATCTTGCAGCTGATGGGGATATTCTGGCCTTCGAGAGCGGGTACTTCGTGGAGACTGTGGTGGACGGGGACAAGCTTGGGGTGGTGCCGCACACCATTCGGGTCTCGCCGGAAGGGGAGCTCTTCGCTGTGGACTCCATCAATAATAAGATCGTCCGGATCACCCCGCCGCTGTCCCAATGTACGCCTACAAACTCTTGTTCTTTCCTGGATTCTGCGAACCATTTTTTCTTTCTTTTTTGGATCATTGGCCGTGAGTTCTTTGAGGCATTTTATATTTAATTCGGGGGTTCTTCTTACAAATATGACTGCTTGAGCTAATATAATACGCGACCGAGTTGTTCGTATCCTTTTTTAATGCGATGCTGCTATATATTATTTAGTATGCGCCATTTGGATTTGATAGTGAGGGCTGACGGAAGAGCATTACACAGATAGCGGGGCAAGACTGGTTGCTGGGTCATTTCAGGGATACTCAGGGCATATAGATGGGAAACCGAGCGATGCTCGTTTTAATCATCCAAAAGGTGTCACTATGGATGGCAAGGGAAATGTGTATGTTGCTGATACCTCTAATTTGGCTGTTCGAAAGATAGGGGAAGGAGGTGTGTCCCTTGGCACTTCATAAAATTTGGTGATGCTGGCCCTGGCGTGTCGTGGGGTGTTATTGATTGGATATATTTCCTTGCAGGAGTGACAACTATTGCTGGAGGGAAATCAAATGTGGCAGGATATAGAGATGGACCTAGCGAGGATGCTAAGTTCTCTACTGATTTTGATGTGGTTTATGTTGGAAAGACCTGTTCTCTATTGGTTGTCGACAGAGGCAACGCTGCTCTTCGGCAAATTTCTCTTCAGCAGGAAGACTGTGATTACCAGTATAGCTCCATTTCACCTTCAGGTTTGACCTGGATTCACTGTATTCTACCTAAAATGTCATCTCTTTCCTCAATTGTTTCACTTGCACTCATTTTCGTATACATTCACTGGGATAAGTGCCACCTTTCAGTAAAATTTGGATGGTCAATATATTAGTGTTACCCCCTTTCTCTTTTGACAAATGTTTACTATCTGTTCAATGAGCCAGATTATTACTAACATTTTCTCAGAGGTGTAAAATAATTCTATTTATAGGGAATTCTAAGATTTCTGCCTTTTATGTCATGCTTCTCTTGTGCGGTGGGTTGTCATTTGCAAATTGTAGAAATTTGTCACTAGGATAAATGCCTACTGGAGAATGTTCCTACTGTTTACTGGATTATATCTTCATGAATCCCATTTAAATGGAATGAGGCTTGTTGCTTGGTTGGTTGTTAACATGTTAAATTAACGGCATAGATAAGCTCAATATTTTGCACTTTCACTTTTGAAATGTGTGTCTTCATTTCTTTGGAGTCTCTTTCCCACCATAGTAGCTGCTTTCAATGACAGGATATTCGTTGGTTGGGCAACACAGGCTCCATAAAGTGTACATGCTTGCTCCATCAGTCTACTAAGCTATCGTCCTTTAGTGGTGATGCTGGTCACTATTTTTCCTGGGTGGGGGCGGGCAGGAGGAGTTTATCATTTTTAGTGTTTTGCAAGTTTTTCCTGGACTAACGCCTTTGGTTTTTTTGTCTTAAATGTTGGAACATGCCTTTGAATTGTCATTTTGTCTCTTATATGTTCTTCTCATTCTTGCTTTTGTCTTTTTTTTTTTTTGTGGGAAAAGATCAGGAAGGAGCCAGTAGAGAAGGGAAAGCCAAGGAAACATAAGATTGGTGAAACAGTATGAGAATTAGTTGGGTTTTTGGAAATGAAACAACACATAGCATGGGCATCCATCGTTCTTCCCATGATAGCATAATACTAGAATCATTTTTCAACCGAACTGAGATATCCTAAAGCTGAGTTAATCCAGCCAGAGCCAAGATCAAGGAACAACAAGTCTGAGCAGAGTTTGGCAAGAATTATTTATTTATTTATTTTTACTTTGAAGCATGTTAGTTTCGAACCACACCCATTCAATTTATATGGATGTGCCACACATTGATCGGTAACCACATTCAGTCTGCCATGTTCTTTTACTTCCCAATCATAGTCTATGTTCAGTACAAGGGCCTAGGAAAAGGTCAGGAAAGGCTAAGCTAGCACAAGTGGAGGTCATAAGAAACAATTGGATCAACTGTTTAACACTGATGACGCCCTAACAGGAATGGCTGATGAATAAGGATTTCTAGAGCCAATCTCAAATAGTTAGATAAAAGTTTTCTGTTTATAGTTATGTTTTGGTAAGGTTGTTATGATCTATTTATTCCATGATTGATGATATTATTATGTACCCTCTGAAAAGGGTGCATGATTAGGTCATATGCTAGTTGGACAATAGAATTCTGAAGGAAGGCATGCGCAAGATGTGTCCTTATATTCAAACTTACTAAGAATGAATGAGTCGAACTGGGAATATCCAGTAGAGAAAGACAAAAGGATATGCGTTGTTCAGCCCGAGCTGGACAAGCCCACAAATGAGAGTCCTGGAGTTTCTACTAATATGAGAAAATAAGAATCCATCTACTGGTCTTTACTATGGAGCATGCAACTCTTATGAAGGAAAATGAATTCTGTACAAGGATAACATGCTTTGCGAGCTAACAAGTGGTTGACACCCTGCATCTAGTGCAAAGAGATTCCTCATTCAAAATTCTGGGGTGCATGCTGGGTTTAGTATGAGTAATTTGCATGTTCGCATTTAGAGCATGGTTCAGCAGGTTAGATTTGGTTCTGGAACAATTGTACGGTTTAGGAGCAGGTTAGGCTTAATTTAGTAATGGTTATGGCACGTAAGGGTGCTGTTAGCTAGTGGGTTGGCTTATGAGTGTTCGGGCTTGGTTTGGGCTTGGATGGTCATGATTCAGGAGTTTTCTACTAGCTTTTGGGCTGAACCATATCTTTTCTGTCCTTACAGTCCATGCCCAGCGCTATGTTCCTAGCCCCTTGAGTTCTGCTATTTATCCAGAGCCCTCAAGCTGTCATAATGGCAATTAGCAATGCATGTCCACCTGTTACTCAGTCTCATGCCTCTAACAAGAAAACAATCAGGTAACTGTCTACGCCGCATTCCCTGCTCATCTAGGTACCCTTACCTTGCAAAACACCTAGAGAAACATATCAGAAATTTTTGAGAAAAACATATCATGATTGGAACCAACAAGATTCATGCCCAATGGTGCAGAGAAACCAGTGAAATGAACAACTTTAGAAAGAAATAGAAGAAACCATTTGCCTTCTGTTTGCTTTTTTTTTAAGCGTGTCTCAGTTTCCCTCCATCCATACCTGAGCAATATGAAGTCTTTTCTTCTTTCTAGTCACTGAGTAATTTGAGTCTTCAAGGGATTTCCTTTTCTGATTATTTGGAAAAACAAGTACTTGTTCAGATGATTCTCTTATTACCTAATTTGAAATATGGAGCATTTATACTGAGCAGTAATGAACTTCTTCCTGTGTTAAGAAAAGAGAAAAAAGAAAAGCACTGCTTCTGTTTGCATCATTCATTTGTTTAGATCATCATAGAAAGTTGGGTATTTGTGAGGATGCGTTCATTGTTTAACATGCTTTGGTCTGGTTAAGACATTTAATACTTATTGAATTTTTTAAATGAGCAACTTCATCTCAGAAAGAGATAGAGAGAATTCATCTTAGAGAGGGAGAGTATATGTTACCCCATTAACTTCTTTTACAGCATCCATGTTGCAAAGTTGTTGCATGCTTATTCATGCTTCTGTAGATATGTAGTCTGTATTAGCTTTACTGGTAGATGGTTTCTTTATGTATGAACTTTCAGTGGGCAGATGAATTTAATATAATCACATGTTTCGATATTACTTTTGCTACCATAAATGAGTTGCTTTAATGCCACTTGTATTTTCATGCTTAAATTGATGCCATGAGTGTACTTGCTGTTGAAAAGTAAGGAACACAATATTTTCACCTTAACCTATACAATGCAGTGTTGCTCGCTATGGAAAAGAGCTCAAAGTTTTCAGCATAATCTATAAAGCACAGTTCTGCTATATCTTCTACTGTCAATATGCCACAACTTATGAAAATTTTCCACTTAAGTTTGACGCAGACAAGAATTTTATTTTTACTCCTGTCCAATCTCTGTATGCAATTTGTCTGGTACATTAACTGGAGCTGCTTATTTTTGTATTATGTCCAAATCCGGTTCATAGGACATTCAAATGTAATGAAACATGGCTGCAATTTTCTAATATTCCATTTGGCTTGTTTTACCATCATCAAGCTTTATGTAACCAAGTTTTCGTCTTATGAGATGCAATATGGAAGTGTATCTGACTTTGGTGGAAAGTAAATTTTTGCAAAGTTCAATAACCCTGCGCTGGCCCCTTCCAGGAGATTTAATCATATTCCATCAACAGGCAACAGAAACATACTACTACTAGCTAATTCATGGTTTCTGGTGTGAACCAAGAAGCCCAAGTTCTATATTGTTTTTTTACAGTTTTTAGAACAATGATCCCAAAATGCATCCAGTAAAAATCTGTTATTTCAATTAAAGAGGCGTAAAGTTACTGACATGAATGCCTACTGAAATGTGCCTGATGCTTCCCAGTGAATTTTGAAAGTTTATTAGGTTCATCAGTACGTAATTAATTTAATATGCAATCAGATAAAGACCTTTTGTGTGTCAAATGATAGGGGCTACCTTTAAAACATCAGGTTCTGGACCTAGAAGGATATAACCTTTGTTACATTTTTCAACCCTGGTCCAAAATTCTCTGAAACTTATTTCTGCAACCTAATTTATATGTTGCCTGTGTCCTTTTTGGCAGATATCGCCATGGTCATTGGTGCAGTGTTGGCAGGATATGTTTCATGCTTGCTGCAGCATGGATTTGGTCCTATCTTCCAGAAGGTAGTATGTCACACACCTCTCCATTTAACCTAATATAGTAAAGTGCTTTTCTCGTACAAGAATGCTTATTATCTTTCCATTGCCCCCATTCAGCCTTCAGTTAAGGAGATTATTTCCAATCTGTTCCTGTCATGCAGTAACCAGATACTTGGAACCAGCTAGACAAATTCCTAAGCTATTTTGAATTCTCTATATTTTTTTTCTTGTGAATTGCTATTTTCTTCACTTGACAATCAATCTGGTGATGTGATTATCCAGAAGCAAGCCTCAAATCAGTGCGAACAGCAAGATAGCAGCATTGCAGAGAAGCCTGCTCTGATTGTAGAAAGCTTAAAAGAGGATCCGGTTGCTGGATGGCCATCCTTTGGAAGGCTTATTTCTGACCTATTTAAATTTGGTATTGAAGGAATCGGTAATTTGCTTCTCAACCTCATTCCGCTCAGTTTCAGACGTGGCAGAGCCAAGGTAGGCCGCACTCGCCTCAAAGAGAGTCTTGTAATGCCTGAGGACAAAGCAGAGCCACCCCTGGTGCAGAAGCAAAAGAGCCCTTCACCTATGTCGGAGACACTGCATGCCCCGAACGTTATTGGCGATTCACCACCGAAGCCCCAGAAGAGCAGCAAACCACCAAAATTCAAGGATCCCTCTGGCAAGCATAGGTCCTCAAAGAGGCAAGACTTCGCAGAATTCTATGGTTCAGGAGAGTCTCCTCAACTTAGCTCAAAAAGCCAAAAAGATCGGGTCCGGCACCGTCACCGTGATAAGACTGGGGAGGTTTTCGGAGCTGTGGGGCCAGAGCCAAAATCAGTTGAGATGAAGCCGGTGGACTATGGCGAGCCCAAGTTTGATCATTACAACATCAGGGGCAAGTATGGTTCAGACAACGCCTACCGCTACTGAATGATGTAATTATAAGCATGTCACTGGTATCCTGCAATTACTTGTCTTGCTTATTGTTCTCTTGGTTAATATACAGTGGGTATATCCAGTGCAGTTTAGAGATGTCATGGCCATGGAGTACTCAGATTAATGCTCATGACTATATGCTTTTATCTTTTCCGATGTTTTCTTTTTCTCCTCCTTCCATAAGGATACTGTTGGTTGAACTGGTAGTTTGAAGAGGTTCTATGAAATGATGTGTAGCACTTGTATTTTGTAGTTTTTGGATTCCCATATTTTCTGGGAACTCTTTGATAGACCAATCCATTTGCTCATGAATCTGTTGGACATATTGCCCCAATTATGTGCATTAGATAAACTATTTGTCAGACCACGAACCAAAAGTTAATTATATAGCATACTATTTCACATGTTATTTAGACTTCCTCTCATTGCCTATGTGAAAGAGGACAAGCCACATTTGAAGCCTCAAATCTCAATGTCAACAAGTGTCAATCTTTTTTTTTTCTTTTTTTTTTTTTTAACTAAGACGGATAATTCATACAATATGTATATAGATACATCCAACGAAGACGGAAAATAGAACATCATGGAGCTCCCGAGGCAGCTTTTCATCTTCTACCCACACCATGCTACTGGCGTGGTTGGCCATGTAGGTTCTCCATTTCTATGCCCAAATTGGGCTATATGTTTCTGCGATTCTAGGCAATATAGATGTGTTCTTGTGTAATGAGTCTGATTGGTGAGAACCATATGTATCACTAATGTTTATGAAGAAAAGTCACTGATGGCACACTTTTCTGTTGATAGACTTTCCATTTAGTCACCGTTACATAAACCTCTGCAGTGTAAAGTAAGGAACTCCTTAAACGGGCAAATGACCAATTTGTTGTGTCCACTAATCCTAGTAGAGTGAGGAGATTTTGGTTCTCACCTCCATCGGTCACCACCTTCGGGCATTTAATTTCACCGAATCCAACACCTCGTAGCATCTTTTCTTGGAGATAATGATTGTCGGAAAATATTGTTTGAAACGTCTTTTCTTGTACGTTTTCTGAACACCAGGGTGGTTTTGCACTTGCTTGGGCAATAATAACAGGGCTGATGTGTTAATAAGTGGACGCAAAGATTTCATACGTACAACTGCTGGAAAATGTGGAAGAAAAATGGAAGTCTCAAGAGTGTCAAGATCTATCTCAATCTCGTTTGTTGAGGTGCTCTTAGTAGCCACTGGTGCCTCAATTCTTCTCCTCCCTAATCCCTTCTATGCATACAGAAGCTTGGCTTGCATGAATCCGACTGAAATCACTCGATATGAATACAAAATGGTCCCTTCGATCGTTAATTTGCAGTTAACATAGAGAGTGGCTCTCTTCTTTAAAACACCTGCCCAAATCTATCGCCCTGCTTATGGGAGTTGCAGGGTGAACACCAGAACCATCAGACTCACGAATACCTTCGTTTTCAGGATTCTATACTCCCATCTCGCACAACAAAAAATCGTCATATTCCAAAAGAACTTGGCATTGTAAGGACTATGGTTTGGGGGATGATGAGTAATTTAATATTCAATTAAGGATCTGTAAGTAGTTTTTCAGACATCTAATAATAGTAACACCTCTATATAAACTGAAGTCGCCAACGCAAGAAGCTTGGAACTTAGGAGCTAATAAATAAGTTAGTTTGAGAATCCATATGTTATTTTACTCTGGCAATGTTGCCGATTTCGCCCTGTTTGAAGGAGCTTTTGGAGGGCCAAAAAACTTTTTCTCGTCTTCCAAAAGTACTTTTGGATAAAAAAAAATGTTTGGTAAAAATTTCGAAAAGCTATTACAGCTTCCGAGAAAGTTGAAAATAGCTTTCCGGAAGAAGCTCCCCAGAAAGCTGTTTTCAGTTTTATCGAAAAGTTTTTTTTTTTTATCAAAATACTCTTATTTAAAAGTCCATTTTTCCTCCTAGAACCCTCCATCCCATGCCTTTTCCTCTCCCTCACCCTTCCCTCTCTCTCCCTCTCTATCTCCTTCTTCTCAACGCCGCCGCCCGTCTCCTTTTTTTTTTTTTTTTTTGCTGGCTGCCCTGGGACAATGGCGTCCCAACTACGGAACCACGGCATCCCAACCGCAGGACCGGGGAGGCGAGTGGCAGCGAAGCCCCCAGGGCGGCCAGCCATGGGGCTTCCCTGTGCCACGGCCAGCCGCTGGCCATGGCGAGCCGTGGCCACGGCCGGGCCCCCTCCCGCAACCGTCGCGGCTAGGCCCCCTCCCATGGCCACCGTGGCCTGGCCCCTTTCCGGCGCCGCCGGCCTCGCGGGAGGATAAGAAAGGAGAAGAACGGAAGAGAGGAAGGAAGGAGAAGAAGAGGAGAAAAAAGAAAAGAAAAAGAAATGAAAAAAAGAAGTAGAAAAGGAAAGAAAAAAAGAGAAGAAAAAAAAAGGAAAAAGAAAAAAAAAAAAAGAAAAAAAAAAGAAAAGGAAAGAAAAAGAAAAATAAATAAATAAGGGAAGAGAGGAAGGGAGGAGAAGAAGAGAACAAAAAAGAAAAAGAAAAAAAGAAAAAGAAGAAAAGAAAAAGAAGAAAAGGAAAGAAAAAAAAAAGAGAAGAAAAAAAACGAAAAGGAAAGAAAAAAATAAAATAAAATAAAAAATAAATTCATAAATAAATATATAAATTAATGAACGAATAAATAAATAAATAAATAAATAATAAATAAAAATATTTTAATGAAATAAAATAATTAATAAATAAAATGATGAGTGAGTGGCAAATAATATGATCTAAATAAATAAATAAATAAATAAAAATATTAATAATTATGTAACTAATTTTATCATCTAGCTAAAAAATTGTTTGAAAGATAAATGGTCATTAGAAGGGTAAAAAATTAATTTATACTAATAATTATAATATTTTTATATATTTATTATTATATTAGATTATAAATATAATATAATATAATATAATATTATCTTATTTATAATAAAATATATTTATTTATTTAGTTTTCTGGAAAAGTTGAAACAGTTTTTCAAAATTTTTACCAAACATCCTTTTTCATCCAAAAATACTTTGGGAGGGTGAGAAAGTATTTTTTGGCCCTCCAAAAACTCTCCTATATGGGGCCTTAGTAAAAGCTTAAGGTTAGAGATGGCTCTACTCGTTGGAGAGGGGTCGAGATGGAGCTGAAGACTCTTGGATGGGCGGGTGGTGATGGTCGCCAGAGGAGCGAAATAGAGGTTGGAGCAGAGGAGGCAGTGACAGTGGTGGAGATTAGTTAGGAAGAAAAGGGAGGTTTGCTGCCATAAAATATCATGAGGTTTTCGCCCGAGAATAAGCCTAGTCGTTTCCAAATTTAGAATCACACGAGTCTACATGCGAGCACTACCTTCTTTTGCCCGAATTCTGTTGTCTTCCAAGATAGAGAGGACATAAATAAAAATGACGTCGCCGGATATACCTTTTCTTGTGGAAAGGTATTAATCATGAATTTTTTTGTAATTTTTTCTTTAAATTTTATTTACAAAATAGAATTAAAAATGCATAGAATAATAGTAGTTAATATAAATTAAATAGATTGTTTAGTGATAAAGTATTATAATGTAGGTTACAATTACATACAAGTGTAAAAGGTACATGAAAAATAGCCAAAGCCTGCTTGTTTAATTGCAACTAATTAAACCAAGAATTGTGAACATGCTTGAAAATGAATAAGATATTGGTACATTCATGTTTGTATTTATATCTTTTCAGCAACACAAATATGAATATTAAGTAGTTATCAAAATTAGTATCCATATTTTTGTAAATAGATATGGATACAAGTTGGATATTAATTATATTAATATTTTTTATCCAAATACGTTAGTCTAATGTGAGTGAACACAAAAATGAATATTCAATGGTTATCAAAATTGCTATTTATATTTGTTTTAAATGAATATAGATATATATCAGATATTAAGCATATCCATATTTGTTTTAAATCGACATGGATACAAGTTGGATATTAATTATATTAATATTTTCTTTACCCAAATATATTAGTTTGATATTACCGGGTTATGTGTGTGTGGCTATATATATATATATATATATATATATATATATATATATATATATATATATATATATATATATATATATATATATATATATATATATATATATATATATCAGATTCTGAGTAGAGTTTAATTATGAGACCTAATATAAACAATACAACCACAAAGGATGGGAATAAAATATGCTATCAAGATGGAGATCGATTTCACCAAGGATCTCGTACACTAATTCATCAAATTTATATTAAAAATATATTAAATAAGATATATAATATAAAAGCATTAAGATTTTTTATTTTAAAAAGAGCTTATAAGAAAAATCATGTACAAATATACGAATTGTTGATGTTATTAATATTTTTAATATTTTAAATAAGAAGGCTTTGAAAATATTAAAAAGAATAAAATAAGGATGCGTTTAATTCACGATCAGATTCAGAATCGGAATCAAAATAGATTAGAACCAGAATCAGAATAGTATTCCTCGACGTGTTTGGTTCGTAATTGGAATCGGAATTAAAATCATAGTTAGATTAGCCGGTTGAGGTATTTTTCAAAAAATTACTTAAATAGAAAGGTATTTTTAGAAAATTATTTTTTTATGTAAATCTAGCGGAATGAGATTAAATTTTGGGAGAAAAGCTGGGATTGAATTTTGGGGTATTAGAGTATTCCCATTCTTCCCCCTTCTTGAAAATGGGGGCAGAAATAGGACTCCCTCCAGCCAGATGGGGAATCACTCATTTTTGTCTCTATTCCAAAGCCCCACTCTACCCTAGTCAAACGTACCTTAAAGTTTTAAAAAAATTATGAAAATATGAAATATCATAATACATTTCAAATAAAGATATTCTATAAATGTGATAAAATTTCAAATAAGTATAACTTTTCATAGTGGGTAAGTAGTAGTTAACTAACTGATACGTTCTAGATTTTTTTCCCCTCATGCAATTTCCTCCTTCCTATTTTCGCCAGAGTACGTTCTTCCCATGTGAAGTTCCAATTATATTGATATCCTCAAATATCATTCCCTTGAAAGCTGTTTTTTTCTCTTTTATCATAAAAGTAATAACTTCTTTTCTGAATTTATCCCTTAATTGAATTAATCTGAAAATAAGTAAAGACTACTCTAATAATAGCCATTGTCCCCGAGAATAACAAATAAAAATTGACAATACTACAACAACAATTGTCAAATGGCGATCTCTATTTTCATTGAATTACGCTCCTTGAATAGATCAACAGCTGAATGAGAATTATCACTTTAAATTCTATTTCTCCCGGAGGCTTCTAAAATTATTACAGCTGCTATTATGATGGTTAATTTTAAAGTATACTATTATCCCATCCTGTATGGTAATTGGGTAGCAGTACAATACAGTGTAGATGAGTGGGAAATAAAATGATGCCCTTCAACAGCTTTTTTATTATTATTATTATTTTTCATTTTTACTGTAGCCTACATGCGCGGAGAAAAAAAAAATAAAAAAAAGAGTTGTAGTCCGGTAAATTTCTTTGGCGGTTCCGTGGCGGTGAGGGAGCCAGGGAGGCTTCTTGCCTCTTTCTTGAACCCATGCTTGGTTTTTCCAATCTTGGCGCCTTTTCTTCTCTGACCGTGATCATTCCATCCAGTGTTTCGTTCTTCCGTCAAACAAGTAAGGTCGCTGTCGCGAGCATTGCCATGCGTGTTATTTTTACGAAAAAAATAAAACAAAAACCATTCCATTTTTTTCTTCTTTTTTTTTTTTTTGTTTTCACTTTTGACTGCGGTAAGTAATCGCTCACCTTTCCGTCCTCTTTCACCGCCGTGGGATGGTACGTTCACCGAATCCATTAGCCCACTAATAAATAGGAGTAAATTTTTATTTGGAACGGCACGCCAGAGAGTTCCTTTTTTTTTTTCCCTCCTGTCGTGTCTGAAACGCCAACGTTGACTTTGGCCCAATTGCCCGTTCCCACGCCTCTCCCCACCTCTCGCTGTACGCCGACCAATGGAGATGAAATGACCAGAATACCCCCAGCTAATGCCACCAGGCACTGCAGTACGCTGAGTCATTCCGGGAAAAGAACACGCTTGTTTCCCACTCTACCCTTTCCGTGGTGGTGGGGCCCGTGGCCGCCTGGTTGTGGGCGTCAAAACCGGTGTCGGCTTTTGCTTCTAAAGGCAGGCAGGCGTCCGAAATTTCCACTCAACGAACGCGGAAACCCCCCCTTCCGCGATTTTAAGAGCCATCCAACTACGTCCCTGTATCTTCTCAAATCAATCCTCGTCTCCTTCTGCCGAATCTAATAATCCCGCAGTCCAGAGGATCACCTTCCTCGATTTAGAATCTCCTTGCCGGCATCCTCCCTGTCCCCGTCACGTTTTGTGAAGAACCAAGTCAATCCCCGCACTGCAATCCCATTCCATTCCCTTAAATCAAGAAGAATAGGAAGAGGGGGATATTTTGATTTTGATTCTGGGGTTTCGATTTTGGAGCAAAGGCGAAACCCTATGGCGGTCGACGAGATGTCCTCCGCGCTCGCCTTCCTCTCCATCCGGCGGAGGAGATTGCCGGTCGCAGGGGCGTTCTTCGCGCCGGCGGACTTCTCCGACCTCGCTCTCATCCACATCCTCGCCAGCCTCGCCCGCGAACTTGTCACCTCCCATTACAGCCCCCATGCCCAATTCCAGCGACGGAACTCCAGATCCCTCGTCCGGAAGGTCAAGATCCTCCTTTGCCTCTTAGAATTCCTGAAAGATTCGCTATCCTCTTCTTCCTCCCCTCCTCGTCCTCCTCCTCCTTTCCCTCGCTCCGCTATCCTTTGCTTTAGAGAGCTCTACATCCTGGTCTTTCGGGCCAAGCTCCTCCTCGAGTATTGCTCGCAGTCCAGCCGGCTCTGGCTCCTTCTCAGGAACCCCCAGATCTCCGGCAATTTTCATGACCTCAACCAAGAAATGGCCACGCTCCTCGACGTCCTCCCCCTCGATGCTCTCCATCTCTCCGCCGACGTCCGGGAGCAGATCGAGCTGCTCCAGAGGCAGACCAGGAGGTCCAAGCTCTATGTCCATCCGCAGGACGAGGATCTCCGCCGCAAGCTCTTCTCTTTCCTCAATGAATTCGAGCAGGGCGAGGCTCCGGACGCGGAGGAGCTGCGGGCGGCTTTTGTCGATCAGCTGGGAATTCGAGATGCCACGGATTGCCGGACCGAGATTGAATTCTTGGAAGAACAGATTTATAACCAGGAGGAAGATGCCGATTTCGCCATTCTCGGCGGGGTCGTGGCCCTCACTAGGTATTGTAGGTTCTTGCTCTTTGGATTTCAAGAGATTGACGTCGAGAGATGCAGCAATCAAGCAAGGAAATTGAGCAAGGGATTGCCCAGCCAGGGGAGTTTGGATTCCTCTTTCACCATTCCCAAGGACTTCTGCTGCCCGATTTCACTTGATTTGATGAGGGACCCGGTGATCACCTCCACCGGTCAGACATATGACCGTGCCTCGATCACGCAATGGATCGATGAAGGCCACTACACCTGCCCTAATTCTGGCCTGATGCTCGCCCACAACCTTCTCGTGCCCAATCGCGCCCTTCGAACCCTAATTTCTCAGTGGTGTAGTGCTCATGGAATACCTTATGACACTCCGGAGAGCGCCGAAGCTTCCGCCGAGAGCATCGCCACCGCGTGTTCCAGCAAGGCCGCGGTGGAAGCCAACCGGGCGACGGCTACAATTTTGGTTCGGCAGCTGTCGACTGGGTCGGAGGATGAGAGGACCGTCTCCGTCCGCGAGCTTCGGTTGCTGGCGAAGACTGGGAGGGAGAACCGGGCTTTCATCGCGGAGACAGGGGCGATCCCGCTCCTCTCCAAGCTTCTCTGTACGTGGAATCCAGTTGCTCAGGAGAATGCAGTGACTGCCATATTGAACTTATCGATTCATGACGTTAACAAGAGCCGAATTATGGACGAAGAAGGGTGTTTGAGGTTGATTGTTAGCGTCTTGAGACAAGGGTGGACTACGGAGGCGAGGGAGAATGCAGCAGCCACGTTGTTCAGCCTGTCCGCGGTGCACGAACACAAGAAAACAATCCTGGACGAGCCAGGTGCAGTGGAGGCATTGGCGCGCATGCTGACCGATGGGAGACCGAGAGGGAGGAAGGATGCTGTGATGGCGCTGTTCAATCTCTCGACTCACCCGGAAAGCTGGGTCCGGATGATGGATATGGGGGCAGTCTCAGCATTGGTGGGAGCAGTGGAAGATGAAGGGGTGGCTGAGGAGGCAGCAGGTGCGCTGGCCTTGCTCCTGAAGCAGCCAATTGTAGCAGAGGTGGTCGGGAGCGAAGAGGCTGCGATCAATAGCCTACTGGGGCTGATGAGGATGGGAACTGCAAAGGGGAAGGAGAATGCGGTTGCGGCACTGCAGGAGCTGTGCCAGCGCGGTGGCTTCGTCTTGACTCAGAGGGTGGCGAGGATGCCATCGTTGGGTGCGTTGCTTCACACCATCTTGTTCACGGGGACGAAGAGGGCGAGAAGAAAAGCGGCCCTGCTCGCAAAGATTTGCCAAAGGTGCGCGTCACCAGCAGCGATGGCCCTGGGAAGTGGATGGGCTATCGATCGCACATCTGCGATGACCAACGACTCATTGAGGCGGAGTTCGAGTTTTGGTAGTGGAGAGGTTTCAGTCTCAGTGCCAGTGCCCATTTCGGTACACGCGATATAGCCTGAAGCTTTAGTTTTCCTTTGTTGCATGGCTGTCGCTGTCGGTTAAGTTCATTCAAAAAAAAAAAAGAAATTCTTTCATTTATACCTTTGGGTAAGGGGAAGTTAGCAGGAAAAAGATGAAACGAATACTGTGATATTATACATGTTCTGTAGATAATCAGGCATTTAATTGTAGTTCCTTCAGTTGTTATATACTGGTATGAAAATCTTGTTTCGGAGAGCATTGGGAGCTCCATCTTAACCTTGAGCTAGTTATAGATTGTCTCAACTCTGTTCCGTGGATTATCCGATCATTTGTAGTAATCCGGTAAAGCATTCTGCTTCGGTTAGAAATTATGGGTTTCTCTCAATGGATGCTTGATTCCTCTCACAAGTGGAAATCTGAGAGGAATGCAGCATGAACGGATACGTTGTGGACATTCTTCGTAGATAGAGTTCGTATCTGTTTGTAAGAACTATGTAGTGTGCCATTTTAAGCCCAATTTGCCATTTTTTTTTATGAGATCCAGGTATAGAACAAATTGGGAAAGAGTTACATAACCCTCTGCATCACAATAAAATAAAGCTGCACCAACAATTTAATTCTAGCAGCCCATATAATTACTTGCACGAACAGTTGTGCACCACTAAAGGGATCAATGATTTCAAGTTTGGTTAAAATATGGAAGTTTTTTCTTCCTCCCTGGTTGCAAAAAAGGAGTAGTTTCCTAGGAAAAATGTAGAGAGAGGAGAAAATGAAGCATGCTATCAGCTGCAAGCTCACCTGCTAGCCTTCGACTTGAAATATAGGCCATTCGTGAGGAAAACTTCTATCAAATTAGATCCATTTGCATTTAGATATGCATCTCAGAAATGCAGGAGAGAGATTATAGCTCTGTCGTTCCCTTAAAAAAATGTTTTGGGTCATCTATTAAGTACATATTGTGAGTTCCTTGGACCTATTAACGTTCATTTAACAGTTCAATACTAAAGCACGGTGTTGGCATCAACTCTCTCAAGCTATATACCAATCCCCTTCTATCAAATTTTGCTGGCACTAAATATTAGAAGTGTGTCTTAAAGATTTTTCAAAAATAAAAAGAGCCAACTAAACTAAGTTTTTTCTTTCAAAAAGAAAGTGGAGGAAGCAAGAAGCTTCCCTCTATTTATTAATAATAGAAGAGGTTATGTAAAGAAGACGGTTATATACAAAAGAAAGAAGCTACAAGAAGATGCTTGCAACTTCAGCCTACCGGATTGTGCGTCGAGGTTGTAAGGTTGTTCCATGGCCTCTCATGCATGATAATTTATTTTCTTCTTAGAACACAAGTGCTGCCAATTGTAGAAAGTATGCAATGTTTTTTGAAGAGTTGCGTGAAGAGAGGAGGTCTTCTTGGTGAAGATTCTTGCATTTTTTTTCTTCCAAATTTTTAAATGTAGAGCTGCACAATGTTGGGCTCTCGCTTTCAGCATAGAAAACTGAAATTTTTTTCGCCTCTAACCAGTCCTAAGATCATGCATGTTTGAAGGCCACCATATTATTCTTATTTGAATTTTGATGGCATTCCACAAACTACAGGCAAAGGAGCATTTGATAAATAAATAAGAAAAAGACTTCTCCCTTAGCCACACAGGACACAACTTTGACTTGCCAAACTTTCTTGACCATTTCCCTTTGTGGAGTTTGTTACGCAAGGCAAGCTAAAGAAATACCTTGACCTTTTTTGGGATAACAGCTTCCTAATGAGACTGCCATTATTAATGAACTTAGTTGGAATCAACTTAAAAGACACCATTTTGAGTGAGCTTCCGGATTGGAACATCAGCAACCTTCAATGGCCTGACATGGGAAAGAATGTCCAGAAGGGCATCCAACTGCTCTACTTGCACCCTAAACAATGGGCTTCTTAGTTTAATAGTCCAATTGATGAACCTCCAGGACCACCGAGAGATTACTAAACATTTTGGCTTCGAGGCCTTGGAGAAAAGATCACCAAAGAGAGAAGCAAGTGGCACTTGACCAACCCAGGTGTCCTCCAAGAAGTAGATATTATATCTATTCCCCAATTTTAAGGATAAACAATTCCAAAAGGTACCAAGATGCTTACTAACATCTTTCCAAATAGGAGAGAACTTCCAATAGCATTTTTTAGTTCTTATCCCAAGCCTTCTCCTTAGGTAATAGGCACTTCTAATTTGCTTCCATGGGGGTCTAAAACTTGAGCGTATACTTCCAAGCCCATTTAGCAAGCAAGGCAAGATTCATCGGGTCAATGCTCTTGATTCCCGCTCCTCCTTGCACCTTTCTTTCCATAAGAATGCCCATCGCATCTGATCAATTCTATTCAACGTCCATTTTGGAAGCTTAAATACTAACATAAAATAAGAAGGTAAAGTAGTAAGTACTGAGTTAATTAGAGTGAGGAGAGGGCAGCTTGCTTCTCCAAGTTGCCAATTTTAAGTTATCTTTTCAAGCAAGAGCATCCAACATTGTTTGGTACCTTCTTGTTGTCACAAAACGGAAGACCCAAGTATGTGAATAATAGAGAATCTTTCTTGCAATTCATCATGGATACAAACCTGGTACTTCTCCCTCATCAATGTTCATGCAGATTAAGGAGCTCTTGTGAAAGTTGATTCTCAGCTCCGAAGCACCTTCAAATGCAAGCAAAATTGCCCGGCGGCCACAATACTTTCAGATTTGCCAGCACAAGAGAGAAGTATATCATCAGTAAAAAGAAGATATCTGATACCAGAGAAATCTTGGTTGGTACCTGTTGCTGGTGGTCCAAACCGAGAACGATTGGCACAGCGGTGTGAACGGGGTTCCGTTTGAGTTGCCTTGGTTGGTGTTGATTGCGCTCCACCTTCCACCGGGAAACCTGCAAGCAAGCCTCGCACCACCACTGGGGTAGTGGGGGCCCTCCGACGATCAAGTCAGAGGAGATTGGAGGAGAAGGAGAGATAATAGTAGCAAGTAAGAGAATGCTCTGGAAGTTCTTCCTTACCCCCCCCTCCTCCTCCCAGCCGCATATATACCAGGCTGGGGGGTCTTTCAGGGGGGTTCGTCATCGTGGGGCACGATGGAGCTGCCACTGACACGGCCGTTACAGGGCGTCGTGGGGCAGCGCTGGGTACGGCCATGACAGGGCATAGTGGAGCTCCGCCTTGTACGGCTGTTACAGGGGATCGTGGAGCAGCGCCAGATACAACCGTTGCAGGGAGTAGTGGAGCAGGAGGCTGCGGCGTGCCTCTGGGGAATAGCCTGTCGTTGTCGAGAGATGTCCGACTCGGGGTCGGGCTGCGGAGACAAAGATGTCCGACTCGGGGTCGGATTGCTGGATCAAGGGGCAGCCGACTCGGGGTCGGGCTGCGGAGCCGAAGATGTCCGACTCGGGGTCGGATTGCTGGATCAAGGGGCTGCCGACTCGGGGTCGGGCTGCGGAGCCGAAGATGTCCGACTCGGGGTCGGATTGCTGGATCAAGGGGCTGCCGTAGTCTTCCTGGGCGCGCGTGCCGGTCACGTGGGGCATGGTGGCTAAGTTCTCCCGTAACAGTAGCCCCCCACTTCCGAGCCTGGAACCAGAAGGGGAACGGGTGAAGGGAGTGATGCTTCGAGATTGCCGCCATCCCTCGGAGAGGCGCGCGCGCTTCGAGCTCCCCGCCTTCTTTATGGCGTATGGCGGTTGTTGCTGACCTGGCAGTCTGAGGATTTCGGCGGACATCCTTCCTTAATGGCGTCGATTCGCCTTTGGGGCGCGAGCGACCCTTCGGCAGCCAGGCGTCCTCTGGCGTCACCGAGGCGTCACCCACCTTTCCGCCTATTTAACCGGGGGCCCTCCTCCGTCCGCCTTTCTCTTTACAGACATCTTCGAGTTTCTCCTTTGCGCTGCCGTCATTGCCGTCGGACTGTTCGCTTGCTCCTCCTTTGATGCTCTCGGAGCCGTTCTTCCTTCTCTTCCGGTAAGTTGCCCCATTCTTCAATTTAAGGCTCTCCATACTTTCTCCTTTTGTATTAGTGTACTCCAGTCGTTCCGGTCCTTTCCCCCTTCTTGACCCCGTCCTGACCGTAGATTCACTGGCCATTAGGGATGGGCGAAGTGAGAGCAGAACGCATTAAGTCGGAGCTGGTCGCCGAAGACCTAGATAGGTTCGTGGCTCGATACCACCTTCCCGAGGCCTGCAATGTTACGCTCCCGGGGCCTGAGGAGAGGATGTCCCATCCTCCTCCAGGGAAGGTTGCCATCAATGAGGGCATTCTTCAGGCCGGGTTCCGCTTTCCCCCCTCGGACTTAGTCGTTCAGGTCCTTCGGGGTTTAAGAGTGGCGCCGACGCAACTGGTGCCGAACTCATGGCGCGCCCTGACGGCCTTTCAGGTTCTCTGCCGCATGCATGAGGTTCCCGCCACCCTGAATGTCTTTTGGGAATGCTACGGCCTGAGCGGCCACCCCCAGGACAAAGGGTGGTGGTGCTTTGCGGCGCGGCGAGGGTGCGGCCTCGTCAAGGAGGCTCCTACCTCCATTCACGGCTGGAAGGGGCGCTTCTTTTTCGTTGACGCAGATCCCTCTTGGGGAATCAGGGCAACCTGGGAGACGCCGATGAAGTCCCCGATTGGCCTATCGAGGTTGTCGAGGGAGGAATCCGATGGCGTCGCCGTCTTGAAGGGGTTGGTTGCCGAGGGCCGGCTCCCCCCGGTGGCTCGCCTTATTTCCGAGGATACCTTGGTGAACGTCGGTCTGAGCTCGGTCCCCGCTGACCGTGAGCCCGCCACCATTTCTTTTTTAGCTCTTTTCTCCTCTTTCGTCTCGTTCTTTCCTTCAGTTTCTCAACCTCCGACCACCTCGTCCTTTTTGCAGAGATCGACGACGTCATGCGGTCGGACAAGGCAACGGCTGTCGGTAGGATGTCCCTACTGGAAGCAGTCCGGAGGAAGAAACGAGCTCCTCCGAGCGGGGCCCCACCGGCGAAGAAGTCCCGCCGGCAGGCGACCTCGACGCCGACAGACGGGTCCGGACCCACCGATCAGGGGGACGCCGCGGGCGCGGACCGGCAGTTGACGCTGTATCAGCCCTCCGATGCTGAGACTACCGTTTTTCCGGAGGCATCACCCGGGCGCGCCCGAGATGGACGGGTCGGACGTGACCGGTCCCCAGCCCAGCCTTCGACTCGGTCGGCTCCGGATGATACGAGGAGGGACGCGCCGAGGCCCCGGCCGAGCGGGACCCTGTCAATTCCAGGGGCGGTCCCCGCCCCGAGCATGGTCAGCATGACTCTTCCCCAAGCGATGGGTAAGGGTAAGGCTGCAGAACCACCGTCCGACTCCGGGGAGAAGTCGGGGTCGGCCTTCACTTTCGCCGGCGCCCGAAACCTCATCGAGACGGTGCTGCTGGAGAAGGACCGCAGGCAGGTCCGGGAGATGAGGGTCCCTGACATTGGGGCTGCCAGCTGCGTCTGTCTCATGTCGGTGAGTGTTCTCTTGGTCGCTTTCATCATTTATAGGCTCTGTTGATCCCCGCCTGACGCCCTCGTTTTTCCTATCTCTTAGCTCGCCCAGTACATGATCCGCCTGGAGGAGTGCTACGAGGAACAGGCGAGGCTTCTGGCGAGGGCCGAGAGCCAACTGAAGGCAGTAGAGGAGGGAGGTCAGGCTGCGGCGGGGAGGACGACCAGGGACCTCGAGATGAGGCTCCAGGTGGCCGAAGAGCGGGCACTCGGCTTCGTCACCCTCGAGAAGCAACTGTTGGAGGCTCAGGAGCAACTCAAGGTTGCCTCGGGTCTCGAGGGCGAGATCAAGAAGGCGGAGGAGCGGGCCGAGAAGCAGTCCCGGAAGGCTGCCGACTACCGGGAGAGGTGGGAGAAGGCCCAGCGGTCAGCCGACAACGCCCGCAACCGAACCCGGTCTCTTGAAGCCAAGCTGGGCGAATTGGAGTCGGCCTTGGAGAAGTCCCGCGCGAGCGACCAGGAGCTTCATTCGCGCCTGGAGGAGGCTGAGGCTGCTCGCATTGCTGCCGAGGCGAAGCACAAGGAGGCTCAGGCTGATCTGCTGAGGGTCTCCTCCGAGGCGGACGACCGGATTGTGGCGAAGGTCTTGGAGGCGAAAGCTCAGATTATGGAGCGGGCAGAGGCGGCGCTGGCCGAGAAGAGTGCGGAAATCGGGCGTCAGGCGGTACAGGCTTATCGTCAGTCCGCCGAGTTCACCCGTGATATGTCGGAGGCGGTACAGGCCTATCGTCAGTCTGACGAGTTCGTCCGTGACATGTCGGACGCGGGGTCCGACTCCTTTATCTTAGGCTTCGAGGAAGGCCTGGCAAGGGTGTCGGCTAAGTACCCCGAAATTGACCTGAGTGGGATCTCTCTTCTAGACTCCTCTCCGGCGCCATTGCCTGCTGGTTCTCCAACCGCCTCCCTACCCCCTGCGGACGTGCCCGGCGTTCCCGACCCGGGGGTTCCTCCAAGCTGACCTTCTGTATTTTTATTCTTTTCTTTGTGTGTTGGCGTTTTGCCAAGTTGTATGGGTCTCGGCCCTGAAACAATGAAAGTTAATGCAGATAGAGTTTCTTCATTTCACTTTCGTCCTTCTTCTTTTTAACTCTTGGTAGCGTCTCACTGACTCCCGACTCTTAAAATTCTTCTGGCGCTAGGCCAGGTATCTGAGGGTTAGGCCTCAGGGAATTCTTCCGGCACTAAGCCAGGCATCCGAGGGTTAGGCCTCAGGAACTTCTTCCGGCGCTAAGCCGGGCATCCGAGGGTTAGGCCTCAGGAAATTCTTCCGGCACTAAGCCAGGCATCCGAGGGTTAGGCCTCGGGAAATTCTTCCGGCGCTAAGCCAGGCATCCGAGGGTTGGGCCTCAGGAAATTCTTCCGGCACTAGGCCAGGCATCCGAGGGTTAGGCCTCAGGAAATTCTTCCGGCGCTAGGCCAGGCATCCGAGGGTTAGGCCTCAGGAAATTCTTCCGGCGCTAGGCCAGGCATCCGAGGGTTAGGCCTCAGGAACTTCTTCCGGCGCTAGGCCAGGCATCCGAGGGTTAGGCCTCAGGAACTTCTTCCGGCGCTAAGCCAGGCATCCGAGGGTTAGGCCTCAGGAAATTCCGCTCGTTGGTCGGCCAAGGCTGGCGCAAGCCGAGGCGACCGGTCGGGTCTTTCAGGGGGGTTCGTCATCGTGGGGCACGATGGAGCTGCCACTGACACGGCCGTTACAGGGCGTCGTGGGGCAGCGCTGGGTACGGCCATGACAGGGCGTAGTGGAGCTCCGCCTTGTACGGCTGTTACAGGGGATCGTGGAGCAGCGCCAGATACAACCGTTGCAGGGAGTAGTGGAGCAGGAGGCTGCGGCGTGCCTCTGGGGAATAGCCTGTCGTTGTCGAGAGATGTCCGACTCGGGGTCGGGCTGCGGAGACGAAAATGTCCGACTCGGGGTCGGATTGCTGGATCAAGGGGCAGCCGACTCGGGGTCGGGCTGCGGAGCCGAAGATGTCCGACTCGGGGTCGGATTGCTGGATCAAGGGGCTGCCGTAGTCTTCCTGGGCGCGCGTGCCGGTCACGTGGGGCATGGTGGCTAAGTTCCCCCGTAACAGTACCAATCCCTTCAATTAATGAGCCTTAGAGCCCCAACCTACCTAAGCAATTTAGCGAGAACATCAGTTGCCAATATGAATGAAGCTGGTTAGGTACCCATTTAGCAGCTTCTTTTTAAGATCAGGAAAAAAAATATAGAAGTGGCGCACGTTTACAGAGCAGTCATGGAAGAACATGCGCTCATCCTTGGCTTCCCACCGATGGCCAGGGCCATTGCTTCCCGCCATGGTCGATGAAGACGCAAGTAGTTGACGTAGAAACTGACTGTTGACTTTTAAGAAGGCAAGAAGATCTCTGTCGTTTCCACTTCCTTCCACTGACTGCTAGGATGGTCCCAATAACCACTACCTATAAAACTTGTCCATGATCAGGTCTGGATCTACTTGCTCAGGGTTATTGATGAGGGGGTAGATCTGCAATTGCAAGTGAAATTACAACCAGCCCGCCATTCAATAAGGACCATCCATCCAAGACACCTTCTCTTTGGTTGATATAACATGCACCGAAACTGCCTTCTTCCTTCTTTCCATTCACTGATCCGTGATAACAAACCAAATCTATCTTTGCTTGAAATGCATCTTTTGTTGTACTTACTGCAGTGTTGTTGTAGTTACTGCAGTGATTATGGTAACAAAGTTTTGGCAGTTGATGAAAGATCGATGTAGGCTTCACTCGGTGCACGGAAGATTCGTAAAAATTTGACTGATCAATTAACAATTGCTAAAGGAAACGTTTTAACAGTCGGTAGGATCAGCAGGGCTCCAGCAAGAGTGGCTCCTACAGAAGGCCCATCCAATTGACTATTTTGCAAGTCAATCGTCGATCGATTTCTTAAACCTTCGTCAGCAGCGCTGGGACTCTGAAACTGAGGTTTGGTTGGCAACGTTTCAGCTAGCGTGAGAAAGATCCGTGACAACCGAGCGTTTCAGGGATTGCAGTTCGGAATCTGATATATTTCAACTCAAGGGAAACAAACAAACAAAAAAAAGAACAAGGAGAAGAAAGAGCTGAGTAGAAGCAGGATATTGGTGGCTCGGAGGAGTATCATTGAATAATGTTTGACTCTGCAGAGTAGAAGTGGAAGTATGACGATGTTTCCAGGTTTTACCTTGAGCTTAAGCGTGTCGCCCGTCTCGTTCCCGTGGGCTGGGCTGGGCGAAAAATCATCCCAATCACCACATCTCGTTCCTGTGGGCTAATTACTCGAGCGAATAAAGCCTATACATACATATACATATACATATACATATATATATATATATATATATATATATATATATAAAGAGATGCGATGATTGGCATGACGCATGACCATATTAGTGCATACGATGTAGGGTATAATCTTTCTCAGGCCTGTCCCAAATACTGATCCAGGAGTTGAGTTAGATTTGGAGTTCCACCAAGGCTACAACCATGTCAATTCCCTACCCAAGTCTAGCTCAAGGAGAGCTCACCTGCACAGAACTTGGGCCAGCCCAACAAGCCATTAGTCTCAGCTCGCAAGCACCAGCTTGCGTTGGAGGATCTGCTTCCAGGCGAGCAAGCTATGTTTATGGTGTTAAAAAATACAGGTAGCTACTATTTGATACAACTTAGATGCTTCCATCGGCCACGCATTGGCACTTAGATATTACAATTCTACGGTGTCATAACCTTCTTTTTCCTTTCAACAGTTTGCGTTGGAAGCTCTTTTTCTTCCAGAGGGTCAATCACGTTAAAAAGTCACCCAGAAGCTAGACCTTGACAGATCTTGAATGCTTCCGACATGGCATATATTGGCATTCACATAGTACAGTTTAGTTCTACGATATCATATCTTCTCTCCTTTTCTTCTCTCTTGGTCGTCGCTTGCAAATGGTAAGCGTAGCGAGGGCCTCTCCTCTATCGCCTTGGCGTGATTTGACCGAACTGCTAGTGAAGGCATGTGCCCGGTGATCAGCCTTTTCAGGCCACAAATGCATGGTTACAGCACGCAAAGACTGTAAAGGCCCGTACAACGACCCACATCAACAAAATTTTATACCCATTTGAGTCCTCCCATCAAGGTCGAAGGAACAGTGGTCCATTTCTTGGAAAGTTTTATTAGTTCTGCACGTCAACATTTGGCAGCACTTTCATGTAGAACTCGAACTTCAACCAAATTACTGAATTTGTTTATCACGGTTTGGTCCAAGTTTTATTTCATGACAGTAATCCCATAGGCGCTGGCAATTGTTTGTATGATTAGAACAGAAAGTTAAAAAGGATAATTAAAAATAATAAAAATTATTGTTAGCTACCGAACTTTAATTCGGATGGTTCGAGCCACTGCCGCTCTAAACAAGGAGTGAGGGTTTGATTCCACAGATCACCGATCCTTGCTTCAACTCCTAACTATATTAAGCTCCAATCATGCAAATACTTGCTCGGTTTACCTAGTGCTAGGCTTCGGGCTGGCTGGTTTGGGTGGATAGAGAGTAGAAGGAGAGCAATAGCTTCTTCCAATAAACCTGTCTTATAAATATATATATATATATATATATATATATATATATATATATATATATATATATATATATATATATATATATATATATATATATATATATATATATATATATATATAGGGAGAGAGATTTGATTATACTCGAGGGTCATTATGGACCTGAAAATTAAGGTCGCTTGACTCGCCAAGTCTTTAACGTGGCGGCCGATTCTCCTATCTCGAGAATATGCTCCTCGAGGTATCTTTGAGGTTGGCTACTAGAAAAAATCTAAATGGGCTCAATCTTTAGGAGGTTGGCACCTTCGTTCGTCTCCGAAGTATGCTTCCGCAGGCATCTCTGAGTTTGGCTACCAGAGAAATCTGAGTGGTCTTGGCCTTTGGGAAGTCGACACCTCCGTTCGTCTCTAAAGTATGCTCTCGGAGGCATCTCTAGGTTTGGCTATCGGAGGAAAATCAAGTGGATTCGGTTTTCTCATCTCGGAAGTATACTTCTCGATGCATTTCTAAGGGTTGACTACTAAAGAAAATCTCAGTGGGTTTGATCTTTGGGAGTTTGGCTCTATAGTCATCTTTTTTGAGGAGTTCAGCTATCTAAGGCACTTGGGGGCCTCGGCAAGCCCACCTGCGATGGTGTTGATGATACCTGTTGTCGGATGATTGTCGATCGACTCCAGGGTGGCGGACTAGAGGAGGAAGCAAGCACTTCTCAGTCATGCCAAGTATGGATGTACTGACCCAACCGCCCGCATCGGATGAGCGCCTCAATCTCGTCTCTGAGCTGGAGACACTCCTCGGTGTCGTGGCCGTGGTCCTAGTGGCAATGGTAGTACTTCTTCTTGTCCCTGTTGAATGTTGTAGCCTTCATCCGATGAGGGGGATGTAGGTAGCCTCGACTTTCAATTTTCATTAGGACTAAGGTGCTCAAGGTGGTGAGAGGGGTGTACCTCTCGAACTTTCGAGGAGGGCTCTTGAGCCATCGCAGGCCCCTCTCGCGCCAAGACGAGACACTCCTAGGCTCTCTTCGCTCCTCGCGTCCCCTCTTGGTTCATTTGGGGACTCTCCCATTTGCAGATGCGTGGCAGGAGGCCATGGTTTCCTCAACGTTGACTTATTTGTTGGCTCGTGCCAACATTTTGGGGAAGCCGATGGAGAAATGCTTCTCCAAGGAAAAAAGAAAGCTCGATGGCCACAAGCCGCTCTTTATTGTAGATATCACGATTGACAGATTCAGGTCGCGAACCTCCAACATTACCGTATTAAACCAGCTGACATATTCTCCAAAGGATTTCCTCTCCCTCTACTTGATGTTGAGTAGCGTATCTGAGTCGCGTCGTCGTCTTTGGTTGGAGATGAAGTGCGTTGCGAAGAGGAAGGTGAGCTGCCCGAAGGAGTGGATAGACTCGAGCCGAAGCCTGAAGAACCAAAATTGAGCCGCCTTGTGAAGGGTTGCAGGGAACGAATAGATAAGAGGCTCTTGACGGAGTCCTCGTTGGAATGGGGCGTTGTCTCCTATTCCGGGTGGGGTCGCTCCATTGGGTGTGCCGACTCTGATACGACCGCTTAGGATTTTGGTCCTAAGAGCGGTGACTGTCCTGGGGCACATGGTGTGCCGGTGACTGAGAATGAGGACTCTGCTAGTCGGGTTCCGGTTGGGTTGACCGCACTATTGTCTGCTGCAGACCCTGGACTGTTGAGTGAGCAGGTTGAACTGATCATTGTTTACAGACACGGTGGAATGCTTTGGTGGAGCAGGTTCAAAGCTCTGCAATGACCCTTGGAAGGTTGTGAAACATGCGATGCGTTGTAGGTACTTTGCGACTTCTTGCTGGTTGTCTCTCCCTTCGATTGATGTTGATGTAACTGGGGACAGGGCCCTTCCTTGAGTGCCAATTTAGTGCCGCTGCATTCTGACCGAGGTAGGAATGCAGCTCGGATGACCCTGAGGTCGATTAGAGACAGGCTAAGCAGGTTGGTTGAAGCATTGGACGTCGAATTCCTCTGCTGGATGGCCTGCAAGAAGTCCGCTTGTCGGAGAATTTTCGGCAGAGACCCTCCGATGCCTAAGTTACAACAACAAAGCAACAATATGAAAGGAAGAGATTTCAACAGAGTGAAGATTTTGTGAGGAGAATAGCGTATTGCGTGTATATTGCATACCTAAGGTCCCTCAGATTACTCCCCTCATATAGGAAAGCCATTTTGTTGTTACCTGAGCTGAAATGGCGTGCAATGATGGCTAGGCAGCGGCCAGTGGTACGACCGCGGTGTAAGTGGCAATCCACATTGGTGATAGAGTGCGCTAGTAGAGTGCAGAATGTGAAGCCACCGTGACTGCGGATTGCCATAATTGTCGGTTGTTGAGGCTGTCAGTCTTTGTTGACACATATTGATTGTTCTCTACGGTTAGCGACTTCTCGGTCGGAGTCGAAATCATTCGCCGATCCGAAGTCGTTTGCCTTGGTTTACGTCTGATGACAAATAGATCAATTTAGCTCGAGATCAGAGTATCCAGTATTTCCTCCATCAATATTTTTTAAATTTTTATAGTCGGTCAGAATTTTGGCACCAACAGCCTCTTCTCATGGTCGCACCGACTTCCCATGGATCAAGCCAAGTCCCCTCATGCCGGCTCGTATGGCGAAGTAGTTTGGTAATGGTAACTGGCTCGGCTTCGGAGCATGTAGCTTTTGCTTTGGCTTATTTGCCCTACCTCACCCGGACATTTTGAGAACCAGCCGCGGTACAGATGTACGCAGTAGGCTGTACACAACACCATACAAAATGCAAAGACGTGTTGCTGTTCGATCACGTTCCTCTATGATTGGAGCGCCTCCCTTCCAAACAGCAAACAAATCGTTGTTCGGCACGAAACAGCGGATCAACCCTTCAAGTTTTTTGAATGCGAAAAAGATCCAAGTCTACGGTACCGCCAGGCTCCCTCCAGCCACGGGCCCCACCTTGCACCCTTTTTGCGGGCCCCGCAATCCCACACAGCATAGCATTGATTTCTGCCGGAAAAACCGGAGAATTCCGTGACGAGAGAAAAGAAAACGTACCTCCCGCCCCTCGCTTCGATCCGCGTGTTTGACTGCTCTGCCCCTCTCGAGTCTTGACTCCTTCTCAATTACCACAATGCCCCAAGATCGGGCCGTTCCCGGAATCCCAAAATACCCCCGGATTCCCGCCCTCCAAATCACCATTCGAAGCCGACCCTGCCGCCCCGAACTATGTCACGGGCCAAAAGTGGCCCTGTCGAGCCCCCTAATCATTTTATAAAGGGCTATTTTGGTCGTTTTCCGGGCCATCATGGAGGGGGGAAAGTTTGGGGCCATTTTGGGACGAGCCGTTCCGAAAATACCCCGGTGGTCAAGCTAAAAATAACGGTCGTGGTGCAGGTGGGATGCATGAGAGGGCGGGCAAGTCCACCCTTCCCCATGTGATCTGGTCGAGGCGGGGCCCTTTTTTTTTTTATTCGTCAGGCTCCTTGTCGGAGACCGCCAGCTCCAGGGGCATTCTGGGAATATCCCTTTCGCCTGCCACGTTTGCCACCGCGCCCCTCCAGGGGCAGCCCCGTAGTATCCCCAAACGTCGAGGCGGTTATTTCCATCTCTCCGGCGCAGAGGAGCTTGAATTAAAAAGTTCAAAAAAATTAAATGGTGGGGCTTGTATCGTTAATTTGGTAATTAACAAAGTTTAATGGTTAAGATTGTGGATATTTTGGGAATGGGACTGCGGGAGAAAGGGTGGTGCTGTTCCACATGGGTTCGCTGCCGCTGGGGCCTCATCATCCCCCCGAGCCAGAGGCGACGAGAACCGGTCCTCGCCGGCCGGAGATGGCCGAAGACAAGGTATTTTCCGGCGAACTCTGTAGCTTTCCCGGCGGCTTGCGGCCGGATTCTGGCGTTTCCGCGGTTTGGATTCGTTGTAGTATCTCTTCCTCCGATCGATCGGCGGAGGTTTTTCTGTTTTTGATCCTTTGACCGCTCTTCTTGGTCTTTGGAGGGAGATCAACGCGGCTTGCAAACTACTTAGTCTCTTTCTTTTCGATTCTTGAAATATGTTTCTTTTTTCCCTTTTTTTAAAGATCCTGCGGCATTTGTTTTCCCCGATTTATTCTGTAGTTTTAAGATTCTTGTTCTGGCTTCTTGATTGAATCGGCTAATAGATCCGAGTATTTTGTATTTTCTTTTTATGCTTTTCTAAATTCCTTTGATTGGGCTACTGAGTTCTCTTTCCAGTTTTGGCAAAACCAAGTTTATTCTCCCATGACGATCCTGTGTTAACGCTGAGCTAGCTTTGATTTTTTGCCCCCCCTAAATGTGCTTCTCTTCCGATTTTGCTAAGTTTCTTAGATCCCCACCCGTGGTCGTTATCTAGAGTTTTCGAAGCGTCGGTCGCCATGGGATCCTCGACACATTGTAGTGTTTAGGTTGGATGCTTTACCTGAACTCTAGTTTTGTCTTTTTCTTTGTATTTTCCGGATTACCGTTCCTTGGACATCTGGTTCTTTGCGTCATCATAAAATTTTCTTGTTGCTTGCGGTTCAATCTTTTACACATTGCTGGATGGTTACGCCTTATTCTCTTTAAACGATCTCTACTGCTAACGGGTTCCATGGTTGCGATGCGCAAGTTTTGAGGTGTTTGTTGCTTTCGTGGGAGTTTATGGGCTGTTTGCGTTCTCTTTTGCGTTTTCTTCCTTTTCGTGGTAGCATTTCTTTCAGTTCTACTGCCGTTTCTTCCTCTCCTTGAGCGCTTCCTTAGGATCTTTGGAAAGTCATTATTTCCAATGGTTGGTATATTGATCTTGATTTCCGCTGGTTCTGATTTCTTTGAGTACTTAACGTCTTTCTTCTTGATTCATATTTCCCTGCCGTTCTGTTTCTATACTTTTGAGTGAAAATGTCACCAGGAAGCGTCTGTTGTTGAGGGGAATGGTCCAGTAACTGGTCACATTATCTCTACTACCATTGGAGGCAAGAATGGCGAAGCCAAACGGGTAAGATTTCATGAAATTACTGTATAACCTAAAATTAGGTGAGCCACAAAATAATGTCATTTTTAACTTGGGCTCTGTTTCTCATGTCTTTCAGACCATTAGTTACATGGCAGAGCGTGTTGTGGGTACTGGGTCATTTGGAATTGTCTTTCAGGTATAATTATAAGTTTTGTGTGTCTAATTTTATCTACGTCAGAGGTTTAGTAATTGGTTTTTATGTTGGTTACTCCCATGCAGGCTAAATGCTTGGAAACTGGGGAGACTGTTGCTATAAAAAAGGTCTTGCAGGACAGGCGATACAAAAACCGTGAGCTACAACTGATGCGTTCGATGGATCATCCAAATGTGATTTCTCTGAAGCACTGTTTCTTCTCCACCACTAACAGAGATGAACTGTTTCTCAACCTGGTCATGGAATATGTCCCTGAAACTGTATTCCGTGTCCTGAAGCATTACAGCAATGTAAAGCAGAGGATGCCGCTTATCTATGTGAAACTTTATATGTATCAGGTATCTTTCATTTCTTTTATTTCCTTTAGGTGTACAATGGAAATTGGCCTGAATTGATTACTTTGACATTTTGATGCAGGTATTTAGAGGGTTAGCATACATTCATGCTGTTCCAGGAGTTTGTCATAGAGATGTGAAGCCACAGAATATCCTGGTATGCTTGTTATGCATATATAAATGGGTAAACTTGTTAGTATTTTTGGAGAATGGTTATTTGCAAGGTTTACCGTATTGACCCATACCAACCATGCTGTGCCATATTGGTAAGGTACTGGTATAATACTAAGCAGCTTCGGTTGTGTATATGAGTTGAACCGGTTTGAACCAAGTGGAACCATCCCATACTACTCGGTATTGCTTGAAATTAAGGTGCTTGCCATATCGTACTGGCACGTACCGCTTGGTTTCGGGTGGTGCCATGATAAAAAAGAGAAAAAGAGGGGTAGGGAGCTGTCTTGATACAGGGTGTGTACCATACAATACTGTCTGTACCATACTAAACTGCTATCGTATTGGTATAATGCCCGGTACCAAGATTGCATATCCTAGTTATTTGATTCTTCTCTTATTGTCAATGGGCATCATGTAGGTCGATCCTCTTACTCATCAAGTCAAGCTTTGTGACTTTGGAAGTGCCAAAATTCTGGTAAGTTACTAGTTCTGAATTTCAACATTTTTAAATGAGATAGGTCATGTATGTGTACAATTTTAGATTTAATGAATGTCATGACATATATATGTAGCTTTTGCTGTGGCACCTCTAAAGTACTTATTTGCTAGCCTTATAGAAAAATATGAGAAAATGTAATTCCTTGCACGGAACCAGGTTTTTACCTGAAACAGGTTTAAATCACTATAGATTTCTGGCATGCATGGATTCTCACTCTAGCCTGTCTGATGTATCTTCACATCTGGTGGTGTATCATGGATGCATATGAAAATTACTGTGATTTCATGTAAATCATCCAACTCATTTTGTATCTAAAGACTTATGTGATATTTTCACAATATATGTTGCATTCAAATCTGTTGATAATTATCGTGTCATAATTTATTTTGAATTCTGCACTATGTTTTGGTCTTTTGATGTTTTCCTATAAAGTGAAAGCTTTCCTCTGATAATTCCTCAACGAGCATATTCTTTGGATTTATCTTTACCAAGAGAGAACCTGTATCCACAACAGTTGTTTAATTGAATGTTTCCTTCTTGACAGATTTTCCCTTATACGTATTAGCTTTTTGGTTATTGGGTTGGAGAACTAAGGCACCATCTGATGTTCCCGACCTTTTGGTCAACAAGCACAGTGGCATATCAATGCTTTTGTGGTGATATGTTTGGTATTAACCAATTCTTCTTCCCAAAAATATATGGATATGGACACTTGCCTTGCTGACGTTAGATTGATACAAGGATGAAGAGGATGCCTGAAATATATTATGTCAAAGGACAAATACAATGTATATTCAGATGATTATTATTTTATATTATATGGAGCAACCGAAGTAAACAGTTTTTTAAGGATAACCAGAAGCACATGTATAAATATACATCAGCAAGTGTCAAATTGAAGAATGACAAAGACTAGTTGCTTGTGTAATTTCAGATGGATGTGTTCATTCGGGACATGAGAAAACCACATAATAATCTTTATCGCATGAAATTTTTTGATTTAGTACTTGTGTCTTCGAACGCAGCTTGAGTAGAAATGAGTTTTTTGATTCTGAGCAGTGAACACTAATGAAGTCTATAAGCATGAGTAGTCCTGGTCTTGCATTACAAATTTAGCAAACTTTGTAGATGGAAATGAAACACCTTGTTGATTTAGTGGTCAATTCATTTTTTTCCTAGATAGCCAATCAATTTTAATCAGTTTATCCATAGCATGCTTGTCAGTTGGAAGTGAACTATTTCATGTAGGTGACTGCTTTGTAGTCATTGGAGGGCTTGATGATTCATTTAGGCTGATAGCCATCTTCCATTCTCATTTGGGTTAGTTGATAGTGATCACATGAATCAAGCAAGCATCAAAGAAGGTATCCACTTCTTAATCAGATGTAATTACAGGATATTTTTACTAGCCTGCCAAATGTGTATTTTGCAGAAAGGGTGCTAAGTTAGATAGAAAACTTGTACCTTTTATTTTGCTTTTGTTTTTTCGGAACACATGGTTAGTAGGTTATAAATATTGATGGTATATCGAGGACAAATAGAGTGGAAATAAGTTTATGAAACTTTGTAAGGTATTGAGGTCCTTAGATCATGTGAGAATCATAACAGGAAGGGATATGGTTGAAGATTTTTTTCCTTCCTTGCATGCTTGAATATACAATAAGCCAGGATAATACGTGATCAGAGCATAAGATCCTATTAGAACTTCAGTACTGACGTGGTTTGGGTGTAAAACTTGCATGTTGGTATTCTCAATATGTCCTCATGTTGAAATTCTCCATGTCAGCTGAGCAAGGAACAATCAGTGTGGTCCATATCCAGTTGGGCTCAAGCATGCTGTGGTGGTTCTCTTTTGAGTGGTCATTCTAGAATATGTTCCATCTCATGCATATGACATATTGAAAGAGATATAGTTAGCTTATCTTACCTTATATCCTAATAATTTTATTCTGTTATGGTAACTAAATGAGTGTTCTTTTGTTAAATATACATATCAAGATGCAATTTTTGATCTTTCCTGGAAAATATTTTGTTTATCTATCCACCATAGTTTGTTTTCAGATACAGGTAGTGAAAATATTTCTTTTGGATATAGTTTGATAAGTGGCATGCCTCACGCCTCCTAGATCTTTATGATCTCGACCTTTGCTTGGAGTACCTATTTTATATGGTTGCTTCTTACATCTCTATTTTTCACATCAGGTTAAGGGTGAAGCAAACATATCATACATTTGCTCTCGCTATTACCGTGCTCCAGAGCTTATATTTGGTGCAACAGAATATTCAACATCAATTGATATATGGTCAGCAGGATGTGTACTTGCTGAGTTGCTTCTTGGCCAGGTGAGTATTTGCTCTTTCATTTCCTTATTCACTTTATAAGTCTTCTGTCATAGTAATATCCTTTCAGCCACATAAAAAAGCATTAATCATTTACTTATTCCTTTTCTTTACAATTTCATTAGCCATTATTTCCTGGAGAAAGTGCTGTTGATCAGCTTGTTGAGATAATCAAGGTATAAAATAAGTCCTCATCTGTTAAAAAATTCTTGTTTCTGTAGCAGGGTTTGATTATGTATGAGGTGTTTTCTTTCAGGTTCTTGGTACTCCGACTCGAGAAGAAATTCGATGCATGAATCCTAACTATACAGAATTTAGATTTCCTCAGATAAAAGCTCATCCTTGGCACAAGGTAGACTTCACATACATTCTTTAGCACCATTTCATTTTTTTTTTTTTTTGATTTTTACCCCTTCTTGATTGTCTTACCTTACAAGATTATAATGCTTTTAGGCTACCAACAACTCACTTGTTTTGAACGCTAAGGCCTGTTTCCTGGATATCTTTCCATAACCTTGGAGTGCTACATTGATTGCTCACTTCTTCATGTCCTATTTAATGCTTCTCAAACTCTTGTGCGGTGCTTGAAATCCAAGAAATAATTGCTGTTAGCTGGTACTCTAAGATATTGCCCACGTCCCTTTGCAACATGCAGATGTCTTGGACCTCTTTGACTAATTCTTAAAACAAGTTTTTTATCCTTCACAAAATGCATTCCAGCAAGTATTGTTGTGGTCTACTTTGTGGCTTGCTAGGTACCCAACTGTCTGCATTGTTGATTATATAAATATATATATTATATCTGTTGAAGCTTGGATTTATAGCTTAGCTGGTTGATAAGATTATTGCTTATGTTGAAGTATTGGTATTTGATGCAGCCAATCCATCAGTAAGATGATTTAGAGACTGAGTGTTATATTAGCTTCAAGGTGATGACTCTACAAAAGCTTTGCTTCACATTGTAGGAAGGTGCAATTTGGGTCAGTCAGGTCTTGTCTAACTAGTTAAGTATCAAAAAACCAATCTTACCTAACATGACCGCATAATCCTGGTTGGGATGATTGGCCTGTCTCAGCCCAAGACATGTCGAGCTCTGGTTTTTAAGCTTGAAATTGATCTGTAACAGGTATCAGTTGACATTGCTCAAACCTGTCTAAACTGAAATCGTTTATTGTATATAGCCTGCAGATGCACTCATGCATTCGCAGATACTTTAAGTTTGTAAAATATAATTTGGCCTGCCTATTTGGTGAGATAAAAGGCCCTAATTCTTTTGCAACCTCTCAAAATCACTAAATCCGACCTAAATCTTGGTCGTCTCCTTTATGCATGACTTTTGCTTATCCATATTTACCTCTCTTGTACACAATTATGCAGGAAGCGTTTCTTTTTCAGCAGACTTTTGCCAATTTCCTTAAAATGCTGTTGTGATGGTAAATGATTTGAACTTGAGTTTTAGAATATCTGGCAAGTGTACTTTAAATTGGGCTAGGTTTAGGCTCCAGCCTTGATGTTATTATTCAGATCAAGCCTGATCCAAAGTGTTTATACGCTTCGGTGAAGGCTTGGGATTAGGGTCGTCTGACTCGAGTCCAGCTTATTAACAATCTTGCCTAATCCAAGTGCCACTATACACGGCTATCAACAAGGACAAAAATAGTTTGAAATGGGCCAAGTTAGATTGCAGTGGAGAATCATTTTTGTTGGAGACTTGAGTAGCATACAACTATGAATTATCTGATAACAAGATTACACCTTAGATCAAATTTAATAGCAAGGTGCACTAATTCTGGCATACATAGTTGCATATATTACTACAAGTATATACTGTGCCATTAATATATGCATTGCCACCATTTTAGATCAACTAGGATTTGGGATTGTATTGGTCTTTGTTAAAGGGTTGCGCTTTGTCATTTCGAGTTTTGATTATGGTTGGTTTCATTGAGGTTAGCATCTTAGCCTTAGAGGTGAACAATGGGGAAATGAGGATTCAGACAGCATGCACCTAGTAGGTGGAACATGGTTTAATCGTTATGTTTATGGATTAGGGTAAATTTGTTTAATGGTTATCTTGTACATGATTCAGTTGTTTAGTTGTTTAGTCCGCTTGAGTTTCATTTGGGTAAGCTCTTGACTCCAGCACAACCTAAACATGATTTGGGTAGAGCCCCTACCAAAAACTTGGGTTTGCTTTTGGTCAACTTGGCCCAGGTTGCACTACGATAGTGCAGCTAATACGGTTGTTGCACAGTTAAAATGAAACAAAAAAGGTACTTATCTTTCCCCCTCTTCAAAAGTCAGACATCAGCCATCGCGAACCATTGCAACATAGTATAATTAGCAGAGAAGTTGTTATTACTTTAGATAAAGAAGGGAAGGCAGCTATTGAGAAGGAAGCTCACCAGCCCCATAATAAGCAGTTAAGTCATTGCAGACTGTGGCCTGCTCGTTAACTGATTTATTGATCTTTGGGAAGAGCTTATCCTTATGCCCTCCTATGCAGTAGCTACTAAGTGGAAACTGAGATTAGTTAGCATTTGTTTTTTCAGAACTCTCGCTGCCATTTTGCACTCACCTAATTTACTAGCATGTGCATTATTTCTGGTATTTGTGCCTATGAGTTATGTTGAGTTTTATTCATCAGGTTTTCCACAAGCGAATGCCTCCAGAAGCTATAGATCTTGCATCCCGTCTTCTTCAATATTCACCAAGCCTTCGTTGCACTGCAGTGAGTTCTCCCTTGGGTTGTGCATCTTATAATTTTAACTGCAATGAAATCTAGATACTCTTAAGTTGTGCTAAGGAGTCATCTTCTGTTATTCCATCGTACATTTTTAAATCAGAATACTTCATTCTCTCCACTTCCTTGTTATATATTTTCAAAATTTGCATGCAGTGACTTTATTTGTGGACCTCTAGATAATTCTCTGTCAATAACTTGTATTTGTCAATTAGCAGTTATCGTGTTGATATCAACTATTCTTTTCTATTTGATAAATGCAGCTTGCTTTTCAAACCACTCTCACACATTTGCCATAAGTATTTTTGATGCCTGTTAATCTAGTACCATTTTTGCTTTGTTGCAAGTTCTATTCTTCCTTGCCAGTTTGTGATTTTTTTCGCTGATCATTGAAATGGGGAAAAAAACAAATATGAGGTTTATTACTTTTTTAGACTTAAAAGCTACAGATAACATGATTAATTTGAAGCACCAACAGATTGTAGCTTAACAACTTGTGTCTGTTCAATATGATAATGTTTGGACCAGAAATCTCATCAATGCCACAAGCCGATTTTCTATTGATGGACAAGGTTGAGTGGTCATCTGAACCCAGGACTTAATAATTTTAATTGTTTGAATACAATCAACTTTCATAGGTCCTATTTTTAATCATGGGCACTTTAGAGTGACCACTTCTCCCCCAAGTCAAACTATTGACTGGTGGATTTAGGTGGATTTATCTGGTTGTTACCACAGGTAGGAGTGCTGTTTTCTGTCTCTATTGGACTATATTTATTTTCTAAAAAAATTACATGCATAATTATGTGAACTGATCCAGGAAAATTAATTTCTGAATTTCTTATGTGTGCAATGTCAAATTATTTTTGTTGCAGCTTGAAGCTTGTGCCCATCCTTTTTTTGATGAGCTACGAGAGCCCAATGCACGGTTGCCAAATGGTCGCCCTTTTCCTCATCTCTTCAACTTCAAACAAGAAGTAAGTTTTCAAACTCCTTCAAATTCCAAAATGATTTGGTTGTCCTTAAACAGGACTATAATATTACTGCTTTGCACATGCTTGAGAAATCCGAGTTTGATATACTATGTTAATCTTCTGCTCCTTGTGTGGCTAAATTGTGCAAAATGTGGAAATACTATTCAGAGACATCTTTCTTACCGTGCTTTCTGAATGCAATCATTTCTTGAGCCAGTATATCTGAGTATTTGTTCTTTTCATTTCTTTCTCATACGGATAGTCAACAGTGTAGTACACATGCTCCTTGTGCAGTAGGCAAGCTAGCTGATGATATTTCAGCTCTTTCTTGTCATCAATTTCATTAGTAATTTTATGTTCTTAAAGAAATATAGTTTCTCTTTTTTGGAAGTTAATCGGTCTCTATATTGATGTCCTTCATTCAATATCACTGGCTTATATTTCTTGCTAAAATTTGCATGGACCATCAAGAATCTGAAACAAATTTAGTTAAATGTCTTTGCTCCATATTTACCAAGTTAGCTAAGGTCCAATGTTTTATAAGATCAGTACAACCGAACTTTCTGGGTACATAATTTGTTTATTAAACTGATGTTCTACTTGAATTAATAATGTGCATGCCACTTATCTATTAGGTTGACTAAAGTTCAGTCGACTGTAGGGTGAGATTAATCGAGCTTTCTTTTTATGACATAATATGCCATCAGGAAGAATATCACCACAAATAGCTTTGAAAAATGCTAATTAGCAGCACATTTCTGTTGTATGGTCTTAAACTTGTGTTCCACCATATAAAATGGACATTAGTAGCCAGCGTGATAGGCAGGACCTCCAATGTTGGATCATTTAATCCACCTTGTGGCCTTCTTTACAGCCTCGAACTTACTGCCACATGCAGCTCATCTCACCTGCAGTGCATCTTGTCTTGCCTGTTGCAGGCAGCCTCACCAGTCCATTCTTTTATCTCCTTTCTTCATCTCCTTTTGAATCCCATCAACTAATTCTTTAGTAAATTCTTTTATCTGTGATGTCATGTTTTTTATTAATCCTTAAAGTTTTAATGTTAGAATAAAATAAAGTACCAATAAGGAGTCCAATATGTATCTGCTAGAAATCAATTATTTAACTTTGTAGATGAATTGTATAACTGCCATACATGATCTTCTCAAAGAATCTCTTATCAACAGGCAGGAATCATTCTTACATGCATGTAATTTAGTCCTGGAGAACTGCTGCAACTTGTATATGTTTAACAAAATAGAAGTCACTATACCTGTTTGAAATAACTCCAGCTTTACTTTCATTAGTTAAGTGCTTGTATTCTGACAAGTTAGGTGGTAAAAGAGTCGTTGGGTCTATTTCTTATCTTATTAATTAAAATTAATACAAGATGTTTGTACAGTTGCAATTCTTCGCTAGTCTGACTAGACAATTGGATGCTTCTGATTATCTCATCAGAAGCATGTTTTTTTACCACATGAAGCATCCATTACCATCATCTGATGCTCTCTGTGATGTTTAAACTCCAGCATCTGCATGGAAAATTAGATATGATATATTTGTGGACTTTTAAAACCTTAGAAAACTTATTTACAAAACGTTAGAGTAGGCTTAGATAATGATAAACATATCCAAGTTCCATGCAAGTGGTGAGATATTTTTACGCTAGCTATTGTCAGGATGATGTATCCTGGCTTAACAGATGGGCAATTGCATCTGATTTTTTTATCAAACTGGTTACATTTATGAAGCATTTTCCCTTGTGGTATTTGTGAGGAACAAAGCATGCCTGTGTAAACTTTAGTAACCCAATTGCATTGGAACAGAACTTGATGTTTAATATGCATGGTCATGCAGTCCTGGATGTCATGTTCTTTCATTGCTGTTTGGGAGCTACAGGGAACTGCAACCTAGCTAATTTCAGTTCTTGAAAGCATCTGCTTATACTATGGATGTTCAGAGTTCGTAACATAATTGCCATAAGGGGTAAGCTAATGCGGGAAGCATTAACAGAGCATCAGGAAACAAATGGTGAAGAGAACCACCTAATTCGGGAAGCGAGAAAGATTTTCCTAAAACAAGCAAAAAAAATATTTAAAGGTTATTTACATGGAAAATATCTGTTAGTTTTCTAGGAAGAACTAGTTTTGTTGTATTCCCATTAGTTTGTCATGCATGGATGATTTAACACTAACCGGAAACTTAACATGTTTTTTCTGCAAATTAGTCCCTGAGCTTTTCCATATTTGAATAACCAATTCCGATCTTTTCATATTTATATAAAAGTCCTTGTAAAGTTTTCTATTTGTGCAAACTGGTCCTTCTGCTAGTTTTCATTGTCTAAACCCTACTTAAGGTTAACCATGGTTGCAGAAGGACAAAAAATGCTCTTCGCTTAATAAAGCTCAGGACTCCCTCTCATTGCTCGTTTCACCCTTCTCTTACTCGAGGCTTGGCTAGGGACCAATGATGGAGGGGCATGGCTCAAGGGTTGGTAAAGTGCAAGGGTGAAAGGCAACAAAGTCGAGAAAAATATGAACTTGACACTGTTAGGAGAATTCCGTTATTATCTAGGTAACCAGGTGGACACAAGTATTAAGTTACAAGATTTCACTGATTAAAATGTAACAGAAAAGAGAGAAATTAATACGCATATATGAAAGATTTTAGGGACTGATCTTCATAAGGTCCATTTAATATGTAGAAACCCCTCTTGTTTAGTATTTGCTATTTTTTACTTCCTGTATATATTAAGAAATTCATAGGAGGGTTATTATATCAAGTACATTAATGAAACTAATTTAACTCCTCATCCACTGCCCATAGGAGATCTAGTTCTCATTTAATACATCCCCTCTAAAAGTCCCAATTTTAGTTCCCAAGGACCAAAAATCCATGTTTTCAAAGAGACTCTTTGGAGTCATTCCTTGAAGCCTCTCCCATGCATTGAATCTGTTTCTGGATTCAGTTTCCCCTGAAACTTATCTGGATGTGGGAAACCAATTTCTGGGCTACCATGCTCTTTAGACAGCAATATTGAAACCTATCATGTGGATGTGATATTCATAATTTGATGCATTTGCTGCTGCTTCTTTTTTTTTTTTTTCCGTTTGCAGGCAGCATGTGCTTCGCCAGAGCTCATCAACAAGCTGGTGCCCGAGCATGCGAGGCGACAATATGGTCTCACTTTCCCGCTTCCAGGTGGGACGTGAGACGGTAACTAGGCAGGACACTTTTTGATGAATTGCGATCAGAAGCACGGAGGCCTTCAGGGTTTGAACGGAAAATGATGGATGCTGAACTAGTGAGCTGCTGGTTTATTAAGTGGTTCATGTCTTAATCCTACCAATATTGCAGCCTTGTATATTGCCTGATTGTTGGGATTAAAAATGATTGTAAGGAGATGCTGATGCTGAGTGTTCAGCAAAGGGCCAGAAAGTGGTGGCGGGTTTCGACTTTGTGTTAGAAGCAGATGTAGGCCGAGTCTTCGCTTTGTTCTTTCTTGTTCTTTCTGATGGTATGTTAGTATCTAGTAGTCTAAGTTGGACACTCTTGAAGCTTTGATGGTTCGCGTAAATGTTGTCGCTCGGCAGGAGTGCTCTGCGAAGCTGGAAATAGATTTTCGGGTGTCGCTAGTTCTAACCCCATGGAAAATCTGAGCTGTTTGTTCCGTTGCATGATGGTGGGGGGTTGCATCTTGCTTATCGAATTTCTTCCCTGCATTTGCGTTGATAAGGGATTGTCCGGTTTGCATGAGACAACAGCGCCCGGTTGAAGTATAAAATCTTACCGGAGTTGCCATTATTGAAAATTCGCTCGTCAGATGTCAGGTATGTTACATGTATTTCGTACGTAGACTTGAAGTGGAGGTACAGCTACCTGGTTCATAGGGTGGGGGGCATAAGACGTACAGGCAGATAATAAATTCCTGTTTAGCTGACCAAGTCGATAAACATGTTTTTGATTGCAGGATTGGTCCTGCAGTGATGGAACACCCCACAAGCATGGCAGATTGAGCGAGTGGGTTTGAATCCTATGACGTCCAATCAAAAGCCGAGAACTGGCGGTCCGCAAGTACAAGCGGATCCCAGGAGTCTCGCTGCTCATGGCATTGTTGTTTGGACGACTGGTAAGAGGAAACCGGGAAGAGGTGAACGAAACGAATGTGAAACCGGTGCACGTTTTGCACGGCAGAGATGCATGGTGAGATAGTCGCCACGTCGCTCATATTGGAGAAAAGGCGGGCTCCCGCTGTGGTCCCGCGTTTAGTACGATAATCAGCACTCTCCACCGCAAGCAGTCGCGAACATAATAAAAAAGCCAAATAATGCTACTCCCTTAAAAATCTTTAAAACTCTTAACAAGCATTTCTCCACGAGCACGGTAGAATTATATCCGCACCTTTTGTTCTGCCAAAACAAATCCTAGTTTTACTTTTTTAAGCATTTTCCTTCTTTTCTTTTCTTCTGTTGGAATTTCTTTTTACTTTTCCCTGTTTTGGTTAAATTAGTTGCTAAGTTTCGTGCTCAATGTCAGCCTCAAAATATAATTGCCTGCTTGGTTCCAAAGTATGTAACACCACTGAACTTTCACGGCAAATGTTCATCAGTTATACAAGATACATTTTTACAAGCAAGGGAAGAACATGCACAATTAAAGGACATGGAAAAGCATTGCAACTCAATTAATACCTGATTCTGCCGTTACAAGCCATGTAGATATGGAACTCATTTGTCAAGCAATCAACCTGTTCAGGGGTCATTCCGCTGTATGTAGCAAAACATGCCAATCTGGTAAACATTCAAGAGAACCATTCTTCAGAAGCAAATTAAGGTTATATATGCAATTAATTAAAGGCAGCTGCACATGATAATACAGAGGTTGTGAAAAAGGGAAAACATAGATGTCTAAATATGTCTTTGATGGCAGAGATACTTTTCTAATCTAAGTGTTGATTATACGATTGCTTGGTGCAATAATTATTATTCCCTGAATATAAGAGTTGAAAGGAAACCTTGAGCTACAGTTCCCCCAGAATAGATACATTCTTATCACAGAGAAATGCATCCCTTGTTGTAGTAACAGAAGGAAACAATATAGCTACAAATCTAGTAAGATTCTTTCTGATATTTTTGTTGCAGAGATTGATCTTCAGAGTAACCAACAAATTTGATGCACAAGCATGTCTGCAAACTAATGCTTTAACACTGATTACTTCTCATATGCACACAAGTTTGAGGTGTTTCACACCTTTATTGATGGTAACATGTCAATTTCTTCTAGGGGAGCCAAGCCGCTCCGATCATTATAGGCTTCCTGTGTAATCACAAATACCATGCCAAAGAAATATTCACAAGTGAATCCACCAGAACACACTCGCATGTCTTCCATCCATGACGAGACACATACATCCTAAAACATATTATAAGGTCCACATATTTTGTTTTAGGACATGTTTGGTCCTACACTATGTAAAAAGGTTTCAGTAATTCATCTCATTAAGGTTGATTGATCCAAGTGAGTTTTTACCAAAGTAGAGCTATAAAGTTATGTTTTCTTCGTCATAAAAATAATATTTAAAAGGTAGTTGCTTGAAAAGAGTAATATATTGCATCAACATTATCACAAGTAGTGGCGGTGGTCTCTATTGTACTAACCTGACATTTTTCAACTTGGAAAATTGCCATCCACACAGGCAACAAAAAGGAAATGCTTTATGTATCTGCCACTAGGTAGGATATAGAAAAAAGTAAATGAAATTATTAAGATCCTGAGATCATCCTTCGTCAAAAAAAAAGGATCCTTCAATCATATTCCAAACGGTGAAACAAGGACACCATTTTGGCACTCATCATTTAAATTGGCCACCGAAGATGATGGATACATCTTGGGTAAAAAATATATTTTGGACAAATTCAAACCATAAAATATTAGAAAGATATACACTTCTTCCAACTAGAAAAGGCCTCTACTGAACATCTGTATTCCAAATGAAGTTACCATTAGCCATGCCAGAAGTGTACATCAAGGCCACCCTCCAGAGTCTAGGGAAATAAGACTCTTGAGACTCTGTTCCAAAAGTCAAACCACAATATGTATCATCACATTTGCCAAAGGAGTGCAATTCTCCAGAACTTTTTTCTTGAATTTAGAGATACCTCCAGAATTACATTTATATCTGCATCGCACATTTATCTTTGCATTTCTCAGAAGAATGCATACTCTGAGCCACGATATTGGACAACAGGATAATCAACTCATGCCTGCAAAGATTAGTTATCCCTAACTCAATGGTCTGAATAGTCCTAACATGGCTTCCCAATTTATAGGGAGATATTCTAATAACATCTTCCCCATTCTCGATGAAGTCACTTTGGTACATAGCAAATCTTTTAGCAATCAAGAATGACACCGAAAGGCAACCAAGAGTCACTTCTCTGCCTCTTCGATTCAGATAGATATTGCCAATATTCAGAAAGATACTTGGCAAGATAAAATATTATGAATTCTCAGTCCATTCTCCCTCCAGTCAATCTCCACTTTTTAATGTAGTTCAAGTTCTCAGCATCACCCGTCACGAAGGAAAAATAGTAAATCTACTTTATCTTCTTTAGAGCACTAGTTATTGTTTCTCTTCGAAATAAGGCCTGCCTCTTTGACTAATTGATTATGATTCTTTTCCTTATCCTAACTATTTTCTTCACTTGCCATCAAGTATCTTCTTTTCCAATTTATGTGTCCTCCAATCAATCTTCACATGCTCCCAGTTCTGATATAGGTCATCTACTAATGGGTTTCACAACTCTATTGTTAACCTTACCTATATTTTTTATATAAATCAACATAATAAGTCATAGCCAAACAGCCTGTCTTGTAGAGACAGACACAGCGTATGAGAGTATGCATGCCAATGCAATCACACGTAAAACCTGTAGTTGCAAGTTCACCTGATTAGTTATATGTTCCCAGGATAGCAGTGAACCAAACTTCTCAAGGTTTTTCCCTAAGTGCCTTTCACATTCCAATGATTCGATCAGCCATCACCTGAAAACAATGGACACAAGTTTTCAAATGAAATGAGAAGAAACAGCAAAAAAATGATAAAAAAAAAACTCATCCTTTTGAGCAAACCTGCTTACAGATACATAGCACCTATATCATTATGCCAGTAAAACAGATCTAACCTACTGCTTTAGGAATCTATAAATTATTTTTAGACTAAGGCTAGAAAAAACCCATTTAATTACGTTCACTTCAGCCATAAGCTTTCAAGGTCTGGTTCACTGAATATCGTTGAAACAATTAGTAAACCATGAACAGGAGGGTTGCTATACATGGCCTAGTAAATAATAAGCCAACAAAGGCACAATCAAGGAATGCAGAACCGCTCTGAACCATCCTATTCGGGGCATACTGAGCCATGCTAGCGGTGGATCGAGATGGTTCTGGCATTCAAAACGTTAAATCGATAGGTGGGGGGAGAGGGAGAAGAAAAGAGAAAAAGAGAGAGAGAGAGGGGGGAGGAAGGGAGAGGGAGAGGGAGGGAGGGCCTCCGAAGGGTGTCAGAGGGGCCCCAATGGAACAAAATAGGAGTCTAGAGGGTGGAGCCCCTGCTCCGGCTCTTTGGGGCACTTCCAACGCCCTTCGGAGGCCTCCAGCGGCCCTCCTCCCTCTCCCTCTCCCTTCCTCCCCTCCTCTCTCTCTTTTCCTCTCTCTTATTCTCCCTCTTCCGCTCCCTCGTCCTCTCTGCTGTGTCGGTATGGGCCCGACACGGAATGAGCTCCGATACCGGCACGATAGACCTTGGGCACAACTTAAAGCAAATAAATCTAACGAACAAGAATTAAGAAGGAAAATGCCAATAATTACCTCAAAAACATCTTCCTAGTTAGAGAAACAAATACCCGAGGAACCCAACTCTCTATCCATAGAACTTCATATTTTTTTACATATGACCGGGCACAGCCAATCAAGTGCCCATCCTCAAGAAAAATCTGAATAGCCTTTGCATCTCTCTCTTAATCACCACTGGCAAAACCTTGGTATGCCATGTCAAGGAATGGGAAATGATTCTAAACCTAAACAGCCAAAAGTAGCATCATATTGTAGCAAACAGTTTGGCAACCTGGTTAAGCTTATATAGTGAAGAAAAATCACCTCCCAGAATTCTTTATCTTAAACTGATGGGATATCTCCCTCCATTGTTCCTCAGAAGGATCCACCCTGGATGGATTATGTGCACATGCATTAAGCAAAAGAATGACCCATTTGGATCATTCTAAACAGAACAAAAAAAAAAAAAGAATTTATAGGATTAGAAGAACTTGCAAAAAAAGGACTTGAAGAAAAAAGGAGTCTGCATCAGTGAAAATATTATCAACTAAGATGAGTTGGTAACTATATGGAAGATTAATATCATTAATTATCATGTCATCTCAATATTGAATTTTTTTAATGGAAATCACATAATTGAATGTTAAAATAACTAATTATCATCTTAAGGTCTAGACACCATATGGATTGAGATAGATGCTCCAGAAAATCTCATGAGTCAAGAAAACTGTACGTTGAGCACATGGTAGAGCTTGAAGTTCGCACATTTGAGCAAGCATGGGAAATAATGAAGTAATGAATAAGTAGAAACAAATACGAAACACAGAGTAAATTGCTCATCAGACATTAAGAGGAAAACAAGTTGCACCAATGGACACTGATTTAAAATGTCTAACCATATGTTATGGAAGCTAAATTAGAACCAATAGGAATTTAGACTGCCATGAAAGATTTGAGCAAGGTCGGAGGAACTGATATCAGGTACCATACTGGTTCCCCAACGGCACGAGTTAGTACGGGCCGTACCAGGCCTAAACCAACAAGGGCACGATATCGTGGGAGAGAAAAAAAGAGAGAGAAGGGGGAGAGAGAAAGAGAGGCCGGCGTGGCCGTGGCCTCCGCCGGCCTCTCTCCCTCCGTCCCCCGCTTGCTTTCACTTTCATTCTCCTTCTCCGGCTCCAGTAACGAGTCTCGTTTTCGTTGCTGGAACTGTACCGGTGAGCCACTGGTATGGCTCGGGACGGCCAAAATCGCCTGGTTCAAGACGGTTCTGCTGACCTTGGATTTGAGTGAAACAACAGAGGGATCTAATGAGAAATGACATAAGATCAGTTTCTTTAAAAGCCATCTATGTCAACAGCAATAATATAATATATTCAAAGACTTATCAGACAATGCTTGTCACTTTTGGTTATGCTTAAATTATGATGTAAAGTCAATATCAACTGATATGTCATTGAGTCTTGATTATACCTTAATATCTACCATCAATGAAGCAAAATCAAGTCCCCTTGATTCAGGATGGTGATAATGAAATGTCTGTTGTGACCCAAGCATCTATCCAAATATTATGATGGCTGCAAGATATTATTTCAAGGCTTGAGGCAACTTAAAAACATGTCAAGATAAACAGCTGCACTATTTAGTTTGACATACGAACCAGACCACCAAGTGATTTCAATTAGATTTGTTAGCGTGCATGGCTAGAATGCATTGCAGAATGTTTGTAGCTTCCAAACAGGGCAGATAAGCATAACTGTATATGCACAAGAAGAATAAATTCTAATAAGAAAAGCACAAATAAACTCACTTGTCCCAAGTAGGTATCCGTATATAAATTTGAGAATTGGGGAAGAACTGTTTCTGGAAATCTGTGAAAAGCTGGCATGCACCAGTCCCTGAAAGAGATTGAATTGCTGCTATCCTTTTGTCTTTTTAGAGCTCGGAGTCCTCCCTGTGGAGTAATTGAATATTCCCCTAGTTGATTTTGATGAGTTCAAAGCACTTGAGTATGTTTTATGTTGTTCTAATGAATTCAATCTAGTGTTTCAGAAAAATCTTTATTAAATTTTGTCTAAGTGCCTTGAGCTTTGGTTCAGAGTCTTTTGGTTAAGTATCGAACTCTGTCTGAACCAAAGTCTGCATCACGAGTCGACTCCTGGACTCTGCGAGTCGACTCCGGGACGCTTGAAGTTTTTGGCACAAGCTCGAGTCGACTTCGGGACTCTGCGAGTCGACTCCGACTGAGAACAGACAGAAAGACAGAACGATGGATTTTCGACCCTGAGAGCGAGTCGACTCCAAAAGGTTGCAAGTCGACTCCGGTGCTTGGAGAGTCGACTCCAGATAGTCCCGAGTCGACTCCACTGAGAGCAGACAGAAAGACAGAATGTTGGATTTTCGACCCTGAAAGCGAGTGGACTCCAAAAGGTTGCGAGTCGACTCCGATACTTGGAGAGTCGACTCCAGATGGTCCCGAGTCGACTCCCAGAAGAAGACAGTGAAAACGGCAGAGAATTGATTTTTGAAGATCTGATATCGAGTCGTCTCCAATGGATCCAGAGTCGACTCCCAAATTAGCCGAGTCGACTCCAACAAGGTCCGAGTCGTCTCCCGAAGATCTCGAGTCGCCTCTCAAGTCAGCCGAGTCGACTCCAAGTTAACCCGAGTCGACTCAAGGAAGAAAAACAGAAATGGGTTCTCTGGATTCCTGAGAACGAGCCGACCCCTAAGTACCCTAGTCGTCTCTAGCTGTTGGCGAGTCGACTCCAGTTTGGTCCGAGTCGACTCTAGGACAAGGCATGCACTTTAATTCAAATTTGAAACAGTGGCCGAGTCGTCTCCAGTAACAGCCGAGTCGACTCCAGATCGCGCGAGTCGACTCCGATCCCAACAGATACATTGTCAGATTATGCATATGGGTCAGAACGGCTCCAATCAGTCTCTAACGGCTATTTTTCAAAAGGATCACTTAAATAGCCAGAGTGAACAGTAGTAGACAACAAGAGAGTTATTCCACTTGAGCATTAAAGTTTTTCAACCACCAAAAGCATCTCAAGAGTGAATTTAAGCAAAAGAAGGGAGAAGTGCATTCAACTAAAACTAAAAAGGCTTCCTTCACATTAAAAGCTCTACCGACTGTTCCCCATCCTCCGGTTCATTCAAGAGGAGACTCAGAAATCAAGAAGCCCCTCTTCCTCATCTCAAATCTGTTTGAGGGTTTCTAACTCAATCTTGTTTATATTGTTTCATATTTGCTTTTCAGAAGCTCTACTTATGAACTTTAAACTCTTGTTTTTTTTGTACTTGACTCAATCAGGGGATTGAATCAAGGGTTATAAGGTTTGTTGGTAAGCCAAAGATAAAACCAACGGTGTAAGGTTGTGGTTGGTGAATCAGGAAAAAGCCAACTGAGTTTGATTGTAACCCCGAAAAAACAATCGTGTTGATTCTAGTCGATAAGCCCGTCAAAACCGACCGAGTTCGTTGTGATCTTGTGAAAACAACAAGTTTGGTTATGAGCTTGCAAAACAACCGGCTGTAATCCTAGGAATTATAGTGAACTCCCAAATGCGGCTTGGGAAGTGGACGTAGGAGCAAGTGTTGGCTCTGAACCACTATAAACCTCTCTGTGTTTGTATTGGTCTTTATCTCTTTCTCTCTCTTCGTTCATTGCATCTAGTGATATAACTAATCCACTTGCAATAGATTTAGTTAATCACTCACTTTATTTTTGATTGGTCAATAATTAATTAAAACCCAATTCACCCCCCCTCTTGGGTTGTCTTCTTGGGCAACACTCCCCATATGCTAGCTTTAGTGACTATTCAATCACTTATAGCTTCCTTCCATGAGAAGATACTCCCTAAACAAGCATTTTTCACAAAACCTGCCTCAAAATTATTCAATTTCAGTTTGATTTTCAATCAAATGAACATAACTAACTATTTGCACAGGCAGACTAAAATGCCTATCATGCCTTGCAGCGAAGAGGCCCTCTTCAATATTCAATCTTCAGATACCAAACCAGGGTTTAAATTATATTCTATCATGATATAGAGAGAAAACGGGGGAAAGAAAATTTATCACTAATATTCCTTCAAGGAAATCTCTGTAGCAGTGACTGGCTGGTTACACTAGATTTATGAACGCACATAATTCTTAAGTAGTAGTAGAAAACATAGAGCAAGTATGGAGAAAGGATTCAGTTGTGATTGTTGATCGTAAGTTTTCATGGAACTTTGTAATCATGATGATGTCATCCGGGCATGAAAGAAAGAAAACACTTCTCAACAAAATCATGACACATTTGATAATGAGCACAGGATAGGAATCATAGAAATCGATTTATTAACTAGATATTTTTAATAATTTTGGACGTTTACCAATGATTTGAGCAAGGGGTAAGAGTAAGGCAGCACAAGCTAGGATTAAAAATAACAGAGAGCTAATACGGGAGGACAAACAGAAAATTAAAAAAGAAAACACAGAAAAAGCAGATTCCACGGGTCCATGACATGACAGTAGGGAAAAAACAGAAAAACGAAAAAAGAAAACATATAAATGCAAACGGAAGAAAGAAAGAAAAAAAAGAAGGGCAGAATATCAGAAAGAAAAGGGCACAAGATATACCAGCAAAAATGCGGTGAATAGTTTTTTTTTAAGGAAAAAGGTTCCAGATACATGTCTACCAATATATGTCCATAGCTATATTCCCAAAATCAAGAAAATTAGAATTAAAAAAACTAGGAAGCAAGCAATAAAAGAGAGGGTGAGCAAGAGAGATCACATATTCAGGTTCCCGGCAATCCTCCTTTCAGCTTCCCTAACGCATTCGAGGATCTTCATTATCATCACAAAAAGCTCCCTAAAGATCAAAAAAACAACGCAACGTCATTTATCTTGATCAACAGAGACGATATCTTTCGAAACCCTAACCCTAACGATGAGAGGCGAAAAAAAGAACGCAGATGTGGCATAGAGAAGACAGAACAGGGGTTTGGGCGAGCGGATTAGATGAAAGATGAGGGGAAAGGGGAACTCACGACGCCGACGTTCACTTTTGTTGGGGATGGGATCGGCAAGGTAAGCCTCCGTGACGCCGAGGATCGGATCCTTAGGCGCCGGCTCGACGCGGCTCCACGACGACGACATCGATCGAGCTCCCACCGCCCACGACCACGAGGCCCCTAGTCCTCACTATCCCTCGGCAGATCGCAGCCCTCAGCACCATGAGAACTGCATCTCTCTTTCTCGCCCTTGCTCTGTTTGATTTTAGGTATATATAATGACAATAATTTCAAGAAGATGGAAAGAAAGAGAGGGTTACTCCAAGTAGGGGAAGGGAGCCACGGGGACGGGGAAAAGGCGCCTGATGCAGTAACGGGTTTCTTGGAGGTGCGAGGATTTTTGCCGCCATTGGACGGGATAGTCTATTCCACAATAAATTATTATTATTTTTAAAGTATCCATGTCGAATTTTACATATATATCTTCTCAAAATTAATATATATATATATATAATATTTATTTTATTATTTTATTATTTTATATTTTTACAGGTCATCTAATATCGATAAAAATTAACGGTTTCAAATTAAAATAACTAAAATATTTTTAATAGGTAGATGTGTAATAAAAATATATATAAAACGATTGCGATGGAGAACAAAAAACTAATTTCAAATTTTTTTATTTTTAATTAAAATAAATATGATTTTTATTAATGGTGTTAAAAGAACCATTATATTAGGAACATTTGTGCAAAAATAGTGTTTTATGAGTGTACAGAAATAAATGTAAATTTTAAAAAAATATTTACGCAAATTTGAATTTTTAGAAAAGTATTCGTAAAAAAATTCTAAATTGCCACCAAGGTGGTAGCTTAGTGGTACTGGGCGGGGATTCTAACCTCATGGTTTCAAGTTCGAGTCGCTGCGGCGACGATTAAAATGTGGCTTCGGCCACTGTTTGGACATGAGGTATAGGACCGCTCTTGGACCGCTAGTAGCCGGAGTGGTGCCAGGTGTGATGTACTCACACTTGGGACTCGAGCTAAAGCCCAGAGGGATAGCTAAACCGGGCCCATGGGTGGGAAAGGCATGAGTAAAACCGGTCGGGGTGCTCAACACACAGCCATTTCTGCCCGCATCGAACATTCTCCTGGCGGGGCGGGGGCCCAATGGGGGCTGCTACGCGGAGGTGGGCTTGTCCCTTCCTCCCCCTACCCCTTTTATGTACCCAAAAAAAAAATCTAAATTATTTTTAGATGTTTATGTATAGGAATGAATAAGAACATCATTTTTTATAATTATTTAAATTATACTAAAGGATTAAATTATTTTTCTTACATGTTTAAAGAGTAATGGGGGGCAACATTGTCATTAAGAGGGCTAAGTTTCTATCATGCAATTTTGGCAGAATAAAGAATCCGAACAAATGGCCTTAATGGAAAAAAAAAGAAGAGAAAGGCTATTTCGTAACCTTTTGGAACTTTTACTTGATAACCCCACTTAAAAAGGATAAGCCTCCACTTACCAAATACTGCCTTAAGGTCTCATCTTGGAGATAGCAATCCCTATTCTTAAGTATTCCTCTAGAATTCCTTTATTAAAGGGATAATCCAATTTTTGTTTAGATGCAATATATACCATTCCATGCAATAATTTCAGGATAAGCCCAACTATCTAAGATAAGGGCTAAGGCCTTTTTTTGCAGGATTGGACAAGACTATCCCATGTTGTCTCCTGAATTTGGTTAAGTGCCAATTTCACCAAATTCTTTTTGGATTCTGAGTGCTATGAATGTGGCTATGGTTAATGTGGGCATGTTCTTGGGACCAAGGGCAAAAGAAATGCCCAGTAATGGGTGAACCATGCAGTAAGGCTTAGGGTGATTGGATGGCTGGTAGATAGTGTGGATGCTTGTACTCAAAGGATTAGCCATCCTCCCATATCTCTAGAACAAGAAGCAGCTCCACATCATCCCCTATGGGAGAAAATTGGATTATATTAGACTAATTGAAGTTTAATATGATTGAACAAAATTAGTTAACTTTTTTTGTTTGCCCTAGCAATTTAATAACAAATTAATGTGCTTATTCGAGTTAATCTAGGTTGGATCATGGTTTGAAAATCACCTAACCGAGATATGAGCATCATCTAAAGTTACTCTTGGAATATATAAAAATGTAATCAATTTTAAAACATGACTCAACCTTTTGCCCCCTTTCTCTCTCATTCATTGCATAAGTGCACAAACTACATCCTCGCTGCCTCCATTGTAAGCTTGCTTCTTTGATAAACCCCCATCCATAACTTGATGCCTTAGAAGCTTTAAAAGAACAGATCTAGAATTATTTTTTGTCTTCCATGATACACTATGTAGATTGGATCAAATCAAAGATTTTATCTAAAAGATTACTGAAATCAAGTTTGATATGATTTGAGTCCAATCCATGTATACATTTAAACCACTCCCTATCACAAGGTGAAGCATTTATTTTTAAACACATGACAAGAAATGTCTTTATTTTTGAACGTGAACTGATGATTCCAGACTTTAATTTGTCTGATGTATTTCTTATACTTCTATCTCTAACAAATAACAATATATGTGTTCGATGCACAGGCTATAGACATCTCACTGATGAGTGACAAATCTCGAGTCTAAGAGTATCAATGCTCCAGGCTAGTTTAAGAACCCAAAAAATCTAGCTCGATTCGAACTTCAGATCCTAGAGTTTTTTAAGCCTGTGAAAAAACCAATATGATTGTCTGAGCCCTGTTGGAACCTGGCCCGGCCCAGAAAATTTACTGTTCCTGGTTCGTCTGGGTCCGACCCGGCCCGTTGACACTGCTGAACAGATGATATTCTAACCGATCCCATACCCAAAGTTAGATAAAATTAAAGCAACACCCCTACAAACTGGGGCTATATATATTTAGACCCTAAAAATTTTAAAAGTACCAATTAACCATCAAAACTAGCTCAATCGCGGATCCCTCTGCTACAAAATGTTATCACATAAAAATCATATGATAACTAACTTTTCATAAAATTTCAGTTTTTCTTACCAACTTAGTAAGGGGCTCTTCTTTTAGGACGGGACAATAGCACATTGAGATCTATGCTATCAAAAAAATGACAAAAGATAGAATGCAGATGGATGGATGATAAAGAAATATGAATGCTTTAAGATAGGTGCATGCAGATGAATGATAATAGATGGAGTGCTTTGAGATCTATACATTAGATAATGATTGTAGAGAACTTTGAGATTTGTGTAGATGATAGAGGATGGAGTGATTTGAAATCTATGCAAGCGGATGAATGATAGAGGATTGACCGCTTTGAGATATACGTAAGCAAATAGATGACAAAAGCTGGAGCTCTTCGAGCTCCATGTAAGCGGTTGAATGATAGATAATGGAGTGCTTCGAGATCTGTGTGACTAGATAAATGATAGAGGATGAAGTGTTCAAGATCTATACCGGCGGATGGATCATAGAGGATGATTTGAGATTTGTGCAAGCAGATAGATGATAGAGGATTAAACACTTTAAGATATGTGCATGTAGATGAATGATAGGGGATAGAATACTTTAAGATTTGCCCAAGTATATGGATGATAGATGATGGAGCACTTTGAGATTTGTGTAGGAGAATGGATAATAGAAGATGGAGCTCTTCGAAGTCTATATAGACGAATGGGTAACAAACAAAGCGCTTTGAGATCTGTGAAGGCAAATAGATCACAATAAGGTACTTTGAAATCTGTGCAAGTAAATGGATGACAATGAACAAAGTTCTTTGAGATCCATGCACGTGAATGGATGATTGAGGCCGAAGCACTCTTAAGATCTGTGCTAGCTAATGAATGACAAAGAATGCAATACTTTAAGATCTGTGTAGATGGATGAATGACAAAGAATAAAGTGCTTTGGGATCTATGCAGGTAGATAAATGATAGAAAATGGAGGATTTTAAGATGACAAAGGATAACCTCTCACAATCAATAGTATTTTTATTTTATTTTTTTACTCCATTAATAATATTAATTAGGATCTAGACAAACGGTTGAACTGGCTAATTAATATTTTTAAATTTTTTAAGATCTGAGCATCTCCACAATTTTTTTTTAATAAATTAATGTAAAAACAACGACATTAGAGAAATATGCATCGACGATCATCCTAGAATGGTATTGCTTGTAATTTTATAAAAAGTTATGACTAATTTTAAAGAGGACAAAAGAGCTGGTACGCTCATCTCCTCATAGATACAATCGTGTGCAATCGTGAAAAAAGGGGATACCCTACAAAAAAACCTTCAATATTCTAATAAAAAACGAGCTTTGAGATACATTAAAGCTCAACACCGACGCACCGAATTCATCAGTTCTTATCAGTACACCTAGTCAAACAGTTTTTTTCTATTTGTCTCTTTTTTTTTTTAAGAAGGAGGGAGAAGTGGTGAGGAGAACCTCACCCGCGTAGCAACCCCACTGGCCCCTTCCCACTGAAGAATGATCGATACAGATAGATAAGTTTTACTCATATCCTCTTCATCCGTAGCAGAGCTCCACCAGCATAGCAGCGTTATTCGTATGTGAGTACATCACATCAATATCATCTAAGTAAATGGTAGGCTAAATATTGACTCTACCGAGGAAATTAGATTGGAAGCATCCGATTTTCACATCTAACCAACGTTCGTGCATTTAGAATCTGAATCATTTCGATGGGATCAAAGTACGTTTCTATCGTGCTATCCCCTATTTTGTCCTTTCTGAAATGTGCGGACATATGTAAGAGAAGCTATTGAATCAAACTTGTACTGCCGCACAGCGACCCTTCCGACGACCACGAGACGACTCGGAGAGGGAGAGCGAGAGATGTGCACGCTAGAGAAGCGCGGCCGGGTGTACCTCCTCACCCTGACTGGCGACGGCGAGCACCGCCTAAATCCTACCCTCCTCAACGCCATCCGCTCCGCCCTTGCCCGGGTCCGCTCGGACTCCGCCCGTGCCGGCGGCGGATCGGCTCTCGTGACCGCCGCCGAGGGCAAATACTTCTCCAACGGATTCGACCTAGCCTGGGCCAAATCCTCCCCGGCCAACAGGACCACGATCATGACCTCTGCCTTTCAACACGTCGTCGCGGATCTGATGACCCTCCCCATGCCGACGATCGCCGCCGTGACCGGCCACGCCTCCGCCGCCGGCTTTGCCCTGGCGCTGATCCACGACTATGTGGTGATGAGGGGAGACCGGGGGTTCCTGTACATGAGCGAGCTCGACATCGAGATCCCGATCGCGGAGTTTGTTATGGCTCTGTTTCGGTCCAAGATCGCGGATCCGAGGGTCCGGCGGGATGTGCTGCTGCGGGCGCCCAAGATCACGGCAGCGGAGGCAGAACGGAAGGGGATCATCGAGCGGGCGGTCGGCGGAGCGGCGGAAGCGGTGGAGACGGCGGTGCGAATGGGGGAGGAGCTGGCGGAAAAGAATTGGAACGGGGAGGTGTATGCGTCCATCCGGAATGCGGCGTTCCCGGAGGTGTGCAGGGCGCTGGAATTGGCTCAGGAGGGCGACGAGGAGACGAAAAGGTTGGCGTCAAAGCTTTGAATTGAATCCCCTGATTAGGAAAAAGTTAGATTGCACTTATCACGATTAGATTCAAATATTATGTGTTAAGCATATCATATTATGGTTTCAACGCTTCTCTAAGTACTATCCTGATGACTTTAGGAAGATGTCGATGACAACTTTTGGCTGCTTTTTTTTCCTCTTTCAAAACTTGGGTTTTTATATATTTTTAGTTCTATCTTATATGTTTTATATTTCACGCGAAAGAATGATTTTTTTTTTTAATGTGTGTGTGTGTGTATATATATATATATATATATATATATATATATATATATATATATATATATATATATATATATATATATATATATATTATCAACTATCTTGCACAGTCTTAAATCCTACCAAATTTTTTTCTTTCACTGTCTATACAGATCTCAAAGCAGCTATTGCACGATCGTGCAAAAAAACATGAATCCTTTGGAAAATACATTCTCTGGTGAAATCCTCCACAAAGAAAGTCTTACTTTTATATTATTTTATTGGATAGATAGGGGTCAATAGGTAAACCTGGGCTACTACGAGTCTTATGTTCATATCTTCCAACCTTAAATTTAAATAGATGTGATTAGAGCAACGTTGGATTCATGCAAGTAAAGGAGAATTTTCTTTCGCATGAAAGATATAACCCCAATCCAAAATCATGAGAGGTCTTGCATAAAGAAAATTTTAGTTTTTATATTATTTTATTTGGTAGATAGGATGCAATGATAAATTTGGGCTGCTAGCTCTTTACTCATGTCTTCCAAAATCAAATTCAAATAGATGTGAGTAGACCAACGGTGGATTCACAAGGAATGTGAATTCTCACGAAAGTCCAAAATGGTGAGTTATTCTGCATAAAGAAAGTTATAGTTTTTGTATTATTTTATTAGGTAGACGAGGTTCATAGACAAACTTTGGCTATTAGTCTTGTACTCGTTATCTTCCAACTGAAATAGATCTGATTAGACCAATGGTGGATCCCCACGAAGAAAGATGACTTCTTCTTTCGTATAGAATATACAACCCCCATCCAGCATGGTGAGAGGTCCTGTATAAAGGCTTAGTTTTTGTAATTTGATTTGGTATAAAGAATCTATAGGTAAATTTGTGCTGCTAGCCCGCTGCTCCTATCTTTCAACCTCAAATTCAAATAGATGTGATCAGGCCATCGGTAGATTCGCGCAAAGGAAGTTGAATCCTTCTTCCGCGCGAACTATACAACCCCGCTCCGTTTCATGGAGGTTGAGATTGCTATATAAGACATTTCCACCTCGACACGACATCCATTTTGAGTTAGTGCCTCCCTCTTCCTCTCATTCCTTAAACCTCTTAGGCCCAATTTAGGGGAGTTTTTGAAGTAGAGCTTTTAGAAGTAAAATTTTGGAAGTAGAGCTTTCTGAAGTAAAACTTTTATAAAAAGCTATTTACTGTTTGGTAACTACATCTTTAAAGTGCTGTGCCATTTTAACATGTGTTTAGTAAACAAATTAATAAAGTACTTTTGGTATGATAAAATGACCATAAAGGACATTGCATAGTATTATACAACAAAATATAATAAAATATAATATATATTAATACATAAATATATGATATAGTGTAATATTACTATAATGTAATATAATATTATTATAATATAGTAATATAATATTGTATACTATAGCATAATAATTTAATATAATATTAAATTATTTAACATAATATATCAATATATTATGATATAATGTAATATAATATTATATTTATATTATAATATAATTTAAATAATGTAGGGTGCAAAGAGTGTATTCATCTTCAACAAGACTATAGCTGTTTTCCTATATCACAACTTTTGTGACACGTTTAAGCAAAATCCTAGAAGGCATCATAGAATTTTTTTTTTTTTTGATACTAAGAGAGCAAAAGCCACCCAAGACTTTATAAAAAAATTAGTAATTACAGAGAGAAGATGAGTTACAAATCAAAACTACAAGTGTCAATTATAATCAAACAAACCATGAGAAAGCAAAAAAGATAGCAATCTGTTATGTATGTATAAGCCAAAAACAAAAATAAAAAGAAAAAAATTGTCATCTTTTGAAGAGCAAATCAGGCATTCTTAAGAGTCTGTATCATCTCAGAATTAAAAAGATTCCTACAACACATACGGTAACATGGGCTCTGGAATCGACTTCTCTAAACCGCCACCCTGAACTCCTCGATTCCAGAGGAGGAATACTCTGCTCATTTCTAAAGAAATCACTAGGATCTACTGTGCCCTTGACAATTGCTAATCTCTCAAAGTTATCCTTAAAGTACATCCTGCCCCAGATCACAGCCTTGGAGTAGCGTGTCTTGTAACCTTCCTCATCATTCTTTCCCAGGTCAAGGTCCCGGTAGCCGAGATATGCAGCCCTTGGGTTCTGGGAAACATAAGGACTCATCTCCCCATATAATTTCCTAATCCAACCCATGTATTTCTCAGATGAGGTTGCTTCGCTCTCCCACCACTTGCAATAATACTGGATGCTATATAGAATCCCCTGCCTGTGTGGAAATGGAGTAGCTGAGTCCGAGATGCTACTTATTTTTCCACCATATGGATCCATGATCATCATCCCTGCTCCATCCTCAAGAAACCACTCCCAAATCCTTTCCCATAGGAGTCTTGGTATGGGTTCATTCACAAAGTCAGACTTGGCCTTGAAGGACTTCTCTGGCTTGGAACCTCTATCCAAGAGAGTCTCCACGGCCTTCTCATCGGTACCGTGAGCAAAATATAGAACTGAGCGTATCCAATTCATCTCCTTGCAGTCACTGCTCTTCAAATTTAGCTCTGGAAAGGTCTGGGTCATCAATTGGAGCAGCTCCCCGCACCTCCCAAGGAACAAGGAGTTGAACAACGCCTCCACTTCCCTCTTTTCACTATTCCCACCTTGTGCCTGTACGACGGCTCGGATGAACAGGTCTTCTTGGAGTCCAGGTGCTATCTGCTGCCATTTGTCGACAAGCTCAACTGCTCCCTCGCTAGAAGCCCTCCGGATGGTAAAGGCAGTGACAGTGGGAGGGACAAGAACCAGCTTGAGCTTCCATGAAACTATGATGCCAAAACTTGCTCCTCCTCCTCCTCGTATGGCCCAAAAAAGATCCTCACCCATGGATTCTTTGTCTACAACTCGTCCGTTGACGTCAACGAGTCTAGCATCCAAGACATTGTCGATCGCAAGGCCATATTTCCTCAACATCGTCCCAAAACCGCCACTACTTATGTGGCCACCAACACCGACGGTGGGACAAACACCAGCTGGGAAACCATAGGATTCACTCTCCTCTGCGATTCTGAAGTACAATTCACCTAGAGTAGCACCGGCCTGGACCCAAGCTGTGCCCTGTTTCGGGTCAACAGCCACGGACCGAAGGTTGACGAGATCGATGATAACAAACGGGCTCTCGTTTTCTATTCGATAGGAGAGGCCCTCGTAGTCATGACCGCCGCTTCGAACTCTAATCTGGAAGCTGTGTTCCTTACAGCAGACGACTGATGCTTGGACGTGGGATTCGTCAATGGGCGTGATGATAAGTAGGGGCTTGCGGGTTTCCGGGGTTACAAACCTCAGGTTTCTAATGGAGGATAGGTAGAGGGAGGAGTAGGAGGTGGTATCTGGAGTGTGGAGGATCTGGGAGATGTTGGTGGACGGTGGAATGCGAAGGGAGAGGCACTGAAGGAAGCTTGCATAACCCTGATTATTTGAGTTGGCTGAAACTGTGATGAGTAGAATGGAGCATAGAATGACATTTGCATAGCTTGTAGCCATCTCTACTTGATTAAGACTGTTGTTTGGAACCAGATAGAAAGATTTGAGTTGGCTGTTGAAACTGATGAGGCACAGAAAGAAGAATTGGTTGCGATTTTAGCAGTATAAAGCTATCTATATAAACTTGAACCAGAGAGGATAGAAGAGATTTGAGCCGGCTTCTGATATTTGAAAGTGGAGATATGTGAACCAAACATAGTTGCTTCTCCCCACGAACAAGAAAGGTATCAGATTGCTCAAAAAAGTATTTCTGAAAGCACGGACAAATTATTTGTTCTTTGTTTGATAAAGAAGGAAGAGTGTTAGCTTCAGGAGTAGCATTTCTTCATTCAACAAAATGTGTCACTTCGTACACCATCCACGTCGACATAGTTGGTTTTCTCCACAAACAAGAAAGGTATCAGATTGCTCAAAAATCTAGTCCAAAATCAGAGATAGATTATCTGTTCTCTGTTTGATAAAGAAGGAAGAGTTTCAGCTTCAACTATAGCATATCATGCCTTATAAAGTCGATCAACACCGCCTTATTTCATGCATCGAAATGTGTCACTCGGTGCCGCATCCACGTTGACATTTCTTCCAGCTAGAACGGGGCACGCGTCTGATTTCTCTTCCAACTCTTCTCATCTTTCGACGCACTTCTGCTTCGCCTCATGATACCGCCGCGCTGGCTCCTCTGAACGAAGTAGCAAATTGGAAGAAACTGAGGGGGTTGATGAGAGGTTGGTGCATGAGAGAGAGGGGCCGGCGGTGGAGATTGGTGAAAGAGGGATTGAGAGGGACGGACAAATTGGCTCCATTGAACGGACGGTGCATATGACTCCTAATAGTATACATTTACGCGGATCGGATTACATGGGACCACTTTAGCCTCCGGTATCAGACTGGTCTGAATCGTCCGTCTGATCCGTGGTTTGCTGATGCAGCGTGAGAGAGTAAATATAAGGTGATATAATCAAAAAGTAGAATTTTTTTTTTATGACCACCCTTCTAAATATCAAATCTTAAATAAGTATCTTTTCAAAATTAATATTTACATATATATCCTTATAAAACATTTGTGTTGCTATTTTTTTTTATTCTTATTTTTACAAATATATCCACGGCATCTAACATCGTTAAAAAATTAACGGTTTCAAATTAAAATGATTAAAATATTTTTAATGGGTAGATGTGTAAAAAAATATTTTATAAGACGATCATGATGGAAAAAAAAATAATTTTAATTTTTTATTTTTAATTAAAATAAATATGATTTTTAATTAAAATAGGAACAATTGTGCAAGAGACAAGTCAAAATGGGATTTTCATGTTGCGCTCATAATCTCAATTTATTAAGAGGAGAGTTTTGTATTAAAGTAGAGAGAGAGTCGGATGGATAAAAATATGGATTAAAGATTTCGTAATTTTTATTGGGATTCCCACGATATAAGATTTGAAAGTGCAAGAAATCTTATATCTTTCTATTAATAATTGTGATTAAGAAAAATAAAGATGGTTATTTTGGAGTAGATTTTAGAGTTGTGATTAAGAAAAAAAAACATGGTTATTTTATATTAGATTTTGGAGTTCGGTATAGAAGGCCAGATTTCCTGACATTGTATACACCAATTTTTAGCCGAACACGATTGGTTACCGTACTGTTTGTAGGCTCAATAAATATTTTATGTAAACTTGCCTGGTTGTTCCAAAAAAAATAAAAAATAAAAAATCTTGCCTTTCTCCGGTATCTTTCTTCTTTCCATGCACACGCTTGGTTCTACTCTTGAATAAAAAGCAATGAAACATGTATCAAGAAACCTAATTAAGTAAATTTTTAAAATATAAAAAAATACTGAAAAGGAGATGGAAACATAACGACTAACTTGAAAATTTTGGAAAAGTAAGTTTCATATAAAAAATCCTTAATCATGTCCAATAGAGAGAAGAAATATAAAACAGTATAAAATCTAAAGTGATAATTTTGGAAAAATAAGTTTCCTGGGAGAAATTTTTTTGCATGTGTAGCTTGGGCTAACTAAACATAAACACCAATCTAATCTAAACCGTATCTTGTGAAATAATTTTAAATATCTACCGGAAAAAAAATGATTTTTTGTGTATATATGTTTATTCATTTATAAATGTTTGAAATTGCATGTATATTTTCTAAAATTCACTTTTTGTGTTTTGTTATTGCACGCCTGCTTCTGTAGTTAAGTTATCTTCTCAGTCTAGCTATTTAAAATTAAATGACTTAAATTCCTGAAATGCTAACCCAACTGAAACGGAGGTCACGATTTTAAATGGGTCAAGATTTTACTTTTACTTTGCCTCCTCTCACCTGTTTTACTTCTGTCCGCCTCCTTCTCTTCCATTTTAAAATAAGATGAATTAGGATAGGATATATGTCATAGGTCTAAAGAAGGATTGGACTCTTCAATATAGGATTTAATCAAGAATATCTAAGCATGATTGGTCATGATTAGATAAGAACATGACTTAATTGGTCAAGATTGAGTGTCCTCCAGAGGAGGGAGTGAGTAGTTGCCTAGTTGGTTGATTGAGCTAGATTTACTAGAGTAGGGTTGATTTAGTCACTAAGGTTGGCAATGTGTTAGGTCAAATAGACTAGGATTTGGTACCATCATATAAGAAAGTTATTCCCTTTTACAGTTCGAAGTGTCTCCAATTATATACTATATTTAAGTGACCAATGGTCATGGCTAAAGTAATTATCAGCTATTACTTGTATTTTTCCTCTTTTCTTCTGGCAATCAGGGATCAAAGTGCTCCGGTGAATGATGCTTTTAATGGAAGAGAAGCCTGAGTCTGGATGATTGTTTACAAATGCCCACTACCTCACCATCATTGATGATAAGCTATAAGACGAAGTGTTCTGCTGCTATCTTTCAATTGGGTTGTCAGTGTCGAGAGGTACAATCCGGTCGCATCACAAGAGCAGCCTTGGGTCCGCCACGCCCCCGATATATATTGTACTTCCACTTCATGGGTACAGAGAAGGCCCTGAAGTTCTGGAATTCCGGGAACGAAAGGCTAGCATCCTAACAATGGATTAAATTACAGGGATCATCATTGAGGCAAAAACAGTTCATCTTCAAACTCTAACAATGTAAGCACAAGATACTAGTAGACCTTTTTTTTTTTTTTTTGGTTAAGTGTAAAAGGGGAGAAGTAAGGAACTTCCCCCATTGAATTGAAGGAAGAGGGAGAGGTTGCTGATTGTAAGACGCAGAACACCAGCACCTCAAAAAGAACAGAACAGAACAGATGATTACGGAGTCATGAAAGAGACGAGGTTTCAATCATTCGAAGGAGCTGACCGTGGCCATCCAAAGTTTTCCCACAATCGGTAGATCTCACAGCTGGTAGATTTTGGAGTCGAAGAAAAAAAAAAGACATCATTCTTTTAATCAAAAAGATACCGTGAAGACACCAATAATTCAGTTTTTTGAGAGAACTCTTGATTGATTCAGTTAAATAACAAGCCAATTTCACAACGATGCGTTCTTCAGAAATCAAAGGAAGTGTTTGATCAGTGGCTTTGGTTTAGAAATTAGATCCTTGAAACCAATCTGTCCGGACCTCCTTTCTTTGTCTACAACAAGAGGTGGGATGCTCTGCTCGCTCCAGAAGAAATCCTCGGGATCAACTTCACCCTTCACAATCGCCAGTCTCTTAAAGTTATTCTTAAAGTACTTCCTTCCCCAGACTTTAGCCATTAAGTAGCTTGTATTACCCTCCTCATTCTTACCCAAGTCCAGATCCCTATAATTTAGATAAGCAGCCCTCGGATGCTTTGATACATAAGGGCTCATATATCTATACGTTCTCCTAACCCAAGCCAAGTGCTTTTCGGATGCCGAGGCTCCACTATCATTCCATCGAACTAGATATTGGATACTGAACAAATTCCCCTGCCTGTGGGGAAATGGAATCTCTGCTTCCAGAATCTCACCCATCCTCCCACCATAAGGAACCATGACCATGGACCCAGCACCTTGCTCCAAAAACCTTCTCCAAATCCCTTCCCATCCACTTAAAGGGATGGGTTCCTTCGCGTAGTCAGACTTGCCCTTGTTGAATTCCTTCGGCTGCAGACTCCTATCCAGCAAAATTTCCATGGGCACTTCGCTGTGATACCCAGCAAAGTAGAGGGCCGATTGAATCCAAGTCATCTCCCTGCAGTCATTCCTCTTCACCTCCAGCTCCGGAAAGCTCTTCCCGATATGCTGGAGTAGCTCAGCACACCCCCCAAGAAACAAGGATTCAAAAACGGCCACCACTCCGTTCTCTCCACCCTCCACATGTTGGATATCAACCTTGAGGTATAGATCCTCATGGAGCTTGTGTGCGACGTATTGCCATTTATTCAGAAGCTCTATTGCTCCCTGCTCCAAGGTCCTGTGGAGAGTGAAAATGGTGAAAGTGGGGGGAACAGGAACTAACCTGACCTTCCACGAGACTATGATACCAAAGCTTGCTCCTCCACCTCCTCTTATAGCCCAGAAGAGATCTTCCCCCATGGACTCCCTGTCCAAGAGCCTCCCATTAACATCAACTAACGTAGCGTCCAGGACGTTGTCAGCAGCGAGACCATATTTCCTTATCAAGGGCCCCAAACCGCCGCCACTCAGGTGCCCGCCGACGCAAACAGTGGGGCAGATGCCTGCCGGGAAGCCATGGTAGCTACTCTTCTCTGCAATCCTGTAATAGAGTTCGCCTAGAGTGGCCCCGGACTGGACCCAAGCGACGCCATGCTCCGTGTCGACACTTATCGATCTAAGCCTTGTGAGATCAAGCAAGATGAAGCGGCTGTCATGGTCGGACCGATAGGACAGGCCTTCATAGTCGTGCCCGCCGCTCCGAACTCTCATTGGCAGGCTGTGGTTCCTGCAGCAGATGACTGAAGCTTGGATCTGGGACTCATCGGCAGGCTCGAGAATGAGGAGGGGCTTTGGAATGGTGGGAGATGCGAACCTGAGGTTTTGGATGGATGATCGGAGGAGAGAGGAGTAGGAACCGGTGTTGGGCAAGTAGATGAGTTGCGAGAAGTTGGTGGAAGGTGGGCTATGAATGGAGAGGCAGCGGAGGAAGCTCTCATAGACTGGATGCGAAGAGGCTAATGAGATTAACAGGCACAGAAGGCAATATAGAGTGAGATTTGCGGAGCTTAAAGCCATCTTTTCTGTCTCTCTCTTTCCCTTGTACGAGAGAGGTTGGAGATGCTCCTGCTATCGCGAGGGAGATTATTGTTGTATCTATCCATTGGCAGGTTGGGGAGTAGTTCGCTTGTCAATTCCAAGACCCTGTTCTTCTAAACCTAATCGTTTGTTTTCTGTGTCATTAATAGATTTGGTAAATAAATTTCCCGTTTGGAATGCATGTTGTTTGCATCTGTTTGCTGACTTTTCTTTGTCTTGTCAATGAGATAGGCTAAACCACCACGTGCTTCGGTTTTTTAATACTTTAGGAAATCTAAACAAATAGGTATTATCTAACAAAAAATGATTTGTATACCAAACATTTGTGGGAGAAAATTAGATGCATGTCTTAAAATATTTAAAACTTAATGCATGCCAGGCTTTTCTTTATCTAGAGCATATCCGGTTCCCCGTATCAATGCTATTATCTATCACTTTATCTAGTTATTTCATGCTATCTATGAACTCAATTATTTAAATGTTGATGACAACCAATTTATCCAGCAATACCACAAAGACCCATTCATCTAATTAATTGTTCTTTCTCTATTCATATCTAAAGAAATAAATAGAATACATTACATAAATTTTTTTCCTGAACAATGACTTATTAGTTATTTTTTTGAAAAAAAATTAAAATTATTTCAATGAGTCACATTCAATGTCGTATCCCTTTGTTACCACAAATTTTAAGCTTCAATCCACCCATTGTCATATTCTTGCTCAAACTCAATGGATGTTAGTTGACCTTTGTCCTAATAAAAAAAAAAAAAATCTTACCTCATTCTATTTAGAAGCTTAACAGTTCTTTTGGAAAAAATTATCCCAATTCTCGATGGCTGAAAATTGGATTTTTCCATATCTTATATAGATTGTTCTTTCCTATGAAATGTGCAAATCTTATTTTTCTGTGAAAGCTAATTTCACATCTTTCTTCTTTGAAAATTCCAACCACACATGAGGCATTTTTCTATTTTTTCTTGACCATACTTTTCTCTTTCATCTTCTTATAAACTAAATGAGTCCTTAGTTAAATTAAAACTCTTTCTCCTCTATTCCTTGCTTGCCTCTTTTTCCACTTGTGAATTCTTTTGTCCTAATTCTTTGAATAGGATTATGTGGTCAACCCTCCTCTTTGTGCAGGACAACATAGAATTCCGGGCATCTATTTGGTAGGAGATGATGACCCCGAAATCAATGATGATATAATTAATTATATCTTGTTGATCTTATATAACAGTGATCATAAATCAACCTTATTTTTAAAATCATCATGCAACTCTATGATGTTAAGTTTCCAAAATCACTCTAGGAAATGATGTAAGGATAAAATCTCTCTGGTTCGAGCAGAAAAAAATTATTACCAAAAGCATCGATCTCTTAAAAAAGATTCTTCCCGATGGGAAGGGTGTAATGCTACTATAAATTATTTTTTTTAGTCGGAAATGTTTGATAATCTTCTAAAGTTGTTCTGATCGGTTTTAATTAATTTGAATTGGTCATGAACGGTAGACTTTGGTAATCTGATTTACATTAATATATATATATATTACGATTTATTTGGAAATTATGTTTGACTTTTCGAGGTATACCAAATATGGGGGAGCATAAACCCAGCACCACCTTGCTCCGTAACAATCTTGTTTCTATCCACATATAATTAATCTTTCCCGATTACTTTCGTTTAACATACGGTGAGAGATGACGACGGGAACGGAGGCAAACGATGAAGCAGCGAGCGGCGCGAGCGCACCTCCGCCGCCTACTCCAGTAGCGCCGCAGGTAGCCGCCGCCGCCAACATGATGGCGCGCTCGGCCGACACCGAGTGCTCCGGTGGAGATGCGAAGTCTCGGAGGGCGGTAGAGGACAAGGTCAGCGGGGGGCAACAGGGGAAGGGGAAGTCGGAGGTATCCGGGCTGGAGAAGGCTGCCGTTGTGGTCATCGACGTGAGCTCCGAGGGTGGCGGGGAGTGGAATCCCGAGGCCGAGAAGTTGTGCAGGATCTGCCATTTGAGCCCCGATGCCGAGGATTTGGAGGGCGCGGGGTTCATCCAGATCGGGTGCGGCTGCAAGGGCGAGCTCGGGACGGCTCACCAGCGCTGCGCTGAGGCCTGGTTTAAGGTGAAGGGCAACAGGTATTCTAGCGCCATGTTTTTTAGTTCTTAGATACTGTGCTGCTAGTATACTCCCTTTTGTGATTGTTCTTGACTTCTTATCTCTGTTCGGTCGTCTTTGCTATACTTGTTTGTGATAATTTCAAAGAGAAAACTTTTGTTTTCTTCCCTGTTGCAGCTGTGAGGTGTGTTGCTTTTGGAAATAACACTTCAAGATTCTTTCATGGGGGTGTTGCTTGAAGCTCTATTACGATTCAACAGCAACATCCAATTTTGTTACTGTGTGTCTCCTCATATTTCTCCAGGAAACTGTGTCCATGTTGGCCTAGTTTTTTCCCCTCCCTCTTCCAAACCGTTTCATTATAGACCCGAGCATCTCTCTTTTCTGGCTGCTCCCCGAAGTTTATTGAATGTTCCCAAACCATCTCAACTTGTCTGTAGTTTTCGCACCTCCAATATCCTTTATCATTGTACCAGATATCCACTTCAGCGCTGCCATTTACTGGTTGTTTATAAAAAAATGGCTTTAGTTGCCGCACTACACACCAGTCACATCCAAAAAATATCTCCAAGAACTTGTTTGGTATTGTATTTTTTTTTTCTATTTTTAGTTTTGGGAAATCCACAACACATGATGAAATTCTTTTATTTTATAAATTATTTATAAAATCTTTAGAGCTTTTTTTAGCAAAGGCCATAATTTTCAAAAAAAATAAAATGAAAGCAAGAAATAGCAGAAGTTTTGTGCAAAATGTTATGTTCAAAATCAATCTCTACGTGGTCTTTTATTAATTGTAGAGTATCAAAAACAATTAGGTGCCGAGTTATCCATCTAGTTTTGTTTATGTTGGGTATGTCTGTCGATCTCCTTATTCCTTTCATACATATGCCTGTTACTTTGAACCAACTGCATTGTAGTGATCATTGGTTAGGTTGGTGCCTCACATTCAGTTTGATGTTATTGGCAATTGCAGATACAATTTTCATCCTATTCATTTGTGGGCCTTTGTACTCCATGGCTTTCTTTTGTAATTCTAATTTAGCATTTAAGTTTGTCCTTTCCTCATCAACTAGCGGAATATCATTTATAATAATACGAATCTGGTGCATAACATTAGCAGTAAGTTTATCCAAAAGTAGTGTAAAGAGACATAAGCTTGCTGTTGACCCTTGGTGTACGCCTCTCTTGAGCGGAAACCTACCTGACTCTCCCCCAAGTACTCCAAACCCCTCTTATTTCCCATTAGTCTGCAATAACTTTGCAAGCTCTGATCTGCTAATAGCATTTAATATATTCCACAGTTCTCTATCATTCTGAGCTTTTGAGAATGCTAGTAATTCTGCTCAAGGCTCCTTAATAGCTGCTCCCATGCCCCAGACCCGTTAACCCATAGTTAAGCAAGTGCTGCTGGGGCTGTCTCTAGCTTTTTGGCACTTCGCCAACCCACAGTCTCTTGTCATTTTCTTAAATCGCATGTCCTTAATGCTGGCACAACCATTTTCCTATCAGTTGACTCCATTATATTGCTGTTAGGTAAAGCATTCCCTCCATGAGTCCCTTCACTTATCAAGAAGAGGTAAGATTTTATATAAATAATTGTCTCCAGCTCTTGAGCATTGTGCAGGTGTTGTGAAATTTGTGGTGTGAATGCAAAAAACATCATTGGTAAGGAAGACAGCAGTTTCATGGAGGCATGGCATGAGAGCAGAATGTTGGGCAGCAGCATCAACAGAAACTCATCAGAGAGTGGCAGTTGTTGGAGTCAACCATTCTGTCTTCTCTTGATCTTCCTGCTGCTAGTACTGACCTACATACTTACATGGTTGTTCGCACTATGAATGACCCCCACCTCTTTCGATATGTTTGGGAATTTGAAGATTTTCGGGCATGACAGCTTGCCTAGAGAAGGGAAAATAGACGCTTGAGATAATGTAAGAAGTTAGTAAATTTTTTATGAACTAGTTCTCACAAAGCAATCTTCATAGGGCAGCAGCCATACAGAAATGTTCTTTGAGTTTTTTGTCAAAAACACTGGAGATTTCTTTAGAGAAGTGAATAGAAAAGCAAGACATCATCATTTCTAGTATGCTGAGAGATATTCCAAAGCTAATGTGGACATATATATTAACTTCGATCATTGAATGTTTTTTGAATGAACAATATCAGTGTATTATGATTGGATGTCAATTGACAGATGTTAACCCCGTTTTGATCTTTGTGTTACCTTTTGGATGTTGATTGCATTTTTTTTTCTTTTTAGTTTTGAAGTGGCATTTTATTTTATTTTTTTTTAAATGGTGAAATTATCTACAGTGCGTGAAACTTGCACTGAATTAGCGACCTCAAGACCATGAAACAACCTTCCATTTTCACTCAAAGCTCAACACTCTGTTTTTATGTTGTTCTCCAATAAAAGTTGAGGGTTTCGCACACATAATGTATCAAAAATAGCCTATCTTTCTAATTGCATCATTATTGAACTAGGACCCTATTAGTCACACCCCTCCGCCTGATAGCCAAAGATTTTCTGTTTGAAACTTAGGTGGTGCTGTAAGAACTTGGCCGACTCGACTCAGTCGAGCCGAGTTGACTTGGGCTGTTTGGGTGGAAACCAAACTAGTTGGCTGGAATGTGCGCAAGCAAGGAGGCACGGCGCACGCCCCCTTTCCTTTTTCCCTCGATTTCGTCCACCAGCGAGCCTTCTCCCTTTTTCTTTCCCTTAGTTTCCATAGCCACCACGACCGATTCTCCCTTTCTCCTCTTCCTCTCACTCTCTCCTTCTTCCTTTCTCTCTCCACTTGGGCTTGCCATGCCTCGGTTGTGCCGCCAAAGACTTCTTGCGTCGGGTTCCCTATGGTCGTGGCAAATTTTCACCAGTACCAAGGTGAGAACCCCTCCCCTATTTCAGGAACCCGACCCTATTTTTCTTTGTTCCTAGCCATCTCCACCGCAGGCATTCGTTGCCGAGGCCCTCATTCTCTCCCCTGCAGTGGTCCCTAGCCTTTGCCGAAGCCCCAATCCCCGGCGAATAGACTAGATTCCATGTTCAAACAAGCCAAAAATCTCTTGTTCTCAACCATGTACCAACTTTATTATTGTCCCGTCATCGGCGTCGGCCTTTTCTCACTACCTGCTACTAACACATCTAGTTGCATTGTTGTACCCTTTGTCATCGGTCCTCTGGCCATGGCCATTGACCACTGGCGCTGGCCAATCCTTTCTTCCTCTGCCCCAATTCGGGTATAAAGCTCAATTTAGTATGTTTCAATCCTTAAGAAGTTCTTTTTGCATGTTTAGATTTTAAAATAGCTGAATATGAAGTAATCGTATTCTTAAATAGCTTTGAAGAGGTAAGCGACCCTAATACTCTTTACTAACTTTCGAATTATTCATTAATTTCAAATTATCTGAATTATAAAATTATAAATTATATTTGATATGATTGTCTCTATCTTTTTCGTGAATATTTGTATTGATGGAAATATCCCTGCTTTTTTTTCATTGAAATCCACGTATGTTTTTTTTTAGTATTGTCAATCCCACGATAAACCCAACTTGAAACAAAATATCAGCCGACAAACTTAATAAGAAATTAAAAATACTAAAATTTATTTGTAACAAAATATATTCTCATATATGTAAAATCAATTTAAAATATTTATTTTTTATATAAATATATTTTAATATTCAAAATAGTCCGTGCTAATAGCTTTCAGTTTTGATGGACTAATAAAAAAAATTATTAAATTGTTTATTCGAAAGCTTTGTTAAAAATTTGGTAATACTCCATGTCTAAGGAGTTGGTGGCGGAGCCGAAGATAAGGAAGAGTCAACGCGGTAGTGGATGTCGAGGATTGTGCTGCTTAAGGGGGAGGTCGTAGATGGCAGTAGGGTTGGCAGAGGCGTCGACGGGGTTGTAAAGCCCAAAGAGGTGGAAAGGGCGAAGACAGGGTTGATGAGGCCTAGCAAGGGTTCAGCGAGCGGGAGCTTGACATGGCGCGGGCATCCTTCCACCACCTCGTGTCATTACCATAAGTGGAGCTACCCTCATGCCATCTTCCTCGCCATCTCCACCTTCCAAACAACCACCAGCTTTGTGGAGCCCACATACACGGTGTTGTTGCTGCGCCTTTGTGCTCACCGGTGGAGAGGCTAACCCTACGCTCACCAGGATCTTATTAATCATTAGAGCGGAGCTGAGAACTGGCTACAATGATCGAATGGATACAAAACCGGCATAACAATGTTAACGGACAGTCACTGCTTTGAGAGGCTATGACTCTTTTCGGGCTAACCATAGAGGTGATCAGTGTTGCTGACTGACTTACATCTTTTGAGGCTCTTTATTTTAGAGAATTTATTTTTTTTAATTTTTTACATAAATACCCTTCTAAATATCGAATTTCGCATAAATACCTTCCTAAAATTGATATTTGCACGTATACCCTCGTAAAACACTTGTTTTACTATTCTATCTTTTTTTATTTTTTATTTTTGTATATGTATCCACACCATCTAACATTGTTAAAAAATTAACGGGTTCAAATTAAAATGATTAAAATATTTTTAATGAGTAAATATGCAAAAAAAATATTTTTAAAAAGATCAAAATGAAAAACAAAAAATAATTTAAAATTTTATTTTATTTTAATTACAATAAATATGATATTTATTAATGGTGTTAGAAGAACTGTGGCATTAGCGGCATTTATTAAAAAAGTAATATTTTTATAAAAGTACAAAAATAAATATAAATTTTAAAAAAAATATTTATACAAATTTAAATTTTGAGAAGGATATTTATGTAATTTTCTTATATATATTTTGTTGATCACAAACATGCCCATTAGACGATGACAGAACGGCCTGCTAACACGTGCCCAGACACCAAAACGGAAAGATGTCGACGACGAGCGGACACCACCTGTTGCATGCTATGACCTCCCTCCCCACCTCGGCCACGTGCCACGGAACTAGCGAGGGCCCATTGATGTAACACTGGCGTAACTTTGCCACCTGGCAATGCTATGGCCTCCCTGCTAACCTAGGCTATACGCCGAAGGAGAGGGGGGCAGAGCTCAGCGACTAACCACCCCCTGCCCGTAAGCCCGTAAGCCCGTAAACCAGCTATAAGACTCTGTCAACGGACGTTCCATGGTGATAGAAACCAAATCTCATCTTAATCATTAGATTTTCTTTTCTAAAAATCATCCATCCACTGTAAAAATTAAACAGCCGTGCAAATTTCATGGCCAAAACAGAACATTCAGATGGATGACGATGCCGAAGAACACCTAAATATTTGCAATGAGACTAGCAATGAACTATCCATCCAGCATTTGACTTCCCAGTAAGCAATAATATTCGCACAACCTTTGTGAATCACCAGCTGACTTCCCATATAATATCTAAGGTCAGAAAGAAAAACCACAGCACATCAAAGCAGCAAAATAAAATCAATTACTCTTTCAGATACAATTTCTCATGAACAATGACAAAATTGAAGCAAAATTCTTCCATAAACCAGTTACTTTGATGGATAACAGAAGAAGCCTAACTTAAACTACAGATAAAAAAAAAGTTGAAGGCTTTGATACTTTGACATGAAAATCTTAAGCGGTGGTTGCCTGGGACTTGTTGAGAATAACACCCTCATATTTGACCTGGAACCACTTCATAGCATCCTCCTTGGTGACCCCGTGCTGTATTCCAACACGAGACTTGCACCGGCGGCGACGTCCCACACGATACCCAGGTCTCTCCAGAACAACATAAAAATCCATGCCATAAATACCTGTTGAGGGATCATACCTGTCAAAATAACATGAATATATATCAGATACCAATTGATGGAAGTCATAATCTTGAATTCTCAAGCCAACAAGGTCAGCTGTAAGCCATCATACTTGTAAGCGCAAAATGTGTATGTGCATAGATGCAGCCTTTTCAAGACTTGCGTGTAGTTTTTAAACACCCATGGAAACTAGGAAAATGCATGTCATAATGTAAGCTAAATCACCATGTAACGTAGAATTGCAGTTTTAAGGCATGGACTTCAATCACAAGTCAGTCCGCATGGAAACAGATGAGATATTGCAATATAACTTTCTGCATCTATTTGTTCATTTGTTTCCAGAAGTCAATTTCACCAAAGAGCTAGCTACTTGAAGCATCTCCGACTGGGAAAAAAATCAAATTATGCATGAGGTGATGTATCATAAACACGCTCATGTCAGTAGTCAGATAAACAACTATTAAAAAAAACCTAATAATACCTTAACAATTAAAAATAGGCCCATCTTAGATACTGCCAGCCCCAACTGCCTGCAGGATTCAAAGATGGCCAATCCTTGCAACAAGAAAAAAGGCTGTATTTCAATAAAAAATTATTTACATTAAGTTCTATTACCAGGCTTTCTACTTTAGGCATTCCTTTTTTAAGTGAAATAAAATGGTAACTACATACTGTTCCCTCGGAGCCTCAAAGTCTAACCACCACCACACCACCTCTACTAGCTCCCCATCAGCAAATGGAATGATACTTTGCCATTCCAAAATTTTATTAATACAAACAAGTGGCTAAATTCTAATTTTTCAGCTTCCCAAGGTAACCCTAGTTCCATTTCTCCCCAGGTTTAAACCATGATAAACTTCTATAAAAAAAGACCTAAGAAATAACTGGATTCTGAGTCATCCAGGGGGGGACTCTCCTTAAGTTTGATTCTATGCATAATATGTATTCCATGTCCTCTAAAATCCAAATTCATAGTGATTGATTAGCAAAACTTAGACTTTTCAAGATTAAAAAAATGTAATATACCAAAAAAAATCTTGAACAAATCCATGGAGAAGGCACATTACCACCTAACCTATGCCCTAAAAAAACTTTTTCTGGTAAGGTGGCTTTATTTATGCTACAAACCTGTATACACCGACCACCAACTACATACAGTAGTACAGGTAACATGCAAATGCATGCAGTGCTCATCCAGCCCACCAGGACTACAATGCCATACAACTGACACATCCTACAAGAGGTGCCATACAAAGACAACCTAGAGACCCTATAGAACACAACCACCTGTACAATAGAGAGCATTCTTACACTTGCATGAATGTCATGCAGTACATGTACCACTCTGGAAAGTGGGTCGGAGCTGGCAATGTAGAAGCTTAGTAGTAGCCATGTAAGTGTCTGCATATGCATTATAACTAGTAACCAGAAAAATAAAATAAAATTTCTTACTTTTCCCCTTTCTAGGCATCCCTACCTGCATTGTTATAGATAGCCACGTCCACCTCCTCAATCTTCCAGTCTACCTTAGCACTACTTAAAATAAGGCCAAATCTGAAATTCAAAATCCCAATGATTACACACTTGAAGAAGAACGTAATAGCAAAGGTAGGTACTCAATTTCATTGATAGCAAAGCAAACTGGTGACGGCAGCGCAGGTTGAATGTTCTCAAAGAAATAACTGTATGCAGGCAAATGGGGCATTGCATATCAGATTGACCCAGAACTACCTAAGCCAAAATAGGCACACACAACCAACCATATTGACTCAGCAGATTAAGCCCCTGGATAAATCAGGAATACGGAAACAAAGACACCTAGCAGCTTGGTTTTAAGGAAAAAAAAACCTAAAACAAATAAAATGTATAAAAATAGATTAAAAAGAATGAAAAAAACAAGAATTCAGATAACATTATAAGCCTGAAGAACAATTATCTGGACTAAAGTCATACCATAATCACCTGCAATCTTGGAGGTCCATGACAAGGTTATTAGAAAATTGAAGTAGTAGCTTTAGACAAACCAAAAATGTTTTAGACCATCCTCAAATACTTTTGTAAATCCTAACCGGTCAACATAAAATTCAGAGCAGTTGAATAACAAAATCCTAGCAAAAATCCAAATGGAATTCACATATCAAAAAATAAATCATGATTTATAAGTTTGACATTGATCTAGCTATAAGGCACAAAAAGGGTTATGGTTTGTTTCTTCCAGAGCATGTTAAATCATGTTCCATTCACTTCAATTCTCTACCAAAATATGTGTTTATTAAAAAAGAATGAAAATTAGCCCCACCTTGTTCTAACAACAATTACCTCATCAGTAGTTCATCAAGACAATACACATGTAAAGTAGTTAAATGGGTTGATCAAGAAAACTTATCAAACCAATCTCGCAAAATTAAGACATGCACACATCAGTAAAAAAATTGAACCACGAGCCTCCCAAGGAGGGGAAATGGATCTGTATCTACCACTGAACAGACCAGTCAGAGACATAGTAAGGGAGGACAACCATTTCTCCTTCATGGATATCACTGTTTGATCAATCTCAAAATTGTAATATTTAACTCAACAGTCCCGAACTGCAAAAATATAATCCCCCCCACATCTTTAATGGATAAGACACTCAAATTTCATATCTATATCTATTCTACTCAATAATTTGTGATTTCAGGACGTTCGGCTAACATCAAAAATCAAGAGTAAATTTCACTTACTTAATACCCAGATCAATATGCTCTTGGATGCCAAAACCAAAACACCCAGTATCACTGAAGTTTCTTCTTAATAATTCGTATTCCTTCACTTTCAAACCACTCTCCAAAAGCTGCATTGCCTTTTCGCCTCTGACAGTGACATAGCATGCTATCTTTTCGTTACGCCTGATTCCGAAGGACCGCACGGTGTATCTTGCTGCAGAATGAGATCAAAATATATCAGCCATCAAGCAAAGGAATCAAAAATAAATATAAAATAGAAATGAAATAAAGATAATAATACCCTTTGAGAAAACTGGCGTTTGCCCACTCAACTGCTCCAAAACCTGCAAACCGAAGTGCATATAGAGAATAATACTGAAACCAAATGTCTGTATTAAATAGAGATAGAGATAGAGAGAGAGAGAGAAGCGTTTTACGCAATAAAATTACTAGCTGACTTTAAGCCGAAGAGAATAAACTACAATGCAATTTCCTCGACTCAATATTTCCCACAAAAACATTAAAACGACACTCTTCATTCCATACATCATAAATATTCCAAGCCGGATGTACTAAGGAATTAAGTAATACGTGCAAGTTTTACCAAATTACAAATAATACAAACCAACAGAGCTCAAAATTTCTACAGTTTTCACCAGTAATAACTTCATAATAAATTTCTCGATTATCCATAAAAACAGTCACATTCTGGTCCTGCTACACCCAAATAGTATCCTAAAGTCTCCGCATACAAAGAAATGAAGACGGAGAAAAAAAAAACTCGAGACATTGAAGAAACACTATAAAGATTAATTCTTTCAACTCCAAAAAAGAATATGAAAAAGCAAAAAGAATGATGCAATTATTTGATACTCGAAAGAGAAGAAGAATAAAATCGAAAAAATAGAGGAAGATATCCATCAGAGGATTCATCCGAGATCTTATCTACAAGGAAATAAAGAAGGGTTGTACCTTAGCGGCTCTGGTGAGACGATCACCACTCTCACCGACGGAGATGTTGAGGACGAGCTTCTGCACATTGATATCCCTCATCGGGTTCAACAGCTTCTTCTCCGAAGCCTGCCAAGGAAGAGTAGAAGACGACGCCACCGTCAATAGAAAGAATGAAAATAAAGGGCAAGGAAAGATCACAGGAAAAGAGAGAAAGAGGCAGGAGGATTCCAACCATGGAGGGAGAGGTGAACGGCAGTCGACACCGAACGAAGTCGAACTCGCGCCACTAGGCGGGAGAAGGAAGAAACCCTAAAAAAGGTGCAAACCCTTTCGCTGCCAGGGTTTTGTTCTCTCTCTGTTGCCGATCAAAATGACGAAAATGCTACCGATAAATTTTTTGAAATAAAAAAAATAGCGATGTCCTACGAATATCATTTTGATAAAAAAATTATATCTTCCGTTGCCGGGAATCGAACCCGGGTCTCTCGGGTGAGAGCCGAGTATCCTTACCGACTAGACTACAACGGAGAGGCAGCTGTGCTTTGCATCCTATATTAAATATAATAGCTATTCCTACAACGAGGGATACATCAATTAGCTTCTCATAATTCATTGTAAACACCTTCTACGCCTCTGAAATTTCTTCTTCGTGATGAATCATAAATCTTCACGTTGCCACTCCATCCTCTACTAGAATTAATGCATAGAAAACACTACTTAAGGATAGAAATTGTACCAAAAGAGAGCAACAAATCTTTCAATTTTTTCTCATCTAAGGAGGAAAGAAGGGATAATTTCAATCATAATCAGGTATTCCCTAACACATTTGTAAATAATATAAATGCTATCACGCTTCTAATCTACTGTCTAGATTGGTCATGTGACACAGCAGTGTAACTCTCTAACATATTTACCCTAGGCCTATAGAATAGACGATGCCTTAGCAATGCTAGAATTAAGAGGAATATAATTATCCTATTAATCTAATGAATTAGTTTCACCATTAACAAATAACAATTACCTACATAGTTCAATTATTCATCTAGTATCAACCATATGCTAGCTACTCCATTGCTCAACAATAATGCTCAAACCATCCGACACTAGGTGTCTTATGGCTCTTAAAGGAAAAGAATTAGATAAGCTGATATGAATTAAAGAACGCCATAACACGTGTGCTTACGAGCTTGCAGGCACACGCACACGCAGACTGTAACACAGGCTCAAAAAAAAGGCCTTTTTGTTGTTGTTCCAATGAAGTGATTAACGAAGCCCTGTGGGCAAATCAGAACAAACAATATATTACCACAAGTTCATTAAACATCTATGCATTCCCATTTATATAATTATATATACCCGCGAGGAGGCACGCGCTCTGCGCGTGAAATCGGCGGGTTATATATCTTTGAATCCCAAACCGTTGTCGTTAGTTTCCTTCTCCCGGCGAACTCCCTTCCTCAATGGCGGCAGCATCGCCTCTCTTTTCGATCTCCAGCCTCCACCTTTCCCTTCCTTCCTCCTCCTCTCCTTCGAAGCCGAAGCACCACCGAAGTCTCTCTAAACTCCCATCTTCCTCAGGGACCCAACTTTCTCTGCGGAGTTCCGATTCCCGGAGAATTATTACGAGAGCCTCCACTTCAGTCTATGAGAAGCAACGGATCGATCTTAATGTTAAAATCCGGAAGTTCTGCCAAAAGGGCGATCTGAAGGAGGTCATGAGATTGATTTCTGACAGCGATTCGGAGGATCGCTGCATTAATTCCGAGACTTTTTGTTCTGTTCTGCAGCTCTGCGCGGAGCTCGGCTCGTTGGCCGACGGTAGGAAGGTCCACAGTATTTTATCGTCCTCCGGTATCCAAATTCACACCCTTTTGGGTTCAAAACTGGTCTTTATGTACGTTAAATGTGGCGACTTGAGGGAGGGAAGAAGGGTTTTTGACTGGAGTGCCGCCAAAGATCACATTTTTCCTTGGAATCTATTGTTAAATGAGTACGCCAAGGTTGGTGATTTTGATGAAAGCATCGATCTTTTCAGAGAGATGCAGTATTCATCCGTTAAGCCCGATTCCTACACTTTCTCCTTGACCTTGAAGTGTTTTGCCACTTCGGGCGGTGTCTCCGAAGGCGAACAAGTTCATGGGAGTCTGATAAAACTAGGTTTTGGTGCTTACAATGCAGTTGGGAATGCTCTCATTGCCTTCTATTCCAAATGCAATAGAATTACCAGCGCTATTGATGTGTTCGATGAAATGCCCGATAGAGATGTCATATCTTGGAACTCCTTAATCAATGGTTGTGTTTTTAATAGTCTTCCAAGAAAGGGTGTTGACCTGTTCACGGAGATGTGGTTTTTGGGGATGGATATAGATTCAGCAACACTCGTGACTGTTCTCCCAGCTTGTGCCGAATTGGGTATTCTTACACTAGGCAAAGCAGTTCATGGGTATTCAATAAAAGCTGCTTATAGTAAGGAGGTAACTGTCAGTAACTCTTTGGTGGACATGTACTCAAAATGCTGGAGTTTGGAAGGTGCATCTCGAATTTTTGAGAGGATGGTTCAGAGGAGCGTTGTATCGTGGACTTCGATGATCCAGGCATCCACTCGAGCTGGGTTGTTTGATGAAGCAATTGCATTATTTGGAGAAATGGAATCGCTGGGTGTCAGGCCAGATCTATTTGCTGTCACAAGTGCTCTTCATGCTTGCGCTTGTAGTGGGTCATTAGACCAAGGGAAGAATATCCATGATTATATAGTTAGGAATAGAGTGGAGAAGAATCTTTTTGTTGCCAATGCACTTATGGACATGTATTCAAAATGTGGGAGTATGGAAGATGCTAGATCCGTTTTTGATAATACCACCAGTAAGAATATTATCTCGTGGAATACCTTGATTGGAGGCTACTCAAAGAACCATTTTCCTAATGAAGCACTTAGTTTGTTCAGCGAAATGCAAGTCCACATGAGGCCTAATTCAGTGACTATGGCCTGCATCCTTCCTGCTGCAGCTAGTCTTTCATCTTTAGAGAAAGGCAGAGAGATCCATGGCCACATATTAAGGTCAGGGCATTTTTCAGATGGTTATGTGGCAAATGCGCTTGTTGATATGTATGCAAAATGTGGTGCATTACTTCTTGCGCGTATACTCTTTGATCGAATGTCCAAAAAGGATCTTATCTCATGGACAGTGATGATTGCTGGATATGGCATGCATGGGCATGGAAAAAATGCTATCGCTGTCTTTAAGGAGATGAGTGGCAGTGGCGTGGAGCCAGATGAAGTTTCTTTTACTGTCATATTGTATGCTTGTAGCCATTCTGGACTCATTTATGAGGGATGGGAATTCTACAATATAATGAGAAATGAATACAAGATAGAGCCTAGATTGGAGCATTATGCGTGCATGGTTGATCTACTTAGTCGTGCTGGACATTTAGCCAAAGCATACGAGTTCATAAAGTCAATGCCAGTCAAGCCAGATTCCACTGTTTGGGGTGCATTGCTCTGTGGTTGTAGAATACATAGGAATGTCAAACTTGCCGAGAGAGTTGCTGAACATGTTTTTGAATTAGAACCAGAGAATACAGGGTATTATGTGCTCCTTGCAAATATATATGCAGAGGCAGAGGAGTGGGAGGCTGTGAGAAAACTAAGGAAAAAGATCAGCGGCCGTGGACTGCGGAAAAACCCAGGCTGCAGTTGGATAGAGATCAAGAGCAAGATTCATGTCTTTGTTGCAGGGGACAAGTCGCATCCACAATCGAAGAGGATCGAGCTATTTCTCAAAGAGGTGAGGAAAAGGATGAGGGATGAGGGTTATGTCCCAAAGAAGAGGTATGCCTTGATAAATGTAGACGATACAGTGAAGGAAGATGCTCTTTGTGGGCACAGTGAGAAGCTAGCCATTGCCTTTGGTATCTTGAACTCCCTGAAAGGTAAGCCCATTCGAGTCTCGAAGAACCTGAGAGTGTGTGGTGACTGTCATGAGGTTGCCAAGTTCATGTCCAAGATGGTGGACAGGGAAATCATCTTGAGGGACTCCAATTACTTCCACCATTTTGAGGGAGGGAGGTGCTCTTGCAGAGGTTATTGGTGAACCTTGACTAGAACTTGGACTGAATTAAGGTGGCCTATAGGCAGGAATACAAAACTCTCAGAAGAAAAGCTCTAGTTGGCATTTACGCTAACAAGTGTCCAGAAGTTGAAGTCATGGATGGGTTTTGAAGATGAATCTCGTGTTGCTGCTTGACAACTTGTACATATCACAATTTTGGCAGTGTGAACACCACAGCTTTTCTTACAGTGATGAAAGGATTGACATTTTGAAAGGTTAGCAAGGTGTCCTTGCACTGTGACTGCTCCAGTCATTCCATAAGCATTTGAAGTCCAAGCTATGCGGTAGTCATTCATCCATGTGATTACTTGCAATGCCTGGATTTGATGGGCTGAGGAAAACTTATGTTACATCAAGAACTTACAATGCAGAGGAAAACAAACTGAAGTCTGCAAGGATTGATAACTTGCAGTCCTCCATCCTCCCCTCTTAGTCAGTTCAACTACAATGGTGAAATTTACAATCTACCTATAGCTACGATCAGATATCATGCATCGCTGGTTAAAGGAAGAAAAATGACGTGGGAAAGAATTTGAAACAAAACTGTTATTTGTAGTCTGATGAATCAGCGGATGGATGTTATGGATGAATGCTGATAGAATTGCTTCAATTTTTAAAGATTATATACCGGAAAAGAATATTCTTTTATCTTCAGGACACGTCTGATTGTCTCAAAAAACTTTTGTCAGTTCTCTTTAAAGTTTTTAATTCAGAATAAAGTCTTATGTCCTTTCTATTCTTCTGGGTAGAAATCACTAGGAAAGATCAAAATATTTATATGACTAGCTGTAAGAAATGAGATTCACACCAAGGAGGGATAGAAGGGATGGATGATTTCTGGTTCTTGGACTCTAATTATCCTAAAGAACTAGTCGAGCATCTGCTTTTGAACTGCAGGGTTGGCCAGGGACATCTGGGCCCTCTTCCTGCTCTTGTGGCATCCAGATATATGTTCGTATCCTAAGTGCCCCACTCTCTGACTTCTTGAAGGCGAATTTCGATGGCAGTATGGCCGATGACGGGAGATGCGGATGCGTAGGCTTTGTCATCAGAGATCATGATTCCAGACTAGTGGCGGCGGCTGCAGGTCAACAGATCTTCGACTCCTCGATGGTGTGTGCTGAGCTCAGAACCGCCTACGAGTGCATCTCCTATGCCTGACAGGCACTGGGTGCCGACTGACTCATCCTCGAGGGCGACTTGGCCACGGTGATCGACTGGATCCGAGGTCCGAGATGTGTAGGCGAGTGTAGGCCGTTGCTCCTCGACATTCACAGATTACTGCAGAAGTGTAGCTTCCATCAGGCCACACACGTCTACAAGAAAGCAAATGGTGAAGCTGATTGAATTGCCTCCTATGCGGCTCACCATTTCGGAAGCTTCGTATGGCTGGAGCGTGACATAGTGTCGAATTCTTTATCTGCTATGTTGTTTACTGATTTTGTTGGCTGTATCTACACCCGTAGGGTGTGAGCTGTCGTTGTACTAAAAAAAAAAACTGCAGGTTTATCAAATTTATTTGGAGAAAAATAAAAGTTAAACCTGGCATCAAAGACAGGTTTGTTTTTGGTTTGATTGCCTGCAGCCAACCATGTAGGGGGTTTGCTGTGATCTTTTATTTGTGTACTTATTTTAATAAACTGGTGTCTTCACGCAAAAGACTTTGTAGAAGAGCACGCAAAACAACGCCTTGGTAGTCTCCAATGACATAGCTAGGCAAAATAAATTATCATATATATATATATACATACTTATATACTTTCATAAAATATTTATTTTGTATGTATGTTCTTTTTTTTTTCTTTCTTTTATGCATAGGTAGACATATTATCGAACACAATTAAGAAAGCAGATCGGTATTATCATGCCCCAACATGATTCTATATTGACATCATTTCTTATGCAATAAATCATAACATATTTGTAAACTTTTCGCCTCAACAAACGAACAGCAACTTACTATTTGTAAATCACTAAAAAATATTTTATCAATCTAAATATTTATAACTATTTTAAATTTAATATGTTTTAATAATTTTAAAATAATAAAGAATACATAGATATCATAGACTTAATAATAATAATTATATCAAAAATTAAATACAAAACTAGCATTATCAAAATAATAATCCAATATTCTAACTTGATCGAGATAGATCTTGAATCAAGAAAAACGTACAGTTTGGTTAGTTTTTTTTGGACTTATTGATTCAACCGAGTTATGAAAGATATGGCAAGTTTTAGATAAGTTTTGACCATTCTTAATAGATTTTTTAGTCAAAGTTGCAATTTGACTATGAAAGTGAAACTCGCAACCACTGTTTATCTCTATCCTCTCCAAAACTCAGGAGGCCCTTGTGATATAAGACATGATGAGTCCTTGAACAGGGAAACCAAATAGTCAAGCACACCAAGGTCCATGTAATTTTTATTGAGAAAAAAAGATCTAGCACTGACATACGGTATAATCTGAACAGGCTTGAGGCCTGAAAGTCGTGTCTTTACTCATGGGTATGTTTCTTTCAGACTATTACAAGATTATGCAACAGTTTGGGGATGGTGCAGGTTGCTTACCCAAGCTGGCCAACTGCCTTAAAAGAAAATAGAGGAAGAATTCTTTGGCCAATCGACATGAATGGCCGCAACAAGACTATCATCCTCAGATATTTCACCATTACGTCTTCAGAAGACAACAACCGAGGACGCCATAGGTGGAGGTATCAGTGGGCAGAAACTACGATACTTTCTTCTTGACATGATATCCTGGATTTTGCACACAACGTATTGAAATTCCACCGTGTCTCGCACCAATCCAGGTCCAGGGTGCGCTTAGCAGGGGCCATTGGTGGGCGATTAATAGCAATACTTAATATAAAACTCATTTAGTTTGGAGGAGGAGGAGGAGGAGGAGGAGGAGGTTGGTCAGCGAAAAAAATAAAAAAATATTTTATATTTAATTAGAGTGTTTAAAGAATAGAGATAAAAAATAATTTTTTTTGAAAATAATATTTTTTTATTTTTCGAAAAAAATCTATATGAGATAAAAAATCCAATTTTAATTAGCTGAAAATTAAATATTTTTTTAAAATATTTTTGAGTTTTTAAATAGAATAGAATAATATCTTTACTTTTATTAAAAATATAAGCTATTTTGGCACATAATTTTTTTTAAGAACTAAATATATAAAAAATATTTTCCCAAGCATCATATATTTTAATATTATTTTTTTATAAAAATAATTTTTTTCTGCGAGATAAAGGAGTGATACTGTTTGACAAATTTATTTTTAATATATAAAAAATTTAAGAGAGAAAAATAAAGTGGATGGAAATCCGGCTAAGGTCTCCATGTCTCCATCAGGGCCGTCAAATCGGTGGCCTCGGGTGGGCTCTTCCGCCGTGCGTGATGGGGTCTACCAACCCGGATAACAGGGTGACATCGGGTGGCACGTCCATTCAAGTGAGGCGGGGAGATGCAATCGGTACTGCCCGCGGGGGGGATTTTCACGTGATGGCGAGCTGAAACATGGCGTCCAGGCTAGGATAGCGGCGTCCTCTCAACTCACAATTATTAACGAGAATTATTGCACGTTTATTAACCCATCACCCTCACGAAGGGGGAGGAGAGCTGATGTCATCTGTCGCCCGTGGTTGCTCCCTTGGATACGCAAGTGATGCGAGAAGGTTTTTTTTAATGGCCCGTTGGGTAGGCTAAAATATTAATAAGTTAATCTGCCATTAAAATAATCTTTGCGTCCGTCCAATATAAGCAGCATGGAGAAGTCTTCTCTGCCCACCGTAATAAATTTTTTTTTTGAATCTGCCATCTTTATGAAATATTTTATTTTTTTAATTTTAATGACAATGCTCATACAAAATTAATATGAGCTGCCAATGTTAAAAAAAAAGAAAATTTTGCCGGCAGATGGACTGTGCTTCTTAACCTGCCTATAAAAAAAAGAAGGCAAAGATGTTGAGAATGGAAAGCTTCTTTTAATTCACAAGCTTTTACTCGAGTGGACACCAAAGCATGATAAAAATATGCAATATTGTTTTGATGAAATTAGATATCACTATTTCTTTTTTTTTCATCTTTATTTTACATGGTATCTTTTATCGACATCCAAACTATGCCCCTAAATCTAGGTTTTTCTCGAAAGTTATTATTAGACATTCATTTTGACTTTTTTGCCCAACTTATGAGTATGTGACATCTTTGCTTTCTTCTTAAGCAACCATGCAGGAAATATCTTCTTCCTCCAAGCTTAATATAACCTCCTTCCTCTGTTAGTTAAAATTTATGAGCAACTCTTGAACAAAATAGGCACTACACTTTTTTTAACTCAGATTAGAAGGTATAATCCTATTTATTGTTCGAGTTTATGGTTGATATGCCGAAGCAACTCACACCTACAGAGAAGAAAATCAAGTGACTGACTTGTTGGCTTACATTGCTTATGATCTTTCTAAATCCACCATTCAATTTTTTGATAATCTCCCATTACTTACCTTATTTAAGCTGATGCTGCTGCCGTAATTTTCTAATAATTTAATAAAATATGCTGAGCAAATGGTTATAGTGTGCAGCTGCTGATTACATGGTAAAGAAGCAGCTTAAATGTATTTGATCAACTGTCACCAGCTATTGAATTTCTAGTGGTTATATTTCATTTGTTTCTCCTCTCTTTTTTTTTCTTTCATTGCGGAGAAAAATATTTTACTTTGGTAGGAATCATAGGAAGAATATCCTTGACACCTCCGAAAGAGCATCAGCTGAAAATTTAAAAACCACTTGGAACTTGTTTTAATGAAGGAAAAAAAAACTACATGGACCATGATATCATATGACATTGTTATGTCCAAAGGATTCCACAACCACCTCAATTACTCGTTGCAAATCCTTCTGCCAGGAAGACTACTCATATGATTAAAAGAAAAAAAATCTAAATGGGTCGTGATGTCAACGGGTTGTACAACCAGCTCCATTAGTTGACAACCAGCAGTCTGCAGTACTTGATGCAAAATCCTTTGGCCATTGGATCTGAAAACGCTAAGCTCTGCTGCATAGAAAAGTTGCCTGTAACGCAAGTAGGAGAAAAAGTTCAAAAGAAAATAGCAAAAACCTTCCTCTCTTTCCTTCCACATTTCTCCCCAGTACATGAACATGTAATTTGTGATCTACACTTTCCATCATATCAATTTCATGAAGCCCTAGCAACTCATCCATCGCCCAGCAAACTCTTTCAATTCCATTAAAAGTCTCCCGCAATCATAGATTACTTACAACCAAAGAAAGTCTTCAATCTAGGATCAAAAAAAAAAAAAAAAAAGCCAGTGCAACATTTTAATTCCTAACCAACTGCAGCAAGAGCTGCACGCCAAGAGAGATGGTTGAGCGTCACCCACTGCAAAAAAAACTAAGTAACTTCTCTATGACATATCAATGTTCCGCCATCATACAATATCTCAACGTTTGGATCAGCGAAACTGGGGTCGACGGTCTACTTCCCATCTTAAACAAAGAAATCGAGAAAAGACAAAAGACTAGAAGCTGAAGGCCTGATAGGAAATATACTTCGCTCGCGATATTTACAATTGATTCCCAATTAATATCGAATCTAAGTTCCTAGGAAAAACTAGACGGCGGTGATGGGCGCCTGACCTTCATCGGACGGTGGAGGCGACCGCGTGGGCCCAGGACCGGAGGTGGTCCTTTAGGACCACGCCGTCCGCCGCCTTCGGGATCCTCCAATTCACCAGCTTGTTCTCCGGCGCGTCCCACGCCTCCGAGAGGTACGGCCTCGAGATCGCCGACTCGTCCACCTCCTCGGAGGCGCAAGATGAGCCTTCCGCCGCCTGTTCCCCGTCTCCGGGCTCCCGTTTCCCCAGCTGCTGGAGCCCGGGCACGATCGATATCAGCCTGGGGTCCGCCTCCGCTTCGGAGAACGTAAAACCCAGATCCATGAACCCCTTTACCTCCTCGAATTGCAGCTCCGATAAGCTCCTGCTGCTCCTCCCACTCCTTTCCCTCCTTCTCCGCCGCCGCCTCCGCCTCGTGGCCGCAGTCCAGTTCTCGCCGCCGCTGGCGGTCGCACCGTTTTGCCGGGGCTCGTCTCTGACGAGGCCTTCTTTGCCGGAGAGGATTGTCTGCAGCTTGGGGGTCTGGATGCGGAGCTCCGTCAAGGGAGCGTCCTCGTCGCTGAGAGATCGTCGGTGGCGACGGAGGAGAAGTGAGCGGCGGGAGGCAGGAGGCGACTCCGAGGATTGGGATTCAGCGTCCTCCCGGTCCAGAAGAGGCGGAGGTAGCACCGGCAACGGTGGAGGCGGCGGCCGGGGAGAAGGGCGAAGGATTTGGCGGTGAAACCAATAGACATCGAAGAGGGTTAGCACGTAGTCCGCGTTCTCCTCCTTCCCTTCCTCCATCGGCGAAAGCATGACCGTTAGTTGATAGACCGAGCTGGATAGCTTATAAAGCCGGCAGCGGGGCGGGCTTCGCAAATGACACTGGGTGGATTCTTTATTACAGAAATACCATTACTTCTTCTGGTAGGAGGTGATTACCACGTGATTAATTATTAATTGGTTAATTGTGATGGCAAATGATAACCATCGCCCGGGGCCGATGGTTAAGAAATATTAATTACTTCCAAAAAACAACTTGTTCTAGAAATATTAATTGCTTTTAAAAGGCAGCTTGTTCCAAGAATATTAATTGCTTCCAAAAGACAGCTTATTCCAAAGATATTAATTGCTTCTAAAAAGTAGCTGGGAAAAAAATGTAATAAAGATGGTTGGAGATTAATTATTATCCCTTAACTCGGGATGATTAGTGAGATTCAAATTATATTACACATAGTTGCCTGGGATGATTAGTGGGATTTTAATTGATTCTGCTTTTTGATTGAAATTTTAAAGTGGAAAAGTTATTAGTACAGTATTTGTTAGCTATACTGGTGTATCTCCATTTGTTAATTGAAAATTACTAAAATAACATCATGTCACCATGGGCAGAGTAGGTGCAAAAGTAGTCATAGTGGTATCCACTGAACCTTGCCATTTCATTTTTATCCTCTCTTGATTGGTAGAGTAGGAAATGGAAAAAAGATGGAAGTATTTCTTTATTCTCTCTTATACTTTTATGATTATTATTTTTATTTTCTCTCTCCATTTAATATAATATTTAAAGGATATATTATATTAAATAAAGATTTCGCTTTATTTTTTGGAAAAAATATAGTGAAGGTAGTTAGAGGCTAATTAATATTTTTTAACTATTGCCCGGGGGCAAGGTTAGCGGGATCCAATTGTGATTTATGAATGGGATGCGTTGCGGTGGTCCGGCGGAAATTTGGATTAAGGAATGAGACAAAAGGAGGTGTGACTGTGCGGCGGGTCCCGCGGAGGAATGTCTTTTTTGGGTTGCCGCTGGGAGAAGAAAGACGGGATGGCGATGGGATTGCGGTTGAGAATATTCCCCAAGCGGACGAAACCGGATTCCGTCGAAATTTGTATGGGGATTACGAATAATGACCTGCCACGTCTGATGACACATCAGCTAGGGGCGTGCGATCAGTGATGACCAACCCAATGGATCGTTGACCCCAACTTTTTTTATTTTAAGTTTTAATAATTACAATGGGAAGAAATCTAATTTGGGTTACGTCGGATCTCCCGCTGAGTCCGGCTGGAGAGAGGCTGCCGGGGAAAGGCAAAGAGCGGGCGAGAGAACAGGGGAGAGGGAGAACATGGGTATCATGACCATGATTTCTACCGGATGAAAAAAAACATATTTTTTAATTCTAAATATTCTAATTATTTTACTGTTTATATAAAGATAATTATTTTTATTCATGATCATACAGGTACATAACCTATCTTTACTGATTATTTCTGTTACTGTCATTTACTTTGCTAGAGACAAGTTAGAAGTATTTAAAAATTTTTGTTAGTTTAAAATTCTTATTGAACATTTTTTAAACATAAGATTGGTTATTTGAGGACTGACAGTGGTGGTGATATGTTTTCAAAAAGATTACAAACAATTAGGGTAGTTGTGGCATATATGGATGGCTTACTTGTCCATATACTTCTGGGCATAATAAGTATGACAAGAACGAAGAACAAACATTTATTTGGAGCTATCCGTAGTATGATTAATGCTATAAATATGAAGCATTTATTTTGGATAGAGTGCTTGTAGATGATGGTATATGTTACTATCATGACAGCTTGGAGTACTGGTTACATGATTCCATAAAATTTATTTGGGAACAGTGTAGTATCTCTCATCTTCTTGTATTTGGATTTGTTTATTGTGCACGAGTATGATTGTTTTCCTAACAAAACAAATTGGATAAGAAATCCGTCAAGTGCATATTTCTTGGCTATACTGAAGCTAGAAAGGGATGGAGGTGTATTAATCATGAGATAATGAGGATCTATAATTCTTGTCGGTGATTCTGAACTAAATTTTGATGGAGTTTCGATATCTCAAGAAGATAGTGCAGCAAAAAAGCAAGTCAGTTAGCCTTCTCCTGGTTGAACTCCGTAGCCAAACTCTCCTCTATCTTTGTTTTCTTCTAAAAGTCAGAAAAATTGATGAAAATCGGTATGCAAGGTGAAATTTCCAGGAAGATTGGAAGGTATTGTTAGATCGGATGAAACTACAGGATTATTTAATTATAACCCAGATCTCTAAAGCATCCATTACCATTGTAACAAAGCAAGAAAAAGAAGTTGTTGGCCAACATGTATGGAGATTGGAATTATTCTTCAATTGCTTATTACTATACTGTTTGTCTTCATATGACAAGGAAAAATGTATTGATTTTTGGAAGGGTGTGGTAAAAGAAGGTAATTTAGCTCTTAAAATGAATGAAGGTGCAAATCCCCTAATTACTAACTATTTTAGCTCTTAAGATGAATGATAATATTTTAGCTCTTTAGATATTTTAACTTGACCATAATTGCTAACTATTTTCCAATAAATGAGATATCCATGTAAATGCCGCGACCGAGAAGTGTAGGCAAAATTATAGGCAAAATATGTTCTTTGTTGCTTTACCAACCAGTATATAACTCTAAACCATTTGACAACAGGTTTCGACCCTTGCCTATATATTGTGTTCCAAAGGGCTTTCCAAGTAAGCTCTATATTGATTGTTTTACGCGTCTCTTAGATCTCCTTTTATTCCCTAAAAGTTGCATTTGACTTAAGTATTGGAGGATTCCTCGCCGAATATGCTCTGGTGCATGGACTTCTTGATTTTTGTTGTCTTAGGTTGGAGCCAGCATCGGAATACTACTCGAAGTCTTTCCTCTGCCATCCATCATCGACTCGTAGGTGCTTGACAACGAGATCACCGCTGATCCCGAAACATTTTTTTGGAGGCGTGCAGCAATCCTATCCAATTTTTCCAATTTGGACATGAGACGAGCTGAGATTTCTGCGACCACCACCAACTTGATACTCAGGATGGATCGGTTTACCGCGGAAAAAAAATCTATTTGATGTTGGAACATATGAGTAGAGAGTACTAGCAGCCCAAATTTATCTATGGCCCTATCTGCCAAATAAAATAATATAAAAACTAAGATTTTTTATCGAGTACCTCTCACCATTTGGACCCGGTCCCGCCTTCGTCGCAGAGGAAGGTTGATCCTTCTTTCGCGCGAAAGCTACAACCCGGTCCCGCCCCGCTCGCAAAATGCGGACAAAGTTGCCGGTTCCTTCTTCAATGTGTGCATTCAAAGAGTTGGAAATGGAAGCATACCTGATGATAATTCTAAGACGAAGGCACTGTGGAGGTGAATTCCGGGGCAAATCTCCTTTGGCAGTGGCTGCCTGCCAAAAAGTAATTGCCCTGTAATCCAGCTCCGCTAGATTTTATGTCTCTTTGCGCGTTGGAACGATGCGTTTTGAGTGGGCTTGCAGAGGGGGTGGATCCATCTCTACATTATGGATGCATGGATGTCGATCGAAGGAAATCTTAGCTCTTTTATTCTCAACCCTTTCGGTGATGTGGCCACCACTCCATGAACAAACACAGCCTTACCTTCACCCTTTGTTCGAGAATTTTCTTGTCAAAGGTCGCATCTTGTTCCAGGGCAAACTAGATGAGCCTGGGAAGCATAAGTAGCTATATACCAATATTTGAATAGCTGTGTTACCAACGTAATATTTTGAGGGAAAGATTACGACTAAAAGCCTGATACAAAAACAAGGTCTTATCAATATGATTAAACATTTATTTTCAAAAGTATGCTATCGACTTCAAAAGACTATGATGGAGCAATGCTACCGCACAAAGGTTCAATGTCTAAATAAAATCATGGGCTGGGTTACTTTGCACAAATGGCCGACCCTATGTACAATTTTTTGTTTTTTGATGTATAAGACATTAAATGAGAAATAAATAATTCCGTATCCTTCAGGATTCTCGAATTTCCGATTGGGATGGTAATAATTATTGTCCTATTCTCGGCCGGTTTGTGCAATTATGTTCTAGCCAAATCTTGCCCGAAAGACTCAGGGTATTTTTGTCATATCAGTAAAATCTAAGTAACCCATATTTCATTATGAAACTTTTAGCTGCTAGACTAGTCCAACTATGGACCAATATATCGGTATTACCCTCTTCCTTTTATTTCATTTTTGTCCATCTTTGCGTGTGTTAGTTCGTGATTGAACTGATCCACCATTGAGCTCATAGATCTAGTCCGACTAATATATCTCATATTTCATGTATACCGGACTTAATCATCTCCCGGCTCCTTCCTTTCATCTCCATCCTTAGCTATATAACCAGGCATCTCCACGCCAGCCACACATATGGCAAAGAAATAGGGAAGCAGGCTGAGCTTTCTCTCTTGATATGGGACATAGGGTCTGATTTGATATGGGTTGCGATCCACGAAAGACGTTACTGATAGAACCAACCAACCATCCCCCAAATAAGTGGTTGAAAGGCTTGATATGAGCTTAATTCTGTCCTCTATGCAGCTTTGCTCTCCAGACCACCTGAGCAGATTTAGGCCGTAGATTGGATCAATTTGTCGAGTCTCGGATCTTGATGGCAAGGTATAACAATGGTCGACGAGATGTAGAATCCGAGAGCAAATTGAAGGGAATGCCAGCCGCGGTCTAGCGTTAGCTGCACCTGTAAGAAGCATCGCACGCACAGTGCATGGGCAGTGAATGGAGTGGAATCGTTGTTGTTTATCCGAGTCTCGTAAGCAGGCGCTACCTGGAGAGAGAACTCGGAGAAGTGGAAGAGCACCAAAAAGAAGAGACCGATGTAGGCCATGACTGGAGAAATTTTGTGGCTTCCAATTAAGAAAAAATTATTGCATGCACTGCATGCACGGCCTTGCCCGTGCATGCCACATACTAAGCATGGGTTTTGATAGGAGGCAAAATGGATCGTCCTATTTCGGTATGGAGTCACCCAATTCCAGCAGAGCAGACCTCAGAGCCAAGCTAACCTCGGCCCTACCAAGAGCCATGATGTGTCAACTAAGGGCCATACCTTGTCCCACCTGTCAAGGGTCATACCCTGCCACGCCTGCTAAGGGTTACATCCTGCCGCATTTGCCGACACGCCATCTCCAGCTATTGACTAGCTGATCACATCTTAGCCCAAAATTTTAGGTAACAGCCGCCACCCTCACCCGATAAAAGGGATAGGAAAAGACCCTCGGTAAGCTTTTACAGGCATTCTTAAGCTTCTACAAACTATTTTTGAGCGACAAGAGGTCATCAAAGGCACTCAGAAAGCTCTCCTCTTCACAAAAAAGCCCGGGTAACTTAACCATCGGAGGGCCTTCACCGGAATCTCTGGCCAAGGCTTTGTGCAGGTATGCCGGAGCACAGGGAGGTGGCCATCTTGCTCCTTACCGGCCGGCATCTTCTCGGAGGTACCCCGGACCACCGGAGGCAGCCCTCTTTCTCCATTTCTGGCCGGCATCTTCTCGGCTCCCTTCTGGCTTGGTCGCCCTTAGGCCAAATTTCAACCACAAGAGGTTCCAGTGATCATATGCTCATTTTAGTAATTGGTCCATCGCAATACACTGCAGTGATTGGTAGCGTGCACCAGCTTTTCCTGGAGGCTGCATTACAAACATAGCCAGGTACATAGCTATTTACTGAAACCTTTGGAGGCTACTTTTGTTGGGAAGTTCACATGTTTCGAGGTTCAAGATCGAAGTTGGAGATAGGCACGAACAGGGCGAGAGTCATTATTTGGATGAAATAGAAGGAACCAAATCAAACGGACCGAGACCGGATTCGAATAGATGGGCCGGCCCATAATGACTTGGCCCAAACACTTGCTTATGCGAGAACAAGGCCGGTCTCTTGGGCTGTAAAGTGGAACAACGGCCTAAATTAGAGAATGGGTCCCTTCATCCTTGATATGGTTAAAGCTTAATTATCCAATAAAGTCAATCTAAATGCCATTCTCGTCGTGACTAGCTCTCGCATTACTTTAAATATCGCCATGGTCTAATGAACTTAAAAAGTTAATATAAATGAGTTTGAGTCCTCTCCAAATTAGTTAAAGATTACGCTCAAATACGTCTGTGTGAAGTACTTGGCAATTGATGATTGGTATTTGTGTGGCATGAATCTTCCCCTCTTGTTTGTTGCTTGCCCAAATTAGGTATCGAACAAGTCGAAAACTTGGATGGCTAGTTTTAGATGTCTTGCACTCGATTTAAGCAAGGTTATCAACGTATCGAAGAGAGGAAGGTAGAGGGAAGCTTATAAAATTAAATAAGAGATGGCAAGTGATTAAAAATATAGTTGGGAATTAAGTCATCGAGTTGGGGGATACTAAAGAAATGTGGAAACGGGTTTTCCATCGCAGCTCGGTGCCAATCTTTTAGTGTTGGAAATGGGGATTTCTAAGTATGATACTTGGACATGATTAATTTGTACATATCATGATTCCTGAGTGACCTCCCTTACAGGAGTCGGAGAAAGCAGAGCAGGAGGCGACGCCTGGCTTAAAACTTATTTCATGATAACACTTCGATTATTTGAACTTTTCTGTGCTGAGATATATCAAGAACAATTAGCTATTGCGAGTGATTTATTACTGTTTATGCTGAGTCAGTTCATATGAAGGGTTATAAAGGACAAAAAGGAAAAAAAAACCTATTTTTATTATTTTATCCTTTTTTGAATGAATCCCAAGAGATGCTATCTTTCTCTTTAAAATAAAAAAAATGTTGCTGTAATTGAGGCATGGATTTGATATTGATGCCTCAATGGCAATTAACATGCTCAATCTTCTTATTAGAAATGGCATTAGTTTTATACTTTGCATGTTATCATAAATCATGTGGAGCAAGCTCAATACTTGTTTTATTATCAAAAAAACAGATAGACATTCCTCTGCTCCATGATTGTAGAGATGAAGGGGATGAAGATGGATTTTTTTTATTTTTTTAATGAGGAAATGGATGCCTGATTTCAGCCTTCGATAACCCGACCCACCGGCCGGTGTGAAATTGGTAATCCAAGTTCTTGGGCCTTATGGCAGAAGGTAAACGGTGAACCTCAACGGACAAATTACTGTCATGTTCGGCAGGGGGAGCCTGGGAGAGAGGGACAAGCTCAGAGATTTTAGATCCGCTGGGTCCCGCCACAGCCGAAGCCAGCAAGCCATGAGCTCGCCCACATCTATCACCATTGGTTCAGATTTTCTGCAGGGCTAGTTTTGCGCACCGCAGAATGCCATACGCACCGTGATCATGCTACATCATCCTATTGTAAAAATAAATGGCTATCAAACATGATACATGAACAAATAGTCATCTATATCGGCGGATGAGGTTGGCGGAGATCTATATGTATACAATACTCTGCGGTGCAAAAATGCAACGTAGAAGATCCGAACTCTATCGGGACTAGAAATTTTAGATATTCCAATATTTTACTCATTTCTAAACCAAGCATACTTCTAATCGAACACGACAGTTTAACCAAAATTAAATGAAAATGGTTTTAATGATGGATTTAAAAATTAAGAATAGTTTGGTTTTGGTTTTAATTGCAGTTTGGATGATTTTCCAACTCGAAACCAAATCCAAAATCTAACTCAAAATAAAAAATACTTAATTTTTAATATCTTTTATATTTAGTGTAAATTTAAATAACTAACTCCATAAGAATGGTCATCAATAATCCTATCTTCTTATCCCGTTCAAGTTGGACTTTCCATTGCCACATTGCCACAAATCCTAGCACAAAGAGAGGTGGATTTTTTTGATGAATAAAAAAATAAAACAATTTTTGGTTTCAATTTCAACTTCGCACTTTTTTTTTCTCTGTAGTGGTTATAATTTTTGAATTTAAAAAATTGTTTAATTTTGATTTTAGTTTAGTTTCGATTTCGAACTATGGCAGTGGATTTTGATTTTTTCACTCTGACCCATCGTCAATAGTTGAAAAATGAAGGGGAATGATTTTTTGGTAAAACAAAAAAAAATAGAGAAAGGAGAAAAATCAAAAATGAATAGCCATGGTTGGAGGATATTAACGATGGAGGTTTGAAGATGCTCTCCGTTTCGGTACATATCATAAAATATTCATCTCTTTTTTTTATTGAATCATGCTGGCTTAATATACAAAGGCAAAAACGCTATGCCCCACAATACCTATTAATATTATAATCAAATCACTTCAATTAATTTATATACCCAAATAGCGTCTTATACTCCTTCCATTACTCATTTCAGTATTCTAAAAAAAAGGACAATGGGGCTACCCGTCCGCATTGCCTGGCAACCTAACCCTTTTTTTCCTGGTTCAAGAACCTAACCTCTCTTCCAACCCGAAGGCGCACCCCCCTGCTCTTTCTCCTCCTCTCTCCCTCCGCTTCTTCTCTCTCACCTCCTCCGCGATATTCTTCTAGTATTTCTTTTCTCGTTTTGTTTCCGGACTTCCCTACGGACCGAGGAACGGAGATCGCGAAATCAACGGCTCGGATTTAGTGGAGTACGGCGAATCCACGTCATGGATGGCCGTTCCGACAGCAGCGATCCGGAAGATCCTTGCATCGATCCCGAATCCAACGATGTCTGTCCGCCCGCCACCGCTGACCTCAACAGCTCCACCCGCCTTCCCTCCCGTACCTCCCCCAACCGAAGGTTGGTCTTTTTATTTCTTTCTTCTAATTAGCTTTATATTAGGTAATTTTTAATTAAATTTATTTTGATAGCCGGCGGTCGGTCCAGAAACGAGTGGTGTCCGTACCCAACGGCGACGGAGCTGCTCCGCCGTCCGATTCCTGGGCCTGGCGGAAGTACGGCCAGAAGCCGATCAAGGGCTCCCCCTATCCCAGGTACCATTTGCCTCCCCTCCTATCAAGCGCCGCCTCCGGTGCACTTTAACCGGACACAGTCGGATCCCGCTATAACGCGCCTCCTCTTTCTTCTCGCTTCCAGGGGCTACTATAGGTGCGGCAGCCACAAGGGGTGCCCGGCGAGAAAGCAAGTGGAGAGGAGCCGCGTGGACCCCACCATGCTGGTGATGACGTACGCCGGGCAGCACAACCACTCCGGGCCCCTCCCAAAAAACCACCACCAAAGTTCCAAGCTCCGGCCGGTCGAAGCCCCGACCCCTTACCCGGAACCGGCCACGGCTGAATCAGTCCCGCCCGGTCCAGCTGATCCGGACCAGAAGTTCGCCGATTTGATCGCTGACGAGTCGTCGTCCCTCGTAACGCCCAACGAACTCTACTGGTTCTCCGACGTCGGGTCCACCTCTCCGCCGGAGACCGATGACGCCCACCTCTACGGCTCCATATGCTGCGCCGGGGGCGACAGCGCCACTGCCGGTATCGCGGTGTTGTTCGCCGACGAGTGCGAAAGGTTGGCAGGCCACGGCGGCGAGGGGGAGGAGGACTCGATGTTCGCGGACCTGGGGGAGTTGCCGGAGTGCTCGGCGGTGTTCCGGCGAGCGTTCGTAGAGAGGCACGTGGGAGGGGAGGAGAGCCGGCGGTGCACCTTAACGACGGCGCCGTGCTGCGGGAGCACCGGATGATACGATGACGTCATCGTTGCGCTGCCTTACCCATCTTCCCCTGAGAGCGTGTCGTGCGCCGTGCGACTCCATAAATGTTCTTGTATGCACATGAAGACACTCCTGCACCACGTCATCCGTACACGCAACCAATCACAGTCAATTATTACTGTATGATCTACTCAAAGAGCTCACTTGATACACCACTACGAAAACGAACGGCTGTGATATATAATATATATGATGTATACAGTGTAGGAAATAATTTTTCGTCGGTGCTTGTCTTTAACGATTACTTTTTCGTATCTCCATACTTTAATCAACTGCGCGAGTGCACCGGGTCGCAAGTTTTTCCCCTTGCCGCCATCATGACCTCGCCGGTTCTCGTTCTCGTTCCCACCTTCCTACTCTCCTATCGCTTTGACTCCTCTGATCGTTGTTTCGCGGGTTCTATGGGATGATTAGGGTAATTGTCTGATTGTAAGGGAGAGCTGCTTGCAGGAAGCGGAGACTCCCTTCTTCGTGAGGCTTTGCAGCGCCGGCTCGCAGAGATGGCAACGATCTGCTGCAGCTGGTCCTTAAGATGGACGGCAGGGATTGCAGCACTGCTCTGTAGCTCTTTGTTGACGGGGCGATATCGATAGAATGAAGGGAAAAAAAAGAGATTAAAAAAAATTAACAACAATTTGCATCAAAATCTATCTGTTATATGCTGCATGAGAAAAAGCGAATCATATAAATTTATTTAGTTAACTGACGTGAGTTGGATTCCTGAATGAGAATAGAAATAGGAACGAAGGACTCCCATTCTGAGAAGAATACAAATGCCCCAATCTTTCAAAGTTTAATAAAGTTTAATTCAGACTCTTTTTTTTAGTATTCAAATTTTATTCCAATTTCTGTCATAAATCAAACGCGTCGAGAAATTTGGTTATTCTAATTTCTATTTCAATCAATTATGATTCCGATTGCAAACGAAATGCACTCTAAAATCCTTTTGGAACAAGAAAACCTACCATGTTCTCGGTGAGTACACCATACAATGCACTTGCACTAATGTATAAAGTTATTTACTATTTTTATTAGATTATTTTTTTGTCCTTTTGGCTAAAAAGAGTGAGAGATTAAGAGCGCATTGAGTTCGCGAATAGAATCAGCTTCGAAATCGGAATTAGAATGAATTGGCGTGAACATCTTCCGATGTGTTTGGTTGTTGCTCTAATAGGGATGGGAATCAGAATGCAATTTGAATACTATAGGAGAGTAAGGATTGAGTTTTGGAGGAACGCTCTGAAAGGATTGAATTTTGAAGGGTTTGGGATATTCGTAGTGCTCCAAAAATCGAAATGAAAATTGAACTCCCTCCAACCAAACGGTTGGAACTGAAGTCACTCATTTCTATTTTTATTTTTATTTCTAATTTAGCGTTCAACTACTTCCTACCAAATATGCCTTAAGTTATTGTTAAGAAATGATGATAGAGTTGGAGGTGTTTGCATTGTTTGACTCGGCTTCATCTTGTTGTACGTAATTAGCAGCAGCGGCCGATCTATATATCACTAGCAACGTCTATTTTTCCATGTAACTGCTGTGCACCTATGTAATCATACAAATGACGGCATGCACGCACACTATAATTATATAATTGGTTCACGGACATCAGCTAATTGATCATTTTACAAGGCACGGTTTATGCCTATTAAATGAATTATTGCCTGTCTTTTAACGTAAGACATTTGCGCATGGCTCCCCGAAAACCTGATTTTTACTGTGTGGCGACGAGGGTAGAATTCACACCAAAATCAGTGCTTCCGTAGGTGGATAAACCAACTACCAGCATGGAATCTTTATCTGCTTTGGGGGCAGCAGCAGTTAACGGAAGAGGATTAAATTTGATTTCTATCTAAAAGCTGGCATTTCATATTGGAAGAGATTTGGATTTACGGTATCAAGTACTAGATCGAGACTACGCTATCAAATATATATTTTTTCTTATACATGTTTTGCTTGTCAAATTTGTATGGTAATTACCCAAAGCTATTGTTGCTGTCGTTCATCCAATTATGCTAGTAGGTATATAGTACCAACTTCTCCTAACGCTTAAGAAGTAAATGTGTTTGAATTTTGAACACATTTCCTTTTACTTGATAAGATTTTATGACTAGCTAAGCACACTTATCTTGGAGACGAGTGTGGTTGGGTCCGCCCTTCAGCCTGCCTGCTATGCACTGAGAATTTTTAGATCTGGGTGGATCCTGTGATGCATACATGATCGTACACGGAAAAGTTAAAACCTATCCAAATGGTAAATGTTAATGCAAGCAAACGAGGGTGAAAGTATCTACTTGGCAGCGGACCCAAACACACTCTTTTCGGTTACCCATAAATATTTTATTATATCTTAGGCTTGCTTGTGGACGATTTTGTTATTATTTGGCTACTAGCGTTCTTTGACATTATCGAGTAACAAGAGGTACATCGAATCCAGTTGGTTATAGGAAAAGTTGAATTATCCACAATTTACCTCTCCAGATAAAAGGTTGAGCGTTTGATCCGGAAAAGAAAGAAATATTTCAGAAAATAAGCAGCATTATTGGTACACACTTTCTCGCATAATGGGTTGAAAACTGAATTATGATGCACAAAGTATGAAATACCATCACCTAGAACTCGTGGATTTCAGTGTGCTACCATATATCGTCGATAATTTGAACCTTTGAATCCACTTGGAATTTGTGCACAATTGCTACAATCTAAACATGGAGATGTAAATCTGTATGTCTCTAAGGAACAACTTTCCGATAGTACTCGGCCATATCAGATCTAGTAAAGACCAAACCGAATCAAGCTCTCCTGTTCTTGGATGACGAAATAAAAACAGAACCTATCCAAACCCTTCAGCTACAAACATTGTCGACTCCAGAGGAGAAAAGAAATTACATTAAGTCACACAATTCATCTGAAACAGGCCCTTACCTTGGAAAAGGTTGGTTGCAACTTTAAGAAGAGCAGCAGCCAACTCTCTTTAGTGCAGAAACATCATCCTTCACATTAATTTTCTCCCCTTTACTGGGGACTGCAGAAGCGGAATCATCGCCTGCCTCAACGGCTTTTTTGCTTACAATCCGATAGATCTGTGTTAAGACCTCAGCAAAGGCATTTTCCACATTTGTTGCTTCTAGCGCAGACGTCTCCATGAAATAGAGTGACTCCCTCTCTGCAAAAGCTTTCCCATCTTCCGTCGAAACGGCTACAAGATGACGAAGATCAGACTTGTTTCCAACAAGCATAACAACTATATTTGGATCTGTATGGTCTCTCAACTCCCGCAACCAGCGCTCAGCATTCTCAAATGTCGCATGCCGAGTAACATCGTAGACAAGCAATGCACCTACAGCTCCACGGTAGTATGCACTGGTGATGGCACGATACCTGCACTTAAATGTGAGTTACGCTGGCATAGCAGGTACACCATATGACTAAACTAGGTTAGAGATAAATGATGCATAAACTAGGCCTAAAGCGGAACTGTCTCTCAATGGTACCAGCTCAAGCAAAATCATTCATTTCATTATAGTGTCCATGTCAGCTACCGCACAGCATCATGGCCTTGTAATGTAATCAATCTTGCCAAAAACCAGTTAATGGGAGGGGAAAAAAAATCCAGGTATCCATGTAAAACCAGCTGAAAGGGAGAGTTCTTAATGATACAAAATGTCGATCAGTACTTGTTCCAAACTATGAGAACATCATTATTACACCTGCCTCCAAGTATTCACATTGCTAAGAAACTTTAAAACAGTTTTAAGAGTACAAATTCTAAATTTCTACATTTAGATACTACTAACAAGGCAAGCAATCAATATTGGCCCATATTGTTTGCTCAGGGTGGATGATATCATATATTTTTTATAAATAATTAATGACACTACTAGTATTACAAGCAGAACATGATACCTTCCCTATAACCCCCTGGTACATAAAAACTGGACTATCGCATCACCATGAGATACTCGCAGTGATAATTTGATTTAGATTAACATTTGGAATATTAATTTATTGCGAGAGATCATCATTATGCTGAAAGCAGAAAAATCCAAATGGAAGGGCTATGAAAAGTTGGTAGTCGATGCTTGTGGGGAGCTTATGCACCTGAAACCATTCACAGACATTATTCTTTTAGGTATAATTCATATAGGCTATTACCATAATAAATAAAATAAACGCTAGATAGTTTTCTGTGATAAGCTTCCTTATCATTCACTAGACTGATTACGGGAAAAAGAGAACCATAAATTGTTCAGTAAAATTTTTTTTTGATAGCTTCATTATAACAAAATTAGTAAAGGTATAGAAAAATATAAGGCATTGAGAATCAGACTCAGGACAGGGAGCAATTGCTTAAAGTGAAAAGGGAGAGATTTAGGGAGACCTAATCATTTTTAAGTGCTTTGACAGTTGTAACTTAAGAACAAGAAATGGGTATTTTTAGGGAGAAGTAACTCGGTAATCAGAGCTTTGGATGTACATCACTCTGTGACGCATGAAAGGACACAATTGATAGATGTGGATCTGGAAGGACATAGATTGTTTAGAAGAGGATAAGGGTATAATTTGTCAAAAGGAGAATAGGATTGTCATCTTACAATTTGGTCTGGAGAGCCTAACAGAACTGGACTGCGTGCTCAGGTTAATGCAACTGAAAGACAAAAAATAGAGGGAAATAGAGAAGGCAGCCCTCTTACAATTTGGTCATGAGAGTGTCACAGAATTGTACGACAGCTTCTTCAAGTTATTGAAGCTAAAATACAAAATGAGAGAGGGCAGTAGAAAAGGTTGCTGAGAATTTGACCGTTTTATATTTTAAGTTTTCCCTTGTATTGATTTTGTTCAAGGAGTGTGAGTGGGAGTTTGCCATTGGGTGTCAAGTCGAAATGAGAATATTCCTAGGTTGAAATGGAGGATTACCTACGTTGAGGTTTTTTTATTGTGAATCATTTGGCGTAGATCTAGGGTGAAAAAATGTAATGACTGTAAGGGTCCCCTTAACCCTAATCCCAAAACCCTAAACAGTCAAAAGATAAAAAAACAGTGTATATCTAATCCAAATGGCTTCTGTTAGAAGAACTGATATGATTAATTATATGTTGAAAATTTATTGAAGTCATAATAGTGGTTTTAGGTTAATCAAAATCTACTCCACTATTAACTAAGGCACTATTCACCCAAGGGGGGGAGTAAAATTCAGGACCTATGGTGGAGATATGGAGATACATTCTAGTGGTGTTGTACATGCTACGTGGCAGTCTTAGGTTTAACCAGTGGGCCAACAATCAGAGCAACTGCCAGTTGATGAATTCATTAAAATTGGCGGTCCTCTAGTTGAATCAATAATATTATGTCAAGAAAATTTTTGAAAATGAAGCATGTGAACACAGAGATGTTATTGTTTGGCATTTTTTTATATCAATCAATGCTAAGGATCATACATTGGTGGCCTATATTTGAGAGGGATGTAAAATCTGTTGATGATATCTAATAAGGAGTAGCGCAACCAGAGGGTATCACGTATGATAATCTTCTTTTGGTGACTAAATTTAGCATTGTGAGAAATGCGGGTAGACTTGGAAGTAGATCCTTAGCAACTCAGTACAGGATCAGCTTTGGCTAGGTGGAGGGATGTGTGTGCCAGCGCACATGTGCATGTGTGTGTGCTTTTTTTTGGGTGGGGGGGTGACAAAAAGCACAACACTGAATGGGCCTCTTCTACAGTCATCTTATTTACAAGGATGGGAGGGTGACAAATGGCACGACACTGAATGGGCCTCTTCTACAGTCATGTTATTTCCAAGGATGGGCAAAACAACTAGAAAAATTGACCAAAGCAGCCATTACACCTTCCATTAAAAATAAGATATTGAATGTAAGGTTATAAATAATGAGCAGATGGGTGAAGCTTAAAGTTGGCCAAGAATGAGTGAGAACATATATTAAATCTGCAGGATTGATTTAACTTTCATTTTGAAAAGGGAACACCTTCAAGTTATTTTATATATAGAAATGACAAATATTCCTAAGTTTCAGTCAGAAGAAGCTTTGTGTATCTCAAGAAGTTTCCAATTCAAAATACTATTTTCAGGGCAAAAGATTTAAGGCCAGCTTGAAATAAAGTCCGTAAGCATTGCTGTAAGCAAGCATGGTAATCAAGCATGTTAGACTATGAAGTGTTTGTTCACTCTTCATAATTAGTTCATGCATTCATTAGTGTATTACAAAGACAAAGGATTCACAAGGAATTTTTTTCCTTTTTTAACTAAAGAGTCCCAAGAAGCAGCTTCACCCCAATAAAATAGAGAGGTGTGGGGACAAAGGCCAACATAATAGGCCTGCGACAAGGTATAACAAGTAAAGCATGAACACAAGGTTAATAATAGATTATAAACCATAATGTTACTGAAGATGCAAACAAAGATATATTCATACAGAAGATGCAATCTAAAATATATTCATGCACCCTGCTTGAAACAGGGCGTTACAAGGCATAATAACCAGCACACATGAATGCAATGCTGCAGAATGGCCAACATCAGAATCTTGTGTCTCAAGATCAGACATGCAGTCAAGACACCGTAACAGTCTAATAATTCTTTATGTAAATATTTCAGAGCAGAAGAACCAGGAAATTGTTCTTTTGCATATTGTTGAAAGAATCCCATTTAAAAATATTAGCAAAGAGAAAAATTCAATCAGATCCATAAATTGAGGGGGTGCTAGGGGATATGCTGTTAAATCATATGTTGCCCATAAAGACGAACCAAAATACATGGACATGCCATGCAACAGAAAAGAAACCTATTATAAACACTCAAAAAGGGGTTTGGATCCGAAGGAAGGAGGCTCCTTTTGAATCTGTTATCAGCTTCAATAGAGCTTGCTTACGAAAAATCCCTCTTGATCTTGGGCCTACTTTTGTATAGTGGAATCCAGCAGAGAATAAAATGATATGGAACATCAAATCTTCCATGTCAATAAGTACAGCAGTAAAGCAAAAGAGAAGTAAACTAATATTAAGATGAGACAACAAGCTTACAGCAATTAGCCTTGAGGGTAAAACATAAGAACATGATAGAAGAAAAGAAATTTTAAGAAGATGAATAAAAGGGAGAGAAAAGATGGCAGAGAGCCAGAGACTATTTAACATCCATCCACAAAGATGGTTTAGTATGTCCATATTATTAAAGGGGGAAGCTTGTAAATGACTTGGAACTCATGGTCAGCACACAGAAGATAACGTATGAAATGGAGGGAAAAAAAAGGAAGAAAGAAATAATGAGTCAGGAAAACAAATATTCAACTATGAAATTGGCTAAGATCATGATTTCAATGCAGAATTCATACGGAAATGAAATAAAAATCCATGAGCTTTTTAAACAAGATTATGATTTCATGTTTCCCATATTGAGACAATGCAAATGAATCTAGAGAAGTTTAGCTGAAAAAACAGACAAAACTCTTTTAGGAAAAGAGTAAACTTAATATGATTATCATGTTTCCCATATTGAGACAATGCAATAATTATATACCCAAGTCAACTGGAAAAAAAAGAACTAAATAGCCAAGTATTTCACACACACACACACACACACACAAAGTGAGAGTTAAGCTAAAACCAAAGAGTCTAATTTGAGAGTTTTAAACCTTGCTAACTTAAATTATGGAATTGGCAAGAGCCACACAGTCAACACCCCTAAGCATTGTAAAGAAAAGAGTTTAGGATATATTGCATTATATTCGGGATACGTTTGTGACCTTACTGAGATGATACATACACTCTAGTAGGTAAGCAAATAGCATGGGCTAGCACAAAGGGCCACAAAGCTGACTCGGTTAAATGAGTCAGATGACTCAAAAAATTAATAGCAGTAAACCAATCTGGATACATTCATTGGATCATAATAGATATCAGGTCAGCCCCAGGTCAATCCTACCTAACCCAAAGGTCGACCTATTTATAATGTCATATATCATCCAAAAGTAGGGATAGCAAAAGTATATATAATATTCTATATATGCATTCATACAACCATCTCTCTATAAACAACTCTAGAAAGAAATAAAACATTACAACAGAGAAACTACCAAAACTCAAGTGCAACATTGTGCCAACAAGTAACCTATAGGCTGGAATAGTATCCAAATTTTTTCTTTTCATTTTCCTTCAACATGAAGAAGGGAAACCTACTTTAGCAAAGATACTCTTTGCAGGCCCAAATAAGAGATCTCTTCCTTATCGCTAAGCCACCCTCCACCTTGGGAGGATCTCTAACTGAAAAAGTACAAGGATCAAATCCTAAATGATCCAACATAAATACTTCCTCATTACGCCAAAACCAAAATCTTTGATCCCTCTCTCGCCAATGTTGAAATCCATCGCCTCCAACGCTCCCTTCAGTTTATCTCCATATCTAACCCTGAATCCTCTAGACAATGATTTCTTTACCATCCGCAAATGTGGGTGCAAGGGGATATGGGGACATGTATGAATGTTATTGTGGGTTAGGCTAGGACTTGACTGAAGCAGCTTGATATGACCAAATTGGACCCTGATAGATTGTATAATTTTGGTCCAATATGGGCTTAAGTTACAAGAATTGATTTCTGGCATGAGCATCAGTTCCAAGAATATAAAGAAATATTGTGCCAGTTGGAAATTTTGATGGTTTTTTTTCTTCCTAAAGGCACGCACGCGCACACGCGCGTGTGTACGCACACGCACACTTTTCTTAGGTAGACATCCCAAGCATTCATTTATGGATCGACGTGGATTCTATCCATTATAGTTATAGTAGCAACCTTCACTTTGGGTTGTTGTTACCATTGGCCTCTATATAAGAAGACTAATCCAATATTGATCCTCAGAAAAACTCTAAAAAAGAGACCTCCACTGTCTAAAAACTGATTATGATCTTACTTAGGCAACTTACATGCACTTATAACTAAGATGTCAAGAATTTTTCAGTGTACCACTGTTAAACAACTCAAAACTTGTGATGTAAAGAGAAATGAGCTAGAACTCAATACTTGTGGTGCCACTAGAAATGCTTCCATAAGCAATGTGTCACAAGCATCAATCATAGTTTGACACTAGCTTTTCACCCTCTCCTTCCTGCAATCTAATACTAACAACATAATGTAGAAAAGTTTATCATCACTAAGTCTCTGATCTCAAGTAAACCTAGAAAAGTATTTAAATCTTCTAGTATTTCTTGAAATTTAAAGTTAACCATTTTGATATGTTATTGCCACTACAGTTCAAGATCAATGGTCGATAATGTCTTTAATGCATATTTTCCCCTGCAAAATGCACTCTTTAGCAAGTGTGGATCGATATCGAATTGGTGAAGTACCCTTAGCTCAGAGTTACAGTAACAAGCCAAAGGATGTGTTCCTTTTAGCAAGGACAGATAGACTACTATCGATATCGAATTGGTGAAGTACCATTAGCTCAGAGTTACAGTAACAAGCCAAAGGATGTGTTCCTTTTAGCAAGGACAGATAGACTACTTAGCAGGAATTCTCCCAAACAGCCATGTTGATCCACCATTCAACTAAGGGAATTGCTTCCATAATGCCGAACAAAGAAAGGTGGTTACAAATGTCCTGACTATCCATATCCATTAAGCTTTCTTTAGAGTTCTGAGTGACTGTTATTTGGTATTCTCAGCTCCAGATCTAGGAAAAGACTCGGTCCATCTAATTTTTCGTCACTTTTGAATTCAATTTTCATCAACAGCATGCGGTCTCTTGTTCAATATTTCCAATCTTACCCAGAACCAAATGGCCCGGACGTCCAGCTGATTCGCTGGCACAGACCCCTCCAGATAGCATGCTTTGTTCAGTAATCTACCACAAGATCAAGAAACAGACATACAAAAAAAAAAAAAAGAGCATTGACATGCATGTAGGATCTTGCCGACATACCAACAAATCGTGTATTTATCCCTTTCTAACACATCACTATCACAAAGGACCGCTGTCCAAGATTGAGATCTAACAGTACAGCCTAGAAACTTACTCAAGAAGCAAGAAGGTTAGGAGGAGAAGCCAGAGAAAGTGTCAGTAATAGATCGATTCAACTGAGAACATTAACAGATATTCCAAAGAAGAAACCCTTGCTAATAATAAGCCACCATCAGTAGATCCTAACTCTTTACACTCAATTGAACCCTTGCCCTACCTCAAGAAAGCAAAGACAGTAATTTTTCTTTAAAACAAGACAAAAGAAAAGAAAAAGATACCTTTCTTGGCCGGCGGTGTCCCAAATCTGGGCCTTGATGACCTTGCCGTCGACGTTGAGGCTGCGGGTGGCGAACTCGACGCCGATGGTGGACTTGGACTCGAGGTTGAACTCGTTCCTGGTGAACCTCGACAGCAGATTCGACTTCCCCACCCCCGAGTCCCCGATCAGCACCACCTTGAACAGATAGTCGTAGTCGTCTTCCGCCCTGTAGCCCGCCATCTCTCTCTTCCTTCTCCCCTCTTCTCGTGCTTCTTTCTTCTTCTTGGATCTTAATTAACAAGAACAAGAAGGAAGGAAAGAAAGAGCTGGGCACGATACGGTTCTCCTCCTCCTCCTCGGTCACGCAGGCCGGTGGCGATGGTGGCTTGCGTTTATGTCCCTCTTTCCCGTTTTTATAGGGGAAAGGCGAGATTTTAATCGGCTCGGGCCGGATCTTTTTATGTGGAAGCGAGACAGGCGATGCGGGGCGGCTTCTTAGATGGAACAGTCGGTGTGGAGGAGGAAATTACTAATATGGGTTTCTTGACGGGAGAGGGTTGTGGTTTCAGTCGCTTGACGATGCTTTAATGAGAGGGGTATTTAGGGGTTATTGATGGTGCGGATAAGGCTTCCCTTTTGGGGAATGGACTGGATTTGAATCATTCGACCGGCCACGGGACGAGCGTTTAGGAGTGAATTTAGCGGGTTAGTACGCATTACCTATTATTATTATTTTTTTATACATCCGCAGCTGATACTAATCTTGCATAAGCACTATAAATCAAAAGATAAAATACTATACATAAGTAGAGAAATAGATACAAAGCAAGTCTATAAAATATTTCTAAAATGATGAACAGCAAATGATACGGTCCAACCAGCAGCTTTGTTTGTCTTCCGAAATACGTGCACTTTATGAAAGATATTACATTTCCTCAATGGTTGCCGAATGTCTTCTAGAAGCTGGTGGTCGAGCACCCTCAACTTCTCCTATAGAATTCAATCAAGCATCTTGATAGAGTTTTCCTCCAAAATGATACCCCGAACTTCTAGAACTTGCTTTGCATAGAAGACTCATTAATGCCTTCATGGCTCCGCTCTCATCGCCATTGGTGGTGCCGCCGTGATGGTGTTTGATTGCCGTTTAGATTTTAGAATCGGGCCGGTGCCAAGCATGCGAAATCATTTTACGTGGGGAAAAGTATTTCTGGCGCAAGGATGATGCTATAAAGTTATCACTGTGAATGAAGCTTTTAGATGTGGCTTCTGCCATAGAGTGCTCTCAATTGCCACTCCGCACCGTATTTCCTAATGTTAAGAAACTGGAAAAAGTTCGGCTATTATTTTGCATGTATTAAAGCATAGATTATGATTGAGCTATGTCACATTATGTATCAGCTACCATTTATATCATGTACGTTTCACACATGTCACTGGTCCCTTGGTCGGAGTGGGTTCATGTGCCAGTTTGATGATATGGTTGGAAAGAAAAAAACGGCTATTGCGTGAACAAATAATGTTAAGAGTATGGCGCTTGCCCTAGGATCGCCTGTTAAAGTAGTGCTGTTGGTATTGAAGAGATTGAAAATGCTTAAGCCAAAAAAAACAGAGATTGAAAATAGCTTGCAAGGGAGCCATAGAGGGACCCTTCATTTCTCAAGGCATATACCAGTGAATGCAAGGACTATTTATTTAAGTCCAATGTTTCGTGTTTTTTTTTTTCAAATACTTAAATTGGAGGAGAGACTCCAAAACTAAAATCGATATGCTCTGCAGCCCTAGCAGGCACGAATCTTAATAACTCCCAAGGAAAAACATCCATCTCAAAAAACTCCATATCCTCATAATTACTTTTGTTTGCAACCAATCAACTGACCGATTAACCTCTCCAAACACATGAGTAATATGCAGAACTGGTATCATCTTCTTAAATTGCTCTATAACTCTGAGACGTGGCAGATGATAGGGTCCTCCAAACTTTTACTCATAGAAAATTAAATTTTAAATATACTTGACTCTAATACTATGATGGTAATAGAATCAAAATACCATACTTAACTCTTACGGAGTAGAATACTGTGCCATATTTAATATTTACAAAGTATATCGCATATCACATTTGATCCTGCAGAATAGGTTAGTGTGCTTGACCCATGCGGTGGTTACGTAACATAGCCGGGTGGCATGGAATAAGGAAACAAAGGGAAAAAGCTCTAACGGCAAATGGACTCCACAATCATGCTTCCCACGTCCTCTCCATTATTTAACGAAAAGACCGATATCCACATCGTTTTTCTCCGTCACTTCCACCATCCTCTTATTCAACTCTCCTCCTCCCCGTCTAAAAAGCGGGAGGAGACACCACCCTCTCTCATCATTCAAAAGACCGCTCTCGACCTTTACGACTCTAATTCATGATCCATCTCCTCCTCTAATCATGGAGTTAGCCAATACGTTCAGTTTCACCAAGGTCTAGCAGCTCACAGACCACCACTCCCGTCTCCATCCCATGAAGCCTCTCCTTCAAGAACGGCCCACCTCGTCGCCGACGACCACCGCGTCAAGTTGTCTGACACGTCAGCATTCAACTTCGAATACACCGCGTCAAGTTGTCTGACACGTCAGAATTCAACTTCGAATACCAGAAGAGTGGCCTGTGGTTGCCGCTGGTGCCGCGTGGCGCTGTCCTCACCTCGCTGGGTCTTGCATGCTCTCAAGACGAATTGATCACAAAGTACTCTTTAAGAACTCGTTTGGTTTGCCTTTTTTCCCACTTAAATATTTTTTTTAAGAAAGTAGATATCTGAATATATAATATTTTAAAAATAATTTTTATATATTTAGTTGACCATAAAAAAAGAAATATTATAGAGTAGCTTATATGAAAAGTTATGTGAAATACATATCATCGAAAAATTTAAGAGCACTTTTGAAAAAACAAATATCCCAATTTTTAGTAGATGAAAATGAATTTTTTTCATATCACATATAAATTTTTATTTTCTATGAAATACAAAAATCTTATTTCATGAACAAGCTATTTTCCACCTTTCTCTCCTTTCAAAACTCCAACCAAATATAAAGTATTTTTTTCTTTTTTCATTAGCAATACTTTTCTTTCGCCTCTCGCAAACCAAACGAGTTCTAAATATATCTTTGAAAAGGTTTTAGTTTTCATCAGTTCACGTTAATTGTTTTCCCATTTGCTGGCCTTGTTGCCGGCGCACGACATGGAGGGAGGGTTGCTGGCGTGTTGGAAAATTCATTGGGGTTCAAAGATGAGGGCCGTGGAATTTTTTTTTCAGCTCAATCTGCCTTCTATAATTGAATTGTTCTTCTGGTTTTTAGTGAATGTGTTTAAATTGCTGACAGTTTATAAGTTTATAAAGTTCATTTTAACTTATCTTTTGTGTAAATTAATATTCTCATTCTGTGTCTTGTACCACAGTACCAAAAAGATGTTCAACTCTTAGGGATTGGAGTCCCATCATTTCTTACTTCAGTTCTTTGTGTTGGTTAGCTTGTGAGTGTGTCTCCGTCATGCCCCGACTTGGATTATTGTTCTGATAACCGAAGCAGAGGCAACAAAAGAGTCTTAATTTATTGATCAGAAAATGAAACAACGACGAAACAAGTGTTAAATGTGACCATCTACCATTAGTGAGTTAATTATAGAACGAAGATACTCAACTACTAAAAGAAGATGATGAAAGCTTACCAACCAAAGCGGAATTTATGGCATGCCGCACTAAAAGTTGTCTGTCTTAGGCTATCACCTGACGAGAGACAAAGTGCACCTTAAAATTTAGGTCACTTGGATCAGATTCTTAGATCTTACGCAACCAAATGCTGCTCCGAAGCATTCAAGAAAATAGAAACAAAATTTTTGTCATGCTTGTTAAGAGATATTCTGGGTTTAATACCTACAAAAGGCATCTATATCCGGAATTTGTACAATCAAGCATTGCTAATCACGTAACTCCACGACTAGAAGTAACATACATGCAGAGACTGCACTCCTGGCCAAACAAGCACAGAGCAAATGATAGAGAATTCTGCCAGTGAATTGGAGGAAGGCTGATCAAGAGCGAACCATATAGGGAAGGAAGAATATTCAGATTCATCCGGGCTGAAGACCTGTTTAAATACACAATGACTTGAAACATACCAAAGCACTTTAAGAGAATTATAATTAAGGGTTGATGGTCACTTACATTTGAGAGAGAGCTGTACAAGTAGGATTATCTCATAAGCATCAATTAAAGTTGTGCACAATTCTCAAATTGGCGCCAAGCTCCCTTCCAATGCTTCTTTCCCTGTAATTCCATCCTTCAAAGTTTTGAAGTACACATCATAATCCTTTTCAGGGGGAGGGTTTGAAGGGTCCACTGTGTATGGCTCACTAAATGGTACGGTGCTTTTGACCTGCATGCAATTACAAACAGGGAGAGTAAATTTCTAGAGACAACATCATCATGGTACTCTTCTTGTTGCCACCAATCACATGGTGCAAACCAAGCTCCCTGCCAAAAGATAGTGAATTCTTGCCAATTATTTCCCTCATTATATCCAGTTGATATAAATGCAAGAAATTCTTTCCTTCTATTAGATTTTACTTTGTGACAATTAAATTTAATTGTTACCGTTTGCATCAGATGGAGATTGGACAGCAAAGCCCCCGTCCATAAACTGACAAGACCATTATCCAAAAAGATGACCTTATTGGAGTTGAGGATACTTAGGCAAATGGGTATTCAGGAAGAAAATAAAAGCATGAGAGGAAGCATGGAAACTGCACCAATAGACAATGCAATAATTGATAACTAATTGAGGGTGGTCAAATATACCGAACTTCTTCGAGCACTAATGAAGAAATTGCTAAGCCATTTCATATTAGCACGATCAAAAGCTAATAGGTTTTGTTAAAATCCTACATGATATAATAAGTGCCAGACCTCAAAGGTCTTCCCACATGCATGTGGGCTCTCCAGAGCAGCAATGCATATTCGTGCTACTTCTTCCCTTGAAATTTTCCCCTGCAATTAGATAAAATTTTAGTACTTCATTATGATTTTCTTGAAAAATTACATTTAACACACTATAGTTAAGAACTACAGGTGAAGATAGGAGTTGCTAACACTAGAGGAGTACTCTTAGGCAGCCAATAGAACCTATGGCCCATTACCTTCAGTAAGTGAGAAAAATTGATGTCCCAACAGTTATGAAAAACATAAATGTTAGGGAGTCCTAAATACCGTTATATTGTCTCCCTGGTCAAATATGAGATCAGCTCCCGCAGGCTCTTCAGTCAGTGCACAGGGCCGAATTATTGCATAAGGGATGCCACTTTCTCGTATCAAATCCTCCCCCTGATGCACAAATAAGGGATTGATAAAAACTTTTTTTTGGAGTGAAGATTGATAATAAGTACAAGAAACATTCATTGCCAGACACCTCAGTTTATCTAGTAAAACATGCTATCAGAAAAGGTTATGTATCAACCTATGAGTATGTCATGGAAGTATGCCAACGGAACATCTAGAAATTACAGCCAACAGATTTTGCTTTTAAACATCCATTCTGTGTGTGCGAACGCACACATATATGTGCATACAACACACTTTTGAAATCACAAGCTTGAAGTTTGCTTCAGCATGAGTTTTTGTTTTTTATTTTTCTCAAAAAAAAAAAAATAACAATGAATTTTCACCCCTGCAGGAACATGTACACAATAGAAATGATCTGTTAAGAATGGCTAATAGATAAATTAGTGCCCACATTTAACTGATTCTTCTGTACCACCATGAATCATATTCCTGAATTGGCCTCTTGAGCCATAGAAACACATCTAGTTTATTAACATGCTCAGTGATCCCCAGCAATAAGCAGACAAGAAATACCAATAATCAATTGCACTTGTACCATCTAAGCCTTAAAGTTTGAATCAATTCATCTACGCCACCCATGGAAAATCTAGAATTGCACAAGCCATACTTCTGATCCAACCGATGCAGGACCATAATGGTATTCCACTAAAATGAGCCTTGTTTTCACTACTCATTTGTGGCGATGGAATATACCACTTCATCCACAAAGTATTTTGTCACTTTCATCGGCACATGCAACTCGAAGCTACTATTATGGTTCAAAGCAGTCTCCTGTGCTAGCAATCTTGTAGAATTATCGTCTTCGAATGACTCCAAACTAAATATATCATACGCATTCCATCATATAGGTCCTAAAAGTTTATGTTCTGGTGACCATATCACAAATGCTCGAGTCCCAGACAGAGGTTGTTCCATGTGATACCATCCCCCTTTTCCAACATATATTAACTAATTCATGAGCAATCAAAGAAATTAACCATCTCTCTCTCTCTCTCTCTCTCTCTCTATCTATCTATCTATCTCTATCTCTCTATCTAACCTGATCAAAAACACTCAGATAAATTAGGAGGGTTCAATATTTTTCTAATAAATGTTGTCCACAAACTTGTCAACCATATCTGAAACTATTATGCTCAAGCTATTCTGCACTGCATAAAATCATTCCATTTCTATAACTGTGGCATAATGGATGATAATTATTCACATATGCAATGGAAAGACCTTTAGTTTATATGTGAGAATAAAGCCCAACTCCTTGTTCAAGCGCACTGCAGGGGGTTGTTTGCTTAAATCAAGTCCAGGCCTGTCAGGTCGGGTAACTCCTGCAGAACTCACATGTACAAACCTGCAACGTGAAGCCACATAAGAGGTGTGATTCTTCCACATACTACTTAATATGCACACTTGGCCACGCAAATCAGTAGTCAATGTTATGCAGTTAATTCATACATAATGTCTTGGCCACATTAGTTTGAGAACTTTCTATATTACAGTTCCTGGGGATTTTGGCCTCTTATCCAACATAAAGCATGTGGATAATGATAGTTTGAAGTCATAGTTAAGAGATAAAACCTGGGAGTGATTGGCTCATTTATGTATGCTCGTATGCTTGACAATGGAAGCTGAAATGGGCCTTCCACAAATGTTGGGTTGAGCTTTCCATCATATTCAAACTTACTGTACATAAGCTGTAAAACAGTTTTCTCATGACTTTAAGGGACGCAAATATAAGGAATGATAGAATAGAGAGAGAAAGAGAGAGAGAGAGAGAGAGAGAGAGAGAGAGAGAGAGAGGCATGCCTGCAGTGAAATGATGTTGCTTGGATCAAAGGGTGGAGCATCAACTGCAGTTCGAGCACGAAATACAGGCCTCAATGATGAAAAAGGTATCTTTATCTGAAGCAAACAGAAAAAAATAGTTAATTAGAACTATCTGAAAATATTATTACATCTAATATACAAACAGTAGTGTATCTTACTGTATGCCACTGCTCCTTTACAGTATCAAAGCTAGCAGTGTATCCTACAGTATCCCAATCAGCGCTAGTGCGTAAAATAAGCTTGTAACGACGTCCATCACCTTTGAGTCTCAGTTCAATACCATCATAAGCTGAAAGATCCTCAGGTACAGAAAAATTCTGAATTTATAGGAACACCAGATTTTGTCATGAAGCAATTATATCCCAAAGATAATACTGAATTATCTTTAAAGGGCACAGAATAAAGTTTTGAATGATAAAGTTAATATAGTTTAAACACTAAATAAACACTAAATGTACCCCATAGGAAAAAGTATTGATCATAACAGTTTAATACAGCAAAAGCATGATTTGACAAAAAATAATGTTCATGGCATTGAGGTCCTAAGCATGAGACTACCAGAATTCAAATCAAGTCCTATTTTTGGTATAGATATCAGAAAGATTTATACCTAGGACTCCTACATTGATACTGGTTCTATTACATAAACATTATATTTCATACTTAGAAATATAAGAAAATTATGATTTTATCACGACAAGATAGAACAATTACTTTTGTCCTGATACTGGTAAAGCCACCATTGTTTGCAGTAGAAACAACTCCTGAAAGAGCAAATTATGTATTTTAGATATAAACATTATGTAGCAACATAAAAGAGACATTATGATAGATATCACTCCATACTTTAGCTTTAAATCACCCAACAATAGTTAGTGAAAAGAGAACAAGAAGAAACCTTTGAACAACCCACTTGGTCCCCCATATTCGTTACCAGTCGGGTCAACTTGAAATGTACTCTCACTAACACCTCCCATGACAACATCATCTAAGGCACCCCATACAAGCTTCCCTGACAAATTGCCTACAAGTAGAATGTCATAGGAAGGTTATGAAAGTGCACATAGCTATCACTTTTTTAGGATCTTTAAAACATAAACAATATTATCACTGGTATGCTGAGTGGTTAAAAAAAATATGGGCTGGGGGAATAAAAGGGAAAAAAATGTTTAATTCACCACCAGAGTCAAATTAAATTAGGAGATATCAAACTAGAAAATAAGGATGAACTGAAAGCAATGGCTCAGAAATGACTCACAAACATTTATTGGATTATTATTTGTTTTAAGCAAGGTCAACTGCTGAATAGATATTTAGATTTGACTTCACATAAAGATAATGCAAATATATGTTTCAACAAACTCCACCGATGACCAATTATAGCATTTGTGCTGCATTTAAACAGGGAGATATATTAAGTCGGTCATTCTCCCGACCTACTGAAAAGCAAATCTATGAGTAAACAGAATCCAAAAGGGCAGCCCCTCCATTGAATATCACCATACTAAGTGGCACCATGGAGTTAAAGTAAGTAGAGTAAACATTGGCATTGAGGAGAACAGTTGAGGAAGTAGCCCTTGGCTTCTTCCCCTCCATGTCAAAAAGTTTCCTTGTTGAGTGGAGTCTATTGCCTACTAATTAATACTGCAGCCTTGCATTTTAAATTCTTCCAATATTTTTCATGGGTCATCAATTGTGGCATCATGAACTTACTCACCGCCCATTAGAGCTCACCACCTGAATACCTATTACCAAATACCTATAAAACTGACTTACGGAAATTCACCAATAAGCTTAGAATTTGTAAGTTCCATATCTTCCACATTTGCAGGCATAACAAACCAAGTCACTCAAGAAGCCATCCTTGGTTGGGAAAGAGGAAATAAAACAAAGAGTTGAGCAAATTTTTACTAGGACTTGATACTCTCAAAAAAAAAAAAAAGAGAGAGAGAGAATCTATGCCACACCTCCTATGCAAATGCATTCATAGCCGACAATAAAATCATGATGGGCAAGAGTGACAGCTTAGAAGGCACTGTGGGTAATTCCAATCATAATTTGCAAGAACCTTGTGTAAAACACCTAGCCAACAAAAGCTCCCTGAGTACCTCCAACAAGCTCAAATCTTGGGGCTTCCAATAGCATTATGCAAAGGAAGCCTACATTGCCTCCATAGATTAAAAGAAGATATAGATCCTAACTCCAAGAAATAAAATCTAAAAAGCTCGAGGATCTGAGGTCACAACCTCAAGACTGCAGAACTATAAGGTCCTCAAACTATTATTCAAAGAAAAAACAAACCATAATGTAGTTAGGAATCATCTTCAAGATATATCATTCTAGCCCGTTTCAACCACATTGGAATTAAAGCTGCACGACAAAACCTGTCCACAATCAGTGGGCAAATATCCTCCTGTAGGTGGACAGCGGACAAAACCTGTCCCCAATCAGCGGGCAAATATCCTCCTGTAGGTGTACAACAGAGAAGTACCCTCAACCCTTACCTTGAGTTAGTCTGTGCCACTAGCATCCAAAGTTCCAAACTATTAAACCTCTTCTCTATACATAGATAACTCCTACCACACTAACAACCAGAAATGATGCAATTTCTTCTCTTGGCAGATGCCATTTGCTTATCCAACATCAGACACCTAGATCTGTCCAATAAATCCAGTTTTGTCCCCTTAAATTGATTTCATCTCTCACCCATTGTTAACAATCTGAAAAAGGAAAGAAAACTATAAACAGGATTTGCTATGCTAGCAAATTGACATTAACTTTAAAAGCCAGTGCCTTCACCTCCATCACAGCCAGAATGTCTTTGCTTCATCATAAGCAACAACGAGATGATTTGGTTGCCAAATGAAATCAAATCCGAAATCCCTAGATCCACACTGTACAGCTAGAGCACTCTAAACCTCCATTGAAGTGCATCACAAGGTCATGAACATAATAGGTCGTAATTCCATGACTTCATGCAAGATTAACACATTTAAAAATGCTGAATAAAGACAAAACTAATTCCCAACATTGCTTTGTACTTGTTTTAACCTCCTGTGTCCTGTAATCTTCATTTGCTGTTCCCTTTGCCTGTTAAATATTTTCCAAGAGAATGTAACGAAGCTCTCTAGTCCCTTCTCTGGATACCCATCATCCTCAGAGAATATAAACAGCATATTGAATATGGCAGAAAAGCAATGCGAGAGAAGGAGGATACCAATCCTCAACTTTGACAGAATGGCCACATACAAGCATGTTCCAGAACATAGACAGAAGATGAAAATTATGCCAGAAACAAACGCCACTACTCTTAATTAAGATCATGCAACAAACAAGTACTCCACAACTTGAGTATGCTTGCATAAATGATACAAATTTCACAGGAACCCATAGGACCACTACATTGCTTGTGAGAAAATAGTTTACATTCATTTACTTGGGCGCAAATTTCAAATAGTTGCACAGCATAATAAGTCATATTTTATCTGTATTCATTCATCAGAATTGTTCATATTCATCGATTGTTAAATAGGCAGGTCAAGAAGTGATGCAGACCTCTGAATCCAAATAACAGTTTTCCATCTTGTAGTCCAACACTATTCTTTATGGCACTGATCAAATTTTGAATTCCAATGTACTCTACCTTTTCAGGTGAATCTCCCTTTATCTGATTAAAAAAGGAAATTGGTCACATTCATGGATTTAAAAATAGCAAAAGATAGAAATTTAAACAAGTATAAGATGGAAAATATGATATATATTCAGGAATCAACTCTACTCATGATGCAGAATTTAGGAGACCATTTTACTACCTCAGGTTCGAAGAATTTGATTCCCTGTGCAAAACCAGATGTGCAATGTCAGGGTTATTGAGGCAAAGTTCAAGTGAGTCCATTTTCAATTTAGATCAAGAAAAAATAGTCAATAGATGTGCTTCATCATGTAGATTCTATATGGATAGAACATACTTGGCTATACTTTGCCCTGTCAGGAGTATCCCCTTCCTTTGGTCCTACAATAACAGAGACCGCATTTATGACTCTCCTCACTCCTTTGAAATATTCAGGAGCTAATGTATCATCCTTTGTAATGTCTGCAACAATCTGAAAAAGTTTGAGAGCTATGGATATTTACAAGCAAATATTTTGTAAAATGCTAGATTAGAAATAGAGTTAGATGCATCCGCAGAGCAAAAGAATAATTGGAAAAGAAATTCCCATTCAATGCTGTATAATTAGTTAAAATCAAAAAATAAAGTGTCCTAACATAGTTTGCTCAATCAAGCTTCAGATATCAACATTTTGCATATACATCTACATCAGTAGATATAATTTCAACTTTCCGATAGGTCTGAAACTGAATTTGAAATAATCTCTTTCTGTAAAAACATAAAAAAAATAAAAAAAAAGTCAAATAAGTGCATGCAGCTCACCAAGTCCACATCTGGTCCGAACATGGTTCTAGCCTTCTCTTTATTTCTAACCTGGACATCCATAGTAAGTCCAAAACCTTAATGAATAAGATGAAGGGGGGAGTCTATCTTAAGATCTCAGCAATAAACCAATCAGAATGTGTATAAATATTTCATTATGGAAAGATACCAGTGCTCGAACAGGTAACCCTTTCTTGCGTAAGATGTCAACTACTCTTCGCCCAACACCACCAGTAGCGCCAGTTACCAGGACTATACTAGAAGTTTTCATCTCCTTCGATGGTTCACTAGCGGTTGGGCTTGCCAGTTTTTCAATCAGAGACCTGATGAACTTCGCATTTTTTTTAAAAAAAAGATAAGCGCAACATAGAGTATTCTCAACATAAAGAGAAAATAATAATAGCCTTTACACCAACAACAGTAAGAATGTTAAGAAACCAACCTCGACAGGATTTGGGGGCCCATTGAAGAAATACAATGTTCTAAAAAATCTACTAAAATCCCAAGCTTGTCGACCAGACTTGGCAATTATGGTCCCCTTTGATGGTCTTGAATATACAAAGCGGGAGGCTCCTTTGTGCTGATCCCTTGTATGGGTAAGTTGGATAAATTGTTTAGATTGATGGGATGGCACCTTTAGATGCAATGCACTGGAATGACTTCTACGAGTATATGATGAAGAAAACCCCTGAAAGAACAGTTAATTTAGTTAACCATCAGCAAATAATTGTAAATGACATTGGACGATCTAGAAACTTCAACAAGAAATGGGTTCAGCAGTAAGAAGTATCACAAAATCCTACTTAAAGTTGCAGTTGTATATTCTGTTGATGCTCGTTAAAAATCATACATCTGGAAAGAAAATCAAAAATTATGCATAAGGTGATCTTTGTGCCACTTTCAATTACCTTGCATATATAAGACATGTTTTCAAAAATTATGCAGTCTATTCATCTGCTTCCTTTTTTTTAACTTTCTTTTTTTTTCTTTTTGATATACTATATTGTGAACTGATGAAGAGGTTCATGGTCATCCACGTTACATAGTTAGGCAAAATTAGTCAAAAGAAAAGAAAACATCCCACAGAGGTAACAAAGGAGACAGAGAAGAACACAAAGCGAAAGCAACCAAATCTCAACCTAGTAATTACTCTTCCTCCAAGACACTCAAATATCCAAGTTGAATATAGAGTTATCACCTGAGGATGGAGAAGAGCAGCAGTAGAAGGCCGCGAAGAAGGACTAGCAGGAGTGAAGCAGTACTCCATTTCTCAGAAGAGCAAAAGCCTACTGTCCGGAAATGCAATTATATATCAACAAATAACAGTACACGAAGGTAAGAGCGAGTATGGACCACAAAACGCAGGAGCAGATTGACGCGGTCCAATATCCTTTCTCCCCATGTTTATTAAACTATTTCCTACCATCATACACCGAACAAGTCAATCAACCGCCATTCATGGCCTCTATCAAACGGATAGAGCATCCTGCTAAAAGTTCATCCGGAACACCAGACGCCAAATTCTCGCCGTCTCTTCCCGCCTCGTTCCTCTCTCCATTGCTCCATCGCTGAGACTTCTCCTACGGCATGGAGAAAGCCACCAAGACCTCGCCTTTCCGCCTCTCCTCCCTCCTCCGCCTCGAGAAAAACGCTCGCCTCGCCCTCGAGCTCTTCCGGAACCCTAGGGCCACCGCGCCTGCGACGCCCCCGAAGCCGTTTCGCTACAGTGCTCGGTCTTACGACCTCATCATCTGCAAACTGGGCAGGGCGCGGATGTTCGCCGAGATGGAGGAGGTTCTCCACCAGATGAGCCTCGAGACCCGGTTCACCACCAAGGAGGCCCTCTTCTGCCACGTTATCTCCTTCTACGGCCGGGCCCGCATGCCCGGTCCCGCCCTCCACGCCTTCGACCGGATCCCTTCCTTCCGGTGCCGGCGGACCATCCAGTCCTTTAACTCCCTTCTCCACGCCATGCTCAACTGCGGAGAGCTCGAAAGGGTCCAGTCCCTGTGGCGGGACCTCGACGAGCGCGAGTTCGTTCCGGATGCGTGCACCTATAACGTGTTGATCCACGCCGCGACATCGTCCGGGTCGCTGGGCGAAGCCTGGGACTTGTTCGACGAAATGCGGAGGAAGGGGATCCGGCCGAGCGTCGCCACTTTTGGGACTCTGGTCTCTGCTCTCTGCGCGAACTCGAAGCTAGATGAAGCCTTTACGTTAAAAAAGGAGATGCTGAAATTGCACGGCGTGAAGCCTAATGTTTACATATACACCTCTCTGATAAAAGGACTTTGCAATACAAATAAGTTGGATCTCGCCCTCAAGCTTAAAGAGAAGATACTCCTGGAGAAGGATATAAAGTTGGACCCAGCGATGTATTCTACTCTAATCCGGGCGCTCTTTCGAGATGGTAGGAAGGGGGAGGTGGTCAGGATTCTGGAGGAGATGAAGGAGAAGGGAATAAAGCCCGACACCGTTACCTACAACGCAATGATCGCGGGGTTCTGTGAGGATGAGAAGGACTTCGATGCTGCATTTGAGGTGCTGAACGAGATGGCGAGAAACGGGCGCAAGCCTGATGTGGTGAGCTATAATACGATCATCGCAGGGTTTTGCAAAGAGAGGAGGTGGAGGCATGCGAGTGAGCTGCTCGAAGATATGCCGAGGAGGGAGTGCCGCCCTGATGTGGTGAGCTACCGAACACTCTTCGAGGGGATGTGCGATGCGGGGGCGTTTGAGGAGGCGGGGTTGCTTTTGGATGAGATGGTGTTTAAAGGCTACGCGCCTGGAGCGGTGAGCGTGAGGAAGTTCGTGGAGGGACTCGGTGGAGAAGGGGCGGGTGATCGGGCGGGGCCAGCTCTATGTAGTTTGGCGAAGGTGAAAGCTGCGGGAGTAGAAGTGTGGGAGAAGGCGGTCGGGGACTCGGTGAATGAGTCTGAGCTGTTGGAGGTAGTTAAGTTTATGGATCGCTTAAGAATGGATTAGAGGCCCGGAAAGCTTATGGATTGATTGTTTGAGAATGGTAGAATTCCACATGAACTTTGTCCATGAAGAAGTTCTTCTTTCATGCGTTAATTCCATTGGATATTGAGATTTTGGGACCAGTTCCAGCATTGGCCAAAGGACCGGCCAGCACTAATGGCATTGCCAAGTATTTCGCCATTATCTTGAAGAAAATGCTGAATACCTGCAATGCTTTTGAAAAATTTGCAAGATATGTGGAACACGACATGGAAAGAGGCTGAGCATTTACATGGTAATGTTTTTTGATGTAAAGATAGAAGAACCCGTCGACCTTTTCGGCTTTTGTTAAGTTAGTGATGAGAACATGGGAGAATTGGAGAAGGCTGTTAAACCAAGAAATTTCAGAAAGGAAAATGGTAGGAAAGAACAGAGGGTGAAGGATATTTATATAGTTCACAACACATTGAATTCCCAAACAAGCCTCTACATCTTCTCTCTAATAACTTGCTTCAGGATGGTAATCTAAGAAGGGAAGAAGAAGAAGCTAAGATTTTTCCTTGCAACAGGTTTTGGCAGATAAGATGTTGGAATTTCTATCAAGCTAAACGGCCCAGAGCATCACCTTAGTCGAGCTGCCCCAGGTCTGATGCACACAAGGGGGGAGCGTGTATAATCTTGCAGAGGAAAGGATGGAGGAGGAGGATCGCGCTTCAAAGTTTAATTAGTAAACATCCTACCATCATCATTTGTGTTTTTTTAGCTTGCTGCTTGCATTTTTTATCTCAGTTCTGCAAAACATATTTCTTCACCATTAATATACATGCACTCACCATAGGAATGTTTGTTGACGAAGAAGTAAACGAGTGCAACGGTCTTGCCAAGAAAATTGGATGCATCTCATCCTTGCATGGCCATCTGTGTCAAAGTGTTCTTTTAAATTTGAGATGATGTGAATTGTGGTCCAGTGCCAACTGCAGGCTTATGCTTTCCCCCACAAGGTGCCAGAATTTTTGTGTAATTGATAACTCTAGACTAGGTGATAAACGTTTGTATGGTGAAATAGAAGAAATATTCCATGATTGAGTTATCTGCAGAATGAAAAGCATGCAGCGCAAACTAAGCAGCACATGGAAACAAAATCATAAGCCACTTTGCTTTGCACCAAATGAAGTTGTACCCAGGAAGTTATAGTCTAGGTTAGTTTCTAGGTCCATTGCACCTTCCAGAACCTTCGCTACAATCGACATTCAAGGTTTTCTGTTGCTATTATTCTGTAGACACCAAAGGTAATAAAATCCTCCTAGTCAAATTTGGCTCCTTAAAAAGGGGGGAAAAAAAGGTTATTCCAAGGATAGCGTTGTTGAATTAACGCAGGCGGAATTGCTCTCTGCTCCAATAGTTTCACGGTAGGCTTGGAGAAACTGGAATGAACTATAGCTTCAATCCATCATTGACCACGGTGAGATAAAACCAACCTCGAGTCCGGATTGTCGGGGAGATGCTGGTTGTCGGTCTCTGCCCCGTCCTCATTGTCTGCCCGAGAACCAAACTGTCGGTCGAGTGATCGAACAACTCCCGGAAAGATTAATTTCTCGACTCAAAGGGATGCTCGGTTCGGTATTTTTTTTTTTTCCCCACAACGGAGGGGCCTAAGGTGTTGGTTGACCACAACTATGGCATTGTCGGCATCAGGAAGGATCAAGTTGCCATCATTGGAGGGGGGGCTGGTAGCATTCTGTTGGACTGGGTGGTCTCTATTGGCGGACCACGTAATTACTAGCAGGGAACAAGGGAGGGGTTGATGTTTATGGTGAAGAAGATAGCAAGGAGGAAGGTAACACAGGAGGCGTTGCATAAGAAGTCGAAAGACTGGGCGACCGGGTTGCGGTAGAGGAGGATGGCTCGGACCATGGCGCCATAGCTTGTAGCTGAAGCTGGGACACGAGGGATGGCTTGTTGGTCCACAGAGTGAAGGGGCTGGCATTTTTACGGGAGTTCAAGGTTCGTCATGAGCAAAGGGTCTGGGAAATTGGGGTGGCGAAGAGTAGGATAAGAGGGAGTAACAAGTTTAATTGAAGGCAGCACGGCCAGCGAGTTCTTCGGTTGGTGGGTGGTTCGGGCGTTTAGAGGCGCACGGCATCGTGGTCGATTGCTGGCCGAGGTTTGGCATGGAAAACTACCATGCAAATACGTCCGACCGCTACAAGGAGTGGCTTCCGAGTAGGGCACGTGTTTCAGCTGTTCCAAATGGCAGCAATGCGCGACATTCCCCAGCAGCAGCAAAAGTTCTGAAACAAAATCGAAATAAGAATTATTATTTGCTCATTTACATTTTAGAATTAGGATTTGAACTGAGCCGAACCTTAATTTTTTTTAAAAAAATTCAACTACATCCAAAATTATTTATAAGATTTGTTTGGTAGAAGATAGTAATACTTATATCTTTTACACAAAATAAGTTGTTCCTTTCTATCAAATATTACATATATAAGGGAATTACTAATATTGTTAATTTTTCTCGTTTATGCTATTCTTTAAGGGAACACCAAGATGGATGTTCGTGCTGAGTCTCAAGTGGCATTGCAGAAAAAAGATGATGAAGATGGTGGAGAGCGTGGAGGGGTGGACAGTGGGGTGATGCGATGGCAGGGAGTGGAGAGGGCGGAGGTACAATGGGGTGGCGAGGAGGAGGAAGAGAACGCTACACTTACGACTTGGGAGAAAGTGTTGCGTGTTACAAGGGGACGAACAACCTACTTTCAGAGGCAGACAAATTCCAGTAGGAGATAATTGCTTAAAGAAGCTAGTCCAATATGGAATTATATGATCTTTTACATCATTTTGTGTGTACAGTCAAAATTGTGGGCCAAGACGACTTGGAGAATAACAAACAAATTGAATGAATGGTAGAAAAAATAGTTCTCAGCAATGGATGCGATCTCCAAAACTATAAAGAACAGCATACCGAATTTAACGAACACGTTTGCTGGGATCACTAGTCTAACATCTTCTGAACCTTTGGCTTTCTGTTGCTTGCGCTACAATTGTACACGGAATCTGAAATAAGGATCAGAAATCGATGTTGTCTTTAATTTGAAGGAGATAAAGCTCACGGCATGCTATGCTGGATGTGAAGGTTGTCTGCAAAGTGAACAGCAGTACTCCTGAGCTATTTACATTCATGAAGTTGAGCGTGTAGAAGAAACCCGACTATGATGCAAGCCATCTGAGCCAAATGACAAAATTGCAGGCCAAAAAGATTGTAAAGAATTTGGAAGGGCATTGATCTTCCTGCATGCATCATTATTAGACTATTATCAAGCTGAATTGCCAGAGATAGTAGAACAAACTTGAAGTTTTTGTAAATAAAGTTTCCATTCAGTCCTTTTAAACTAGTTTTAAAAAGCATAGCTTAAAAAAACAAAGATTTGGCTCTTCAACATAGTAATTTTTACAGGTAATCTACTTAAGTTGTTGGAGATAGCGTTGACAAAAAACAAATATGTTATAACAGTTCCACAACATGAAGAAGCTCCACAGCCAATTGGACCAGTTGATATCAGCTTGGATTAAACGGGCAGGTTAGCTTATTTCAGGTCTGCAAAATGACTCATTGAACTGATTGTTCCAACTGAATCAGTGCAATTTTTATCTTTGAGGGAATCGGTGCATTAATATTGACTTTACATATATACTCTAACATGCTTTTTTATATTCTTATGAAAATAACAGTCCAAATTGGCTCATATCTTCTAATCTTTTATTCACCTTGCCAAAAAATTCAATTCCATCATCAGCCCATTATGGACAAAACATCTAAAAGAGCTGCATCTTCTATTGCTGCATCTTATGCAAGCGTGCATGTATGCATGTGACTTGAGAGTTGGGAAACTCTCTGAAAAGAATAGAAAAAGGGTATCGAAAAGCTTGTGATACAAACTCTGTTCATCTTTCCCATTTTATCCCCAGGAAGAATCTCCAAACCAAGGAGAACAACATTAGGCTAAATGTTATAGCCTTATTTCAAATGTCTATATGATTGATGCAATAGGCTGTCAACATTAACTAGAAGCTTCCTTATAGGATGTAATTCATGGATCAAATAATGTTAATGAGCTGACTTCTACTGCAGACTCAGATCAGGTCTAGTGCAGAGGTTTGAAAAATCTATTCTTGGGCTCATGACTGGGTGAGGGAAGATACTGTTTCAACTTGAGGTGGTCACAGTTCTCAAATTTCAGGTTTTTAACCAAAGCCTCAGGTCAACTTTGGTTACATTTTTTTTCTATTCAAAACTAGCAGGACTTCTAAGAAAGGATAAGACAGGATAGGTAATTGGTTTGTTGTATGTTGATGTAAAATAGCATCTTAAGAGGGTTTTATCATCATCATCTTTTACCCATTCTCAGAAACTGGTCATCAAAGAACAGTACACGTGCATTATGAATAAAAGAAATGTTTGCTACTTTTGTTTCATTTCCTCCAGCATACTATAATATTAGCACCTAGAGATGTTTGCCTTAGATCCATAACCAACAAGGAGCCAGAACCTCTTAAACAAACTAGAAACAAGTGTGCATGTGTGTCGTTGTGTTTAGCACAAAGAATTACAGGTAATATTTCAAATATGCCATTACACGAAGCACAACAAAAGCAATATGACTGCATGTTTTGATAAATCAGAAAAGGCTACCAACCCAACAAAGAAATTAGAACAATAAAAGGGATTATGAAGTGAAATTGTCGCAATAAATATATTCCAAGATTGCACTTCACTGATTATGAAGAAGATTGGCAAAGGGATCCTACCAGATAATAATAAAACGTGTTGCATATAATGGTGAGACTCAAGTATCATCATCTTGAAAATCCATTTCATCAAGGATAACATATTTTGCAGCTCCATTGGAAGTGGGAGACACCGCATCTTCATTATCATTTGGCAGACTTTTCTTCAGTTTTTCATATCTGAAATTGATGGAGTATACTCATAATAGGCATAAGAGAAATATATGTTAAGACAATAGTGCACAAAAGTTTGCTATAATATGTTCATACATCTCAAAGGAGTGCAGTTCATGTTGATGCTCATTCTCAAAAAATAAGCACAGTCATGTTACTGTTCAATTGGCACCAAATGTACTCGTACATCGTACATGCAAGGTCTACATACAAATTTGAGTTTTGTGACTGCTGCATGGGATTAATATACCATCTATGAACTCGGTGACAAGATCATGCAAATTCTTCATGATTCTATTAACCAACAAAGATTAAACAAGTGGAACATGAAAAAGATTTAGATTTGTTACACTACAAAGAACACAAAATAGACCTTGATCTCTCTAAATTTAAACTTAGCCATGAAGATATAGTGAAGACATAGCCAGCTATGATACTACAAAAGGACAAAATGGACTAATCCATAAGTTTCATGGATTTTGAGATATTTACATGTTGGAGGAACTGTTCTCTTGTATGTTAGTACTATAATTTTATTCCAAATCAATGTATAAGAATGTAAAGAAATATATTCTAATAACCTTGAATCTCATTCATGGTATTTAAATACATGCTTTAATTATCTTGTTCTGCTGGTATATAGTACACAAAATGCACTATGCCAGCAAGATACAGGCACAACACAGGAATATGGATTCCTGTATCATGTGTATCGCTCCATGCTGGTTGTATTGGTTTGTGCCGGTCCAGCATGCACCAGCATGGACTGATGAACCGTCACAGACCCACTACTATTCTCCATGGGCCTTGGCTAATGGCGAGGCACATGACCAACACCATAGTACAAGTTCAGTGATCAGGAATTATTCAGCTAGAGGCAAAGACTTAGGAGTTTGGGGAAAAAATCTGGTGCTAAACATCAGGAAATAAACAACAAAAGTATAAAATTTAATATTTCTAAAATATTTATATACTTATTTATTTAAATATAAGTATGCAAAGGGAAATTAAAAAAAGGCAAAAACGCCACCACCAGCAACAATACATAATAATAATAGCTTGTAGCATGTAAATATTTCTAAATTAGTTATAAATAAATTGTAAAGTTTATGTATAATTCATGAGTAGTTGAATATTTCTGGATTGATTTGTTTCAGAAGATTAATTACGCAAAGGAAAAATCAAGAATAATCCAAAAATTTTCCATCACTAAGAGAATCTTGTTGCTGTGACCGACATGGCATTTGGACCAACACAGCTCGCAATGGCACAGTACGTCCAATGCCAAAAACTTGTCACCAGCATGGACATGGTAATAATAGTTTAATTCTTGTCTTGAACACCCTCCAGAATTGACTACCACTAATTTGCACTAATTCATTCCCCAGACAACTCTGGCACATAGCTGGGCATGTGTCTGATATGGTTTCATGTGTCATGGTATGGATTGTGCCAACCTATGACCAGCACAGAGCCACAGACACAGTAGTAGCACTCTAATTTTTGTTTGCCACTTTTCAGAATACCATCCAGCATTGGGATGTATAGATAACATCCAAATATCCAATCAATCGGCAACTTACATATTAAATAATATAATATCTATATGACCATTTTTGACCGAATTGATGTCTAGGATGAAAAGACTTGCTAGACCATTCAATTTTGCGTAACTCCGAATGCTGCCACAACAAATGAGAGGTTAAGGTTTATTTGATCTGAATGATCTTTGTCATGCAGCCTTTTTCAGAGGGTCCCAATAAATTATTGTTCTGCATTGAAGTCTTGCCAGCTTTCCGTCTATTTTTCTTAGGTTTTTCTTGTTTTTCCAGTTTTCCATCAAATAAGACAAAAGGAGTCAGATTTTTTAAATCCTGATTTCATGAGTTCGCATGTAAATAAGATTTTGTGAGTCAAATTATTGTCACAACACTTAATATGCATATTGTGTAGCATGTGCTTGTAAAAGGCATAATACTTCTTTCTGATCTATAGATCCACTGTTATGTTCATTATAACAGCAGGATCTACTCTTAAGCTAGTTGACTATTTATTACGTTGTCCCTTTTCATGATTATATTTCTTCCAAATGCAAAAGTAATAAATCATCAATTTACAGACAAATTTAAGAAAATGCATTTAACAATTTCCACAATGCCGAACAAATTCACTTATGTGAAGGTGAAATCTCCTAACTGATGCAGATGGCAGCCAGCTAGACAGATAATCATGTCAAGAGAAAAATCAGAAAATTAATAGTTTATGGATGAAATAGCCATCTCCTGTTAGTTCACAAACCCATGCAATTAAAAGACATTAAACCAACAGAAGCACATTAACCTACAGAACAACATAAAACTTGGTTCCAGGATCTGCTGTGCTGGTACCGAGCACGTACCAGTTATCCGGCGGCACGAGTCGGTACGGGCCAGCACCGTGCCGTGCCATGCTGTGCCAGACCTATACCGACATAGGAGACCGTGGGAGAGAGGAAAAGAGAGAGCGAACGGAAGAGGGAGGGAGAAGGAGAGGGAGAGAGGCCGGCACTGGTGTGGGTGGCAGAGGCCGCAATCGACCCCTGTTTCGTTCAAAACAGGGATTCGGCTGCGGCCTCCACCACCCGCACTAGCGCCGGCCTCCACCGGCCTCCGCCGACCCTCCACAGGCCTCCGCCGGCGTCCCTCCCTCCCCCACTCGCTCTTTCTTTTCTTCTCTTTCCTTCTTCTCCTCCTCCGGAGACGACATTTTGGTTTCTTTGCCGAAACCATCCCGGTAAGCCGTCGGTACGGCTCGAGACGCCCTGAACCGGACGGTTCGAAACAGTTCAGCCAACCTTGCTTGGTTCGCAAGTTTTCTGCAACCATGTGAATCGCTAGCTTCTGTTTACTCAATTTTTTTTCTTTTTGATTATATAGATTTTTTGCATACATGCCCTCCTAAATATTGAAATTTGCGTGAATACCCTTTCTAAATTGATATATGTATATATATCCTAATAAAACACTTGTTTTGTATCTATATTCTTCTTTTTTTTTGCATATGTACCCACAATATCTAATGCCATTAAGAAATTACTAGTTTAAAATTGAAATGACTAAAATACCCTTAACGGGTAAACATGCAAAAAGAAACATTTATAAGGTATACATGCAAATGACACTTTTGCAAGGTATTCGTGCAATTTTATATATTTAGGAGCAAGGACCGCCGTATCGGTACCGGTCAGCATACTAGTGGCGGCCCGGACTGGTACATACCGGTCCCGTATCGGTCCATATCGGTACGATAGTCGTACCGGCCAGTTTTTCAATAAAAAGCTTCCGGTACCGGATCCCACGTTGATTCGGTACCGATCCCTACCCAGACCATTCGTACCGGCCCATACGGGCCGGTATGGCATACCCTGTTTAGGAGGGTATACATACAAAAAAAAAATTTGGATTTTTGCATGAATACCCTCCTAAATATTGGAATGTGCATGAATGCCCCTCCCAAAATTGATATTTGCATGCATGCCCTCAAGAAACATTGTTTCTGCATAAATACCTTTAACATAATGATTCAGCTGATGTCATTAGCCAAAATAAATTTTTAAATTAAAAATTAATTAAAATTATAAAATTATCTTTTTATTCCTGAAGTGGATAACAAGTTAACGGATTTTGCTGGGAACTTATCCGACCCATTGAACTTCCCTCTTCCCATGTGACTGCTCTTTTCTGCTCCAGATCGCCCTAATCCCGCTATGTCCTCTGAAAATTTTTTTGATCTCTCGATCCCTCTCTTTCACTCCCCCGTCCGGAATCAAAACCATTCTCTCGACTCCCTCCTCCACCATCAGTAGCCCTTCTCCCTCTCTTCTCTTTGTTGAAGTTCTCGCCACTGGAATCCGAGCCCCGCTCATTGCCGTCAGAGTTATCCCTACATTGTATCCATTTTTTTACATAAAAATGGTCAGATCTTGCTTTTAGCTCTATGAATTATTTAAAAAAAAGCGTTAGGAGAGATTTGCAACCAAGGTCTGCTGTAGGTGCTCATATTCTTCTTTTATGTGCTTCCCAGCGAATCAAATTTTAGGAAGATTAAGTTGACTTCCAAAATCAGCCTATCTTACCCGCCTGAGTCTGAAAACCTCGTGTCAACCCCAACCCTTTACGCTTTACAGAGATGTAAGGGGCCATTCTAGGAATCCATTTCTTAGTACCATGACCAAAATGAACTCCTGCTTCCATCTCGGTACCGGAGCTCGTACCGGACGATCGGCGGCACGGTTTTGTACGCCTCCATGCCGTTCCATGTCGGGCTCGTACAGACAAAGCAAAGAGGGCAAGGGAGCGGGAGAGGAAGAATGGGAGAGAGAAAAAGAGAGAGGGAGGAAGGGAGGGCCACCGGAGGCCTCCGAAGGGGGTCGAAGGGGCCCTGAAGGGCCGGACCAAGGGCTCCGCCGTCCGGATCCCTGTTTCGAACCCGTCGGATCTCTTTTTTACTTTAAAAATTTTAAGTAAAGTCGGCAAACCCCTTACCGACTTTAGTTAAAATTTTTAAAATAAAAAAAGGTTCGACGGATCCCTATTTCAAACAAAATAGGGGTCTGAAGGGAGAAGCCCCTTCTCTGGCCCTTCGGGGCCCCTTTGGAGGCCTCCAGTGGTCCTCCCTCCCTCTTCCTTCCTCCCTCCTCTCTCTTTTTCTCTCTTTTCTTCTCTCTCTCCCCACCTACTGGTTTACCGTTTTGACTGTCGGAACTGTCCCGGTCCGCCGTCGGCACGGCTCGGTACGCCCCAAACCAGGCGGTTCGAGACAGTTCGATATTCCTTGTTTCCAGCATTTATCTTTTAGTGTATGAGATTTGCAATGTTTATCTTTTTGAGCCGGAAAACTTCTCATGTGTAGGCATATGGCTGATTTAAAATTGCTGTGACAAAATGAGTCCCATACACTAGATCTTTTCTTCCAGAAAATCGAAGCTCCAAAGAAAATGGGCTTAAGGTACCCAATGTAAGGGATGACCTTTTACCATATGGGCACAGAGGTTGTTAGTGAGTTTGAAGGATTCTGAAATCTTTCAATGGCTTTGCTTAGGGATGATTGATGTTATTCGTCCACCTATGACCACAGCAGTAGCAAGAAAGCTTGATCGTTGAAATCTATCGCGTGCCTTTAAGAGATTCTAATTTCTTCTATATTCTGATTCATGCCCCTATATATGCATCTATAACAATAAATATTACAAGCTGGTTTTTGATGAAATAAGATATAATGGTTGCTATAAATGAAGAAGAATAAAGTAGAACAATCTTATGATTAGTGAAAAAACTTCTATAACTCTCTTTATTATATAATCGTTGAATCTATCTTTTTCCTGAGCAATGTTCTCACAGAAAATATTGAGAAGCAGTTATTAGACTAATCTGAATGTTAAAACAAATTGAAACTGACAAAAATAAAATTAAAATATTTTACATGTATACCCTCCTAAATATGTAAAACTGCATGAGTACCCTTGCAAAGTTGATATTTGCATGTATATCCTTATAAATATTTTTTTTTTGCATATCTACCCATTAAGAGTATTTTAGTCATTTCAATTTTAAACCGCTAATTTCTTAACAGCATTAGATAGCATGGGCATCTATGCAAAAAAAGAAAAAAGAAGGGTATGCACGCAAAACAAGTATCTTATGAGGGTATACATGCAATTATCAATTTTAAAAGAGTATTCATGCAAATTCCAATATTTAGGAGGGTATATACGCAAAAAATCCTAACTATATTATCAAATATGCAAATATGAAGTTAAAATTTTTCATTGAAGTCTGAGGATTGCTTATCCCGCTTGGAATAACCCATTCATTTATGCAGAACCAAGATTCACTAGAAAGATTTATCAAAATTGTGTAAGAGATTAGAGGTCTCTACGACAAGCTTTCTATTTAGTAGAACCTTCTAAAAAGGTCATCAGTTGATAGTATGAAAATAATAAACTACAAAATATCTTCCTTCATGTACACTTTGAAAGGAATTGTATGAACAAAATAATATTTTCCCCAACTCAACTGATAACATAATTTGACCATCCCAGTACATGTCAATGCTATGTTGCTTCTGAGTGGGTTCTCTTCCCTTTATATATTTTTCACATAATAAAGTATATTGCAAAGTGTCCTTCCTCAGCACTTATTCTTCAAATCCAACTATTTATTCAATTATCTAAGTTGCTGACTGAACTTACCTCTTAAAACCAAATGAGGACGAGTATTTTCATATAAAAAATTAAATATCATGCTAGCATTTAATTTGGTTTTGTATGTTATAAAACAACCTTTTTACAACTTTCCTCTCTAGACATACCCCCATTATTCCAAAACAAGAATGATAAATGAGTTTGCACATCATATGTGAGACCCTGCATTCTCGCAAAAAGGATTCTCTTCAATTATGGGTGGCTGTAGTTCAGATATGTTTGGTAAGGTTGTGAATCTGCTCTGTAGTGAATTTTTCTAAAGTCTTGCAATTGATTATGTGTTTTTGATCACTTCCCCTTGTGTCTCATAAGATCTAGAATGCTTTAACCAGAGTGAAACCGAAAGGATGCATTGCCATGGTTGTAGGATAAATCTTCAGAATATGGAAACTGGAGAAGCTGAATCCAGGCTTTATCTTGTGTCTTTTTTTGACTCACAGGAAGAAGGCAAAGCCTTGAGTAAGTAAATCTGAGATATGAACAACTGAAACAATCGACCATATCTAAGTCCATAAGCTGAGTAGCAAAGTCTGCATTCCAGTCAAAACTTGTCCTAGTAGTAGTTCCTACTTCCTACCAGTGGTTCCGTGTCCTGCTAACCAACCAGTCTTCAGGTTTGTTGCCCTTGCAGAAGATGTGTATATATCAAAGGAAGTCACAGGCCACTTTTGTAATATTCTATTTTATCATAAAGCAGGCATAAAGATAAGATATGATAATAAAATCAGATAATGTTTTAATTTGGACTTTTGCAATGTTAGGTTTCAAAATTCTTTAATTTGGAGAATTGCTGACTGAGAAAAACCTATGTTGGTGTGTATGTGAATTTGGTAGAAGTTAGAAATGAGTAACATAGACTAAACTTCTAGGAGTCAACCTCTACTATAGGTTATGAAGAATACTGCAACTCATACACAGTGAGTTTCTTGATTGTTAGATCATTAGGGAAAGCCCCACTAACATAGTTAAGATCTTACAACGAGCATACACCCAAAAGAGGATAGAATGAGTATCCAAGAGATAAGAAATCATCAAAGAGACTGCATGGGTGTAAACAAGTTGAGGAAGAGAAAGCTTTTGTCTTAGGAAGGTTAAATTGTGATGAATATATTGGAGGCAGGTTAAGTTAAAAAAAAAATTTGGAAAGATGCAGTCGGTAGTGATGAACACATCACTTTAAATGGGCACTTATATCAATGCCCTTGGTAGTTTCAAATTATCAAAACATCGAGTTCATATGCAAAAGAAATAAATAACAGATCCAATATGGATGATGCACAGTCAGCACTCAGTTTTCTATCAGGACTATAGCATAATAATATAGGACTCGAATTGAGGTGAAAAAGAATTTGAATATGCATTTTATAACATGAGATGCAGGCTTTTTATGAAATCAGCAACATAAAGAACCTAAAGGACAGGTCCACAACGTTTGACTGGTTGCTTCGAGGCATATATTGAGATAAATGGATGTTATATCACCAATTCTTTCACTGGATTCAAGCAATTTTGTCACTAATGTTATAATGGCTAAGCATCAAGAAAATAAAAGCCACCTTTCTAAACAAGCAACAAAAGAAAAAAAGAAAAAGATAGAAGCCACAAATTTCCGCTAAGAAAGTTCTTACTTACTTGTACCAGTTGAATAAACTGACACCAACCATAATCGTGAGAAGCCCAATTCCCTTTAAAATTGTAAACTGATCATGGTAATAAAACACAGCAACCTGAACAGAGGTTTCATACATTAAAAATATATATTTAACTAAATTGCATGTTGATTTTTAATCTCAACCACTATATAATCAGAAAGAAAATATGATCAGTGTTCACAAAATATATAATCAATAATAAAGCAGCTTGATAAAGGGAATTAATTGGCAACAATGTTGCAGGTTAATAAAGCATTGCTAGCTATTAAATTATCAAAGACACCCCGACTGGTGGCAAGCATAAAAAGGGCATCCCAGTGCATAAGGCTCCCGCATACCCCTGTATGCAGAGAGACTCTTTCTATGTTTCAAGCCTATGGCACCCAGGTTATAATGAGCTACCATACCGATCCGCCAAGGCCTGCCCTATGGTGTCCCAATAAACACTAGTACATAAGATTTGGAGAAATTGGGAGTGACCACATCTTGTAATATGTTGGGCTCATAGAATATTAAGCAGTAATGAGCATAACAAAAAGTAAATCTTTCTCCATTAGAGCAAAGAATATTCTTGAAAGACTTCATAGTAACTTAACATTGAACATACAGGAACAACTGATTTCTCTAGCACATCTTATAATGTCAAGAATGGTGAAATGCTACAACGGTAGTTTTTATGCGAAAAGAACTAGTCATCTCAAAAACAATTCACATGTAAAGTTACAGCTCAATGACATGAACATTTAAGCTTGTAATCAAGACATAAGTGCCAAATCCTACCAGTCCATGCTGGCAAGCACATACCATGCTGGGTCAATATTAACACTTGCACTGCCAGAACCGCATCACTTAATCCTCCTTTTAATTGAAAGTATCTTTAATTGTAAAATAAGTTTTTTCTTCTTGGCACAACATGGTACACATGTCACGATGGCCAGTAGCCAACACATCCTGTGCTAGTGACACAAACCCTTTCTGGTAATCTCATGTGAAACATTTACCTATCAAAAATATGCAGGTCTGGCAGGTAATTAACTAATTTTACAAATATAAAGATTTGGTTGAGTTGGTAGACAAACTTATCAATACAGCTGAAAGGGAAAAAGAGTAAAATGGATTTAATAAAGCAGATACATGTAGAAGCATAGTTTGAAACTTCATCCATAACAAAAAAAATTAGATTGATAATCTTCCAAACCTACTGCAATTACCCACTTGTTTCATCCATTCTTTCTTTCTAACTAATCAGTATACACAAGCACATTGTTGCTGTTAGAAAATTTGGACTCTGACTGATAATTTTTGGTGATATGAATAATGATTAGACAAGCATTCTTAGTTACTATCTATAATTCCATATCTTGACCTACATAAAGCTGTATCTTTATCTAATGATTTTGTTTGCATTTCAGCAAATTAATCTTTATACTTTGCAGAATCAAGAAAAAGTACTGCACTACCAGTATAGCATATCACAATCAAGATGAATCAATATAATCTTAGACATCTGTATGCCTATAGACATTATAAAGGCAAATCATGCAGCATCAGCCTGTGTCACAGCATATCTGCATGATACAACCGAGTATGAGTAGATACATAAAAATATAGATGAACTGAAGAAGCAGTTGCTTCCAGATTTCCTGTGGTATTCACGCACATAAGTAAACTTCAAAGCATCGCTTTGAGACCTAAGACCCCCTCAAAGTAACAAGAACAAGGTAAAATAGTCAATCCCTAGTCCCTACCCCATTGTGTATGTCATCCACAAATTCAAAGGGAAAGATGTTAAATTTCCACCTTATGCAAAGGTTTATGCTTGCTTTTCCAGCAACTGTAGAACGATACAGGATAAAAGAATAATCATTAGCGAAAAGGATATATTTGCTTTTCCAATAATTTTAGAAAGATATTGAGTAAAAGCACATTCTTTGTCTTGACCCTCTGATTTTTCTAGATATAACCTCTGGGGAAGCATAATAAGAAAAATGGTGGACATAAGTAGCATAAAACTTCTACATGGCAAATTCAGAACATCCAAGTATGTGATATAGGAAGGACCAATTTAACTTAATGATTTCTCAATTTATCCATGTTAATCTTCTAAATGATGCCTTGTCACCAATGCGCTCCCTCTTGATTCCTCCAAGAATCATTATATTCATAATAAATAATTAACCCGTGGAAAATTTGTCTTCCTCTACCACACACCCATAAATTTATGAAAATAGATATCAGTCACTTCTCTTTCTCCTTGAGAAAGAACCTTGGACACTGTTTTGTAATCTCCGAGAATAATGTAATGGGACAGAACTCTGTAATTACCTTTTTCGAGGAAAAGTTTAGATGGATGTTCACTTAGCTTTTCCATCAATTGAACCTTCCAATGAACTAATAATAGAGAAGTAGCACATATTTGAGAGACCTTAAACACTTCAACAAATGCAAAACTGTATATATCCCAGGCCCTTAACTTTTTTCAGTATGTCTCATTGATCAACTTAATTCCAACTTTCCTTTTAACCCATAGTATGCCAGCCTTGGACTATAAGGGCAATTCCAAATCATGAAGCAAAGCACTCATTAAAATAAGAAAATCAACATCTCATTAATACTACATTTTACCTCTCCTTCTTAATCATTTCTCCTAGCAAACTGATGTTTCTATAGGCATTGTATTTCTGCCCTCCTCTTCTAAGTATGAAGTCCTTTTTTTTGCCGTTAGTGAAAATCTCCACAATTCAAAATCCCTATACCTCTAATTTGCATTTAAAATTAATGAGCTCTTTCTTACCAATATGGCAATAGCTCCAAGTGAAATCTTATTTGACTTCTAAATATAGCTCCTAACTCTTCCAGTTTGAGTATGATATTTTTAGAGCCATATCTCCTCCTGTTCCCATTACTTCAAATAAAATAGGTAATAGTTGGCTAATTGCATGATTTGTTTCTTAACCACTAGTTTCAGTTAAATACACAAGCGATGCAGTGGACTTCAAATGGTTTAATATGGTTTAGGAATGAAAAAATGGATATGAAATCATTTACAAATACCATTAAAGATTGGTCTTAGAAGAAAGTTTATAGTCTGCAGTGTACGTCTATATTGACTACTGTTATGCACTTGAAAACCTTTTTTTATGCATGTATATCACTTTAATTGCCTTCTAAAAGGCGCAATGGATTAGGGGAAGCATAAATTGACCTGACTCAAAACCCGACTCAACCTTTTTAGTTATGGTTGCATATGGGTCAAAATTTCTGACCCAAAAGGTCAAAGCTTTGACCTGTCACAGATCATGAGGATAGAATTCTATTTGGTCGGAATAATTTAGGCTGGGATATCATGATCTTGGTAAGAATTTTTTGACTGGTTGGTCATTTTCTTAATACTAGTTTTCTAAATCATATTGGAAATCAGCCAATAAGAATTATAAGGATTGTATTTGATAGATTAGATTAGGTATCTTGGGGATTGAATATTGCAAAATAATTATGTTAGGGTCAGATGGATGATGCAAAACGACCCATAGGTGGGTATGGTTTGACAGTTCTTGACCTGATGTCAGATCAGATCAGGTATCAGTCAAGGTTTTGTACGTTGTTATTATCCTTACTTGACCCCAACCCAAACCCAACCTGCCCTAAACCATTACTACCCCTATACTGGACTACCATAGGGTATTTTCTAGTTATTCCCTGAACTCGTAATTGATTTCAAAAGATTTCTTGAAGAAGAAGAACTACGGGCTCGTTTGGTTCGCGGGAAAAGAAAGGGGGGAAGTGTGGTCAACGGGAAAGTAATGAGATGCCTCTTGTTTGGTTGGAGTTTTCAAAGGAGAGAGAAGGAAAAGTTGTATTCCCATGGGAATGTGATTCCCACATTTCATGGGAAAGTCTTTCCCATGAGAAACATGGGAAAGTTACTTTCCCATGAGGCGGGAATCACTCCATTTTTACTTTTTTCCAAAAAGTCCCTTCAGCATTAAAGAAGCATTAAAGAGGCATTAAAAACCTAATTTTTATTAAGGGCATAATAGGAATTATATATAACTTTCCTAGGAAAGTGGATGGCCAACCAAACATAAGCATCTTGGAAATTTGTCACTTTCCCATGGTCAACCAAACATGCCAAAAGTACTTTCCTAGGCATCCTCTTCCTAGGAATTTGTTTTCCAGGAATCATATTCCTAGGAAGGAAAATGCTTCCCGCGAACCAAACGAGCCCTACATATTGCCCTGTGTAGCTTTCTCTTGCCCTTTTCCTTCTCATGGTGGTGATTGGAAATGAATAAAAGCAAATCACCTACCATTACAAATCTCAAGCATCAACATATCTATACAAATTAGATGAGTAGTAAATAAGAGAGAGAGAGAGAGAGATGTTAGAATAAGATTAAGACACTGTTTGGTTGCCAAAAAAAATGAAATAAAAGAAAAGAAAATAACCAAAAGAAAACACAAGAGGAGTTTGCTCATGTTTGGCTGAACAAAAACATTTCAGACAATTGTCAAGAGAGTCACTAGTAAGATAGTTAATTCATCTTTAGCCACTTGTCTGTTTATTATTTTGTAACAAAACAGCTAGTTAGCTACCTTTTGGAGAAGCAAAAATTTGAGCTGGTTAGAGAAAACTTTTGCCTATTATTTTCTCTTTGTTTTTTGTCCATATATATATATATATATATATATATATATATATATATATTAGTACCAAATGTGAAAAAGGTATTCTTATCTAACCAGTTTTCTTTTCATTTTTAGCTTCTTGGTGACCAAACAAAGCCTGAAAAAACATCACAGCAATTATATCAACGTACTAAGACAACTTAGTTTACTTCACCAATTATAAGTAGAATTTGCATTGTTGTTTCATACCACGATAGTGACGGCTTCCTTTACAACACCAGCTATTGTTACAGTTACCGCACTAGTTGCTGAGATGAGAATATATTCAGTTAAAACCTGCAATGAGAAGAATATTGCAATTTGTTTAAGTGCATGACCATTCCACAAGGATAGTAATAAACAGCTAAATTTGTTGAAAACCTCAACAAAAATAATGGTGGATATCATCAATCTTTTAGGATAATGGATAGATCATTGGAGCAAATATGCAATTCTCACCATAAAGAAGGCCAAAGATCCTCCAATAAGCATTAATATGCAACTCCGAATTATGTGCCATGGACTATCAAAATAAGCATTCGTCTGAAAATCATGCCAAGGATCCATTACAAGGGAGAGGATTAAAGTTGCAACTGCCATCATAGGAGTAACATAACTCATCAGGGTAATTGGATTCTTTAGACCTGCATGACACCAAAATAAACTAATATGACCTTAACAATCTTATACAGGAAAAAAGAAAGCTCTGTCAAAGTTTCAATTTAATGCACAAACTACTTTATGGCAACTTGGCCCTTATTTAAGTCCAACAAAAAAATTATTTGATTTTACAAACACCCCAATCTGATAGGCAAATGTTACAGGATTTCTATGGAAATACTTCATGACAGTTGAGCAGACATCTATGTGCCTGCACAATTTATAGCACTTCAATAATTTTATTGTAGTTTTATGAGGAAATTAAAAGGAGGCAGGATAGGTTGCTTACCATAAGCCTCTTTCTTCATACCAAGTTCAAAAGCCATATACAAAGAAAAAAGTCATTAATGTTAGAATGAGGAGAAAAGCAAACAAAGATTTCACTATCAAAGCAAAATGAATATTTAGAAATCTCAATCATGTTTTCCACTATACAAATTTATATCGATTGCAAGCTGAATACAGGAATTAATAGCCATACCTGCAAAAGAAGCTGAGTCATGCACCAGCGAAAACCCGACATAACAGCAGCAAGCATAACAAAAACAAATCCCCAAAACTCAAATTCCGTTTCCTTAGCAACTGACAGAATTTGTGTTAGTCTATAATATTGTACAAGAGCAGCTGCTATTAGAGATTTTAAGCTAGACATCACATCATTTACCGGCAGTTGTGCAGTGAAATAGAATCAGCAACTGACAGTTTAAGATAGCAAGGTTACTAGAATTGAAGTGAGGAAAAAAAGAAAAAGTAAGTCTGCACTACATAAAATAAGCATAGCTACAGTTATCAAAGAATTTTATTAGAGACAATAGCTAGACAACTCAGATGCTGAACATCTTGTAGAAGGATTAGATGATTAGTATTGATAAGAATATGCTTGAATTACAAGAAAATGATCATGCAAAATTTCATATATTTTGATGTTCCCAAACTTCTTCGTTTTTTAACTCTATGATGATCTTGGAAATCAGATTATAGCATTCCATCTCTAGTTTCAGAACGTTACTTATCATCCACATGGTCAAAACTCGTCAGACACCTCAGAATAATATAAACATTAAACAATTAGACTTCTGCTATAGATATTATATTCAATATTTATTGATTTTTTTTTAGTGTTTGGTTAGATTGTGTTTAACTTGAGGGCTCCATAGCATATAATTTGTCTGAAACAAAAGAAAATCATTATATCACTTCTCACATCTTCATCTAGATTATTTTCAAAGAAAATAAGTCCTGAAAGGTTTCTCGATAGTTGCATGAGATCAAATAGCATTACAAGTAGGGTAGGTTTTACTTTCTACCAACTAATCTTCTACATTAGCTGGCAAGCGTCTTTTCAACACAATTGCCTTGGTTGGGTATTCCACACCAATTTTTAGAAGGTTGGTATCAAGTTGAGACCAGTCATAGAGAGTTAAAACTCTAGATGTCATAAGTCATAACAAGTTCTTTGATTTTAAATGTTTGTGCTTTAATACATATATAAAGCCAAACCCTGTTTGTATGGGCAAACGCTTGTAATATGGGGTTGGGGGGAAAAAAGCTCTTTGCAAATCTCTATGCAACAATTTCCTGAATATTATTTATAATTTCAACTTTTCTAAGAAGTCGTAGTCAAGGATGATGCACTGATGTAGATTGTGAGTCAAAAGGTCCTTTTCTTTGCCAAGTTCCTTAGCTTTCCTTTACAACAAAATGAGTTGAAAAAAAAAATCCAAAGTTATCCAATTTTCATGCCTACAGATCGAGGATTTTGATGATTTATTTCTTTCAACAACATATGTTGAGGTATGTGGTGGTAAATAAAATATAGAGGCAAAATTCCTGACATTAAAACAATCTTAAAATTCCTTCCGGAAATATAAGTAAAGAAGAGGTGAAAGGTCAAGTTGAGACTTTTGAAGGAAAGGAGAGATAATTGAGCATGGAGATATAGCAACATTAATGCGGCAAGCTTCTTCTATTGTGGTTTTGTATCTTAAAGCACATAGGATGCAGCTGGAATTTAGAGTCCTCTTTCCACTCATTTTTGGATATTAGTAATAATTTTCAATGTTTGAAAAGGCAGCCTTAAAAATGAAATGGATTCCGACTTGAGAAGTTTTCTATCCATCTTTGTGGGAAACAAGTTGAGAATTATTTGATATCACTTCATAGGTCAAGTCAATTTCTTGGTAAGCTTTTTAAATGGGACAGAGAGAGTTCTTCCACTATATGGACCGACCTCTTGCTGATGTAGGATTTAGAAAAGCCCTTGTTGACCTGGAGTCAACCCATGACGAGGTAATAGGTTTGAGCTCCACAAGGAGATGTGATGGGAGGCTAGACGTTAAGTAGCTGTTAGGTTCAGGCTGGATGCTATACAGTAGGCCCACCAACAAGATCTCGCCATGGGGATCATGTTTTTCATATTCGAACCTAGTTGCCTAAAAATACAATAGCAGTATAACATTATTTATTAAATCAGGATGGAAACACTAGGATGTTGGTGAGTATGGAGGAGGTCTTGAAACAATGGTTTCAACTTTCAAGTGTTGGCAACATGGCATGGATCAGCACAACACTTATTTAACCCTTTTTATAAATATTTTTAATTAAAAAGGATTCCCTTTTTTCTGTTTCAATACACCACCGGACATGGACCAGCGTGGCAGGCACTGCACTGCACAGACCACAGACCATAGTGGCTGGTGAGTGGCACAGCCACCAGAACCAAAATTCAAAACCTTGTTTGAAACAATTATGGCATCTTTCATAGGCATTCTTGCCAAGAAATATTGAACAGCTAACAACAGTCACATGTTTGTAACTTTACAAATTCATAAATTCTGGTCATGGATAATTGCGAGCAGCCAACTTCAGACAGTTTGCATGGATTCTTCAGCCATTCTACCATATTAACTTTTTTATGAATATAAATTTTTCTAAGAAAGCTTCTTAAACATCCTCTCTTGTCATGCTTTAAAGCTACAACATACAAGGCTGCCTTGAGGCTTATAGGCAGGTGGGTGAAGCTAAACCAGCTGCACCCCTAGTTGGACACATTCTTTGCATTATTTTTCTTTTTCCATATAAACTTCATGACATAAATAAATGAGATCTCAATTGTAAAATCAATGGAGAACATCAGCAAGATGACCAATGACTAAGTGATTGGACGTATTAAGATTCAATATGTGGCTTTCATAATTTGCATCATATAAAAAATAGAAAAAAGCATGAATAGATAAGCATCTGAATCCTCAGTATTGACAAAATTTATGATTGCAAATGCCTTCAAATATCTCAATTCTTCTCATTCCTCTACGTTAGAAATAAGATCTATACAAAGTTATTCTTGATAGACAGCATATCACAAACTGCAGCACTGGGTTGCAATTAATAAATATACCTGTTAATAGAACTCCAAAGGAAATGATGAATATAATACCTAGAAGCTTGATGCTGGGATTTTCCAACCTTTGAAACGAAATTATTAAGAGTGACATCAAACATGAGTACTTAAAACAGAAAAGGGAAGAATAAAAGAAAGAAAATATGAATGATACCATGAACCTTGCATCTAAAAGACTTGTTATCAGGTTAGGAATCAGCCAAAGATTTTATATACAAGCAGAAAAAACAATTATGGTAATTCACCATAATATAACAAATACATAGAAACAGAAAAATGCATTGAACAAAAGGCATTAACTGCAAGGGGGAAGGCCATTGTACCAAAGTTAATGAGACAAAAGGAACATAATGGTTACATAGCTCAAGAACAATAGAACAGAATATAGTGGAAGAAAAAGGACAGCACTAAGTATGCTATACAAGGTTCACCATGACGATACCGAAGCCTGAACCCGTCGGCCGGCGGCACAGTTCAGTATGCCCCCGTGCCGTTCCGTGTCGGGCCAGTACCAACAAAGCAAAAAGGGCGAGGGAGAGGGAGAACGAGAGAAAAGAAAGAGAGAGGGGGGGTGGAAGAGAAAAAGGAGGGAGAGAGGATTTCTTGAGGCTCCAAAGGCCACCGGAGGGCCACAGAGGGCCAGAGGAGAGGTCCGTCGAGGCCTATTTTTTATTTTGGAAATTTTAAGTAAAGTCAGCAAGGGAGTTGCTAACTTCAATTAAAATTTGAGCTCTTTTTTTATTTTGAAAATTTTAAGCGAAGACGGCAACGAAGGACCCTCGTTTCAAAAGAAACAAGGGTCCGAAGGGCAGAGCCCCTTCTTCGGCCCTCTGCAGCCCTCAGGCAACCCTCCTTCCCTCTCCCTCTCCCTTCGTCCCCCCTCTCTTTCTTCCTCTCTTTCCTTCTCCCTCTCCCCCTCTTGCCGGTTTCTCATTTTGAATATTGGAAGTTTGGAACCATCCTGGTCCGCCACCGACACGGCTCGGTACGCCCTAAACCGGGCAGTTCAAGATGGTTCCACATTCCTTGATGCTATATATAGTGATTTTTTTGCTTGTTGTCTGTTTTGGCCAGTGCTTAATCAATGAAAGCTGTTGCTAGTGACTTTTCTGAGATCTAGGACCTCTTTACTAACTACAGCCAATGAACATTGTCACTGCCATTGCTGAAGCCAACCAGCCATCTAAGATGTAAATAGAGTGAAAATGTGCTGATCTTTCAAATATTGCAGTGGCACCTAACCTCCACAAAATGCCCTTCTATGCAGTTTGAAATAAGCCCCCATAATCCATATAGTCATACTGAAACTTCACTTTACAAGGAATAGTTGGAAAACAAAGAGTTGATGAAAACAAAAATATTATACAAGTATCCACATAAGCGGTCTCTTGGTTGTAGTGGCATGCCTAAAAAGCAACTGGTGTCTGAATATACTCCTCAAGAAACTTGTTTTTGCATGCATAAAAACCCAAAACATACTCCCACACTTGTAAAAACAATTTAGGAATTTAGAAGAATCAAATCAATAATATGACAAAATTTACATCACCTAAATAAAATAATATGACAAAATCAATAATAATATCACCTGAATAATAGACTCCTACACGTGTAAGAAAATTGAGGAATTTAGAAGAATTAAATCAATAATATGACAAAATTTACATCACCTGAATAAAATAGAGAAGGGGAAACAATGATCAAGATCTGTAACTTGACTACCATTTGTTTCTGCATGCTCGCCCCTGGGGCACTTGTGGCCAACTCTGGTCATGAGGTGTACACAGGCCAACTGGTTTTTATCGCCTATACACACCATGAACAAGACCCACCTTAACTTTGCATGGGTTATTAGCTTCCATGTGACACACAGGCAGGCCTACACATGGGATGTGGAGGGTGCAGCTTACACCACATGTAAATAAGAAAAACCTACATGTTCTTGTAGGTTTATCAATCTTGTACTCGTCATTGGACACCCATGTCCATAGCAAACCAATCTTTTAGTCTGGAAACAATGTTTCTTGAAAGCCAGTCTAAATGCAATTTAAGCCAAGAGAATACATTGGAACTTCAGTGTATTGCTATCCCCCAATAATCCAATACTGAAGCATACAGAATTGGCAGTCAATGATAATAATGATGATGAGTGGGATATTTGAGTTGGTCCACATAACATGATTGTCAGACTGTACTAACATTCACTTTACCTGCTTATCGTTTAGCTTATGAAACATACTCTGCAATGGCGAATATAAGCAGAAAAGCACCATGATATAATTCATGTACATTTCGCCTTTCCCATAGTTATCCTGCTTCCACCCAAAAACCAATAAAATTTTTTATTCTTATTTTTTAATACAATTTAAAGCCAAATTGAACATTAAACAACAAATATAGTTATATAGGTAGCATAATTTTTTACCTTTTCATAGAGTTGTTTCTTGACTATAATCACTCTTAACACGTGGACCTCCAAAAATGCATACATGTTTTTGTATCCACATTTGCTCCATTTTAGATTACAACAAATGAAGACTGATACATTTACTCTTATATTCTCTTTCCTATACGAGTATAAAAAGTTGGTTTACACTCGCAATTTGCTTCACAAAAATGAAAATCAAATTTCTTCTACAAAGCCTTGTTTTCTTTCCTCCTCATCTAGAATGTTTCTTATAGGAATCTAGCAAGGTTGCTCCCCAATTACATGATCTGAAATTTTACAAACAACAAGGTTGTTCTTTAATAGCCACCAACTGGCCTTCTAGGTCTCATGGAATGGCCATCTCATACACAGCATTGGGTTAAATTTAGGCACCATGCATAACAACGAAGACATATAAACTTTAAAAGATCAAACTTCAATCCATAACCTCGGCCCATGTAGATGGAAGGCTCACTGGTTAAGACATCTTAACAAATAAAGCTTAATGAAGTATTTAGTGTTTGTATCATCCCTTTCACCATGTATCCTTGATAATCAAATCTTTTCAAGAAATTTATCACTTAACAAAGATTTTGTTTAGGTCCAAATTTTTCCCTCCTTTTTTTTTTCTCCTATTTAAGTATATAACTGAAGTTACTGAACTCAATTAATGGAATGGGACTTCAACTTTCAGGCTATCCACCCATAGTGAAATATCAAGCTTCATTGTGGCTTAAATGAAAAGGTTGATATGGGAGTACAGCATATCAAAATCTCTCATGGCATGGGATCCTCTCCTATTCGGCAACACCCTTGCCTTTGTTTATCATCATTGCACATATGCCAACCAAAAGTTTTTCTAAAGTCCAAACATCTTTCTCTACTTTTATCACAAAAAAGTTTCTCAACGTCCCTTCCCTTACTAGGATTTATGCACCCTCCAACAATCAAAGTCCTTTGCTTAAGCCTTAACCAATTTGAGGTCAAAGACAAATCAGGTCTGTACCAAAAAATTGAACACAGATCTCTACAACTTTCTTGATCACTTGTTCTACAGTTTTCCCTCAAACATCATAGCCATTCCAGGTCGACAACTACATCTCTTCCACTTGGTTCTAACACGCAGCATGCCCTTAATCTAGAATGCATTTCAGTCATGCAAATTTCCTATTATGGAAACATTAATCTTAGTTGCAATCACAGTGCAATAAAACCAAACCTAGAACAAGTTGTTAGAGACCAACTTAGCCAGTGAAATTTTTTTCTTTAACTTGTAGTAGATAGCAGAAGCTACATTCCACATACTGAGAGAACACCTATTACCATTTCAGCTTAAGGCCTAGCAATTAAAATCTACAGGATTATTCAAATTCATCGTTGATAAATAAAATAGACCTAAACTCCATTGCCAAATTAGATCAAACTCTGAACAATGGTAGGGGATGAATGGCACTGTTAAACTACAAAAATTAAATATAGTTAACATCAGCTCGAGCTTTAGGTGTTCAAGAATGCAAAAGAAAATTAGTGTCAAAGCCTTAAGATGACTAAATGAAGCCATGTACTTATGATAATAGAAAATAAAGGAATTGCAATTACTCAATCTAGCAATAATGTAAGCTAATTATAACTAAGATGAACCAAGTACACCAAAACTCACCTAAATGCAAAAGCAAATAGAAGAAGGAAAATTGGAGAGGCAGATTTGCACTGCATAAGATGGTCAAAGGCAGAATATCAATAAGAAGTTAAAAATAAATAAACCTTGTTAGTAACACAGCTGGGGTAAAAAAAAACAGAAAGGTAACTTCTTTTTTAAATGAGCAAGAAACAGACCATTGTAGCAAATGTAACAGATATGAACACAAGAGAAGCATTGCTCAGGTTTATATCCAGTGCAGTTCCAATAGCTGTTGGCACAACTGCGAAAAGTAAAGTCCATCTGTAACATTAGCATTAGAAAGTTCTGAACAAAATGCGCCTGGTTAGATCTACAAGGCCAAAATGGCAAAGATCATTAGAAAAATTATTTGTCAGCACAAAATCCTTGGACCCTCAAACTTAAGCTGACTGGTTAGAAATTGACATAAAGAAATTTATGTTTACAGCACATGCCACAATTAATAGATATGGTAAGTGACATCCTGTTAAAGTAATTATTTTTTGCAGTCACTGCCCAAACTTCTACAGCATGCAAACTGTGCTTATTTAACATTAAACATAGGGAATTCCTGCATGACCAGCAAGCAAAATAGCATATGACTTAGAGATGTGAGGGATATTGGAGACTGGATCAGCATTGAAAAGAAAGAAGAAAGAAAGAAAGAAAGAAAATCAAAAGAACATGTCATTTAGAAGTCTTGTAAGTTCCATGCTTCTAACAGAGCAAAAAAAAAGAAAAAAGAAAAGCGAAGAAGAAAGCAATGGAACACAGACTAGGAGGAAGATTCTTGGGTACACCAACCAGTTGAAATTCTCACTACTCTACAGCTGTCCATGCACATAACACACACATACCACAAGAAAGACTTTCAAGGTAGACACATGATGAAAAAGGAACTGGGTTAGAAATGACTGCATAAAACAGATTGAACTAATAAGAAGCCAGCCAAGATGGTGCACATGTACTGATGATCCAAGAAGGCGCTTATGAGTAGAACTACTCAGATTTGTGTCAAGAGGTAAGATGATGGAGAATGGACTGATAACGCGACAAAAAACATGAAAAATTGATGATGGCAAATAATGTGGCTCTTAGATGAATGATTGTTTTCCAGCTCAGTTATTTGGTACAAGCCTTAAATTATGGTTGTGGTTGCATTTCCATAGTTGGAACTTGGAAATGTACGTACCGACCAAATATTGACCCATGACCACTAAAAACCAGCAGTAGACCAATAGATTTAATGAACATAATATATTTCTTCGGTTTCTCTGAACTAAAGTCACAAGCTACAATTAATAATCTAAGATTCATGTATGGATATCAATATCCTCAATGCTTGAACCTACATGAAAATGTATAAAGTTAGTCTCTTGATATCATAAAGATGCATATAATGAAGTTATAAAGCAGGGTCGGCAGAACTATCCCGAACCAGGCAGTTCCGGCCGTCCCGAGCCGTACCGGTAGCTCACCGGTACAGTTTCAGCAACGAAAACAAAAACAGTTGCTGGAGCCGGAGAAGGAGAAGGAAAGAGAGAGCGAGCAGGGGAGAGAAGGAGAGGGCGGGACGCCGACGGAGGGCCGGCCTAGGCCGCGGCTGCTTTTCTTGTTTCGAACAAAATAGGGATCCGGCCACAGCCTTTAAAAATTTCGAATTTTTAAGTGAAGTCGGCTGCCCTTCGCCGGCCTCCCTCCCTCTCTCCCCTTTCTCTCTCTCTTTTTCTCTTTGCGTGCCGTCTCCTCCGTCGGTATAGGCCCGGCACGACCGTACCGACTCGCGCCGATGGAAAACCGGTACGGTGCCCGATACTGGTTCCGCCGACCTTGTTATAAAGCATGAAGTAACAATTTTGATGAGAAAGCTGCATTAACACATGCCAGCACATGAACATTCACTAGAATCTCCATAGGCACACTAAAATGCACAGTTTTTCACGAAATATCAGTCTTAATATTGTCAACCAAAACAAAAGAACAATAATATAGATATGTTTTAGAAGTAGAAGATCCTGGTGGAGCCATATATTTCTAAGATCAAGGACACGATATGTGCTGATTGCTAAACATATAGTTGGTCCGACTAACAAAGCCCTTCCCATTCTCTTGAGAATTAAGGTCTACATGTGAAGACAACCCAAGCCTGACAAACGCAGAAGTTTACAAGGCTTACCTCTTCCTCTTACCTAAAACTATATTCTTTGTCTCAACAATGAGCGAAAGAATGTATTCATATGTAAAATGAGAAAATGTTTTAATAAGACATGAATAAGTACAGAAAGCCCAAGCTCTCTTGTAAAAAAATTAAAACATACACAAATAGAATTTCCAATCTGTAAGAACAGCTGTGTTACAATACCCAGATAACAAGCTTGACCTATCTATGTCAAACAATTTGGCACCTATATGTTGACATCAAAACTTAAATGAATACTTCTTAGCAATATCTCTCTTTAAGATCAAACCAAGGGAAATTTAATATATAAACATGCATGTCCAATTTTTTCTTATATGTGAAGCATCCTAAACATCAGTAATATAAGTTACAAATCATTGATAAGTTATTTTTTCATATTATATGATAATGCATCAGCATAACCCATATGATTAACCATACTAGTATTTGAATGGAAGACCAACTTCATGTATCCCCGAGTTTTTAATAATGCCCTCAGATTATGCATCATGTTATTAGCAGGGTATATTTCAGGATATTGTCATACATATATGCAAAAAGACTCTCCATAGGTACACTCCCCCCCTTTCTGCTTCTTATGCAACCTTTCTATTCTCAAGGTATTGGACATCTGATCCTCAAGCTCTTAGAACATGAAGAAAGATGAACAGAAGCACAACAAAGAATGCGAAGCAAAACAAAACAACATCGAAGTCCACAATGCTCCTTGCTCAAATGCTTCTTACATTATTCATTTTCTACAACCATGAACCCCCTTATATTCAAGTATTTCTTCTTTGCTCATTCTACATCCTTTACTGTTATCAATTCTACCTTTATGGAAATTTTCACCACAAAAACATGTTAAGTTACATCTTATGGTGTTTTCACTTCTACTATTATGGCATAAATTAGCATCCTCAGTTTCAAAATCTAAATTATTTACATTTATATGGACTATCATCAAACTTAAAGTTCAAAATTATGATTCCATAATTCTATTCTTTCAAACTCTATTAAGGGCATGTTTGGTTTGGGGAAGTTGGGCTATGAAATGAGAATGGGAATGAGTGACTCCCAATCCCGCTGTTTGGTTTGGGGCATCTCATTCCTATTCCGATTTCAATGGGGAACGGAAATGCCCCTCCAAAATTCAATCTCGACTCATCTTCTAGTATTCAAATCCCATTCCGATTCCAATCTAATTCCGAACCAAACATGTCAGAGAATATGGACATTCTGATTCCTATTCCAATGTATTCTGATTCCGATTCCAATCGCGAACCAAACATACCCTAAGATCTTTTTTCAGTTCGAAGTTACTTGTGCTTTGGAACCATCTTTGATATCCAACAGAATATAGTATTATATACAAGAAGCTTGAGTGAACAACAAACTATATGTTTAAGCTAAATACTCTATCTTAGGAAATGGTTCTTCCCAAGGATTTTTCAGGCTTTGACAAAGGATTATAACAAGGAAGCCTAACCCTTATCTACTGTTCATTTTCATTTTTCAGTAAACCGTCCACATCACTTAAAGTTGGGTTGATGGTGTTCCCGAACGCTAATGAAGCTAAAACATTTGTTTGTTGTATGCAATTCTGATAAGCACGTGAATACTTAGTGAAATATTATACTTTCGTCAAACCCAAGTTAACCTTGCAGACATTATTATGTATTATCAGGTATCATTGAAATCTAAAGCATTTCACACATAGATTCTCATGAAATTAAAGAATTGAAATTCCTAATGACTATGCATTGTATCCATGTTTTTTCCAGACCAATAAAGATATAAATTGGCAGCAAGACCACTCATTACCTTTGATGAAGTAATCCCTCCATGTCATTGGTAAATTGCTATCAGAACCACGAGACTGGAAGTACAATATAATCTTGGACAAAACAGCTTGTAACGTGAAGTGGAAGGTATTCATCAACAACGGAGCTGGAAATTTTCCTAATTTATCCCCTAAGAGATTCTTATTATATCTAGATCAAGAAAGAAAGAAAGAAAGAAAATCATCCATAAAGCAAAGAACGTAATAGAGATAGAACCAAGACAACTAGAAAGAAATAGGCACTCACAGTGTCAAACAAGTGCTGAAAGTATACCAAATCAGGATATAAAACAACGTCTTGAGCACCATAACAGCAGTAATAGAGTTATGGGCAGACTGTTCCAATAATTCCAGCTTTGTCATCGATTCACTGGTGTGCAAGCCGTTCTCCACGTCAAAAGAAGCGAACTTTTTCCCGATCATATTCCCCTGGCTCCTCTGGCGGAAGTAGCTCGATCTCTGACTCTCCGGATCCGGTGTCCCTCTCGGCGTTCCCTCTTCTTGAAGCAACGGCAGCTCAAAATTTTCGGATCCTTCCGCCGAGCTGGTGCGAAGAGATCCCTCAGGCGAGCGGCTCAACCGCTCGATCCCGTCCTCCTCGCGCCAACTGGAGAACGACGGATCCTTATGGATCGGAGACTTGGGCTTCTCGGCCGGGGCCTCGTCAGGTTTCCTCTCCGCTGCTTCTTCTCCCTTCTCCGCCTCCACGTCGCCCTCTCCCATCTCTTCTTCCTCCTCCTCCTCGGTTCTTGGCCTCAGATCATCCCTTCTTGGATTGGATTCCGGCGGAATCAATTCAAGAAAAGGACGGACTCCAGAACCGATCCAAGACGGTTCTTGATCTCGAACAATCGCAATAAGATCCAAGAAATCGATCAGCTCATGAGATCTTTATCTCTGGTCGGATCCATCGATCTTGGAAGAGGGGAGGAAGTTAGGGGGGGAGGGGGAGGGAATCAGCGAAGTATCAGGTGAGCAGACCTTGGCACGACGTCGTTGTTTTAGTTTCCAAGTCGCCGTCCCGGGCAATGGAAGAAAACGGAAAGGAGATCTGCCGAGTGTTCGGACGCGGAGTAAGTATGCGACCTTCTCCGACCCGAAATTTTCTTGAATTGCCCTTCGCCTCAGGTGCTTATATAAATAGGTAAAGGTTATGGCGGGTGCAAACCCTTTATAGTTACTGATTAGTGGTTGCCGAGTTTTAGGTTACCAATACGTTCTTTGGCTGTCGTGTTTGGGACGTGCGGAACGAGCAATGTGGGTGGCCGCTGGAGGAGTAGGTATCTGAGAATTCTATAACCTAGATTCCGATGAAACCACGGGGTTCATCAAGCGCTTTTCTTGAATCTTCGAAAGCGACAAAATATGTACGGATTTTTTTTTAGTTGAAAGTTTCCGCTAGTTCCTTTGACAAAACACAAAAGTGTGGCATGGCTTCTTGGTTTGAGCTTTCCTTCCAACGTTTGCGGCCGCATGCATTTATTGCGTGGTGTGTCGGTGTACATTTTACATTACAAGTTGGAGGGAGCTGGAGACATGCTTTGGGTCTTGCAAATATTATTTGATGGTACTATTATATCCTGAAGATTTGGATTGTTTTTTTCCGTAACGGCTTGTCCCTAAAAAGAAAAAAAATGTCCCCTTCCTTCTGAGCATTTTCGATACATTTTTATTTTTTTATACCATAATTAGATGATTAAGATAAAAATTTCATTAGAGCAAAATTATAGGTTATAGACCGAAGTAGATCTATATTCATAAATATCCAATAATAGTTTTGGAGTGAGCTATGATTTTTTTTTCTTTCTATAAAATTTAGAGCACCCTATTCTAGAGCTATTTATGGATACTTATGAATATAGATTTAGCCTAGCCTGTAATTATGTGATTTTATTGGTCATATTTACCTGATCCACGAATTTAATAGGATTTTCGCCAATCATCCAAATAGCTTTTTTTCTCTCACTTTAGGATTCAAATCGGCCTGTTTCAAAGTTATTTTTGGATACTTATGAATATAGAAATGCAAATGGGTTGAGTTGGATCGGATAATGAGTAATCCTAACCCAATTCGCTTTCTTGTTTGGATCCTAATTTTGGATCCAGACCAAACCCAATAAAAGATTGGTTCGGGTCTATGGTTATAATTTTTGATATAATGGATCATTCGGGTTGGGTCGGATCCATGTATAACTCGGACCCAACACACAAAATTTTGGACCTGGGTTGAGTCTTATTCGAATCCAAATCAAGTCCAGTTGAGATCATTGCTGATCTAAAACTTAGTTATATGATATTATGATGTCCTACCAACTAATCACGTAACATGAGTTCAAAAATTAATTTACCTAACATAACATTTTTTTATCGCTATGATTTCAACATGACTATATTTTAATCTAGAAAAGTCTTAGCTACCTTTCCACCAACTTGACAAGGTATCCGCCCCCATTGGTTCACCAAATCCCGGTCTAACAAATCCCATTTTTGCCACGTTGTGGCAGCACCGACGCCTACACCTGCCACAAAGGTTTAATCGGCCCACTTTCGTCGCCAAATTCCAATGTCTATACTCCCAAACCGACCTTCTAAAAGTCCTCGAACTTGGTGGGAAAAAAAATTTCGCGTCTCCTCTTTAAACAATACGCTTCGTCGCTTCCCTCCAACTACTGCCAATGCTAGGTACAAACCCCTCCTAAATTTCCACTGTCTTCTCCCCCGCTTTTCTTTCATCTTGCTTTAGATATTATGCATAAGTTTAAAATTATCTAAATTTTAAATGAGCCAGATCTAAATTTAGTAAATCTAGACTTGATCTGAAAAATAGAACGAGTCAAATTTTAGAATTCGATCCAATTTGTTGACAGCCTTATATGAATATAGATTTAGCCCAACTTGTAATTATATAATTTTATTGATTATACTGGCCTAATCTACAAATTCAATAAATTTTTCAGCCCAATTTTCCAACAAATTCTAAATACATTATAATATTTGTTTTCATATATTACTATATTTACCACTGTAAATCTGATAGCAGTGTTGAGTATGGTAAATATGCGACTTCTTAAATTGTCAGGACAAAAATTGTGAATGGAATAAATTTCAAAAAGATTTTGGGAAGAAGCATTATTGTTTATTACCAATGAAGATGGAGCGATCAAACTTGGTTCATTCCAGATTTTAGACAGCAATAGTATCATATTTTATGAATGCTCTTCAAATGAAGACTATAAAAAAGAGATTTTCTCGACAAGAAAAAAAAAAAAAAGGAGATACATGGGTCCGTGTTGCATGGAGCGGACAAGGATATTTGCTTATGTCCATGAAAGAAAAGTGATATTGTTCAAAAATAGAGCCGTATGCTTAAATATTTGATATTTATAATAGATTGTGTCTTTTTTGTTCTCTTGTTCTAGAATACTTCAATCAATATTCACACAATTGATTTCTCGGGATATAATAGTCGAGCATCCCCTTCTTTTATTTGCATGCTATTTATGTGCATATTTGTGAGACACAATTTGAACATGAAAGCAAGCTATAAAGTCATGCTCGCTCTAACAAACAGCTAATGAAATGTTCTTTGATTTTCGATAAAATATTTAATCATTCATGTGATTTATTTTTTTTTTTATTTGATAGTGTTAGAATGGATAGAAGCTGATTACATTGAACCCAAATGTCCTGCACCAACACAAGTTACTTTAGTGCCAAATAACTTTATTTTGAATAACACCCCAACCATAAAATTTGTTTTCAATTGAAATACAAGAATCATAATTATCCCCAAAATCTAGTTGATACATGAAAATAAGCGTCAACCGCATTATCAGCCAAGCTCGAGATTAGCCAGTTTAATTACTAAGCTCCGCTCAATCCCTCGGGCATGAAACCTTTGGCTTGAGCTTGCGCAAAAAATTTCGAGCTTGAGTGGGTTAAACGAACTGCCCGACTCATGGACAACTCTACTTCAAATCTCTATCCCTCCTTTGCAAACCCCTATATAATATATTTTACTATATGCTCACATAATTCTTATTTTAAAATATTATTATTATTTTATTCTTTTTCCTTTGTTAGAGATTTTCCTTTATAATTCAAATTTTATTAACTTATTAAATTTACATTCTACTTTCAAAACTCTTTTTTTTTTAATTTTCACTCATATACTTTATTTCATCTCATCATTAAATCATTTAAAATATTTATTTTTTTGATCCCCTTTTGTTCTCGTCTCCATGTATTTTCATTATTCATTTATTATGCTATGTTTATTTTTTTTTATTATTTTTAAGTTACATTTCTATATATATTTTGACATTTCAATTCATCATGTTCTTTATAAAAGTATCAATTTTAATATCTTTAATCATCATATCAATTAGATATTACTCTACTTTATAATTCTACTTCTTTGTAACTTATCCAATCCATGCACATCATTTCTAATCCATATTTTCCTCTTCTATTATGTATTTTTTTTATTTCACTGTTTTCTATTTTTATTTTTATTGATTTTTCTGTTTATTACTTATACATTCATTTCAATACTTTGATTATTAATGTTTTCTTAAACATGCCCCGAAGGTATCTACTTGCTGGTATTTCTTTTAAAAAGGTGGAAAAATTCAGATATGAGCAATGCCCGATGAACGGCCAACGGCCAATGTTCAAATGAACGTCAATTCAAACACATAATTAAACATTCCAACCCTGAATTATGGGAATTGTTTGCCACGTTTAGTGCGGCACACCATGTAACACACCTGTTGTGAACCTTAAACCCAATACTAACACGGCCAACTCGAATCTTGATGTGAGCCGTCAAACGCTACATCACGCCAATTGAATAGCGTCGGTCCTTCTCCTTTTTTTTTTTATTTTTTTTTATTTTTATACTAAAATAGATATTTCATATATTACGGATATGAATGCATCCAATAAAATCACAAAAATAAAAGAACGCAAAGTGCTCGAGGCGACTCTTCCTCTCCAGCTCGCATGGTACTTTTGGAATGACGGGCCACATAGGCAGCCATACAATTTGCAGCTCTATTAACCTTTTTAAATACATACTTAACTCGGAACACTCTTTTATTCTTTATTATTACATCCAATAAAGTCAGAAAATAAAATATCGCAAAGTGCTCAAGACGACTCTTTCTCTCCGGCTCCGGCTCATATGGTACTTTTGAAATGGCTGATCATGTAGGCAGCCATCCAATTTACAGCTTTATTAGCTTGTTTAAATATATATTTAGTTTGGAAAGCTCTTTTATTATTTATTATTGTTATCGAAATTTCAAAACAAGGGTGGTCCACGCCAGCACCTTCCGATCCTTCTGGATCCAACTGCTTCGACCCCTACGAGTTCCAATTTCCCTCTCGGTCGGTTCTCCGTTCTCTTCAATCGCTACGTCTCTCGCGCGTGCGAATTTCCGCCTCCCTTAAAAACCTCCCCCACTGGAATCGCAGCGTAGAAAGAGCGGGAAACGGAGCCCTCGCGGCGCGAACTTTCTCTCTCCTCCCTCGCGTCGTGAAACCTTCTCCTTCCTCCCTCGCGGCCGCCTCTGATCTCTGATCGCCGGCATCTAGGGCTGAGCGGAATTTCTTGCCCGAATCCATGTCGGAAGGCGGAGCCCTAGATATCCTCCCCCAGATCCAAGCTCTCGTCTGCGATAAACTCCAAGTGGTAAATATATGCCACACTCCGCATACTTTCTCATAATATTTCATTGTTAAATTCTTATACATATTTATTCCTGCTATTCCTGGTTACTCGGCTTGTGCTAATTCTCTTCTTCTATCCTCTCTTTTTGGAGATTCTTGTTTCTATTGATCTAGGGCTGGACTGGTACCGAGTCTAGGGTTTTTAATACCTGGTTAGAAATAAGAAGTAGGGCTTATTGGATATTGCTCTGGTTTTTTAATTTTTTTTTCAAAAACCCAAGAAGAAAAATGATCAGGGATGAACAACATGTATGATGAAGCCCTTTTATTTTTTTTCAAATTGTTTGTTAAATCTTGGGAGTTTTTCGTGGCAAAGATTTATTGCTTTCAGAAAAGAGCGAAAATAAAGCAAGGGATAGCAGAAATTTTGTGCGCTATCTTTGACATCAATCTCCACGTGGTATTTTACTAATTTGTATGATCAAAAACACAAAATAAACGATGTCAAACAGGTTCTTAAGACTCACTGACACCGATAAAGTCGGTTTTTTCCCTTTCTTTTTTGACAAGTTTGTGTGAAAGTTTCTTTCATTGGCATTCATTATCCTAGGTTCTTGGAACACTTTTTGCTGCTTGTCAAATTTAGGGGTGGCAATCGGGTCGGGTCGGACATAAACGTGTCGGGTCAGATGTTAAACGGGTCAGAAAAGTAGAAACCTGAATCCAACCTGTTTAATAAACAGGTCAGAAATTACAGCCTGAATCCGACCTGTTTATTAAACAGGTAACCCGACTCGACCCGTTTAACTTGTTTAATAAACAGGTCGATTAAACAGGTCGGGTTTACTGTTCTGACCCGTTTAACCAAATGAAGAGAGAGAGAGATGGGAAGGTGGCTCCGTGGACCGTGGCTGGGATGCTGGATGGGGTTGCTTCCGGCGAGAGAGAGAGAGAGAGAGAGAGAGGTGGGGGGTTCAATGGAGAGAGAGAGAAGTCTCTCAGATTTTCAGAAATCGGAGTCCGAAGATCTGATGAGGTTTGGGAAAGGCCGATGGCTTCTCTTTCGGACCTCATTGCGGCAGCTCCACCTGCGACCAAGTCACGACCTCAGTAGAGGGGGGAGGAAGAACCCTCTCTGCCTTGCCTTAGTTGCCTACCCATAGCAGGGGAAGCAAAAGAAGCCTTCAGAGGAGGGAAGGAAGATCCTAGCACGGCCGTCAACAACTGTGGCCACGGCGGCGATCAAGCGCGGCGCCGGATCCACAGCCGGAGACCCTAGGTAGCCAGGTAGGTTCCTTCCCCCTTCTTCGTCTTCTTCTTTTCTTTTATTTTGTTATCATGGGGTAAAAGGAAACAGGGGTCAGGGTTTACGGTTTACCTCACTCCGGGAAGAAGCTACAGCTACTCTCTCCGGTGGCACCAGTTGTGGGTTCTGAAAACCCTAGCTAAGGAGGAAGAAGGAGGGGTGCGTCGATGTAGCCGCGATGATCTCGTCCCAGGTGAGAGTGGGATCGGCCGATCGGGGGCATGATGTAGCCGCAGTCGCTGACTCGCCATCGACAGGGAGGTAGAAATAGTCGGCAAGGGGGAGCCAGGGAGGAGAGGGCGGAGGCGGAGGAGAGGAGAGGGGAGACGAGAGACTCTCTTCGTTGGGCAGTTGGGCGGCGCTTGACAAACCCTATCCCCCCAAATGGCCAAATAGTGGCTGAGCGGTGAAAAATGAAAGGGAAAACCAAATCGGGCTGAGGCGGAGAAATCAGGCCGAGGGGAGTTGGGCCGGCTGTGGGCCTCGTGGATTGTGGCCTTTATCTTTTATCAGCCCAATAGTTAAATGGGTTAAACAGGTTAAACGGGTTAGATGTCTAAAATCCGTATCCGACCCAATTAATAAATAGGTTAAACGGGTTAATCTGTTTACGACCCGAACCTGTTTAGGCCAAACCCAAATCTGTTTATGGCGGGTCGAACACAGGTCGGGTTGGCGGGTCGGGTCATAGTTTGCCACCCCTAGTCAAATTGGAAGGCCAGCCTTGTGAAATCGGCAACACAATGAGATGAAAGGGAGGATCAGTCACTATGATTCATATATATGGCGTATGTGCAATGAATTAAATCAGAGCTGTATTGCTTACAGCAAGAAGAGATTACCAAGGGAAGAGCTAGCATTGTACAAACTAAGGAGGGACTTGAAATCATGTGAAGAACGGGCAGCGAGCCATCTGAAGTGATGTTTTATGTAAAATTGCAAAATAAAAGCCTTGCAAGACACTCATAGCTAGAAGCCTCTCATATCAAATGGGAAATATCCTGGTTTTTCCTATCATATATCAAGCAAAGGCAATGTCATGAACGGTGCCAAAGAAACATATAACTTTGAAGCTTTTTAGCTGGGGGATTGGTTGCATGTCATGTGAATAGCCATAAACAAGCACATGCTAGCAAAAAACTGTAAGCTGGATGCTGAACACAAAGACAATGGATATGTGCGTGCATGGAGTAGTTAAGAAATCCATTAATCATATATATAATGTTTGGTACGAGGTTTTAAATACTGATATGGAACTCTATACTGTTTGTTTCATCAGAACAGTACGGTATCTATACTGTAGAGATATCGATGGTAGGTACTGAAACTGATAGCTTTAAAAAAATTGAAAAACTATTGGTACCAATCAGTACGGTTGGTATGGTACTGCTGATACATACCAATACAGACCGTACATATCGATATGGCTATTTCAGCATCCCCGCATTTGTATTGGTGCTGGCTTCGTGCCAGAACAATATGGTATTGGTCCTATTGTTCCATTCCGGTGGTTTTTGAAACCATGGTTTGCTAAGTAGATAGGTATCAAGGATCATGTACGATTATTTTCTTCCTATGAATATTATGATGATATGTTCTTTGATTAGACAAGTGGTTTTCTAAAAAAATTGCTCATCAAAACTAGATATGGCCTGTGGTTACTGTTGTCCAAAGAAATCCTGGAAGAGATTGCCTCAAAGTGAAGATTACTTTTAATAATTTACCATGGTTGGGGAAACATTCTTTTAGAAAGGTTATGGTCACATTCATTTAAAAGGAGCACCTAGACAACTCAGGTCATGGAAAAGGAGTATGTCATATCCATTGTCTTTACATTCAGTAGTCTGCATCAGGGACCTAGGGTGATGGTCCTTACATAAAGCTGTATTATGGATCAGGGAAAGTTCTTTCTTTTGCAACTTTTCAATTTCCAGATGAAATTTCATGACACCACAAAACCTCACTATGAGCCTTCACTGGCATTTTCTCACCTCTTTTTTCTCTTTTTTTATTGTGACTTTTACTATTCTTTTCAATAAATCAGGTGGGTCTCCCCTGCCCCTCCCAAAAAAAGAGAGTAGGACATTTTCTTTTTAATTTTTTTGAAAATCAAGGATACAACCAAAATTTGCATTCTTCTAAGTTGAATATATGATGCTCGACGTGCATTTTGAGACTTTGAATTATTGCAACCTTGTTGAATTACCCATTGACTAAGGTTCTGATAGTTCATTAATGTTAATTTATCCCCCCTTTGTCCCTTTTTTTTCTGTGTTTATTTACTCTGCTTAACTAGCTTCTTCCACTTTTCATCAGTAGAATTGGTGAATTTGTCATTTGGATACTTCGATAGCTGATGATGATACTCTAAATAACTTCTCAGGTTTCATACAAGTGGCTTAGTCGCAACTTCTCAGTGTCTTCAAATCGCGCCAAAAGGTACAATTTTTGGATGTTTTCAATCTTAACATGACATGCCAACATCCCTAAAATACTCATGTTTGTGTTTAGGTTGCTTCAGGAGTTTGTTGACAAGTATGGACATGACTTGGGAGTGATATACCAATTGTCTGGATGGCTAAAAAGCAATCCTCAGACATATTATGTAAAACTTGTTTCAGGCCTTAAACTTGCAGGTATCATGGTTGCATGAGAAGGGTTTCTTTTTTTGACTAGTATTTTACTGGTATTCAGATTATAGCCCAAGAGAATTGTTTTTGTATTTATCCCCCCACCCCTGCATTAGGTGGAATTTCATTCTTTTAGAGTTCAGATGTTTGCAGTCCTGCATGTATTATTCTTTTGAGCTTCCAGAGCATGGTATATCCTCGTGCATGGTTGCTGAGTGTCTACTGGCACCCCATTTAGCCCACTGTTTAGTGATGTTACACACTGTTTAGTGATGATACATGGTGATTGCGAAGATAATACTTAACCTCAAAGTCCTCTTGCTTTGAGGGTTCTTGAACTTAGTGACTATAAACTTTCTGTGGTCATGCTTGAAGTTTATCTGTTTTTATTCATGCTACTTTCTTTATGAAATATTGATGTTGGCATTGATAACTGATCAATCTGTGTTACTTAACAACCAGCAACAATATGCACATATCTGTTTTGAGATGCACGTCCACACCAAAGACACTCAGACTACACATGCAAACATGGAAAAAATGAGGATATTGAACATACTCCTTTTCAAGTTAGGTATGTATATCATATTTATGCAGCTTGCTGCTTCAATCACCGTTTTTATGATGGATTAAATGGGTGCATTTAACACACACATACACAGACATACAAAAACCAAAACCTCCCATGAAGACTGTCAATGGAACAAACATCAATGTATGGCTTTAATTATTAAAGTTGCTGGTCCAAGTAATTTTTTTTCCACCAGTATAATATCTGAATTCTCCTTCTAAGAGTAGAAAAACTAATTTTCTGTGAAGTATGTGACCAATAAGGGGCATTTAATTTCTTCTTATACATTGCATCATTAGGAAATTTACATTCTGCGTGAAATTTCATGCTGTGAGTTAGCAGTTTTTTTTGTTCTGTTATGCACTTTGCTTTGTAGTGTTCTCTTACACTAGAATCATTTTGAGTGGGTGTCATTTTATTTTGGTGCAGAAGTGAAACAAGAATTTAAAGATAATTGTTCAGTTCAGGTTTATAGTGTCCAAGCTTGCATCCCAGAGGATCTTGCACTGCTTTGGAATGCTGAATTTGTACAGGCAGAAGAGTTCTTTAATCAGCCAGTAACTGAAGAAAATTGCTTGAGGGATAACAGGCAGGACAATATTGCCTTCTCTTGCTGAAAAGTCTCTTATATGGACATTGTTAGACTTGTTTTTATCACCATGTTCTTGTGGTACATGCATTTTGCAATTTAGAAAAGTTAATATAAACTTCGTATTTTAGCATACATGTCTGATAAATACTTATCTGATCTTTATAGCTCCTCCTCTAGGTTTTGTAGTATTTCAACTTCCTTCATCAGGCGGACTCTTGATGGGGAACTTGGTGCTGCTCCAGCCCAGCCCATCAATGCTATGGGAGTACCTGTGAAATCAAAATTTAATAGCATTGTAAAAGAACAGCCTGTTGAACCTCAAAAAGGACAAGTAGGAAAGTTGAGTACCAAGAATGGAATGCAGTCTACCATAGTCACGAGCGAGAAAGTTGATAAGATTTCTATAGAAGGTATTGATAAGGGCAATAAGCCTTCTGTTGTTAAAGAATCTGGCATTGCTGTTCGCACCAACAAAACAAAAGGTCAAAGTGAGAAAGCCTTATGTGGAAGTACTGGATCACTAGCTAATTTGTGGGGCCGTGCTTCGGCAAAATCAAAATACACTGGTGTTGCTATAGAGACAACTAATGATGTTCCAGACACTGCTGGTACATGTGCTATATATTCTTTTTCTTTCTTGCAATGTGTCTGTTTAATGTCCTTCTCCTTTATGCAGCATAGCGGCTTATATTGCCCTCATGTATATAAAAAGAATTACCTAACATGCATATGCTGATTGAATTTCACTCTGGTTTTTCTTAAAATGCTACTCAGTTACTGCAGATGCTCAAATTTGTGCACGTGAAGCAGCAGATGCTGCCAGCAGTGATGATGATGTCCATATTATAAACTGCAAGAGGGAGTCAAATGGTGCGAACAGCAGAAAGAGAAGGGTTGTTATAGATTTTTCGGATGATGATGAGGAAAATGTGGTAAGTCTTGCATCTCCAGATCTTCCTAATGGGCAGAAAAAGAATTTGGATATTGAAGAGCAGAAAAGAGACATCTTGGGGGATATTCAAGAAAATGTCAAAGGGATAACCTCCAGATCATCATCAGAGGCAGACATAAGAAGTGAAAGCAAGAACATGATTGCAGGAATCTCCTTGCAACAGAAGACTCATGACCATGCCCCAGAAAGGATCGCAGATAAAAATCAGTCAACCAGTACTGCTACCACTTCACCCAAAAGGAAAAAAGTACTAAAGACACGAATTGATGAGCGAGGGAGAGAAGGTATTCTACTGTGCTTTGCTTCTTAATATATCTTGTTCATCAGAAAATGTGTTCCAGTTAAGTGATAAATCAATCAATTCTTGCTTGACATGATTTCAATTATGGAAATTGTTAATAATTTTTCAACTCTGATGATTGAACATAATAAGAATTAACTAGAAATTTGTTAGAAGGGGTCCTGTACTCTAAGGATAACTTCTATGCAGGCCTGAATGTGAAGAACTCTTGGATAACTTAATTGATTAGGCATTGTGAAGTGACATCCATATGATACTCTGGTTTCAGAAAGTCTAAAAATTTATTGAAGGCAAGGTCATTAAACATAAGCTCAAGAGGAACAGCGATCTTGCTTTGACAGCCAAATATCTAATCTTTTATTCTAAACCAGATTACTGTTACGTTTTGCATTTGCTGATGGCTTCATCACATAACATGGTGGATTTTTGTTATTCTCTTGTTGATGTCTTCGCTCCATTTGTTTACTGTTTATTTTTGTAATACATATGCATGCACACATCACGCATACACATGCACAAACTACATGCATACCCATGCGTATATATTCAGAAACACACACACACACACATGTTCATGGATACACACTATACATATAGCACGTATACATACATAGGCACACATGCTGGAAAAGCTCACACATGCATGCATGCATGTAGAAATGGACTAGAATCCAATCGACCAGATTTAAAGTTAGATCCGATCAGTCCTAACCACATGATGGGGGGTACGACATTAATGATATGATATGTTGGATGTGATCTATTGCCTTTAAAATGCATAGAGACAAAAAATCATGTGATTTGGAAGCCCCTTGCCTATGCATTGAGTGGTAAAGCATTGTATGTTGTTATTTAGATTGTCTATTTTTTACCACGTGATGCATGGGCTAAAGGTTTCCGTATCACAAGATTTTTGGCTTGTTAGCAATTTAAAAGTTGTAGATTATATCCAAGGCTCATATCGTAAATGTTGGAACCCCATTATCCGGTCAAAATATAGGGCATTACATATGCATGCGCTCACTTCCATGCATACATACATGCGTATTATGTATATATTGTGCCTTTGTTCACTAAGGTGCGTGCGTCACTTGGTGCCTTGTACCTAAACTCCAAGGGATCTTGGCACTCTAGTGTGCGTTTGAGCCTTTAATAAGTAAGCATTATTCCGTTAGTTTTGTATTTCTGATTTTTTTTTCTTTTGGTATTAACCGCTAGCAATTTTCAATGAGCTTTGACATGCCTGATAACATCAGATTTTCTTATGAGTTAACAACATTTGATTTGTTTCAGTGACTGAGGTTGTTTGGGAGGGGAAAGCTGCTAGCAGTGATAATGCTGATAAGAATATAATGACAAGTGATGCCGGGAACAGGTATTTGAGTAAAGAGCAGAATGAGTAACATGAAAATTCTACACGTACTGTTCTATTTATTTTTAAGTAAATGTGCATTATTTTCATCTTGACTGCCAATTTGATATCCTGACTTAAACAAGGACACAACTTAAACCCTTAGATCTGTCATATGTTCCACAACAAGTTTGTCATGCAAATCTTTTTGGCTATTCAATCTCCAATTCTGGTTTTCATTTTGTTGTCTCCTACTTTGGGCAATTCACTGAATATTTCCTCATCTGAACTTGACATGAGGTCATTGCTATTGATTTATTTTGGTTATGTTTGCAATCAATGTCTTCATTGTAACTGTAGCCTTCTTAGTTGATCTGACTGATCAAACAACAGCGTTGAATCTGGCAAACATCTTTCAGATTAAACCTATCTTGCAGTAGGGTCAATGACGAGCATAAATGGTTTTATGAAACAAGGAGGATACCTGTTCTTCCATAAAACTGAACATTCATTGTTTATGATCTGGCAGTATTTCTGAAAAATGGTTCATCAAAAACAAACAAACAAATAAACAAGCACTTATAGCCTTAATAGCAAAGCCCGAGAATCAAGCAGCCTCCAAGGAGGTTGCTGTCAATGTGGTTTTCGATGTATGACTGCTCAAATTTCTGCTTCATAGTCTATTTGTTGTTTTGGTACCATTTGTACAGTAATTTTTTATGCTGGTGCACATCCTTTTTTTTTTTTTCTGATCAATGCAAAATTCAATTTCTGACTCCAATTTTCAAGTATATGCTAGAATTAATAAGTTTGTAAAGAAATAAATGGTTCATTTCATAGCATCAATGTGGGCATTCTTTTCTTGCTGGTGCCCAAATGGCTGCTGTACTGGGGTTTGAGATAGTGGTGTCAATCTGAAGCAGGTATTCAGTAAGCGATCATTAGCTATATAACTGAGGTCATGACAGGCATATGGTTATCATTGTCTAGCATAGGCCAAAGATTCCTTAAAATATAATATTGCAGATGATTTTTATGTAGCCATACGCATTTAGGAATCCAATGAACAACATTGTAGCATAACTTTCTATCAAGTCATTATCCTTACCAAATATTTATGGCTGCAAATTTGTTACTTCACTTTTGGACAGTCTGCTTTCATTGGGGATTTTTTTTCCTTTTTGATTGAAGGAGAGAGTCCATGTCCATTAGGGATATTGTTATAATGGGTGACCAGCTAATATAACATGTTATTGAGCTGCCGAAGTTCGATGTGATGAAATTATCTCATGGACTTGTTGCCTGGAGTCTGGATCTGAGAGCATATCTGGCAAAAACATGGATGGATTAGAGGGCAGGATATTGATGGTTGGGTCAGTTGACCATGTTGTGGAATCATTTGAACCCATTAACATGGAAGTGATTGTGAAGACACTAGGGACTCGGTTAGCTGAAAGATGTCTTACTCATGGCTGAATTTGTGCCATCGGTTGGTTGTCTCTGAATGCTATGTAGAAGAATATGTTTGTTTTCTCTTGAAATTTATGCTGCTGATTACTGGATGAGAACGGATCAGAATTACTGGCTGTTATTCTAGTTTCCTTGCATCCTTTAACGGTATTCAATCTCTTATCAAAAAACTATTTTAGGTGTACAGTGAGATATATTGGAGAGTCTTGTGCTGTGGCGAAATTATTTTAGTGGTTTGGTTCATATTTTTTGCCTTCATATGAATTTTTCCTAATGCTTCTTTTTGGACAGATGTATCGTAATGTTTCTATAATGTAATAATTAGAGTATGTTCAGGCTGCTGGTTGTCTTATTAATCATAAGCAGGCTGAAAAAAATGGATCTATATTAATATTATTTGTCTTCACCTGCAGGATTATATGTATTTCTTACATTTGATTGGCAGTTCATGTTTTAAGCCTTATCATTGAAACTAGCAAAAAAAGATTTAGCTACAGTATCCTTCGAGGAAAACTTACTGAATGTTGAATGTGTAGTTGTCCTAACGAATATTTCTATGCTTCGTTCTTTGGGGATGTGTATGTGCTGTCATGGCCTTTTCTTGTTTATTGACTGGAGTATTCATCTTAACTGACGAGGTTCATCTTTTATCATTGTATATTAACTGTATGTGCACGTAGGTCAAGTACTTCCTATTTTTGAGCCATGTACCATGCATTCCTTTTCCTTTTAATGTCCATTACATGGAATCAGTCAAACTACACTGCACTAGGCTCAAATTTGGTTCCAGTTTCGTTTTATAGGAGTTCTTCTTCCAACTCAGACTGGATGAGAGAACAAAGATTAGGGCTGACTGGATTTTGGCTGAAATTTTGTTCTTTAATCTAGTGCTCTTCCATTTTATATGATTATTTATTAGGATAAACTAATTATTGATGCTGCACTTGTGAGTGATGTTTCTTGCTAGTGACTTTCAGTTTTTTGGGTTTTGATCTCAGGCCTCCTGTGGCTAATAAAGCTCAGGTAGGAGGGAGCAGTGGCCCGGCTATTCCAGTGAGCAAAGGTGGTAACAAGAAATCAGCAAAAGGTGGTGGGAAGGATACCAAGCAAGGGAACCTTCTAGCTTTTTTCAAGAAGATTTGAATGCATTTTGTGAGGAGAGATCCTTTGAGCAAGATGTAAGTAACTTGCTAATCTAGAGTTACTTCGCTTCAATGCCGTAGTACATGGTACCGGAAAATAGGTAAGCTAAAATACCAATTGCTTAGAGAAGTATGCCAAACCGGTGTTATGATTGTCATATCTCAAATTTATTAAGGTTTTCTTGACCCCTGTTCGTCAAAAATGTTTTCTTTGGCACTACGAAAACCTTCAGGACGGTCACTTTGCTTCTCTTTAAGAGTTCAAGAGAAGATATGTTTCATTTCATTTCTGAACAGATATAATACAAAAGAAGATTTGCAAGTGAATACAAGGTTATATGTCCAGGCTTAACATGGTTAATCACAAATATCTATGATTATGAGTACTTATCCTCAGGCAAAACATAGCCAATTGTGATTAGTGTATAGTGAGTTCACAACTTAAATCACATTTTGAAGTGTGGCAAATATGCAGTGTAGTTAAATCAGTTATGCGACTTGTAACTTGGTAGACTATAATCGCTTCAATTTTTGTTTATTTATTTATTTGGTTGGGGTTGGGCCCTAGGGGGGTGGGGGTGGGGGTGAGGGTAGGGAGAGGACGCTTACTTTGCGGCCTGATAATGCTCGCCAACAGATGCCAAGTTTAGTTTCTTTTTAGTTATTTAAACACACACACACACACAGAGAGAGACAGCCACACTGACAGACACATACACAGACAGACAGACAGACAGACAGACATACCTATATATATATATATATCTATATACATACATACATATATACATATATATACATACATATATATACATACATATATATACATACATCCATATACATATGTATATGTATGGATATGCATATGTATATGTATGTATATGCATATGTATATGTATGTATATACATATGTATATGTATATGTATGTATATATATGTACATATATCTACATATCTATATATACATACATACATATATATATATACACACACACATACATACATACATACATATATATATATATATATATATATATATATATATATATATATATATATATATATATATACACACACACATACATACATACATGTATCTACGTACGTACATACATACATGTATCTACGTACGTACATACATACATGTATCTACGTACGTACGTACATACATACATGTATCTACGTACGTATATATCTATATGTAGTACATATATATATATATATATGTACATACATACATATATATATGTATGTATGTATGTGTGTGTGCATATATATGTATGTATGTACATATATATATATATATGTCTACATATATATATATGTACATACATACATATATATGCACACACACACATACATACATATATATATATATATATATATATATATATACACGTACATATATATGCACACACACACATACATCCATATATATAGATATGTTTCATTTCATTTCTGAACAGATATAATACAAAAGAAGATTTGCAAGTGAATACAAGGTTATATGTCCAGGCTTAACATGGTTAATCACAAATATCTATGATTATGAGTACTTATCATCAGGCAAAACATAGCCAATTGTGATTAGTGTATAGTGAGTTCACAACTTAAATCACATTTTGAAGTGTGGCAAATATGCAGAGTGTAGTTAAATCAGTTATGCGACTTGTAACTTGGTAGACTATAATCGCTTCAATTTTTGTTTATTTTTTTATTTGGTTGGGGTTGGGCCCCCCGGGGGGGGGGGGGGGGGGGGGAGGGTAGGGAGAGGACGCTTACTTTGTGGCCTGATAATGCACGCCAACAGATGCCAAGTTTAGTTTCTTTTTAGTTATTTAAACACACGCACACACACACACATATATATAGATACATACATACACACACACACACATATACATACATACATATACATATATATATATATATACATATATATGTATATATATACACACACACACATATACATACACACACATATACATACATACACACACATACATATACATACATACATACATACACATACGTATATGTATGGATACACATACGTATATGTATGGATACACATACGTATATGTATGGATATACATACGTATATGTATGGATATACATACGTATATGTATGGATATACATACGTATATGTATATATATACATACGTATATATATATATATATGGGGATTGATAACCTACTCTCTGTTATGGTAGGTTATCAATCTACCCATTTTTCATTAGACAAAAAATACCCTTACTTTTTATAACTTTTAAGGGTACTTTGTGTCTTTTTACAATCTCACATTTACTCACCCTCTTAACTCCTGAATTAATGTTCTCTCCCTCTCTCTCTCTCATACATATACATATACATACACATACATACATACACATACATACATACATACGTACACATACATACACATACATACATACATACATATATATACATACACATACATACATACATACATACACACACACACATATACATAGATACATAGACATACATACATACATATACATACATGCATACATGCATATGTATGTATGTACATGCATGCATACACACACACCGGAGAGAGAGAGAGAGAGAGAGAGAGAGAGAGAGTGATGCCGAACCTATTCCGGGAAGAAAGATTTCGGTGGTATTTGAAATCAGAAACAGAAGAAGAGGAGGAAGAGGAGGAGAAGACGGAGAAGAGAAGAAGAGAAGAAGAGAATACGTGGGGAAGAAAATTTCTTAATTCTTCATTAACCTTAATCAACATAAAGTTTCCTATAAATAGGGCCCCATAAGAACAATTAAAATAAAACCCCTTACACAAAATAAAACCCACAAATAAGCCCTAAAATGCAAATGAGTCCAGAAATAAAATAAACCACAAATAAACTCCTAAATGCAAATAAACCCAGAAATAAAATAAACAAATATGCAAATAAGATGGGGACCTAGCTGATGTCCCCATCAGAGAGAGAGAGAGAGAGGGGGGGAAAGAGCATTAATTGGGGGTTGAGAGGGTGAGTTAATGTGAGATTATAAAAAGACATAAAGCACCCTTAAAAGTTACAAAAAATAAGAGTATTTTTTGTCCAATGAAAAATGGGTAGATTGATAACCTACCATAACACAGAGTAGGTTATCAATCCCCTATATATATATATATATATATATATGCACACACATACAGACATATACATGTATCCATATATGCACACATATACATGTATCCACATATACATCCATATATATGTATACATATATACACATATATATACATATATATATATATATATATATATATATATATTATAGGTTGTAGGTTATGTTTCCAATGTTGTGCCATGAGTTGATTCTTGATGTTTTTTAATGCAGCCTGTTTTGACTACAAAGAAGACAGCTTGCTTCTCAGATGTAAGGATTTGAATCCAAAGAACATCTCCATCAGAACATCAATTCTGGGGATATTTAGTCCTTAATGTCTAGGCTTAATATGCTATTTTCTTGCTTGATCCTATCTAAGCTGGAAAATCACAATATGGAGATAATGAGTACATATTCTTTGCTTCACTCTAGTAATCTATAGCATGTGATTCCAAAAGCTTGGACTACGGTGTTCATGTAGATTTACCTTCGGGACAATGGGATGCTCCTTTTTCTTTGTTCTTTGGACTTACATGTCTCCGAGACAACGATTCTCTGCTTGTACTTGGTGAAGCTCAGTGGGATAGGTGGTTAACTACATTATCCCTTAATATAATTCTCTCTTTGGAAGGGTAAAAAAGAAAAGTGATAAGGAACTTATTACGAGCCTGGGATCCTTCTTGTTTGTAACCAGGTAATAAAGTAGTAATCAGAAGTGCTGCCTGGAGTAGTGATGATTTTGGAATGGTTTGAAGATCATCAAGTGGAACAGTTTGCATGCTATTTCATGACAGTAGTGTCAAATTTGTTCTTGCCGGTCTCTCATCTTGTTAAGAAAACCCAGCATTTCACCGGAAATTTCATTGGAAAATTATGAAATCTTCAAAGTTATTTTTGCGCAATAATTGATTTCAAATTATTAGTGGTTTTACTGTCTAAATCCGTTCAGCCTCTTGCATGATTAGAACCTTTATGCTCTCCAATGACATAAACAGGAATCTAATTGACTTGTTGTCGAATGTTACTTAAATCTTACAGTTTACTCGACAATTTTTGCTGGCTTAAGCATACATGATATGTGCCCAACGGGCAATGCTAGTTTTAACCCAAAAAAATAATAGACGTAGGGAAATACTGGTAATCTTCTAGGGATGAATACTGGGCTGGGCAAGCCCAGAACCTGACCGATCTAGATTCTAGCAGTAATTGGTGTTGGGCTAATTTGTAAATGGGCTGGACAGAACTTAGGCGATAAATTAGCATTAGCGGGTCCTAATGGGCTGCGTCGTACTGACTGGACTGACTCCAGCCCGCCCCGGCCCTGCCCGGCCCGGTTTTAATCCGGGATGCGCAGACCCCAACCTGACGTGGCCAGCAAAGGTCAAAACCAGAACAATTCGGCCCAACTCGTTCTGGTTCTATCTGTTTTCAATGTCTCTTTTCTTGTACAAGGGACTTTTCTTGGCCTTAGGATATTTGCTTATCTTTATGATTGAGGAATTAGCTGGTTTTTGATCTAACTGGAATCCAAAAATGTACTATGCAATAGTGGATGTTATGGTTGGCGCGCATAGATATATACGTTATATGATTGCATGGGTGAGTCTGATGTTGGATCAGCATTGACGAAGCCTGGTTTGCGTCATTTTCATTGCCGGGTTCGCCGCTTTCAAGTGGAGACGGCGACCTGACACCCCTCGATGTTCCAAAACGGGAGCTCTTGGACAGTGGGTCGCAGGACTTGCTGGTTCCGGCAGTACAGCACCGATGCTGCGTTGTTTGCGGGGACTTCAAGGGCGGCCATGGTCCCCATGGGAGTTTAACTTCTGATGGCTAAACGTTTGGTCAAGCGTGGACCTTCAAAACATGGTGGAAGATTAATTTAGAGGGTTAGAGCTTGATCGTAATCTTCGGTTATAGTCGTGGGCCCTGGTCTCACGGGATCGTCATTCGTGTTTAATGTTGTTTTCTTCCCCCAAAACTGTTCTTGGAGTGAAGTAAGAAAAACAGAGGTGGATTTTTGACTGTTCTGAGTCGCCCAGAAAGTCTGGCATCCGTAGTTTCCAAGCTTGTTTTAAAGGAAGATGCTATATAATATTCAAATCAGAGTCCATGTGCATCCCATGTGGGCCTCGCATGATAGGGTGGTGGCAAAAGGACGCGTTTTGGGCGAGCGCCGTTGATCTCTTGGCCCGACCCACCTGGCCGATTCAATGGGCATACGCCCATTGGTTGGCCAGCACCTGATCTGGTATATCCTCGTCTGGCACGACAGTTAGTATAAATGTAGATGCTACAAATATATAAGTTTTATACTTTTATGTAGATGCTACAAATATAGAATATGTGTATAAAAATCTCCTTACCCTAAATCCCACTTTCCAGCTCTAATCCTAACCCCTAAAAAATCTTAAGATAATGTAACAAAGTAAATTAGTAAAGTACACTTGCTATAAGAAGCAAACCAAGGCGATAACTTAGCCATACCTGCTCCGGCTTGGCAAAAACACACTGATGGCCCTCTAGGAGGATGTTGGAAGCATCGATGGACTTACCAAGCGTGCATTTGTATAATTAGTTAGATGGCACAATCTTCGAATTGCTTGGTTGTAGCGCGAGCTGATCATGAACCGAATTTAGATAAAAAAGGGTTAAATTTTAAATAGATTTGATATAAAATTTAATTTAAAATGAATATAGTTTAAGTCTGACTAATTATGGTAACTCAGAACAAACCACTCAGACCAATCATTTTGCTTCATTAATGGCAGACTTCAGGATTCCAATGCGAAGGGAGGAACGACAACGCACCAGCTGAGTGACCTTTTGAGTCCGTCGATAATTTTTCATGTTAGAATATTTAATGCGCGGTCAGACACCCATTTGTAGATGGATCCGTTTAGCTCCACGTGAAGTGGAATGTTAGAAGAGCCGGTCTCACATGAATGGCAGGTAAGCATGCACTAGAAACAAAGTTTTCATTTCCCAACCGAACTACACGACGGTCTATATGGATGTAAATTTACAGGTCCAATATGGGAAGAATATAATAAGAGAAAGAGAGAAGAAAGATAATCTCTGATCATAACATACATCTCAACTATACATGTCTACTCAGCAAAAGCTGGAAACCAGCCACAAGTATTCTCTCATTTAAATTAAGACACAATTCAAGGCTTATCTCATACTCACCTATCACCTAATTATGGTAATCCAGTACAAAGATACATAATCCATTAAAACTTAAAACATTAATGCAAATGCTAAAATCAAATTATCTTGCAAAAGTTTCATACATACCAACCTCACATATGTCCATGACTCCACTCGCATTATTGGTGTCGTAATATTACGACAAAGAATCCTCTTTCTTCAAATATATAATTAATTCCAAGTTAAAATAAAACTTCAACCACCTCCGCTAATCCATACCTTTGAAGCCCACGAAATGTTGTAGTCGCCTACACCATTTCCATTGCTGCAGATGGAATACGCGATATCTCATTTAATTTCCAAGACAAATCAGGCCTGATCAATCTCGCCGCATTTTAATTGCAAAGCTCTTTTCCTTCCTTAAAAAGCTGTATGCATGTATCCTTCATTTCATGTGAATTATCAGTCCTTACACTTTGATTCATCAAAATAATCAAATTGTTCATAGCAGATATCTTAAAAAGATCATAGAACATGCCTGCCAACCAATTATGATCTTATATACCATATTGACACTATGATCAACCAACGGTATAAAGAAGTATCGTTAATTTAGTCATCGTGTCAAATTTTGTTGACGCAAGTGAGTAGCGTTGATATACTACGATGCTTATAAGCGTCAGAAGTGGGAAGAGAACTACGATGACACTTATAAGCATCGTCGGAAGCCTAAGCTAACACGATGCTTTCTAAAAGCGTCATCGAAAGCCTACCATATCCAACCCAAATATCATATCAGGTGGCTTCATCGATTGATGAACTCTCCTTATATGATGGGGCTTTTTTGATCAGATTCTCCCCACCTTTTGTTATAGCCTCCTTGTTTCATCTATCAAATAATCAGAATATAATTCATTACATGGGCTTCCTCCTTATCTTGTGTATGACCCGGACAAACATCATTGGCACAACTGGATTCTAGAAATCAAGAAAACCAATAACGCAATCCGCAGGTCTCTTGGTGCACGTCACTGATCACCCACGGTGCCAACGTTGAGTGCACGCCACCGACCGATCACCCGCGACACTCGACGTTGCCGGCTCATTTGTCCTCACAGATGTGCGAGTTGGCTTCGGCCCCACGGGCTATATATATCATACAAAACAATATGCTATAAATTAATTCTTATCCCTGTTGCCTTCTTTTTGAGGGGAATAATTCTTATCCCTCCTGTCATACATCTTAATTAACTAATATATAAACTCCACCTAGCCAAAGAGCGACAGCTATTTTTCCACTTGCACTTATCTCCATAGCTTATCCTTGACCCAGAATTCACTTGTAAGCTATCCGAGACCAGTAGAACGGTCCAACCAATGCCCCTTACAACTTAGAACCCTCAAAACAAAGGCCACACTTTCAAATTAACCGCACTAACTAGCTATAAAATAATATCGCATCAGTCCGTGACCCCCACTAACATTATTGGTGGGTGCATTATCCCAGCCAAGGGCCCAAGAGTCCTTCTCAAGCTCAACCACGAAATCCTGATTACTTTGGTTCATTGTCATAGACGCGAGCGAATGAGATGGGCAATTAAATATCTCTTATCGTAGGAAATTTGCCAACCAAAGTGGGTGCAGCTTAACTGCAAGATTCTAAGATGACGAAAATATATAGTAGCACAGTGGAGCTAAAATTCAAGAGAAGGCCAGTTGATCAAATGGTCGTGATCGAATCAAGGAAGCAAACAGCTATGTCTTACCTTGCTTTCAACCTCAAAATCTAGCGTACATGGAGATTATTACGGAGAAGGTTCGAAGACAGCGCTTGCACGGGAGATCAATGGAAGGAGACCAGAGAGAACGAGAATGAAAGGGGGAAAGGCTGCCAGCTCATTACAATAAACCAACATCCATTCACGAGAATCTCGTTGTGTGCGTGGAGTTGTATGACAGAGAATTCTTGTCTCTTCGATTTATACTCCCCCACCAATGTATCTACAAATTAAGGGTGATTGAGAACGACGTCTGCAGGTGTCTTTTTCATGCATGCAATTGCATTATAGCTATAAATACAGGACCATAGAAAGGCTCTCCTCTCATCCAAACTGAAAGCTTCCATAGCAGCTACCTTATCCGTCTCAGTCCTCATACCTTCTCCTTCTACCCACGAAAAGCCATGGCCTTCTCTAAGATTTTAGTTCCCCTACTTCTCCTCTCCTTTCTCGCCTCGGCTGCTCATGGGCAGTTGTCGCCAACGTTCTACAGCAGGACCTGCCCGAACCTCGAGAGAATCGTCAATATAATGATGTTTCGGGCCGTCAGAAGGGAGCCGAGACTTGGCGCCTCCATCCTTCGACTCTTCTTCCATGATTGCTTCGTAAACGTAAGACACCAGAACTTTCCCCCTTTTTCCTTCTTCGCATCGCATTCTTTTCTCAACGGTTGATTTAATTCCTTTTTCTTTTCATAACAAAATCTTTCTCCCCCGGTATATTTCTTATAAATTAGTAAAACAAAAAAAATCTTTTTCAGGGAATTGGTTCGACAGCCGAGGACTTGGGCTTTGATTTCTTGCAACTTACTATGTTTTAATAAATCTTATCAAAAAGATTGTCGAGGATGCTTAAAAATAAATATGCGGGCTTCGTGACTCGTTTCTTCACATGAATCTGAGCTTTTTCGGTAGTTCGGTATCACGACAAGAAAGCCAGCTGTAGTGACTTAAGACGTGATAGCCGGTCGTCCCTGCTCACTGTGCCAGCGTTAGCCGATTAGGACGCGATTGGATCTCAATTCGACCGCGTGGCCAGCTGGCATCAATGTCCCAAGAAGATCATCCGCCATACCGGTCCGTTCTACATCATTTTCATTACAGAGATTCTTTAATTTTGATGATTTAAAGAGTTAATTACTTTAAATTTAGTATTCAAAACTTAATTATTTTATAGTTAAGCATATTTGGATTAGAATAATAATATGAGGATCACCCGATCCAAATTCAACCTTCCGATAATTACATAAACGAACTTGAAATATTGGACTTTAGGGATCATGATTTCAACTTTTAATTAGCTCAATTGGTCCAGTATCATATTACAAAATCTAGCTGTCGTAGCTGATCAGGGCCCTTATTTTACTAGCAATGCCCCACCATTGCTTGGACTTGCTTCGTGCCATAAAGAGGTTTGGTGCGATTAATCTCGGTTGCATGAAGCACCAATTCTCTCATGCCACGCCGCGTGGTAGAAATGGAGAGGGAGCTTTTGATGTTCGTTTTCGGCCTGTAGTTTTCTTTTTGCGTGTGCGTGTGGGGAGGGTGCTATTATGAAGGAAACGAAAGCTACGTGGTCCATGCCGCTTTGGATGCGGTTTAACGAAAGATTCGCTGTTTCTCATTGAATGAAGTGGGACCGGGATGTCACGACTCTGGGTCACGGCTGTCGTGGAGGGCCCGGGAATATGATTAGGGAACCGTCCCCCCCACGTCACCTTCTCAATCATGGCCGTTGCACGATACACGGGCGGCTGTGATTGATAGTCTGGAACTCTCCAGCTCAAGCCCAAGGTGGCGTGGAGTGGATCTACACTCGTTTGGCATTGTAACTTTTTTTTAACAAGTTTTTTAACGAACTTAATTTCTGTCATGCATCAGGGCTGCGACGCATCGGTCCTACTCGATGACACGCCGACGTTCACCGGTGAGAAGAACGCAGGCCCAAATAGGAACTCTCTCCGTGGCTACGAAGTCATCGACGCCATCAAATCCCAGGTAGAGAGAGTTTGCAGGGCAACCGTGTCATGTGCCGACATCCTCGCCCTTGCGGCACGCGCCGGGGTGGTCTTTGTAAGTGTCATCTTCTCAGAATATATTTTCCCAAACAGCTTAAATGCATGAAGGTTGCATGACGTGAGCTAAACACCTTGCTGCAGCATGGCGGACCGAAGTATGTCGTGCCGCTGGGCCGCAGGGATGCCAGAACGGCGAGCCAGTTCGCAGCCAATAGCAACCTCCCTCCTGCCTCCGCCGGCGTCAACACCCTCGTATCGATGTTCGCCGCCAAAGGCCTCAGCGCCCAAGACATGACCGCTCTCTCCGGTGCTCACAGCATCGGCTTCGCCCGTTGCTCGAGCTACCGGCCTCACATCTACAACGACTTCAACGTCGATCCAGCCTACGCCGCCGCACGAAAGCAAACCTGCCCGGCCGTCGGGGGGGACAACAACCTCGGCCCGCTCAACATCCAGAACCCGAACAGGTTCGGCAATACCTTCTTCCAGAACCTCGTCGCCCGCCGCGCCCTTCTTCACTCGGACCAGGCGCTCTTCAGCAATGGCCCCACGGATGCGCTGGTCCAGCGTTACAGTACTAATAATGTACTCTTTTTTAATGACTTCGCTGCGGCCATGGTGAAGATGGGGAACATCAGCCCGCTGACTGGATTCAATGGGGAGATTAGATTGAATTGCCGAAGGACGAATTAACGACGGCGATGGTGATGATACTATATTTTACTTTTTCCACAGTAGATATGTGAAAGCAATATAAGGGTGGCAACTATATGTTTAAATGTAACAGCGGACGCTTGTCTCCGGTATTGTGTTTATTTGTTCGAAATTAATTGTTTGTTGTCCATATGTCATTGGAGCTGTAGAACAGTTGAAATAAGAAGAGATTTAGGCGGTCGTAGCTCTCTGAGTGCCATTTTTCAATACTTATTTAGGATTCCATTTGTACACTCACATGGTGATGCGTGAAGGAATGCCCCACAGAGAAAAGCGACGACGAACCAACTCGATGTTACGTTCCCCACACATGCATGGTAGGTCGGCGGTGGCTGTCTCGAGTCCTGTGGTTGGCGATGGATGGGCGCCGTGCTCCCCATGTGCCTTATCAGACAGCTCATGCACGCATGGCACAATCATCCGTGTCTTTAATTGGTGGCTAAACTAAGTTCCATATATATCTTGCCAAAGGAGATTTTGTAATGCTGCGATAAGTACTTCGCTAAGTCCAAACCATGTTACCGACATTATAAAAATATCAAATGAAACGATAAAATGGACGGCTGTTCTTGTGTTTTCTTTAAAACAAGAAAACGAAATCGTGAATTGAATAATATATATGTGTTTCCATCCATTTGATGCATGGAATTATGTATTGGTTGTTTATGAATTGATGATTAATTTCGTTGTGATTAGAAGGGCAATGTCCTGTCAGGTGTAACGTATGACAAAGGCATCAGACCTACCGCCAGCACGGGTGCTAATTAATGGGCGAGGGGAGGTCCCGCTTTTGGTTTGTACCTCATGCAACACCGCAATGCTTGATATCGACCCGTGAATTCGGTCCATGCATGATTTGCACAGCAGACTAGTGGTATATAACCCTAGATGGCCGCTACCTTATCCAACCAGAAAGATGGACAACCATTGCGTGCCATACCTATTTGATACCATTCATCTTCATGATCGAATAATTTGACAGCCATCCGGCTCTATACAGCACTCTGCAATGTAAATTGCACCCCGCCGATTAGGATCCTTGATTCTGGGCATATTTTTGGGCATGGCTCGCGCCATGATTGGTTTGGCTTACCCACAGCATCAACACCATGGTTTGGCTGTCACGGGGGAATTTCGCGCATAGGCCTAGTTGGATTTAGGGCCTCAAGATATATTCACGTTGTGGGCCGGCCTTTCAGGCCTCCAAAGATCATTGACGGCCCAAACTCGCAACACCCACCAACTCAAACACCTGAACTAATGTGCTCTATCACGCATGCTTCAGGTATGGAATAGGGATGCCTCCTTGACCGATTGGGATGAGTGCAAGAGGCATTAGAAAAGCTTAGCATCGTAAAAGATTGTTATTAATTTATTCACTCACTCCTTAGAGATTCTAAAGCCCGACCCTCCAACAGCTGGACACCCACCAATTATCCAAGAAATCAAGCAGAACAAGCAAAACTAGGGTTTACTAGGGTAAAATCACTAGGGTCTAAGTTCTCTTGCAACAACAATATATCATATACATGCGCGTCTGTGAGAAGTTTCAGCATACTTTTATGGCTTGTAGCCACCCAAAGAACTTGTATAGCCGCCCTTTATGGGCTATATTTGTAAGGGAAGGCATGGGATATCTTGGTGTTTGAATTTGTACAAGGGGATCGGCGCCTCAGGATTTCTTGCTAATATTGTAGATCAGTAGCAATCCCACAAAGGGAGGCAGGGTTTCTAGTGAAATAGAAGTATGCCTCCTACGTACGCATATGAATTCGTCAAACTTAATTATTTGATTCCCCTTTGCCTCTCAATTATGAGGGATGTGGCTGAAGAGTGTGAGGCACTGAAGTCAAAGAAATTTAATCATGTGGAGTGTGAGCCCATGGGGTTGAGGATATTCTCGTGCTAAAATTGTCTCTTCCTTGCAATTTGCAGTTGTTTGGGGTTATATAACAGTTTTATTTGACTCCAATGCTCGCTCGAAATTAATAGGATGACCAATAGCTAGCTGTTCGATCCTAGCATTTCAGCATGGTGAGCATTGTTCAGCAGCTTAACAAATGTTTCAAACTAGGCCTGTGACTTTTGGCAAATAGCACCTTAAAGGTCAATATTGTCGCACTTGTTTTTTTTTTTTTTGGTACATAGGGAGTGATCAGTTCAACTCAAAGAAAAGATGACATACAGCACACCTAAACACTAGTCCGTTAGGAAACCAACTCCATACATATAAGCAGCAAGGATCCGGGCTAGCGATGGGTCCACATGTCGCACTTGGACTTTGCTAACACGCATGTTCTCAATGCATCATTCATCGGACCTCATCGAATGCTAAGATTTATCACTAGACGAGTATGGTTGACAAATTATAGAACTGGTTTTCCTCCTTATTAAACCTTGGAATTAGACAAATTATACTCCAATGATAAAACCTGACGAAGAGTAGGCGATAATCTGAGCACACTTGTTCACATTGAATGGAAGAATATGGACCACTTTCTAGGAGAAAGTCAAGAGAAGCATCCATAATGTTGCTAGGTAGACCTGATTAGATTAAATTAAAATGCATGACTCTGGTGCTTGGTTGTCACTAATTATTCTCTTAAGTTAGTAAAAGAGTAACAACACAGTTCCTTCTCTCTGATTCTCAAAATTATTTAATCAATAGAAATGGAAGCTTCTGCATGAGCTGTTTTCTTTGTGTTTAATTTTATGTTTAAACTTCATAAGAAAAAGGATTCTTCTGATTGCACAAGGGATTCACCTTTGCCTTGCTCAAACTAAATTGTAATATTCTTTATTGGGCTTATCAGGTAATGGATGCAAGTGGTGTTTGGACAAAGGGTTTGCCAATCTCTTGCGGTTTCAGCCTATTAATTAGAGGTGGCATTTCCGACAAAAAGAGATGGGTGAACTTTATTCATGTGGAGTATGCTTTTACGGATCATTCTCATTTCTCATTCATGCTTGCATCCAAACAAGTCACAGAAAAATGATGGCGACAGAGATTAATGGCGTCCACCAAACTTGATAAGGCTTGCTTGCTCGGATGGATAATTATTATGAATTGGCATTTCTAATTCTGTGCGGGCAAGAAGGAGAGCATGGTGGCAGCTAAAGTATTTGTATTTGCATTTGAAGGTTCCTCGTGATTGAAAATTAATTCCATGTATGAAAGCTCTATCTTTGTCTGAATATGGATGACAGGGAAGCTACTTTGTTTGCATGTTGGGTAAACCATAAAAAAGGCACACTATTGTTCATGTATTCGGGCCTACCCGTTCATCATCAAAGCCAACGAAACAGTGCTGGCTACCCCTGATTGAGAAAGTGAACTCGAGGCTATCTTTATGAAAAGGAAGACTGCTATCTTGGGGAGGTAGATTGACTCTGATCAACTGGCCTTCTGATTATATGCATGCGTTCAAACTCTATAAATTGGTGGTAAATAGAATTGATAAAATAAGGAGGGCAGGATAGTGTTAATGGAGGTCGAAGGAGCAGGGAGGATTGGAGATAACGAATATTGATCAAATGAACCAGACTCTACTGGCTAAGTGGGCATGAAAGTTTCCGCATAATTCGAGCAACCCATGGTGAGAATAGATTAATTATGCTTGCTCCTCGAGAAGAAGATTGAGAATGAGAGCTAGAAAAAGTCTTAATAACTTTTCTCCTGTATGGAGGCATCTTAGTTCACAGACATCGGCCTTTATGGACCTATGTTGCATTTAACATTGGCAATGGAGAGATTACCCATTTTCGGGAGAATGCATGCATGGATTGATACAGCACCTTGTATTCTCTTTTACTTATATGCTAGAGTTCCTAAACTGAATTCGAGCATCGACATGGTAGCGTTGGAATAGTCTTTCTTGGAATATCCAAGCTCGGAGGTTTTTTTTTTTGTTTTTTTTTGTTTTTTACAACGGTAGCTCACACACTGCGAGTGTGAGTGCAGCCAATAAAGCCAAAAAGGATAAGAAAACAAGGGAGATAGAACCGGAACATGGTTGTCCCAAATAAAATCTCCAGAATGCTGAGTCGCAAAGGATGCCACCTAGTTCGCTGCACTGTTTGCTTCTCTGTAGGTATGAGTAGCCCTATGAGAGACGCGCTCATCCAAAAGACTGCGGATGTTGTAAATCAGCCGCATCCCACTGGCCCTACGGCCCGGCTCCTAGATTCACTCGATCACCATGGTTAAGTCCTCCTCAAGCATGATGTAGTCCGCGCCCACACTCCTCTCGCATAGAAGACTCCCTTTCATGCAGTTCTGGCCCGACACCTACTACAGTTTGATCGGAGATCCGTCGACCCCCAACTTTTGACTCGGCGTTGCAGAAGCCTTCCATGGTTCGTGCCATCCAATGTACTTCTTCGCTACCAGACGTTCATTATTGCCGCTCTCTAGTCTCTAGAAAACAACATACATTTCCAAGATTGTTGATGGACATGCCTATCTCTTACCGTTTGAGTTGCGCGTCGAGCAAATGTCGTCGTTCCAAATTAAACTTGTTAATTTTTGGATCCAAACTTGTTATCGGCATTTGGTTCACGAAAAAAGAAGGAAAAAATGTGCGGTCAATGGAAAAGTAATGAGATGCCTCTTGTTTGGTTGGAGTTTTCAAAGGAGAGAGACGAAAAAATTGTATTCCCATGGAAATATGATTCCCACGTTTCATGAAAAAGTCTTTCCCATGAGAAACATGAAAAAATTACTTTTCCGTAGGCCGGAAATCACTCTATTTTTATTTTTTTCAAAAAAGTCCTTCAGCATTAAAGAGGCATTAAAGACCTAATTTTTATTAAGGATATAATAGGAATTATACATAACTTTCACAGAAAAGTAGATGGTCAACCAAACATGCTAAAAGTACTTTTCCAGACATCTTCTTCTCAGAAGTTTGCTTTCCAGCAATCATATTTTTAGAAGGAAAAATACTTTCCGCAAACCAAACGAGCCTTAAATGAAGCTCTACGACCATCTTTTATCAACTCAAAAATATCACTCACAAATTATAGTGGTCTGACGTATTCTAATTCGTTCCTTTGAATTGGTATTGTGAACTGTGCCACTTAATGAAGCAAAATGCTTGATGGAACACAACAATGTGACTATTCTAATTCTATGTGACCTGGCAACTCTTGTTAGTTGCTGAATTAGTCCATCAGACCTTAGACCATTTTACATCAGGGCAGTGACGCATCGTTCCTAAATCAACATTAATGGTCTCTATCAAATTTTCAACTCGGGCATTAGCTACATTAAGCACACCACACAATGCCTGGTCCAAGCATGAATATATCTAACAAGCGCAAAATTACTTGACTTAGAAGTTGGATATTAATCAAGTTTATTAATTGGATCTACGATAGTCATGGTTTCCCATATTACTTTCTCAGTCTATGATACTACTAAAAAATAAAGAAAATAAATTAATGATGAGTCAATGATGCCTCGGTTCTTATTTTCAAGTAAATTACCTTGTTGGATGTCCCACTAGAATGCAGCGAGAAAGTACCAAGTGACTAGGGGTGGCAAAATATGACCCGATCCGTGTTCGACCCGCCATAAACAGGTTTGGGTTTGGCCTAAACAGGTTTGGGTCGTAAACAGGTCGACCCGTTTAACCTGTTTATTAATTGGGTCGGATACGGGTTTTAGATGTCTGACCCGTTTAATCCGTTTAACTGTTGGGCATGTTAAACAGGTCTAAACAGGTTAAACGGGTTAAACAGGTTAAACATGTCTAAACAGGTTAAACGGGTCTAAACAGGTCTAAACAGGTTAAACGGGTCTAAACAGGTTTAAACAAGTCGGGTTGGGCAGGTTAAACAGGTTGGGTTGGGTAGGTTAAACAGGTCTAAACAGGTTAAACGGGTCAGGTTGGGCAAACAGGTTAAACAGGTCGGGTCGAGTTGGGTAAACAGGTTACCTGTTTATTAAACAGGTTAAACGGGTCGGGTCGGGTTACCTGTTTAATAAACAGGTCAGGTTCAGGTTGTAATTTCTGACCTGTTTAATAAACAGGTCGGGTTCAGGTTTATGATTTTCTGACCCGACCTGCATGTGACCCGACCCGTTTATGATCCGACCCGACCCGATTGCCACCCCTACAAGTGACCGAGCCAACCATCTACATGCAATGCGCCGTCCCAATTCTGGAAAACCCTTGACATGGTTATATATTTTATTTGAAACTTATAATTGCCATGGATGGGATGAGGTTTAGATTTTGGATCTGGTCCATTATGGCCCATGCCATTCGTCCACGGCGTGCTTGGACGTGATGACTTTTAAGATATCATGGACCCACCTTATCACCAGCCATTGGGAAGGACAAAAACGGGACAGCTGCTTCCAATAGACCCAATATTCTTGGTGCGATTAACGGGAATCCGGTGTTCAAATTGTAGCCAAGTGACCGCTGCTTCTTCGGTGATTTTCGTAAAGAAAGCAATGTTTTGGAGGTGAAGAATAAAATAAGAAACGGGGGAGGAAAACGGCTTCCATCCTTTTCCTTCTGCAGTTTCGTTTGGATGCACCTTTCCATTGAATGAAGCGTCTCCAATTATATCTTTTTCTTTGGGGATAACATTGTTTGACATGGAATGAAACAAAGTAAACACTACTATAAATATTTTACAAAAAGAAAACAAACAGTACGTGTGATGACAGCTTGGTATATTTATATATGCTGCTCGTTGATTTTTGTAAGATAGTCTCCTTGGAGGCCAAGTTTTTCTCGAGATCGCGTCATGCGTTTCTTGCCCGCTTATAAATTAAGCGCCAAGCCATGATTAGATTAGAATGGAAGCACACGTTGTCTGGTTGACCATGAAATTGTAGTCAGCCAGGAAGCATGCACGTTTCTCTCAAAGTGCACGCTAGGAGCTTGGCATGGGCTCTCCTTGGGTGCATGTCCTATGGAGAAAATTATTGATTGAATCAGTCACAAAAAAAAGATATACAAAAAAATGAATATATATATATATATAAATATATATATAATACAGATATATTTGTACCAATAATTGCACTACCGCTAAGCTGGTGGAACTCAACTAACCAATAATTGCACGATGCCGCAGCGAATTGATAAAAAAAAAAAAAGTAGGAGAGTATCATACTAAACCATATGCTTTTTTAATATTCTATAAGTATCCGAAAAAAATATTCTAGTTTGAAAAAAAATATTATTTTTAAAATTTTAAAAGCAATTTATTTTCTCCGAGTGTATTATTTTGAGCATAACTTTGAAAGTAACCAGTGTCCTTCCAAAAAAAAAAAAAAAGCAACCATGATCATGAGTCTAACCATCAACCCTCACCGAAGTATTTGAGTTTATGAGTTTTTGACTTCTTGTACATCAAGCATTTATTATTTGGACTATATCTGATGTTACGTCAAACTCAGTTTAATATTTTGCTATGCTTTAAGCGGTCGGTTGTAGATTTATGTCAATCTTTCTTTCACAATCGGGTTTGCGATGAGCACAAGCAGTCTTACAAAGTATTTGGAAAGCTTTTGCTTCGCTGGGTGATTCAAATCCTCCCCCACCCGTCACCCAAATTTAGGAAAAGAGTGCTTATACAAGGGAGTAGAGAAAGAAACGAGGGAAAAAAAAGAGCCTCCAGGATTACAAAAGATGGTAAAATGAGCCAAAAAAAGGATGGGTTAGAGGGTCACACTAGTGTGTTCTGTATATATAGGTGCTTGTCAGATATCGATAATACCCCACAAATAGCCCAAGCAAAGAAATTAAGAAGGCTTTTAATTCTCCCATATTTCAGAAATCAAGGAGCAATTAATGAATAAATATATGCTTCTCCGATTCCATTGAATCATCACAGAAGGAACAGCTATCCAAAGATCGGCCCAACAATACCAGAAGTTTTCTCTAGTATTGAAAATTATATAGAGTGATAAGGGAGCATTCTACAGCCAAACCATTTATCTGGACTGTCCTCCTAATTAAAATGTGGATCATTTAGCTAGCCCCTAAAGGTGAATCGTCTACCATGAATTGTAATTATTATGTTCAACGTATCAAAACCAGTAGAAATGGTAAATCAGTCTTCAGATGGACTAAGTAATTTGATATATCACTGAAAAAAGGACTTTAGCTGCTATCATCAAACAATTCTTCAGATGACTTGAAAGCAAACGTCGCCCCTGGTGACAATGCTAAAGGAATGTATGATCCTTTTCCTTCTTTTCTATTAGCTCTTCAGAGATAATAAAAAGAAATGTATGACGATATGCAGTTGGTCCCATCTCGTTGTCAAGAAAAAGGGCCATCCAAGCATTTTATTAACAAAAGCGCCATTCATTCACTTTGTCGTGACTGTCGAAGGGGATGTGCCGGAGAGAAATTTCAGTAATTGCATTTCTAGATTATTTTGTCAAAAAAATATTTTTTATATTTTATTTTATGATTCGTATGTATATATTTAATCTAAATTGATTTAATAAAAAAATTATTTATAAAAAAGACTATTTATGGTATACATTGACTTGTCAGTATAGAAGTCCCATCGATGGGTCCTATTGGATGCCACTATGGCTTGAACAGTGGAACCAATTCAATATCCAATGGATGGCCTTTTTGTTGAGCAGTCGTATTTGAGCCCAGCTGGCAAGTTGGAATTTGGAGCTGGAATCTTGCCTGCAACCAAAAACATATGCATCTAGGGCTGTCTCACTGAAAAGGTATGAAATATCTATTGTCCATGCTCCACCCTTCTCAACATGCTATGAACGCTGGGAAGAATGGGGCAAAGAAAAAGATAATCCAAACGGCAAGGCGTCCTTGTTACAAGGCATCTTGCATTCCCGTGATTCTCGTTTATTATGTCAAGTTGGATAACAAACCTAACTTGTTCTTAAAAAAAAAAATATGCAGCAATTAGGGTAACGGGCCCAGTCAGAGCAGCAAAGTTTGAATTCCAGCAACCAATGAGCATTCCATGCATGCAACAACTACACTATATATGGGGGTCCTGGGAAAGCACTTCTCTCATCTCAGCTCAAACTCTTGGAGCAACCTTATAGCCTTCTTGAGCTATGGCCTTCTCCCATAGCTTCTTTTTGCTCTTTCTGCTATCACTGCTCGCTTGCGCTGCCCAAGGGCAGCTTTCACCTACGTTCTATGCAACAAGCTGCCCAAATGTACAAAGCATCGTGCGCTCGGCCATGGCACAGGCCGTCAGTAGGGAGCCAAGGATGGGTGCATCCATCCTTCGGCTTTTCTTCCACGACTGCTTTGTAAATGTGTGACACAATTCCTTATTTGCTCCCTCGTTTTCCTTTTCTTCTTTTGACGTATATCTGCGACCACCTTCGTTATAGTATGCTGCAAGCATGTTAATTACGCTTTAGAAGAAGGTCCATAGATCACCTTCATCATTCATGCCACTTATACGAAGCTAGTTTACCTGTTTAGCAGTTGATTTGCATCTTAGAAACACAATCAACTGGCTAATCTCTAATTTGAATTATAAGGTAAGTGTGTTGGCCCGAATACAATATAAAGATGGTCGGGCTACCTGGCTGTAGTTTAAAGGGGTAGCAAACTAGCAACACGGTTATACTATCTTGGTCCAAATGTTTTTACATGCAGCCAATAGCAACGTGCCAACGTTATGCTGCTAGGTAGCTGTGATTTGGTAATCTCTGCGGTGCATGATTTGCACTATAAAAAATTATAGCTTTGGATCTTTACTATGTCATCTCATCGGAGAGATGGACAATTGTCAAATATCCAACAACCTTTTTTTTTTTAAGTACCATGTTTGGCATGCAACATAATGCGCGTGGCCATTCAAGTTTGTGATGGGATGATATGATGGTTATCAAGAGCTGTATAGTTCTATCTGATGCAAAAAAAAAAACTGGCATCACAAAAGATCGAAACTTAGGCAGCTATACCCTTCTTAAATCGCACCTTGTTGTCCCTGTACCGGACCAATCATTCGAAGGTCCCTCTATAGCTTACAAGCTTAGAAAGCAATTTACAGCGGTTGTATATATCAGTCCTAATCACTGCCACAAATCTGCTAAAACTTAAGAAGTTAGTTACTAAGCCCTCCCCTAAGTACAGTAGACGTGTGCCAAATTAAAAGATGGGTGCAAACTTTTACGTGCGATCCAATAGCTTTTCAAGATTCTTTTCAGAATGTAACCGTATTGGAGTAAACGTTTTTGTTCAACTTAGCTTAAAATAATCTTGTTTTATCTACTTCTCGGTTGCTGAACGGACGTCCTCTGTTTCCTTCAGGGCTGTGACGGGTCGATCCTTCTCGATGACACGGCAACGTTCACCGGCGAGCAGAATGCTTTCCCAAACCAAAACTCCGTCCGTGGATTCGAAGTCATCGACACCATCAAAGCCCGTGTCGAAGCTGCCTGCAAAGCCACCGTCTCATGCGCTGACATCCTCGCCCTCGCAGCTCGCGATGGAGTCAACTTGGTTAGTGTCGCACCCCATCATTTCACACCTTCTCTTTCACCATCAACGTTGAATCTTAATGCTTCAAGCTGATACGAATAAGATACGTTGTAGCTCGGCGGGCCAACTTGGACGGTGCAGCTGGGCAGGAGGGATGCAAGGACGGCGAGCCAGAGCGCGGCCAACAGCAACCTCCCCGGTCCCGGGTCCAGCCTCTCCACGCTCATCTCCATGTTCGCCGCCAAGGGCCTCAACGCTCAAGACATGACCGCGCTCTCCGGCGGCCACACCATCGGCCAGGCTCAATGCAAGAACTTCCGTGCCCACATCTACAACGACACCGACATCAATCCCAGCTTTGCGGCCTTGAGGAGGCGGAACTGCCCGGCCTCGGGCGGCGACAGCAACCTCGCGCCGCTCGATATCCAGACCCCGAACCGGTTCGGCAACGACTACTACCAGAACCTGGTGGCCCAGCGGGGGCTGCTGCACTCGGACCAGGAGCTCTTCAACGGTGGGTCGCAGGACGCGCTGGTCCGGCAATTCAGCACCAACGCTGCGTTGTTTGCGAGTGCCTTCACCCGCGCGATGGTGAAGATGGGGAGCATCACCCCGCTGACCGGGACCAGTGGGGAGATCAGGTTGAACTGCGGGAAGGTGAACTGATGACGATAAGCTGGTCCCCGGATAAGGACGGGCGACGATTGGCTCACCGGGTTACAAGTAGACCTGGGGGATAAGGCGAAATTAGCCAAGTATTCGAAGATGTAACGGTCAAAACTGGTCCCCGGATTGGCGTTTGATGCTATTTTAACCAAGAAGTGAATCCATAAAAATACTACTAGATTATTAACTCCTGGAGTCAAACGTATTCAAAAATATTTATATAACATAGAAGCTATCTTCTCTCTCACTCAGGTCTAGTACGTGGTTCGGTGTTACCAGTGCTGGCACCAAAAATTCTTATCTATCAGGCGAGGAGTGGGTTAAGTTTAGTTAAATAACAATCAAAATGAACTTAATTTAATCAATAGTGGTTGAGCAAACAAGAAATGATTGCTGGAGACCAGAATCACGCAGGTAATAGACTAGGGCTCGTTAATGCTGGCCGCGGCGCATTCGCTACTGCAGCTAAAGCCCGCAGCCTTCATCACCATCTATCCTCTCCATTTTCGTAGCCTCGTCAGTTGCACCACCACATCATCTGCCACAGAATCGAACTCTATCCAAAGAAAGCACGTAAATTCTCGGTAAACCAAAGAGAGTTCATTTCTGTCTCATCAAAGTTAGCACCTGAATTAACAAATTCATATCAGAACAACAAATTCAAAAAAAAAAAAGAACACAAAGTAAATAAGGAAACAGAGTTCAACTATTTGAGCAGGAGACAAAACAAGATGAATAACAAAACACTCCCCAACTTTTCCACCAGCTGTCCTGTGGAAGATTAAAATAGCAAATTTTATCTCACATTATAATTATCCTAAACCCCATTTATACCATCACATAGTTTTTTCCCACCCTGCATGTCTATAACTATATATTCCTCTCACAAAATCTATTTCCGCATAAATTCCCATCTCTCCCGCTTTTAATCCACGAGGCCTAAATGTACTTTGGTAATTATACGCGCGTTCTCGATGCATCATTCGTCGGACCTCATTTATCACTAAACGGATATGGTTGGCATAGTATAGAGCATGATTTCCTCCTTATTAAACCTTGGCATTAGACAAATTATACTCCAATGATAAAATGTGGAACGCTTGTTCACATTGAATGGCAAAATGTGGAACGCTTTGTAGGAGAAAGTCAGAAGCATGACCCTGGTGCTTGGTTGTCACTAATAATTCTCTTAAGTTAGTAAAAGAGTAACAACACAGTTCCATCTCTCTGATTCTCAAAATTATTTAATCAATAGAAACTAAAGCTTATGCATGAACTTATTTCTTTAAGTTTAATTTTTTTAAAAAACTTCATAAGAAAAAGGATTGTTTTGACTGGACAAGGGATTCACCTTTGCCTTGCTCAAACTAAATTGTAATATTCTTTATTGTTGGGCTTATCAGATAATGGATGCAAGTGGGGTTTGGACAAAGGATTTGCCAATCTCTTGCGGTGTTAGCCTATCAATTAATTAGAGGTGGCATTTCCGACGAAAAGAGAGGGGGTGAATTTTATTCATGTGGACTATGCTTTTACGTATCATTCTCATTTCTCATACTCCTGTGACCCTATCGACTTACGTTCATGCATCCAAACAAGTCACAGAAAAATAATGGTGACAGATATTAATGGCGTCCACCAAACTTGATAAGGCTTGCTTGCCAGAATGGATAATCATTATGAATTGGCATTTCTAATTCTGTGCGGGCAAGAAGGAGAGCATGGTGGCAGCTAAAGTAATTGTATTTGCATTTGAAGGTTCCTCGTGATTAAAAATTAATTCCATAAAAGCTCTATGTTTGTCTGAATGATGACAGGAAATGATGGGGACATCAGAGCCCTTCATCCAGATGATCCTGAGCCTCCGGATTGAGCCAGATGCATTTATTTGCATTTAGGGATTTATTTGTGGTTTATTTTATTTCTGAGTTTATTTGCATTTTAGGGCTTATTTGTGGTTTATTTGTGTTATTTGTGGGCTCATTAGGATTTATTGTTGTGTAAGGGGGTTTATGCAAGTTGTGTATTTGGGCCCTATATATAGGGAACTATTTTCATGATTAGGGTTTAATGAAGTGATTTGGAATTTTCTTTCTCCTACGTTCTTTCTTCTCTTCTTCTCCTCTCCTCCACTATTCTTCCTGCGTCTCTACAACCTCTTCTTCCTTCTCCTTCTCTTGTTCTTCCTTCTTCTCCTCTTCCCCCGCACTGGTGCTGCATCAACTTGGTATCAGAGCAAGAGGCTTTGCCCCTGCTGCCAAAGCCACGGTCCCGTGTTTCCTCTTTTCCTTTCTCTCTCGGTTTTCACCAGCCCCCCTTCCCCTCTGTCGGTTTTCACCGGAGAAAAAAAAAAAAAAAAAAAAAAGAGAACAACCCCTCGATTTCAAAACAGAAGAAGGAAAAGAAGAAACCCTTCGGTGGTCTCCCCACCACCCGTCACCACACCCACGCCCACCCTCGTCGGCTGCTTCCTCTCCGCCACACCCTACCGCCAACATCGCCGCCGTGACTTTAGTTCATCGCTGGAGATCGTCGCAATCCCACGAAAGCGCCGCTGTGCCCGAGCTCTTTGTGTTGGTCACCGGCTAGCCGTGTCCGACCCTCGGAGGAGGTCACTGCCCCGTGGGTATCCGTAGCCGGCCGCCGCCCGTTGCTGCGAACCCCAGAGTCGCCACTGCGATCTCCATCCCGCCTCGCAGCCACCGCCACAAAATCCGGCGCATCCCCAACGAATCCGTCGGAGGTTGAAGACGGCCAGCTAAACGGGTAAGTCTCAGACCCGTTAGCCCGCCACACTAGCTCGGATCCGTTCAGGAAAAAAAAAAGAAAAAGAAAAAAAAAAAAGCAGCGCACGTGAGTTGCACATGCGGATGAACGGGTATCGGAGCGGGTTGCACCAGAAAATCCGGACCCGATAACCCGAACCTGTAATTCAAAAAAAAAAAAGAAAAAAAAAGAAAAAAAAAGAGTAGCACGTGCCTTGCACGCGACAAAAAAAAAAAGGGAAAATCCTTACCTCTGTCCGTCGTCTCGATCGGCCGCCGCTTCTTCTTCCGCCGTTGCCAAGCCGCATCACTGCGTGCGCCGTCGCTTCTCCGCCACCGCCTACGCCGCCGCCACTTTGCCATCGCCCGCTTAGCACGGCCCCACCGTCGCCGCAGCGCCGCCAAGCCGTAAGCCTCTTTCCCCGCGGCCGATCGCAGCATCGCCGCTGACCGTGAAGCGTCGCTCCACCCTAGCCGCCGCAGCCGTCGCCCCTCCGGCCTCGCCACCCCGCCGCCGTCGAGATCCGTCGCCAACCCACCTCCCATACTGCACCGCCCTCGCCGCCTCGCCGTTTCCGCCTCCGCTCGCACACAACGCCGCCCCACCTCAATGCGCCACCGTCGTCACCGCAGCTCTGCCGCCACCCGCCTGCCGCTTCGTCTGCGCCGCCGCCGGCCGTCCCCAGTCCGAACCCCTCTCACCTTCCGCCGCCCCCCCCCCCCCCCCCTCTTTTTTTCCCCTTATTCCTTTTCGTCTTCGGCCACTGCAGCTCAACCGAGCAACCCTCCAGCGACCCCAGACAGGCCCCTTTTGGGCCCAAGTTTCGGGCCACCCCACCTCACGGGCCCAAGCCAGCAAGCCCTCATTACAGAGGCCTGATCCGATCTCACAAAATTCCAACAGGTCCACTCCCCGCCATTTTACATGCCCAGCAGACTCACCAAGGTGCTGTGATCAGAACTAAATTGAAGCCAATTGAAGGGTCCATCAGCTGCAGCCGTGCACCAATCGTCATCCCAGCCCACGAGCACACAATTTTGGTCGACTACTTCACGACAGGTGATAGGTTTCCACTTTTCTTGGGCTTGTTCATTTAATTATGTTCTAGTTCCGAACCCGTCCTCTTACCCTTTAAATCTTGACATTAAATTAGCACACCCTAGTAACAGGACGTTTTTCAACATTATTCGATCAGATTGATTTAGGATCAGAACAACTGTACTACTTGATTGCAATCTAATTTCTTAAATTGAATAATCTTAATCCTTAATTCTGAATAACCGAAGTAAAAATCAGCAACATTTAAATTTTAAGTTATTATTGTGGAGACTTGCTGATTTCTGAAATCATAGTAGATTGCATTAGTAGGTTGTCCTGCATCAAATTTGGTCCTACATCATAGTTATTAGGGTTTCATTAGATGACACTGCATTTCACATCATCACCTAGTGTCATCATTGCATGTCAACCTGTAGTGACATGGAGTACTATTTCAGTCAACCTAAAACCCCTGTAACTACCATGAATTCCGACATTTTGAGGTATATTAAGGAACAGATCGTTGCCATACGGACTGGATACAAAGAATTCACACAAGAGATCCGTGAGCTCAGGCAAAATTCTAGGACCCCTACACCGCCAACCCCTGTTGCATCCCAACCTAAAATCGGTTTGGTTGCACCACCTGTAACCCTTCCCCATTCTCTTGGGCACCAAACCCAATGCTCAATAAGTCAACAATTCGACCACATAGCATCCCAATGTCCTATTAGGACCTACCTGATTACTGAACCAGAAGTTAGGAGCCAAGAGGTCGAATATGTTGAAGAAGTCTATGAACCAAATATAGAAGACTATGAAGAAGACTTTGAAGACAAACCTATAGAATTAGATTTTGTCCAAAATGATTCCCAAAGGGAGACTATTGATCTAAATACAACCAAGTCATTTCACATCACTATTGTGGAAGAGGTAGTGACAGATATTGAGAGCCAGTCACCTGAATTGGCACTTGTAGCTAAAGATACCCATGTGGAGTCCAATCTTGAACATTTCCCTATAGTAGTTTCCCTTCTAGAGGAGTTTAATGATGTAGTCCCTGATGATCTTCCGGATGCACTTTCTCCGATGCGTGATATCCAACACGCAATTGATCTAGTTTCCGGAGTATTTTTGCCCAACCTTCAACATTATAGGCTCAACCCAAATGCATATGCTAGGACCTAGAGTTTAATATTACCGACAGTTGAGTTTGCATATAATAGTTCGGTTCATAAGTCCATAGGCATAAATCCGTTTGAGGTGGTGCATGATTACAAACCTAGGCAATCCATAGACCTGTTTTTCATGTCTCATCAGTATAGAGTCTTTGAGTCTGCACAATCAATTGCATCACATCCACATTCATCGCATCAAGAAATCAGTAATTGCAGTCACTTTAATAACTTAAAATATAAATTTCTTGCTGATTTAACCCGACATTATAATGAGTTAAGTGAAAGAGATTACGTCATGATAAGAATTAGGTTTGAACGACTTTCTTCGGAAACGTTTAAGAAATTGCAAACTTGTAGTGCAGAATCGTTCAAAATCTTAAAGACAACCAGTTCGAATGCATATGTTGTGGATCTTCCTGATGACTATGGGATTAGTGCGACATTTAATATTGAAGATTTAGTCCCATACAAAAAGTTAATATTCATGCCTTCTGACCCCTTTATTGATATACCTACCCATGTTGGACACCCTGACCTCTTACCTGCTGTTGAGCCACCACCTTCCAAATCTCATGCACGCAGAGAACAAATAGAACATATATTGGATGAGCAGGTTATTTCAACCAGAAATGGTAGTTACCAACGTTACCTTGTTCGGTGGAAAGGTCGACCAAAGTCTGATGTGACGTGGATTTCCAGAGCACAGTTGCAGCGCCTTGACCCCGATCTTCTGGAGCAGTACGACAGCCGGCCAGACTTGTACTCGACGGGGTCGAGTTTTTCTCACCCGGGAGGAGTTGATGGGGACATCAGAGCCCTTCATCCAGATGATCCTGAGCCTCCGGATTGAGCCAGACGCATTTATTTGCATTTAGGGATTTATTTGTGGTTTATTTTATTTCTGAGTTTATTTGCATTTTAGGGCTTATTTGTGGTTTATTTGTGTTATTTGTGAGCTTATTAGGATTTATTGTTGTGTAAGGGGGTTTATGCAAGTTGTGTATTTGGGCCCTATATATAGGGAACTATTTTCATGATTAGGGTTTAATGAAGTGATTTGGAATTTTCTTTCTCCTACGTTCTTTCTTCTCTTCTTCTCCTCTCCTCCACTATTCTTCCTGCGTCTCTACAATCTCTTCTTCCTTCTCCTTCTCTTGTTCTTCCTTCTTCTCCTCTTCCCCCGCACTGGTGCTGCATCAGGAAAGCTACTTTGTTTGCATGCAAAAAGGCACACAACTGTTTATGTATCGAGGCCTGCCCTCCATTATCAAAAGCTACCTAAACAGTGCTGTTTGCCTCTGATTGAAAAAGTGAACTCGAGGGCGGGGGGGAGGGTGGGTTAAGTCAAATGGAAGCGTGGAACTAGTGCTTAAGGCATGGCGTAGAGCAGCCCCAGACGGCCCCTACAGTAACTTACCTTCACACCGCCGTGGGACCCAAACAGCCATTGGTCGTTGCTTTGTGCCATAGCTAATTAGCAATATATCCTCTCGCTGCTCCCCCTCTTTTGCCACTGTCTCGATTGAGGTGCCTTCCCTATGCATTTCTTGAACCGACGGACGACGTGATTTTATAGAAGATGGATGGGTGCTCTGATCGAACAGTGAGAGCTGCCGCTGCTTTTTATCAAAAGCAGAAGCTGCCAAGAATTTGAGAAAGTCCCTTTGTTCAGAGCTTGAAAGCAAGTAAAGCATAAGTGAAGCATAGACGGTGCTGTTGTTAATGGGCTTACCACCAAGCCCCCAGCATAACCTTCAAAGCATGCTTTGGCCCATAAGAAAATAAGTTTTGTACGCTACACTTCGAACCAGGAGATCGGTCCAAGCTGACGCACGGGGATGGTTGAACATAAGGTTGCCAAGCTATTTTTTTTTGGGCCTAGCTTTATTTTATTTGCCCCAATAGGATCCGACCCAACATGAATTTTTTTTTGGGTTGGGTTCGGATTATACATGGATCCGACCCGATTTGAATGATCCGTTAAGTCAAAAATTATATTTGTGGACCAGAACTGAACCGATCTGACCCAATCTTTTATTGGGTTGGGTCTCGGTCCAAAATTAGGATCCGAATAAGAAACTGGATTGGGTTGGGGTCACTCAAGACCCAACCCGACCCGACCCATTTGCACTTCTTTATGTGACATATGTGACAGTGTTCAAACTCCATAAATTGGTGAAATAGAAATGATAAAATGAGGAGAGCATTTCCGTGGAAATGGAAGGACGGTGTTAATGGATTTCATTGTCCAGCAAATTTGGAATACCATCTGCAGGTCGAAGGGGCAGGGCAGTTTGGGGATAACAAACATTGATCAGATGAACCAGACTCTACTGGCTAAGCACACTACAAAAATTCAGATTTTTACCGGCAAAAAATTTAGTCATAATTTTTTTTTACTTTCCTCATTAGAAGATTTTAGAAACCAAAAATATTTAGTCGCTAGATTGTTACTAAATGCCCCGTGGCTAAAAGTTTTGGCGACAAAAATATAAAGTCGATCATATTTAGTGATAAAGAATTAATGACCAAAAATGAGTTTTAATGAGGATCTAATATCATCACTAATAATCTTCTTCTATGACGAATTTGTTTTGGCCCTGAAAAGCTAATACAATTAATGATGAAATAAAAATGGTGATTAAATACATATATTATAATTATTAATCACTCTATAAGTTCGTCATTAAAGGCATATATCTACAATGACCATTTTAGGATGTCATTACTAAAAACATAAGTTCTAATGATGAATCATAAAATTGTCTTTAGTGAGTTGACCAAAATTAATTTTGGTGCCAAACTTATTTTTTCACCTTTCACCTTAAAAAAGATCTATTTAATGATGTTTTTTTTGCGATAAAATAAAAAATAGTCACAAAAAATATATATTTTGTGACAGCATTTTATTGCGTCATCAAAGATATATACCAAAATAATTTGTTATGACCACTTCTTATTTTTATCACTAAATATGGGATTTTTTGTGATTAGACTTGTATTTCGTCGCTAAAAGTTCATCACTAAAATGTTGAATTCTTGTAGTGGTGGGCATGGAAGATCCTGCATGGTTTGAGCAACCCATGGTGGAAACAGATTAATTATGGTTACCATTCAAGATGAAGATCGAGAATGAGAGCTAAAAAAGTCTTAATAACCTTTCTCTCGTATGGAGGGATCTTATTTCGCAGACTTTTGCCTTTTGCACCCGTGCTGCGTTTAACATTGGCAATGGGGAGACTACTCATTTTCGGGAGGAAGTATGGGCAGATATATACATGCAGTACCTTATATTTTCTTTTACCTTTATGCTGGAGTCTTTAAACCGAATTCTTGAGCATTCTCACAGTGGTGTTGGAGAAGTCTTTCTTGGAATATTCAAGCTCGTAGGTTCTTGACTCGGCAGGAAACAAACCAACTGGAGCAACTCTATGACATACTATATATCCCTGTTAGGCCTTTGTGGATTTCTGATATATTGATCTAGAAAAACTCTCACAATGCGTGCCTTCACTATTGAATCGATCTTACTATAATTTCATCAATTTTGGAGGAGAAAGGGATTCGGAGAGATGGAAAAGAACTTTATGGACGGACGGATTGCTTCACAAAGAAGAAGAGTTACAGAACGGATGGCTTGACGAGAAGAAAGAGCTATAGGACGGATGGCGTGGGGATGCTTTACGTTTTTCTTTTTTATAAAAAAAGGACGGATCGATGAACCCTATCATCAGTAGGGGAAGTCCCGTCCTACCTTGCTTATTCGATTTATACTTGAAGATCAGCGCCATAGCGTATGTGTCAAAAAAAAAAAAAAGGGTGGTCTCCAGGCGACCTTCGCTGGTGCATTCATCATAGAAATTTTGTTGAGCGCATGAACACCTTTCAAGCTAAATTGATTGACATATTTTGTAGTGTAGGGACAAGGTTTGAACCTTGGTGGCGGATACGTGGTCCTTTTTTCATCTAAAACTCGGACTATATGAGCTAACTAATAGCTTTTTCCCTTGCATACCCGTGCCATGCATGATGCATCCAATGTACTACTTCGCTACCGGACGTTCAGCATTACCGCTCTCTAGTCTCTTGGAAGCAACATATTACACACCAGCTGTTCATCGTTACCTCGGCGAGTCACATTATTTCCAAGCCAGTTCTATACTTAGTTATGCTGGACGTGCCTGGCTCTTATCGGCTGAGTTGCTCGTCCAGAAAATGTCAGCATTCCGAATTAAACTGGTCAACTTTTGGATCCGGACCCTTGCCTGTTGTTCTAGGGACTTGTTGACGTATTCTAATTGGTTTCTTCGAATTAGTATTGTGAAATGCACCATTTAATGGAACAAAGTGATTGATGGAAGACAACGATGTAACTACTCTAATTCTAAGCGACTTGGCAAGTCTTGGTACTTGGTAGTTGCTGAACTGGTCAATCAGACTGTATACCGTCTTACATCAGGGATGGTGATTTCAACATGGTATCATATCAGAGCAGAGGTGATTTCAACGGTCCTAAATCAATATTAATGGTATGTATCAAATTTTCAATTCGAGCTCTAGCTACATTAAGCATACCATACAATGACCGAGCCAATCACAAATATATCTAACTTGCGCAAATTACTTGACTTAGAAGTTGGATATTAATCAAGTGATTAATCGGATCTAATAGGTTCATGTAGAACATGGCAGTAATTAATGCATGGTTTTCCCTTATTACTTTTTGAGTCTATGACACTACTACAAACCAAAGAAAGTAAATTGCTATGGTGAGAATCATGACAGACTATGATGAGTCAATGATGCCTTGATTCTTATTTTCCAAGTAAATCACCATGCTGGATGTCCGCTAGAATGCGGCGAGAAAGTACCAAAGGGACCGAGTCAACCATCTTTATGCAATCCGCTGTCCCAATTCCAGACAACCCTTGACACGGTTATATATTTATTTTGATCGGAACATGATGACATAACTGATATCTAAACTTGGCTTGACTTTTTGGGCATCATGGTCCCACCTTATCGCACCAGCCATTGGGAAGGACAAAAAGGGGCAGCAGCTTCGAATAAACCCAAGTTTTGGTGCGATAAGCTGGATTCGGGCTGTATGACCCCAACCTTCAGATGCCTTGATTCCCACGTACATGTGAACTCTAGATTGTTTTAATAAATCTTATTTATCACAAAAATATTTATGGTGTACATCCAGCGAGGATACCCCTTGACTTGGTAGTATAGAAGTTCCAACGATGGGTCCTATTGGATGCCACTATGGCTTGGACCAAGCCATTGTCCAATAGATGGGCTATTTTTTGAGCGGTCGTACTTGCGCCAAGTAACTTATTTTAAAAAATAAATAAACGCAGCAATTAGGGTAACGAGCCCAGTCAGAGAAGCAACGTTTGAATTCCAGCAACCGATGGCCATTCCATGCACGCAACAACTACACTATAAATAGGGGTCCTAGGAAAGCATTTCTCTCATCTCAGCTGAAACTCCTGGAGCAACCATGCAGCCTTCGTTAGCTATGGCCTTCTCCAATAGCTTCCTTTTGCTCTCTCTGCTATCACTGCTCGCTTGGGCTGCCGCTTGCCCTCCCCAAGGGCAGCTCTCACCTACGTTTTATGCAACAAGCTGCCCAGATGTACAGTGCATTGTACGCTCGGCCATGAAGCGGGTGGTCCGCAGGGAGCCAAGGATGGGAGCGTCCATCCTTCGGCTCTTTTTCCACGACTGCTTCGTAAATGTGCGATACAATCCCTTATTTGCTCCCTCGTTTCCCTTTCCTTCTTTTGACGTATATCTGCGACCACCTTCATTATGGTACGCTAGCTGCAAGTACGTTAACTACACCTTAGAAGAACGTCCATAGATCACCTACATGATTCATGCCACTTTCGCAAAGCTAGTTTACTTGTTTAGCAGGTGATTTACATCTTAGAAACACAATCAACTGGCATTTGGTGAATCGTTGTCATATGTCTCTGCAGTAGCCGTGGTCATTGACTCGTGAGACGTGACCCTATATAGAATCCATAGATTTATTTGCTAATCTCTAATTTGAATTTTAAGGGAAGTGTGTTGGCCGTAAGACCATTATAGAGATGGCCAGGCTGCTTGGCTGTAGTTTAAAAGGGGTATAGCAAGCTAGTAGAGACACGGTTCTACCATCTTGGTCATACCTGAACCTCGAAAGGGCAAATGCTTTACATGCGGCCAACGGCAACGTTATGCTGCTAGCTAGGTCGTAGCTGTGAGTTGTGAGTTGGAAACCTCTGCGGTGCCTGATTTGCACCATAAAGAGTTGAACAGCTTTGGATCTCCACCATATCATCTCATCATGGAGATGGACAACTGTGTCAAATATGCACTATAAAGAGTTGCCATTCATCTTTAAGATGGGATGACATTGTGGTTATCAAGGGCTGTACAGTCCTACATGTTGCAAAACTTGCATCGTCGAGGATTGAAACTTAGGCAGCTATACCCTTCTAAACCGCAGCCATAGCTTAGAAGCTTAGAAAGCAATTTACATGCCGCCCATAGGATAAATCGCGGCTGTATATATCAGTCCTAAACACTGTCACAATTCTGCTAAAACTTAAGAAGTTAGTTACTAATCACTCTCCTAAGTACAGTAGACGTGTGTGCCAAAATAAAGCTGGTACAGTAAAATATGGGTGCAAAACTTTACGTGGGTTCCAATAGCTTTTCAAGCTTCTTTTCCCAGTGTAACAGTAACGGAACAGACGTTTTTGTTGAACCCGGCCTAAAATCATCACTTCCGTTTTCCGCTTCTTTTACATACTGCCCAGTTGCTGAACGGACGTCCTCTATTTTCTTCAGGGCTGTGACGGATCGATCCTTCTCGATGACACAGCAACGTTCACCGGCGAGAAGAACGCTCCCCCAAACCAAAACTCCGTCCGTGGATACGAAGTCATCGACACCATCAAAGCCCGTGTCGAAGCTGCCTGCAAAGCCACCGTATCATGCGCTGACATCGTCGCCCTCGCTGCTCGCGATGGAGTCCACTTGGTTAGCGTCGCACCCCATCATTTCCCACCTTCTCTTTCACCACCAACGTTCGGTCTTAATGCTTCAAGCTGATACCAATAACATACGTTGTAGCTCGGCGGGCCAACTTGGACGGTGCGACTGGGCAGGAGGGATGCAACGACAGCGAACCAGAGCGCGGCCATCAGCTACCTCCCCAGTGCCGGGGCCAACCTCTCCACGCTCATCTCCATGTTCGCCGCCAAGGGCCTCAACGCTCAAGAGATGACCGCGCTGTCCGGCGGCCACACCATCGGCCAAGCTCACTGCAAGAACTTCCGCGCCCGCATCTACAACGACACCAACATCAACCCAGGCTTTGCGGCGTTCAGGAAGAGGAACTGCTCGGCGTCGTGCGGCGACAGCAACCTCGCGCCTTTCGATATCCAGACCCCGAACCGGTTCGGCAACGAGTACTACCAGAACCTGGTGGCCCGGCGGGGGCTGCTGCACTCGGACCAGGAGCTCTTCAACGGTGGGTCGCAGGACGCGCTGGTCTGGCAATACAGCACCAACGCTTCGTTGTTTGCGAGCGACTTCGCTCGCGCGATGGTGAAGATGGGGAACATCAGCCCGCTCACCGGGACCAGTGGGGAGATCAGGTTGAACTGCCGGAAGGTGAACGCATGACGATAAGGGCGGGTTACCAGTAGACCTGGGGGATAAGCCGAAATTGATACTATTTTAAGCTAGAAGTGATTCAATAAAAATACTACTAGATTATTAACTCCTGGAGTCAACATATTAAAATCTTTCAGACGGCACTGGAGCTTTTCTTTTTCCCTTCTTGTAACACTTGATCTTTTAAATTTTAGCTGGAATAACTCTAGGGTTGGCGGAACTTCCTAAGCAATAAAGCAGGCGGTTTTTCAGGAATATCTTGTTCCTCATAAGAATTATTATTTTAGAAATAAGCAACTTTGTTTAGAATATCCCAGTTTTCTATTTTACACTCCGAAACTTCAAAATTGACAAGACCCAAATAAATGGAAATTGCGGTAGCAGGTACGCAAGTTTCAAAATTCTACTGTGCAGGGTTTGGGTTCTGCTATCTGGGCAGCTGAACTAAGAATTAGTTCTTGACGACGGTCGCTGGTTCTGTTTATTTCGTAACAAGAAAATAGTTTTGTGAACTACAAATGTAAGGCCACCTAGAAAGTTCACTTATGTGCCTCTGAAGTCAGAGTACTGAACCATAACCATAAAATAAGAAGTAAAAATTTAAATGTAAGTCAATTAGAGAATATATGGTCATAAGTAGACCATCAGAACAATAAACCCTTTTAATGAAGGTTTATATATATATATATATATATATATATATATATATATAAAATTAAATCGTCGGCTTACGTACGTTTGTAGAAGGGCAAAATGAGAAAATACATCCGTTTGCTGGTTCAATCGGTCTCCTTTCAGCCTTAATGACCTTTATGTCCTCTCGTTTTCTTTTCCTTTCAGCGTTATTGACCTTATCCCCTCTCGTCTTCTTTCCCTTTCAGCGTTAATGACCTTACTTCCTCCATGATCTCCTCTCCTTCCCCCATGAAGAAAAATCACAAGGATGGAGCTTCCTTGGTATCACTGGCCTTCGTTTTCTCATACCATCTCCTCCTCTTTGCAGATGTAGTAGCAGCCTCTAGTTTTCTTGTTGCTTCACAGCCTTTCTTCCCCATTAAACCATTTTGTCACATAGATAAAAGTCATGTATTCTTTATGACGGGATAAATGATTAATATGACTGATGGGAGAGGAGATAGAGGATGATTATTCTAGGCATCATATTCTTAGGAATCAGCTTTCCAAAATAAAATATTCTGATGAGAAAGAATTTTTCTCGCGAACCAAACGAGTTCTATGTCCCAAAAATGAAATCAATTTTCTATGATGCATGCATTAAAAGATTTTTGTTAGGCACAAGAACATCTTATATTGGACATCTGGACCTCAGATTAAACCGACCTCCTTCACTCCGGTTAATACCAAGGTGAACAACGCCGGCAAAAGCCGCGGAGCTAACCGGCACGTGCTAATAAAAATCGGCAGAAAGATAAATTTTTTATAATAAAATAAAAAATAGTCACAAAATATAGATATTATGACGGGCATTTTGTTTCATCATCAAAGATGTAGGCCAAATTAGTTTGTTGTGACCACTTCTTATTTTCATCACTAAATATTATGAATTTTTTGTGATTAGACTTGTATTTCGTTACTAAAACTTCTTCATTGAAATGTTGAATTCTTGTAGCGGCGGGCATGGAAGTTCCTGCATGCTTCGAGCAACCCATGGTGGAAACAGATTAATTATGCTAACTACTTGAGAAGAAGATCAGAAATGAGAGCTAAGAAAAGTACGTCTTAATAACCTTTCTCTCGTATCGAGGGATCTTAATTCTCAGACTTCGGCTTTTTGAACCTGTGTTGTGTTTAACATTGGCAATAGGAAGACTACCCATTTTTGCCAGAAAGTATGTGCTGATACAGTGCCATATATTTTCTTTACTAAGCTAAGCAAATACTTTTTCCCTCGCGAACCCGTTCCATCCAATGTACTTCCTCGCTGCCAGGCGTTTAGCATTACCTCTCTCTAGTCTCTAGAAAGCAACATATTACATACCAGTTGTTCATCGTTACCTCAGTGGGTCACATTATTTCCAAAGTCAGTTCTATACTTAGTAATGATGGACGTGCTCGTATCTTGCAGGCTGAGTTGCTTGTCCAGAAAATGTCGGCATTCCGAATTAAACTGCCTAATTTTTGAATCCAGACCCTTTCCGATTGTTTTAGGGACTTGTTGATGTCTTCTAATTGGTATCTTTGAATTGGTATTGTGAAATGCGCCACTTAATGAAGCAAACTGATTGATGGAAGACAACGATGGAACTATTCTAAGTCTAAGTGACTTGGCAAGCCTCGCTAGCTGGTTGCTAAACTGGTCAATCAGACTGTGGACCATCTTAAATCAACATTATTGGTCTGTATCAAATTTCCAACTCAAGCTTCTTCTTCTTTTTCTTCTTCTTTTCTTCTTCTTCTCCTCTTCCTCCTCCTCCTTCTTCTTTTGGGTGACCACGTTATTTCATATGACAGTCTGCCAAGTCAAAAAAAGAGAGTAAAGAATACAAAAAAGAGGATATATCTATTGCAGTCGTCCAGATGAATTCTCCAAAATACTAAGCAACAAAAGAGGCAACCCAGTCTGCTGCTCTGTTCGCCTCCCGAAATATATGTGCTGCCTGAAAGGAGCACAACTCTTGGACCAGTCTACGGGTCTTGCAGATCAACAGGCGACCATTTTCATACTTGTTCACTCTTCGAATCCAATCAATCACCGTGGTGGAGTCCTCCTTAAAGCACACACTATCGATACCAAGTATCCGCCTCGCATAAGAGATACCCTATTTATCACTAAAATGTTGAATTCTTGTAGTGGTGGGCATAAAAGATCCTGCATGGTTTGAGCAACCCATGGTGGAAACAGATTAATTATAGTTACTAATTAAGAAGAAGATCGAGAATGAGAGCTAAAAAAGTCTTAATAACCTTTCTCTCGTATGGAGGGATCTTAGTTCGCAGACTTCGGCCTTTTGGACCCATGCTGCGTTTAACATTGGCAATGGGGAGACTACTCATTTTCGGGAGGAAGTATGGGCAGATATATACAGTACCTTATATTTTCTTTTACCTGTATGCTAGAGTCTTTAAACCGAATTCTTGAGCATTCTCACAGTGGTGTTGGAGAAGTCTTTCTTGGAATATTCAAGCTCGTAGGCTCTTGATTCGGCAGGAAACAAACCAACTGGAGCAACTCTATGACATACTATCCCTGTTAGGCCTTTGTGGATTTCTGATATACTGATCTAGAAAAACTCTCACAATGCGTGCCTTCACTCTTACTATAATTTCATCAATTTTGGAGGAGAAAGGGATTCGGAGAGATGGAAAAAAACTTTATGGATGGACGGATTGCTTCACAAAGAAGAAGAGTTGTAGAACGGATGGCTTCACGAGAAGGAAGAGCTATAGGACGGATGGCGTGGGGACACTTTACGTATTTTCTTCTTTTTTTTTTAAAAAAAAAGGACGGATGAACTCTATCATCAGTAGGGAAAGTCCCGTCCTACCTTGCTTATTCGATTTATACTTGAAGATCAGCGCCATAACGTATGTGCCAAAAAAAAAAAGGATGGTCGATCTCCGGGCGACCTTCGCTGGTGCATTCATCAAAGAAATTTTGTTGAGCGCATGAACACCTTTCATGCTAAATTGATTGACATATTTTGTAGTATAGGAACAAGGTTTGAACCTTGGTGGTGGATACGTGGTCCTCTTTTCATCTAAAACTCGGACTATATGAGCTAACTAATAGCTTTTTCCCGTGCGTACCCGTGCCATGCATCCAATATATTACTTCGCTACCAGACGTTCAGCATTACCGCTCTCTAGTCTCTTGGAAGCAACATGTTACATACCAGCTGTTCATCGTTTCCTCAGCGAGTCACATTATTTCCAAGCCAGTTCTATACTTAGTTATGATGGACGTGCCCGGCTCTTAACGGCTGAGTTGCTCGTCCAGAAAATGCCAGCATTCCGAATTAAACTGGTCAACTTTTGGATCCGGACCCTTGCCTGTTGTTCTAGGGACTTGTTGACGTATTCTAATTGGTTTCTTCGAATTAGTATTGTGAAATGCACCATTTAATGAAACAAAGTGATTGATGGAAGACAACGATGTAACTATTCTAATTCTAAGCGACTTGGCAAGTCTTGGTAGTTGCTGAACTGGTCAATCAGACTGTATACCGTCTTACATCAGGGATGGTGATTTCAACATGGTATCATATCAGAGCAGAGGTGATTTCAATGGTCCTAAATCAGTATTAATAGTCTGTATCAAATTTTCAATTCGAGCTCTAGCTACATTAAGCATACCATACAACGATCGAGCCAACCACAAATATATCTAACTTGCGCAAATTACTTGACTTAGAAGTTGGATATTAATCAAGTGATTAATCAGATCTAATAGGTTTATGTAGAACATGGCAGTAATTAATGCATGGTTTTCCCTTATTACTTTTTGAGTCTATGACATTACTACAAACCAAAGAAAATAAATTGCTATGGTGAGAATCATGACAGACTATGATGAGTCAATGATGCCTTGATTCTTATTTTCCAAGTAAATCACCACACTGGACGTCCGCTAGAATGCAGCGAGAAAGTACCAAAGGGACCGAGTCAACTATCTTTATGCAATCCGCTGTCCCAATTCTAGACAACCCTTGACACGGTTATATATTTATTTTGATCGGAACATGATGACATAACTGATATCTAAACTTGACTTGACTTTTTGGGCATCATGGTCCTACCTTATCGCATCAGCCATTGGGAAGGACAAAAAGGGGCAGCAGCTTCGAATAAACCCAAGTTTTGGTGCGATAAGCTGGATTCGGGTGTTAAATTGTAGCCAAGTGACAATGAGCCATCGGCTCCTCCTCCCCGGCACAAAAGGGGCTGCATGTTCAAGCTAGCCCAGACCACTCAACACACTCTTGGTGGGAAGAAGACCTCAGGCCGCTTTCCAGATGAAGAGGTTGACCCTGACCCCAACCTTCAGATGCCTTGATTCCCACGTACATGTTAACTCTAGATTGTTTTAATAAATCTTATTTATCACAAAAATATTTATGGTGTACATCCAGCGAGGATACCCCTTGACTTGGTAGTATAGAAGTTCCAACGATGGGTCCTATTGGATGCCACTATGGCTTGGACCAAGCCATTGTCCAATAGATGGGCTATTTTTTGAGCGGTCGTACTTGCGCCAAGTAACTTATTTTAAAAAATAAATAAACGCAGCAATTAGGGTAACGAGCCCAGTCAGAGAAGCAACGTTTGAATTCCAGCAACCGATGGCCATTCCATGCACGCAACAACTACACTATAAATAGGGGTCCTAGGAAAGCATTTCTCTCATCTCAGCTGAAACTCCTGGAGCAACCATGCAGCCTTCGTTAGCTATGGCCTTCTCCAATAGCTTCCTTTTGCTCTCTCTGCTATCACTGCTCGCTTGGGCTGCCGCTTGCCCTCCCCAAGGGCAGCTCTCACCTACGTTTTATGCAACAAGCTGCCCAGATGTACAGTGCATTGTACGCTCGGCCATGAAGCGGGTGGTCCGCAGGGAGCCAAGGATGGGAGCGTCCATCCTTCGGCTCTTTTTCCACGACTGCTTCGTAAATGTGCGATACAATCCCTTATTTGCTCCCTCGTTTCCCTTTCCTTCTTTTGACGTATATCTGCGACCACCTTCATTATGGTACGCTAGCTGCAAGTACGTTAACTACACCTTAGAAGAACGTCCATAGATCACCTACATGATTCATGCCACTTTCGCAAAGCTAGTTTACTTGTTTAGCAGGTGATTTACATCTTAGAAACACAATCAACTGGCATTTGGTGAATCGTTGTCATATGTCTCTGCAGTAGCCGTGGTCATTGACTCGTGAGACGTGACCCTATATAGAATCCATAGATTTATTTGCTAATCTCTAATTTGAATTTTAAGGGAAGTGTGTTGGCCGTAAGACCATTATAGAGATGGCCAGGCTGCTTGGCTGTAGTTTAAAAGGGGTATAGCAAGCTAGTAGAGACACGGTTCTACCATCTTGGTCATACCTGAACCTCGAAAGGGCAAATGCTTTACATGCGGCCAACGGCAACGTTATGCTGCTAGCTAGGTCGTAGCTGTGAGTTGTGAGTTGGAAACCTCTGCGGTGCCTGATTTGCACCATAAAGAGTTGAACAGCTTTGGATCTCCACCATATCATCTCATCATGGAGATGGACAACTGTGTCAAATATGCACTATAAAGAGTTGCCATTCATCTTTAAGATGGGATGACATTGTGGTTATCAAGGGCCGTACGGTCCTACATGTTGCAAAACTTGCATCGTCGAGGATTGAAACTTAGGCAGCTATACCCTTCTTAAACCGCAGCCATAGCTTAGAAGCTTAGAAAGCAATTTACATGCCTCCCATAGGATAAATCGCGGCTGTATATATCAGTCGTAAACACTGTCACAATTCTGCTAAAACTTAAGAAGTTAGTTACTAATCACTCTCCTAAGTACGGTAGACGTGTGTGCCAAATTAAAGCTGGTACAGTAAAAGATGGGTGCAAAACTTTACGTGGGTTCCAATAGCTTTTCAAGCTTCTTTTCCCAGTGTAACAGTAACGGAACAGACGTTTTTGTTGAACCCGGCCTAAAATCATCACTTCCGTTTTCCGCTTCTTTTACATACTGCCCAGTTGCTGAACGGACGTCCTCTGTTTTCTTCAGGGCTGTGACGGATCGATCCTTCTCGATGACACAGCAACGTTCACCGGCGAGAAGAACGCTCCCCCAAACCAAAACTCCGTCCGTGGATACGAAGTCATCGACACCATCAAAGCCCGTGTCGAAGCTGCCTGCAAAGCCACCGTATCATGCGCTGACATCGTCGCCCTCGCTGCTCGCGATGGAGTCCACTTGGTTAGCGTCGCACCCCATCATTTCCCACCTTCTCTTTCACCACCAACGTTCGGTCTTAATGCTTCAAGCTGATACCAATAACATACGTTGTAGCTCGGCGGGCCAACTTGGACGGTGCGACTGGGCAGGAGGGATGCAACGACAGCGAACCAGAGCGCGGCCATCAGCTACCTCCCCAGTGCCGGGGCCAACCTCTCCACGCTCATCTCCATGTTCGCCGCCAAGGGCCTCAACGCTCAAGAGATGACCGCGCTGTCCGGCGGCCACACCATCGGCCAAGCTCACTGCAAGAACTTCCGCGCCCGCATCTACAACGACACCAACATCAACCCAGGCTTTGCGGCGTTCAGGAAGAGGAACTGCTCGGCGTCGTGCGGCGACAGCAACCTCGCGCCTTTCGATATCCAGACCCCGAACCGTTTCGGCAACGAGTACTACCAGAACCTGGTGGCCCGGCGGGGGCTGCTGCACTCGGACCAGGAGCTCTTCAACGGTGGGTCGCAGGACGCGCTGGTCTGGCAATACAGCACCAACGCCTCGTTGTTTGCGAGCGACTTCGCCCGCGCGATGGGGAAGATGGGGAACATCAGCCCGCTCACCGGGACCAGTGGGGAGATCAGGTTGAACTGCCGGAAGGTGAACGGATGACGATACGGGCGGGTTACCAGTAGACCTGGGGGATAAGCCGAAATTGATACTATTTTAAGCTAGAAGTGATTCAACAAAAATACTACTAGATTATTAACTCCTGGAGTCAACATATTAAAATCTTTCAGACGGCACTGGAGCTTTTCTTTTTCCCTTCTTGTAACACTTGATCTTTTAAATTTTAGCTGGAATAACTCTAGGGTTGGCGGAACTTCCTAAGCAATAAGGCAGGCGGTTTTTCAGGAATATCTTGTTCCTCATAAGAATTATTATTTTAGAAATAAGCAACTTTGTTTAGAATATCCCAGTTTTCTATTTTACACTCCGAAACTTCAAAATTGACAAGACCCAAATAAATGGAAATTGCGGTAGCAGGTACGCAAGTTTCAAAATTCTACTGTGCAGGGTTTGGGTTCTGCTATCTGGGCAGCTGAACTAAGAATTAGTTCTTGACGACGGTCGCTGGTTCTGTTTATTTCGTAACAAGAAAATAGTTTTGTGAACTACAAATGTAAGGCCACCTAGAAAGTTCACTTATGTGCCTCTGAAGTCAGAGTACTGAACCATAACCATAAAATAAGAAGTAAAAATTTAAATGTAAGTCAATTAGAGAATATATGGTCATAAGTAGACCATCAGAACAATAAACCCTTTTAATGAAGGTTAATATATATATATATATATAATTAAATCGTCGGCTTACGTACGTTTGTAGAAGGGCAAAATGAGAAAATACATCCGTTTGCTGGTTCAATCGGTCTCCTTTCAGCCTTAATGACCTTTATGTCCTCTCGTTTTCTTTTCCTTTCAGCGTTATTGACCTTATCCCCTCTCGTCTTCTTTCCCTTTCAGCGTTAATGACCTTACTTCCTCCATGATCTCCTCTCCTTCCCCCATGAAGAAAAATCACAAGGATGGAGCTTCCTTGGTATCACTGGCCTTCGTTTTCTCATACCATCTCCTCCTCTTTGCAGATGTAGTAGCAGCCTCTAGTTTTCTTGTTGTGATATGAGTATGATTTTGTGGAAAAATATCTTGAGGGAAAAGAAGGAAGATTCAGACTTTTACCCGGTCTCATTCTATTACAAGAGAATGGGGTATGTGGCTAGGATTATAAAAACCCCTCATTTTTAGATAATTACAACCTAGCCCGTGTTTATGATGGATTTTTTCAAGCAACACGATGTATGGACAGGTAGCAAGACTAAATTTGAATTGTCGAATGGTTTTCTCACACCCTAGAGAATATATAAGGCCAAAAAAATATATTACAACCTCAATATTCGTAATCAACAATAACCTCAATTCATACCAAATAACAAAGTTGGTCCAATTACAAAATTTGATTATCTAACCAATATTAGTGATGATTTATCTAATCATTCCCTCCACCTATGATTTCAACCATAATCTTGTACCATGCAATCTATAACTCTGAAAAAGAGAAAAATGAAGGGTTATAAACTTTACAGCCTGCTAAGAATTTCCACACATCCACACCAACACAATAATAATATAAATTTGAAAACAGCAAAAAATCGTAGTACATAGCATGAAATCACAAACTGACTACCAATAATACTTGAATAATCAGTATAAATATGCACATCAAATATAAAAAAAAATCCAGTCACTCAAAAGTGATATAGCATATGATATCTCATAAATCATCAATAGTATTTTCAATACTTTTCATTCCAATTCTTATTAACTTGATCCGAATCAATTATCTTTTCGACTTTGGACCAAATTCCGGTCACGTTTTCAGCCCGTGACGGGACAACCAGCAATATAACAATTCTAGCCTGTGACAGGGGAACCAACAATATCGCATTTCCAGCCTGTACCAGCGCAACCAGTAGTATCGCAAATAGTAATTTCACATTTCTAGTTTGTGACAGGGCAAATAGTAGTTTCACATTTCTAGCCTGTGACAGGGCAAACAGTCGTTTCACATTTCTAACCTGTAATGGGACAAACAATAGTATCACATTTTCAGTCTGTGATGGGGCGACCAATGATGACAAGACGAGCCCAAAGTCCTTGTTTATTTAATCAAGTTCACAGCCACCTATTAATTCCTTTTTAACTTTATTTCCGGCTTTAAACTAACCACGATCACATTTTCCGCCCGTGACAAGACAATCAATATAATATGGTCAGTCCAGAGCATCACATCTATTAGTCTGATTATACAAGTATAAATTATGCTCATATACGCATTCATCATACTATCAATCACAAGCATACATAATCAAAAATATGATTTAATATAGAAAACATCATAAAACTATTCTTGCTTCTTACTTATCTAGATCATTAGCATATCATATATATAGGTACAAAAACATCTAGATCATACAGGTCAGTGTACAAGAATTCTTACCTCTTTGCTAACAACCCAGATAGACTAATCACCTGCCCACACTGCGATCTATGAACTGGGATGCGTAGAACCTTGCTCAACGTCCTTTTGTCCAAAAGATTGTTCTCCCGGAGAACCAAGTTAACATAAAAACATTATCCGAGATATCCGACAACCCAGAACCCTCTATTGGGGTCGATCCGGATCCACAATGAAAACATCTAGGACCCTCCTACTGGGTCCACAGAATCATACAAAGAGAGAGAAATAAATGAAGATAAATAATTGAGCAATATAAATCAAGAAAATAAATAACTGGCTAATAACTAGAATGCCTCATTATCACAAACCTAACAAACTTAAGTGGATTTGGTCATAAATTAAAGCAAACCATCAGTATTGTTATGGAAAGCTCCCAATTTGAAATCCAAATTGGAATGGTTCATGATGTGTTTTGCACCGATCTCAAATCATACCAATTAAATTGCATAGTTGATTTCTAATGACCATTTACATCATGATGTAAAGTTGGCACATATTAAAGGTTACAGCTTTACTCACCGTGCTACTCAATGTAAAATTCTTCAAGTATCCAGCATACTTGGAAGCTGCAACACCAAAAATCAAGAAACTGCTTACTTCTTTTCAGGCCCACAGGCTTTGCGAGCAAAAGAGCATGTACAAAAGCTCCAATATTTTCACGTAGATTCCTCAGAAAAGTTCAGCTGTAAATGACTGCATCAAGGAACAGTATTTGAGTTTCATATGGTGATTCTGCTCTATAACTGCTCATATGCATACAAACAGAGCCATCTAAAGCCTTCAGCTCTATTCTGAGCTCAAATAATTACTATAGATTGCATGAAAGCATTCATGATACATGCAAGCCAAAATCCTGAACACACAGAAGTATGCCTTATTTATTTACTTCTAAACAACCACAGTGATGCAGACCTGATTTCAGCTCAGATATATACTACAAAATAGATTTGATTTTGATCAAGTTTTATAAGACCTAAAGTTCAAGAACTGAGGAAATCTTTTGAAGGGATAAATGTACAGCCTAAAGGATGACAAGTTGGCTCAATCCTTCAAAAGAAAGAGAACATTGCAACAAAAAAAACTGTAGCCATGTTAATCTGCACATCCAAAAATTTGGGTTCCCCCCGAATCCTTCTTTTCCTAATTATTCCGATTGTGCACTACCTCCAACATTATTGCATACTTTTCGAATCCATTCTGGCAGCATCAGTGCACGTGACTATACATTTTCCATCTCTTTTTTGATCTTCCAGTGCAAATCTATACACTCTACCACTACCACCATGTTTTAGATTAGCTCCCATCATAATCAGCTAGCAAAACTCCTGTGCCTCACCTGATGTGCTAGTTTCTTATTCTATCATTGCTGATTTGTACCACATTTCCATCTCAGACTCCTCATCTCTGCAAATGTCTTTTATCACATTTATCTCAGCCTTCTTTATTACTGAACATTCCAGACTGTTTGACCTGTCAACTGTTATAGTTGGTTCATTAGTTTTTCTATCGGTCATCAAAGCATGCAATGGTCACATCTTACACCACAAAAGCATTTTACTAGTTGAACAAAATCACCTCTACTAGAAATGTCATCACCTAGACTATTTTTAGGCACTTATTGTACAATATAAAACATATATCACATTACAGCATTAACAGAAAATTATAGCAGCTTTTCCCCTTCTGGTGTTTAGATGGCATGACACTTTATTTTCATATTCATACATGGAATATAGAATACGAATATTGGTTTAGAATAACAAAGCTTGATTGATATAACCTGATGGAATTTGCTAGGGAGATCATGTAAGGTTGGAAGGGTTAGATTTAAGGACCTAAGGAAATATAGAATACGTTTACACTATCAGCTGCCAAGTTATATTTTCATAATAGAATATGAAAACCAAAATTAGTTTTTGCAGCATACTAGAAAAATAACATAATATTTTAGTGCAACTACTAGATTATATAATCGATTAGTCCTTAAATTTTATATTATTTTTTCATTAAGCATTTCATACCTATAAGAAAAAGTTAATGCATTTTTTTATTTTCTAATTTTGACTTCAAAATATACCATGGTTTGTTTTCATTTCTAAACTATCCAGAACCTTACTCCACAAATTAGGTTAACATGCTCCGAACCAAAATTCTAAACCTTGCATCCCACATACACAACAGGTCTTAAACTTCATCAATATCACAAGGGACCACAATGACCCTGCTATTCAACCAACTTTCACAATTTTGTAGAGAATCGACCATCATATGGTCTGCATGCCTGAATATGTCTATATCTCCTGCAGAGAAACTTGATGACCCAAATACTTGACTCTTCACAAACAAGCTAAACTTGAGTGACAATTTTATGATGCCCATTTGAGAGTAGTTGTATGCAATGATCTGCACAAGTCTGAACTTCTTCGTTGCTTTACCACCCCAAGTGTTCTCGAATCAAGGGCCACCACATCACTGAAAAATCACACTTCAAGAATAAGACACTTGGCCCATTTTTTCAGAAATTCTTTTTGACAATAAAGTTGGAATGGCCTACTTGCAAACTTTTCTAACTTCTGCTACTTCTCATCATCTGTAACAATAGCACCCCAGACTCCATATACCATATTGTGTTATCAGTTATTATAAGCTGACATTATTGGCTAGGTCTTCAGGGCGTAGATGTTTGTAAATCCAGCATTTGAGCAATGCATGGTTCTAATATGAATAAGATTGCAAATTTAATTCTATTTCCTGCATGCGCAGAAAAATTGATTGAAACAGCAAATATTCATAATCGGTAGCCAAATAAATTTGTTATGCATCAGGTTTCATAAAAAAGACATGCCTGGCAGCAGACATTCCTGATAAGCATGTATGCATATGCACTACAGAAATTTCTACTTCATGAAATATATTCTAACAGACTTTACATACGAGAGAAGCTAGGCAGCCACGCTCAACCTCCCCATGCAGTTTTCCCATTCCTTTTGATTGGTTGCTGAACACGCAGAAATCAGTGAATAAGAGGACAGCGGGATGCTCCAGTTAGTAAAGAGCAAAACCTATTTTAATCCTAATATATATTCTCATATCCATGCCTCCCCAACCAACACTGCCTTCTCTCTTTTACCACCTCTACTGCCTCCCATCCCTCCTATCCCTACCACGCCAACACCGCCCTCCTTTCCTCTTTTTCCTTTCATCTCCTTCTCCTCTTTTCCTCTCCCTCTTTTTCAGACCTACGATCCTGATCAACCATTGAAAAAAATGACAGCGCGAAAATTCAAACCACTAGAACAAGAAAATACCATAATTTTCATCAGAAATAGAAATCCAAGACCTAAAAAGCCTAAACTAATAGAATATACAGATTTTGAAAATTCAGTCAGATCAAAAGCAAGGGACAAGAAAAAATGTTAGAAATGCGCACCCCCCCTTCCTCTCTCTCTGTGTTTTGGTGGCGAGAGTCTTAAGAGACTGAAGACTTTGCAAGATTTCCATCCTTCCAAACAGGATTCATCATGGGAATAGGTCCTTCCTCGAACCCTTGATTTTTTTTCCCTCAGAAATTAGGGCCTGCACTATATCGAGATTAGGATTGGACCAAGGTAAAAAAAAGTCTGCAAGATAACAGAGTCATTGGAAGCACTTCTAAACAAGACTCAAAAAAAAAAAACAAAAAAAAACAAAAAAAAAAAAACTTAAGTGTAAACAGCATCAATTTGGTGTTTCTATCCCCATCTGGACTAGGGAGGTTGTGGGAGTCTTGAACTTTGCTGTGATTAGACTTGGCATCGGGCCGTGCCGGGCCGGCCCGGCCCAGGCCCACCAGGCCAGAGGTCTAAACGGGCCGTGCCTGGCCCGGCCCGCTTCGTTAGGCACGGCCCGCTCAGCAGAGAACCGAAGCCCGGCCCGGCCCCAGGCCCGTCTATTGGCGGGCCGGGCCCGGCACGGCACGAGACGGGTCGTGCCTGGCACGGCCCGTCTCGGGCGCAAACGGGCCGTGTCAGGCACGGCCCGTCTGGAGAGGGGGGAGAAAAATAGCCGTTTCCAACGGCTATTTTGGGATTTTTCCAAAAATGCCCCTCCCAATAGTCCAAAAACGGCTAAATTGAGGGGTATTTTGGGAAAAAAATTTTGGGCTTCTATAAATACCTCTTTCCTCCCTCATTCTCACCACACCAAACCAACTATTCTCTCCTTCTCTACTACTATTATTTCTCTCTTCTAAAGTGCTCTTCTAGTAATTTAATTTTTAGTTTGCATTTAGCAAGTGTTCAAGTGCTACACAAGAGGAGGTTCCTATTGAGAAGAGAAGGTCACTCCTGTTGAGAGCACAAGAGGAAGCTCAGAATCTCGGCTCTGCCTCTGCCCTCCGACCCTCTACTCAATTCCTCCTTGTGGTTAGTTTTTATTTTTTGAATTCATCAATTTAGATATGTCATCTTTTGAGGAAAGTCATTTTGGCATTCCTCCTGTTTCTGAGGGAGAAGAAACTAATCCCCAACCCCATGTTCCTAGTTCCTCTAGAATTAGTGAACCGAGTGAAGATCAAACCTCTTCTCGTAAGAGGACTAGTGCTGTATGGAATGAATTTGATAGAGTTATGGTTGATGGAGTCTGGAAAGCTAAATGTAAAAAATGTGCCAAACTTTATAATTGTAGTAGTAGTGGGAACAGGACATTTAAAAAGACATCAAGAGAGTCATAGGATGCATGATTCTCATGCTCAAACTCAAAGTACCCTTAATATACAAGGGGGATTACTTGTAGGTAATTTTGCATATAATCAAGAAAATCAAAGAAAAGCACTTGTAAAATGGATAGTTAAGGATGAATTACCTTTTAGTTTATGTGAATCTTCTAATTTTGAAGAATATGTTCAATTAAACCTACAACCTGCTTACAAAAGAACTAGTAGGCGTACATTTAGAAGAGTAGCTATGACTAACTTTTTAGCAATGAGACAAAGTTTAATTGAAACACTTTCTACTTTAAATGCAAAAATTTCATTAACTTCTGATATTTGGTCAGCATCTGTAGGTAGTAATTGTTTTATTGCCATTACTGCTCATTATATTGATAATGATTGGCAATTAAATAAACGTATTCTTGCTTTTCGTGCTTTTGATTTTCCACATTCTGGGCAACAAATTTCAAATGTCATTTATCAAACTGCATGTTCATATAATATTAATGATAAAATTATGTCTATTACTTTTGATAATGCATTTAATAATAATTCTGCTGTTACATTATTAAAAGACTCATTGCATCCCATGTTAGATGAAAATTTATTGCATATTAGATGTGCATGTCATATCTTAAATCTTTCTGTTCAAGCTGGCATGGGCATGATTCAAGATGTGATTTCAAAAATTAGAAATGCAGTTTCTTTTATTCATGCTTCAAGATCAAGACTTCAAGAATTTAAGGAACTATGTATAAATCATGGTAAACGTTTTAAAAAATTTAAACTTGATGTAATTACTCGTTGGAACTCAACATATAGCATGATACATGATGCATACCCATATAAAAACTTATTAAGTGCATATATTAATGATCGTGGATTAGGCTTTACATTGACTGAAACTGATTGGAATAAAGAAAAAATTTTGAAAGATTTTTTGCTTAGTTTTTATAATGCCACCAATGTTCTTTCTGATATTTATTATCCAACTTCATGTTCATTTTTACAACAAGCATATATAATTAGTCAAAATTTTGCAGAACATAGACATGATGATGTTTTAATGCCTATTATTGACCAAATGGAATCTAAATGGAATGAGTATTGGGACAAGATATGTCCTATGCATAACTTAGCTGCTGTATTTGATCCAAGAGTTAAATTGAATAGCGTGCTAATTTTACTTGATGCATACTGTGAAAATATGATTCAAGATCCTGAACCTGCTAAAAATGAGGTAAAACAACTTCTTTATGATATTTATGCTATATATGATGAAAAAATTCGTGGATCTAGATTCTCCATACAAAGCTCTATTTCTTCTTCTAGTAGTTTCGTTCGTCATCTATTTTTTCATTCATTGCACAGAGAAAACACACACATGCTTCAAGTTTATCTTCATCTTCTTCATCTTTAAGTAGTGAACTAGAATTTTATTTACGAAATGATATTCAATCTGCATATGATGAAAATCAAATAGAGAGTCTAGATGTATTATCTTGGTGGAAGAGTGTTAAAAATCAATATCCTGTTATGTCTGCAATTGCACGCGATATTTTAGCTGTGCCGATGTCCACGGTAGCATCGGAATCCGCTTTTAGTGCAGGTCGGCGTGTTCTTGACGAAAAGAGAAGTAGGATGACGGGCGAAACGGTTGAGATGCTTCTTTACTTCAAAGATTGGTTGGATGCTGAGGCAAGACTTCAAGATAAAGGTGGACATAATACAACATCCTCTGATGATGATGATACAAACACTACTGAAGAGTGAATACTGATTCACTGAATCACTGATGATTAGTAAGATTTCTTAATTTTTTATAATTGTACATTTTTATTTTTTTAATTGTTAAAGTGAGTCATCTCTATTTTTTCTCCTTTCTTATTGTATTCTGGAGGTCAGACCAAGGTCCAAACCTCCCTTCATGTACCATTTTGATTTAAATTAATAAACTGGTAGGGGTCTATGCCAAACCCCCCATCATTAAGGTGGCTTTATATTAATAAATCCTTAGTTTTCAATATTTATTAATTTATTAAAAAAATTTATGAAGCATTTATTTTAATGGAGACAGGCCGTGCCTGGCCCGGCCCAGGCCCTTATGGGCCGTGCCGTGCTTGGCCCGCGGGCCAAGAGCGGGCCGTGCCGGCCCAGGCCCGAAGCGGGCCGTGTCGGGCTCGGCCCGCGGGCCAGAAACCCGTGACCCAGCACGGCCCCCTTGAATGGGCCGTGCCAGGCACGGCCCGGTACTGTAGCTAGCGGGCCGCGCCCGCTTCGTGCCGGGCCGTGCCGGGCCGTGGGCGGCCCGGCCCAGTGCCCAAGTCTAGCTGTGATAAGCAAAGGTAAAGGCTGTCGGGGGATATTTGCTCAGGGAGGATTGGCAGGGCACCTTGGGCAGTGAGGGATATTTATGGAAGTAAAAACTTTTCTGGAAGAGAAACTAAATTTACTGGTTGCTTACAGCATGGAGGTGGGGCGTGGGAAGCCAAGCATGGCTCCCTAGCTTCTCTCTTTATATATACGTGTAACTTTCTATTTTCAGTCTACAATAAGGTAAGCCTGCTATCTTAATCTTGCTTGCATACACAGGAAGTACATGCACAAGTAGCATACCTTCCCCAGGCCTGAATACACAATAGCAGTTCTATCAATTTTAAAATCAATACAACCACATTTTGCCTCTTTTACCGCACCAGAAACATCAATTGTCACAGATCTTAGCTATATAAAAGAGCAAACAATTAGAGCAGCACTATCAACATATCTACCATAGCATACAGGGAAATAACTGAAGAAACTCACTTTGGGATTTGGCATCAACCCACGTGGACCGAGGATCCTAGCAATCTGATAAAGGAAGATTTGTAAGTGAAATGAATTACAGATAAATCTAAGTAACTAAAATATGCAAGAACAGAAATTCATGCTATGAACCTTGGAAAGATGGGGCATAAACATAGGAGTGGCAATGCACTTGTCAAAGTTAAGTTTGCCTCCTCCTGCAGGGTTTATGTTCAGAAGCATAAGACAGATTAATACATTTGAACTGCAGCAAATATAAAATTGATGAGGTGACGCTGCATCTGGTGATTAACATATAAACTTTGCAGCAAAGCATTCTTTGCATAGAACCAAAGACTATTGCATGTCATCTGTTACCAAAAAAAGAAAAAATATTCTCAATTGTGCAAGCATATTAAACATAACTCTCAGGATGTGCAATCTTCAGAATGGAGAATATGTTTAAGCACTACTACACATCAAACAGAGAATATAAAAACAGAAAATAAAGAGAGTTAACTGATTCAATAGTCAAAAAGACATCCTGAAAAATTCATGATCAGAAAGAAGTGATGGTTACTACAGAAACAACCAACAACATTCAGATAGTTGGCTTGTAAGAACAACAACCAAAAGGCTCACTTTCGGGCAAAGATCAAGCCGTTATGTCTCTCAAAGTATCGAGTACATTAAGAATTATGTAAATATAATATCATTTTTAATTTCCGCTATCAGTTCATCGCCACCAACTATGTCAGCTCCTGAAGCTCTGGCTTCATCTGCTGCAGGCCTTTCAGCAAATACAGCTACTCTAACAGTCTTTAAAAAAATATATATCAACTATCAGTACGAAATAAAGCAGATTTAATTAATGTAAACTGAAAGGGCTTGTTATTTGCCATTGAAAGGTACCTTTCCAGTGCCATGAGGAAGTGTCAAAGCACCATGTACCATCTGTGACATCATACCAATATTGTGAAAAGCAATATGTTAAAGAAGCAAACCAGCTACAACAACTATATAATGATATGATATATCAACCTAAATTATGAACTCAACAGCATTAAAAGCAGTCAGTCTGTTAGTTGAGAAAGTAACCGATATAAATGCTAAATTTTCTGACTACATAGATGAAATACAACAGCTTAAGGCATATGGAAATATTGCAGTGTGATCTTGAGAAGTTGCTTCCATGATTCAAGACTTTGCTTAAAGTCAACTGGCAGACTTACATATCCTAGTTACTGAACTTCCAGAAAGGCCACCACTTTTGGATGTTTGTCTATTAGATGATCAATTCACACACATAAAAAATAAAATAAAATAAGATTCACTGGGCCATGAATGTCATAATTCAACAGATGATTTTTTTTTTTTTTGATTATAATTCAACAGATGATGTTCACTTCAGTGTTCTCACTGCATGGAAAATCAACTTTACCTATTGCCTTGACAGCAACATTACATGGTCTCTAGAATTCTTTGAGTGATTGGCAATTCATGACACAACATAGCACATCAACATGCACCACAACTACCATCCAACTTAGTTACTGCACAGCTATATATCATGGCTCAGATCAAATATCACTATGATTTCAGTATTGGCATTTTAGGTAATTAAATACTTCAACATAGAAAGGAAACATCTTGCAAAAGAAATTAAAAAGTTAAAAAATTATCTCGAAAACATCAATCATGCATTTCACAAAGAAATGTGAATTTGAGGCCATTTTTGTGCACATTGTTAGCTATTCAGTCTCTTATGATTGTAACAATCCAGGGCCTCACTCAAAAAAGATAGCCGAAAGATGTTATTTAGATTCTTTAGTCTTGTATAAGTACCTAAGATATACCAAGTATATAACCGATGTACAACTAAACACATGCCCACATAAGTCCTCACATGCTCCCCCCGTTTTTAAACCATGGCGTCCTTGTCAGTTGAAGGGTTCAAATTTATTCAAATCCAATTACAAACACCACGATCAACTCGTGATCAGTCCCAAAAGGACTTATGTTGCAACCTCTTCTATTCCACATGGGTCATCAGCCAGGTCCACTCTAAAATCATTGTAAACAATCCAAAACCTCACCTAAAAAGGTTAGCCAAAAGGTGTGATTTAGATTCCTTAGCTCTGTACATGTATCCAGGATCTACCTAGTACATAGCTAACATAGGATTAAACACATGCCTCCATGAGTCCTCACAATGATTGAATAGAAGTATAGAAGCTATTGTAAATAATTGTGTAGTAATATTTATACACATGTGTATTCATAAAATAAATGCCAAATAAAGCTTTTCATCTCACCATTTGTGCTTCTAAAAGAACATTTTATTTTTTCACATTGTAGATAGTCCTACCACATATCTACATACTCAATAAATGTCATAGTAATCCAATGCTTGTCAAGTATTTAACATAATCTGCTGACAACTAAGGATAATATTATTTTTCCTTTAAATGACCATTTCTGCTAAAATAAGCCACAAACTTCTTGTATTTTGCAAAGCAAAGATTGCTCTTACTGTTTCCAATAATGATCACCTAATAAATATTAGATCTAACCAAATAGGCTACTTTGAATTATGTTACATATTGATATTGTATTTTAAGTACAATATGTGCTTGCACCAAAAAGATATAAATACACAAACATAGAACAAGTTTGCATGCATATACGTAAATAAATTCTGTATGGATTACAATGTTGCTGAGTTTTCAAGCTTAGCAGGCCAAACATTACACTAAAGAATTCGACATCTTTGAGGAAGATCCAAGTGGTAAAACATCCCATTTCATTATGTAAACTAAGTCTTCCTCAAAATTGTCTAAAAGAAAATTTCCCATAACCATCACTCTTTGATGGACTTCACTGATTTTAGATAAGAGGCATCTCTTTAGGTTCAAGCTTTTTGATATTTGTAGCTTTTTGCCCTTTCTCTTTGACATCCATTTGATATAACTCACAAAATATTCTCATGCCCTAGGGTATTTCATCTCCACTAATCAAGGTATTTGGAACAGTCCTGAACCACCCAATTAGGGGCAAACCAAGCCATGCTGGCGGTGAACCGGAATGGTTCAGGCATTTAAAACGAGAAACTGGTAGGAGGGAGAGAGGGAGAAAGAAAAAGATGAAGAGAGAGAGAGAGAGAGAGAGAGAGAGAGAGAGAGGGGAGGGAGGGATGGAGGGCCGGAGGAGGGGCTCTGCCCTCCGGACCCCTATTCTTTTGAAACAAGGGTCTATCAAGGCTCCATTTTTTATTTTGAAAATTTTAAGTGAAGTCTGTAACCCCCTTGCCGACTTCACTTAAATTTTTTAAAATAAAAAAGAGACCCAAATTTAAGTGAAGTCGATAACCCCTTTGCCGACTTACTTCAAATTTTTAAAATAAAAAAGGAGCCCCGATGGACCTATGTTTCGAACAAAACAAGGTCTGGAGGGTGGAGCTCACCCTTCGGTCCTCTTAGGCCCTTCGGTGCCCCTCCGGCGGCCTCCGAAGGCGTACTGAACCATGCCGCCGGCCGGCCAACCAGTATGGGCTCCGATACCAGCATGGCGAATCTTGCCACTAATTACACTTTTGTTGATTTTTAAAGAATACTTGAGAATGGTCCCAAGAATAGTAAGGACACCAGCATTAAAATTGTCTCTTTTTCTATATGAATGAGTTTATCTTAACATTACATCCTTTAGTGACAAGACACATGGATACAACCTTCATATAGATTCAAGTAAAAAAAATGCAACGTCACATGTTATACTTGATCACTGAACTGAACTATTAAATAGTTTTCACCTATAAATTGCATGGCATTTTCTACTGTGAAATGAAGCAAAGGCAATTCCTAGGCTTGTGTGTTTAATATCTATTAATATTTCAATAAGGAACTGAGTTTCAATGTTTAGCCAACTCTTGAGTTGTTTATTAATTTGTCATACTTTAGCTCCATGGTGGAGACAATTGTATCACACTAGCTAAAATTCCTTTATTGCAATGGATTCATATTAAAAACATCATTCACTAAAACATAAGTCCAAAACCATGAAAATAAGTAGGAATACTTTATATACCACAAACCACGGCGATTTCATGTATCACAAGCACAACAAGAAGGGTTTCAAACTTCCAAAGCAATATAACTAATTTAAACATGAGAATTAGTTTAAAATAAGTAGCTTGGTAGACTAAACCTGGTCACCACGATGTGGATCAACACCCAAATTAACATGAGCTTCAACCGTTTCAACAAATTTGCGCTTTGCATTAGCCTGAAAATTGACTCGAACTCACATAGAACAGCGAAAACTGCATTTGTACAATAAAACAAACCGAAAAAGAAAAAGAAGATAAGAATGACCAAGAAATCTTCTGAATGTATGAACAAACCACTTGTATTTTTTTCCATAGTCACTCTTGACTTTTTTTTTTTACAACTTCTGAAGAACAACATAGATAAAGAATGGTAATGACCTAGCAACTATTAGATCAGTTCTGCTGTTCTAATTTAATCCCATTCTACAAGTAATCCATGACTCAGTTGTGCCAATTTATGAAACAAAAAAATGCAATCAGTCTCAGAATGTATGCATAATGAGACACATCTACCTTCATACTAAAAAAATAATGATAAAAATAGTTATGGAATAAAAGACCCTAAAATAAAAAAAGAGGAAGAAAACACAGAGTTTTCCTATTTGGGATCTTTACATTGGTTAGCATAATAAAAGGAGTCAAACTCCAAACAAATTTTCCATTCAGGTCATGAGGTAGGCATTGTTTATACCCAAAAACAACTAGAGAATTGGTGATTCTTTGGACTAGATCACTTCAACTCACAATTATAGATGATATGACCTGTGGATGCAATAAGCCATTATAGAACTATCAAAGGGATTCCTTATGAAAAGCTAAGGATCACATTATCATGATAAACTTTTAACCTCTATCGCTATGGTAATAGAGCAGCAATTACTGGGGCGTCTAGACTATATCTTCAGGACTAGCCATTAGTCATGTGAACAGTCCAAGTAAAATGATGGGCATATGCTCGAAAACATGTTCAGTTTGAACAAAGCTACAACTGCTGAAACTAGTTGAATATTTTACAGCTGGAAAAGCTACAAATCACCCTTTACTGATCACTGCTTGGTTCACCTAGGGAAGCCGTTTATTGGCTAAGCACAGGCAGGGCCAGACTGACATCATCGGCCCTACCATGTTGGATACCAATCCCCGACTGCCACATCCCTGGTGAACAGAGCAGTGATCATTAATGGGTGATCTGTAGCAGGATCTTTACTGTTACAGCTTATGATTAATGTTACCATTTTTACTACAAGCCAAAAAGATTAACATGTCAAGGTCAAGAATGGTATCAAATAAAGGAAAAAAAAAGAACAATATATGAGTCTTGTGCTTTTCCGCTTCTCTTTTAATGAAAATGTGTTTCATGATATAACTATGTTTCAAACAAACACTCAAATGTGAGTTTTGTGATTGCGCATGAAGTTGTTAAAAAATAAATCTAAGAATACAAAAGAAATTAAAGTGCAAGAACATTGTAACTAGGGGTGAAAGTGGATCGGATAATATCCATCTAGATCTGTTTTTGTATTCCAATCTATCCGAATATAGATAGAAATTTGATTATCCGATTAATATCCGTATATGTATCCATATCTGTCAAAAAAAAAGATATGGATATGGATATGGATAGATAACTATCCGATCCGTATCCGAATATTCGATTCCATTTGTAAACCTAATTAATTTTATATAGTACTCAAAAACTTTTAAGAAAAATAAATTACCATATTAATATACTATTAACTTGATTTATCAACCACTTATTAATAGTTTTGATTTTGTGGTCATAAAGTTTAATTATCCGATTTGTATCCATATTTTTATCCATACTTTCGGTATTCGATTTGTATCCATATTTGTTTAAAACAAATATGAGTATGAACTTTTAGATCTAACTAAGATTCGTATATGTATTTGTATTCGTCAAACAAAATAAATATGGATATGGATATGCTAACATCCGATCCATATCGGATCGGATTTCAGCCCTAATTGTAACCTATCAATAAAAGAAGGAGAAAGATAATTAAAATCATATGCTGACCTTGACTTCTCTGATGGCCTCCATCAGATCCATGGAAACCTTCTGCGGCCACTTCTCAGGCTTGATGAGCGTCGGGAACGGAATCTTCTCTTCTTGAATGCCGAAGAAACTCCACACCCAGGCATCGGATTGGATCCTCCTCACCTCTCTTTGCAGTTGCTCATGTTCCCCTTTCTTGTCCTCCTCGCTACCTCTTCCACCGGAGCTGATGTCTGGTCTTCAGGGAGAGGCGCCACCCGGGACGGATAAGAGACCGGCGATATCACTGGAATATCTTTCACGGAGCGGGCGTCCGCTCGAGTCCAAGGACGTGATCCCGCATCCGCCTGCGGTTCCAGGCCGGATTCTTGAGGCCGGGAGTCGGTCCGCAGCGCCTCGCGTTGCCTTCCTTGCGGAGGGCGCGCAATAGGAGGGTTCTTGAGGTCCTCCCCTTCCTCCTCGGAAGGGGAGGGATCCATGGGCTTGACGGGGTAAGAGACCGGCTTGATGGGAGAGGAGAAGGAGAGCGACCTCAAGAACCCTGGGCGTGGGGAGAGAGAGAGGAGAAGGGGAGACGGGGGAGGTGGGAAGGTCGGACGCAATGGCGAAGAGCGTGGGATAAGAGGGTCTCCAGGCGGGCCATCGGCTCCGACGGAGATGCGCAGATGGCGGGCACGGGCGGCGTCTGGGTTTGGGGAGTAGGGAGCGGTGACGGCATTAGCCTGCAAGGGAACGAACGGACCGACTGATCGGGCCTAATGGGCGGGCATTTGTCTTCGAACACGGTCCGTTGGCCGTTGGAGGGAAACATAAGCGACACTCCGAATCGTACGATCCACGCAATCTTTGAGCTGATTCCATCCGCCCAGGAGTAGCCATCGGTTTGGACAGACAAGATGCCAATTAGATCGCATACAAAATATATAAAAAATTTATTAATTTGAATCTGATCTATTTACCAAATCAATTAAAAATTTTGATCTAAACCTGATTATTAAACCGATGAAGCCTCAATTGGTCTATTTTATTAAGCATTGCCCCCCGTATATCCGGTGGTAATGCCGCCATGTATGATCCAAGAGGGTCTGGGGTGTCGATTTTTGTATTCTTTTTCAGTCTTACCGAATAACCAATGGCTTTCGACTGCAACATGCATTCGATCAAAACATGTTCATGAATGCACCGGGTTCGGATATTTGCAGCTCATTCTTACCCTTAATTTAGATCTAAGTAGCCTGAGTATACCCACTTTGTGCAGAGGAAAGCCAGCAATATGATACGTTGTACCCGTTGAGTTGTTCGTGAGTGTAAATTAAATTTGAGTTTTATTCTAGCAAGTTTCCGTTCATTGATTTCTACTTTTACATGAAACTGAACATATCTGGGAAACAATTAGATGTATTGGTTGATTCAAAGTATTGGAGAAAACTTCATCAATGATGGGAAGAGTACAGGCTCTGCTAATCCGGAGCAATTATTTCGCTTGTAACCAGCCATAACATACAAACCAAAAAAACAAAGAGAGAGTGTTCAAACCAAATCATGAGTATTTGGATATATGAATACTCCTGCATGTTGTCTCATTTTGTTATCACAACACAAAAGAGATGTTGTTTCAGATCATGAGATCCCTGCTTGTGTGCTAAAATATGAGATTATATGGTGGCAACGGAAAGATAGAATGCAAATAAAATAAGAAAGCATTAAGAGACCAAGTTTTCTTGACAAACTCCTTTGTTTTCTTCCTTTCAACTAGTCATAGTTTCGAAGGAAATTGGCCATAGTAGCTCAAACATATCACAATGTTTTTATTTTTTCTTTGTCATTTTCTTGGTTAGTCAAAATAAAAGAAAATTTTCTTTTATTCTTTCATCTTTCCTTCAAAAATACAGTTCAAAATTCCAAAATCTTGGCTAGACTTGAAAGTCAGCTGAGTTGAGTTGACCCGAAGATTTGGTCAAGAACCTAGTGAGTTTTAAACATCAGAACTCATTAATAAATTAATAACTTAAAAATATATATACTATTATGAGTACTTAATAGCATACATAGCAATGTGCATATATGGATACATCCGGTGTATGAAAATAGCTCCAAAAAAAAAATGCTTGAAGAATTTTGAGCAAACATCTTAGAAAATGGATATATAGATTTTTAGGATAGATCTATAATAAAAAAATCTATGCATCACAAATCCTATAAAAAAAAAATCTATACACCTTAGATATACAAACAGATCTATAGAATGAAAAAACATTATTTTATGCATTGATATCAATGTTCAAAAAAATAAGAGAGACTCAATCAACCGTAAGAAATAAAAAGAATAAAATATCAGAAAATCAAGAAATAAAGAAATCAATACCTCACGAATTCAATAAATCGCTGCGCTAAAAAAAAAAAAAAAGGAGAGGAAGGAAGCAAGATGGAAATCAAAATTCGTTACAGATGGTGCTTCCTTGCAGACAGCTCTTTTCTGGAGTCTCTCAAGTTAAGTATGCGGGGATTTGACCAATACTCAACTGCTGGATCAATAGGTAAGATTGTTCCAAAATTTATCCCAAGATCACTATATACCTGTTCTTAAAAATAGATTTGAGATCATTGGGTTGGGCAGTGATTTGAGAAGTAGGGGTGATTTGAGATCTCTGCATCACTAGTGACAACCAAACAAGGTGATCTTATCACTTACTCCTATATCATTCTTAATCTTTGGGTCACCCCATATCAAACACCACCTTAATAAAAACAAGAGCTGGACAAAGTAGAAGAGTGGTTTTGGTTTTTCGAGAGTGTATGCTACTGATCTTCAACATGAAAAAAGAGAGTCGAAACTTAATAACTTGTACCACTGAAGCCATGTGGATGGTTTTACTAATGCTAAGGCTTGTAGGACAAAAAAGAATTATCAGGATAGATACGTTTCTTCTGCAAATGTTTTACTTTTTTTTTTTACAATAGATGATTCATACACTTCTAGTGTGAATACATCCAAAAAAAGTCAAAAAATAACAAGTCTCGGAGTGCTCTAAGCAACTTCCTCTTACCAACCAGAGGGCTCCCTTAGAGTGGTCAGCCACATATGAGGCCATCCAATACATAGCTCTATTGGTCTATCTATAGACATGTTTTACTTGTTCATGAGATGAAGAATGATTCCACCTATTTTGGCGCAATGAAGGACATGCTATGCTGTGCACGAAGAGACAAATGGTCTCATTTGAAGATGGTTACTTTTGTCGTTGGGTTGATGGCTTCTTTTCTCCTTGATTGCTAATGCTCACTATTATTCATCACTTTAATTTCTGTAATGGCCTAGGTCCAAGAAAACAAAAGGTGGTAGAGGTATTAGTTACATCTATTGATTATTTCTGCCACACGTTACTTGGGGAGAGAATTTGCTTGCGTCATGGACATAAGAACTCACGTAGCGGTGATTTTGGTGTGTGAACTTATTGTCTATCAAGAAAATTATTAGGAATCAAACATGAACACATACCATGATGACGCCTATTTGTTGTCTGATACTTTTTTTTTGGGGATGCAAGATGCCTATAACATGCATGAACCTATACAATCCAATATTTTTTTGATGAACTATATGATCCACTTAAATTTTGGTTTCGACATTAATAACTCACAT